>NC_082654.1:43631322-45056653 GCF_028023285.1 Balaenoptera ricei
CAATAAAATATTCAAATGGAATTCACTCTAGATATAAAGATGATATTCAATATATCTTAAAATAATTCATATTAATGAAAAAACTGAAATATTGGCATTAATTTATCAATAGAGGCAGAACAGATTTTGATGAAATTAACTTTCAAGTATAATACAAATTCTCAGTAAACTAGACATAGAAAAGGCCAATCTCAATTTCAGAATCAACAGTAAAATTAATTCTGCATATGTTTTAGAGGAATTCCCTTTATGTTAGATATGCAAGACATTGATAAAGGCTCTTTATCAATGCTATCATGCAACATGGTGCTGGTGATCATATAAATGAAAGATAAACAGGTAAATATGTATAAAGGAAAGAAATTTTGTTGTTGTTGCATGTGATATGGACTCTCACATAAAATGCAACAGAATCAAGTAACAGAAATAAAGTCTAGCATATTTGCTGTGTAAAATACTAACTTTGAAAAAAATCAAAATTATTCCCCCTTATTGCTAACACAACTACTGAACTAGAATACATAATAAGGGGGTGGTGGGGGGGAACGAGACAAAAAACCAATATTGTATCTCAGAATCAGATTAACAAATAATGCACAGGACCATTCATTACTTTTAGTTTTGTTTCTTAAATACTCATGCAGGTATATAAACACGATGTGCACAAAACAGATCCATGCATCTAGAAACTTGGCATATGATTAATATGCCAATAAAAATCTATTAATAAGGAAGTGATGAACTTATAAGTTTCATGCCTAGTCTCCTTGGTTTTGCCAGTCCACAGCATACCACACGATATCACCCTGCCAGCATTCACATCTCTAACTGAGAGCTTTCTGTGAGAGCCAGACTTCACTCTGTCTGTCTGTAGGGTAATCCCGAAGTGGCCAAGAATCGAACTCTCCCTCAGTGAGAAATAACCACCATGGTCGTGTTTCACACTAGCTCCCATGTTTCCACAATGGTATAAAGCTCCAGTTACACACCTTGGTAGCTTGCTGGAAAATTCATCTTTCATTGTCTTTCTTCCCTTCCTTTTCTTACTTAACCATTGCCCTGATTTTTTCTGGGACAGTATCTCAGATCACTTGTACTATCTGGAATCCTTGAGTCAGGATTCTTGTCTGCTCTGGGAGGAACCGAAAGCAAGGTAGTGTTCTATTTCTTTCTTCAAAGATGAAATTTAGTTGGATTTATACCCAAATGTCAAAATTAAAATTTAATGTAGAAGAAATTCATGGAGGAGAATATCCCTGTAGCCCCAGGACAAGCAAAAAATGGTTATATAAAACATCAAAAAGTTCAACTTGACTACAACAAAATTAAAGATTGCTATTTACAATGGACACAATAAACTAAGTTTGTGATGGTAACTGACCAGGAGAAAATATGTACAATGTCTAAAACTGAAAACTGATCGATATCTAAATGTAAAAAGAATTTCTAAAAAATAAGAATGTTTAGTAGAAAAATGGCCAAACAGGGTGACTAGGCAGTTCAGAGAAAAGTAAAACCAAATAGCTAAAAAAAAAAAAAAAAAAAAAAAGAGATGCTCTTCCACACTGCTTATCAGAGAAATAGAAATGAAAAACAGCAAGGTGTTGTCTCTATTATAGTGATCATAGTTCAAAAATTATAGATATTGATAATACTCTTTGAGAGGTTGCAGGAAACTGTGGCCCTCAAACACTACTCACTTGAGAAAACACAATTATAATCATTCTGGTAACTAATTGACAGGACCTATGAAACTAATTTTGTGTGACCTATGGCCCTTCAAAGAAAATTCTGCATATATGGCAGTTTCTTACAAAACCAAACATACTCTTACCATACGATCCAGCAATTACATTACTTGGTATTTACTCAAAGGATTTGAAAACTATTTCTACACAAAAACGTGCATGGAGATGTTGATATCAGGCTTTATTCCTAATTGACAAAACTTGGAAGCAACCAAGATGTCCTTTAGTAGGCAAATGGTTAAACTGTGATATATCTAGACAATGGAATATTAGTGCTATAAAAGAAATTAGCTATAAAGTCATGAAAAGACATGGAGGAAACAATGCATACTACTAAGTGAAAGAAGCCAGTCTGAAAGGTTAATTACTGTATGATTCCAACTATATAACGTTCTGGAAAAGGCAAAACCATAGAGAGAGTAAAAAGATCAGTGGTTGATATGAGATGGGGTAGACAGGGATGAATAGGCAGAGCAAAAAGGTTTGTTTTTTTTTTTTTTTAGGGCAGTGAAACTAATATGTAAGATACTATAATGGTAGATACAAGTCATTATAAACTTGCCCAAACCCATAGAATGTATAACACCAAGAGTGAACTCTAATGTAAATTATGGACTCTGGGTGATCATGATGTATCTATGTAGATTTATCAATTGTAACAAATGTACTACTCTGGTGGGGGATGTTGATAATCGGGGAGGTTATGCATGTGTGGAGTGGGAGATACATGGGTTATCTCTGTACCTTCCCCTTAATTTTGATGTACACCTAAAACTGCTCTAAAAATAGTCATCTAAAAAGTCTGCATAGGGACTTCCCTGGTGGCGCAGTGGTTAAGAATCGCCTGCCAATGCAGGGGACACAGGTTTGATCCTTGGTCTGGGAAGATCCCACATGCCGCGGAGCAACTAAGCCCATGCGCCACAACTACTGAGCCTGTGCACCACAAGTACTGAATCCTGTGCACCTAGAGTCCATGTTCCGCGACAAGAGAAGCCACCGCAATGAGCAGCACGTGCACTGCAATGAAGAGTAGCCCCCGCTCTCCTCAACTAAAGCCCGCGTGCGGCAATGAAGCCTCAACGCAGTCAAAAATAAATGAAATAAATTTATTTTTTAAAAGTCTGCATATATGATCTAGAGAATATCTTGCTCAGTTATAAAGAATATCCTAATTTAAATAGCATCAAACTGCAAATATTTGACCTAAAAATGGTGATTGCCCAGAATGTTCACCACTCTGAAGTTTTGATAATGGAGAGTAGAGTAACACACATATCACTAGGGGAATGGTTCGGTAAAAGGTTGTAGATAACAGTATTGTTTAGTGGTTAGAAACAACAAAGTAGATATACATTCAACACCAGAGGTAGAACTTTAAAACAGAGTGCTGAACAAATATGTAAAAGAATGAGTTATAACACAGTAAGAGTTATATAAATTAAAAACATACACAGCTCTGTACTCATCAAAGATACATAAATACATCCTTATCCAGGGCAATATTAACCTGGTAAAGTGTTAACTGGCCTGTGAGGGAGGAAGAGAATGGGCATGGAGACTAGGAATAAAGGAAAAAAGTATTAAAAAATTCACACCTAGTAAAATGGGAAATTTGTGGACATAGGCCAATCAGGATAGTGTGCCAGGAACTGAAGACTCTCAGTAAGGCAAATCTCTGAATCTAGGGTCAAAATAAAAATAGAAAGGATATTTCCTATCTATTACTCTGTGAAGATTAATTTAGAAAATGTTTAAAGAACTTAGTATATAGTGAATATTAAATAAGTGATAACTATTATGATAAGTATCGTCGTTATTAATATAGCTGGTGTGCTTTTTTACTCTTTAATGGGCATTTTCATCAATACTGTTTTTCTCCACAAGTCCCTCTAAAATTAAGTGCCACACAAAATAGTTAATATAAAGCTCTGATTTACTTTTAGATACATGATATGCAACTTACCTTATTTTAATATTATACTGGCTTCCCTAGGACTGAGAGGGAGGGAAGTTGGAATAAATTCACTTTTTTGAATGAAATAGGAGTTAATCTTCATTAGTGTTTTTTTTTTCTTTATTTTTTTGTTTTTTTTTAAAATACCTTAAGACACATTTGAAAGCAGGAAGGTAGACAATGTGGCACAATCTTATTGGATTTCACTCTGGAGTTTGAGTCTAGGTAATAAGATGAGGAATGAACAGCTTTGTAAATTCAATCCATAATCAAAGCTGATTTGCTGCAGGTTGATTTTCAGAAAAGCAAAACCTGCAGTCTTACCACAGACAGTCAAAAATAACATGATGAGGCAATTCTGTCTGATGGGTTCCATGCTGGATGAAATCCCAGATAATACAATGCATTTGTATTATCCCAGATAACACAATATATTTCCCAAAGCAGAAAGCTTGGCTCATTGTGCAAGACAATGGCTGGATCGGTGGCTCTTGTTCAGAAGCAGCCTTGCCAGCTCTGATTTTCAGAGGCTGTCTGCTGAGGACAGAAAACAAATTCCTCCCAAACGTCAGGCAAGGCAGCAGCAACAGTGACCTCTTCTGCCACTCCCAGTCTCGTTTCCCGTGTGCAAGCCTGTGCTTGCTTTTTCTAGGACAATTACTATCTATGTACACTTTATCCCTCCTCGTCCCGTAGGTTCTTCCATAGGCATTTCCCAGTGTTCAGTGATTACTTTGGATGCACCTCACACCTTTACTGAATAGAACACCAAGCACTGAACAGGGTGCATACTTATATTTTATAAATGACTTCAATAAAATCAGTCATGAAGAAGGTGGAGTTGAAGAAAGGGAAATATTAAAGAAACGAAGAATAAAAAGGATTTAGCATCTTTGGAGTGGCAATTCTATGTTGTAAAGCACACAGGATTTAATTTTAGAGACACAAATTGGAATCTTGCCTTTACTGCTTTCTTCCTAGTTGACCTTACATAATTAACTTAAAATCTCTACATCTCAGTTTACTCAGCTGTAAAATTGTGCCCAACGCTGCTAAAATAATAAAAGCAAATGACATTACCTATGCAAACTGAGTATCATAATACCTAGCACGAGAGAATCAAATAATATAATTATGAACTAAAATGAATATCACTAATTATATGTAATATACTATTTTGTTTAGTAATAAATAGTAAAACAACAACTACAACATCATTACTACCTCTTGGTTACTGTAATTAAGCTACACTTTCTCCCAAGGCATAGTTAACAATTCTTCCCCCAATATATTATCTGGCTTTTTGGCCCAGTATTGGTCAAGGAGTAGCTTTAAGTGGCTATGAATTCATTAAGATGCCATTAATACGGAATTTATTCTCAATTCCATGACCCACTGTTGGTCTGTTTGCCCTCAGTTTTCAATAATTCTAGGCAAATTAACTAGGAAGAAAGAGATATTCTCTGGTTCTCCACTGAGTCAGTCAGTCCTGGTTGTGGCTTAGTCAAAGAGATAGTAAACAGCCTTTGATTCATTCTACAAATTATTAATGGATCTACTATGTTAGGCACACCTTGCAGCCCTTCCTAAATAACCTCACACTCATGTGGGTCAAGAGTACGGCAAATTAATAATTACAGGATAACAAAATTAAAATATGTATAAAGAGCTATGGAATCCTAAAGGGAATGGCAGGCTATTTGGGGAACATAGAGAACGTTTCATAACCTATGACAGTCAAGATTAGAGAAGGTGGACATTTTTACAAAGATGACAAAAAGATGAAAAGAATTATGGTCAGAGAGGGAAATATGAGATCATTGGAGCAGCATGAAAGAATAAAACAGAAACAAGCATTATGAAGTACTTTGGACTAAGTTCTCTTATTTTACAAGTCTCATCCCCCATCAAGTAGCCATTAAATTGCATCCACTTCCCTCACTGAATTTATATATTACTGTAAGAGATTTGAGTTGCAGTTTATAAGTTGGCATAGTAATACATTTTGTGGACATTTATGTAAATAAGTATTGATTTTCATTTTCATATTTCTTCTCATCTCCATAGTCAATAGTTTGACATCTCAGAATTTTTCTAGTTCTGGACAATTCAGTAGTCCTTTAATATTGTACTTAGACTGACTAGTAGACTAAAGTATCCCTGCACATGTGAAATAATGAGTAGTGCGGAGTGTGATTAAGTGTTAGGAGCTGTGGAAGGAAATGTAAACAGAAACCTTAAAAAGGAGGTTGGGTTAAAAAATGAATGGCATAATAAAGTATTAAAGAAATAAGGCAAATGGAAAATATTTTTAGGGCCATGAAATACATAAAGAATGGCTTTGGATATAAGGTAGATGGACTGATAACATGGAAGAATGACGAGTATAAAAGAGCACTTGAGAGATAAATATAAGAATCTAAGAAATATTTCATGATTGCTGAACTACTTCAATATCTATAAGGATAAAAAAAGTCATTAGGTCCAGAGTAACGTGAGACTTCAAATTTTCACTATCGTTTGAGCAAATTTCAACTCTATCTACTTTGGGTATAAATGTTGCTATATATGTGTGTTTAAATTTTCTTTCCTCAGGTAAAACTGGATTCCCGCTGAAAGATTTAGTCAATAATAATAAAACACACACACAACAGATTTAACTGGGCTAGTGAAGCCCATAATTAAAATGCAAAAACCTAAGTACCCTGAAGCTGCAGGAGATGGATCCATACATTACAAATGATGACCATCAGGTAGCAGGTGTATCATTAATGGATAACTAAACCTTTATGAAAAAAAGTTTAGGTTGCTAAACGCATGCAGTATATGTTTTTTAACACCCTTATAATTCTAACGCATCACAAGTTTTAAAAAATATTTACTAATTTGATCAATGCTGTGGTCTGAATGTTTTCGTCCCCTCAAATTCTTATGTTGAAATCCTAACCCCAGGTGATGGTATTAGAAGGTAGGGCCTTGGGAAGGTGATTAGCTCATGAGGGTAGAGCCCTCATGAATGCCATTACTGCTCTTATAGAAAAGATCCCACAGAGCTCTATACTTCCTTCCACCATGTATGGATTCAAGAAGTCTGCAACCTAGAGAAGGACCCTCATTCAATCACACTGGCACCCTGGTCTCTGACTTCCAGACTCCAGAATTGTGAGAAATAAATTTCCATTGTTTATAAGCCACCCCTCTGTTGTATTTTGTTATAGCAGCCTGAACAGACTAAGACAAATGCTTTCTATACTTACCAATATGCTAGGAATCAAAATTAATTTACATTCATTCATTTATTCAACATATATTTGTTGGCTACTTACTATTTATCTTACATCATTGCTGGTCCCAGCAATACAGCAGTGAACACAAAAGATAAATGTCCCTATCTTCAAGGACCTTATGTTTTAAATGGGAATTATGTATCTAGTATACATGAAAATGAAGTAGCATTTAAGTGTATTTTAAAAGGATGCCTACATGTTGAGTTTAAATTTTTTTTTTTTAAAAGTACTATGATATTCAAACTTTACATTTCAAGTGAATAGATGAAGTCTGCTCCAAAGTGGAAAAGGAGGAATTTTCAAGTGTTTCTAGGACCACTGAGCTTTTGAGATGGAGTCAAAGGCTTTTGTAAGCATATTATCTCCACACCATCCATAAATCCATGAGCTCTGAGCACCTCTTCTTCAGCCTTTATATTTAATATATTGGTTTAGCTATTATAACAGAAAGCTTACTGCATCAGTGTGCATTATTTCAGCTGAAATAGAGTTAATAATGAAATACAAGGTTTTAACTCTACCTTCAAATACATCACCTACAGGTAATTCCAAAGAGACTGTATAAAAGACATTCCGGATTACAAAGACTGTCTGGTATTTTTCACATAGGTGATACTGCCTAGTGTCATTAATCAGGTACAAAATGAAGTTTAAGTAGGAGAGTGGAGAGTTAATTCAAAGTTGTCACTTTGGTCTTGTAGCAATTAGTATTTACACAGATGTTTAAGAGTTTGCCTAAACTATTCTTTGACCTCCTAATTTTACACTGTTTACCAAGTGATTTGAAAGTAATCTCTGGTGTATGTGACATCAGAAAGTATAATTTTTGTATATCTATATCTATTTATATCTATTTTTGGATAAAAATAACCACTTTCTCAAACAGTACATTTTTATAGTATGTCCTATTCCTCACAAGCAGTGGTCTAGTCCAATTTTGATTCTAAATGATTTATGAAGCATTTTTCAAGTTACAAGCTCTCTTTATAAGAAGTGTTGGAATTATACTGTAAACAGACTTAAATGAGACTAAGGTGTTAATTTCTGAATGAAAGTTAGGCCTGAAATTTTTTTCCTATTAGATTAGAGCAAATGGAATGAATTAAGTTCAATGAAAGGTAGTCAAATTTCTATCCAGCTTGAAGTTAACTCACATTATAAAAGAGGTTAATAAAAACCATGTTTAAGTAGTCATTTGTTGAAGAAATGTAATAGTAAGATGTTGCATAAATTTCAGAGTAAGGAAATATAACAACTCTCAAGGGACAGATAGATACTACAGGACCGGCAGCATTTGGAATTTCTCAGAAAGTATGGCACTCAGACCGTATGACCTAATGGAATAAAATAATTCTTTTGATCTCCTGAAAAACATAATTACGACAAAATACTGCAACTGACAAGTACTGGGGGTGTAGCCAATTTTTAAAACATGTTTATGCTTTTCTTAACAGAATTTTCTTGCTTCTTTAATAAGATTGTCTATGTATTTAAGCATGATTTGTCATTAAGAGGATAGAAATAGATTAAACTAAAAGACCCAGCTCATTGCTGGTAGGAATGCAAAATGGTATAGCTACTTTGGAAGACGGTTTGGTGGTTTCTTTCTGGTGTTTTTTTTTGACCAAAACTAAACATATTTTCACTATATGATCCAGCAATCATGCTCCTTGGTATTTACCCAAAGGAACTGAAAACACGTCCACACAATTCCTCTGTATGTTATGACAGTAGATACATGTCATTATAAATTTCTCTAAACCCATAGGATATAAAACGCCAACAGTAAACGGTAAAGTAAACTATGGACTTTGGAGATTAATGATGTGTCACTGTAGGTTCATCAGTTGTGCTAGATGATGCTGGAGGATGTTGATAATGGGGGAGGCTATGCATTTGGCAGGAGGAGGGATATATGGGAAATCTCTAACTTCTACTCACTATTGCTGTGAACCTAAAACTGTTCTAAAAAATAGTCATTAAAAAAACTAACAGCAAGAAAATACATCAGAATATAGCAATGAAAAGCACACCTATAATCCCTATTCTTCAGGCTCTCTTCTATATGAAACAAACAGCAAGTGAAGAAAGCTCAATATCTTTTTTGATCCATCTGTAAAGGCAAATTTTTAAGAACGTAAGTAATTAGCAAATAAAGAGAGACATCTACAAAATCAGGGATACAATTATTTTCAGTATCCATGTGAGTGATAAGAATTCTAAAGTTTAATAAAGGTAATGAAAATAATTGCTCAACCAGAAAAAAAACTTATTTACAGAAATCTAGCTTGCACTCATTTCAGTGTTAAACTAAGCACATTAATAGAGAAAAATGGTGTTTGTGTACACTCGTATATCTTTGTTTGGACGTAAGAGTCTCTTTTCACATCCTACCAATCCTTAAGCAGTGGTGGACATGGCTGGTAGTGGGAAGGGAGGAGATTATAGACTTATAAAAGAGCTTTAGTGTACTATAAACCCACTTAATTGTCTAGATTAAAAAGCTGAGTTCTAGGCCAGCTCTGCTGTATTCTGGTTGTGTGACTTGGGACAAGTCATTTCACAACTGTGATCTGGAAAGAAATTTGAGCTTCAGGCCACAGCCATTGCTGCTTTGGTCTATGGTAAATCAGGTTCAAGGTCAGGGAGACAGTCATTATCTCTACTTATTCCCCCACTCCAACACCCAGCAGAGATAATGGAGAAGTCCCTAAATGACAGGAAAGCAGAGTTCCTTCAGCGATCTCTAGCAGCAAATTGAATCAGCAACATTCTGACCAAAAACTGCTTGACTGAAGTGGATTTCCAGAGGAAACGTGAGGTCACAGACAGGTCACCCAAGAATGGCTAGCAATCACTTGACAACACGTTAATAAGGGGACCAAGGCCTTGTAGTTATACAGGTGAGGGCTGTAACGCAGGGTTTCCTTTTCAGTTATTTTTACTTCTAGGTTGGACAGGTATAGCGATATTTTTTATACATGCATATTATTCCTAATCTTTATTTTAAACCCTGAAAAATTAATCACATTTCCAATTACACATGTACTCATCACCTTTAAGCATTTTTTCAAGGTTCACACAGGTTGGAAGGGGTGGCTTCATGATTTGATCCTGTTGGATTCAAAAATCAAGGATAAAAAAAAAAAATCAAGGATAGAACCCTTGAGGGTTGAAACTGATTATATATAATATATATATATATATATATATATATATATATATATATATATATATATATATATAGTATTTATATGCATCAGTTTGGAAATGCTTATTTTCTCAGATATTATGCTTTCTAATATCAATGAAAAAAATTCCCTAAATTGGTTGTATAGTCACAGCCCTGATTCAGCCAATGTAATTGCCACTTTAATTCTTCACAGTGATTAATTCACAAGGGAAAGAATCAGCATCTCATACCTGCCAACTTCAAGTAATTTATTCTGAATGCCTTTATTATTTATCATTTAATATGGATTTATCTATTGGGTTTTTTTGTTTTGTTTTTTGGTTTTTTTGGCTTAAACAACAGAATGTATTTCTTCATAGTTCTGGAGGCTGGAAGTTCAAGATCAAGGTGTCCATAGGTTTGGTATCTTCTGAGTCCACTCTCCATGGCTTGCAGATGGCCACCTTCTCCCTTGTGTCTTGACTGGTCTTTCCTCTGTGTACAGCATCCCCGGTGTTTCTTCTGGATTTATCTATTGTTGCACAGCAGTTGTGTTTTACAAATTGGCTCAAAAAAAAAAAAAAAAAAAAAGAACTCCTAAAAGTAAAAATATAGCTTTTCTTTATGGATATTGTATGTGGGCCATCCTCTGCCCTATTAAACTTGGCTTTTTTCCTAAGAGATTTGTCATAGGAAAAATATAAAAAAGATGTTTGCTAAATTTTTTGCTCAGTATTAAATGTGATTACCCTTTCTAGGTATCAAAGTAATAATTCCACAAGATTTTAGAGGAAGAGCTACCTTGAATACACAATAAAATGGTTAGATATCCAGAGATCATTTAATTTTCCCTTTCACCAAGAATTAGGCCATCTGACATTGGAGTCGATGTATAACAATGATGCTCTAAAACTAAGGAAGAGAGGGAAAGCAATTGTTTGCAGGGTCCGCAGACTTCAGAATTGTGGTGGGTGACACAGAGGGTACTTTATCTCCTGAGAGTTTCCCACTGCAAGAGTTAATTCTTAGATGTCTGTCTCTCCAAAGAAGCAGCTTGAAAGGATTTGAACAAAATAATTCCATAGAGTATCCCTTCTGCTATGCTGTGGTGCACAAGTTCTAAAAAGGAAGCAAAATCACTGTGGGGCATTGACAGTACTAAGCTATTCAGTGTATTTCTTTTAAGCAGGATTTTACTCTGTGCCTGTCAGTTGTACATAATACAATTACCTAACATTTATTGAGCATTCACGGCTAAATTTATTTTAGAGATAAAGTAGCACAGGATAAACAGGACCCAGCAACATGACTGGGTAACACAGTAAGCTACAGAGCTCAGATTCAAACCAATCTGATACAAATTCAGATCATTCGGATGCATGATGATCACTATTGTCTCTTTATCTGTGTCTCTCTTTGTGCTGTCCTCACAAGTATTGTTATTTCCTCACTGGAATACTTACTTATAAAATGTATCCTTTCTTTCAATAACCACTTACAGTTGGAAAAATGATTCTTTTCTGTTTGAAAGCAATTCCTGTTTCTGCATTAAAAAGACACTTTACAGCAAGTTACCTCACTACTCTGCAGTTTTACAAGTATAATTCAGAGAAACCTCCTCCTTACATTTTCTGAGTGAATCAAAGCATCAAGAAAGATTAAAATAATCACCACATGTGCATGCTTGCTGAACCTCCAAGAGCCTCACAGCATTAGTTTTCTGTCAACAAAATGTATCCTCAAGCATTATATTTCACTTTTTACAGAAAGGGTAAGTAAAGAGTCCTAAGATGTCTGTGTCAGTGCCAGGAAAACCATCTTCTACCCTATCTTAACTTAAGAATTGTATTTGTCACTAAATCTATTTTTAAAAATGCACATACGAACTATTAAACCAAATCACTGCTGACTTTTAGCAGAAATGAATAAAAATTCTCTGTAGTATGTGAGCATAACTATACCCTTAATAAATATATAAAATAAACAACATAGCAATGATTTATCCATCTTTCTGGGATGGATCAGTGTTCAAAGAAATGGGAATTATTGACTAATTCCTTCTAGTCTTTTACAGGTAGCAAGTGACTTAGATCTATGTTTGCTTGTTTGTATGTTTCTTTTTCTTAATTTCAAAGATTTCAGCTATAATAATATTATAATTCAGCTGTAATATTCTTTATACTCCAGAGAAGGAATCCCACAAACTACTGCCTTGTAATGTATCAAATTATGCTAATATACTCCTCTGTATTTCTCTCTTTGATCATATAAACATAAGACTAAACAACCTTCTCATTATTCCCTTCTATTTTGGGATTCATTTAAAATATACATATTTTATATTTCATATATCAGGATTTAAAATGAGAGAAGATAAAATCAAGTTCTGGGATTGACCATTATTCTCAATTCCAGATTATGACTTAAAAAATAGAAATTTAAGAAACGAGATTAAGTATAATAAACAAGGGCCATCAATTGTATCTGATAAGTAAAGGTAGTTAACTACTCAATGACATATATCAAGCCAGGGGACGGGAAGACTGGGTGAAATATAAGTAATATTTCTATCAAAGTGAGCTATATTAAAGGCCAAGTATAATTGGAACTGTAACTTCATCAAGATTTTTTAGTTATTACATATACTCTCAAAAATCACACTGAAGCAAATAGAAATGACTTACTGTTAGGACCTTGATTTAATATCTCAGTGGGAAGATTGATTTTCGCATTCATGAATGCACTGCTAATTATAGAAACTGAATAATAAAGGGCATCTGGGCACTTTGAGGTGGTTCTACAAAGAGGTTGTTTTAGCGATATTTGTAAAAAGGCATCTATATTTCCTCATACTAATAGAAGAACTCAAGTATTAAAAAAGGGTCCAACATTCCACAGTTGGTAGAATCCACAGTTAAATGTTTTAAAGATGACATGATGATCTTAGACCCTAAAGAGACGTATATAATATACAAATAAAAAACACTAAAACGTAATTGTCAATAGTTTTCCATTATAATTAGTAAAATAGATCTCATGCAAAATTTTCTATCCTTGTTTTTCCCTCTGGTAACAACCTCCCCACCACCAACAAAACAAAACAATAAAATACTCAGATTTGTTACTGGAACTTGAGCCACTATCATACTAGCTTCACTCAGATGAATATACAATTATAACCACTTTAAGTAAGCCTGATATCACATTACCATGTAAGGATAAATCTCATTAACTGTAAATTTGTTGATTTTTTTAATTCAAGGCGACTATAGTTACATACGTGCCTTCTATCTATAACGCAGCTGAAATAAAATTCTGAGAGCACAAAAAGGAACAAATCAACAGTGAAGAGAAAAAAATAGTGTTCTGTTACCAGCAGAATAGAAATTCAACAAATTGAGAAAGATAAAAAACGCATGGAGCAAGCTGGTGGATCAAGTCTGAGGAAAAACTAAACTCAGAGATTAACAGGAAGGTCCAGTGAATATGGGCCTCAGGCCCCTCCTGAGGGCTTTGCTGCTGAGTTAAAATGGACACTTGCTACAGACAGTGAAAGTGAAATCCTCGTTTTAATTCAAAGTCTGATACTTAGTTTTGAAGATAAGATATCTGTGTCAGGGTCCCTCAATTGTCATGTCACCACAAAACAAACAAAGGGTTCTGAATTTTTCCAAGTCTTCACCCGTGGGTTTAAGAGTGCCTTTTGGGATCAACAAGAAGAGGCAGTGGAGAGACATATTGACTCAACATTGTGAAATTTACTAAGGATGGCCATTAAAAAAAGATATAAAAAGCTTCAAAATAAAGGTCTGTAAACTACTTCAGATGAGTCAAATCCATTCCCCATGCTGGAGTTTTATATGGCCTAACAGCTAAGAACTTTTTAAAAAGTTATTGAAAATGAAAAAATGTCCAAGAAACTTAAATATTATATGAAATTCAAATTAATTCTCTATTAATAGTTTTATTGGAACACAGTCACACCGTTTATTTAGCATCAGTGGCCATGGTAGCACTACAACAACAGAGAGAGAGAGACCCTATAGCCTGCAAAGCCTAAAATATTTATTTACAGAAAACATTTGCTCATGGCTGTCCTACAGTAAACAAACAAAACAAGGCATCATGGGGAAAAAATGTTTTGTTTTAGCAGCAATATCGGATGCTAAAAGAAAATAGAGAATTGCCTTCAAACTTTTGAGAAATAAGATAATTCTTAAACTAGAATTCTATAGCTGGAGAAATAACACTCAAATATAGGGGACTCACAAGTCCTGGAGTATTCCAAATAATTCATTTTTCCCCTCTCCCTGCAGAACACAGGAGATTTTTTGCCAGTATTTTCTGTGAGCTCCTGGAGGTAAGTCTCACAATATTGTTGGGGTCCCTCTATGTTGGGATCTCCCTAGAGAGTTTTTAACTCTCAGAGTTGTTCAGACTCAGCCTCCAGCAATTTGTCAATTACAGTTCAAGTTTTCCTACCCTGGCACTGGTCTCTTTATGGTTTCTGCTCGAGTCTGCTCTGGTAAGCCATCACACTCTCTATAATCTTGGAGACAGTGGTTTGCCTTGTGTTCTCCCCTTTCTTAAGGATCCAAGAAGACCTGTTCATTTTTCAGTCTGTTTATCTCATACATGTTTTTAGAGGGATGGGGGTCTTCCATGCTCCTTACATGTGGAATGGGAAAGGCTATTGCATTGATTGTCCAATCTTATGCCCGTACCATGATGGCTCTCACAGCTACCATGGTTTTGAGGCTACGATTTTTCAAGGCTACCACAGAGTTAAAAATATGGATGGGGATAGAGCAAGTTAAAATACTGCAAAAAGCCAACTATTCTTATCAGAATTCAGCTGGATTTTTGTTGTTGCTATTTGTTTTGGTTTGATTTAGGTTTTTTGAATAAACTTTCCTCAGATTGTTTTAAGCCTTTGGTTAATTTCAGAATTCTGGAAAACCTGGTTCTGATGGTTTTGATTTTCTAAAACAATGTTTTCTTAGAAGATTTTTGGAGGTCCCTAGTGCACCATTTCAGAGGTGCTTCTTCATTGATAGATATTTAGACTATAAATACTCCTGTCTCTATCCCTCCTACTGAGAGTGAATCAATATTTATTTTTTTAGTGGAAATTTTTTTTTAACACCTTTATCGGAGTAGAATGGCTTTACAATGGGGAAATAGTTCTTAAGATTGTTATTCAGACATGTTTACAGATCTCACCATTTTTTAATAGTATTTATTCCTAAAACATTTTTGTATTTCCCAGTAGTAAAAATTAACATTTTTTCTTTAACATAGCAAAACACTCTAATAAAAAAGTCATTCTAAAATTAAAATAACCAATTCTTCATCACCAGCTGTCTCAATTTTTTTTTTTTTTTTTACTTCTAACATAAGGTAGCAAATAATCTTCACATTGAATAACATGTATTTATTTGGCTCCTACTAAGTACAAACTACAAAATAAATTATAAGATATGGTACTAGTACTCAAGATCATGTTAATTCATTTAGAATTACATGATTTGTCTACCAAACATAGGAGCTAACTTAAAAATAATAAATGAAATTTAAACATTAAAATTTAAAATAACAGGTATTAGCAAAGACTGAAATAGAGTATATAACTGGGAGATGAGGTATAGTTCGCAATGTCACTTCAAACGTTACCATTTATTGAAAAAAACTTCTTCTCCTAATACAAAGTGATGCTACCTTTTCATGAATATGGTAACCTGCCAAATGTAGAGCCATTTATGTACTCTATTCTGTTCCATAGTCTTCTGCTAACAACATACTGTCTTAATTACTAGACTTCTAACAGTTATCAAAACATAAGGTATAAGAATTCTGTGTTTGTTCCTCTTTTAAAAGATAAAAAAGGCCAAAAATATCCAAGGTTATTTTCATATAAATTATCAATCCCTCCCATGCATTTGTGCACACACATATGAACACATATACAGAGATGTTGGGATTTTAATCAGATTGCTTGAATCTACTGTAGATCAACTGGATTTATCTGGATCAATTAGATGTCCATATGGGAAAAATGAATCATGACCCCCTACTTTCCACCATATACAATGATGCGTCCCAGATGATTATTGATTTAAATGAAGAAAAACTATACAGTAAAGATTTTTAAAAAGGGGGAATAACTATGACTTTGGTGTCAAAGATTTTGTTAAATGAGACAGAAAGTTTTACTCTAAAGATTTTTAAAAATCTAATACATTTGACTACATTAAAATTAATATACCATTAAGACCGAAAAGAAAAAGCCATAGAATGGAATATATTTTTGTAGTCGATATATGTGACCAGGGACTCATTCCCCGAACGCATAATAAAATCCTACAAATAAAAAATAAAGAAAACTTTCAATGGGCAAAAGCTCAAAGAGGTATTCTACAAAAGAAGATATACAAATGAAATGTATAGAAAGGTTCTCAATACCTTTACTCATTAGGAAGATGAAAAATAAAACCACAGCAGAATGGTTAATATATAAAAGACCTATGTCCCTAGGTCTGAATTTTCATTGCACCACTATTTGCAGTAGCCAGGACGTGGAGGTGGCCTAAATGTCCATCAATAGAGGAAGGGATGGATAACATGTGATACAAATATACAATGGAGTATTACTCAATCATAAAAAGGAACAGAATGATGCCATTTGCAGCAACATGGATGGACCTAGGGATTGTCATGCTGAGTGAAGTAAGTGAGACACAGAAGCACAAATGTCATATGATATCGCTTGTATGTGGAATCTAAAAAAAATAAAAACGTACAAATGAACTTATTTGCAAAACAGAAGTCACAGATGTATAAAATAAACTTATGGTCACCAAGGGAGAAAGGAGGGGAGGGATAAATTGGGAGATTAGGATTGACATATACACACTGCTATATATAAGATAGAAAACTAATAAGAACCTGCTGTATAGTACAGGAAACTTTACTGAATATTCTGTAATGGCCTATATGGGAAAAGAATCTAAAAAAAAGAAATAGTGGATATATGTATACGTATGGCTGATTCACTTTGCTGTACACCTGAAACTAGCACAACATTATAAATCAACTATACTCCAATAATTTTTTTTAAAAAATCTAAGATTATGCTGTGTGAAATAAACTAGATTTAAAAGGTTATACATTTTATATGTATATGTTATACATATTATACAATTATATGTTTCCTATTTAGATGACATTTTTGGAAAAGGCCAAACTATGAGAATAAAAACAAATCAGTGATAGCTAGGGGCTAGGGTTGGTGTATCTTTTTTTTTTCTTTTACTTTTTTTGAGATGCAATTAACATACAGCATTGTATAAGTTTAAGGTGTACAGCATAATGATTTGACTTACTTATATTGTGAAATGATTACCACAATAAATTTGGTAAACATCCATGATCTCATATAGATACAAAATTAAAGGAAAACAAAAGACACATGAACAAAGAAAACCCAAATTTCCTGGCTTATGAGATATATACACTTGACTTATCCATAAACTACCAAAGAATATAAACAGATGGGTTTTCATCTGTGTTCATAGTTAAGTACCACAGTACCATGTTAAATTTGAATAATAATTACATGTTTACTAGTTTTCTCTGTTTCTTATAAGGCGTAATTTTTCCCCCTCTTTCATCTGAGATCTGACTCATTACTATCAGTCTAATTCAGTTTTAATGTGGAAGCATGTCTTAGATGTTTAGTATTTGCCATGATCCATGATTCCCATTGCTTGAGTAGCTATTGAACAGAGCACTGGTAGTCAACTAGTGGCCATGGACTTTGGGGTAAATACTTATTCTTCTGAACAGATTATCTAACTAAAAGTGTGGAGCAAAAAATAGCACGTATAATAAGAATCAAAACTAACATTTATTAAATAGTTATTATGTTCTTGGCTCTATGCTAAAAAACCTCCTTTTAATCTTAATGACAATATTATGAGCTTACTTCCTCTTTTAAAGACAAGGAATCTAATGGATTAAGAGCTGGTGGAGTGAATTGGTTAAGAGCGTGGATTCTGGGCCAAACTTCTTGGATTCAAAACATGGCTCTGATATTTTCTTACACTGTGATTTTGGTAAATTAATTAATGAAACTAGTGAGAGAAACATCCATATTTCAACTATTGTTTTGTTAATATTTTTATTATGATAAAAATATGAAAAATTAACAATTGGTCATTTGAGTGGTATTTATGAAAGTCTGAATATTATTCTATACAAATGTCTTAATTTTATATTAAAAACATTTAGTTACCTCTTCCATTATCCTAAAAAAAGTTCAAATTGAAAAATATTTATTTTTGTTTGTTGATTTTATGTATTTTTGTTGAAATAAACTCTATAGATGAATTAAAATTCACCCACCCTCTTAATGTTGTACACAGCTGATTTTAGCAAGGCTTGAAATAGAATTTGTGTCCTAAGACTCCTCAAATGCTCTTTCCACTAGACCCTGTAATTAATTGTTCATTTGATTTAACAGATATTTGATCTACAATAACCAACATCATATTTATCTTGCTGAAAAGTTAAAACTCTAAAATTCTCTAGTAATTTATTATTTCATTTCTAAAATATCCTTGAGTAACAGACACAAATCCAAGGACCAAAACCAAGAAACTATTAATTCTGAAACCAGAAGTAAAGGCTTCTTAAGGACTATCAAGATGTGGGGGAGAGAATTCCATATATTGTTTTGGTAACGTTAACTTTTTAATAGATTACATGCCTATAAAATAGAGACTCTTTAAATATAGTCACAGTGCAATATCAAAATCAAAATCAAGGTAAGATCTAGGAAGCAAGATGATCATCACATTCAGTTAATTGGGTTACTATTTTTAATTTTAGGAAATACTTACATATTGCCCAACTCTTTCCTGGTAGTTTTATCTTCACTTCTACCTTCTAACATCAACGCTATGGGAAATTTACTCCAATTTTATAAGTGAGAACAATGAAAGCAAAGACCTTACGTATTTTAAATAAATTTTGTCAGTATATGGATTTGGGACTGAAATCCATTCTTCTATCATTGAATCACTATGATATAATTGGATATTGAATTGTGTTACACAACGAGGGAGTTAAGTTGTTGCTAGGGATACTTGGATAATGTCAATGTATACTTTAGTTAAAAATATTGAAAAAAAGAATAAGATTACATCTTTAAAAATCACAATAAACCTTATTTGATTGCTGGCTAAATAATAACTCAAATAATTAGATAGTAAAGTATATTAACATAGATAAGAGATTTTGACAGAAAATATTAGCTTCTAGCACATTATACTAGAAAACTTTGAGTCACACAATTAGTGTGAAAGGATAAATAATTGTAACAGAAGATCAGCTGGTGCATTTTGCAGTTATTTTTTCCTTGAAAAGATAATGTAGATTTACTTGAGTCAACTGTTCACAGTATGCTTAATGTAGCTCATATATTGTGGCAGAATCATAAGAGGAACTGGATAACATTTTGCTGAGACTGGTTATTAATAAAGAAAATAGAAAGCATTGGCAAATCTGATAGCTTTACAAATAGAAAGTGTAATATACAATAAACACAGTACGTTGAGGGTTAAAATGAGTGCACAAAAGTGATTTAAAATAAAAAAGTGATTTAAAATAGAAATGTGGGTTACTATACCTAGTGATTACAGCCTAGAGAGTAAATACTCATTTTGTGAGAAAAAACTTGTAACTAGAATTATTCAAGCACATCATGAAGAAGAGTAAGCAGAACATTTTACAAAAGAGAACTCCATACGATGCTAACAACATAAAAAATGGGAAAGCAGCATATTTTGTTGTGCATGAGAAATCATCATGTTTCATTCCTATAAATTCCAATAATGATAAACCATGAATTGCTCCATATAGGCATGGGTCATATTAGTAGGGAATGATCTAAAATAGACAGGATAATCTCCTCTGGGATATAATTTGTAGGTCAAGTGTAATAACTTTCTCCTAACCTGGAAAAGATGTCTCACAGCTAATTTAGGATTAAAAATAATATCCTACCTTAATTCATTATTAGCAGCATATACCCCAGTGTGATAATAAGAAATTGACAAACCTTTTCCAACCTGGAAGCTTACTGATACCGGTTATTGTTAGGGACAAAAAGGCAGAGGAAAAGAGAATATAAAAGCAACTCAGTGGTAAGCTGTTCTGGGAGTGAGAGGAGGAAAATTGGCAATGAAGAAGGCAGGGAACTGAGTGTATAATATGTATCCTAACAACCATATAAGAGACAATTTTTTTTAGATGAGAAAGAAGGCTAAAAGAAAACAAATGTCAAATAGTTCCCAATTTTGCCTACATCCATTTCTATAAATCAAAGGGAAAACAGTTAACATGTTGCTGCTGCAACTGTCCAGACTTTTTATTTAACATAAAGTATGGATCTATTGTAACAATGTAGACTAACTACTAAAAATGAGGACCACAGAACTTATAATGTATCTTATTTCTCCCCAGCTATAAACTGTACCTAGGCATAAATGTGATGCCTAAAAGATTTGTTACATTTCCCAAGGAGGTCACACTGGAAACTATCCTAAATCTGTAAATTATGTAATCATTTTTTAATCTTTATTTTTTATGCTTGTCTGGGGCCCAGGGAAGACAATAAAGAATATTAACACACTTTAAATGATATACTTACTTAAACAGCAAGTTCAAATATCTTCTATAGCAATGCTATTATATTGTATTTGATAAAAAGTGATTTCTTTGATGCTCACTGTATTGTATGGCTGTTTAAATGCTAAAATTGAGGATAAAGCCAAAACTCTAAATATTTGCTTTTGTTCAAAAATTAGATGTATCCTTAATGCTATTACAGATTTTTAGCAGATATTTACCATTTCAGTTTGTTTGAGGGGATATGGGGGGGCAGGATTAAACTAAAAATATTTTTTTGCTAATAAATCATAAGATGTCAGGAACTCTTTCCTCTTTACTCCCTTCTCGCACTGAATTCCACTGACTATTCCAACTATACAACTCAACCAGTTCTGGAAATGAAACAGAAATAAAGGAACACGGATGATAAAGTGGACACGGATTGCATTCACCTCCAATTTTGTTTCATGTATATGGGGTATGTTACAAACACTCATGTGGATCTTCCTATGTTTTCCTTAATAATGGCTTTGTTCTTATACATATGCACAAAGACCTTTTTCCTGGATTTCTCTTCCTATTTTTTTTTTTTTTGGATTGCTAAATCCTTGGTTGACTGGTATTTTGACCTTTTACATGCTTATGAAATACTCCATTTTGCCTTCATCGACTCTGAAAACATGTGCTTCTTGGTTTCTTAGGTCTATACATTCTCTTTCTCAACCCTAACTCACATACTAAATTTACTTAGAAATCCTCTTACATTTCTAACCTTAAAACTCAATTCTAACCCTAAACTTTCTAGCTCTAACTCTCTCTCACTACTCCCTGGGCTTGCACTTTCCTGTTCGTTTCCAGTGCTCAACTGACAACAGAAACCAATGGAGGGGCCATGAGAATGCCCTGAGGGGAATGATGAAAAATAAGCAATAAAACTGCCAGTACTAGGATAAAGTTGATGATATCTGGAGGGTATCAGGTGGAGTTGTGCAAGCAGAGGGAACATATGAATCTTGTCATGTAAATAAAATAACATGCCAATTGGTAAGTTTGCCTGATAGGAAACAGGGGAAACTATGTAGTATACATATATGCTTTTCAAGACTAGAATGAGATACATGGTGGAGGGAAATCTGAAAAACACATACACATCCAGGCACCACAAGGCAAGTGCACACTGTTTCTAGAGCTAATTAGTTGATATATAGAGGCAAAAGGAACAACTCTGATTAACAGCCAATGGTGTTAACTGTTTTCCCTATGGAAGCTTTTTAATGGAGAGCCTATTCAAAGCTAGAAGCCTTACCACCTACTGGATTAGAGAGGCTAGCATTTTTCTGATCTTACAGGAACCTGAATAAATATGCAACTTATACCTTGATGTGCATTGGGCAGACAAAGCTGGACAGAGAGTAAGGTTTTAATTAAGCAAAAGATCACATGTAAGGGATTTTCTAGTCTAAAAACTAGTAGCTCTGTATTTTAAGGATAAAATTAGCTTTGTTTTAAACAGTTTGGGGAAGAGTATGTCTTTTAAAATGCGGTTTTTAAATAGAAAAGGAAGGAGCTTTACCAGGTTTTGAGCAACATCCGCTTGTACTTTAGTCCTCTTTTTCAAAAGCCTTTATGACCCATGATAATTTCTGGTAGTCATACAACAGAGTTGTTAAGATATAACTACATGTGGAAAAACTAATCTTTTAAACTTTTTTGTCCAGATCTATTTTGCATGGGGTTATTTTCTTATGGGGCTTCCTGAGAGATGTTATATATTATAAAACAAACAAACAAACATCCACAGCAAAGGTCTGCGAAGACAATGGAATTCCCCAGAGGAACACTAAAAGTGACAAACAGCTGCCCCTTTTTAAGGCAGATAAGTTTATTATGTGCTGTGGTTGCTATGGGTATGTTTGGGGTAGATTTGATCACTCTTTGAGGTGAATTTGAGGCATTGCACTGTCTACTCTCATGATGTTAGTGGGTATCCTGAGACCCAATCTGGTTGTCTTTTTTCCCAACTTTATTGAAGTAAATTGACAAATAAAATGTTAAGATACTTAAAGTATACAGCATGATGATTTGATTTACACATACACTGTGAAAGGATTCCCCCCATTGAGTTAACCCATCCATCACCTCACATATTTACTTTTTATGTATGTATTTGGGAACAGTTGAGCTGTATTCTGAGCAATTTTCAGTGTTATCAATTATGCAGTTATTAACTGTTGTCACCATGTTACATGTTAGATTCTCAGATCTTACTCATCTCATAACTGAAGGTTTGTACCCTTTTTAATACTTTCCCTATTTCCCCTGCCCCAATCAAGATTAGAAGGTGGAAGTTGGCCAATGGCTGGTACAGCTCTTATACCTTGAAAAAGTGGGTTTTGTGCAATGAAAGGTCTCAGGTATTACAAACCTACTAAAACAAATTAAACAGCTCAGGGTATCTCTGTCTGATTCTCACTGCTGGCACAATGCAACCCCTAACTCCAAGCATCCACTCTTGACTAACTTTCAGGCTGCAGAGAAATGCTATCTGTCACTTGCCACATGTCCTCAAAACACAAGACAACTGCATCTCAATACTGTGAAGGCCTGTGGGTGGTGCTACTGCTACTGTTGGGCCCTGTTTTATTGTAGAATACAGGAAAGAGTTAAGTGGTGAAAATGCTTATGTAGGAGAAAATAAATTAGTTTGCCAAATCTTACTCTTAGATAAAATGAATGCTATATATTCTTCTGTAATAATGTACCAATAATAAATTATTGTACTTTTCCTTGTGTTTTAATTATGGTTTCATGGATATATATGAATAAACACAATAATTGCAATAGTAAACAGGGAAATTCAAAAGATTGTGACATTAGAGAAAAATACATAACAGCTTTCAACTGGTGAAAAATGAGTACTAGAATTGCAAATAGTTTTAAAAATACAGATGAAACTGTAGAAAGTATTAAAATGATCTGAGCAAATGTTTTAAAAACCCATATCTCAAGGTAGAAAAAAGCTTAGAAAGACAAGGTTAAGAAATTCTGAAAAAGACTTAATATTGTTTTAAGAGAAAAATCTACATGACATTGATTTATGTAACAGGATTGACCTACTTCTGTAATATTTCTGTGATAACTTATGTGACTCTATTATCACTTATACATGTATAAAATACATATTTTTGAATCTAGGTATTATTTTTAAAACCTTATTGACAATTCCACTTCCTAATACAGAAGAGAAAAATTTCTTCAAATTGAAATTAACTTAAAACACTAAAACTGCAATGACAAAAAAGTTATCTAGCATTACTGATACTATAAGAAAAAAAATGCAAAAATCTTGATTAGGTCAACATAATTAGTGATTTGCTGCAATGACGAGTATTAGTTACACTCATACCTTTTGTACATTGTTCTAGATTAATAAAAGGTGTATTATTAAATAGTAATTTATGTAAACATCCATTTCACATTGATTTATTAACTCCTCTAACTAGCACCTCATAATAGTGTTTAGAATACAATAAAACTGAAAAAATATCTTTGGAAAAAAAGTAAAAATGGTCATGATTTATTTGAAAGATTAATGGACTTCTGGGGCAGGATTCATAATTTACATAAGAAGATTGTCTACTTTTGAATATAATTTTCTGCTCAGTGTTTTATATTTGGTCTATGAAAGAAAAATCCGATAACTATTGTGCATAACTTTATGTAACCACCCACCCATCCAAACTTATGTTAAAAGTTGATCATATACTTGAACTTACCAAGGTAGTAACTCATTCTGTTTTATGCTCCTCTTCTATAAGATGGATTTTTTTGATCATTTAAGATAGACAAAGATAGATATGCAGGTATGTATGAATAGACAAATATAGATATGTCTATATCTATCTTGAATATATATTCAGTTTTGTGCTTTGTTTTGGTTTTTGGTATTTGTCTACTTTTTAAAATATAGTAGTTGAAAGTTAGGTCAAACTGCCTTTTAATCAAGTCAAACTAATTTAAAAAGATTGCTTTAGAAAACTCAATCATCTTCACTGATTTTGTTAATTGTACCATACTGAAAATGACAAAAAAATTCAAATTATTTCTTACTTAACTTCTGTCGAGGGCTTCCTTAAGTAAGTAGGTATGAAGGATATTTAATGAGACATTTGTACAATCTCCAAATAAGGAAACAAAGTGAATGTGGCCTTTGGAAAATGTGGTTTGTGGGTTTTGTTTTTTTTTTGGTTTTGGTTTTCGTTTGTGTGTTTGTTTTTGTCAAGGAATCTTTCTCTTTTAGTGTAGGTGTTTAGTGTGATTGATTTCCCCCTAAATATTGTTTTAGTGGCTCCCTATTATTTTTTTATGCTGTGTTTTAGTTTTTCCAGTTTAAAATATCTCTAAATTAACTTTTGATTTCTTCTTTGACTACAGAATTAGTCAGAAATTTTGTCATTACATAGAGAATAGACTTGTGTTTGCCAAGGGGGAAGAATGGAGTGGGAGGCTGGGGTTAGCAGATGTAAGCTAGTATATATAGAATCTACAAACAACAAGGTCCTACTGTATAGCACAGAGATGTACATTCAATATCCTATGATAAACCATAATGGAAAAGATATAAAAAAGAATGTATATAAATATATATATGTATAACTGAATCATTTTGCTGTGCAGCAGAAATTAACACAACATTGTAAATCAACTATACTTCAATAAAAAGTAAATTAAAAAAAGAAGGTTTGTCATTAGTTTCTAAATATTTGGGGATATTCTAGTGTTCTGTTATTAGTTTTTAATTTAATTCAGTTTTAGTCAAAAGATAAAAGACAAACCTTTAGCTAGATTTACCCAAGAGTGGACTCAAATTAATAAAATTGTAAATTCAAGAGGAGACATTATAACTGAAACCACATGAATACAAAGGATTATAAGAGACTACTATGAACAATTATATGCCAAGAAATTGGATAACCTGAAAGAAAGGGATAAATTCCTAGAATCATACAAACAGCCAAGACTGAATCAAAGAATTAGAAATCTGAACAAACCAACTTTTATTAAGAAGATTGAATCAGTAATCAAGAACTTCCTGACAAAGAAAAGTCCAGGAACAGATGGCGTCATGGTTGAATTCTAACAACCATTTAAAAAGAAATTAATATCAAACCTTCTCAAATACATCCAAAAAACAGAATAGGAGGGAACAGTTCTAAACTCATTTTACAAAGCAATATTATCCTGATACCAAAGCCAGATAAGGACACTACAGGAAAAGAACAGGTCAACATCTCTGATAAACAGATTCAAAAATATTCAATAAAATATTAGGAAACCAAATTCAACAGTACATCTAAAAAAAACATACACCATGATTAAGTGGGATTTATTCCAGGGATGCAAGGATGGTTCAATATCTGCAGATCAATCAACTGATATACCACATTAACAGAGTGAAGAATAAAAGTCATTATCTTACTAAATGTGGGAAAACATTTGACAAAATTCAATATGCTTCCATGATAAAAACTGTAAACCAACTGGATATAGAGGAAATATGTCTCAACATAAGACCATATATGACAAGCCCACAGCTAACATCATTCTCAAAGGTAAAATGGTGAAAGCTTTTCCTCTAGGATCATGAACAAGACAAGGATGCCCACTCTCACCAGTCTAATTTAACATAGTACTGTAAGTCCTAGCCAGAGCAATTGGGCAAGAATAAGTAAAAGGCATCTAAATCAGAAAGAAATAAGTAAAAGTCTCTTTACTTGCAAATGACAATTATATATAGGAAACTTTAAAGACTTCACACACAAAAAATGTTTGAATAAATTAAGCAAAGATGCATGATGCAAAAAAAAAAAATCAATATCCAAAATGAGTTGTGTATTTATACACAAAAATGAACTATCAGACATACATAGAAAACAATTCTGTTTACAACTGCATCAAAAAGAATAAAATACTTAGAAATAAGCTTAAGGAGGTGCAAGATCTGTAAACTGATAATCATGAGACATTGATGAAAAAATCGGAGACAGAAATAAACGCAAAGATATTCTGTGTTCATGGATTGGAAGAATATTGTGAAAATGTCCATACTACCCAGAGTGATCTACGGATTCAACGTTATCTCCTATCAGAATTCTAACAGCATTCCTATTTCATAGAAATAGAAAAAAAATCATAAAATTTGTATGGAACCACAAAAGACCGCAAAAGAGCCAGAGCAATCTTAAGAAAGAAGAACAAAGCTGAAGGCATCACACTCTGATTTAAAACTATATTACAAAACATTAGTGATCAAAACAGTATGGTAGTGGCATGAATACATAGATCACACAGATCATAAAAACATGGACACAAAGATTAATGGAATGGAATAGAAAGCCCAGAAATAAATCCATGCATAATGGTCAATTAATTCATAACAAAGGAGCCAAAAATATACAATGGGGAAACATAGTTTCTTCAATAAACTATGTTGAGAAAACTGGATAGCTACATGAAAGAATAAAACTGGACCCTGGCTTATATGATACACAAAAATCAACCCAAAATGGACCAAACACTTGAGCATAAGACCTGAAATTGTAAAATTTGTAGAAAGAAACAGAGAGGGTAAGCCTCTTGACATCAGTCTTGGCACTGATTTTTTAGATTCCACACTGAAAGTAGAGGCAACAAAGGTAAAATAAGTGGTACTATATCACACTAAGAAGCTTCTGGAGAGCAAAGGAAACCAACAACATAATGAAAAGGTAATGTACCAAATGGAAGAAAACATTTGCAAATCATATCTGATAAGGGGTTGATATCTAAAATACATAAAGAACTCATACAACTCAATAGCAAAAAATCCAACTAAAAAATGAGCAGGGGAGCTGAATAAACATTTTTCTGAAGAAGACACACAGATGATCAACAGGTACATGAAAAGATGTTCAACATCACTAATTATCAGGGAAATGCAAATCAAAACCACAATGAAATATCAACAAACACCTCTTAGAAGGGCTATTATCAAAAACATCAGAAAGATTAAAGAGATAATACGTGTTGGGGAGGATGTTTCTGGGGAAAAGGGAACCCTTGTGCATTATTACTGGGAATATAAATTGGTGTAGCCACTATGAAAAACAGTATGGAGGTTCTTAAAATTAGAAATAGAACTATCATAGATCCCGCAATTCCACTTCTGGGTATTTATCTGAATGAAATCACTGTCTTGAAAAGGTATCTGCACCCCCACATTCACTGCAGCACTATTCACAATAGCCAAGATACAGAAACAACCTAAATGTCTATCGACCAATGAATGGATAGAGAAAATGTGATATATATATATATATTTATAAATATTGTCCAACTATAAAAAAGGAACCCTTTGCCATTTTCAACAACATGGCTGGACCTTGAGGGCATTATGCCAAGTGAAATAAGACAGAGAGAGACACATACTTTTTGATTCCACTTATATGTAGAATCTAAAAATCCAAACATGTAGAAACAGAGACTAGAATGGTGGTTACTGGTGCTCAGGGTGGGGTAAAAGGGGAGGTGATGTTCAAAGAATACAAACTTCCAGCTATAAGATAAATAAGTTCTGGGGGTATACTGTACAGCATAAGTATTATAGTTAATAATACTGTACTATATACTTGAAAGTTAAGAGAGTAGATCTTATATGTTCTCAGAATGAAAAAGAAGTGGAAATTATGTGATGTGATACAGGTGTTAAGTAATCCTATGGTGGTAATCATTTTGCAATATATGTGTATCAAATCATCATGTTAAAACACAACTGTTAAACATGTTAGACATGTTTAAAATCTTAAAGCTTCACAATGTTATACATTGATTAAATCTCAATAAAGCTGGAAGAAGATAATTAAATGAAATTAAAAATAATATGAAACAAAAACATTTAAAAAATTTTTTTTTAATTTAAAAATTAAATAAGGGACTTCCCTGGTAGTCCAGTGGTTAAGACTCCACATTTCCACTGCAGGGAGCACGGTTCGATCCCTGGTCGGGGAACTAAATAAGACCCTGCATGCCACATGGCATGACCAATCAATCAATCAATCAATCAAAGTAAATAAAAATAGTATGAAACAAAGCATATTAAAACATTTGGTAGAGTTACTGTTCTCTATTTGTCAAAAAAATTTAAACTGTTATATTATTTTGAATTAATTAATCCAGCAATTGATAATTCAACTGCCTATTAAGCTGGTTTCAATTAATAATTATATTAGAAATTCACTACTACCTAGTTTATCTATAGAAAAGTAAATATTAGTAACACATAGGAGTCAAAATTATTTCAAACTTTGAATATGCAAATCTCCACACCCAGCTGAATTCAAATGTGTTTCTGAAGAAACTGGCTAGAACTTATTTACTTGCCATTATTTAGAAAGACATTTAGTAAGGAATAAACAATTGTCATCTCTTCTTTAAAAGAAAAAATTATAAATAATCTGTTTCAGGCCCAAACAATCCATTTTGTGAGAATTTTAGAAATTTAAGTAATATTTAGATATCAATCCTAAACAGATTAGGAAAAAAGAATGTATATATGCAACAATTAAAGTAAGTAAAGTAAAAATTACTTTTTGTTGAAACATTTGATGTCCAGAATATTCATTCTCTGAATAAAATTTCATTGTTCTCTTTAATTTGCTTTTGTCTGATGTATGGAAATGCAATTACAATGAAACAAAAATCAAATAGCTAATTTCCTACCTAATACAAAATCTCCTTGTCATGACTACAGCTCCATCCTTCAGCTTCCAGAAGATTCTACCAATGGATACTAGGTATGACTGTTTCTTACAAATTGCATCTGTGTTAAAGCTAATTATTACAGTTCATAATAAGTTTAACTAATTGTATAATGAAAATTACTTTAAAAATCCATAGAAAGCACTAAAATGTTAAAATATATTTTCAAAACTGCAATAAGTGTTTAATGCACAAAGCAAAATCTAAGACTAAATTTTTGTTGTTAGTGCTGTTATTTTGTTCTTCTACTAAGTAAAAGATTTAATAAATGAGCCATTTATGTCTCTTTTCCAAAACTGTATTTTTCTTTTAATGGAATATCCTATGTAAACAAGAAGAATGATAAAATATTCAGTACTCAAATACTATCCTCAGTTTAAAAAAAGCCCATATAGATTATTAAAACCTCTTATATAAGTCCAAAAATTCCATTTCCTTCCTCCTCATCCCAGAGGTAACCACTATCCTAAGTCTGAAGATTCCTATGCATATTATTCCAAACAAACACTCCTCTAAACTCTACGGAGATTATAGTGAACAATACTGTAAAAGTTTTATGCATATATGCTTTGTCAGATTGTGATAGGTGGAAAAAAAGAAAAATAAAATGAGTAATTGGGATAGGAAGAGCTATCAAATGAGTGACCTCATTGGTCAGTTAGTATTTGAGCAGAGACTCTAAGACGTTAAAGGATAAGCCATGTGGTTACTTGGAGAAGAGCATTACAGGCAAAAGCAAGTTCAAAGGCCTAAACCAGAGCATTCTTTTGTTTGAAAAATAAGGAGGCTAGTGTGACTGAGTGAAATGAGTGATGGGGGAGATATGAAGTTATAGATACGTTGGGGGTTTGCAGATCAACATGTCTTCTAAATGTACCTAGATTTTATCCTGAATGGAAGGCATTGCATGGTTCTAAGTGGAGGATTGACATCATTCAATTTACACTTCACGTAACCACTCTGGTAGCTGTTGAGAACAGACTATAGAAAGGCAGAAATGGACATCTGGTGACCTGTTTGGAGACTACTGCAAATATGAAGGCAAGAGATGACTGATGATGACTTGGATCAACTGGTAAAGGTGGAAGAACATGAAGGCTATGAATCGGATAGATTCTGGATATAATATGAGGGAACAGTTCACAGGCTTTGTGGTATATGAGACGTCTTTAAAAGATACACTTTTCTGTGTTTTATGGAGTCATTTGATGGACAAATGTTAATTTTTATTATATTAAAATGCATCTTTTTTTAATGATTTGTAATTTTTGCATCTTCTTCCAAGAACAAAATGACATTTCCCTAAACATTCATATAAAAATGTAAAGGTTTTATTATTTAAGACTTTAATTCAGTTTGGGTTGAGCTTTGTGCCTGGTTTGAGGCAGAGATCTGACTTTATTTTGCTCATATGTACAACCACTTACCCCTGAACCATTTACTGATCAATCCACATTTTTCTCATTAAGAAGCAATGCCTTCTCTGTCATATATGAAGCTTATATATATGTGAGTAATTTATTTCTGGGCTCTATAATTTCTTCCAATGGTCTTTACCTATACTTTATCATATAACTCAGAATTATTTACTGTAGCTTGGTAAGTATGAATATAGACAGAAATCTTTTCTCCCTTCTATTTCAAAGTGGTATTGTTTTTGTTCTTGGAAATTTATATTTCCACATTCAGGTTCAAATAAGATTCATAATTTGCCAAGTATCATTAATGTAATTTTTAATTAAAATTCCAGTGAGTTTATAGGTTAAAATACGGAGATTACTGATATAATGATGTAAGATTTACCATCCACTGGAATAGTATTGCTATGTGTTTATTAATGTCTTTCAAAAGCATGTTTTAATTTTTCAATTATCTTTATAAAGTCATGATATTTTTATAATATTTAAACCCAACACTTAAAAGTGAAGGTTCCCATTTAAGATATATCTCATAAAAACCAATAATCATATACTTTTAGAACAGCAATACATTAAGTTGGTGTATTATTATGTAGAAAGAGGTGGTGAAGCAAAGTTTTGGTCAGAAAGGGGAGGTGAATATGTGTCATGTTAAGAAATTTAAAAAAAAAATCAGTAAGTAAAAGGATCCAGTTAAAAAAAAGGAATAAGCTTAGTGTGATGCTTTTGTGGGGAAAATAAATAAGATACGAGTGTTCCTAATTACAAATACTATATAGGTATATACTTTTTTGATATAAACTAGATAAATATGTGAGAATACTGTTACAAATGATCAATATTTGTCACTTGAGAGTGTGGCATTACTAAGGTGTTGGGAAAGAAGTGGAGATCATTATTTTTAATATAATAGTATTTTTATCTGCATTTTTATCATGTATTGTTATTTAGAAAATTAGCAAACAAATTAAGTAAATTAATCATGAGTGCATCTGGTAGCAGTTGGCCATTAGCTAACAAGGCTGTTGCTTATACTTTTGGGATCATCACCATGATTTCATCTACTTCATCTAATTTATATATTCCCTAATACAAAAAAACACAGATTAAGGATGCTGAGGTTCACTGTTTTAACCCTATATCCTCCTACTCTGGGAAATAGCATCTTAATTAAATTAAAAAGTAAAATATGAAGGATGGGAGGAAAATGGAAAACCATTTAACCAGGGTCAACTAAAATGAGACAGAAGTAGAGAAAAAAGGGTGAGAAATAGAAAGCTTGTAAAGCTTAGAATTGAAAAACTAGAAAGAGTACATTAGCAGAGACTCTGTATATATTTATATTAATAAGGAGAAAAATTAATAAAGGAAAGAACTTTGCAAACATTTCCTGTAATTGAGAAACATGTTTCCTAACTTGGCATGAAATAGTTGAGTGTATGGCAAACATAGTTCTTATCAAATTTTATCAATCAAGTTATGTGTAATTAATGTATTAAAATATCCCACAACACAATTATTTGTTCTTAATCCAAAGGTGAAAATTCCTATTAAAATTAATGAATCAAATTAATTTACATTCAACCAAGTTAAGGAGTTCAGTGATATTACTGCAAAGAGAGGACTTAGCCTCTCACATCAAGCACACATATTTTGTTTGCAAGAGTTTAGATTTTTAATACCTTATTTTAAAATTCCTTTAGACACGTCTTTAAAATATACATTGCAGAAGATAAACACATGAATAAACTCCTCTAAACATACATGGAAAAATAAAATGGTAAGAGTCAGTGCTTTTAAAATAGACTTAAAATTGATTTAGTTTGGCCATATTTAAAAAATAGAAAATAGAAAAAAGATTAAAAACCTATTTTAATTTTCATAAAACAGCAATCTCAATGCTGCATTTAAACATTTTTGGCATTACAGATATATAACTTATTTATTATCTTGTATAGAGTCTAGTAGGCTGTGGGTTTATTTTTGCTTTTGTTTTGCTTAGTTTTGTTTTCTCTTAGCCTGCAGGTCATTTTCAGAGAATTCTCTATTATGTAGGAAGATGAAAGGAAGTTACCCTAGGCGATCCTAACTACCATCAATGAGGAGTCTAAGTTCAGTTCACAAAGACCCCATGCTACTTAATAATAGTGTAAGTGTGTATAAAGAAAGTAAATCTCCCGACACTTATTGTCTGAGTTTGCATATAGAATATGTATTTATTATGCACTTATGGAAAGTTCAACATATTTAAAGAACTGGCATTTCTGTTCAGATAAGTAAATTTTGGAATTGGTAACTTTGGGGATAGGTGATTATAAGTGGGGCTATCTACTGTGCTAGGAAAATTCCATTGTATATCCTTTAGAAAGAAAGGGACCTTTGTCTTTCTTGTAGTAAACACTATGAAGGATCTTCTAATGTTAAAAACAGTTATTTAACTTCCATCAAATCTTAGTTTCTGAATTATATTACATTATGTTATATTATACATTTTATTTTAGCCCAGAACAGTTACTTTGCTAGAATAATTTGTTACTTGTTGATGTGTACATGTGATTTTGTCCAAGTTTGGGATTTACAGTAATATTAAAATTTAATGAGGATAATGGTGGCCATCCTGAATATTCCCACCTCCTTTTTAAAAACCATACATGTCAATAAGGAAATCAAATTATATCAGTCATATCTCAAGTTTACAGAGTGAATAAGAGAAAACAGTACTGCAAGCTTCAATATACATGTGCCTGGAGGAAAAGAAAAGACTAGCTGAGTCAGCCCCTTAGCAGAGTATCAGGCAGAGCCTACACAGAAGAGTGTGGTGGATCTCTACTAGCGGTTAAACCCTGAAAATATACCTAGGGTTTACCACCAGAAGGTTATCCGGCACATCTAGGTGGGAAATACTAAGAGCACATTTGAGTTCCGGAGATTCAGAATTATCATCACTAGGAAGCTATAAGGAAGGGACTTGGAAAGTGTGTAGGCTCGAAATGACAATTTTGTGTAGGACACTTTTGGATGGTGATGTCCCTAGTTTGCATGATAAAGGGTAACAAAGAAATAAAGGGCTCCACTGTTACAAGTATTAAATATTTCAAAGATGACCTACAGAAAGCACCATTTATTAGAGAACCTGCACTTCTCCCTTGGAATGTAAGCAATAGAAAGTAGACCCAATATAATTTTCATCTCTAAGCAATTATATTAAGAAAAAAGTAAGTTGCACACACACACACAAATACTCAAGTACTTATTAAACACAATTTTGCTGTGCCAGCTAAGCATATGTTACAACTATTAACATTATATGTAGAATACAAAATATCTTTCTACTAGTTTAAAAAGCATTAGAAGCATATAAAAGCAAATTTTAATAAGAAATTAAAGTACAAACATCAATAATCAGTTTAGTATCTATATTGTTTTATATCTTTGTTATAAAAAAAATCTGCTAATTAGTCTAAAGTGTAATTGCTGTAGTAATATGTTTTGCCTTCATGCCATTGGTCACAATGTCCTGAGAAAACTGCTGCAGGTTTATTTCCAACAAGTGGGCCAACAATAAGAAGAGGTAAAATGTAGGTGATTCAACACAGGAAAAACATTGCAAGATGCCTAAGCACAAATAGATAAAACTAAGAGTACAGTAAGGGACATTGAGTATAGAAATAGAAAGGGCCAAGAAATAGAAACAATGGCACAGGCTTTAAGTTGTCACAGAAAGGATGAATATTGAAGACTGGTATTGAACAAAATTATTATTAAAACCATTAACTCAAGAACACCTTCATGGAATGGGGTGATGGCTTAAATTTACATAATGAAAGTTTCCACCTCAGGCCAAGGAAAATTTGCCTTGAGTAGTGAAAATATATGGACCTCCAAACAAAAAATACCAAGTCACATACAAAGTAAAGAAAAATAACATGTGCATCAGTATTTTGGACAGTAACATACAGGGTATGACAGTAGTGGAGTAACAAGAAACCCAATGAAAGGAATATCAGACAAGCATATATTCACCCAAGTGGCTTTAAGACCAAAGCTACAGAAATACCATTTTAATATGTCACCATTCAATGAATGCTATGCCCAAGAGCCATCCCGAAGATTCTGCTAGAGAATGGCCCTCACTCCATAAAAGATGCTGAAGGAAGCACAGACAAAAATCAATTTGAATACATGTAGCTGAAGATTCAAGATTAAAACAAAGGTGAGGGCTAGAGTCTGTATGTATAATGACAAGCTAGAAAAATATAACTTAAACATGAATGAAGGAAAAACTTAAAATAGCTCACTGACTACTTGATAGGTAATAGGTGGAAGACTAGAATCTCATTTAAAGCTGACAAGCAGGTTAGCAGAATGAAATAAAGGCAAGGGAAATAGGGCACTATATCAAGGTTTTAGTATAAATGTAATCAGAATAAAGCAGAACTTATTAAGAAGGAGTACAAAACTAATATTTTAAATTGTAATGTAGACAACAGTTGATATAGTGCATATAGAATGCAACATGCAGAGTAAAAAAATAGTTATTGAAGAACAGACTAAAGTTTATTTGTATAGGTAAATGGTAACAGGCTCAGCTCACCTATTAAAAGAAAAATGTTTTCTATTGGCATACAGAAGAAAACTCAGTCTACTTTCTATAAGAGAGATGTATTTTATTTACAATCAGAATGTTTAAAAGAAATGAAGAGTTAACATGCAAAACAAATGCAGACAAAAAGAAATTAGGGTGGTGATATGGATATCTGATGAATTAGAATTCACAGAAAATAAAGTGAAGCAAAGCAGGATACCAAATTAAACAGCAGTGAGCAACACTCTTCATAAAGTGACACAATTATAATGGATAAAAGGAGATACCAAAAAAAATGCAGTAACTGTAGGCAACTTTCATACACCTCTGTGTAAAACAAAGCCTGTGGATAAAAAATACATAAGGATATAGAGGAGCCAAACAATAATTAATGAGGTAGTTCTAGTGGATATTTATTGACCACTTATCTCAAAATTTAGAGAGGCAACAGTAAAGTAAACCAATAAAATGAGGAAGAAATTAAGATATGAGCAGAAATAATGCATTTTAATAGAAAAAATAAAGCTTCTAAGTAAATAAATATGCTGCTTCTTTGAAAAATCTATTTTTTAAAGAGGAGAAGGCAGAAAAACAAAAAGGAGAGTAAATAAATATTGATACATTCAAAATTTAAAGAGACAAATTTAGAAATACCAAAAGGAAGAAAGGAAGGGAGGGAGGAAGAAAAAAAAGGGAAGGGAAGCAGTAGAGGAAGGGAAAGGACAGGAGGAAGGGAGGGGCCTAATTAAACTGACTACATTTCTAAGAAAATATAATTCACCAAAACTGAATCCAGTAGAGATATACAAGTTTAAATTCCAATTTTCTTAGAAGAAGTAGTGGAACTTATGTAAGAACAACTGTACCCTACCCACACTCAAAAAAGACAGTCTCATATTTTCACAGGGGAATTCCACCATACCTTCAAAAACTAGATAATCCTAATGCTACTTTAAGAAACGCAGCAATGGTGAAAACAATGGTGGTACCTGTAGTAGGCTGAATGGTGATTCAAAAAAGATATGTCCATGTCCTAATCCTAGAACCTATAAATGTGACCTTATTTGGAAAAGGGGCCTTTGCAGAAGTAAATAAGTTAAAAAATTTGAGACGAGATTTTAATGAATTTCAAGGCAGATCCTAAATGCCATCACAGTGTTCAGGTAAGAGACATACAGAGGGAAATTAGACATATACGCAGGAGAAAGCGATGAAGATGGAGAGAGATGCAGCCGCAAAGCAAAGAATGCTGACAGTCAGCAGGAAGGGCAAGAGGCAAGGACTAGCTTATCTCCTCCTGTAACCTCTGGGGGAATGTGGCTGTGCAAACAGCTTGATCTTGGAGATGGTAAGAAAAAGGGAGAGTTACAGAACAATATCAATGTAAAAACTTAAAGAGTACATTAAAAAGAACAGTGTATCAACAGATTAAAAATAGGCATACCATGATTAAGTGAGATTTATTCTAGGATTGCATGAATGGTTCACATCAGAAAATCCATTAATATGTTTATGAGATATAGAAAAAAAATCCTATCTACCCATATGTTCCTTTCCTTGAGTTGCCAAAAATATATAAAAATTTCTGGATTAACAAACTCAATAGAATAGAAACAGCTGTTTTCATACTTGAAAACATTTCAACCCCCAAATCAGTATGACATCTAAAGTCAGGTTAAAGGCAAGGATTAACTTGCAATCTCTACTATTTTTACTTATTTGGGGGTATTATTCAATTTAGTCTGAAAAGAGAAAACTGAGTGATGGATAAGAAGAGGTAAAGGTAATATTATTTACAATGATTTGATAAATTTGGAAAAACAAATCAAGTGAAAAATTAATTTGAAAAATATTTCAGTATAGCAGCACGATGATTAGTTGATATATAAAAGTCAAAAGTTAGCATGTATTAAAAAACCTCAAAGAGATAACACAATGGAAGAAGTGATTGAATTTATAATTGCAAAAAATTCTAGGAAAAAAACCTTTAGTATATGAGAATAGTAATTTTAATAAATGGTTTTTAGAAACTTGATTGTACTTTATAGGAAGACAAAATTTTATTTATTCTTTATATTATACACAGAATAAACCCCAAATGGATCTAAGATATAAACACAAAAGCACAGCAACTAGAAAGTCATAAGTGAATTTGTGATGAATTCATTTGTATTATATTTATAATCTGTAAATGGGGAAAGTCTTTGTAACTATGACTCAAAATGAATTTTCTGTAACTTTCAATTAAATCAGCGGAAATATGTATCCATGTATTTACTCATCTAGATGATGATGCAAGTGTGTCAAATGTTAATAGTTAAAACTAGATTGTGAATGTACAGACACTCATTGTACTATTCTTTCCACTTTTCCATATGTTTGAAAAAATACTAAATTAAAAAGTATGATTTGAGATTTTGGTACCATTAAAAGTATAATGATAATCTTATAACACACTTTAACCCAATATTAAGAAGCAGAAGTATGGAATTAACATTCCACAGCAGGAAGGGAAAAAAAAAGGCATTGCTATTGTAATATGAAATCCAGCATAAAGAGAGAAAACCCAGGATAAATAGAGAAATCAACATTTTAGAATTTACTAGTTATTTTGGTGAAAATGATGGGACAGTGGTAGTATTTTTTTAATTTTTAAAGCCTTTTCTATTTTTATACGTATATACACATGGCTACTAATAAAAGTCACCTGTTTTCTAAAAACTCATTAATTTTGATGGCCTGTTAATTTAAAATCAGTTATATTTTATGTGGAATATAAATCTAGACTCAGCCATTCACATATAGTCAACATACTGAAAGAAATAAAAAATAATTGGTATTTAATTCAAGTAAAATTTAAAAAAAATAAAACATTTCCTTTGGGTTGGTTAAAGTAAAACACAGAAATTGTCAAAGTTTATTGAAATTAGATTCTCTTCCCAAAACAGAAAGAGGGAATCTAAAATCCAGCACTGCTATCGTGAAGAAAATGGAAATGTCCTGAATATTTTCCATGATTTGCCTCTCATTTGGCTGGAGATTTGAACATTAAATGGGGCAGTCCTCTTCTATCAATTTGTTTAAAATTGACAAACTGTTGAATAATATATCAGTTGGAAATTTAGTTGAAAATACTCAAGAACATTCATATCTATGCCAAATGATGTTTAAACACATGTCCATCCTATGGCTGATGAAGAGGAAAAATAGTTAAGCTGGAGAGGTTTAAAATTTCAATATTCTATAGTTGTATCATAGGCAAGAATGCATAGCATTTAATGGAGACAGAAAAGTGAGTAAAAAAAAATGAAAGATTAATTTTCCCCTCTTCTTTTTTGACAGCTTCATTCATATTTAAAGTCCTAATCACACCTATTGAAATGTCTGAGTTGGAAAATATGTCGAAATTATGAACATAGAAATGTCGGTGTCAATGGCTTGTTTTTTCTCTATTTTTCTTCAATGTTTGCTTAATGAGGCAGAGAAGTCTGTTTAAGCTTCTAGATTGGTGTCTGCACACCTTGATTTTCCTGCTTCTTTTCTGCCTCCCTGGAGAATTACCTAAATTACAGTGAGTAAAAGGGAGGGAAGTTCCCAACCAGAGAAAAAAAAAACATTCAATCCCTTTCTATCACCAGAAAATGAAATGTGAATCAGGTCTCAGTTTCATCTTTGCTTGAGACACAGGGCAAGTTATGCAACCTTTCTGAATCTCTGTTCATTCATCTTTAAAATAAAGATATTAATACTACCTACTTATATACCAAAGTCACAATCACATAAAATAGACACAGAAAAATAAATCTACAGAACAGCTGAAATAAGACTGTATTCTTGTGATAAGTACTAAAAATACATTAAAATGCCAAGGACTTCACAAATGAAGATGTGATATGCTCCAAATTACAGGATGTGGAGCTGGGCCTAGAAAACAGGAAGAGTCCAGTGCAACTTTGCATTTGGGACTTCATAATTATTTGATCTACTCTAAGCTGTTATAAAACTAACCTTCTTCCACCTTAAGAGAAGATCTGAGTAAAGTTATTTTTTGGAACAACTGAATCAGAGAATACTTGAACTTGAGGCCTGCCAGACTCAACAGAGGGGACATATTAGAAGTAAGAGGTTTAACTGAAATTTTTATGTTGAACAATGGGATGCCAAACACTCCTTCCATTCCATACCACCTAGATTGCTGGTAGTCAACTTTTACCTGCAAACAGCAAATTAGAGGATTCATCTCTGCCGGACATGCACCAGTAGGCAACCATATCTATATGTAGGGTGTACATTAACATTTTTTCTTTCAGTCTTAAATGCAAATGAATTAATGACCATCACAAGATACTTATGACCTCTAACATGAAAGACAGGTAACATCCACACCAACAGAAACAGAAAAAAGAAACCCTGAAGAAACAGTCATGTTCAAGAGCAAGAGTAACACAAAAAATATATATGTATTACACACACATACCTCAAAATATATATGTATAGACACACAATTAGCATTTTCAGAGACAAAAATATTTCATAAAATAAAAACAAGATCCCACGAAAATAAAATATTCCCAGAAGAAAGCATTCTCGAGAATTTTTTTAAAAATGATAGAAAAACTCAATTGAAGGGTTAAAAGAGAAAAGCAAAAGGAATCTCCCAACATGTAGCATAATGGAAAAAAGGGGAGGGGTAAACAATCAAGGAGGAGATACAAGATCCAATGTATATGATTTCCAAAGTATGGTGGGTGGCATTATTGGCCCTGATTCTTTAGTCCTCCACATGCACAGATTTGCTATGGTCTCATCATGGGCAAAGTACAATTCTCTTCCACTGTTATACGATGGAAATTACAGTGTGCTGGTTCTAAGCCTGCTTGTTTATCTGTCATTGCCATGTGAGGAACACACCTAGCTAGCGGCTACTCAGAGACACAGGAAACCGTCAAAGTAGCTGACTCACAGACCTTTTAACTATAAAGCAGAGCCATTCAGCTAAGCCATATCAAGTCAGTCAAGCCACAGTAGGAAAGCAGAGAGGTGAGAAAAGATAAATGAGCATTGCTTTAAGATGCTGTTTGGGGGTGGTCTGCTACATAGCAACTGCTAACTAAAATAGAAGATAAATGGAAGTCTTAAAATTATCAAGGAAATAATAAAGGAAACTTCCTAGAACTGCAGATGTAATATTTCAGTTCAAAAGGCAACAACTAAGTGTCAAATGCAATAAATAATATGAACCAATGATATAATTATGATATTAAACAAAATGGCTAAGAAATTATGCCGTATCTTCTTAGAGCATTGTTAAGGGTGAAATTGGTAAGGATTTTCATACAAAGTATAAAAGCCAGAAATCATTAAGAATTAAATTTGTGAATCACAACAAGCGCCTATGAGACAACAAAATGACTTCAAAATTTGAGGGGAAAATTATTTTCACCTGAGAATTTTACTACAGGCAATCTACCCTCAAGGGTGAAAGTAGCATCAAGATACGTTAGATAAGTAATACCTCAGAATTCCTAATTTGTAAACCTGCTTCCTTGGTCAACTCCTTAAGGAGGACATCCAACAAAGAAGAGAAGTTATTTTTTAAAAAAGACAATGGTTTAACAGGAAATATAGCCAATATTTTATAATAACTGTAAATGGAGTATAACCTTTAAAAATTATATAAAAATGTTTTTAAAAATGAAGCAACAAAGCAGGAAAAACCTTTGATTACCTTGGCATCAGTAGATGGTATGTTACTACCTACTTCATGCTGAGAAAGAATAATGAGATTTAGGGGTGTAAAGTACAGAAAATGCCACTGATAAGATTTTTAAGTACTGATTTAAAAATCAACCATGACCATATTAACTGTGAGGAATTTGCCTCAAATCATTTTTTTCACAAGTTCCTCATAAATAAACTTTCCTTAACGTTATCAACTGCGGCAATCAGAAACTAACTGCTTCACGCTGGTTTGACTCAGTCTCCTTTTATCCCGTGACTGGCTGGCTGCACATTTTCTTCCAAGTATTTTAGGACTTGGCCCTCTTTTAAGACACATTATTGTTACACTCAGTAAAGACATCAAGGAAGCAAAAAAAGACAACTAAAGACAACTATTTAATTTAAAAAGAACAAAATATAGTTTTTACCTAAAAAAATTTTTTAAAAAAAGAGACATAATTCCAAAGGTGATGTAAGGATCTGGCTAGGCTGCTCCTGCCATCCTCACTCATCAGGAATCAAACACAATCTGCTTTTTTCACAAAAACTAAGCTCAGCAAAATCACAGAGTGAGTCATATTTTGCTGTATATTAACACAAACCTTTGTAATGAATTGCTCACCTATATAAGATGAATCAAGATTTCTGCATTTCCAAGTTGCAAATTCATTCTTTAAAAATATTTTTCTTCCATGTCTGGGGAAGATTTGTGTTATATGACTAGTTTGTACCCACAAAATAATCCCCTATTTATCAAAGAATGGGGCTCACAAATGATTACTGCAACAAATAAAGATTGTTTCCGTGTTCTTCGTGGAAAATTTGAGAACTTTAGGCTAAGTAAACATTTTCAAGTTTAGAACTTATGATTTGTTATTACTGACAAAGCATGAAATTTGAAAGAACAATGATTATGTATAGAAACTTGTTTATATCCTCAGTTTCTCTGATGCAAATCTGTCAAAACACATTATTGCTTAAATAAAAATTCTTCCTAATACAAGATATATTTCTGAATATAGAGGAGTTTGGAAAATTTAAAAAACAATATATTCAGACTCGTATACTGAAGAGATCAAATTTAGCAATTCAAAGCAATCAGTTGACTAGCTAATGTGCTTTTTAATTGGCCATTCTAGTCATACCAAGAAGCCACTCTATTGGTGACTGGTAAGTCAAAATGGTTGTGAAATTAAACAGAATGGTTAACTTATTCACCAGATTTGATTTCATAATCTTATGCAATCACAGTCTAGATCCCACGTTTTACATTTAACCCCAATGTGTATCAATGAGTATGCTTAATATATTTATAATCAAATATGCATCATATTGATAAACCCAGAGTAATGATTGACATTAAATATTAATTCTAAGAGTGAATAAAAGTAATTCTAAATATTTCTAAATGGAAAGAAAAATCACAAATTTGACTAATCATCTCATTTCAATTTCAACAGATTGTTTTAAATCCAAACCTCTACTTACTTCATATTCTCTCCAGGTTTCTATATAGATGGCACCAATGTCTATTATTTCAGGACTTTGGGATTCTCTTTACTATCTTGTACAATGTTGGTTGCATTAAAAACAAATGCTGATTTTCAATTACTCCAGGAATCAAGGTAGTACAGAGTTTAACATATTAAATCACATGAAACTTAAGAGTACACCTATAATGCAGTGTCTATCCACATGTACTGAAGATGTCAGACTGTCCTGTCTAAAAGGAGAAATAAAAAGAATGGGAAAGAAATGCACAGAAGTTGAAATCAACATGGATCACTATAATAAAGGTATAAGTGTATATCAGAAAAATAACAAGCAGCTAAAAAACTAATTTAACAATTTGCATGACAATGCATATGCCACAGAAAGGAAACAAATGAACTATACCAAGTTACTCTGGAGAATAAAGAGCAGTGCATTTCTATTTAATACAGCAGAGCCTCCCCCATCACCGTACAATGGCATATGTACATTTTACAGTCAAGATACATATGCTTACCAAAAGGAAAAAGGAAAAACAAAGATGCCATGAAAATCACCTTGAAAAAAAATATGGTGGTTAGGAAGATACATGCAAAATAACAGAGGAATGCAATTTTTTAAAGAAAACTAAAATTGCATATAAACCTGGACATGGGGAGAAGACAGAAAGTTCCAGTAAAAAATATTCTACACGCAGAATATACAATAGAAAAAATAAAGTTTTAGAGACTTCCATATTAATTTTAAAGACCTCTGAAACCTCTTAGGACTATCAGTACATCCTTTTTAATTATTCTTACTTGATGGCAACATTTTAGGTCTTCTAGGCTTCTCATTTTAAACTTTGGTTCATAAGTTTTGCTGGCCCCAATTTTTTCTACAAGGGAGTAAGTATTTATTTGTGTCAGGAAAAGTTCTCAGTAGTCTTTGTCACCCCACGCCCCCAGTATAAAGATGAGAATTTACAGAATTGACTAAATAAGCCAATCTTTTTGAGCATAGGTATTTTTGAGGACTCCAGGAAGATATAAACAAATGGAAAAGACATGCATGGCCCAGACTGACTTAAAGTATTTTCCCTCTATTTTAACATTTGCTTATCATGTAGAAATGTTTTCTGTCCCTTTTAGGAAGCTAAGGGGATATACAATAGTGCTCCATAATATCAAGCTAAATGCATAATGTAGGTAATGCCATCGAATGTAACCTGGAAAATCTAGTTAGGCTGCCAGAAACTAAGGAAGGTCATCTCCCTACAGGATTGAAACTTGAGACAATCTGGGAATGAATGGACATCTCAGCTCAATGTCATCATAAAATATAATTACTTCTCAGGCTCATTTATACAGGGGAAAATGTTATCATTCTCAGTCTGAAGGAATAAAAAAATTGTCAGTGACGAGAGGCACTGTCACTTTGGATAACAATTCACATGCAGTCCCAGGAGATGGTTTAAGACAACAAGTGGAGCAAAATTAGAAACAGCCTGCAGGCCCCTGCTGAGTGGCGACAGCCATGAAATCGTCAGGAGGTAACTAATAGTTAAACTTCAGTTCAGTCAAGCCCTCTTGGGCACCTATCTACAGGAGCCGAGCAGCCAGAACTCTTTTGGAGCTTAATGAGAATAATCTAAGACACCAAATGTTCTGGGATTGTCTTCTTCAAATTAGTCAACTATTCAATGTCACTAGAATTTTTAGTAATTACTTATTATTGTATAGATACGAGTCTTGATATGCTCCTTCAGGAAGACTATAGATTTACACTTCAAGGTTTTCTTTTCAAGTGCAGGTGTTTTCTTGGTTGTTTGCTAAGGTATATACTTTACTGAGCAACCTATTTTTGCCTTGTTTAAGCTTTATCAATCTTAACACTGAAAGACTGGTTCCCACAAACAGGCAAATCCATCTCACACATCCCCCCGATTCCTCTGACACACAACTGTTCTAGGTCTCTAAAACATCAAAAACAGTGAAAATATTTTAAAGAAAAAGGCAGATGGAATAAGGGGCATCTACTATGTACCTGGTATGATCCCAAACCTGCTACCTAAGCTATCTCTAACGTTTAAATCAAGTCTTGCAAAGGAGATGGCGGAGAAAGTGGCACAACAGGCCATACAGCTAATAGGAATCAGCATGAGTGATATTCAAATACAGATCTTCTGAATCCAGAGCTCATATTCGTTTTATTATGCTATCTTGCCCTGGTCTAAGTGTCACTTCCGATCCCCTCTGCCTCTAAAAGAAAACAGTTTGTGTTTATACTGTGGCACATAAATATCTGACCGTATGCTGTAAAAGTGGACTCCTTAGTAAAAGTGTGAATCATGTACAGTATTATCAAGGATCTGAGACTAAACATAAGTTGCTTTGTCCAAAATGATTGTGACAGAGAAAATCTATCTTATTTCTAACGCTGCTACTGAGTCAACATACTTACACTATGTGAAGATGCAAACAAAAAGTACATGCATGTATATAGCTCCCTATGTATCTATGTTTAATGGTTATCTGGTTGTTTCTGAACACTTAGAATTATACAGCTTAAGCTCTGTCTTCCCAGATATGTCTCTATTCCTATATTCAATAAAGGGAAGATACCACAACACATTCTTAGGTATCTAAGAATAAGGTTATATCTGTAAAGTTGTATGAGGTGTGAGAAAATATATTAAAATATTATTGCTACATAGTTCTTTAGCATTTTAAGAAACATTTGTATTATGGATGAGGAGATGATTCTTGTCTTTCCATTATTGCATACTCTAGTATTAGACATAACACTCTGATTTAGACAGATATATTCAAGAGTGTTCTTGAAAGAGGAGAAGGTTTGAAAAATGATTACATGCCTATTTCAAGTACCTTTGGAACTGCATTTTATGAGTCGCTCTTAAAACCCAAAGACTGGAGCCTAACTCAGCATTGTGTTAGGTTGTCTCTAAAGTAAACCTAATTATCTACTTGGTTGTCCTGCACGTCAACCTTAACCCATAGCCGGAAACTAACTCAGGAAAATTCAAAATAACAGGACCCCATAGAGCATATGCAGGCCAAAGTTAGGGTATTTATCCCATCCTGAATTCACCTAGGGAGGTTTGTTTTAATACCCAACTACATTCCTTTTTTTTTTTTTTTTTTTTTTTTTAAGAAATCTTGATTTCGGTTTTTCTTAACCTGACACCAACTCTACAGTTGAATAATTTAATAGTGAATAATTTATTCTTCTGTTCAGAAAATAATTGAAATGCATTTTTCATATCAATATATCGTGTCCCTTTGTGATATATAATGCAGAATCTGAAATATCGCATACAAAATTCTTATTTAACTTCTGAGTTTGACACACAGATATGGGCTTTAAAAATAAAACCAAACAAAAAACCCCAACAAACAAAACTTTCCCATTGGCATCTTGTTAATCGTATATAGCCACAAGAACTAGCATTTGTGCATTGTGACTCAGTTTGCTATTGAAATAGAGAAGTGAGAAACTTTGGGGATAAAGAAGGGGGTCATATAATCAACCTTGATATCCTCAAATGCATCCCCACTCAAAGACTATGTATTTTTAAAAATATCAAACTCATAGGAGGACTCGCCCAGGAGGGGCCTTGGAATACAGAACAGTAATGGTAGGCAATGGGCAGAGGCCCCAAGAAATTTAAACCATTATCTCCGCATCTGTTGAATTTATAATTTAAGAAACTATACAAATACCAATAAATATAAATAAATTAAGTGCCTTTACATATGGCCATTTCCATGCAAAAGAAAGAAAGATATTATCACCTAGAGTTGTAGAGTTGTTTAGGGGTTAAACTAGCTGATGTATTATTGCATATAAAGTATTTAGTACTAGGCCTTCAATTTGCTTTTCCAGTCTCTGCATTCTGTAAAGGTGATTGTTGGGACATCTCACATGAAAATATGAGATCAGCCAATGGATAAATGGATTAGATGCACTCTCACAGTACTAACATATTCTGATTTGAAAAGTAGACATTAAAAAAAGAAGGTTCCTCGCTGCAGCGTTTTGACATGACACCTAAACATGCATAAAGACCTTCTTCTCTTGAAGTATAAAAGGGACCGAATAGGAAGCTACTTTTACCCATGAAATATAACTGAAAGCCAACCTCCTCATTGAAGCCTCATGGCTCCTTTAAGTCCTCATGCCTACCTCCTTCTTGACCCTTGTTCACTTTCTTGGCCACTTTCTTTTACTGAATTCTGGATCTGGTTTTTCCATTGTATACTGACTTTGTTTCTTGTTTGGGGGGGTCAAATAGTCATTGTGTTCTATTTTCACTCCCATTTCCCTGCCTTTGACTGCAGCATCTCTTGACAATAATGCTAGATATTCACTCAGGCTATATGGCACTTGGCACAAGTAACAGGCAAATACTTCATCAAATGTAGTTCCATGCCAGCCTCCAAGCTCTCCAATGTCTACACCTTAGGTTAATATGCTCAACAGGCTCACTCTGTGTTAAAATATCTTTCCTTACATTTTAAGTTATACTGATAAATAGGAATTGTATACATTTAAGGTGCACAGGTTAATGTTTTGATATATGTATACATCATAAAATGATCACCACAATTAAGCTAATTAACATACCTATCACCTCACATAGTAACCATCTTTTTTGTGGTAAGAACAATTAAGATTTACCCTCTTAGCAAATTTCAAGGATATAATATGGTATGATTAACTGTAGTCACCATGCTGTACATTAGATCTCCAGAACCCATTCATCTTGCATAACTGAGGAATAGAATATGCCATCTACAAAATATGCCACTTTGGCATGTGGACTGTTTTGAGCTGAAGGCAATTAAGACCCAGCAGACTCAGGAAAAACTTTTTACTCTCCCTTAACTGCCTAAAAGAGTTTAGACAGGGGTAGGGGGAGCTGTATCAGGAAGAGAGCTATTAGTAGAGATAAGGCTCTCTTATATAAATTATCTGCATGGCATGGTAAACATTTGTTTATCTCATCTTCCTGTGAATTATCTTCCTCCCCTTTGAAGCCCCAGACCCCTACCCCTTCTGGGCATTCAGACTCTATTTATAAACTTAATTTAAGGTTACTGTTCAGCTCCTGTTATATCAAGCAAATTCTAGCATTCAGATCCTCAATATACACTAGAAAATGCTTTGAAAGTTACTATATCATATTAACATTTACCATTTATAGAAATCATAGCATAATCATGATATTAAAAATCATTATCAGAGCTTTATAAAACTTTAGAAAAATCAATATATTCCTTCCTCATTGCCATAATAGGCATCAATTTAAAACAAAAAGTCAGTCAGTACCTTTACTTACCTTCTATGCAATATCCAATTAAAAACACACTCATTCATTGTTGGTGAGATACAAATTAGTGTAACTCTTTGAGGGCTACTTGTATCAGAAATATATACTTACTAATGACCTAATAATTCCATATTAATCTATGGATATATTTATTGATAAAGCACCCAACAAAAGGTGATAGAGTCTAGCTATCAATGGAAGACCTGTTCTTTAAAACTATGAGATATCTATGACAGGAGAAAGGCAAACTACAAAACTGTATGGTATGATGCTTTTTGTGTAAAAAAGAGTCATGATATGTATGTAAACATGTATGTTTGTAGATTTTTCTTTGCATATGCATTTTGAAATAAAACACAGGAAAATATTAATAGTGGTTACTTATGGAGAGAACAGGAGAGGTGAGCAAGAAAAAGTTATTTTTGTCTTTATATATAGTTTGAATTTTTTAAACTCTATATTTTAATTGTTAAGAATATGGGAAATATATTTCTTTCGTATGCTGTTTTTAAAATTTTACAAATAATAGTCTTCAATTCCCCAACTCTGAGCTCCCTCTCGCCACAACTAGAGAAAGCTCAAGCACAGCAACAAGATGCAATGCAGCCAAAAATAAATAAATAAAAATACATTTAAAAAATAAATAAACAGAAGATAGGAGGCGCCTTCAAGATGGTGGAGGAGCAAGACGTGGAGATCACCTTCCTCCCTACAAATATATCAGAAATACATCTACATGTGGAACAACTCCTACAGAACACCTACTGAACGCTGGCAGAAGACCTCAGACTTCCCAAAAGGCAAGAAACACCCCGCGTACGTGGGTAGGGCAAAAGAAAAAAGGAAAAACAGACAAAAGAATACGGATGGGACCTGCACCTCTGGGAGGGAGCTGTGAAGGAGGAAAAGTTTCCACACACTAGGAAGCCCCTTCACTGGCAGAGATACGGGGTGGGCCGGTGGGGGGGAAGCTTCAGAGCCACGGAGGAGAGCGCAGCAACAGGGGTGCAGAGGGCAAAGCAGAGAGATTCCCACACAGAGGATCGGTGCCAACCAGCACTCACCAGCCTGAGAGGCTTGTCTGCTCACCCACCGGGGTGGGTGAGGGCTGGGAACTGAGGATCGGGCTTCCAAGGTCAGATCCCAGGGAGAGGACTGGGGTTGGCTGCATGAACACAGCTTGAAGGGGGCTAGAGCGACATAGTTAGCCAGGAGAGAGTCCGGGGAAAAGTCTGGAACTGCCTTAGAGTGAATGGTCTAAGGCAAGAGACCACTGTTTCAAGGTGCATGAGGAGAGGGGATTCAGAGCACTGCCTAAACGAGCTCCAGAGACAGGCGTGAGCTGCAGCTATCAGTACGGACACCAGAGACAGGCATGAGACTCTAAGGCTGCTGCTGCAGCCACCAAGAAGCCTGTGTGCAAGCACAGGTCACTCTCCACACCTCCCCTCCCAGCATCCTGAGTAGCCCGCCACTGCCAGGGTCCTGTGATCCAGGGACAACTTCCCCGGGAGAACACACGGCACGAATCAGGCTGTTGCAATGTCATGCTGGCCTCTGCAGCCGCAGGCTCACCCCGCATTCCGTACCCCTCCCTCCCGCCGTGCTGAATGAGCCAGAGCCCCCTAACCAGCTGCTACTTTAACCCCGTCCTGACTGGGCAGGGAACAGACACCCTCAGGCGACCTAGATGCAGAGGCAGGGTCAAATCCAAAGCTGAACCTCAGGAGCTGTGCGAACTAAGAAGAGAAAGGGAAATATCTCCAAGCAGCCTCAGGAGCAGTGGATTATATCCCCACAATCAATTTGATGTACCCTATATCTCTGGAACACCTGAATAGACAATGAATCATTCCAAAATTGAGGCAGTGGACTTTGGGGGCAACTGTAGACTTGGGTTTGCTTTCTGCATCTAATTTGTTTCTGGTTTTATGTTTCTTAGTTTAATATTTAGAGCTTATTATCATTGGTAGACTTCTTTATTGATTTTGCTGTTTTCTTCGTATTTTTTAATATATATATATTTTTCCTTTTTCTCTTTTTGTGAGTGTATGTATATGCTTCTTTGTGTGATTTTGGATGTACAGCTTTGCTTTTGCCATTTGTCCTAGGGTACTGTCTTTTTTTTTTTTTTTTAGTATAGTTTTTAGCATTTCTTATCATTGATGGATTTGTTTTTTGGTTTGGTTGCTCTCTTTTATTAATTTTTAATTTTTAATTTTTAATAATTTTATTTTAATAACTTTAGTTTTCTTTCTTTCTTTTTTTCTCCCTTTTCTTCTGAGCTGTGTGGCTGACAGAGTCTTGATGCTCTGGCTGGGTGTCAGACCTGAGCCTCTGAGGTGGGAGATCCAAGCTCAGGACATTGGTCCAGAGACCTCCTGGCCCCATGTAGTATCAAATGGAAAAGCTCTCCCAGAGATCTCCATCCCAGCACTAAGACCCAGCTCCACTCAATGACCAGCAATCTACACTGCTGGACACCCTATGTCAAACAACTAGCAAGACAGGAACAGCAGAGAGGCAGCCTAAAATCATAATAAGTTCAAGACACACCAAAACACAATACCAGACACAGTCCTGCCCACCAGAAAGACAAGATCCAACCTCATCCACCAGAACATAGGCACCAGTCCCCTCCACCAGGAAGCCTACACACTGAACCAAACTTACCCAATGGGAGAAAATGCCAAAAACAATGGGAACTACGAACTTGCAGCCTGCAAAAAGGAGACCCCAAACACAATAACTTAAGCAAAATGAGAAGACAGAGAAATACACAGCAGATGAAGGAGCAAGGTAAAAACTCACCAGACCAAACAAATGAAGAGGAAATAGGCAGTCTACCTGAAAAATAATTCAAAATAATGATAGTAAAGATGATCCAAAATCTTGGAAATAGAATGGAGAAAATACAAGAAACGTTTAACAAGGACCTAGAAGAACTAAAGAGCAAACAAACAATGATGAACAACAAAATAAATGAAATTATAAATTCTGTAGAAGGAATCAATAGCAGAATAACTGAGGCAGAAGAATGCATAAGTGACCTGGAAGATAAAATAGTGGAAATAACTACTGCAGAGCAGAATAAAGAAAATAGAATGAAAAGAATTGAGGACAGTCTCAGAGACCTCTAGGACAACATTAAATGCAACAACATTTGAATTATAGGGGTCCCAAAAGAAGAAGAGAAAAAGAAAGAGACTGAGAAAATATTTGAAAAGAATAGTTGAAAACTTCCCTAATATGGGAAAGAAAATAGTAAATCAAGCCCAGGAAGTGCAGAGAGTCCCTCCCATACAGAATAAATCCAGGGAGAAACACACCAAGACACATATTAATCAAACTATCAAAAATTAAATACAAAGAAGAAATATTAAGAGCAGCAAGGGAAAAGCAACAAATAACACACAAGGGAATCCCCCATAAGGTTAACAGCTGATCTTTCAGCAGAAACTCTGCAAGCCAGAAGGGAGTGGCAAGACATATTTAAAGTGATGAAAGGGAAAAACCTACAACCAAGATTACCCTATGCAGCAAGGATCTCATTCAGATTCGACAGAAAAATTAAAACGTTTACAGACAAAAGCTAAGAGAATTCAGCACCACCAAACCAGCTTTAAAACAAATGCTAAAGGAACTTCTCTAGGCAGGAAACACCAGAGAAGGGAAAGACCTACAATAACAAACCCAAAACAATTAACAAAATGGTAATAGGAACATACATATTGATAACTACTTTAATGTAAATGGATTAAATGCTCCAACCAAAAGACATAGACTAGCTGAATGGATACAAAAACAAGACCCATATATATGCTGTCAAAAAGGGACCCACTTCAGACCTAGGGACACATACAGACTGAAAGTGAGGGGATGGAAAAAGATATTCCATACAAATGGAAATCAAAAGAAAGCTGCAGTAGCAATTCTTATATCAGACAAAATAGACTTTAAAATAAAGAATGTTATAGGAGACAGAGAAAGACACTACATAATGATCAGGGATCAATCCAAGAAGAAGATATAACAACTGTAAACATTTATGCACCCAACATAGGAGCAGTTCAATACGTAAGGCAAATGCTAACAGCTATAAAAGGTGAAATCAACAGTAACACAATCATAGTAGGGGACTTTAACACTCCACTTTCACCAATGGACAGATCATCCAAAATGAAAATAAATAAGGAAACACAAGCTTTAAATGATACATTAAACAAGATGGACTTAATTGATATTTATAGGACATTCCTTCCAAAAACAACAGAATACACTTTCTTCTCAAGTGCTCATGGAACATTCTCCAGGACAGATCATATCTTGGGTCACAAATAAAGCCTTGGTAAATTTAAGAAAATTGAAATCGTATCAAGTATCTTTTCTGACCACAACACTATAAGACTAGATATCAGTTACAGGAAAAAAATCTGTAAAAAAATACAAACACATGGGGACTAATCAATACACTACTAAGAGATCACTGACGAAACCAAAGAGGAAATCAAAAAATACCTAGAAACAAATGACAATGAAAACACGGCGACACAAAACCTATGGGATGCAGAAAAAAACAGTTCTAAGAAGGAAGTTTATAGCAATACAATCTTACCTCAAGAAACAAGAAACATATCAAATAAACAATCTAACCTTACACCTAAAGCAATTAGAGAAAGAAGAACAAAAAAAACCCAAAGTTAGTAGAAGGAAAGAAATCATAAAGATCAGATCAGAAATAAATGAAAAAGAAATGAAGGAAATGATAGCAAAGACCAATAAAACTAAAAGCTGGTTCTTTGAGAAGATAAACAAAATTGACAAACCATTAGCCAGACTCATCAAGAAAAAAAGGGAGAAGACTCAATGGAATTAGAAATGAAAAAGGAGAAGTAACAACTGAAACTGCAGAAATACAAAGGATCATGAGTGATTACTACAAGCAACAATATGCCAATAAAATGGACAACCAGGAAGAAATGGACAAATTCTTAGAAAAGCAAAACCTTCCACGACTGAACCAGGAAGAAACAGAAAATATAAACAGACCAATCACAAGCAATGAAATTGAAACTGTGATTTAAAATCTTCCAAGAAACAAAAGCCCAGGACGAGTTGGCTTCACAGGTGAATTCTATCAAACATTTAGAGAAGAGCTAACACCTATCCTTCTCAAACTCTTCCAAAACATAGAGGGAGGAACACTCCCAAACTCATTCTATTAGGCCACCATTACAATGATACCAAAACCAGACCAAGAGGTCACAAAAAAAGAAAACTACAGGCCAATATCACTGATGAACATAGATGCAAAAATCCTCAATACTAGCAAAGAGAATCGAACACCACATTAAAAGGATCATACACCATAATCAAGTGGGGTTTAACCCAGGAATGCAAGGATTCCTCAATATATGCAAAATCAATGTGATATACCATATTAAATTGAAGGGGGAAAACCATATGATCATCTCAATAGTTGCAGGAAAAGCTTCTGACAAAATTCCACACCTAGTTATGATAAAAACCCTCCAGAAAGTAGGCATAGTGGGAACTTACCTCAACATAATAAAGGCCTTATATGACAAACCCACACCCAACATCATTCTCAATGGTGAAAAACTGAAACCATTTCCACTAAGATCAGGAACAAGACAAGGTTGCCCACTCTCACCACTATTATTCAACATAATTTTGGAGGTTTTAGTCACAGCAATCAGAGAAGAAAAAGAAATAAAAGGAATCCAAATTGGAAAAGAAGTAAAACTGTCACTGTTTGCAGATGACATGATACTATACAAAGAGAATCCTAAAGATGCGACCAGAAAACTACTAGAGCTAATTAATGAATTTGGTAAAGTAGCAGGGTGCAAAATTAATGCACAGAAATTTCTTGCATTCCTATACATTAATGATGAAAAATCTGAAAGAGAAATTAAGGAAACACTCCCATTTACCACTGCAACAAAAAGAATAAAATACCTAGGAATAAACCTACTGAAGGAGACAAAAGACCTGTGTGCAGAAAACTATAAGACACTGGTAAAAGAAATTAAAGATGATACAAACAGATGGAGAGATATACCATGTTCTTGGATTGCAGGAATCAACATTGTGAAAATGACTCTACTACCCAAAGCAATCTACAGATTCAATGCAAGCCCTATCAAACTACTAATGGCATTTTTCACAGAACTAGAACAAAAAATTTCACTATTTGTATGGAAACACAGAAGACCCCAAATAGCCAAAGCAATCTTCAGAAAGAAAAACGGAGCTGGAGGAATCAGGCTCCTGGACTTGAGACTATAGATCAAAGCTACAGTAATCAAGACATTACGGTACTGGCACAAAAACAGAAATATAGATCAATGAAACAGATAGAAAGCCCAGAGATAAACCCATGCACATATGGTAACCTTATCTTTGGTAAAGGAGGCAAGAATATACAATGGAGAAAAGACAGCCTCTTCAATAAGTGGTGCTGGGAAAACTGGACAGCTACATGTAAAAGAATGAAATTAGACACTCTCTAACACCATACACAAAAATAAACTCAAAATGGATTAGAGACCTAAATGTAAGGCCAGACGCTATAAAACTCTTAGAGGAAAACATAGGCAGAACATTTTATGACATAAATCACAGCAAGATCCTTTTTGACTCACTTCCTAGAGAAATGGAAACAAAAATAAACAAATGGGACCTAATGAAACTTAAAAGTTTGCACAACAAAGGAAATCATAAACAAGACGAAAAGACAACCCTCAGAATGGGAGAAAAAATTTGTAAATGAAGCAACTGACAAAGGATTAATCTCCAAAATATACAAGCCGCTCATGCAGCTCAATATCAAAAAAACAAACAACCCAATCCAAAAATGGGCAGAAGACCTAAACAGACATTTCTCCAAAAAAGATATACATATTGCCAAACACACACATGAAGGGATGCTCAACATCACTAATCATTAGAGAATTGCAAATCAAAACTACAATGAGGTATCACCTCACACTAGTCAGAATGGCCATCATCAAAAAATCTACAAACAATAAATGCTGGAGAGTGTGGAGAAAAGGGAACCCTCTTGCACTGTTGGTGGGAATGTAAATTGATACAGCCACTATGGAGAACAGTATGGAGGTTCCTTAAAATACTAAAAATAGAACTACCATACAACCCAGCAGTCCCATTACTGGGCATATACCCTGAGAAAACCATAATTCAAAAAGAGACATGTACCACAATGTTCATTGCAGCACTATTTACAATAGCCAGGACATGGAAGCCACAAGTGTCCATCAACAGATGAATGGATAAAGAAGATGTGGCACATATATACAACGGAATATTATTCAGCCATAAAAAGAAATGAAATTGAGTTATTTGTAGTGAGGCAGATGACCTACAGTCTGTCATACAGAGTGAAGTAAGTCAGAAAGAGAAAAACAAATACCGTATGCTAAGGCATATGTATGGAATCTAAAAAAAAATGGTACTGATGAACACAGTGGCAGGGCAGAATAAGACATAGACAGAGAATGGACTTCAGGACATGGCGTGGGGGAGGGGGAAGCTGGAGCGAAGTGAGAGTAGCATCAACATATATACACTACCAAATGTAAAAATGCTTAGCTAATGGGAAACAGCAGCATAGCACAGGGAGATCAGCTCGGTGTTTTGCGACAACCAAGAGGGGTGGGATAGGGAGGGTGGGAGGGAGGCTCAAGAGGGAGGGGATATGGGGATATATGTATGCATATGGCTGATTCACTTTGTTGTACAACAGAAACACAGTACTGGAAGCAATTATACTCCAATAAAGATCTATTAAAATAATAATAAAATTTTAAAAAAAGAATCACCTGGAAGGCTTTTGTTAACTGAAGATGACTGGGCCCCACCTGCAGTAATTCTGATTCCCTGGTAGGGGGGAGAGGAGGTAGTGGCAAAAATTTATATTTGTAGTAATTTCCCAGATGTTACTGAGGCTGCTGATCTGGCAAAATGAACTTTGAGACCACCAGATTGGATTAGAGAATAACTCTGAACTTCCCCTTGTTCTTTATTAAATCAGCCTTAGAGCACACTTGATTTTTTTTTATTTTTTTAAATCACAGTCCTGACACTGACGAGTCAAATAGAGCTGGTGACCAACCGAATCTCCAAGTGTTTTCTCTACGTTCTGTTTTTAACTCACAAGGTCTCCAAACTGTAATGACTTGGAATTTTATGTGTATTTACATATTTAGATGGTGTTGTTCAACTGATTTTTTTTTTTTTGAATGATGTTGACTTTCTCTCATTATCACTGTGCTTGTTATTTTAACTCAAGTGCTGGTTTCAATATTTTTCATTACACTTTGCTAGATTTCATCCATCAATTGATACATGTCAAGATATTTATGGAAACTGAGTCACAACTTCTTAGCTGTGTCTCTCAGATTTTTCTCTTCAGAATTTGGTTGTCTTTATAACATGTACCAGTTTGATAACTTCATCATAGTTGAGCCTTTGCCCAGTTTGCCAGTGTTTACCAAATATGTTAACATTTGTCAGTATTAATACAGTGAGAGAAGAAATATTTGGCTTTAGGAATCTTTCCTTCCCAGCCTAAAATGGATTCTATTCACACATGTGTAAAATTAAGAATTAAATCTAATAATTGCAAAAAACACAGCCATGGCAATATATACGGAGCTAACTTACATGGCACTAACATTCATTCCTTTTGAATTTCAGTTTTCTACAGTTTCAGTAATGGGGCATAATTTTAAATATCCAACCTACCACTCTTACACTCACTGTTAAAGCATCCCAGGGTCAAATATTTAAGCCAAATGCTATGGTCCTTGTCTAATTTATCTGCCCTGTGTAACCTAGCTGATGTTACAGTAAATTTGGGTTATAACCTTAACACCAAATAGTCAATATTTCATAGGCAAAGAAGCCAGCCAGTAAGTTACATTATTTTGTAAAGTCAAAACATTTTCCTTTCAAGGTAGTAAGGGGGCAGAAACAAAATTCTGTATTTACCTTGTGATTATAATCTGCATTCAATTAACATAAGCTTGCTTGATTTGGGGCCTGCACTAGACTGACACTGTCAAGTCATGGGAAAACTGAAAGTTGCAAAACAGAGAAACCAAAGGTTAAATAGCAGTTTGTAACAGATTGGTCTTGCATTGCACTGTGTTTAACAGAAACCCAACTATACTGGCTTACCCAAATGGACATTTACGTATTCACTTAATAAAAAGCCTGGAGAGAAACAGTATAGGTGTAGTGGCTCATTGATGTTCCTTATCCCTATGTCTTTGCTTAGTATGAGATTTTCAGTCTCATAGTTGTCTCCTTGTAAGAAAACAACTGTTTCATCTACTGCCTCCTACTGCTAGGCAGGAATAAGAAACAAGACAGAAGCTGATTTTTCATCTTGATAACCCAGGATCCACAGAAAACTTCCCTTGGGTTTTGAGCTCAACTTTTGTTACCTATCTATCTGTAATAACAATGAGGGGCAGAATGTAGATTTAACAAAATTTATTTCATTCCCAAACGAAATCCATGTTCTGTTAGTAAGAAGGGAGGAAGAGATATTATGCAGCTAAATAGCAATGTCTGCCACACAATTCATATACACAATCAGGGGTAAATTCAGGTTTGGAGATGCTGAAGGATCCTCAGTTTTGGGGGAGTGTGTGAAAGACTATAAACTTATGAAAACAAATTTGGGTATGAAAGTGATTATTTAAATGAGAAAAGACATAGTATTATGTTACAAATTTAAAATAAGAAATATGAACACGTGCTTATGTGAAGGCATTGCTGGGGCATCTATCAGGACTTGGAAGGGACCCATGGGTATACTACAGAGGTGTCAAACTACTTTAGAGTCCTTAAATACGAACAACAGTGTTTATTATTCTATTTGCCAGCTACTTTCATTAAGATAATCTAGGTTGTACCCATTCAGTTATAGAAAGAGAGAAAAACAAAGCAACTTTTGAGTGCTAGGCCATCCTAGTTACTAAGCTGTCACAAAGATGGTCTTTGTGATTTGCTGCTATCATTATTTTGATACAAAGATAATTTTGATACACTGAAGAACATCATTCAACTACTTTGAAGTTAATCTCTTAGTCATTCAAATTATTTCTCATAAATCATAATCAAAGGAAAAATTACATTTGGAGTCTATGCATCAAATGTCACTATATATGTCTCTATATAAATCACCTGAAAACTACTTTCTTAGATTATTATTTAGGGGGCAGAAATCTCTTATGCTTTTTAGATACTAAAAAACAGGTATACTAGATTACTAGTGATCTAATAACCAAATTGAGTTTTCTGTCTGTATTTTCCAACATTAGCTTGTTTTAAAGGAATTATATATAAGGTAAGCTTTTGTGTGGCTTGATCACAAATCCCAAATGTATTATCATTAATCTCTGAATATCTTCACCTTCAAATATAACATACCTAGAACTCAATAAAATCTTATTGAATCCATGCTCCTATGTTCTGCCCATGAACTAAATATAATACAAGAACATATAATAATGGCACAATGAAAGGGTTTACCTAAGCTTGTTTCTTCTGCAAACAAGTCATTGGATTTTGAAAAAGACAATTAACTTTCCTTATCTATAAAATCTTTATAAATAATCTTATAATCCCACTTGATAACATTTAAATTTGTTTTAGAGGAAAATATGAACTTACGGCATGGTCTTAAAAATAGGCTAAGGCCTCATTCAATATAATTAGTGTCCTATTGGGAGCAGATAATTCAGAAATCCTAGTGTCTATAACATCGCAGAATTCAGACCCTAAACTATAAAGATGGCATTTCTAGGGAAGAATAAGGTAAATAATAAGACTAAGATCCCTAAAGAGTAAAATCAATAAGCCAAGAATCAGAAGTAATCAAAAGATAAGGAACAAAATGAACAGGAAGAAAAAAGTTCCTCTGCAGGAAACATCATTCATTAATCAAATATTTAGTAAAATGCTAATTGCTAAATCACAGACAATGCTATCTACAATTGCTAGGTAGATAGTATAGTAGAAGACTAGTAAGACTAGAAGATGAAAAAAGTAAAAGACTAAAAGTATAGTATGTAAAATAGCTGTCTTCAAAAAGTTTATAACTATAAAAACATGCAATACAGTACTGCAGGCAATGTGGACTGTAATTTGGGATGCAGAAATGTTTTTGAAGAACAGCTACACAATGATTCTGCTTTCTTTTGCAGGATAAGGATGCAGAATTGTTGGTGCCAAGTTTGGTTTAAGAACCAGATAAGTAGAAGTACAAGAGATCATTATTTTAAGCTCTTATGGAATGATGATGCAAACCTAAGTACAACAGAGTGATGTTAAGGCAATAATTGGTTTTCATTCTTAATTCAAGTGGACCCCACATGAATAGAAAGGGCAGTCAGTAGCTGAGTACCCTATCAGAATTTGGAGACAAGGAAAAACCTTGTAAAACCTCCACTATATGTGACCCCAATTTATGTAGCTATTCCATTTCTGTAAAGGTCTCAATCCTTGGCTAAACATGAGTATGGTTTCCTCCTGCTTACGTGAAATCATTTACAACACATGATGTGATAGGAAAGAGATGGGACGGGAAAGTTAAGCACAGGCCAGCCACTGACTTCCTAAACTTTGTATGTAGTTTGAATTTTCTCTGGAGAAAAATGAGGACCATTTGAATAGTTTTAACTAGAAAAGTGTCATTATCTCATCTGTGATTTTGTGAGCAAGGTTGAAATGAGGAGACTGGAGCAAAGCAAGACTGGAAATACGGGAGCAGTTTAAAATTAACCATTTCAATATTTTCAGGACTTGACATTATAATTACATAGATAGGTCCCATGCAATGCTTATCTAGGTTCAATTATTTCCCACAGCTGAGGCAAGAGCCTTCCGTATAAGGTTGCTGCTGTAGTGGATATGAAAAGTCACCATCCTCAGCACTGTGTGAGCACCAGGCACTATTATCTCCAGTCTTTTGGGTTGTTTGTTCTCAGCTTCACATGGTTTCCTCAGATATACGCACTGATCAATACTCAGGTGGATACCTGAGGTGGCTCTCTCAAGATCCCTGGAGTTCTCTGCGTAGCTGTCTTTTCTTCAGTACTCTGCCCTAGGAAATCTCTCTACCTCAGCTTCCTCAGGCTCTCCTCCTCCCCTCAACATCAACTTCCTCAACCCAGGGAGTCTGCTCAGCTTCGCCCGGGGTTGCTCTTCCCCATACCACTACAGTAACTCTCAGAGCACTAACCTAACCGTTTCAGGCGGAAAGGTAAATCTAGTTCCCATTACTCTATTTTAGCCAAGAAAGCTTCCACATCAAAGTATTTTAATACTATGATCCTTTATGGTGAGATCCAGGGACTTGATTAAATTTAATTCTTTTAGAAAGACTATTTTATAGGTTGTACTGTACATTTCCTAATATATGTCATCAGGAAGCACATAATGTTGATTTTATTCTTTCTTTTATTCTTCTGGGGCTTATTTTAAAGTCATATATAATTAACATTCATACAGAGGTATCTCTGATGAAATACCCCAAATATAAAGTTTTCAGTTGCTTATTTACTTTATAGGACATTCGAGGTAACAATAACCAAGTTTTTAAGATTTTTAATATAACAGAAGACTCATAGTTTCAAAGACTCCTAGGACTTATTTTTCAGTATAATTTAATTCTCACTTGTGCACAGAACAGAAACAGACTTTGCCAAAAATACTATATTCTGAATAAATCATCTCAGGTGGAATTGCTGTGTCTAATGAAGTAGTCATCCTCTTACCATGGAAACATCACTATGCCACTGCCAAGTTTAGAAAATTCAATCACACTCATTAATGGCCAAGACGACCATTGTGTCTGTGAAAGAGACATTGCTCTTTTTATTGAATCTATGAGACAAAGATAAATATATATTGATCTCAACATAGATTCACTACCACAAGTAGAACCACTTTACTAATTAAAGACTTGATGAATATAATGAATTTTCATGGATGTAAAATATGTTGTATTACAGTTTTATATATTTCCAAAAGTAACTGACATATAGAATTTGTGATATATGTGTTCATATCCTTAGGATATGCTCATTTTTATGCCAGAACTAGGATATAACTCACACTCAGCTCTTACTTCAAGGAGGTCAATAGCCCACAAACCACAGGTCCTTTGGTATTTTTCCTATGACACATCACACACATGCAACAGGCAAGTAAAAATGGAAATGTCACTCATTCATTCTAGAAAGTAACACTTTAAAGGTAGAGGAAAAGAATTTTTACTGGCCAGGAATGTTTAGAAGTTCTTCCACATACGGCAAGGAGTGTCAGTATTCCCATTGCTGCTTTAAAGCATTCATAACTGGTTTCAATCAGTAATATTGTCATCTCAGGTTGCTAACTTCCCATTGCTGCTTTAAAGCATTCATACCTGGTTTCAATCAGTAATATTGTCACCTCAGGTTGCTAACCAGTATGCAACCAAAGGAAATGTACCTAACACGGTGAGGTTAAAACTGCTTGCGAAAACCAGACTGCTAAATGTATTATACCTGTTCAATCTTAACTCCGGCATTACTTTTTTTCATTAGGTCAGGCTCAATTACATTTGCCATATTCTGTGATCGCTACAAAGTCTAGTTTCATCAATATATTTGTTCTTTTCCTTAGGCTTCGACAAATTTAATAAGCCTTGAAGGTTGCCAAGTTTGCCAACTGTAGTAAACGCAAGGAATATAGAATATACTAAATCCATAATATTTCTAGAATCACAAGTGATACAAAGTCTGTATTTCTTTTCAAGATGAGTTGGTTTAAATTAAGAGAAATATACAGATGACTATTCTTTTCTGGTTGTGTATGGAAGTTTTATGGAGTATGTGTTGATCTGAGGCAAAATCTTCACTGTGCACAGTTGCTACCTTCATCTGTCTGCATGTGAGCAAACATGAGCAAACGAGTGGGTAAATACAGTTGAAAATCAAATAGAAGAAGGGTCAGGACCCAGCAGCAAAAAACCAAAAACCAGAAAACTGGCGATGACATCAACTACAATTCAATCATTTTAGACTGAATGAGATCAGCCCAGTTTTCTAGAACAAACGTGAACAACGCAAGTTACTCAGACTTAACTTCATGTACTAGAGTGAGTAGAGTTACACTGATAGGAAATCCACCATAATGTTTATCATCCTGTAGATATTTTATTCCCCAATAATATGTATTCTGGCCTATTTGGGGAGGGGAAGAGTGGGAGAACTGGGACATAAATAGAAGATTCTCTGTTGAAGGCTGGATCAATCAATGTTGCATTGTTTAAACATCATTGTTCCCAGAAGAAATACATAGAAAAATGTGAGAGCCATTGCATGAGTATACAAATATATTTTCAACTCATTCAAAAATCCATAATAAGTCAAAGACCAGAATATAAATATTGTAATCCTTCTGTCACCCCTCACTTCATCAACTCATTTTTTAACAGAGGCAGCAATTTTTTTTTAAGTTTTAAAGAAAGGAACTGGGAATGAGCTTGCAGGCAATAGCTTCAACCAGGAGACTCTCATAGCTTTATAATTAACTACAAAGCAAGTATGCATTTATAAACAAACACCAAAACAATGATGCTGAGGAACCTCATAAGGATGAATAAAGATTGTACAATACTGTTATGATTAAGCATTTTTTCCTCTGGGGGCTGTTTATGTTTTTATTGTTACTTTGCAGTTTAATAAAATGTAAATGCCATCCTGAATGAGAATGGGGAAAATATTGAGGAAAAAAAGAAAGATAAGTGCTCCAGAGCACCTGAGTAACAGATGGCAAAAAAGATGGCCTGGGTCCACCTGGGGGATTTTAGGGCTCACCCACGCATAGCATAGGTATGTGAATGAGGTAATTAACAACTCTATTCCACAAGGTAGCTAAACACAAGGCTACTTCATGTTGGTTCAAAAGCTGTAAAAATGGCCTAACACAGCAAGTTGGGGCAAAAATTATATAAGCAAGCATATATTGAGAGAAACTGTGCTTGTGTAAACCCCATTAGTTCCGAGGTAGTCCTTTCTATTTAAGCGTTTTGTTTTATTTTAATCCTCCTTATCCCAACCCTTGGGTTTTTCACAGTTTAAAAGATGGAAACAGTGGTAATGAATGTGTTGTCATCAAAATAAAGACACTGCAGTGTTTTCTATCAAGAAGAAGGATACACTGAAGGGTCAGTTTCTCTAAACAAGTCACTGGGGTAAATTCAAACTCTGTGGCGGGACCGAGCACTGGAGAGCACAACACCTTGAATCATATCTTCAAAACACTACAAGTCTATTTCATTTTAATTTGTACCATATCATACAATGCTTCCCAAATGTTCTCACTGGCCATAAAGGGCTATGAATAAAACTCTGTCTCCAGACAGTTTAGACAACTCACAGTCTTTCATTAGTTGAGAGACCTGGACAAGATATTTAATCTTTCCAGGCTTTAGTTTGCCCACCTGTAAATTGGGCACTAAGGTTTAAAGATAAAGCCTGTGTCAGACTAAAGCTTAGTCAGCTTCTCTAGAGAAACAGAACCAATATGATATGTGAGAGAGAGAGAAATTTATCTTAAATAACTGACTCACGCTATCGTAGCGCTGATAAGTCTGAAATCTGCAAGGCAGGCCGGCAGTCTGGAGACCGAGGGAAGAGTCGCAGTTGCAGCCTCGAGTCAACGAGCAGTATGGAGGAAGAACACCTTCTTCCTAGAATTTATTTCCTGTGGGGCCTATTTAAGCACTTCGTGGAGTTCCCAGGGCAACCCTGTCACTGCACAGGTGTCTTGTATTGGGAGTTAGGAGGAGAGGATACAGGTGTGTAGTGCAGTGATTCTCAGACCTGACTGCAACTAGGATCACCTACAGAGCTTTTAAAACCTACTAATACCAACACCTTCCCCCCAGTCTTACTTAATTTGAAAGCTCCCCAGGTGATTCTAATGTGCACCCAGCGTTGGAAACCACTTTTGCTGGAAAAAGAGATTATTCTAGAAATAATTAGGAAAAGTATGTCATCCCTTTATATCAGAGATATAAACTCAAGCACTGCTCTAGCTCACGAATTGACTATACAGCATCACATTGCCTTCAGCGTTGGCCCAGGGCTACCAGAGCATTCCTAGGTATAGGTGGTAAATCCCCCAAAGTAATTTCCTTTCTGACACTGATATGTTACCTTATACACAAAACAGTTTGCTGAAACATTTTGCTAAGTGCAAGAAAATTAAAACAATGTAAAATCCATGATATTCATTTCTTTACATTTCTTTAAATATTTATAGTAATGTAGTCCAAGGAAATCATAAACATGAACAAAATGCTGAAAAGCGACACGAAAAATGTCATGTAGTGAAAATGAAAATCAAATAAATAAGCTTAATTAACATAAATTAAAGCTACCAATCATTCATCAAATCTCTATTTTGGCCTAGTTTTTATATTAAAACCTGTGAATGATATAGATATAATCCATGCATTGAAAGAGGTGACTACCACATTAGAGATGAGTGAAATATCATATGATGATGCTTGATAAATAATAACAACAGCTATCATTTGTTTAACACCACATATTAAACTCTGTTTAAGCACTTATATCTATGAACTCGATTCTCATAACATGTATGAGTGGTAATTACCATTTTTCAGACAAGGAAACCAAGGTATACAATATTAACTAAATTGTCTCTTATACAGCTAATTACTGACAGAATTAGAACGAAAATAGAAACAGGGAAAACTGGAACTGAGAACAAGAGGTCAAGAAGTGTCTGACATGGAAATGCTGATCATTCACATAAAGATGACCCTGAAAGGTATAGGGAGGAGTTGAAATTACCTAGAAAAGAATATATACAAAATGCTTCCCACTCTCCCCAGATTCTCCACTCTTATTTTCCTCTACTTTTCTCTAGTATCTTATACTGAAAGCAATCTTCATCAAGTGTATTATCCAAGCAAAGCACACCTTTCTTTTTTTTTTTTTTTTTTGGCTGTGTTGGGTCTTAGTTGTGGCATGTGGGATCTTTTGTTGCAGCACGCAGGCTCTCTAGTGGAGGCGCTCAGGCCCAGTAGTTTTGGTGCATGGGCTTAGTTGCCCCGCTACATATGGGATCTTATTTCCCCGACCAGGGTTCGAACCCGCGTCCCCTGCATTAGAAGGCGGATTCTTAACCACTGGACCACCAGGGAAGTCCCAAGCACACCTGTTTATAACTGCCTAGTGTTTCACCCATGATTCCTAGAGAGAAAATAGCCTGTTTTCCCAGCTGTACTCTTTCCCCTTTCTTGCCCATGCTGAATGTTTCTTTCTCTCTCCCCTGGGAGGCTTCTTCAGGCTCTCTGCCAGAGCCTATCTGCTGACTCTCATAACATTTTTCACGTGTCAGGCCTGTGTCACTGGAGTTTAATTATTTATTGGCAAACCTGTCTCCTCTCAGGGACTGTGTGTACCCTCAGAGTTCGAGTCTTACAGAGATTTATGTCCCAAGTTGCTCAATAAAACAATGAATCTCCAACGAGGACAATGTCCAAGGTTTGAAAAACAAAAACACTAAACAAAATAAACAAAACAGAAAAAGAGGGGAAAAGACGGAGTGGGGCTAGTGAAGTAGGATTTCCAGAGTGGGCCGCAGGATTGGAACAGAGAGAAGATAGACTGACCCCTAGCTGTCATGGAAAGAGGCTGGAAGGAAAGGAGGAGGGAAAGAAAACCAGTTAAACCTGGGAAGTCAGGCATCATCCTGGCTCTTCACAAAGTAGCAGAGGCTCCCAACACTGAGATTTCTAAGAGAAGTATAAATCTTGCCTGAACTATAAAATCCTTCACAAATCTAGAGCACGATGAAATTGTGAAAATATGACTGAATTCCAAAATTTGTTTTAAAGCTATGAGAAAACACTCATCTATATTTTCCACATTTTTCTAAGTGAATATTTTAGAAATGTGCATATATACACATATTTACTGATATAAACTCACATTAAACAAAAAATGAATTCATAAATGTATTCTGTAAAGAAATATACTCGCTTTCTAATTCTCCTTGTTCTAATCCTGCCGTCAGTCCCAGAAGGGCTGTTTCATTAGTACCAGTCTGCCTTTTACCTTTTTTCCTTTGAAAACAAAAACAAATATATATATATATATATATATATATATATATATACGGTTTAAATATATATTCTAGTGTTATGAATTCATTTTCAGTCATAGTCTATCGCTGTCAAATAAACAGAAGTTAAATTCCTGTAAAAGAATCTTAGAAATTAGCAATAAGTTTTAATCCTAATTCTGTTCAGGAGTAAACAAAATAATCAGAAAAAAAGCAACAAGTTTCGCCAAGAATTAAAAATAAATGAGTTTTTCAGACCCTTTCCATCTACCCAATGGTACTTTCTTAACTGAGAAATTTTGCCCTAAAAACTATAAATGAAGATTTTTGTTGATTGTCAGAAATCACTTATTAAAGAAGCAGTTTTTCAAGTGTTAAAAAAAAATCAGTGATAGAATATGTGTAAATTGTTTGATTCTTAAGGACGAGCTTCTCAAGAAAACACTGAGATCAATTGCTGAAGGTTCCCAAACATAGAATCCAGATGGGTCTGCTGAATGAATTTTTTTAAAAAGAATTCAGGCCACAAGAAGGGAAGAGGGAAATGGAATTTAGGATATCTTGATTTTTTTTTCCAGCATAATCTAAACTTTGATTGGAAGTTTATGCTAAAAGGTAATTCCTGAGCAGTGCTTAAGCTGCTTAAGCTTAAGCTTCCACCAGGAAAAGGTCACTATATGTTTAAATTTTGTCTTGTGTACCGTAAATTGAAAAGTGAAAATTGCTTCAAGGCACGTTCCCTGCTATGTAACATAGGTTGTGGAATTTATCTTAATATTAAAATGAAAATACATGTTATTGACCTAATAAAATGTAATTAAAGCAAATATTTATATAAAGAATGTAAGTGAAGCACTTTTCATAATTTGTTAATTGCTGTCATCTGCTACACATTTTATCTAAGGTTTAGTCTTCAGTGACAAAATAATAAAATGCCTACTTCTAAAAATATTTGGATATCATTCAAGATTTTATAGATGGGAAATAATCCAATGAACGTACCTAACACATTTAAAGGGCCTTTTTACCTACCAAAATTTAAGCAAAAAAACTCTAACCTACATTATCTCCAGCTTTGAAGCATGAGAAAAAGCATAACAATTATTTCTTATTTTCACACACTGTCACCTAATTAATTTCTTCAAAAACTTGGGGAATTGTGCTTTGATTCTCTTCCTAAATCATCAAAATTAGCTTTCCATTCATCAACTACAAGCTGCTAAAATATCAACTGTCACTGTGAATCAAAGAAAACAGTTTTGGATTAAAAAAACCTGATATGTTGGAATCCGATTAATTTTCCACGCTGTCATCTTGGGAACCAAAGAGAAAGAAACAATGAAAGAGATATATAGAATGAATACAGTTATATGTTTATAAGGATTAAAATGCAAAGGCAGAAGGAGCATGGATTGTGAATGATACCACTGGAGGAAAGGAAACACAATATGGAGGCCACAAATGGCTTAAGGGAAAAAATGATCATGAAAACATGTATATGGAAAAGTTTCATTTTCCTGGTTTTGCCACATTTCAGCATTACAATGTATTTTTTTCTCTTCTAGCTCATTAACTTGCAACAATTTGCTCCATGGTTATTTTTCCACATTATTTCTAAGTAAATTGTTTAGGAATATACACGTATGTACATATATTCTTATATTGTACTTACAGTTTATGTACTTACATGAGTACATAAACTCACAATTTTTTATGAAAATATTCTGCTTTATCCCTTGCCAGTATGTTAGAGTCTTCTTCATTACAACCCACATACATATACTTTATTATTTTATATTGATATTGAATATTTGTTAACATTGCTATGTTATATATAATTATTACCCACTGATGAAAATTTAACTTGTATCTTAATTTTTCCCCTAACAATTACTGCTGTGAATTTTATCATCTTTGTACAGATTTCTTTGTGAAGTTAAAAGTTTTCAAGGTTTCTGTTTTTACATGTAAGGTTACCTTTTTACTGTTTAATTTGCAGGAATAATATACTTATTATAAATATTAGGTCTTTGTCATATTGAAACAACTATTTTCCTCCAAGTTGTTTTCATTTGCTCAAACTTTTAATAATTTTATTCATGCCTTTTGGCAATTATGCCACACTTAGAAAAGCCATAATATAAAATAAAATATTAAACTCGAGATATTATGATATTAAAGCAGTTTTATGCATCTTTTCCTCTAGGGTTTTATGGTTTTATTTTTTCCACTTTTTAAGAACATTTAAATTGTTGAACTATCTAGAATATATTTTGGCTTAAGACAGCAGATGCCAATTCAATTTCTCCCCTTTTCTTCAAATAGTTAAATATTTGTACCCACCCCATTTATTAAACAATTCATTGTTAGCTTGATAAATGAACAGAAACCTGTATATTCTTAAATTCTTCAAGCTATTTATTTTGTTCAAGTAGCCTGTCTATCAATATGCTATTCTGATTACTATACTTTAACAATAGTTTCAATAGCTCATAATCTTAGTCTTATTTCACTACTCTTTTTCCCCACAAAATTTTATATCTGAGTTTATATGTTCATATATTCAAACCAATTTTCATTCCATTTTAATGATTATAAAGGTATTGTTAATTTGTTAGGGTGTGATTGAACATAATTTATTAGGTACTAACATTTTCAAATGAAGAGACTATATCATGTAGAATTTGGTAGAATCATATAATTTATGAATAATTTATATATATCATTATATTAGGCTGGCCAAAAATTTTGTTCGGTTTTAAGAAACAATAAAAAACACATTTTTCATTTTCACCAAGAACTTTACTGAACAACATATTCACTAACCGAACGAACTTTTTTGCCAACCCAATATATCGTAGTAAACATGGCTGATTACATTTACTCAGAGATAGTTTGTGTTAGTATTAATATTTTTTTTTTAAATGACCCAATTTTTTTTTTTTTTATAAAGGAACTCCTTTATTTTATTTATTTATTTATTTATTTATTTATTTATGGCTGTGTTGGGTCTTCGTTTCTGTGCGAGGGCTTTCTCTAGTTGCGGCAAGCGGGGGCCACTCTTCATCGCGGTGCGCGGGCCTCTCACTATCGCGGCCTCTCTTGTTGCAGAGCACAGGCTCCAGACGCGCAGGCTCAGTAGTTGTGGCTCACGGGCCCAGTTGCTCCGCGGCATGTGGGATCTTCCCAGACCAGGGCTCGAACCCGTGTCCCCTGCATTGGCAGGCAGACTCTCAACCACTGCGCCACCAGGGAAGCCCAGTATTAATATTTTTAAAGGGTTTTTTTATCGTATTTCTAATGGATTATACTTTGTAGATAAAAGTTACTCATTTATGTGTAAATGATGTTGGCAATGAAATTATTAATACTAAACTAAGTTTAAAGACATTTTAATTGTTTACTATATTTAAGTTAATCATGCTATATTCATATGAAAAGAATGATGTCTTCTTTTAAAAATATGTATTCTTTTTAATGTGCTGTTTTATTTACTTTAACTAGAAGAAATGTGAAATAAAAGTTGAGATAGAGGCATCTTTCTTTTCCCTTGAAAAGCTTATTTTTCTCTGTGAAAAATTTTAGCAATTTTCTGAAATATGTATTATTTGGCAGGATGGCAACATATTAAATTTTTAGATGGGTTTTTCTCTTATTCAGAGATAGGAATCTATTCTTATCCCTGACTTTGTATGTCTCAGCACAACTTTAATTATTACAACATTCTCAAAATAAAAGCTATTATAATTCACTTAATTTAAATAATAGCATGTCTTTATACAATTTGAAGGAATGTTAAGTAAAAAAACACAAAGAGCAATCAAATGTCACCCTCTCAAATAGGCTGGGGAATGTTGACTCTAAAAATTTGTTGCCTCTAAACTTTGGTTGTTAGTTTCAAGTCAGGGTCAGAAGTCATAAGTTCAAAAAGTAATTTTGAAATACGGAATTTATTTTTTATTTGAAGTGTATTAATGACATAGTTTAATACTGGCAATCATATTATTGGCCATAATTAATTGATGCTTAAAACTATCCTTCTAACAGATTCTGAAATATAAAACAGTAGTTTAAGTTTAAAAAAGACCCTTAGTATTATTCTTAATTCTTTTCTTTTTTTCATAATGGACCTCAGTTCCATTAGGAAATCCTGTTGGTTCTACCTTCAAAATACTCTTTCCCCATGCTTGCTTCCTTGGGTTTTTAGCTGTCTGTTCAAATGTTACCTTTTTAAAGGGGTCATTCCTGGCCATCCTATTAAAATTAGTAACCCCTAACATTACTTTCTAACCTCTGGCTTTTTTCACTCAGCAATATTCTCTAACTCACGTTAGTTAGTAAAACCTTGCAATAATAACATCCAAAATTATTAAGGAATCACATTATTGTGAGGCTACTGAAAAACATCATTTTTAGATGTGGTTTGTATTGGCAGAAATTGTATACTGCAATAAGAAAGTCCCAGTCACAAGGCAACCCTAGCTTACATTCATCCATCTCCCACCCCTTAGAAGATCAGAATTTTAGCCAGCCCATATTGGAGAACAGAACTGGGCAGACTGACAATTAACTGTCAGTCACATTATATTTGAATACAAGTTATCTCAGGTGCATTGTCTCAGGGTTTTACTTCATTTCACAATTACATATTCATTTATTTGTTGACTTTATGACCGCACTACTTCACAGTGCGGTTCTTCGCACTAAGAACTTCGCTTAGTTCACTACTTATTATCCAGAGCAATAATAGCAGGAGCTCAATATATATATGTAAAAACAATTATTGAATGGATTTGATTGCTACAGAACATGCCAGGGTGTGAATTATGTTTCTAAGAAGGCTTCAAGGGGTCCATTTCCTGGTCATTTAAATCTTCCACTACCCAAATGATACTTGAAGATTTCAGTGGCTGCCTATGAGAATGGAACAACAGAATTGATTTCAGTCATGAGCAGAATTTAAAAGAGAAGCATCTGAAGCATAAGATAAAGCAGCAAATGAGTCATTTCCAGAAATTCAGTCTCTCACTTCATCATCACATAGCCAATTCCAAAACTAGTTGGTAGTTCAGGATCTTCTGAAAATTTGATATTTTAGTTGACGAAAGTTGGTAATGTTCCAAGAATATTGTCTTATGCCCTAGGAAGTTAAAATGAAATGGGAGAATGCTCCAAACTTTGCCCTTCATATAAAATACAATACAGCTATGGAAAGAATGATAGAATGACTTTCCATTAGTATATACTTGGAAAATCTAGTTTCAAAAGGAACAGTAAAGAAACATGCAGAAAAAGAAATTTCAGGTTGATTGCTGTATTATCTGGTTCTCAAAAATTTTAAACATGAAGAAAATTAATCCCATTTTATTTAATCTGCTTAATGCTTACTTATTATGGCAATTTAAAGCTCTACAATTTTTCTTCTAAGCTATCTTGTATTAAAAATATAAGTAAGAGAATGGCAATTGTACTTACACATGACAATAAATATTCTGTAGATTGCTCCCCCCAATTATCTTTTTTCCTCAATTATTGAACTGCCTAACAATCTTTCCCTTCATAAACTAAGAAAAACAAATCCATTCCTACATTCCTTTCATGAAATTTTAACCCTAGAATAAAATCCTTCCTTTGTAAAACAGCATGCAAACCGTCAACTTATATTTTAATGTACTCGAATGTGAAACAATAAATTATCTCTGTATATTGTATATCCTTGACTGATTAAGAACCCAGATTCACTGAGAAGAGATACCCCTTCCTTTTTTCCCCACAGATCCAAATATTAGAATATAGCTATCATTCTTTTTGTTGGGCTTGGGTATCTCTTTTACTCCTAGACAGGAAAAAAGCATTTGGTTGCAGCAGAGGAATAGAGCACAGAAGTGAAGCCTTAAATGTATTGTGTAGCTTCTCTTTAGTATAGCTCCTTGGACTGGGTTTGAACATCTGTGTTTAAATGGCGGAGGGCCAGAACTCAAACACAATGTCTGTATAGGAGAAAGTATGAGATTAAGGACAAGGGTTTGAGAACCAAGTCAAAAAACTGTTCAAAAGAGAATTATTAGATTCTGATCATAAGTAGGGTTGCTTCAGTGCTTAGAGGATATAGTCTGGCAGAGTGGAAAAGGGTCATTTTCTCTATGCCAGTCCAGAACTCATCAATGGTCTGAAATGCTGTGGAGTATAGATTGGGGAGCATGGCAGAAACAAAGTGCTTGGTACTAACACATGATATCACAATAGATGACATTATCATGCCATCATTTAGGGTTTCCAAGTGGCTTTTTTGGGCTTAGATGTTGATTAGAATGCAATAATCTGTGAGGGCCTAGGCTGTGCCTACTGAGTTCAATGCTCTACTCAGATGCCTAGAACAATACTTTGTACAAAGTACGTACCCAATAAATACAGGTTGAATGGATGAATGAAGTGCAAGCCTTAACAGAGGAGAAAGAATATGGAACATACTACATGAGGACCCTTCCTAGTCAGATGGGTGCTATTTACTATGGATATAAGCAAGAAACTCTTTGTTGATTCCTGTGTTGAAGCAAATTTTCCTTTAGCCAAATCAAGACTGAGTCCATGTAATTTGTGCATGAAAATAAATATTGTATCATTATTTATGCATAAACTAGTGAGATCAGGTGTCATTTGGATTTCACACACAAAAAAAGTAAGGCACAGGGGCTTCCCTGGTGGCGCAGTGGTTGAAAGTCTGCCTGCCAATGCAGGGGACACGGGTTCGAGCCCTGGTCTGGGAAGATCCCACATGCCGCGGAGCAACTGGGCCCGTGAGCCACAACTAGAGAAAGCCCTCGCACAGAAACGAAGACCCAACATAGCCAAAAATAAATAAATTAATTAATTTTTTTTAAAAAAGTAAGGCAAAAAGGTTAACTTGACCAAGAATATGATAAAATGTAAGTTAGGGAGACTTGCTATTTGTTTTTCATTTACATTTTCCCAAACATACAGTAAAGATAACTATAAAAGGATTTTTAAAACTCAGAAAATGTCTATATTTTAATAACATAGATCATGACTTCCATTCTTGGTAATGATAAGTAATACCCTTTTGACAACTACCCCCCAAAACACACATATAAAACCTGGGCACAACATTCTCCCCACACTGATCTATAGATTCAATGCATTCCCAGTAAAATTCACAAGAGAACTTTTGAATAAAATAACAAACTGATTCTAAAATTTAAATGGAAAGGCAAATAAACTAGAATAGCCAAAACAGTTTCATAAAGAAAAAGTTTAGAGCACTTACACTACCTGATTTCAAGATTTACTCTAAAGCTGCAGTAATCAATGGAGTCCCTTGTTTGCATAAGCAGAGAGGTACAGATCAATAGAATAAAGATATAGATCCTGACTTATATAGTCAATTGACTTTTGACAAAAGTGTCTGGGTAAATCAGTGGAATAAACATACTAGTTTTAATAAATGATGCTGGAGAAACTAGATACCTGTTTGGAAAAAGAATGAACCTTGACTTTTACTTCATAATGCATTAAACCCACAGACACACACGATGGATTTAAGACCTAAGATCGGCACTAAAACTATTAAACTACTAAAATAAAGTAGAAAAAAACCCTTTGTGACGTTGGTTAAAACAAAGATTCTTTTTAAAAAAATAGTGCAATTCATAAAAGAAAAACAATGATAAAATGTACTTTAAAATTAAAAAACATTTGTTCTTTGGAAGATGTAATAGAAAAAAAATTAAAAAGGTCAGCCACAGACTGGGAGAAAATATCCATAAACCTATATTTGACAATGGAGTTGTATATGTAAAAAAATTTTTTTTAATTTCTTATAAATAAACAAATAATAAAATATCATATTAACATAATGGGAAAATACTCTTTATAAAGAAGATACATTAGTGGACAAGAAGTAATGGAAAAAATGCAAATTCAAACGACAATAAGAAACCACTAAACACACAATGCCATAATGGCTAAAGTTAAAGAGACTGACATTATCAGTGTCAACAAGAATGTTGAAAAAATTTAACTCATGTGTTGCTGGTAAGAATGCAAAGTGGCACAGCTGTTTTGACAAACAATTTGGCAGTTTCTCAAAATGTTAAACATAGGGCCTTAGTCTTGGTTCATACATGGTCCCCAGGAGAAAGAAATGACAATTGATTCCTTTCCTGTCATCCCAGGATACCATTAAGATGAAACTCCCAGGCCTATATATGTTTTCATACATAGGATCTGACATTTGTATTAGTCTCTGCCTCCCCTCTGAGGCATCTCCCCACTGCTGATTTTCCTTTTAGGCAGTTTCACTGTATATTTAGAACTAATATTTTACTGGGTAAAAAACCTCTCCTACTACCTAAAACCTCAGCATTTTCACAAAATAGCTGTCCTTCATGCTTAACTTCAATGAAACATGCATTTTCCCTTTCATCAGAGAATAAAAGCACTCTCCTTAATGCTTATTTTCTAAGACCATACAAAGTATGAAGACTGCAAGCAAATATAACCTTCTCTACCTTGCCTACAGTAATTTCAATCATTTATATTCTATTCATAATCCCAAATCCTGCCTACCATTAGGGTCATGTTGTCTGATCAATTATTCAGGTATATATGGGTGCCCTTCATGGCTTCAGTGAAACGCTGGTGTACTCACTGACAGTCGAACAGAGCACTGAAACTTAGCTCTGAGCCCTTATCTATTCAGCTTTAATATCTTCCACCTTCACCCACGTTCAGTGACACAATTGACACAATTCCATAACCACACCAGAGCTTTTTCATTATCAGATGGCTTCCACCTTATTTGCATTCAACATTTGCTTTCTTGAACCTTCCCCTTGAATTTTATTTTATTTTATTTTTTATTAATTTTTATTGGAGTATAGTTGCTTTAAAATATTGTGTTAGTTTCTGCTGTACAGGGAAGTGAATCAGTAATGTATATACATATATCCACTCTTTTTTAGATTCCCTTCCCATTTAGGTCACCACAGAGCATTGAGTAGAGTTCCTTGTGCTATACAATAGGTTCTCATTAGTTTTCTATTTTATATACAGTAGTGTATATATGTCAATCCCAGTCTCCCTGTTCATCTCACCCCTCCCTCCCCTCCTTGGTAACCATAAGTTTATTTCTACATCTGTGACTCTATTTCTGCTTTGCAAATAAATTCATCTGTACCATTTTTCTAGATTCCACATGTAAGTGATATCATATATTTGTCCTTCTCTTTCTGACTTACTTCACTCTGTATGACAATCTCTAGGTCCACCCATGTTGCTGCAAATGGCATTATTTCATTCTTTTTTATGGTTGCATAATATTGCACTGCTTATATGTACCACATCTTCTTTATCCATTCCTCTGTTGATGGACATTTAGGTTGTTTCCATGTCTTGGCTATTGTAAATAGTGCTGCAATGAATATTAGGGTGCATGCAAACAAAGCAACTGACAAGGTATTAATCTTCAATATATACAAACAGCTCATGCAGTTCAATATCAAAAAAACAGATAACCCAATCAAAAATGGGCAGAAGATCTAAATAGACATTTCTCCAAAGAAGACATACAGATGGCCAAAAACACATGAAAAGATGCTCAACATCATTAATTATTAGAGAAATGCAAATCAAAACTGCAATGAGATATCACCTCACACTGGTCAGAATGGCCATCATCAAAAAATCTACAAACAAGAAATGCTAGAGAGGGTGTGGAGAAAAGGAAACCCTTCTACACTGTTGGTGGGAATGTAAATTGGTACAGCCACTATGAAGAACAGTATGGAGGTTACTTAAAAAACTAAAAATAGAGCTACCATATGATCCTGCAATCCTACTCCTGGGCATATATCTAGAGAAAACCCCTTGAATTTTAAAACGTGCACACCCATTAGTCAAGTATACAAAAAAATGAGATATCCCATCCTGTTACTTTTTATGTCACTTCCCTTCCTTTCTTTATTTCCTTCCTCTCAGAGCATCTCCCTGAGGCATATCTAACCACTCTACAACCAGAGCTCATAACATTCTTGCTATTTTGTCCTTTTATTGAATGCTCTCTGATAAACTGGTTAAATCCAGCTGTCATATTTACCATTTTTGAGGGCTGCTATGAAATTTGACACCACAATCATGTATAACAGTTAATTTCAGGTGCCTATCTATTATTTGATTTTCCTACATATCATCAACAACATGTATTTGAGCATTAAAAACTTACATGTTTGTAGGGTCCACTTCTAGAGCTTAAAAGTCTTTTAGAGTCTGTTCTGTAAGACTGACTTCAACCAACACATTATAATTTTAATTTATGATACTTATTTTCACAATTCTGTATAGTTAAGCTTGTGTTCGAGTCAAAAAGAAGCAAACATAATGTTTCAATAAATTCAAAGTCACAATCAAGGATTAGAAATTTAATTTTAGATAAAAAAATAGTATCGATAATTATTTCAAATGTAAGTAGGTTCAGTCCAGCAGGATTGATCAAATCAAATGTGTCATTTATTTTATAAGTGCTTAATATGAAAGTAAAGGTAGAATTTCCAAATAGATCACTGTCAATTCATGTTGAGATGAATAAATACATAGTAATTTTCTCCAAGTCACAAGTATCCCACCCACCATATTTTAACTGAAAGTATAATTTTTAAAAATTAAAAATATTTCAAAATTTGAAATGTGGCTTTATACTTTCTTAGCATAATGTGATTATTTGGCTGAGATTAATTTAAGATATTCTTATAGGTGAGGTTTTTAGTTTCTCAATAAACAATTGATCCCTACATATGAGATTGTCAGCATTGCAATGTAGTTATCTAAACAGAACAGCAGTTAAACACATCAGAAGAACTTATCCTAGTATCAGTCTATGGACGGCAACTTAGGCAGTCACATTGATTCGCTGGGGCAGAAGAACTGAACTGAACTTTTTCATTAAAAGCAGAAGAAAAGCTTATTTTTAATTTTAGACATTTCAAATAAAAATATTAGACAGTCCATTTCTCTTGATGAAACTATTTTTGAGATCATTATTATGAGTTAAATATTGAATTTCATTTGTAGCCCAATTTGTATAGTATTACCAGAACATTCAGACCTAATTAGGGAAAAAAACTGGAAAAGAAACTTAGTTTAATTGAAATTAAAAACTTAATTGAAGCTTAGTTTAACTATTGAAATAATTTTTAAATAAAGAAGATCAGTTGAATCATCATCATCAAATTAAAATTTATCATGAGAAGTATAAAACGATTCAATTTTAGATATTCTTATTTACCAACAGAGAAAATTTGCATATGATATTGAACACTCAGAGCACAAAAAAAAAGTTTTTTGTAAGCTGAAATGTTTTTCATTTCAGAATGAGTTAAGAAATACACTAGAATAATATTCAGAAAGTAATGCATTAAAAGGTGTTGTAATTTTTTTAAAGAGATATTTCAAATAGTTTAAGAATCACAGAAGCATCAATGGTGTTTAATAAGACATTGGCACTAATACATTCAAATCAAATTGAATTTTATTATTTAATTATAAAATAATTGATATATTCCATATACTTAAGAATATACTTATATTCTGTGATTTATACTAACAATAAATTAATTATGCAAACTGAGAGGCAGAAATATATAAGAAAAATTTAAAAATAAGAAAAGGGTAATAATGGATAGCATTAGAAATACTTTAACCACCATAATTTTTATTTTCTTTTAAAAGAAAAATAATTACCTACTGAAACAATTATATGGATTTAGTTATAAAAACTTAATGCATTACTTATCATTCAACATCATCTAAAAATTGTCACCTAAATAGTGATTGCAGAATTTTATTTCTGCCAGTGATAAATGTGGCAGAAAGAGAACAGGTTAGCTTTACCATTCCAGCAGTTAGAAAACTATTGCTGTCTTGATATACCATAAAATTTTATTTAAAAGCTATTGAGAAGAAATAAATATGGAATCCCATAATGTCATTTTTGTATTCACTTTTTCAGAGAATATCTTCCCTTTAAAATATATGTTCTTACACTTTACAGGCAGTACTTAGCTTCCTAATGCAGAATCCACTTCCCATTTTTACCCCATGAATAATTCTGGTGTGGGAAGTTATCTCAGTAAATCTCTCACACATGCCAAGTAAGAAACACTTCCATTTATATCTTCTTATCAAAGAGAAATAAGTAATTAACATCAAATGTTCCTTTCAAAATTCCTAAAGTTCATATTTAACCACAGACTAAGCAAAAACATGGTCTTTTATTTTTTTTCTGCCATCTCTAGAGCATTGAAATATTATATTGGCTTGGGCAGCAAATATTATTCAATGTATAATTGATATCAATTTAAAGCTATACAAATACAGACTCAAGTAACTAAACTTCTTTTTAGATGCTATCTAAAATATGAGAAATTAATGACTTCCAAGTGTAAAAAAAATGGAACTAGATGCATTTAGGAAGCAGTGTCTAAGATTAAAAATAAAAGAAACTAAACTTTGTTAACAATTTCAAAAGTTATTTTTCTGCTTAAGAACATGTTTTTATCAATGAAACTATTGTAAAACCATCCTTCCCAAAATAAACAGAAAGAAACTTAGGGAAAAATATATGAAACAGCTCTTTTCATACATTAGGCCACAGACAGCAGAAGATCCACGTGAGACGGGAAATACACTAGGTAAATTGGCCAAGTTCCTAGCATTCTGCCAGGAGGCAATTTAACAACTACAGGGGAGAAAGGGAACACACACAGAATCAGAGATTTTGCCACACTGAGGAGACACAGATCAGACTTCAGAGATATAAGGTTCCTAGAATTTGTAAGAGAACTGTATAAGAAGGAGCTGTAAAGAGAAAAGAGCTCCAGAAAGAGCTTCAGACCAATGGCTAACCTTGAATCTGTGGTTGAATAACAATCTGCATATTAAATTCCACGAGACTGGGCAAATAACAAGTGCTAAGGAAAGAAACATTACAGTGGACTTATAAGCTAAACAATTTCCAGATCTCACAAAGTGATAGAAATCTTCTGAGCACCCACTAGCCAGGGTGAAGTGACATCATTGAGTATAGGGGGATTTGCCTAGAGACCCAAGAAGTGCTACACATTGGGAGCAGAGCTAATTAGCCCTAGAGTAAGGGAAACTCAGACTTTTCCTACAAAAGCTAAGAACTACACACACAAAAATCAAGTTGACTTAGATATAAGTCTACCGTATGTATAACTGTGTTAGCCAGAAGTGAATGGGTAAAAGGCAGAAAAAATATTTTAAGAAATCACATTTAATAAAAAAATATAAACTAGTGATCCAAGAAGCTCAATAAAGCCCAAGGAGGATAAACATAAAGAAAATCACATAAAGACATGTCAAAATGAAGTTTCTATAAACTAAGATTAAAAAACATTTGAAAAAAACTTCCATAATAAGCATTCCATTCAGGGGAAGAAAGATAAAACCAATCATAGAAGGACTGGAATTGCAGGTAAAAACTCAGTGGACCCTCTCCCCAGTAAAATAACAACTGGTGAAGATTATTCTTAAGAATTATTTAAAATCTTTGGAAATTTTCTGAAGGCCAAACAGAAAATGGAGAAACATTTCTTCAAAAGTCTACCAAATTTCAGTAGGAATAGTGAGAATCTGTGGTATTTGAGCCACAATCTGCTCCCCTACCACGTCTTCCAGATCTGGGTTTTGGAAGCTCTAACCTGGATGCTCTACCTCTGGCAGGTGTGGCCGAGAAGACCGAGGCCTCCTCTACCCCTGCCCTTCAGTCTGTGTCTGATTTCACCAGGGAGGAGCAGACTGCCAGTATTTTTCATTTTGCCTCTAGCCTCATTTGTAGAAGTTGAATTCTAGGCAGTTGTGGCTGAGATACTGGGTCTCACTTCTCCCATCCAATTATTCTACACAGGCTCTAGGTGCAGCATGCTGAGAATATTGGCCCTGGCTTTTGCCCCTGGCCCCACTTGCTCATAAGGTGAGGTGGGTGGGGAAAGAATACAGGGGCTGTCACCCTCGCCCAGTCTCCTGCAATGGTGCAGGCGCTCAGTCAAGGAGAGAGACAGACCAGAAGAATGAAAGAACCTGCAGCTCAATCTGAAGGGGCTGCTTTTATTTGAAACAGAATATGGAAAGTTCTATTTTTAGGACCATTGTTAAAAATAGTGGAAATCTTGGTGGAGAGCAATGAGGAGGAGATGTTAGCTCCATAACACAAATAAAAATGGCAGAGTGGCCACTTTAGTGAACTGAATGAGGAAGAGAGCTAAGAATAGGTCTCCTGGAATCAAATTCAACTCTGGTAGTCAAGAAAGCTGTGCATGTGTGCTGAGCTGCACTCACTTAGGGACAATGACAGCAGGACATGTTAGCTTACATGAAATCATTCTCCAAGCTGCACACAAAACCATCAGTACAGCGCAAAAGCCTCATTGGTTCAAGGAATTTAAACACTACCTCTGATCACACACTGACTGAACAATAACTCTGACCTAGGGATGACACCTAGGAAAACAAGCTTGAATATAAAATAAAAATAGTCATTCCCGGCCATCTGGAAGAATGTGTGAATGACCCAAACTGCAAATGCTCAGAAATGATCAGAGAGGGAATATACAGTCTTCTAGTTCCAGGGACAAAAACATAAATCCTCAGATTGTGAAAGCAGCCCCTCTGCCCAAATCACCCACATATGCAATGGTAAATGGACAATTCTAACTGGCTATGGGAACTTAGGTGCAGTCTTTGACCAATAAATGGTTTACATCAATCCAGGGGCTATTTCTAGTTAACCGTTATAAAAGATAATAATAAGGGGAAACAATATGAACAAGGACATCAGAGGCTGTACACTACAGGGGAAATAGACTTCATTGAATTAGTTCCACCACGTCACTAAACAAATAAGTAAATGTCTGGGTGAGCAACAACAGCAACCCTCCAGAAGTGTGGGTAGAGATGGTGTCAGTATCAAGAATTCCAATATGTAACCTAAATTTTTTGGTTTTCAACAACAATAAAAACAAACAAAAAACAAGAACGTTTGACCAATGCACAGGGGGAAATATGTGAGATATATATAACTCAACAGTTTGCTATAATTATTTCTTCATTTAATCTTACATTTGTGTGTATAAAATTTGAAAAAGAACAAAGTTGGAGAACTTCCGAATTTCAAGACTAATGCAATGCTACAGTAATTGATGAAGTAATGTACCGTCATAAATATACACATATAGGAATGTAATAGAATAGAGAATTCACAAATAAATCTTTGCATTTATGGTCAATTGATTTTTTACATGAGTGCCAAGAATAGCTTTTCAACAAATGGTGCTAGTTATAACAGAATATCCACATGTAAAAAAAATGATATTAGACCCCTACTCAAACCATACACAAAAGTTAGCACAAAAGGGACCACACAAAACTGTAGTTTAGCTAACAGCTAAAACTATAAAATTCTCACAGGAAAGCAGAGATGTATGTCTTTATGCCTTTGGGTTAGCCAGTGGTTTTTTAGATACAACACCAAAACTATGACCAATAAAAGATAAAATACATAAATTGTATTTTGTAAAAATTAAACACTTTCTGCCATAAATATTACCAATAAGTAAAAAGACAACCCAGGGAACAGGAGAAAATCTTGAAAGTCCTATCTCTAATAAGAGACTTCTATCCAGAATTTATAAAGAATGCTTTCAATTTAATATAAAAGACATAACCCAATTAAAAATGGGGAAAACATTTGAATAGACATTTTTCCAAAGAAGATATACAAATGGCCAAAAGCACATGTAAGGATGCTCGATATCATTAGTCATTAGGGAAATGAAACTCAAGACCACAATGAAACATAGCTTCACATTCACTAGTATGACTGTATTTAAAAACACGTAACAACTCGTATTGGTGAATGTGGAGAAATTAGAATACTCATACAATTTGGTGGGAATTTAAAAGTTGCAAATGCTTTAGAAAAACTATTTTCATTTTCTCAAAATGTTAAACATATGGACTAACAATTCCACCCCTACTTATACACCCAAAAAAAATGAAAATATACCCACACAAAAACTTGTACAAGAATGTTCATACCAGCATTATGAGTAACAGCCAAAAAGTGGAAATAATTCATTAGCTGATTTATGAAAAAATAAAATGTTGAATAGCCATATAATGAAATCTTATTCATTAGCAAAAACAAATGAATTAGATACATGCTACAACATGGATGAGTGTTAAAAACGTGCTAAGTGGAAGAAGCTAATTACCAAAGGCCATATTGTAGGATTTCATTTTTATGAAACATCTAGAACGAGCAAATCTACAGGACAGAAAGTAGATTACTGAATCCCTGCAGGTGGGGGTGGGTGGATGTGAGAAATGGGCAGTGGCTGCTAGAGTTGGGTGGTTTTTCGGGGAAGGAATGAAAAATTCGAAATGCGATTATGGTGACTGTGCAACAATTGTGTGAACTGTTCAACACCAAAAACTTCGAATTGGGCACTTTAAATGGGTGAAATGTATTATGAGCGAATTATATCTCAAAAAACTTATATAAGTTTTTTGAGATATAATTAAAAAGAAATCACAGATTGATCGTCAGAAACTCCATAAACCAGACATAATGGAACAATATCTTTAAAGGACTGCAGGCCAAAAAATAAAATAAAATAAAATAAAATAAAACCCCTATATATTTATATTTACATACACACACACACACCCTAGGGTTATATAATTAAGTAAATAAGCTGTAGATAAAGATAGCCAAGTTTTAACTGTCAGAGAAAACATAACAAATAAGCAAGAGGGGAGCATAAAATAAATCCTGTATTGCTGAATTTAAGTCTGAGATATTAGTTTGAACACATTTTAATGTTAATATATTCAGAAAACTATGGAAACATTTATAGGTATGTGTACGCATATGGGTTAGTATATATAAATACACTAGTTATATATGTGTGTATATATATTATATATATGTACACACTATACATTCATATTCATATATAAGTTAATCACACTATAGAAAATGAGAAGAAAAAGCCAAATGTACAAGATCAATAATACCTATATATTTTTTAAATTAATGTTTCAATTATTTTTGACAGATGTAATATAGGAAATATATCTGATTTCATTGTTAATTTTTGAAAAGGTCAAGTTAATAAATTAACAATTTCTGCATGATTTCTCATTGACTTTAATAAGCTAATTTGTTTTATATATCTCCAAAATTGCACAAAATATACAGTTTACTGGGATTTATTTGACCACAGAATACTTTTCTGAGAGATTTTTCATAGGCTAGAATTAATTAATCCAGATAGATGATGAAATAAAAACCTAAAGGAGGTAACAAAATACCAACTTACATTTATCTACATAGAAAGATGTATTTTTTTTAAACCATTTTTTAAAATTTGGGTTGGCTGTATTTTTTGCAAGTAATAGTAACACAGCTTTGAAGAATTGATCACATCAATAATATTTCATAAAATTCCATCCAATTAAATGTTTCCTTGGACAAACATTTTTATATTAAACATGTTGTTAAAAATAACAACATTTAGGGATTTCCCTGGTGGCGCAGTGGTTAAGAATCTGCCTGCCAGTGCAGGGGACTTGGGTTCGAGCCCTGGTCTGGGAAGATCCCACATGCCGCGGAGCAACTAGGCCCGTGAGCCACAGCTACTGGAGCCCGCGTGCCTAGAGTCCACGCTCCGCAACAAGAGAAACCACCACAATGAGAAGCCCACGCACCCCAAGGAAGAGCAGCCCCTGCTCACCACAACTAGAGAAAGCCCGTGCCCAGCAATGAAGACCCAACACAGCCAAAAAAAAAAAAAAAAGTAACAACATTTAAATCAAAGAAAGCAAATCAAAATAAAATAAAACCAGTGTTTCTAAATGCCTTACCAAAATTATTTCTGGAAAAATAAAGACTTTAAGTTTTCTTAGACCATATATAAGAATCTTGCTCTCTGAATGCTGCTTCATCTCCCACTATTTGAATTCAGTTTTCACATAAGCTTACACCAAATATCTGGCAGGATGATTCTATCTACATGTAGATAAATGTAAGTGGAAAGATGTTAAATGAGCAGAGTCAACTCTCTAGAAATTCTATCAAGTTCAAAATGTACAAGATTAACTGGCAATTGCTGGAGTCTTTTGATTTAAATTCTCTTTTATCTGTGGTTAAGTATAAATCTGTTGGGTTTAGCCTATATCTACTCTTAAGTGCAGCTTCATTAAGGTTTATACTTTTGAAGAAAGAAATGGGTTCCAAAGATTCCATGTTCCTTATTCAACTGTAAAATGACTAAGAGCAGAATGCAATTATCTCCACCTACATGTTTCTAAACAGATTCAGGCAGGTGGAGTGATTATATTTTACAGTCAAGATTACACTTGAGGTTCCTTCTGGGTCTCATTGACTCACTGGAGATTTGGAAATGATGAAAGTTTCTAAAAAAGCACAGGCTATTTAATTCTCCATCGAGATATATAAGCCTAGACAGCTTCTTATGAACTAAAGAGACTTCTGAAGAATTGGCAACTAGGGTGCTTTTAAAATGGCATGAAGTTCTGCAGTGTAGCTGTGCCCAACAAAAGCAGATCAAAACACCAATTTTATAATGCCTGTCCATTTATCTCAAATGCAAAAAACAAAACCAAAGAACCTCTTAGAAGTTCAACATTTACTTTTCATCAAGGCACTTCCAAATGAGAACTGAAGCATATAATCACGGTACCAAGTGTCTAATATACCCTAAAATGACAAATGAATTTTGGTTATACATAGTGTCACTGATGAATACTGCATTCTGCGTCCTAGTACAATGAAAACTGAGTTATATTACACTAAATCTGCAATACACGAAGTACCATATAAATAGTTGCTACTATAGATGGTTGCAATCCTTGGAATGAACTTACACTTGAACCATTTTGAATCTTAAGGCAGAAGCTGACATGGACCTTTGTGGTAGACAGAATTCCAAGATGGCTCTCCAAATTCCTACTCCCTGGTGTGCATGTCCTGAATAACCGTCTCCCCTTGAATATGGGAGGTTAATCTGATAAGCCCTTTTAAAAAAGAATCTATACGTCAGAAGTAGAATTGAGATATTCAAAGAAGCAATAGATGGCTCTCCTGTTGGCCTTGAAGGAGCAAACTGCCATAATGTAGACAGAGCAACATGGCAGGGAATGGTGGGCATTCTCTAGGAGTTGAAAATGGTCTCCATTTGACAGCCAGAAAAAAAAAAAAAAAGGCCTTGATGCTACAAGCACAAGGGACCGAACTCTGCCAACAATCAATGAGTTTGGAAGAGGCCTGGAGCCTTAAATGAGATCACAGCCTTGGCTGATATCTTAATTTCCTGTTGGTAAGACCCTGAACACAAGATTCAGTACCCATACTCAGACACCTGACCCAGGGAAATGAAGAGATAATGAATGGATGTTGTTTTAAACTTCTAAATTTGTGGTAATCTGTTTTGCAGCAATAGAAAACTAATGCAATTTTAATACGATTTTCAAATGACCTGGAGAAAAAAATACATTTGAATACAAGAGCAAAACGCTATCAGTCTTCCTGAAACGGTCACAAAAGGGAAATTTAAACTGTCTTCTTTGTTTAGTGTCGCTCCACATATATAAATAATATTGCATTTTTCATCATGTCTCATTATTCCAGGTTTATCAATCTTCATTCTCAAAAAAAATTCTTAATCATTTTGTTTATACTTTATACTACGTTCTCTTTCGGTTTAATTGTCCAAGTCAATTGTCCAAGTATAGATGAAAGATTATCCAATTAAAAATTAATACCCTAGGATTTCTAGGCAAGTAGCCCAAAAATATTCTGTGTGGAAATATAGTTTGGAATTGTGCTTAATTTGTAATGTGTTAGAACAGCAAGTTAAAATATAAACACTCCAAAATTTGTTTTTGTGCAATATCAAAATGAATAGTCCAAATTAATAAAATTACATTTGTTTAGTGACAGTTTCTTTTAGAATAAAAGATTTCAATTATCATGTAGCTTAGACTAAGTAAATATGAAAGAGGTTTTAAAAATCCACATAATACATTGAAATAATGGTGTGATTTTACGTGAGAATAAAAAGGCACACAGTTTTGCAAATTATGAGACATTTGTGCTCTATTAAATGAGAAAAGGTATTAGAAAATATAATATCTATTATAAATATGTTAGCCACTGTGAGTCATAGTGTAATATGACTATTTTAATAGTCATAAAAGCAATTGTTAATGATGATTATGGGAACGGTCTCTTAAAATTGTATATAGGTTAATAAATCAAATAGGAAGAACAATAGAACAGTAGAATTTTGGAAAATGACTGGGGAAAAGAATACTTGTACTAGGATGTCTGATGTTTTAAAATTTCCTGTGGTTACACCAATTACTTTAGAATAAATTTTACCAAAGTATGTTCAACAGAAGATTGGAATATGTGGGAAAATTAAGTTATTGAAGCACTTACACAAAACTATAATTATCTTTTTTTTCATATTTACATTGATTAGCCTATTATTATATCTTTTATATTAGGTAGTGAGCAAAACAGATTACCAGGAAACAAGAATTTTTATAACATCATAGTTAGTTAAAAGACAATACAATTCTCTAGAGAAGCACTTCCTTATGTTTGATATGAGTATGCATTTCCTAGGACTCTTATTAAAATGAAGATACTAATTTAGTAGGACAGGAGCAGGAACCTATTTTCTTCATTTCTAATAATCTTCCAGGTGATGTAAATGCTGCTGGTCTAGTGGCTCCACCTAGGATAGGGAGCCTCAGATCATTCCTATGGAATCATGGTCAGAGATGCTGTGTCTGCACTACCTCAATCCTCTGAATCTTTGGGCAACCTGTGTGAATTATGAATCAGCTGTACAAGAAGTAAAATCTTTGTACATAAATTCAGAACTCTGTATCTATTATTGCTTCTATGGCTATTTTAAAAATATTTAACATATATATATTGATTATTTGAGTCTATATGAGAAATGTCTCAATGTATTTCAAAGTGAGGTTGATCTTACGATCAAAATTAATGAATTGGTCATTGTTATGGGTTGAATTGTATCCCCCCCAAAAGATACATTGAAGTGCTAACCTTTAATACCTGTGAATGTGACCTTATTTTAAAATAGGGTCTTTGCAGATGCTATTAATCTAAGATGTCATTAGAGTGGGCCCTAATCAAATATGACTTGTTTCCTTCTAAGAAGAGAAGACAGAGATAGGGGAAAAGACTGCCACGTGACACCAGAAGTAGGAATTGGAGTTATACATCTATAAGCAAGGAACACCTGGGGCTATGCAAAGTTGGAAGAAACAAGGAAGGATCCTCCCCTAGAGGCTTTGGAGGGAGCATGGCCCTGCCAACACCTTGATTTCAGACCTTCTGAACAGTGAGATAGTAATTTTCTGTTGTTTTAAGAAACCCAGCTTGGGGCTTCCCTGGTGGCGCAGTGGTTGAGAATCTGCCTGCCAATGCAGGCGACACGGGTTCGAGTCCTGGTCTGGGAAGATCCCACATGCCGCGGAGCAACTAAGCCCGTTAGTCACAATTACTGAGCCTGCGCATCTGGAGCCTGTGCTCCGCAACAAGAGAGGCCATGACAGTGAGAGGCCCGCGCACCGCGATGAAGAGTGGCCCCCGCTTGCTGCAACTGGAGAAAGCCCTCGCACAGAAACGAAGACCCAACACAGCCATAAATAAATAAATAAATAAATAAAATTTAAAAAAAAAAAAAAGAAACCCAGCTTGTATTACTTTGTTATAGAACCCCTAGGAAACTAATGCAATTATTAATCATATGGGGGGGGGGGTACTTAAAGGCTTATTTGCATGAGAATACTGAATAGATCACCACATGCAATAGTAATATAGTGCATAAAAGACATGGAATATTTGTTAAATTAAATTAGTATGTGTATATATTAGTTTTTTTTTTTTTACTACCAAATATTTCACTTCAATTTCCTTATTTTTTAATTAATTAATTAATTTATTTTTGGCTGCATTGGGTCTTCGTTGCTGCACGTGGGCTTTCTCTAGTTGCAGTGAGCAGGGGCTACTCTTCCTTGCAGTTCACAGGCTTCTCTTCGCGGTGGCTTCTCTTGTTGTGGAGCATGGGCTCTAGGTGTACAGGCTTCAGTAGTTGTGGCATGCAGGCTCAGTAGTTGTGGCTCATGGGCTCTAGAGCACAGGCTCAGTAGTTGTATTGCATGGGCCTAGTTGCTCCGTGGCATGTGGAATCTTCCAGGATCAGGGCTCAAACCTGTGTCCCCTGCATTGGCAGGCAGATTGTTAACCACTGCGCCACCAGGGAAGTCCCCATATTACTTTTTAAAACATGGATTTTTAAAAAGTTAACCACAGAATCTATGTATTTTAACATATCATATCACGAATGTTATGTTGAGGATGCATAGAATCAAAGTTGTAACATTTTCTACAAAATAAGCCCAGTCAACTGGTTATAGTGAAGATTAAAAGAAAAAGTAAAACTGGATGTAAAGCATTTACCCACAATGTGATGTGCCCACAAAAAACTCAAAAATAGTAGTTTTTTTCCAAATGATATGAGCAGTAAGGGGTTAATATCCAACATATATAAACAGCTCATACAATTCAACATCAAAAAAACCAAACAACTCAATTAGAAAATGGGCAGAAGAACTGAACAGACATTTTCCCAAAGAGGAAATGCAAATGGACAACAGACATATGAAAATATGTTCAACATCCCACTAATCATCAGGGAAATGTAACTCAAAACCACAACGAAATATCACCTCACACCTGTCAGAAAGTTTATCAAAAAGAACACAAATAACAAATGTTGGCAAGGATGTGGAAAAAGGAAACCCTAGTACAATGGTGGTGGTAATGTAAATTGATGCAGCCACTGTGGAAAAGACTATGGAGGTTTCTCAGAAAACTATAAACAGAACTACCATATGACTCAACAATTCCACTCCTGGGTATATATCTGAAAAAAACAAAAAAACTAATTCAAAAAGACACATGCACCCCAATGTTCATAACAGCATTATTTACAATAGCCAAGATATGGAAATAACCTAAGTGCCCATCAACAGATGAACAGATAAAGAAGATATGGTCTATAAATACAGTGGAATACTACTCAGCCATAAAAATGAATGAAGTTTTGCCATTTGCTACAACATGGATGGACCTGGAGGGCATTGTGCTAAGTGAAATAAGTCAGAAAGAGAAAGACAAATACTGTATAATATCACTTATATGTAGAATCTAAACGAAACATTAAAAAAAACTAGTGACTATAACAAAAAAGAAGCAGATTCACAGATACAGAGAACAAACTAATGGTCACCAGTGGGGAGAGGGAAGGGGGGAGGGGCAACATAGGAATTGGGAATAAAAAGTACAAACTTAGGTATAAAATAAGCTATAGGGATATATTGTACTACATAGGGAATATAGCCAATATCTTATAACAAATATAAATGGAAATAACCTTTACTTCTCACAAAAAATAGTAGTTTTCATTGAAATCATAAAATATGTGACCACCTTTTTAATGTTCTAATGCATAATATTTCTTGAGAGGTAAACAGCTATCATCCACATCTGTGTGCTAGTGTGTACACACATGTACACACGAGCTAAGTCCAGATATTGGAAACAACTGACTTAGATATCCTTCTGCAAAATATTACAATATAAACCAGAAAACCAAAGTAACAAAAATTTTCAAAAGAATAAAGAAATGCAAGTATTAATAATTTGAACTTTCCATTTGAACATGAACACTGTTATATGTTACAGTTGGAAAAACTGATCCAGCTGGCCTTGGGTTTTTATGGATTCAAGTTATTTATAAAATGACTAGACATTTTAATAACTCAATGTCAACAAACACTTAAATACTAAAACCTAGTCATAGAAAAGGTACTGGTTACTCATATAGAATACTTCAGATTTAGACATGAGCAATAGCTAAGGTATATTTCTTAATCATGATCAAGTTAAGGTATCCAAATTAAAATTCTTCTAGCTACTTGAAAAATTAGTGTGGCCATTGAACCATTTTAAAAATTTAAAATATCCTTAATGACATATACAATATACACAAACTGAGGTAGAATATCAGAGCTTTGTAATTTTAATGATTTTGATAATCAAATAGAACAAATGCACCCCTACTCTTTTTAGCAGATCATCACGGAATCTTAATTTTTAAGCTTTTATTTTTATAAGTTTTTAAAAATTAGATGTTATTATGACTTAGTGGGGAAGAGCACAATTAAAGCAGGCTATATATTTACATGTTATGGCTGCACCAGAGTAGACATGACTTAGAAAATAATATAAATGTTTGGTTGTATTATGTCAGGACTGTGATATTGTTTGATTCAATGAAATTAGCATAGGCAGAGAATTATTCTTTTTTTAAACAATCTTTCACATATTCTACCATTATTTACTGCTTCCCAACCAAGAATTTAACACAAGGCTTCTATGTGACGATCAATTGAAATTGCAGCAGATTTCACTTCTGTAAGTTTGGGAAGCACTGACACATTTTTACATAGCAGTGAAATTCAAACCAAAAACTACTCAGATGATGTATTTCTAAGTAAAGTCAGATCATGTCAGCTTGTTTAATTCAAAGTTTTATCTGGCCTTCAATTAGAACTAGAATGTATAAAACTGCAGAGGAGAGGAATCATGTTCATAGCTTTGAACCACTTTTCTATGACATTTCTCTGTACATAACCAGATTTTATGAGTTGACATGAACATTTCCAAAGCCACAGGCTTTCTCAAATGGTTGGGGAAATTATACTATTTGGTCTTTCCTCAAAATTCTCTGCACTTAATTCCTTACTTTATTCCCAAAGGGTATTACATGCCTAATACTGTATGCAATGTAATAAAATAAAGTTAATAATTATAATAAACAAGCCAGATAAACAAGAGGTCAAATTGTAAAGAAAGGCCAGGAACAAAACTAGTAAGCAAAATGCATGTCAAATTATCCTACATAATTAAACACTGAAATTTCATATGTGAGGTCCAAATAACCAAACCAAAGTAAAGCAAAACAAAACAAAACATTATTTATACCCATAAGGTAAAAGCTTAAAATACATAAAACACAAATACATTTAATATACTACTTTGGGAGTAATGTTGATACAAGTACATGACAGAGAAAATCATATCAACTGATTATTTAAGAAACTGGCGTAAGGTACAAAGAGGGAAGTCAAAGCAATATGTCAAAGTATGCACATACTTGAAGGTCTCACTTAATTCAGAAATAAAATCAAGCATCAAGATCTGAAACTCAAATGCTTTCAGGATCCAGGCAATCATCGACGTGTTAAACTTCCTGATGCAACACAGTATTGAAAGGTGAAGAGGGTGATCAACTGTAAGAGTACATACTTCCACATTAAAAATAATAAAGGTGCCCAGGGCTTCCCTGGTGGCGCAGTGGTTGAGAGTCTGCCTGCCAATGCAGGGGACACGGGTTCGAGCCCTGGTCTGGGAAGATCCCCCACGCCACGGAGCAACTGGGCCCGTGAGCCACAGCTGCTGAGCCTGCGCGTCTGGAGCCTGTGCTCCGCAACAAGAGAGGCCGCGACAGTGAGAGGCCCGCGCACTGCGATGAAGAGTGGCCCCCGCTTGCCACAACTGGAGAAAGCCCTCGCACAGAAACGAAGACCCAACACAGCCATAAATAAATTAATTAATTAATTTTAAAAAAAAACAACAACAAACTGGTGAATTTAAAAAAATAAAAAAATAAAAAAAAATAAAATAAAATAATAAAGGTGCCCAAAACCTAAACATAAACCAAAATTTCAAAACAAATCCAAAAACAACAAGCAGATCTGGGAGCCAAATGAGGCACTCTGATTTCCAATATCACCTACTTTAGAGGAATATCTCGAGCATAACTCAAAAAAGACTTCAAAGTTATAATAACTAATAAAATTCTAGTTTACATACAGGCTGCCCTTCAATTAGGAGAGACTCCACCATTTAGAAATGTAAACGTGATATATATGGCTGCCCCATTAAAATAATCACACCAATTGAGAACAGTTTATATAGGTGTTTGCTTTCTAGAATTGTCATCAACATTAGTATGGTAGGGTGTATATTAGCTTTTCTTTTTTTGTCATGATTTCTCAATTTCTCCACATTTGATTTGATAAGGACTTTGGCAGCAAAGTTAATTTTAAGCTTGTAGAAAATTGGGCTCTAAGTTAGTAAGCCATAAGGTAGCAACAAAGCATGATTTATGATTCATGAGAAACAATTGTATATACCTCTGAGTCACAAGTCATAGAACTACTGAAATTCCCAACTGGAAGATACCTTGGAGATACTATAATAATTTTACAGATGAGGAAATAGCTACCTAGAGAGATGAGGAAATTGGCAGGTGGCCCTGCAGTTTAACAGTGATGGCAGGATTGGAACTTAAGTCTTGGGACTCCTGAATGACAACTTTGTTACTACCTTCTACTATGACTTATTGCTTCCCATGATATATAACAGTTTAACATCAGACAATTTATTGTATTATGATCTGTTAGATAGGCATCAAAAGATTCTACTGAACTGAATCTCTTAACTCTAAGAAAGTAATTTTTAAGGGCAAATATATATTTGATTTTCTCTGATAATAAATTACAGCAATGTCACTTGTGTCTATAGATAGTGCTTAAATAACTACAGTATATTTTTGAAAATATGGAAGAGAAAAAGTCAAATATTTTCTTCATATAGTAGAATCATACATTAATTTGAGATAATATACTCCTGAAGCCAAAACTAAATTATTGGTAGTTCCCCCAAATTCAGCTTCTTTCAGTCACAATGTTTACATGTCTATAATTCAGGTAGAAGTATGAAATGTGGAAGTATGGAATTGATAGAAAAAAATGCCAGAAAAGCAACGGTTTAGAATCAGTAGTCAAATGTATTTTCCTCCCTTTAATCTTTAGAAAAGTTTCTAAACTATATACATTTCAATACTCATCATTCCTATTCTTAAAAGTCTAACTTCTTATTAGAAGACTTGATGAGCTAATTTCTGATGAATCTAGATTTAGGGCATTTGCTTATTTGTTTTAATCATATAGTTTTTTAAAAGTGCTTATTCTTGTAAGAAAATTCTTCAAAATTCAAAAGCAAAACAAGGCAGAATATTAGAAAATAAGTTTTCCTTCAATTCAGACCCCAAGTTATTTAATTCTCCTTCTTGAGTCAAACAGTTTTAGTTTCTTGATTCTCTTTTAAAAAATAATTTAAGCATCTATAAACATATATATTTATTTATTTTACACATTAATGACAACATAAATCATTCTTTTTTCCCCCTAATATTTATTGTCTCAAAATTTGTTTTGGAGAGAAAAATAATCTGATATTTTTAAAATAAATAAATATTTATTTTAAAATAAATATTTAAGTTAAACTCTATCTTTTGTGTATTTGTTATGCATCAACACTTATGCAAATCAAGGATCAGAAAGAAACGGGATTAGCCATCTCCGTATTTCCCTTTGCACAGTGCATACAGTGGGTGGCATTAGTATGCACTAGCTGCAGTGTTATAGCACCTTATGAAGTAAGTAGTGTTTATTATAATAAAAAAAAGTTAAGCTGCATCTCTGTAGAACATTTACTTTGCTGAGTGTAAAGCTGTCATATCTTTTTCCAACAGGATTTAACTCCTTCATTCTTAATTTTTTTGAAAAAAAAATCTTAAGTAATTTAACATTCCTTTATATCCTCTTAACAGTGGCAAATCTGGAGTAGAAGGGGTTTTTTTTTTTTTTCCCCCAAAGGGCCCTGTGGTTAGAAAACAATTTTTAAATGTAACACGCTTCATTCTTCATTCTTCCCCAAAGGGCTTTGTTATGTTTTGGTCACTCTTTGAAATCCAGTTATGATTAATAGATTTTTAACAGTTTATGGCTTCCCATATCAGCACTGGAGTGGCTGGTTGTGAATATTAAAACTTACTACTATTTTCCCTCAATAACATGTAATTGCTATGTTTTTTATTAGAAGGTATGGTTAGAAAAAATGTGAACGATCACTTAAACCAAAGCCAGTTATAAGGAGTATTCTCTCCTGTTGGTTTACCTTCACCTGAGAACTACAAGAATATTACAGTACATAGTGAATAGTTGTCTATAACATTTCTACCAGTTGTTTCAATAGCGTATTGGTCTTGGCGTTTCTTGGCACTATGGTTCTCTGTTCTTGGTGATGTCTTATTATTTTGTGGTTTTTTTTTTTTTTTAATAACTAAGTGGGACTAGAAATGTAGATGTGTATCAGTACCAAGAAGTTCTTTTCTCAAATCCCTATATTTCTGATTTCTATTCAAGTCTTTTAAACCTGTTTTTTCTTGCTGAGTAGCAAAGAACTTTCATTTTCCACTTTCCTATATACCTAAAAAGTGTGGACACTGTGTTTCAATTAGTCGTATTGCATATAGTTTTTTGCTGAAAACTTTATCTGTAAACACAATTGCCTTGTTCAGTTTTGTTGTAAACTGACTTACCATAAGATGCACTGTTGATACGTTTTCTGATGTGTGTTGTTTGATAAGGGTGATAAAATAAAGCTTAAAAATAAAAAAAATATTAAAAAATAAACTCTTTTACGGCAACAGATGCTAAGTTTCTTTCTCAGACTTTAACCAAGTCTGTATGTATGTGTGCATTGAATGTCTTGTATGTGCAAGATCAAATAGTATTTGCAGACACAAATCAGACATGGTGTCCACCATATAGAAGAACACTAATATAATGTCATGTCTAACTTTTTTCCTCTTTAGTTCAAAAAATTTATCAAAACACTAGTTTGATACTTAGAGACCTTCTGTCCTCAGACATATTCTTCAGATATTAACATAAAATCTGCCATTTGGAAAGTATTCATTACATTTTTAGGGGTTTAGCTACATTTTCCAAAAAAATGTTTTTACAGAAGGTGAAGATTTGGTGAGGACTTACAAGATAATTTTGATCATCTTTAAATAGCTAATAATCAGATTTGGTATTTATATTTCTGTCCACTTCAGTGCAAAGTTATCCTTATAAAGCCATCTCTTTTACCAGGCCTAAATCCAAACTTTACATACTTCAGAGTTATATACTTGCCACTTTTCTGTTCATGAGGATAATATAGAACCTTTAAAATACTGCTATTATTAGCATCTACAGGAGACTGACTATAAATATTAGTTCAGTTAATCAAGGTAAATAAATACCAGGCCAAATAAATACCACCCACACTGAAACAGTGGCCAGTCTTATAAAGATTTGGATAGAGCTTACAATACACTAACTCATGGATAGTATACTTATTAACATCTAATCTCAGGATTCTTTCTGAGGGGGAAAACATTTTGATGAGGGATGAAAAATGTTACCATTAATGTACTGAAGAATCTTCAAGAAGATGCAATAAAAGGGGGTGCTGAAAATGAAGGGGATTGACTTTACTTAGGACAGGTCGATTTTCTTAGATCAAAAAGTAAAAGTTTTCCCAAGTGGTATTTATCAGAACACTGATAAATTAAATGGTTCTTTAATTATAAAGTCAAAAGTTTGAGAACTACTAAACAATGATAAACTGGTTTATTTATTTAAATATGTCTAAGATAATTTAATAAATTATTGATCTTCTGTGATATGGACATAATACTTAGAATCTTCTAAATTCATTTGTGTGAAGAATTCTTTTGTTATTCCAGGATATCTAGTGGGATTAATGCTTCTAGAATGCACTTCATAAAATGTGGCTGTAGGCAGCGTTTGGAACTTGGATTGTAGCTGTAGAATCCTTCCACAGGCAACTAATGCATCTTGACCTAAGTGCTTCCACTTTTATTTGCGTGGACCATCTATCTCTACCTAGGTCAATGACTAACAGATATTTGAGAATTCTTCCAGTGAATTGATGGAGGGGAAAATCACTAGTTTATTCTTGCCCAGTTACTGCAGAGAGTCTTTTAGTTCAAGTACCCTGACACCTTTTGTAAATACAATTGGCCGTTGGAAGAATGAAGCGTATTAAACTTAAAAATTGTTTTCTAACCACAGGGGTCCAGGCCAAGCCACTGGAAGAATTAGTGTATCCTAGTTCTTCAGACTTTTGGTTCAGTGTTTTGTCATACTCAGTCACTTGCTTTCCCAAAGCAGAAAGAACAGAGGGAGAAGTAATTAAATAAAATGTCTTCCTCCTCTACAGGAAACCAAGATGACAATGGCAATTTGTTAACTTCTGGATATAAGGGAGCAATTAAGGCAGAGATAAATCTTAGAGGATTTTCCTAAATCTTGAACTCCTTTTACAGCAGCCTATTACCAAGCGCCAGTGTGTATACTTGGCTTCATTTGGAACAATATCTTATACATATTTGTTACCTAATAAATTTGTGACTAATAGAGTGATTAGATAATCATTGGCAAAGAGTAACAAGGAGTAAAAATTAATAGTTGAGAAGATTTCAAGACAACATGATTGATAGTGTTTTTTGTGGAAACTTAGAGAAGCCAACAGTCCACCCCCATAAAAACGTTTGGGAAACAAATTAAATAAATAAATAGAGAAGAAAGGGCGCACGTTTGCTGTAGGTAGTCTCTGACTCAGTTACATAAATATATAGATTGTGCCTCTGTCTTACTGGTGAATTCAAAACTCCATCCTTGTACTCAGTTCTGGTAACAGAAGTTAAACATTCTCCTCTGCTTTAAATTCAATCTTGGTCATCTATCTAGTGTCCTCTAGTATTTCTCATGCCTTATATTTGCTCATACAACTCTGATTTTAATTAAAACTCATGATTTGAACATTATATCATATTAAATATAATAAAAAATAAAAGAAACAAACATTAGAAGTACTTGGGAATAAACACACTCAATTATATCCCAGTTTATAAAACAGAAGAAAAAAGTTGAAAAAAGTAAATAAGTTGTTTAATATTGCATCTTTGCATTTGATGGGATTTAATGGGATAATTCTATATTACTAATTCTATATGCTTTTATTAGAAGAGTATTTTAAAATTCATATACAGATGGATAAAGAACAGTAGCTATAAATCTTGTTTTTTGACATTTTCTCTATAGCACTATGCTTTTCATATTTGTTCAGGCAGAAAAGATACTTAGAAACTAATTATATGAGGACTTCCTTGGTGATACAGTGGTTAAGAATCTGCCTGCCAATGCAGGGGACCATGGGTTCGATCCCTGGTCTGGGAAGATCCCACATGCTGCAGAGCAACTAAGGCCGTGCACTACAACTACTGAGACTGTGCTCTAGAGCTTGCAAGCCACAACTACTGAGCCCATGTGCCACAACTAGTGAAGCCCGTGTGCCTAGAGCCCGTGCTCCACAATAAAGAGAAGCCACCGCAACGAGAAGCCCGTGCACCACAACAAAGAGTAGCCCCCCCCACCGCAACTAGAGAAAGCCCACACGCAGCAACGAAGACCCAACACAACCAAAAATTAATTAATTAATTAATTAATTTAAAAAAGAAACTAATTATTATAAACTCTATCTTAGCCCAAGACACTATTATTTTTGAGAATACATTATGTGTAAGGAGTCCCACTGAAAATCTAACTTTTGTAGCCTGGACCCAGTCTTCTACCCCAACTCCACTTTTAAAAAAAGTGTGGCAAATCATTGAAATATTTACAGTTCCCATCTCAGATGCAAAATATTTCCTTATCTCTTTTAAATCAGTTATTCTCGAAAGGTAGTCTGAAGACCCCTTGGATTCCTTGTCACCTTTTTGAGGGGTCTTTAAGGGCAAAATAATTCCATAATATTAATAAATGATATTTACTTTTCCCGCTCCCATTTGTCCAGGAGTGTATAGTGACAATTTCCGGAGGATCCATGACATATTATGATTTTGTATAATGACATAGTTCAACATATGAAATAACACAGTGACTAATATTTTCCAAATGACCGATACACAAAGTTATAAGATGCATTCAAATTACAAGACTGACAGTGCATTTCAGCAAAACATAATGCAAAATGTTGTTTTATATGGTTTCAGATTCTCCATTGCAACTACCTTTAAGAAACTACCACTTGACGAATTTTGATGAAGTATCTAAAAATAATATTCTCTGTTATCTAAAAATGCTACTAAACACTCCTTTCTTTTCCAGCTACAGATCTATGGGAAGCTAAATTTATTTCATGTATTTCAAGAAGAAGTACATATTGCAAAAGATTGAATGCAGAAGCAGATAGGAGAATCTGGCTGTCTTCCACTACTATTTTGAAAATAATCATATTTTTCATTAAAATATTTATTTATATTAATAAATTATAGGTTTAGTATTATTTTATTTAAATTAAATATTTACTGTAAAATTTCACAATTAAAAATTTTAATCTCGTTAGAATTAATAGGAATAGCCCACATAAACAAAAGTTATATGAAGGTCCCCAATAACTTTTAGGAATTAAAAAGAGGTCCTGAGATTTAAAAGTTTGAGAACTGCTACTAAAACAAAAAACAAAAAAACCCCAGAAGAACAGCTGTCATGCAAATCAAGGAAACTCACATATGCATATCAGCATCATAATGTGGCTATTTCTGTTATATTTAATACACACAACTGATTATGCCCCAAAGTTTGTGAATTACTATTCCTTATATGCATTTGTATAACTTTTAAAAAGATCTTCAAAAGTATACCTATAGTCCTTATTTGCTTGCATTGAAGAAATTCAAGTTTCTAAAACACTGGGCAACCTTCAATTTCAATCTTAAGCTCCACACATTTTTATCTCCCTGAAAAGTATGCATTTTGATTTCATTCATCGGTATAATTATATACTGTCCATACTAATTGGCTTCTGCAGGCCTTACTTTATGCATACGTCTTTAACCACTCACCAATCAAGAACTAAAGGACACAATTTCAGGTGGAAAGATGAGGAACACAACTCAGGCCACTGCTTTTTTACACAGCTAAATCTCCCTATGTTCCCTAGTTTACTGCAAAGGAAAGTTAAAAGCTTTTTTAAATTTTTCTGCTAGATTCACAGCATCTGCAAATCATACAGTTGTTAACTTTTTTACCACTCAACTCTTTATAAATTTTAGAATCTATTGGAGAGAAGAAGGATCAGAGGTAATAAGTTATTTTATAGGAATATTTGACTAGATGTCTAGGGGTTCATAATATTTGATATTTACTGCTTCGTACTGCAAGTTAAGCCAAAATTTAATATAATCAGCTAGATCATCCATTCTGGGGAATAATGACTTTAGAATTTTTTTGTGTGTGAATTTGATCACATAGACTGTGTATTTCAGTAACTGCTCACCTGCAATATTATATCAGCAAATGAAGACTTTATGTAAACTACCAACTATAAATACTCAAGTTTAAAATGACACTAAAAACTTGATGATTGTCACTCAATGAATACAGAAGTACAAATCTTGTGAAGGCAAATTAAACTTTTACAGGAAATATTAGAAAAATAAAGCAAAAGTTAACTAGCTCAAGAAATAAGAGTATTCAAAGTATACTGAGTATTCAAAGTATTCATAAATAAAGAAGTTGAATAAAATGAGTTTAACATGATTTTAAAGGTAAGAAAGAGGTGAAAAATTCACGAAAATTGGAAAGTCAAATTTAATAGTCAACTACCAGCAAGCTCCTTCAAATAACATTTTACTTGCAAATAGGCCAACATCAATCCTGTTGTTATTCTTTGTTTTACCTCTGGAAGAAAGTGGGATATGAATTAATTAAACATTACATAGTTTGAGCATTTGAGTCCTGGTAGTTTTCATTATCTTAGGATTCAAAACATTTTTAGTATATTTCACTGGAAAGCTCTATAACTCTCTTTTAGATAGCTGAAGCACATGAGACCAGTGTACTCCAAAGTCAAGATTTGGGCACCTGGTTTTCACTTTCAGCCATGGTTCATTCTTCTACGCCTTATTAAAATTTTATCCACCCAGACAAAGGTTTAGTAATTGGATAATAGAATGGTAGAAATGAATAGACCAAAAAAATGGCCAAATAAACAAAACAGAAATGATCATTATTCAACAGTGATATTGATATTTTACCAATTTTCATGGTTATGGCAATCTGTATCAAATTGATGAAGATTTATTTGTGGAATTTATTTACTCACAAAAGCCCCGTTCTCACTATTTTAGCATTAAAGTAAACAGTAAACTTAATAAATCTTAGAAGATTTCCTATGATAAGCTTTTGTATAAATCTATTATATCCAGAATATATAAAGAACTCTCAAAACTCAACAGTAAAAACCAAACAATGTAATTTTAAAATGAGCCCAAACGTGAGTAGGCATTTCATCATAGAGGATATACAGATGGCAGATAAGCACATGTTAAGATGTCAACATTGTTAGCTGTTAGGGAAGTGAGAATTAAATCTATAATAAGATATCACTATACATTTACCAGAATGGTTAAATTAAAAAAAAAAATGACAAAATCAAATGCTGGTAAGGATGCAGAGAAACTCTATCACTTATACATTGTTGGGGGTAATGTTAAATAATACAGCTACTCTGGAATACAATTTTGAAATTTTTTACAAGACTAGACATGCAACTATGTAACCCAGCAATAATATTCCTGGAATTTATTCTATAGATTGAAAACTTAGATTCACACATAACCCTACACACAGGTGTTCAGTGTAGCTTTATTACTAATATCCAAAACTGGTGATAGCCTAGATGCCCTTTAAAAGGTGAATGGTTACACAAGCTGTGCTAATCCACATCATGGAATATTCAACACTAAGAAGAAATAAACTACTGATACTGAAAAAGATTCTCTCTTTGAGCAAATTCTAGCAAGGCTCCTCTGAGTCCTCTTCTGGACTAAGCCTTAGCTTAGTCTATAAAGACTTGAACAAACACTAATATAGTTTCCAACAGCTTAAGACCACATCCCTTGGATGACCCTAGGCCCTCTTAAAGTGCCTGAGAAAACTAAAGGCCACCAAATGAGTTTAATGAGTTAAGCCTGTTCTTACCTGAAGATAGGGCCCTGTCTCCCAGTCTCTGTGGTAGGGTCAGAGCTTAACTTATATACATGTCAGTGAGCAAACCCAAATGGTTTTCCCATGGACTAACACCCCCTTTCAGCTTTTTGTAATTTTTCACTTCTCTGACTCCATTGATGTCCACTCACCCCGCTCCCTATTCCTTCATTCTCCCTTAAAACTCCCAGTCATCTCTGTACAAAGAGAAGTTCAGTTCTCACTGGACTTTATTTCTATTGCTATAGTATATTACTGATTAAAATTTGTCCTTAACACTTTAACTATTGTCTGGGTTTATTTATCTTTGACAGTACACATAACAGCCTGGATCAATCTCCAGAGAATTATGCTGAGTGAAAAAAAAAAAGCCAATCCCAATTTTACTGTAAAATTTCATTTGTATAACATTCTTGAAATAGCGACATTAGAAATGGAGAACAGATTAGGGGTTCCAGGGATTGAGTAGAGGATGTGCGGGGGTTGTGTGGGAGGGAAGTGGGTGTGGTTATAAAAGAGTAACATAAGAGACCCTTGTGGTGATGGGACTGTTATGTGTCTTGACTATGTCAATGTCAATATCCTGGCTCTGATACTGTACTACAGTTTCGTAAGATGTTACCATTGGTTAAAAACTGGGCAAAGTGTACAGCAGATACGTTGTAGTATTTCTTATAACTTTAAATCAATTTGCAATTAACTCAAATCTTAAAAACATTAATTAAAATACACTTATGGTAATTAAAAATCTTACAGGGCTATATGTTTAAAAATTGCAATAGGTCTTCTCTGAAAGTTAAAATATCCTTGACATTTAAGGATATTTATATAAAATCCAAAGAGATGATTTCATTACATATATATATATGTTTTACAGTTTCCCAATTTTCAGGCGTGAAATTATTTTAAAAGAGCTGTTGTTATACTCAAAACCTTTTACTGTAAATGTCAAGGAGCCTGTTTTTTTGTCACATAAGACCTAATAATATGATGTATATCAGGTGTGTGGTATTGAGTATGTTACTTGCATTCTCTGAGCCTCCTTAACTAAATCAGTAATATGTGAGATATATGAACTTAGATTATAAGGTAGTTCTTTGAGGATAAAATGACAAGTTTGTAAGGCATACACACTGCCACATGGTAAAATAAAAATTAGGGGTTATAAGTATTATTTATAAATGAGTTTTATTCATTTTAAAATGGAAATCAGACTAGGATACAATTAATTAACCATATAATTTCAAAAATTCATTAGTTATTAAAAACTAAATACTTCTTGGGCTTCCCTGGTGGTGCAGTGGTTGAGAATCTGCCTGCCAATGCAGGGGACACGGGTTCGAGTCCTGGTCTGGGAAGATCCCACATGCCGCGGAGCAACTGGGCCCGTAAGCCAAAATTACTGAGCCTGCGCGTCTGGAGCCTGTGCTCCACAAGAGAGGCCGTGATAGTGAGAGGCCCCCGCACCGCGATGAGGAGTGGCCCCCACTTGCCGCAACTAGAGAAAGCCCTCGCACAGAAACGAAGACCCAGCACAGCCATAAATAAATAAATAAATAAATAAATAATTTTTTAAAATAAATAAATAAATAAATAAATAAATACTTCTTATTCTTGAAAGAGATCATAACATTTCCAATCTACTGAAAGAATTCTCTATAGCATGTTGTAAACTACCTTATCAGGGAGCAATTCAAATTATTGCAAATGATATTTTACTCTACAATCTATTACAGTCAGTTGCAATCTAGAAGGGGTCTACTGTGAATTGGCTCTCTGAGTAAGAAATATACCTAACTTCTCTCTTATTCTTAAATATACTCACTGAAGAAACTCGGAGGGTTGTAGTGGTACAACACTTAAGACTATTATTTCTCAATTACAACTTTTAATTATTCTTAAATAAATTAAAATCTTATTACCAATGTTACTGGATTCAAATGCAAACTGTCCAGTTAGGAACCTTACATATTTAAATTTGAATGGGCAAAAATTCAGAGTTGTGAGGACAGGTTCCAAAGTTATATTTTTCCAGTTAAGTTGGATTTGGACATTCTTAGCAATGCATTAAGACTCTTGATGACATAGATAATCTGATAAAATGATGTTATCAATATAACATAACAACTTTAATTAGAGACACAAATATACCAAATATATGTTTTATCTTTAAATCTCACATTAATAGTTTATTTAAAAAAAATAGTCAAATATCCATTTTCTTTAGATTTTGACTGCCTTGTTTGGCCTCAGAATGTTTTACCAATCTGCTTTTCACCCCACATTTATTTACCCTAAACATAATTTCTGAGCTTATTATATTTTATATGTATTTTATTTACTCTTTGATAGAAATAATTAAGACTTGATCTCAGACCTGGAGAGTCTATAAAGCTATATCCTGTTCTCAATAATGTGCTTCCACTAAGAAAGATAATTTATCAAATAAAATACTCCTCTAAAATGTAACAGATTTGAATTTACTGTAAAATGCTTGAATTTATCGGCATAAATCTTCAAATCCAAGAGTTCATGTCAATCTCAAAATGTTGACTATATTCTTTATTTCATGAGCTTCATTTGACTGAAAATTAATTCTGACAATTTCATTAAAAAGTTTTAATTTTTGAAGAAACTATCTTTTCCCCATTGTGTATTTTGGCACCCTTGTCAAAGGCCAGTTGACTATATATGCATGAAATTTTTTCTGGGGTCTTTATTTTCTTCCATTGCTCTACATGTCTGTCCTTATGCCAGTACCATACTGTTTTGATTACTGAATATTTATAATATAATCTGAAATCAGGAATTGTGATGTCTCCAGCTTTGTTCTTCTTTCTCAAGACTGCTTTGGCTATTCTTGGTATTTTGTGATCCATATGAACACAACATCACTAATCATCAGGGAAATTCAAATCAAAACCACAAAGAAATATCACCTCACACCTGTCAGGACGGTTATCATCATCAAAAAGATAAGAAATAACAAGTGTTGGTGAGGATGTGGAGAAAAGGGAATGCTAGTACACTGATGGTGGGACTGTAAATTGGTACAGCCACTATGAAAACAATATGGCAGTTCCTAAAAAATGAAAAACAGAACTACCATAGGATCCAGCATTTCCACTCCTGGGCATGTATCTGAAGGAAACTAAAACACTAATTCAAAAAGATATATGCACCCCAATGTTCATAGCATTATTATTTACAATAACCAAGATATGGAACTAAACTAAGTGTCCATCAACAGATGAATGGATAAAGAAGATGTGAAATATATCTATATCTATACCTATATCTATAATGGAATATTACTCAGCCATAAAAAAGAATAAAATTTTGCCATTTACAACAACATGGATGGACATGGACGGTATTATGCTTAATGAAATAAGTCAGACAGAGAAAGACAGATATCATGTTTTCACTTATAAGTGGAATGTAAAATATAAAACAAAGGAATAAAACAAAACAGAAACAGACTCACAGATACAGAGAACAAACTAGTGGTAATCAATGGGAAAAGAGCTGGGGGAAAGGACAAAATAGGTGAAGGGGATTAAGAGGTTAAAACTACCTACATTACAAAAGGATGTAAGGTACAACACAGGGAATATAGTTAATATTTTATAAAACTTTATATGGAGTATAAGCTATAAAAATACCTAATCATTATATCATACACCTGAAAAAAATATAATATTGTAAATCAACTATACCTCAATTTTAAAAAATGAGACTTTTTGTCTATTTCTGCAAAATATGCCATTGGGATTTTGATGGGGATAGCACTGAATCTATAGATGCTTTGAGTAGTTTGGACACTTTAACAATATTTAGTCTTCCAATCAAAAATGTGGTATATCTCTTTATTTGTGTATGCTTTAATTTCTTTCATTAGTGTTTTCTAGTTTTTATTGTACAAATTTTCACCTCCTTGGTTAACTATACTACATATTTTATTCTTGATGCTATCATAAATGAGATTATTTTCATAAATTTCTTTTCACATGATTCATCATTAGTATATACAGATGGAACTGATTTTTGTATGTTGATTTTGTATTCTGAAAGTTTACTGAATTTATTAGTTCTAACACTTTTTGGTAGGAGTCTTTAGGATTTTCTATGTATAGGATCATGTCATCTGAATAAGAGGTAATTTTACCTCTTCCTTTCCAATTTGGATTCATTTTATTTCTTTTTCCTGCCTAATTGTTCTGGTTAGGACTTTCAGTACTATATTGAATAGAAGTAATCAGAATGGACATCCTTGTCTTGTTCCTAATCCTAAAGGAAAAGATTTTAATTTTTCAGCACTAAGTACAATGCTAACTGTGAACTTGTCATATATAGCCTTTACTATTTTGAGGTACATTCCTTCTACACCTAGTATGTAGTGTTTTTCTATCATAAGAGGATATTGCATTTTGTTCAATGAATTTTCTGCATGTGGAGATGATCACGTGATTTTTATCGATCAGTCTATTAATGTGGTGTATCACATTGTTTAATTTGTGGATGTTGAACCATTCTTTCTTCCCAAGGATAAATCCCACTTGATCATAGTGAATGATCCCTTTAATGTACTGTTGGATTTGGTTTGCTAGTATTTTGTTGAGGTTTTTACATCTATGTTTACCAGGGATGTTGGCCTGTAATTTTCTTTTCTTATAGTGTCTTTGTCTGGTTTCGGTATCAGGGTGATGCTGGCTTCATACAATGAGTTTGGCAAGGCTCCCTTCTCTTCAATTTTTGAAAGTGTTTGTGAGACAACTGAATATCTATATGCAAAAGAAATAAAATTGCATCCCTACCTTATACTAAACACAAAAATCAACTCGAAATGGATTAAAGACTTAAATGTAAGACATAAAACTATAAAACTCCTAAAAGAAAACACAGGGGAAAAACCTCTTGATATTGATCTTGGCAATGACTTCTTGGATATGACACCAGAAACACAGGCAACAAAAGCAAAAATAGACAAGTGGGACTATATCCAAAAAAGCTTCTACATAGCAAAGGAAATAAGCAACACAATGAAAAATCAACTTATGAAATGAAAGAAAATATTTTCAAACCATATATCTAATAAGGGGTTAATTTCCAAAATATATAAGGAACTCCTATAACTCAATAGTAAAAACAACAACAACAACACCAAAAAAAAACCAACCAAAAACCCACAAATAACTTGATTTAAAGTGGGCAAAGGACTTAAATAGACATTACTCTAAGTAAAACATGCAGTGCCCAACAAGTATATTAAAAGATACTCAACATCATTAATTATCAGAAAAATGCAAATCAAAACTGCAATGAAACATCATCTCACACCTATTAAGATAGGTATTATAAAAAAAGTAAGAAGTGTTAGTGAGGATGGAGAGATACTGGAACCCTTGCATATTGTTGGTGGGAATGCAAAATGGTGCAGTGGCTATTGAAAACAGTATGGAGGTTCCTCAAATAATTAAAAATAGAACTTCTATATGATCAAGCAATTCCACTTCTGGGTATATATCCAAAAGAATTGAAATTAGGATATCAAAGAAATATTTGCATTCCCATGTTCATTGAAGCATTATTTACAATACCCAAGCTATGGAGACAAACCAAGTGTCCATTGACAGATACATGGATAAAGAAAATGTTTAATTTAAATACAATTAAATGTTATTCAGCCTTAAAAAGAAGGAAATTCTGCGATTTGTGACAACATGGATGAACCTGGAGGACATTATGTTAAGTGAAATAAGCCAGTCACAGAAGGCCGATTCTGCATGACTCTACTTATATGAGGTATAGAGAGAATATACTAGTGGTTGCCAGGATCTAGGGAGTGGGGCCTTTATTGTTGAAATGAGGAAAATTTCAGTTATGAATTCAGCTAGATGAATAAGTTCTATAGATCTGCTGTACAATATGGTGCTATAGGTAATATGGTAATTAGCATTTCAAAATTTGTGAAAAGGTAGATCTCATGTTAACTATTCTTTCCACAAAAAACAAACACCAAAAACAAAGGGATACATGGAAACTTTGGGAAGCGCTGTCTATTATCTTAACTGCAGTGATGATATTACTGGTGTTTTCATAAGCCCAAACTCATCAAATTGTACTCATTAAATATGAGCAATTATTTGCATATTGATTATATGCCAATAAAACTGCTTAAAAACTTAATTTGAAGCTAAAACCAGAAAAATTATTTGAAAGGTATTGTCACATACAAACAACCATTACCATCTCATTTTTAATCATTACAAATCCCAGAATTTACAGTGTAGGAACATTTCATTCCTTTATCATCTACATCCTAATTAATATCCAACATGTAAACTATTTATTATCCTTCCCATGGTAACTTTTTTATCCCTCTTGGTATGTTCATTTCAAATAATATATGAATAAAAATGTGATGGCAATAAATGTATGAATTTGTAAAATTTGAGTTTAAATTAATATTCTTTTCTTGAAAAGAATAATATATGAATAATGTATGAATAATATATAATAATAATAATATACGAAATAATAATAATATATGAATAATAATGTGATGGCAATAAATGTATGAATTTGTAAAATTTGAGTTTAAATTAATATTCTTTTCTTGAAAAAAAGTTACAATTAATTTTGTCTTAATTGTATATAATAAATTGACCCAAGGCATTACTGATTCCCCAAGATTAATTTTGTTGCCAAATAAGATGGTGCATTTAAATAATTAAGGCTACAAGTTAGTCAGTTACAGCATCACCTTAAGAACTTTTTCAAATCTTAAATCTTAATAGAAATTTATGCAAATGGCAATTTAAGTTAAAAGCATTTTTGTTCTCAAAGTTGCCCCTTTGCTACTTTTTTATCTGCTCTTCTAGGAATAGGTCTACAGTTAAAAAAATCTTGTGCGTGTATGTGTTACCTTTACAGTTGTCACATTAAATAAAAATAGAAAATAGGTCTTGTTGACATGACTTGATGGCCCCAATTTGAAAATAATTTAACAAAATAATTGGAAACATCTCTTTGATGTTTCAGCTTTCATATCATTCAACTCACTTTCCATAGTAAGCGCAGTTGACTTGGTTTTATTTTGAAGTTCAGCCTTCTATTTTTGTTTTTCTATTGTCAAAATAATTTGCTAATAGTATTCCTAGACTTTAAGAAATACTGATAACAATGCTAATAAAGTAAGAGAACAAGAAAGATCATTAACATTTATTAAGGCCAGTATCAGTAGACCAGTCTGTATTCTAGCGACACATGATTAATCTCATTTCATTCTTACAATAATATTTCGAGGATAGTAGTATCTCTCATTACAAAATAAAAATTACACCTGGATCTAGAATCAAAGCCCATGCTCATTTCACTAACCTATAAAATCATCCCAATTCTACAATCTCAGGCTAACATGCTCCTGCCATGATGACATTTACCAAAAACACTGCTGAAAGCCAGCATATTTGTCAAAAAATGTTCCTCGGAAAAAAACTACCTTGGAACTAAAGGATACTTTACTATTTTTTTTTAGTACCAATGGGTTTGGTCTGCTTCAAGAACATCCCAACTAAATATTCACTGTTGAAGTCACCCTGTATAGAGCTGTAAGTTGGAAGTACTGGTTTTCTTGTGGGTACTGTTCTCCTGGCCCAAGGTTTTTGAGTGTAGAAGGGAATTGTTACATTTCTGTACAATATATTTAACTAATTTCAAAATAATATTACTCTCTGTATGTGTTGCACCACGTTCTGATTTGCTTTCAGTATTTGTTTAAATTTGGGCCTATTTTTAAAAGAGATAGACAACAAAGTTTGGTAATATGAATAGAAAACAAAAGGATAGGCAAGACACAGTTATGTTTAAGTAAATTGCTCCTTCCTCTACAATTCCATAGTGCTGACCTCTCCTTTACAGTAGCCACCAGTCACGTATGGCTACTGAGCACTTGAAATGTGGCTGTAAGTGTATTACACACACCAGAAATTGAAGTCTTAGTATGAAAACTAAGATAAAAAATATTTTTTAAATGTTTATAATAATTACATGTTAGATATTTGAATTACATAAATCAATTCCTAGAATTTATCTTAAATATATATTTTACATTTTTAATGAAACCATTAGAAAATTTTAAATTATATGCATGTCTTGCAAACTATTTCTATTGAAGAGTTCTGCCGTAGTGTTTTATCCATATCCCTTGTAAATATTCATCCTACTGTAGGATGGTGAATTGTATGTGTGTCTTCTAATACCTCACCAAGCAATGAACTCTTTGGTGTCACTGATCATAGCTGATTTATTATTCTCAAAGCATAGCCATATGCCTGGCACTCAGTGGACACTCGATAAGGGCTGTGAAAGTAGTTTCTGATTATCTTCACTTTTTTTTTTTTTAATGTGGATCTCCCCGACATCTTTAAGATCCCTCTCTTTGATTTTTATTTATTTATTTATTTAATTTATTTATTTTTGGCTGTGTTGGGTCTTCATTGCTTCACGCGGGCTTTCTCTAGCTGCGGAGAGCGGGGGCTACTCTTCGTTGCAATGCATGGGCTTCTCATTGCGGTGGCTTCTCTTGCTGCAGAGCAAGGGCTCTAGGCGCACGGGCTTCAGTAGTTGCGGCACGCGGGCTCAGTAGTTGTGGCTCACGGGCTTAATTGCTCCGCGGCTTGTGGGATCTTCCCAGACCAGGTCTCGAACCCGTGTCCCCTGCATTGGCAGGCGGATTCTTAACCACTGCACCACCAGGGAAGCCCCTATCTTCACTTTTAAAATGACAAAATTAGTCCAAACACCCAGTAAAGCAATGAGTTAAGTTCTGTAAAACAACTTTTAACATGTCTTTAAACAATATCTTTTAACAAATTAAACTCAGATTTTTAGATTTAATTACAGACTTCAATTAAGAAGTTATTTCTTGTCAAATGATTCTACTTTTGCGGGACTGTGCATATTAACTTCCACCACCACCCTAATACACCCCATGGCCTTAACATTTAAAAAAATATTGGCCTAGATTGGAGTAATTGTCACCCAAAGAGAGAAGAAGAAGAACACAATGTAGGACTCTGAAATGTACAGTAGATTGATTTTAGAGAAATATTTAGAATGAAATAGAGAGATACAGGCAACAGTAAAACACATTTGGATTTTGGCAAGGGAAATTAAATTTTAATTCATATGGAATATTGTAAATATCTCAGGATTCTGATAGACAAGAGTCTTGTGCAAAATGTTTTTATTAGAAACCTTGTAACTGACTAGCTTAGCTATGAACAATATGTGGAGATATATTTCACTTCTTAGATAAGTTATTCTCATCATAATTTTTATATCAGGAAAAGAGTAACTAGGTAGATAAATGATTTGAGTATAAGCACTTATTCAAAATGAGGCTTACATATATTAAAACACTAAATTGTTCACTTCTCATAATAAACTCATTTATTACCAAGATATACATTGTAATATTTCTCAATTTAAAAAATATTTTGCCTCATAAGTAAGTCTACCTTTAGTTTCCATATATTTCTTTTTGTAAATTGAAAGACTTTCTTATTTAAGGGATATTAAACGACATCAAAACTTATCTAAACTGCCCAAACCCGCAAAAATACAACCTTGCAGTTTGGTAGAGAATATAATTTTTCTTGAAGTGAAATGCATTTAGAAATATAGCAGGCTCTTTTAAAGTACTTTCATATTATGGAATCAAAGTAACTCCTAAATCTGTATTCATAATTTCACTACTCATCTTTGCAGAAATAAGGTGAAATCAATAATGTGGTGGCAGAAAACAGCACAGGAAATCAGAGAGAAGCAAACAGAAGCTGAGACCTTCAGGATTTATGTGACTGACAGTATCTTGCAAAATAGTTAATCATCCTGACAAGACTCTATTTCATGAAAATGAGTTGTTAGATTGAGAGCTGTCAGGATTGATAAATGTGCATTTTAAATTTATAGTCAAACTAATTCATGTGCAATTTGTTTAAAATTATTTCCTCCTCATATATTCAGTGTCCTTCATTTAACAGCATTACTGGGTTATAATAAATGGTTCTGGGTTGGGATATGTTTGTGCTACTAATACACAAGATTATGGTTGTACTCAACTAATAAATTAGCTATTTAATCTTCTAAGCATTGACTTTTAAGAGATAATCAATATGATTCTAATTTATTCATTTAGTGTTATCAAAATCAGCATTATCTTTATGAAAATTAAGACGCATTCATCCGTGTATGTCCAATGACTAGAAAACAGGATATGCTCAATAAATCTTTGTGGATTTAAATGATAACAAATCTCAAAATAGTTATTAGCATCTTTAACCAAATACTGACACAGTAATTTATTTTTCACCTGTTATTTAAGGTGTAACTGGCCCTGGAATATGATAGCTAATATTTACCTCTGCTTTCTTCATATCTGGCAAATTCCCCTATTAATATGTTTCCTTAGCACAGCATCTTATTGTGGGACACACCCTAAAATACAAAATCACTGTTATACTTGAGTGCTTTCCATCCAGCAATGTTTTTTCATCTTCTACTGAAGTGTATCTTTCCACAACTCTGTTATTACTGATTTGGAGTCTTTGACAGCCTAACACACTCAGACAGCATAATCAGGTTTATAATCTATACACATGATTGTGTCATTAAGACCTGTCACTAAATTTTTTCAAACTTACAATTTCCTAATTAAAGAGAGGAACACTTGCAGAATTCAAAGGAAAGGACTTCAAGACACTCTTCTGAGCACATAACACTCAGGAATTAACAGCATTTTTTGAAGATGGAGGAGAGAGAAAACTACATTGATATTCGTCTCAACTAGCTGCTAACTGGAGTGCTTTAGCTATTTTTAAATCCATTATATTACAATTTACTCACAAATCCATGGAAGAGATATAGTGACACATTTTATTTCAATAGTTGCACTAGGTTTTTATCATTTTATTTTTAGGATCACATATACTAAGATTGATCTTTTAAATTCTCCTGATGTTCTTTACTAATATTGACACATGTTCTCCCCCATGTGACTACTGGGTCCTCAGTAGCAAGGTATGTATTATCTACCTGAAATATCTTTACTTTTTTTTTTTTTGATAATCACAGATCCTAAAACTCTGCTGGAAATAGTAAAATTAAGAGATTTTAAATTTCATTTGCTTATCCAGAGTATCCCAAAGTATGTCTTCCTTTTGAAGCAGGTTCCTCAACATAATTTCCTCAAGATTAAAAAAAGTTAACTGGACACCTCCCTCTGACTTCAGTAGGAGTATGAGCAGGTGAAGTCATCTTTATTAAAATGAGCATGCCTCATGACTTTTCATCTCTTTCAATCTAATTCATCTTATTCCATTTTTTGTGTATAATATAACAATGATAAATTTTCATGTTTATTTATTCTTGTAGTAAAGTCTGACTTCATTTGTTTTTATGTTTGTCGTCATCTTTGAAGCCTAACCTTTTAGTCTCCACCTTCTGCCCCTGATTTGAGAAAGCTGCTAAGAAGCTCTCTCATTTGGCACTGGCAGGAAGTTCAAACCATGTGCAGGAACCCTTCCTACACCCATCCTTAATCACTGTAAAAACAAAACAAGAAAATAAAAACAAAAGAAAAACCAAGCCAGTCTTCTTTCTTAGCTCTCTCAAGTTATTCTGAACCAGGTTTGGAGTCCTCCTATTCTCTCCCAAGAATAATAAACATTTTCATACCCTCTTTATGTGTATGTGTGTGGCATCATTAGTACAAACACCTAAACCAAATCTTGAGTGGGGACCCATCCTTATTCTGCAGCTACAATGACTTTTTTTATTTGTATGGCTACGATAAACATCCACAGGAGAACAACTATGCATTTTTGCCTTTAAAATCTTTGTTAATATCTTTATTACATCACGGTGTCCTAGCTAATAAAAATAATCTACATAGGGCCTTGAGTTAATAGAGCAAAATATAGGGAATGAGAGACTTCCTTATGATAGGTATAGATGTCATATGTTTTCTTTGGTTTATTTTTAGACTTTGGAGGGTCTGAATACCATGCAAATTTCCTTTTGTAGCTATTATCTGGAAAAGTAATTACTTTAAGCTAGCCGAATATACTTAATTCAATTCTAAGCAAGGAAGAAGTAAACATCATGTTTCTTTGAGCAAATAACTTTATAAGTGATGTGCCAGAGCTGCTGGCCCTTAAGTTTCCAACAGTTTGTGCAGTTATTCCCAACTATACGTTCAGTAATGTCATGTTGGTAGTAATAGCTTGTTTTCAGCTGTAGTGGGAGTATTTACCCCATGAAAATGGGAAAATTCTACAAATCAGGACTCTTCTTTTGAGAGCACAGTCAGATTTTTAAAAGGGAAACACAGACAAATGATTTGATACTGGTCTCAATAGCAATGAGCATCTACTAGTTGCTAACTGCAGTGCTTCAGCTATTTTCGAATCAATTAAATTAAAACTTGCAAAGAATATACAAATCAATTTTCACTGCCAAGTAAAGGAGCTGTTACAGTGGAGGATTACTGGACTGAATGTCAATATTATGACATAATATGAGTGTGTTTCGTGTTTGGTAATTGCAATCATTGTTGCTTTTGTTGTGGTCATCCATGTACAATGCTTGATGTCAGTCTATTTATCTCTTGTAAAAATAAAATACAGTGTGTGTGTGAAAAAAAAAAACTTGCTAACAAATCAAAGTAAGATAAGAGATATACTGACAAGTTTTTTTTTCAATGGACACATTTGGTCTTTATCCTTATAATGCAATATTAAACTCCATTGGTGTGCTAGTAGAAGGAAGGAATAGACTGAATACGCATTAGAATCAAATGTTATCTTCCTTACATCAGCTTGAGTTTATTGGCTAGAGAACAGTTTTCTTCAAACATGTTTTTTCGCTATAAAAAATATGGATAAACTTTTAAGTAAATAGCTCTTACTTAAGACTATATATTAAAATAGCCTAAAGAGCTATTTACCATTGTGCGAGTCCCCCATTAGAAAAAAAAAATATAATGTCTGGGAGTTGAACTCCAGGAGATTCTACTTCTATTCTACTAATAGAAACTAATTCTGACAACTGTAGATTTTTCTACTAGCAATATGAGTACCCCTCCATTCTTACAACTCAAACTTGACCTTCTGAATATCTCTCTTTAAGAAGATCTTCCTCTGATAAGAAAGAACAGCCACACCTGGGGCACCGACTAAAGACACTGCAATCTGCAGAATTATTTCTGGCTAGCAATCGAGCAACAGATGTTAAAGCCAGATTGCCAGCTCATTCTCTCACATTCATGTAAATAAGAAACTACTAAACACAAAGCATTATTTTGTAAGCTATGACATCACTTGGTTAATCTTATGTATGTTAATTAATAGAGCAATTGATAGCAGTTTATTAAGTGTTTATGTAGAGATCTGTATAAGAGATCCCTTAAAACAATTAGCATTTTGAGAGCAAATGATTATATATAGAAAGGAAAACTAGCAGAAAAGTTATTGAAGACCCTTGGTGAATATGAAGATGTAAATAAACACATACTTTTTTGATAAAATTAAAGATCTGTGCTATTGCGATTTTGTTTTGGACCTTTACCAAAATGAATATACAATAAAATTTAATGATGACTAAAATATCTAGAAGATTATGAACAACAGTTATGTGTGGCTATTTTTAATTTTTAAATGTATTGTTTATCATAAAGCAGTTTAAGGAAAGGGAATTAATAGAGGAACTACTATATGTCTCAAAGACTATCTAATGCACACAACATATCTTAATGGTATACAATAAATCTTTAACTGCCTCATATTAGGAAATGATCTCAGCGGGGTTAATACAGCTGCTCATGTTGACCCAACTAGTAAGAGACATAACTAGATTTGAACTTAAATTGTTCAATTGTAAAATGCATGGCTTTTCCTCTAAAGCTTAGTACTTGATGAAACTATCATCACAGTCCTTTCTGCTTTTTTTTTTCCATAATGAGGAATAGCTATATACTCAATGGCCTCATTAATTTCGACTTCATGCAGAGCTTTTGCACATTTATTTATTCACCAAATATTTTCTGAGTGACTTCTATGTACTGTAATAGATGCTGCAGATTCAAAGGTAAATAAAACAAAATAAATTTTTTAAAAGTTGCTGTCCTCATTGAAGTGGGAAACTAGTTATTTATTGAAGCTATTTTTCTAGTATTTTAGGGCTCCCTAAATTCAAATGTAATTAAGAAGAGTTTAAACCCATATAGGTTTTTTTTGTTTGTTTGTTTGTTTGTTTGTTTGTTTTTTTGTTTATTTTTTTATTTTTTTAAACATCTTTATTGAAGTATAATTGCCTTACAATAGTGTGTTAGCTTCTGCTTTATAACAAAGTGAATCAGTTATACATATACAATATGTTCCCATTTCTCTTCCCTCTTGCATCTCCCTCCCTCCCACCCTCCCCATCCCACCCCTCTAGGTGGTCACAAAGCACCGAGCTGATCTCCCTGTGCTATGCGGCTGCTTCCCACTAGCTATCTATTTTACATTTGGTAGTGTATATATGTCCATGACACTCTCTTACCCTGTCACATCTCACCCCACCCCCTCCCCATATCCTCAAGTCCATTCTCTAGTAGGTCTGTGTCTTTATTCCCGTCCATATAGGTTTAATGAAGCAGCTTTATTCTTCTGTTTGTTCCTCCTTCCCATCAGCCAGTGGGCAATTCTGGTAGGTGAGGAGGGTATGGCTGGATGGTGTCGCTTTTGATGATTGATGTCAGAATGTGAAGAGTTATTTGACTGGAGAATTCCTATGCAGGCATACCTCAAAGATATCGTGGGTTCAGTTTCAGACCACTACAATAAGTGACTATCACAATAAAGCAAGTCACACGAATTTGTTGGTTTCCCAGTGCATATGAAAGTTGTGCTTACAGTATACTACAGTCTATTAAGTGTGCATTATGTCTAAAAACAATGTACATACCTTAATTTAAAAAAAGCATGAATCTCATTGTGCATCTCCATCAGAGCTCTTGGGTGAACAGGTACATTGTCAATGAGCAGTACTCTTTTGAGAGGAATCTTTTTTTCTCAGCAGTAGGTTTCAACAGTGGGCTTCAAATATTCAGTAAACCATGTGGTTAAAAAATATGCTGTCATCCAGGCTTTGTTGTTCCATTTATAGAGCACAGAGTAGATTTAGTACAATTCTTAAGGGGCCCTAGAATTTTCAGAATGGTAAATGAGCACTGGCTTCAATTTAAACTCACCAGCTGCACTCGTCCCTAACAAGAGAGTCAGCCTGCCCTTTGAAGCTTTGAAGCCAGGCGTTGACTTCTCCCTAGCTGCGAAAGTCCTAGATGGCATCTTCTTCCAATACAAGGCTGTTTTGTCTACATTGAAAATCTATTGTTTAGTGTAGCCACCTTCATTAATTATCTTAGCAAGATCTTCTGGATAACTTGCTGCAGCTTCCACATTACTACCTTCTGCTTTACCTTGCACATTTATGTTATGGAGATGGCTTCTTTCCTTAAACCTCGTGAAACAACCTCGGCTAGCTTCAAATTTTCTTCTGCGGCTTCCTCACCTCTCTCAATCCTCACAGAACTGAAGAGAGTTAGGGCCTTGCTCTGGATTAGGCTTTGGCTTAAGGGAATGTTGTGGCTGGTTTGATCTATCTAGACCACTAACACTTTCTCCATATCAGCAATGAGACTGTCTTGCTTTCTTATCATTCATGTGTTCACTGAGAGGGGCACTTTTAATTTCCTTCAAGAACTTTTCCTTTGCGTTGACAACTTGGCTAACTGTTTGACACAAGAGGCCTAGCTTTTGGTTTATCTGGGCTTTTGACATGCCTTCCAAGCTTAATCATTTCTAGCTTTGATTTAAAGTGAGAGAGGTGCAACTCTTCCTTTTACTTGAACATTTAGAAGCCATTGTAGGGCTATCAATTGGCCTAATTTCAATACTGTTGTGTCTCAGGGAACAGGGAGGCCTGCGGACAGAGGGAGAGGTGGATGGCGCAGTCAGAACACAAACAATATTTATCAATTAAGTTCACCATCTTATATGACACCCCAAGACAATTACAATAGCAACATCAAAGATCCCTGACCACAGATCACCATAACAAATATAATAATACTGAAAAAGTTTAAAATACTTTGAGAATTACTAGAATGTGACACAGACACAAAGTGAGCAAATGCTGTTGGAAAAAATGGCACCAATAGACTTGCTGGACACAGGGTTGCCACACACCTCCAATTTCTAAAAAGCACAATATCTGTGAAGTGCAATAAAGCAACGAGCAATAAAATGAGGTATGCCTATACATCTGGCTTTCTACAGCTCTACCAGCAGGGTAAAACATCCTTACTTAAAAAGCCCCTCCATAACAGCAATCACCACAGATGTTGCGTTCATCAGAATTCCAGTTCATAGTCTTCCTGCCATTACTCGATTTGATTAATCATGATTAATCATGATGCTTCAAGAAAACTGAACTAACCACCATTTTGGAATCTTAACATTTCTTTATGGTTTCTTAGGACATTAATTTATCAATTCCTAAAAATCTTCTTTCTCAGTTACAAACCCAATAAATTATATCGAAGTGGATTTTCAAAAAGTAAAAACATGATTCACATATACATGTAGAAAACACATGAAATATTTATAATATCATTAATGAGAAAACAAACAGTAAGGTGGTAAAGATGTCACCTTTTCCTTTGGATAAATTGGAACCTGCACAATATTTTAAGTTAGGCTAACAGAGACTAGAAATCATTGTTAAAACAAATACCTTTGTTTATCTGCACTGAAGCCACACTGAAAGATAAAACTAGGAAGGATAAGGATAGCAATATACCCCCAAGCAATAATAGATGGAAAGAGAAACCCCTAATATGTTTTCACATTAAGTACAGGTTTTTTTAAAAAAATAATTTTTATCATTAACTTCACTCTGTGCTATCATATTTTATCTTGCTTAAATTATGTGCATAGTTGTCTCTTTATTGCATTTAATCCTACACTGGCACAGCCACTAGTGAACACCTGTCACTTATAACCATTATGTGTTTTCGTTATTATTAGAGCTCTCCTGACCCTGTAATAAATTGGTGTTTATTAAAATACATCTTTCAGAGTTCCTATACTTGTGACATAGAGCCCTGCAGCAGACCTGAAGACAGGACATATTTGTGTTTCATTTTTCTATTTGTTCTACCTTTAAAAGATATGGCTCTAGTTTTAAATACACACTGAAACTCTGGGGTTTTTGAGAAAACCAAGGTCTGAAGGCCTCATAATGATAAAATTATATTTGAATCAACTATCACAATTGAATTCAAAATTAGAAAACATTACATAAAATGATAACATGAGAAAAAGCTGATATCCAGGATCAGACCATCTTCCCCTATTAAGAGCTGCACAGCTCAAGCCCTATGATAACAGCCCACAGGATCACAGGTGACTTTCACCTCACCTCCTACCTCAGGATTAAACTCCACAATTAAAACCTCCTAGGTTAAGTCACAATACAGTTCTCGGATTTATTTGAATATTTAGGGGTGGAACAATTATCCCCTAATAGTATTCACTATAAATAAATATTCACCATATAGTAGACATTTAACTAAATCCAACCCCCCTTCCAGGCTACATAAAGACTTTTTTGGGGGTAGGAATTCTCACATGATTAGAAAGGTTTTCCCTCTTCCCCTACTTCTTTCTTTCCTTCCTCCCTTCTTGCCTTCCATCCTCCCTTACTTCATTTAATATGCATACTGTTGTTTCCTTTTATATTTATTTTGATACATTTCCTTCAAATACTAACCCTAATGAACATTAACCAAGTGTTTTCAAAGTAACAGTTTTTATCACTGCCACTCAGTCACTTAACTAGAAACCTGGCATCAGTTTCTTCTTCTCAATAAAAATGGGAGTAATCATGGTATTTACATAGATATCATCATCATTATCATTTCTTGAACATCCACTATGTAATTATTTGAAGAGTATTGTAATGTCTTAAAATTTTAGTCCAAAATATATTTTAAGTTGATTAAATTTTTCAAAAGCATATACAAACACCTTAGGCAGTACCATTAAAAGAAATGGTTTAATAAGATCCCCCCAAATAAATTGGAATTTATATTGCAATTACATATAACTTCAAGCACTATATGCAAATTGATATTCAATAATGTTTCTGGATAGTGGTCACTGAATAATATTCTTTTTTCCAAAGTGCATTTTCACCTGCCTCTCTCACTTTTCAGAATTAATTTGACCTTTAAAGAACTGAAATAAGGATATTTAGAGCTTCCATACTGTATCTCTTAACTTTTAAATATTTAATGACAAATGATATTTTAATGTTTAATTTTTCAAACCATATCTCCAGTAACTTGGGATGCTTTTTCTTCGTATGCTTCACAATAACAGCAAACATGAATTGAGTGTCATTTATGGCCCAGGTACTATAGTATATGCTTTACAGATACTAACATTAAATTCTAACAATTCTATGTGTTAGGTACTACCATTAGACTCATTATACAGAACAGGAAACTGAGGCATGAAGAGGTTAAATACTTACCCAACATTACATAAGGGTAGGTCTCAGATTTAATCCCAGGCAGTCAAATTGCAGACCTTATATTCTTAACTAAGTTTCTAAACATGCATGAATTAAAGTAAAAAGTGATCATGGACTGATACAGCTTAGAGCATGACTTAGCTTAACTCTTCAAATGTATGGCCAATTGGTGAGTTGGGGTAGATTATCTTCTGTGAGTTTACTTTTTTAAAATTTTATTATTTATTTATTTATTTTATTATTTATTCTTGGCTGTATCGGGGCTTACTCGTGGCACGTGACATATTTGTTGAGGTAGGTGGGATCTTCGTTGTGGCGAGCGGGCTTCTCTTTAGTTGTGGTGTGCGGGTTTTCTCTTCTCTAGTTGTGGCACGCAGACTGCTGGGCATATGGGCTCTCTAGTTGTGGTGCGTGAGTTCCAGAGTGCACGTGGGCTCTATAGTTTGCAGCACGCAGGCTCTCTTGTTGAGGCGCGCGAGCTGAGTAGTTGTGGTGCGCAGGCTTAGTTGTCCCGAGGAATGTGGAATCTTAGTTCCCTGACCAGGGATCGAACACACGTCCCCTGCATTGTAAGGCGGATTCTTAACCACTGTGCCACCAGGGAAGTCCGGAGTTTACTTTTGAAAAATAAATGCATATTCATTTTTAATTTTAGGCAAATTTTTGATGGACTGACTTTTGATGACTAAAAATATAATGAAGTGAGGCCATCAAAAGTTTTAAGAAGAAAGCTGCAGAGTGAATGGATTGGATTCCCTACTTCAAAAAATATGATGCCTTTGTCTTATCCAGCAAATTAAAATGAGATAAGAATGGAGCATACTAAGGAATAGAATGAAACAAGTGATAAATGGAGAGATCCCAGGATTGAGCTTGCAGTAGAGAATGACGGAGAGAAGGAAAAGTTTGCATCTTTGTATTTCATAAAATCCAAATGACCGTGCTACATGAGAAAATGTCCTTTAGGTTGCAATTCACTGTGGGCTCTCAGGAAACACGGGCCCAGGCTGAGAATAAAGGAATATGCAAGAGAAATAATTCTAGATTTATTCAAAAAATTTTAAATGCAGCTATCAAAGTTTCCGAAGGAAATATGATAGAGTTTTGTTCAAAAGGCAGGCATTCCTGGATCAACTTAAGTCACCATTTTATTTAACATACCAGAATTCTAATGTTTCCCCAAGTATGTCTGAATGAGATAGCATGTTATATGAACCAAATTATTTGATTACTACAGCTCATGAAGTAGCATATCGTGCTTAAACTGATGGAGAAGGCAAAGAAGTAAGCTACAAGGTTTTACACATGCAGTTTTTTTTTCCTTCCAGTTGTACTGAGATATAACTGACATACAGTACTGTATAAGTTTAAGGGGTACATCATAATGATTTGACTTACAGCATGACATGATTATCACCGTAAGTTTAGTGAACATCCATCATATCATGCAGATACAGAATAAAAGAAAAAGAATTATTTTTTTCCTTGGGATGAGCCCTCTGGATTTACTCTCTTAGCTTTCATATATAACATACACAGAATTAATTATATTAACGCCAACAGAAGTTTGTATTGTATTTAAAGTACTAAGTATGATGTCTGTGGAATTGCTGCTCTTGTTAGATAAAGCTTGAGTTATTAAACTTTTCTTGTGATCACGTTAACATCTGTCTGTATTAGACCAAAAAAATTCATTAAAGGGAATTTACCTTATTTATTCATTTCTTTTGTATGTCTACCTAGGATTTGGCAATAGGGACTTGCAGAGAATGGATGCCTGATAAATATTTGTTAATTGATAAGCAGTGAAAGGTTTAGAAATAGGTAACTTAGTAACTAAAGACTGAGAAGAATATATTCATTACTTAGTTGTTTAAAGTCATCTAAATGTAGAATATCATTTACACTAATAAATTTTCAAACATTCTTCATGGGAACCCCTGCTGTTTTAATCAAGAAAGCCAACATTAAGAAAGAAAAACAAAATCAAAGATCTAGGTATACTGACTCTGGTGTAAACTTTATCCCTGGGGATTTCTCCTGTCATTTAACCTAAAAATGCCCAGTAGTCTTATGATCATATTAAAAGTTCCCTTAATGAAGAGAGGAAAGTAATCTACATCTTCTTACTATTTTTCCAAAAAAAAAAAAATAGGAATGAAAAATAGATGAAGCCAAGCTAAGCCATCACTAAGATATCTGATCAAGGTGTTAACATGGTTCTCATTTAACAACCGTCCAATCATTGCACACATTTTTTTTTATGTTATATCTTTTAAATTTTCACTTCATTTACATCTTTCTATATAAAAAAGAATATTTGATATATTAATAAAATTATTTACCATAGCTTTACTTTGACTCAACGTTCTTTACATTTTCTGAATCTGCTAAAAAACTATCAACAGGTTTTTCAATAAAGCAAGACTGAAATCAAATGTTCTTTAAAGCAGCAAAGTGACATGATTCTTTTTTCATTCATGCATTCATTCATTCACTTTAATTAAATTTTTTCTTTTTGCCAAAAGGTGCTCAGGAGGGATTTAAAGTCTTAATACCAAGATCTAATATATGACTACAGTGACCTCCCTCAAAAGCTAGAGTTAGGGCTTCCCTGGTGGCGCAGTGGTTGAGAATCCACCTGCCAATGCAGGGGACACAGGTTCGAGCCCTGGTCTGGGAAGATCCCACATGCCGCGGAGCAACTGGGCCCGTGAACCACAACTACTGAGCCTGCACGTCTGGAGCCTGTGCTCCGCAACAAGAGAGGCCGTGACAGTGAGAGGCCCACGCTTGCCGCAACTAGAGAAAAGCCCTCGCACAGAAACGAAGACCCAATACAGACAAAAATAAATTAATTAATTAATAAAAAAAAAAAAAGCTAGAGTTAAAGAAGTGATTTGTCCATACCACAGGCAGAGGAAAGTTTCCACTGTAGGATCTCAAGTATCTTAAATGGATTAATTTACCTTTACTAGGCTACAATAAATGAGTCACAAAAATACAATAATTTGAGATGGAACAATGGGACAAACTTTGTGAAGAGTTACTAAAATTTTCCCATGTCAATCTAGTAGCATGGAGAGATATCACAAAACTGTTATGCCATTTAATGCTGAACAAAATATTGTATTTCTTCACAAATCAGATTTATCTTAAAATGGTGATAGTGAAGGAGATACAACAGTAAACTGGCTGATATGTTTTTATCTGAAAAACTGAACTATTCACATTTTTAACTCTCTTTCCTCCAAAATCTTCTCTAACATTAAATCAAAATGAGGGCATAAAGATCATTAATTGTTTTATCTTCTGGATTTAGAAAAATTACATTCTATGAGTTTGTTTTTTCCTTATTACTAGGAAGGTTTTCTTTGTAACAATAAATTTGTTCCTCTTCTTTTTACAACTTATACTCAATCTTCACCATACAGAAAAGAAGAGGAAAATTTTCCAACACACCCTGTTAAAGAGTATTGCAGAGTATTACAGGTGTTTTAATTTTAATCTAGTATATCTCTTCTCATCAAAATACACACACACACACACACACACACACACACACACACAGACTAAACTGTTGGAGCAGGGGAGGAAATGGACACTTCATAGGTAAATCAGAGTAGAGGTCCCTTTCTTGCAGGGAGCAATCAAGTCTTAAACATCTTTAAGTATAAGATGTATCTCATAGCACATGACTCAACCAATCTTGAAACCACAAAACTCACAGGGAAAAATAGAAATTTCTATAAAACACTGTAAACATACTACAATTAGGGAAAAAAAAAAGTATTGTCTTCAAAGAAATGGCAGTTAGATTTCTCTAAATACAAGCTTTTTTTTACATTTTTACAAGAGTTGGTCAACAGAGGTATATTGTCATTTTTCCTTTGTTGATCAAATTTAATTGGTGGTTTTCTCTTAAGAATTCTAAATGCTAATCAGTAGCTGATGGCACAACTAATTTTGGCTATTTTGAAAACCACAAGGACTAATGGCAAATCTAAATGAAAAATAACATCATAGAAAAAATAAGGGGAGAAAAAAACTAAAAATAAAGAACATTGTGGTCAAGTTAGGAACACAAATTTAATATTTTAAACCACTGATCATTGACCCTGTTGACAACTCATTGTATCCAATTATCTTCTTTTTCTCAAAATAAATTTTAATTAACATTAATTTAAAGCAAAGATCCATGAGTGGGAAGATGTGGTAGAGAAAATGGAGAATTGGAATGAGGGACAAAATGGTCCATGGAATCAAATGAACCATTAAAGATGACTACATTGACATAAGTAGCATAGAATCAACATAAAATTAATCAGTGCAGTCACTTTAAATTTGGGTCACTCCAAGTCACTACAGTTGGTTCATGCAGAAAGAGAACTGGGAGGAAGATAAGAATTCCCACTAATGTGGAAAAATACGCAGGATGCTCATTTCTTAAGATCTAATTTTAACTATCAGGAAAAGCAGAATAAATATAAAGGGGATTAAAAACTACTGTGAATATTATGTAAGATTTTTACCAATATCCCTCATCCCTTATTTTCCCCTATCACTTCCTCTCAACATTTAATATTTTATACCAGAAGGGGATGGAAATGATGCAATGAACCTATTAAAGTTTGAAAAAGTTTTAAAATTTAAGTAATAAAATAAGAGTCTGCAAAGAGAAAACTCCATGAACATTATCTCTTCAGGCAAAGTATCTTCATAAGGTACTGAGTGACCATTTGTAACTTTCAGTGTAAACCTATATAGATGTAAATATCACTCACCTCGCAAGCAAAATGATGAACCTGTGAGAATTTTCTTATTAGATCATATTTAGGACCAAAATTGGTTTTGACATGGGACAGAAATGTACATAGAGGGAAGAAAAGTGTACAACTGACCTTAAAAAATAATAAACATTATTTTTCACAACCTGGTATTTCTGCCTGCCAGTGGTAGTAATTTTTCCTGGTACAAGTTAGTAAAAGAATATATTGTTACTTAGACAGATACCATTTCTTATTGTCACTATTTGATGAATAATTACACATCTATATAAATAAAATGGAAGATGCACTTAGCTTTTTTTAAGATAATATGTGATGCCTACCTAGAAATAGACATAAATTATTATAAATTATAAACTATCAGTAAGAACATCGCTTATCATTTTATTAGCTTCATTACAGAGAAAGGTTTGCAGGAGGGAAATATAAATTCAAAATAATTTTAAATATACATGGTATAATTCCTTAGAGGCTTTGTTTACAAATACAACATATGGATCAAAAGGTAATCTGAGGTTGTTATCAGTGCCAACTTCACTAGTTTAGAAGAGCAGAATATTTTCTCTGACTAGACTTTATGCAGATGATAGAGGGGAGACATAGTTTTACCCATTTATATATTCATTCCTTTAATTATTTTTACTGATAGCATGAATTGAGCTCCCACATTGTCCTAGGAATAGTGCAAGGCACTGGGATGCAGTGATATATCAGTTCTGGTCCTCTAAATATCAGATGGAAAGAGGAATTAGAAGGGCAAGAAATTTATTGGGAAAAAAGCACCAGGGAAAGATGAATGAGAAAGGATACAGAAGGCAGGGGAAGTTTTCAATGTGTGATGCAGGTCTGATATCTGTGAAAGAAGAAAGAAAAAGGAGGAGAACTGAAGAAAAAAAAGAATCAGAATACAGTGCAGTTCAGATTAAAAAAAAATCTCAGGAAGACTGATAGCCATAGAACAAAGACTGCCCAGAGGAACCCTGCTCAGGCAGAAATGGCCTGGCTCTGGTACATGTTGCCATCAGTCATGGGCGAGAAGCAGCTCAGGGAGAAAACGGCTTTAACATGGATGCTACAGTGAATCCCAGAGTTGCAGCAGCTGGAAGCTGTATATTAACTACACAGCAGGTTCTCCTTTGAAGGCATATAAGAGAGGATACCCTCCATGGTTATCACAAATGTCAACAATACAATCTCTACTCACAAGTTCACAGTATGGTAAGGGTAGCAGATAAATAATTAGATCATAAACATATGTATAATAAGCATTAGAGTAGGATACTATCAGGATACATAGAAAGGATGCCTAAACCAGATGAAAGAGGAGGGGAATATTTTGAAAAGTCTTCTTCTAAGAGAAAGGAAAAGTCTTTGACAAGCAACACCAATTGTATATACAAAGGCTGAAGCACCATAAAAAAGAATGAAATAATGCCATTTGCAGCTACAAGGATGGACTTGGAGATTATCATACTAAGCGAAGTAAGTCCGAAGGAGAAAGACAAATACCATATGATATAACTTATATGTAAAATCTAAAATATGACACAAACAATCTTACCTACAAAAGAGAAACAGATTCATAGACATAGAGAACAGACTTGTGGTTGCCAAGGAGGATGGGTTGGGGGAGGGTTGGATTGGGAGTCTGGGATTAACAGATGCAAACTATTATATATAGAATGAATAAACAACAAGGTCTTACTGTATATCACAGGGAACTATATTCAATACCCTGTACTAAACCATAATGGAAAAGAATATGAAACTAACACAACCTTGTAAATCAATTATACTTCAATTAAAAAAAAAAACTTAACAAAAAAAGGCTGAAGCATAAAAGAGTGAGGTGAAATCTACTAATGACACATAATTTTTCAATTCTGGATGACTGAAATTTAAAAACATTAAAGATCAAAGATGGACACAGGTATATTTTTATTATTTCCACTGAGAGGTGGAACCTAATTTCCTCCCTTTGAAGGTGGACTGGCCTTACTGCTTTTTTTGACCAATAGAATGCAAATTATGTGACATTCCAGAATTTTTGAGGCTAGGGCATAAAAATCATTGCAGGTTCATCCAGTCCTCTTGAAATATTCACTGTCAGGGCAGCCAGACACCTTATGAATGATCCTGCTACCAAGATATCACCATGAAGTGAGGAAGCACAAGGTAACAATGTAAGGATAACTGGGGTGTGTGTGGAGAGAGAGAGAGAGACCTGACGAACCCTAGCTGTTCAGCCATCCTAGTTGAGGTCACATGTGAGCTGGGAAGGGATTCCAGCTCCAGGATCATAACATGAAGAAAAATAAGAAATCCAGATGAAAGCCAGACTGAGAATATGGCCTCAGTTGAATCATTCCATCTATCTCTAGCTCTTTGAGGTACCTTAGCTGAGACTCCAGTTAACATGGAGCAGAAACAAACTGTCCCTGCTAAGCCCTCCCCAAATCCCTGACACAAAAAATTGTGAACATGATGAAACAGTGGTTGCTTTATGCCACAAAGCTTTGGGGTGATTTGTTACACAGCAATAGATAGCTGAGACAGACATGATGGCAAGAAGAAAATGTCTGAAACATCAACTAGGGCTACATTGTTTAGGCCTTGTTTCAATCCCAAGGTGTTTGAATTCTATTCTGAAAGCAATGAAGAATGATTAAAGGACGAACTTAAGTATGACTGAGTCTGATAAAAAAATTTGAAAGGTCACTCTCTAGGTAATTTATAGATAGTGAATTAGAAGGCAGTGAATCTTGAAAGGGAGACTACTCAGGAGGTTGCCTTGCCATTCAAGTCTGTTGTATAAAAGGCATTAAGCTGGGTGCCAGGGTGGAAAACATAATGATAAAAGTCTCTGCCTTCAAAAAGTTTATACTTTAATAAGAGTGCACAGCAAGTCTTCTCCATGAGTACTTCCTGCACAGTATGGAAAGTTTTAAGGGTCAGGAGAAGTAGATAAATAGAACTTTGGGAATTGAAAGGAAGTAGAGAAAGTAGGAGACACCTTTGGAGAAGGTGGAATTCGTGTGTAGGGCTTGAAGAATGGGTAGTATAATGACAGCTGGAATTAGAGAAGCAGTAAAAAGAGAAGGAAGATTGCAGTAAAAGAAGCAATAAAGTGTTAAAATCAAAGAGGCCCTGGTAGAATAATGTTTAGAATATAAAAAAAGATTATCTAATCATATTTAATCTATTTAATACATTGATTACATGGATTGGAACCAGAAAAGCTAAAATATGAAAAAAATATTTCATATTAAATTAACATTGGATGACACACATTTCAATCATCTCATTTTAACTTTAAGCCTAAATGAACACAGCTACAGTTCATTTTGCTGAAGAACTGCCATATCTAATTAAGGTAGAGTAAGGGTTTTTTTTTTTTTTCCCAGAACACATTCAAATTATTCATATTACTGATTTTCAGTGCTTGAATTACCAAAACATATCCTCTAATAAGATTGGCAAGAAATATAAGTCCAATGCATTCTCAGATATCAGGTGGTTTAAGTCAACTTTACTTGTTTATAACCCTTTAAATATACTTGAAAAAAACAAAAAAAAAACATAATCTTGGCTAAAAGAAAATAAATACAAAAATTTAAAAATCATGTATTTTTAAGATGGGGATACATCGAGTAAACATCACAGTATATTTTCTTTCTAATTCCTGTAGTTCAGACTCTGTGTAAGAGCTATGCACTCAAAAGAGAGCTGTGGGTTTGAAGTAGAGTTTGGAAACCACAAACTATAACAGAGGGGAGAGGGAGACAGAGAAAAAGACAGGGAGGGAGGGAGGGAGGGAGAGAGAAAGAGAGAGAGATGAGACTGATTGAATGAATAAAGGTGCATCTTTTTATCTAATGTATTCTCCCAATCACAGTGCCATATTTCTATCTTCTATCCATCTGATTTTAGTGTCGTGAAAATGATGTGTGGTACAACTAATTGTCATTTCTCATTCAAGGATAGGCTAGTGAAACATTAATGAAAAGCTACAGGGAATCTTTTCTATTCATAAAATCACCCACAATTATGATTTGACCCTGAGGAAATAAGAAATTTGTGGTTTCATTGAAAAGGCTCCACCATCTAGGGGTGCAAGTCAGAATATGTCCTCAGTACTGTAAGCATGTCCTTGAGCACAAAGGTCTCAACTTGGAACACTAGACACAAGTATTGATTATATTGCCAAATATCTAAATTTAAACACGTTAATTTTATATAGACTTACTATTATTTACCATTTTTAAAGACAAAATCTTTGGCCCTTCTATCATTTAAATAGCATAAAGAATTTTTAACTATCACACTAATTCTGCTCTCAATAAAAGAAGAAATATACATCTACTGTATACTCACTTCAAGAAAAAACAAAACAGGGTTTCCCTGGTGGCGCAGTGGTTGAGAATCTGCCTGCTAATGCAGTGGACACGGGTTCGAGCCCTGGTCTGGGAAGATCCCACATGCCGCGGAGCAACTAGGTCCGTGAGCCACAATTACTGAGCCTGCACGTCTGGAGCCTGTGCTCCTCAACAAGAGAGGCCGCGATAGTGAGAGGCCCGCGCACCGCGATGAAGAGTGGCCCCCGCTTGCCACAACTAGAGGAAGCCCTCGCACAGAAGCAAAGACCCAACACAGCCAAAAATAAATAAATAAATAAATTATTTTTTAAAAAAAGAAAAAACAAAACAACTAAAAAAATAACACTTTTCATAATTCCATGGAAATATTTACCATCTTTATGACCTTATCTTCTTTTGTTTTACAGGTTTCAATAATGATTGCCTCTCCTAAGACATACACCTTGATGTTCAAATTTATAAACATAATAAACCTGACAGTTGATCTTCTTTCCAATACTTGAGACAAAGATTTTATAATAAATCCTGGGTTCCCTAGAAGACAGGGTTATATTATAAGTCCTGACTCATTTTTAGGCAAGGAAAATCCTGGCAAATTTCTCATTTCTGAAAGGGAGAGGTACAAAATAACAGACACCTTATTAATATTTGAAACACAACAGTTCACAACCCGCCACTGATTGTTAACATGCAATAGCAATAACACTAACCTTAGTGTCATTATAAATGCAAAATATCGAAATTCCTCCTTTTGTCTTTCATAGCCATTATGAAAATAGAAGCTATAGCAAGTTTTTATGACAGCAGATTTAACCACAGGATCTTTAATTTGTAAGAAGGAATCACATTAACAAATTCAATGCAGCTGGTCATTCTTTATCTTTCAATGACTGTTGATAATAGCACCTTTATGGTTACCTAACGTAGTTTACAATTACATGCATTCTATGTGAAGACATGCTTTTAGGAAAGGCTTTATAGAATCCATCGTAATGTTTTATAGCAGCTAAATGTATAAATAATCTTTAAGTCTGATAATAAGAGATTTACTTTTTCTATAAATATTAATTTTACCATTTGAGGGAAAACTATATCACCTTTAAAGTCAGCTTGTAAAAGAATATTTAGTGATATGTTCCCAGAACAAGTTGACAATACTGAAAGTGAGAAAAGCAGATTACAAAACAGTGTAATCTCAATCTGTGGAGAAAACAAAAGGATACATAAATAAATAACAGACAGAAAAACTAAACATTACAATGTAACTGTAGTAATTTCTGAGAGGTATTATTGTGGCTAATTTTAATGATTATTTTTAATTTTCAAGTTTTCTAATTTTCTATAATGGTATGTATTTATTGTTAAATTAAAGAGGAATAATGTTATTTTTAAAAGGTATGTTGAATTTGAGTTAAACCTGTCCTTTAAATGTAAAAATACTGTGAAGATCACTTTTCCTTTACTTATCTAAATGTACAATTTAGCACTCCTTTGTCCTTATTTCTTCTTCTAATATCTAAATGGTTATCCACATTTTAATAACTTTATATCTAAAAGCCTCACTAAAGAGTCAAGTAAAATAATAAAAATAAAAAGTAGTTACCCAAATGTGTAAACACAGGATTTCACAGCAAATTTCTTTCCTTTTTTATATACTTATTCTGTATACTTTGTAATCAGATTTATTCAAAGAAGCCTAAAACACTAAAAGTAACCAACAATTCTTTCTTAATTTATTGGAGATTTGCTAGATTTCAGTTTTAAGATTTATGTGCATAAGAAAAATGTTTACATATCCTTTATTATTAGGAACCTATTTCCAGATTTTTAAAAATAGAAACTTACTCATTTAAAGATCCAAAAGCTACTGCCAAGATTTGTGCAATAATAAAATAGTTAATGCTCTTGTGGGTAAAAATAAAGCCATGTTATTAAGTACAAGCTGTGCTATGCAGGGTAAAATAAAAGCTGTATTATAAATATGAATATTTACTGTAATTGTGAGCTTAATTTCTATCTTTGTGCTTCTAATCAAAGGCTAAGTAATCTTTCAAATATAAGCAGGAACCGGTACTTCATAATTTTAAAAAGGTATATAATGTGATTGTTGCAATCAACAGTCTATTGGTGGGGAAAAAAGTTTATTGTTTTTGAATGCATTCTTTAAAAACTAGTCGGTGAATCCCAATTCCACATATGCTTTGAAAATATTAATGAATGCATGACATACATAAGCTATAAAATGTAATGACTTTTATTTTAAACTATTAGAAATACATGAACTAAAAGAGGAAAAACAACCAAATTATATTTTTTAGCCATCAAAGGTTTTTTTTCCTTCAAGTCTATGTAATACTGAACAATGTTTATGTCCTTAGGAATGATTTAAACTTAAATTTGTTCATCAAAGTAATCTTGTGCAGAATTATTAAATAACTTCAGTTATTTACTTAAAAGTCAAGTAAGCAGAGAAATGAAAAAATAAGATTAAAAAAGATAAATAGCATAGGTACATTTTTTATTTATACATAATGCATATGAAATTTATAAAGATTTGAATTATACAAATATGTCCCTAATATTCCCTTAAACTGTCCATATAGTAGAGATAACCTTTGATCACAGTATAAGTTATGGATTAGATTCTTAGCCTAGCTTTATTTACTCTTTTCTTATTTACCACTAGGGTAATAATAAAACATTAAATCCAAATTCATAGTAATTTGTGTGGCTCGCCCTAGGTATCTGATCTCAGAATTATACTCAACAGAAATGAGGCATTTCATACATGGTTGCTGAATTATTGAATAAATGTAAAAAGCAAAAACTTTACATATAGTCCAGTAATTTAAATAAATCACTATGACTCACTGAAAGCTTAGAAATAGTTTGCTATTACTGTATAAAGTCTTTTTCAACCATTCTTTTAAAAATGATTTATTTTATCATAAATATATTAAAATTCTATTTTTTAATGAACATTAACTGTCATTTTAGCATGTTTCTTTCCAGCTTTCTCTCCTGGGTGATATATAACACTAGGCTCTAGTCTGTTTCAAACCAATCTCTGAACTTGTTCGCTTCCTGGGCTTGGGTTTGGGGCCTGTCAATTATTAGTTATGAGAACAAGGATAAGTGACATAACTCTTTGTATCTCAAATTTTTTCATCTCTAAAATGGAGATGAAACTTTTATCTACATCATAGAACTATTATAAGATTAAATTAGTTGACATATAATGAGTATGTAGTTGAGTGTCTGTTACAAACTAAGTTATCAATAAATGTCAGGTACAGTTATGCTGATTATGGTGATGATGATGATTTTGATACCTATATCGCCTTAAAGAAACTGACCACACAAGACATTGGAACAGAGAGTTACTTTGGAAAAGTTAGATACATGTTTTTAGATTTGCCTTTGAAGAGTCAGAACCAAGTTTAATATCTACTTCATACATAGAACTACCTAAAATCTTTGGGGGATCAGAAGGAAGGATATGGACTCTGTGTGTAGGAAAATGCATGTTTATATACATATAAAATGATATGCAAAACTTGTGCTGGTTCCCACTCCCTCCAACAGTCCCAAGAACTCTAAACTCTGGGTTCAAAATGAGTGATCTAATAAATATGAAGCAATTTTCAAGAACACTGGGATATATTCTCCAGTGTCAACTCTGCATTGATGAGCTGTGAATTTATTTCTATGTCAGTTTCTCAGTCTTTAAACTGGGCATAACTATATTTTTCTTCCTTTTTACAATACAACTATGAAATAATACATGATAGGACATGTAAGAATACTCTAGAAAGTGTTAGAAGTTTTTTTTTTTTTTTTCCTATCTGTTAACTTTATTTTTGGAACATTTTTAGGTTTAGAAAAATTGAGAAGATAGTATGGAGTTCACACATACCCTCTTGCACAGTTTCCCCTACTATTAACATATTACCCTGTTATGGTACCTTTGTTATGATTAGTGAGCCAATAATGATACATTATTATTAACTAAAGTCCATATGTAATTCAAGTTCCCTTAGTTTTTACCTAATACCCATTTTCTGTTCCAGGATCCCATCCAGGATACCACACAACATTTAGTTATTTTGCCTCTTTAAGCTCCTCTTGGCTGTGACAGTTTCTTAGACTTTCCTTGTTTTTGATGAACTTGGTAGTTTTAAGCAGTACTGGTCAGGTATATTGTATGATGTTACTTAAGTAAACTGTGTCTGATTTTTCTTCATGATAAGTCTGGAGTTATGGGTTTGGGGGTCTAGAAAATTTTTAATTAACTCTTTCCTCAATATAAGATATCAATTACTCCTCCCCTGCCATTTTTAAGAATCAGTATTTCCATGATTGATACTTGTTTTCTACTTTTAAGATATTTTAAAATTACTTATAATTATCTATCTAAATTTATTATGTATCTAAATTATATAAAATTACTTAATATTTTAAAATTACTTATTAATTAACTACCTTTGGGGACATATTAGATATTTATAAACTGAATTGAAGTTAATACTAATAGCTACTAATTTTAAGAACTATGTGCTAAGCTTTTCTAATACATTTAATCCTCACAATGACCAAAAAAGACAGATCAGTTTATCCCTGTTTTCAGAATGATGTGTAAACGGGCCCTTCAATTAAGTAATTTGCTCTTGGTCACATAGTTTATAATCGACAGAACTGAGACATAAATTTGCTTACTTCTGTTTTCAATCACTACACTACATAGCACTTGAAATATAAGCAAATTTTTCTTTTTTATTTCATATTTCTTCTTTTCTTCAATATTTCAAACTGATTCAATTCTAAATTTAGTAATGGGCAATGGTCATGTGGTGTAGTTTTCCCCTCTAACTAGGTGTTTTATTACTCCCTAGAGAATACCTGCTCTCAATTTTTGACTTAAAGGAAGCGGAGCAAGTGATTGAAGATCATTTATTTGACATGGGCTATACTTGAAATTAAATATTAAGGAGACATGGAAATACTGTAGTAGAAAATATCCTACCCTCCAGTTTCTGAAAACTTTGAATGACAGGTTGGAAGTAGTGAGAGTATTTGATGGATTTTTTTTTTTCCATTTGGATGATTTCAAAGAATGTAGTCTAAAATTTGCAGATGCATATAGAAGGTATAAAATTTATATAATTTAAAGAATACCAGAATATCCACCATGTAGTTGAAGAAAAAATTATTAATTTAAAAAAACTATTATGTAGTTCTATAGCTCTCCATAGTTGCATCATTCTCCTTCCCTACACTTTGCCTTACTCTCACCTAATCACTTCCTTTATTCTTAGTTATCATTCAGATATCTTTCCTAATAATTTTGCCTTATGTTTATATGTCTTAAAACATTTACTTTTGCATGTGTTAGCCTTTATATAACTTTGAACTTCTTCTAATACTCTAATACGTCTTGTCCTCTCCCCCCCACCCCCGCCCTCGTGTGTGTGTATGTAGCTCTGGTTCATACATTTTCATTCTTTTTTATGATTATAACACAAAATATTCATTGTCTCACTGGTGAACATTTAGGCTTTCCAAAATTTTTCATATTAAAGCGTCTTATAATGAAAAGTATTACACATATCAACCTGTTTCCATAGGAGAAAGTTCTTGTTGGCCCAAGGATTTACAGTGAAGAATGAAATTACTGAGATAAAATATTGCAGTACATATCTGCATATCTTTGACTCTATTAAATATTGTAACCCTGCCTTCCAAAATGCTTATGCCAATTCACACTGCCAACAGCAGTGGGAATTGCTGTTGACTTCTGATGTTCTAAACTCTTCCTCAAATTTGGAAATATGAGAGACATTTTTTTAACAAACTTTTAAAATTACTTATGTTGTATTTTATTGATAACTAGCAAAGTTGAATATATGACCTTTTTTATTAATCATGTGGGTTTCCTGTTTATTGAGCTATCTTTTTGTATTGTTTGGCCATTTGTCAGAGGAGAGGTTTCTTTACCTTATTAATTTTTAGAGGTTCTGTGAATATTCTGGACCCTTAATCTCTGCTGTCTACATTCTCTGCCAATTTTTTAACATTCCTTTTTATAATTTTATTATATCAGCTTTAATATAGTCAAATTCATCCATATTTTTACAGTTTGTGCTTTCATTCTCCAATATTTGGTACTAAAATAATATCTAGCTGTGATACGTTTTTGTATATCTTGGATTTGATTTGCTAAAATGTTTGTCAGCTTGCTGGATCAATATCCATAAGTAGACATCTGTATCACATGAATTCCCACTTTTAAGTCCTGTACCATTTCTGCCAATTACACTTAAATTCAATCATATACCTTTTCTAGCCAATGATAATACACCTTTGTGCTAATAAATATAGGCTCAGTAAGCCACAAAACTCTTGAACTATAAAAAAGAATTGTTCCTTTTTATAGGACAATAAATATAATTAAATATAATATTAGCTTTTTGCTACAATAATTTTGAAAACGTAAGTTCAACTTCACTTACGTTTTAAATAATAAGGAATATGTTTTCTTTGGCAAAAATTTCTAGTTTTTTTAATAAACAGTTAATTTAAGATACTATTGAAAGGTCATTTAGAAACACTCTAGAAACAAGAAAGAATATGTATTTAAGAAAGAGCTCAGGTATTACTTAGGGAGTAACCTGAAAATCTGACTAAAACACTTTCATAGAACAAAAGCTGAGGAATTAATCTTTAAGAAGAAAGCACGGTAAAAGTACAAGTCTGAAGTGACCTTTGAAGACAGTGAGGTCAACAATTCTCCACATCATTAAACATTGTATATAAAATTTATTTTATAGCCAAGTCAGGAACACACATGCTACACTTCTGAAAACTGGATTAATATGAACCTCTTGGATTTTTAGGCAAACCAGTCTCATTTTTTCTCTATAACACCAACCAAACATCATCATCATACCTGCTTGAAAATAACCTGGAAATGCCAGCATATACTTATCCAAAGTGGTCTGTATTTACACTTCTGAACAGTACAATGAGTTTCATAAATGACAAGTATGATTTTTTTCCAGGTGTATTTAGTACTAGTCTTTGAAAAAGCACAATTCTGAAAATGTGATTTGAGGGCTGTGTATAGGATGTACCTCTTCCATCTTAATCCATTTCTTATATATAAACAAATTCCATGAACTTAGCATCAATTGTTTGCCTTAAGATAACTCTCCTACAATGTATATTTTAAATCAATAATCCCATAGGAACACTAGAGTATACTTTTGGAAAAAGGAAAGAGGCATATATTTTTTTCCCAGATGTCAATAGCTGCCACTTTTCTAACTTGTTGAAGTTAGGAATCATTTTTGGGGGACGAGAAAAAGAAAAGCAAGTAGTAGAGTTAATGAAATAAGAAATAAGCCTGATATTATTACAATCATAACATCTGCTAGTTACAGAGATTACCCTAGTCTAAAATTAATTTTTCAACTGAGAGACAAAATGTCATTTTGTGAATTTTAGTCAGGGGACATTTCAGAAGACTAATTAACCTTTTATTAAGTCATTAGTTGACTACGCTTCCACCTTTGTGCTTTTTATTTAAGCTTATAAATATTCCCCATAGACATTCTTTGATTTTCTGTCATATTTTCAGTGCTCTGGTTCTACATTCTTACAGTCTCAAGGTTAGTAATATTTGTGATTTAATTTTAACAATGCATTGTTGCTTCAGCATTTTAAGGTTTATTCTTCCAAGGAGGTGTTATAACAAAGTATTTAAGAACACAGAACTTCAGTTTAGCTGGAAATTCATATCTGAATGTCATTGTTGCCCCTAATTTACTGGTTTATACACTGCTCATCAATAAAACTGGAATAATATTAACTATTCTGTACAGCTGTTCTAAGGATTAAACCAAATAATATGTTTTAAATATTAGAAATACATATATGTATTAGATAGAAAAAAATTTGCATTGTATTCTTTTCCAAATATATATTTATAAAAGTTTCAAAGTTCTGTTCAGAATAATCTAAAGTTCATTTTCCAGAAAAAAAATGAGAGGCATTTTGGTGTAACAAAAGCAGTTTAGAATCAAGTTGATTGGTATTCAAAAACCCACTTTTGCTGCTAAGCTGAGCAATATGTTGAACTTCTATAAGCTCCAGTGTCTTCACAGGTATGCCTGGGTATACTAGGTTGCTGAAATATTTAAGTAAGATAATATACAAGAAATCAGTGTTCATCAGTATGTAGGCACCCAAATAATAGTTTAAAAAAAACCCTCAGCAATACTTATAAATTAAAAGAGAAAGGACTCAATAGTAGTAAATAAAACTAGTTAAGTGATATTACAAGTTAAAGTTGAAAAGATTCAAATAATATTAAATATAATTAAGTTATACTTTGGCATTAAAACTGAAAGAACTTTGTGAAGAATGATATGTAGGGGTAAAGAGAAGGATGCTTAGGTTTTTGATTTATATAATGAATGGATGGTGATCTTATTCATTAAAACACTATAAAAAGCCTGATTTTAAAGGATGAAATTATGAGTTTGTCTTTGAACAAGTTGAACTGGAGACATCATTGAGACATCCAAAAGAGGATGCCAAATAGCTAATGGGATAGTATGAGTCAATATATTAGAATTATTTAGAATGGGTTCCAGCATATGGTAATTGTTTTAATGCCATTTATTATTATTATTGTCATTCATAGAGTCCAAGCTCAGAAGAGAAATCTGAACAGGAAATGTAAATTTTTGAGTCATCTGCACACAGTCTCATTAACAAGGAGAGTATGGAGCTAAAACAATCTCAGATTGTCCAGTGTTGGGCAAAGATGACCAGGCCTTTAAACCATGTCCCCCATCAACACTGCATGTGGGCTTCCCTGGGAGGGAATGACTTTGGGAAGGCAGCTCTCTGATGCTGAGGGAAATCTCCTAGGGAAGGAAGAGGTGGCTGACATCTAAAGAATATCTGCATAGAGGGTTCCCTAACACTCGGACAACATGTCCTTCACTGATGAGGGATTAGGGCAATGAAACACATATCCACCACTCTTCTAGTTATGCATTACCACATCTATGATACTCTAGGTAACACTGTTTAACCTAATTGCTCCAAGGCTACTAATATCCTGCTACAAATTTTCCTTTTAAAGATTATACGTAATAAGAGGCATGCAGGTTTGGAAGAAGGAAAAAAACTGTCTTTGCTCACAGATGACATTACTGTCTATGTAAAAAATCCAAAAACGTTCCTTGAACTAAGAAGCAATTATAGCAAGGTTTTCAAGATACAGAGTTAATACACAAAAGTCAATTTTTTTCCTATATACCATCAATAAACAAGTGAAATTTGAAATTAAAAACAGCCACTTATATCAGCAACAATAGAAAAAAGTATATATCTAACAAAATATGTACAAAATATGTGTTCTTCTATATGAGAAAAACTACAAAACTCTGTTGAAAAATATCAAAGAATTAAATAAATGGAGAGATATTTCATGTTCATAGAAAGGAATACAATAATGTAAAGATGTCAGTTCTTCTAAACTTGATCTACAGATTTAATGCAATCCCAGTCAAAATCCAGCAAGTTATTTTGTGGATATAGAGGAACTGATTCTGAAGTTCATTCTAAAGTTTTACAAGCAGCAAAAGACCCAGAATAATCAACACGATGTTGAAGGAGAAGAACAAAGCTGGAGGATTGACAGTAGCTGTATCCATACTTACTACAAAACTACACCAAACAAGACAGTGTGGTAGGGTAAACAAACAAATAGATTGGTGTAATACAATAGAGAGCCCCCAAATAGATCCACGTAAACTGGTTTGTGACAAAGGCACAAAGGAGCAAGGACAGTCTTTTCAACAAATGGTGCTGGAACAACTGGAATTTCCCGTGTTAAAAAAAAAAAGAAGAAGAAAAGAAAGAAAGAAAGAAAAGAATCTAAACGCAGCGCTTATACCTTCACAAAAATTGGATCACAGACCTAAAAGTAAAACTCAAAACTAACAAAATTCTAGAAGATAACACAGGAGAAAACCTAGAAGACCTTGGATTGACTTTTGAATTAGAAAACCACAGACACAACCCATGGAAGAAATAATTGATAAGTTGGATTTCATTAATTACAAACTTCTGCTCTGCAAAAGAAGCTGTCAAGAGAATAAAAAGACAAGTCACTTGGAGAAAATATTTGCAAAAGATACATCTGATAAAGGACTCTTATCCAAAATATACAAACTTAAAACTCAACAATTAGAAAAAAAGAGTCCAGTTAAAAAATGGGCCAAAGACCGTTAACTAATAAAAGACACTCCAGCAAAGAAGGTATACAGATGACAAATAAGCATCTAAAAAGATGTTCCACATCATATGTCATCAGGGAAATGCAAATTAAACAATGAGACACCACTACCCACATATTAGAATGGCCATATTCCAGAACACTGACAACACCAAATTCTGACCAGGATGCTGATCAACAGGAATTCTCATTCAATGCTGGTTGAAATACAAAATGGTACAATCACTTTGGAAGAGAGTTTGGCAATTTCTTACAAAACTAAACATACTCTTACCACAGAATCCAGCAATCATGCTCCTTGGTATTTACCCAAAAGAGTTGAAATATTATGCCCACAAAAATCTGCACACAGATATTTATAGTAGCTTTATTCATGATTTCCTAAACTTGAAAGTGACCAAGATGTCCTTCAGTAGGTGAGTGGTTAAATCAATTGTGGGACATCCAGAAAAGGAATATTATACATCACTAAAAAGAAATGAGCTATCAAGCCGTGAAAAGACATGGAGAAAACTTAGATGCATAATACAGAGTGAAAGAAAGCAATTTGCAAATGTTACCTACAGTATATTTCCAACTATATCACATTCTGGAAAAGGCAAAACTATGGAGACAGTAAAAAGATCAGTGGTTGCCAGGGGTTGGGGGAAGGAAGAATGTGCACAGAGTGTTTTCAGGGCAATTAACTCTTCTGTATGATAGTATAATGGTGGGTAGAAGCCATTATAAATATGTCCAAACCCATAGAATATACGACACCAAGAGTGAACCATAATGTAAAGTATGGACTTTGAATGATAATGATGTGTCAATATAGGGTCAGTTATAACAAAGGTACCACCCTGGTGAAGGATATTGATAATGAAGGAGGCTATGCATGCTTTGAGCCAAGGAGTATATGGGGAATCTCTTTACCTTCTACTCAAATTTGCTGTGAATCTAAAACTGCTCTAAAATAACTATTAAAAAAATAAGATGTTCATTGCAACAATTCTTGTAATGGTAAAGGGCTGGAAGCAACCTAAATGGCCATCAATAAGGGAGTGAATAAATAAAATATGATTCATACTGTGGTAGACTGCAAATCTGGTCACAAATTCTTACCTTCCCTGCATCTATGCCCTTACAGTGTGATCTTGCAAATAGCCCTGACAAAAGCTTAAGTCTATTTCTCCACTTCTCGAATATGGTTTGGCTATGTGACTTCCTTTGTCTAATTAGCAATATGTGAAACAGGCATAAGTTTGAAAAATGCTTGCACACTGGGGCCTGTTCTCTTGTTGTACTTGGAACTGTGACACCGCCATGTGAATAAGCCTGAGCCAGCCTGCTGGAAGACGGCTAATGGGCAACTGAGGCATACTGGCTGATAGCTGGCAACCTCCAGAGTGTGAATGAGGCCATCCTAGACCAAAACAACTACCAACTGACCTGCCAGCTGACCACAGAGGCATGAAAAGGCTCATCAGAGATAAACCAAACTGGATTAGACTAAAAGAACTGTGCGGCTGACTTGTTAAAGCCACTAAGTTTTGGGGTGGTTTGTTTCACAGCAATATATAACTGATACCCATCCATAACGTGAAATACCATGAAGCAATTTGAAAGAATAAAGTGAATATATGCATATTAGTATACTGACATGGAAAACTTGCTGAGGCAAATTAATAAGAAAAACAAAACAAACAAACAAAAAAACCATGAAGACCTTGTAATTCTGCAGGCTATCCTACAGGCTTCTAATACTTAATTCTTTTTTCTCGTCTTAAAAAAAGATTATATAGGGTTTATTGGTCATGAAGATAGTAAAATTGCCTATGCAATAAAATGCTTAAATGCCTTCAACATTATGAAACAAGATGTGAAAAGTCTTTTATTGCAGATGGAAAAGTTGCAAGATAAACCTTCAGCTTCTCAGGTCAGATATGACCGCCCTGTATAAGTTACCTAGGTTATGTGCTATTCTCACCCACACTCACTCAATTTCTAAGCAAACAAAAGCAGAAAAGTGTCCACTTATTCACTTGTGGACATTTAAATTCTTAAGAAAAAAATAAATTAAAAAACCCAAACAAATTATTTCCAAATTATATTAAAAACTTAAATGTTTATCTCTGACTGTTCTTATGCTTTTGTCAAAACAAACAAAAAGAAACAACCACTTCAAATGAAACCCTGCCATGAGAATATCTTCAGATCATTTTATTCTATTTCTGAAGAAATATGGGCAAATTGTTATGTTCTACATTCCTAAATTCAGCCCTATTTTTCTCGAATCTATTTTTGGAAATAAGAGAAAACAAACCTTAGAAAAACACAGTTATAAAAGATATGATATTTAACATAAAACACATTCAGAATAATCTGGCAAGCATGAACCTATTTCTGCCAATGTCTATGAATCATCACCCTCATACTAGTAAATGTTTCTTAAACCAAAGATTACCATTCTGAGGCAGGAGGGAATATGACAATAATTATTCAGAAAAAAAATACAAGTCAATAGTGCCATTGTCATTAAAAGGACTATTTATTTCTTACAGAAAGCTAAAGCTCAGAATAAACCAGAAGACATAGCTATGTTTTTAAATTGGGAAAAACAGAGTTCTTTGTTTTCAAACATGGAATAATAAAAAAAATTATCATCTTAAAATCTTACTGAAGAAATCTTCAGTAAGAATTTTTTTTTTAATCTACATTCTGGGGTTGTTGAATAAAGCATGTTTTTTTTTTTTTAATTTATTCATTTTATTTATTTATTTTTGGCTGCATCGGGTCTCTGCTGCTGCGCATGGGCTTCCTCTAGTTGCGGCGAGCAGGGGCTACTCCTTGTTGCGGTGCACGGGCTTCTCATTGCGGTGGCTTCTCTTGTTGCAGAGCACGGGCTCTAGGCGCTCAGGCTTCAGTAGTTGCAACACGCGGGCTCAGTAATTGTGGCTTACGGGCTTAGTTGCTCCACGGCATGTGGGACCTTCCTGGACCAGGGCTTGAACCCGTGTCCCCTGCATTGGCAGGCTGATTCTTAACCACTGCACCCTGCCACAGGAACCCCTGTTGTAGGGGAGACTGACCTATCGAGAAGGCATGTATATTACTGAGGAAATACACAATACAAGGTTGCTCTGAGCACTGGATCTTGTTGAAGTCAATCCTCGGTTGGCTGCGTCAGAGGCAGAGGCCAAGGCTACAGCCAGCCTGGCAGTGGATGTGATTGCTTCAAGTTTTGGGCAGACAAGGGAGGGAGGGCACACTGTCTATGCCCAACTTCCTACTCGCAGTTCACCAGATGTATCAGAAAGTGAAGAACATGTAAGAATTTAGGAAATACTGTGTGCCCACCCGTGTTTGTCACAGTGGGCATTCCAGAGTTGGGAGGCATTTGTGGTGACAGATACTAAATGATCGTCTGGGTCAATACTGCCTTAATGAGAACATTTGTGCATTCTCACAATTGTAAAGTTTCCTTCCCCTTCATTTTGGTGACCGATAATACTACTGTAAATATATTTGGTTTTTTGAAGCTCACAGGGTATTAATATATTGGAGCACTACGTAAACTTAAAGAAGTCATAAACAACATTTACTACCTTGGTTAAAAAAAAAAATTTTTTTTTTAAGTTGGCTGGAGCCATCTTAAATTCTCACTATGTCTAGAAAAGATTTGGTAAGTGAACAAATAGAGCCGCTATGAAATAAACAAACACTATAAAAAGCTTCTTAAGTAATTTTTAGGAAGACATTAATTTTATGTAAGCTAATGCTGCTTTCTCCATAATTTAGATCCAATCTTGATAGGTTTTCAATACTGTACCAGAATGTAGGCATAGTATTTCACTTGTCTTACTGTATACATTTTATTACTGAAATACTAATTTATCTTAAAAATTAAGATTGTAAGAGGTTTAAGTCTACCATGACATTTCAGGAGGCTCAGGAGCCATTTTTTCTTCTGTTGGGAGCACACCTCTGAAATGACACTGTCATTCAGTGGGCAAATATAGCTTGATATCCAGAGAGCATAAAGTCTGGTTTATATATGACTTTTAAGTAAGCTTCTTTTCTATAAAGTAATATGTATTTACTTATGCTGGGAATATAGTGATTCATACTATGGTGTGTAATCTACTATTATATAAAGTACATGTAACATATATATGTGTGTATGCTAGTAAATATGTGGGCAAAGCAGAAAATGTCTTCAAATGCTATTGATTTCCATTTCCATACTACAAAAACTGACTTTAAAAAAACATACTGGGCTTCCCTGGTGGCACAGTGGTTAAGAGTCCGCCTGCCAATGCAGGGGACACGGGTTCGAGCCCTGGTCCGGGAAGATTCCACATGCCGCGGAGCAACTAAGCCCATGCACCACAACTACTGAGCCTGTGCTCTAGAGCCGGCGAGCCACAACTACTGAGCCCGCATGCCTAGAGCCCATGCTCTGCAACAAGAGAAGCCACCGCAATGAGAAGCCCGCGCACCACAGCAAGAGTAGCCCCTGCTCACCACAACTAGAGAAAGCCCGCGCACAGCAACGAAGACCCAACACAGCCAAAAAATAAATAAATAAAATAAATAAAGTTGTTTAAAAAAAAAAAAACAAACTTAATTTTTGTCACCACTTCCTTATTACCTGAGCTGAATTATTTCTTCTTTCAAAATGTCATTGTCTGTGTATCTTGGCATTAGCAAAGGCAATCATCATTACTTTTAGATGTTTCCACTATGTTAAAACATTTTTGCAAAGGCCACTATTAGAAAAGCAATACCCAAAACAAAATTCTCTAAATATTTTTTAATAAAGTTAAATGTGGATGGATTTATTAGCTCTTATATAAATACTAAACAGAACTCTTAAATATAAAAACAGGTAATTGATAAGTATCATGTTATTATCAGGTAATACTTTAAGAACTCCACAATGAAGGTCTTCTGCATAACACATGAAAGTGCACCATAGAAGCCACTCATAAATTATCAACTAAAACAAACATCTTCAAATTAGTTACTAATTTTTCAAAATTATCTATAAGGTAAAAAATAATTATTTTATGAGTAAACCATTGTCTTTGCTTTAGATTGAAATCATTGCACACATGAAACAGCTGCATGGCCTGAAACATAAATAAAATAGAGGAAGGTTGAGTTACAAACAGATAAACACAAAAATAACAAGGAAGGTAGTCAGGAATTAGACATAGATATTCAGAAACTATAGTCAGGAATAGGACACAGATATTCCAGTTTACAGAAGCCTGAGCTTAATTAATTTTGCCAACTTGCCCTAGATTTTGAAAATTTATATTCTATCATCTTATGCATTATATCTTTGCAAAGCAATAAAAGTGTATGTAGGGAACCAAGTATGACATATGTCCACTAGGATATGCTTTATGTGCCATTTTCATGCTATAAACCTCCTCCAAAGAATTGTGATTTTAATTTAAAATATCTCTTTTTCAATATTCTAGGAAGTTGTAAAATATTTCCATGGAATGACAGTAAGATAAATACTTGTTTTATGCATTCCTTAGAGCAGTGTTCCCCCTTAGGAAACTGGTTTTGCAATCAGCAAAATAAAACTGCTGATAAGTTTATATACACAGAAGTAATGTTGGGGAATTTTGTTGTATTCTTTTGAGGCACAGATACTCTGGAATTATTTTAAATTATATTCATAAAAGGACTGCCTTATAATATTTAATATAAAATAAAAGTAATTTATATTATACTATATAATATATAGCAGATACTGGAAAAGATCCAGTACATTCTATCTCCCTCGCGCTTGTTTCTAGCTCTGAGAATATTAATACAAGGATTTAGAAAGTAGGACTTTTTTATGAAATATAAACAACCTAAAAGCTAGCATATTAAGTTATGCTAAATTTTCAGCATTAATTAATTCAAAAATAATTAGGTAGTGACCACAATATGCCAGGCACTGTTGTAGGTGCTAGGAAAAAGCAACGAACAAAATAAAGTTCTGTTCTCCTGGAGCTATAGTCCACGTGGAATGGATGAGGAGAGATAAACAAGCAAATATAGAATATATTAGGTAGTGATTTCTGCTGTGATAAACTATAAGGCATGTAAGGGAAAAAACAGTGATGCAGGTGGTGAGAGTAATATTTCATATACTGTGAGCAGGAGGGTCTCTCTGTGAAGGTTCCATTTTAGCAGAGGGCTGAATGAAGTGAGGGAGAAAGCATGCTATTAGGCAAAAAGCGGTCACACAAAGGGCAATGATGACATTTCAAAGTTCCAAAATAGCATATGCTGTGGTCCTTGAAGAATAGCAAGACCAGTATGGCTGAAGCAGAGAAGGGATGAGCAGTAGAAAATGATATCAGAGAGGCAACTAGGGTGAATAAATTGATTGTTTGGATGCAGTAAATTCACTTTTTCAATTTTAGTAACTACAAAGTTGTATTTGCTTTATAATACAACATGAGGAAAAGAAAGCATCCTTAATAGAGGCATAAGAGAAAAACACCTGTTTCAAGATAAGTAGCACCAAGAGAACACATTTTGAAAGCATTAGTCTGCAGTTGTGGAGGTAATGAGTTTCTCTATTATTGTTTCTTCATAACTGAAAAAGAGCTGAGTAGATAGTAGATGATAAAAAATTTGAAAAATTTTAAAGAAACAAAAGTAACAGTAGTTAAATGCCAGGAGGATTCAGCTGCCAACTAGCAGTATAGCTACATACTTGAAAGAAATTGGTAGATCAGTTCTAGTTCCCTATTTTCCAGCAGCAAGTGGCTACTAACTATTCAGTTGAGAATAAAGTGAGATACCTGGATCTGGCTTTCAAGAGGAAAGTTCTCAAAACCCCTGCTCTCAACACTATTAGCTCAAATAGAAGTGCTTGGGTCCTTCAATGATTCCACTTTTATGACCTCACTAGAAAGCTGAGATATCTAAAAAATAATGAAATGTGATAGTTTAGTTCAATGTTGTTATTTTAACAATTTATACAAAATAAAATAAGAATTAACAATACTTTTCATATAAAATATAAAATTATATGTTTGCTTGAATAGCATGTTTTTCAATTCTAATGCTAGAAAGGTATGCTTACTGTGCAACATGCTTTTATTTCATGGTGTATCCTATCAGTAACACAGTTTGACCCATGATCTGTGCAAAACAATGTAGGTTCTATTATGTTTCCATCTGCTATTTGAAATCGATGATTTGAAATATTGTTTTAACTATTCGATATCATTGTAATAAACATAATACATTTATTTTAAATAATAAAGAGGCTAATATTTCATATTAAAACCATTAAGTGAAAAACAGGTCATCATATGATGTTATCTTTACTAATGTGACATAACATTGCTGTGACATTTGAAATTTATCCTTGATATTATTGTTACTTACAAAAAGGTAAATTTTCACCACTACAGAGAGACAGAGACAGAGACAGATCTTGTTTTGAATCTTGGCTTTACCAACAAGTGAATACTGACCTTGAATAAGATTCTTCAACTTTAAGATGAGGGGAAAATCCCCAGTGTCAGAGTGTAAACATCTGTACAAAGCCAAATTCAATAACAATAGCTACTGAGTGGGTAAAATAAATTAAGTTAAATGATTCCTCTTTTCTTTCTGATTCAAGTAGACATTTCTAAAACAAATGCAATGGTTCTATCACTGGACTCTGAAATGTTTGCTTTCATATTTATATAGTATTTGGGGAATTTTTACTATATCACCATAGCTTCAAATACTTTTCCTTTTCAGGTTTTTCATTTAACTACAACACAAAGAAGAATGAAACAACTACATTCAGAGCTAGTCCATTTAATACAACATTTTCCACTTTGAGATTCAATAAATGGTCATGGGCCCTCATATGTTAATATGGGTAACACTAAATGATTCCTTGGTCATGAGTTTGGCAAGCTATGGATTAAATATTTTTCTTGTTGCAGAGCTTGAGTTTTACATACTTCTGTCCAAGAGGGCAATGCAGAAAGAGGTAAATGGCCACAGAACAGTTTCTCTGAATAAACCTATTCATATCTCCCTGAAACATTATTCCATGCAGCAGAGTATGGGAAGAGAAGTCCTACTGTCCCAAAAGTTTCTTAAGATCAGGATATAGATCTTACTATCTTAACCTCCTTCCCCTTAGAGCCTTCCTTTCACACAGTAGGCAATCAAAAATTTAGAATAAATGAGTATCATAAAATACTGTCAGTATCTTTCTAAACTCCTCCTATTGGCAACTGAAGGATTTTCCAGGTAGAAATCTAGGAAGAACCAATTTCCCCCCTTATAATCTGAACTTCATTATCAGATTGCAAATGTATATAATTTCCAAATTTGGAATCAAGTCACAACTAAATTTCATAGTGCTATTTATTACTAGTTGTAAAACTCTGTAGTTGTAATAAGAAAGAAAAAAATCATAATAGTAATAGTTTTCACAGTACTAACAATTTAATGGTAAATAAGAAGAATATGTCCCTAGGTCAAATGTAGCTGATGTAAAAAATAACCTGCAAACTCTGAGGGTAGGTACTACATAAACTTGGTGAAGGTAGAACCATAATTGCCTTCTCATTGTTATATTCCCAGCTCCCTTTATAGGACCTCTCTAATAGTAGGCTTCTAGTAACAACTATTGAATGAATGATTGAACCCAGAAAATGTATTACTATTTAAAAAGTAATTATTTTCTATATATACTTCCAAGGGGAAGCCATTTAATGATAAAGGGCATAATTCCTCCAAATTATACTCACCTTAGAGAGCATACTAAAGAAATCAGAGCTCTTTGCTCTCTTCTTTCATCTCTGGTTGTAAGGATTACAGTAGGCATAATTAACTACCATTTGTAATGATCTAAATTAGTCTACTAATATAATAGACTCTTATAACAACATAGCTCACTGGTATATGAAACAGATGAAGTCACATTGCTCCAAATTTCATACCTCCAATGCAAACACTTTCAAATATTTCTTGATTAATATATTGAACTTTTAAGCTTATAAGGACTTATAACCTATTCTTACAACCAGAGGTGAAAGAAGATTGGTAATATTTTCATAGAAATTTATTCAGGTTCAGTTTTATTGTCAGAAGCCAACTACTATAAAATTATTTGCAAAATAGAAAAGTGGAAATTTGAAAAAGATATTCCCCAGTGTTTGAGGTGGTGGTGGTAGAAGTGGTAGCCAAATGGTGTCATTAATTCACCCACATACTGGAAAACAACATATGATAAATAAGCAATTTCCAGAGAAAAACATCATCCATAGTTTGAAGAAAATCTCCTCTAAGAGTATTCTTTCAGAGTATTCTTTCCTAATCAAAAAGCTGAAATATCAATAAATGTTAATATTTTCAAAGTGAGAATTGCCATTTTCTGTTCAGTTGTCAAGTGTGTGCAACCCTAGTGCATTTATCTTTAAGATGTGGCTTTTCCTTTCTTGAAAGTATCAAAATGTATTTCACTTTAAAACAGTTAAACACTTGAAAAATCACATGTGACCATTCCCTTTGGACTAGCAATTGAATATAATCCTGGACTATCAGCCTTACTTCTTCAAGGTACTTAGGAAAGTTCATCTATTCAGAAAGAACAAAACCAAATAAATTTAGATACCCTCTGAAAGGAGAATTACTTTGCAAGTGGTATTAAGTCTTCAACATTTAACATGCTTGAGAATGGGGTATTCATACGTAGTATGGTTCACAGTGAATTTTCCACATTTATTCTTCTCATCATCTTATTGAATACTCTTAGTTTATTTAAATTGAATATGTTACACTTTGTGATAAGGATAATGTGTGTTTGCATGTTTCATGCAATGCTACATCCAAATTTATACTTCAAAATGCATTTAATATTTAAACAAAGCAATGGTAAAATTCTGTGTAAAATTTATAATCATAACAACAAACTCCATTCATCTACAAGAAGATAGTTTTACTTTCAAATAAATATGGGCAATTAGTAAAATTTAAATATTCATTATATTCATTGATTCATAATATTAATTATGATTGGGCAATTAGAAAAACTTAAATATTCAGTATGAACTGAATGTTTGGGTTCTCTCAAAATTCATATGCTGAAATTCTGATCTGAAATGTAATGGTATTAGTAGGCGGGACTTTTGGGAGGTAATTAGGTCATGAGTATGGAGCCCTCATGAATGGGATTGGCGCCCTTATAGGAAGAGACTGGAGAATTTTTTCTCTCTGCTCTGTCATGTGAGGATACAAGATGACGATCAGCTGCAAGCTAGGAAGAGGTCCTCACCAGAACCAAACCATGCTGATCTTTGATTTCTCAGCCTTGAGAACTGTGAGAAATAAATTTCTATTTTGTTTCAGCCACCTAGTCTATGGTATCCTGTTATAGCAGCCCTAACTAAGACCCTGATAATATAGATTTTGTCATGATCTATCATGTCTATACCAAAAATAAAATAACAAAAGCCTAAACATGCTTAAAAATGGAAACAGAGTTGGACAGAAATAATGAAAATATTATGTACCTATTTTACTGAAACTTTCTTATAATATGCCTTGTTCTCATCTCACCTCCAAAGAAATTACAGAATTTTTCAAATCCTTCATAAGGTAAAACTATTCTTACACACACACACACACACACACACATATTTAAATAGTTCTATTTCAGAAAAGAAATTCAAAAACTATTGTTCTGAAAATATTTTGGATGGTATGTATAAACTTGGCCAAAATTTATTCTTCAGAATTGATTCTAATATATACAAATATATGATGAAGATCTAGAAATATTTTTAGATCCTTAAATTTATACAGTAGGTATACATTTAACATCAACTTGAGTATTACATTACAAAAAAAGGAAAAATTACACTATTACATACTTACAACTATTTTTTCTAGCTCTAATCTCAAGAACTTGTTAGTCTACTTAAATTCATGTAAATTATTGTCCGTGTAGTAACTATTTTGAAGACTTTTCATAGCAATTTTTTATATGAATAAAAACACCGTTCTCATGGGTAACCACCATACCCATAGTAAAAGACAAAATAAAATAAAATCAATTATCAGTAGTTTGAGTAAAAACTGATTTTGCAGATAAGGGCTAATGTTAAATTCACCTGTGAGGTCAATCCATGTAACCTAGGTCTAGCAATACTTTAATATGAATTAGGTTGTTAACTTGCTGATATTTTGCACACAAAGATAAATATCAAAATGAAAGAATCCTTTCACAGTAGTCAATTCAATAACTGTTGAATTTCTGAGCCCCTTGAGAAAAGGGAAATTTTATCCTTTCTTAAAAATTCAATCTTTTAATTAAAGTATGATTAAAGGTAGAAGAGGGGGAGAGTATGTGTTATTTTTTTTAAGTCTCTGGAGTTAAACCATAATGAGCTAAAAGTGAAAACACCAAAAACTGCGTCTTAAATTTGTTTAATTTAATCTTATGAATCTAAACAGGTAAGATTGATATAACCCATGATTTCAATAAATATGACAAGTAGTTTAGGGTGTTCTGAGTTGCCCAAATGTATTAAAAGGTCAAATGACCTTGAAATACAATTTTTTTAAGTGACAATTTCCAGTGTGTTATTCATTGTATTTAGTTGAATTATACCAAGGGTATGTTCACTGATATTGATTTTTAGTTTTATTTTATGTGAAAATAAGAGAATATGCACAGGGATATTTTAGATTTTAATTTTAAATATTATTTTCTAAACTTTAGTGTTTTGGTAGCAAAAGAGAATTGTCAATATTTTTAATTAATTAAATAACTTTCTTATATATCAGACGTGAACTACGAGGAGGTTTGCTTGTTTATTTTTTTTATATCCAGTTACTTCAATGCAAACAGAATTACACAAAAGTATCAGACTGTATTATAAATATCATAAATCATACTATCATAAATATACTGTCTGAATTTCACTTTAAATATGGGTAACAATAGCCATAAAAAGAATTATAAACAGACTTTAGAGTTATTGGTAATAGATAACATGGTCACCATAGGAATAATTGAGATTTTAAATTGTTGCAAAAGGACTGAGTGAGATATCTTAACCATCAGCTCCTCCAGGAAGTCATCCCTGATTTGTTCTATAGTTCCCTTGGATCTAGCCTCTGTCTGAGGTGTCCTTGTTCAGCTTATCTTTACAAGTACACTTAGCCTGTTTTTTATATGGCCCCTTTAGGTGACTTTTTGTCCCTCAAGTTTCTGAGCAGATGCTCTGTTTTATACCTTTTTGTTAGCAACTAATAAAATCACTGTAAGACGTGGCACAAAATAGGTATTCAATGAATGTTTCTGAAAAAATAAAATCTGTGTGGAAATACTGGTAAATGATTAACATGTCAAAATATTTACGTTGGGGGAAGCAAACACTATTAAGAATTTGTAATCAATAATCAATACATTTTCAGTTAAAGTCCCTTTGTCGTTATCCCCACCAGTTATTTTCCTCTCCGTTCATAGACCACCATTCTTAAATATCAAATTTATCTCTTCTTTGTTTATAAGTATTCCTGTAAAGTATGTATTACTGTTTAAAATGCACTCAAATTAATTTTTATAAATTATATTTTATATACTTCATTTGTTAATTTTTTTTTGACTACACACCATACCTTTAAGGTCCATACATTTACTATGTGTGTATATTTTTTCTGACTGTTACATAATCCTCTATGTGTGCTGCTATCTCTCAATGTTCTATCCACTCTTCCAATGACAGACACTCAAATTGCCTCCAACTCCTTGTCACCACGAACAAGATTGTAGTGAACATTCCCATAAATGTTCCTTCATGGAAGCATGAACATCTTTGGGGTATCAATGAATGTCCTTGTTAACTAATATTCAATAATTTACCACTACTGCTCTTCCCTGGGAGCTCCCTAACTGGGCATAAATACCTATGAATCAAAAGCTTGTTCCATTCTAACAGGTAAAGCTGCCTATTTTCCTCAACTTTCCACTGTCTCTAGTAAAAGTTCTTCTTTCCCAGCACCACACTGTTGGATACTGTGTCCTCACTGGCTATAGGCTTGAGGAAAGTTGCACAGGAATCTGGTGGTTGGTTTAGTGTTGAACATACATTGTTGAGTTTCATGAGCCATTACAGGTGGGAAATCTAATTTCCATCAAATAAGAAAGAAATGTCTCACCTCCAATCCCATTCCCTTTTTTTTTTTCTTTTCTTCTAGGTGAAAACTGCAGTGGTATTGATTGTTTATTCAATTCTCTGGATCTGAGGTCCTTAACCAGGAGTCACTGGTTCCTTTGGAACCCAGAAATGTGCTGAAAGTTTATACAATATTTTGTACATGCATAATATACCTTTTTTGGCTTCATAATTTTCATTGACACCTATAACCTTACAAAGAGTTTAAGAAGAATGACTTTTAAAATGGCCAAAAATAGAGACAGCAACCCCTTCAGAAATGTAACAGTCTAAGATTTAAAAACTGTTTTGTTGTTTGTTTTATGATATAATCCTACATGAAATAATCAAAAGAAAAATCATTTCCAAAGCTGGACTAATTTTTGAACCAAGTAATAGAAAAAGTTGGAAAATGAATAAAATCCATTACAGAAAAAAAAAACTATTTTCAGAAAAACATGCATTTGTTAGTAGATACCTACCCAAATTGAAATAAAATATTTCAATCTCATTTTCAACCACTGACTACATAAGTGTCATGGAAGAGTTATTACTTTCTTTTTTAAAAAAGTAAACTTTGCTTTTATCTTAGCATGCTAAGTTTTTATGCTGGGCATAAGTGTTTTATGAGAATAAATATAAATATTAGATGTTACGATTGATTTCAACAATGGAATGCAAGTTATATCTCAATTTTGGTTTCTGAATTAGTCAAGGTATGTTAATAAAAGATTAACTTAAACAAAAGACATTTACCAGACATCTGTCCAAATGGCTTGGTGTATGTGCTTCTACACAAAAGAGACTAAAGCTCTAGAAACAAAAGGAAGAAATCCATTCAAATCTGAACACATACACAAACACACAGGCAGATGTTTCTTACTCAGCATTATTTTGAAATCCAGGAGATACTTGGCAGTTTCTGAAGACATTTTTGATTATCACATCTGGGGGGTGAGGGGATGCTACTGGTTGCTTGATGTAACCAGATTAACAGTTTTTTAGTTTGGAAAAGTGAAAAGGAATTGGGAGTATTACGTGCCTTAACGAGGGTTGCCAGAAAAAATACAGGGATATATTTATACCAAAATATGGGATAGGGCTTCCCTGGTGGCGCAGTGGTTGAGACTCTGCCTGCCAATGCAGGGGACACGGGTTCGAGCCCTGGTCTGGGAGGATCCCACATGCCGCAGAGCAACTACGCCCGTGAGCCACAGTTACTGAGCCTGCGCGTCTGGAGCCTGTGCTCCGCAACGGGAGAGGCCGCGACAGTGAGAGGCCTGCGCACCGCGATGAAGAGTGGCCCCCGCTCGCCGCAACTGGAGAAAGCCCTCGCACAGAAACGAAGACCCAACACAGCCAAAATAAATAAATAAATAAATAAAGAGCTGTTTAAATATATATATATATATATATATATATATATATAGGATATATTTACACTAAAAAATGTGTTAGTGGTTTTCTGAAATTAAGTTTAACTGGGCATGTGTTTTTATTTTCTAAATTTGATAAGCCTAGAATAGTATCTGGTCCATAGATAAACAAGCCAAAAATATACTTATCAAATCGTCTCTAATCATTTGAAGATGAGGACTTGAAGAGTTACTATATTAAGAAAATCTATAGGCAACAGTTATGCCACATGGTGATTTCAATGAGATAGGAGGAGAAAAAGTCATTGATGTATATTTCACTAATTATCTAAAATCACATTTTAAATTGAATGCAGATATCAGATTTTAGTAGTTTAAATATAATTGGCATTAAGAAATCCACGAAATATTATTAGGCATTTAAAATTCTCTCTAGTAAGTTATTATGAAGCAACTGACATAAATTGTCAGATCGCAAATTCATTCTCCATAAATTTTGCTACCGCTATCATAATATCAAAATATATTTACATTTTTCCTATAACCATTCTTTACTTCATTATGAAAAGAGGTACACTTCTAATGAAGAATTATGAATCTCCATGAATGATTAAAATGAAATTATAAAAATTTAACATTCACTCTGATTATTTTGCACATTAATCACAGTGCAAACATAACGAGTATAACAGGCATAAAAACCAATCACATATTTACAGTAAAATTGAAATATTAAGTCCAATGATTAAAGTTTTCACAGGAGAAATTATGCAAATATAAAGACTTTGCATATTTACCGTTTCATTAACTTAAATGGCTTCAATAGAATCCATTCTGACCCATGATGCTTCTAATAAGCTCTCATTTTTGAAATTTGTGAAGTGAATGTTCTGTTTGATCATAACCCTATTGACAAATTTCATATCATCAATTTCATAAACCCATTCTTCTTAACCTTTTCAGAGAAAATTACCATAATATAACAAATTTCTGAAACCATTTTATAAGCATCTTTTGAAAAGCAATGTTATATATGCTTATATATGTTTTCTAAAAATAAATGCCCTTTCCATTATTTTTACGGAGTGAGTTTGTCTGATTTTGCAACTGCTAGCTATCTTGAAAATCAGACCTAGTCAAAGGAGTGTGAGAAAGTTAGATTAAAGTAAACGGTATGCTTCCCTAGTGATGCAGTGGTTAAGAATCCTCCTACCAATGCAGAGGACATGGATTCGAGCTCTGGTCCAGGAAGATCCCACATGCTGTGGAGCAGCTAAGCCCGTGAGCCACAACTACTGAGCCTGCGCTCTAGAGCTCGCGAGCCGCAACTACTGAGGTCTGCACGCCTAGATACCGAGCTCTGCAGCAAGAGAAGCCACTGCAACGAGAAGCCCGTGCACTGCGACGAAGAGTAGCCCCCGCTCGCTGCAACTACAGAAAGCTGCGCGCAGCAACAAAGACCCAATGCAGCCAAAAATAAATAAATAAATAAATAATTAAAAAAAAAAAAAAAAAGTAGACGATAAATGATGTAAAAAGTGCCAGAGTTGGAATTTTAATTCTGGTAACTTCCTAAGAAAAATCAACTAAAATCCCAGTACTTTAGTTTTCTGATTTGTAAATAGATAGAGATATAAATGTCATGTACTTATAATAAGGATTTTGTTGAAGATCAGAATTGGATCTATTAGAAATTTTATAAAATGTTAGGCTACAAATATATAGGTGATTATATTTGCACATATATTATATGTAAGTAAATTTTTAGGTACCTGATAGTAATCGTTTGATTCATAAGTAGTTCTATTACTATCCCTGGAAAGTTCTGACAACAATTTGTTAAACCCTTATTGCTTAGCAAGGTAAATTTTATCACAGTACATTCAGATGATGGATAATTACGAATTACTCTATACTATTAAGACTAACTGTAAACTAACTTCTGTGTTCTATTTCTATAGAACGTTGATAGTTATTTTTCCTCCTTCTTATGACCAGTCAAATAGTAATATGAGTAACTCTTTGGGAATAACTGAAAAGTGGTAATCTCACAGCCTCAAAGAATTACTGGAATGGTTTTGTACACTTTTCCCAGGGTAGTTATTTAGAGCACAGAAACCAAATGTCCTTAATAAAAATTCATGTCTTCTCAGATTCTCAGGAACCAGATTCTCAGCTTTGTCTTCCTTTACAGACACAGAATACTATAAAACCACCTTTTCACCAGATACCAGAATCTCTATCCAGGCCTCTCTTACGTGCCTGATGACAGCCTCATCTGTCTGGTCATCATCATCATCATCAAAATAATATTATTCAACTTTATCAAATGCTTGCTATGTTCCAAGTCTTGTGCAAAAAGGGTCATTTGATTCAATCAGTACCAAAATCCCATGACATAGGTACTATGATTATCCTTATTAATAGATGTGGAAACCTAGACTCAAAAAGTAACTCACACAATATTATATAACTACAAAGTGGCAAAGCTGGTGTTTGAACTCTTATCTAAATGACTGCAAACCCCAGAGTTCAAACATTACTCTGTACTGCATTTTAAATGATTTGATTAGAGCTCATACACCTTGCCTTTTCTTTCTATGATGAATGTGAGCCACCAGTTCCTGGCACTACCCTGGGCCAGTCTTCTAACTGAAACCCTGTGGATTCAAAATCTCTTCCAAGTACTTAACTCTTTTCTGCAAATTCCCTCATTATAAAATTGGGGATGATAATAATTGCAGAGATGCCAGGGAAGTTCATAATCTTTAATGAGCTAAGCCCTTTGAAAATATAAGGTAGCATTAAATGTTAATATTACTAATCTTCTTAATTAAAGAAAGTGGCAAATGTGTCCAAAAAGTCTGTAACTAACTGCATTATTCTTTCATTTATGTAGCAAAGTTTAAGTCCTTCAAAATGTGTTTTAAGTTGATTAAACATATGGTTGGCTGCATTTATAAATGTCCATTACTAATAATCTACACTATGGGAAATATTATTTTGCTGCTATGACTAGAGATTGTGCACAAAATTTTCAAAAAATTTACATCTCAAGAATTATATGCTCTCCCTCTATTTTTATTTTCTTTGCAATAAACATGCATTTATTCATGTATTTATATTCTTAATGAATAAAGAGTTTGAAAGAATTTACATGGACAATAGAGGTATCAGAGAAAATCAGAATCTAAACTACAGAAACAGGTTAAAGTGGGACAGAAGTACCATGATAACAAAGGCCAGTGCTTTGCCAGTGTTAAAACTAAAATTTGTTTTTAAGCTTCTTGGCTGTTAAATTAAAGATAAGACTTAATTAGGTACACGCCTCTTTGTTGTATTGTTAATAGGGAACATACTAATATGAAAGGCATTCCATACATTATATATTTCATATATCAGAAAAAGATTATATATTGGAAATAAACATTGTTATAATCACAATTCTTCAATACAAATATGCTCATATAGTAAAGATGTAGGTTATATAATTTATCCAGAAACTCTCCTTAATTACTTATGTTGTATTCTATTTAAAATCAACGTGAATGGTAACAATATTTATATTAAAGGCCCTTTAATTGTTATTTAAATGGGTTTGAATTCACCATATTCAGTATTGACATTGAATAGTCTATATTTTATTTTAAATATAAATTGGTTTTTATCACTTGATCTTGATTACACAGTGAGAAGGTATCCAAAAATGTCTGTCATGCGAGGTACTTTCACATATAGTTCCTCACCCAATAGTTACAGAGATATGGGGTACATAGTTTATTTGTTGTTTTAATACAATCAGAGGAAACAGTGTGATGAGATCTACAACCTTTCTTTGACAAAATTGAGATATTATTTAGTATACTCCCTGGGCTTGTTTTTGCAAAACGATAAAAGATTTGGATTTTGTATTAGAGACCTGCACTTTATATTTAAGAACACTGATTCTTTTATTTTAATATTAAATTTGCAGTCACACAGAGCTGAATAACCAGTTATGTTATCAACTATTTGAAAGAATTACTTGTGAAGTCATTGGGTAGCAAATTACATTTATTTCAATGATGGTTAAAGTTGTGGAATCTATAGCCTGACTGTATAGGTACAAAGTCTGGCTCTGCTACCTGTGTAATCGGGATCAAGTTATTTAAACTTTGCTCTATTTCCTTGTCTCTAAACAGGAATAGTCGTGGCACTTACTTCAAAAAGTTGTGTGAATTAAATGAGTTACTACCCATGGATGCATTGCGCAGTGCCTGACAATATACTAAATGCTAAATAAATGATTGTTATTAGCATTAGTAGTAGTTGGTCCTAGTACTGCGAAGATGTCAGTTAGCTCCCTTCTTTCAGCGGTTCCACTAAATGCTATGGTCTCAGGGTTATACATGCCTCTCCCCAGTCCACTGCCCTTGGTGTCCATAATATTTCATTAGTTTATCCTTCAGAAATAATTGTGGTCATCAAAATCTTATAGAATTAATATAAGAAATATTTGTAAAGATTAAAAGTAAAAAGAGACCTCTCAGTTTTAACAACTTTAAAGACTACATTTCACACCGGTGGTTTTGATAAAAAGACAATTTAGATATATTTACTTTGAAAAAAGGCTTATTGAGATTTGAAGATTTTTATCCTATGTGTCTTCCTCAAGATTTTCTTGTTAAGGAGTAAGCTAGTAGCTTTCTAATTCCTTGAGGCCTGCATCTGGCAGAGCACCTGAAAAGTAGATGCTCAGTACATGTTTGTTAAATTGAACTGAAGTAATGTGTCACATCAAAAAAAGGATAAGGAAGAGAAATAAAGCAAACCAAAAGAACAGCTCCAATTCTGACACTTTCACAAGTTCTGATTCTACAGTATATGCCTAAAGTATAAGCAATTACATAAGTGGGAAAGAGATTAATTTAGGCTGACCTTTTCTAATGGACAGAACAACTTCAATCCCTGATTTTAAAGCACGTAACACTTTATATGTGGAGATGTTATGTTACTTGGTCTTGCCTTGTCATTGGCCTCTGACACCTAATTAACAAATACAAAACTGGGCTATTTATTTTTCTTTCTTTTTTTTTTTTGACCAACTGGTAAATATTTAAGTAAGAATTCCAGAATATGAGTTGCTAACATCTATTTTACTTATCTGAATAGTACAAAACCTACAAACACTCAGATTTCTAAATTAATTGCTACCAAATATTTCTATTGTAGAAAGCCCATATTAATTCAAAATCACTCAATATTATAGCTGGCCTACCTAAATACTCAATGAGTGTTGGTTTCTATATTTAAAAAAAAAAATTTTTAAAGAAGAAAGCCTGCACAAATGCCAGAAGCCCATGAGACTATGTGTTTTAGTTCTGGTAATAAAACAAGTTAGTTAAATTTCAATTTATAACTTCATTAGGATGAGAGTCATAATGATCACGTGCTGCCAGGTAAGAACATTTGAGAATGCTCAAAGAAAAGAGACAAGAAAAGAACCCTAATATTACCAAACCTTTGCCATGTTATAATTTCTAAAAAAAAAAAAAAAAAAAAAAAGATTTCTTTAGACCTAGGGGAAATAGGGACATTAAAAAAAAAAAAAACAGGAAAAGTGGAATATCATAAATTTTGCTCTAATAATACTACGAAATACTATTAGTAATAAAGGAATAAAATAACAAAAATTGAGGAAGTAATGGATTCTTTGTAAAGTTACCTGGTAACTAAATAGTAACACTTAATTTCCCACTAAAACACAGGAGACAGTTTTCTTTTTAGAGATTTCCTTGGCACTCTCCATGCATTACATCATAAAATCTTTAAAGTTAAGATAGGCATTGCCATCACTCACATTTTTCAGTAAAGAAAAAAGTAATAATTATGGTAAATAAATTTTTAAACAATTAAAATTTAACCACTTGTAATGATTAAAATAAATCCAAGATCTAAAGAAATACCCTAGTTTACAAACTTTTGCTTTCCTTTTCTGAAAAATTTCACCTGAAAAAATGTTTGAGTTTTCAGGGAGGAGTAAGTAAGTGATGAATAGGTCTGTAAAGTTGGCTAGTGGAGTTGATGTTAAAATCCAATTTCATTTATTTTATAAATAATAAACTTATAATAATCTATCAGAGTAAGGTGTTTAGGCTTTATCATCTAAAAAATTGCCAAACTGAGCTGCACGTCCTTTTCCATTGCAAATAGTAATACAATTTTTAAAAAAAGAAATATGTGTATATTCTAAGTTTATGTGTTGATTGAGGTTGCATATTATTTATTATTAATATTTAGATTATATAATGTATTAAATATACAAATATATTTATACATATATACATACATATGGTAAATTTTGTTTTATAGACATTGAATTCTACCCATGTAAATTAAAATGATTAGGATTTTCACGATCTCACTGAAAATCACAAGAGTGAAAATAATATACATATATAGATAAAATAATATACAAATATAGATGAAATATCTCAAGTAGGAAAATTCTCTTGTCAGTCTAGAAGTAGTCATGAGAAAAAAAAAGGAGGAATATGTCTACTGTAGGAAGATTTCCTGTTGCGCTAGATATCTTTCATTTCTTCCTCCAAACCCAATCACTATTCCTCTCAAACCTACTTTGTGCACCCAGGAGGCTGTACATTTCATAAACTATTTCTCAGGCTCCCATGTGGTCTGACTTCAATTGGGTTCAGCCAATGGGAAACACTAGCAGGAAGCTGGATGGGGAAAAGAGAGTGAGGTTGGGTAGTTATGCTCCTGGATCCCTCCTCCTTCACTAAAGAGCTTAATCAAAAGTCACAGATCCTGTCATGCAGCCCTTTTCTCACAATCTTCTCTGTCTATGAGTTCTGGTAACTTCTTTATCTCTTCCTTATAGGACTAGAGATGCTACTAGTTACTAATCCAGGGCTATTAGACTATCCCTCTGTGGTTCCCCTATAGAATGCCACATCTTTATTATATGCTTCTCAAATTACCACATTTAATTATACCAACAGTTTTTTACTGGAAACCTGAGTGTGCATCCACAGTATCTGGAAATTTGAATACTTTGTTTGCTATTTTTTTTCAAGAACTTCTTTAGAAACTGACTTGACGTGGATTTACCATAGTATTTTGGGGAAAATACCCTTAAAACTATGTCAACCTGTTATATAATAATTAGGTATTACATCTGTTGCTTTATCTAATTACATTTGCATTTCTAGTACATGACATGCATATCAAACCATATTTGATGCAATTTATGATACAAGACATACAAAAAATTGGCCAATTAAAAAAACAGACATTTTCTACAGGGGATCCTAAAAGCGTAAATCAAATGACTTAACATTTTTTATACCCTTTCAGTCAAGAAATAATACCACTTCTGGAAATGTATTCTAAAGAAATAATCTTGGATGAGTCGTTATGTTACATATCCTTGTAGCTAAATCTAACCGTTCTTTAGAAGTGAAATGAAATAAATCTATATGTCTAAATTTAATTGCCAGTTATAGAACACTAAGGAAGAAACCTATGCTTTTAAAATAACACTAAGTGCCCCAAATATTTGCTCAAAATAAATGAAAAGGAAACAAAGGTATGTTCTGAAAGGAGACAGAATAGGATTTTTTTGGAAAGTGTATATTAATAGGAGATTTATGACATTTAGGAAAACAGATACTTTTAGGTAATAATTTTATTAAAATAGAATTTCTCTTTCCTAAAATTGTGAGTTTTTTTACTTTTTCCTATTATTTATATTATATGCACTGAAAATATATAATGTATGTATCAAGATACAAATCAATAAGTTGAACTTTTAAAATGAAAATGGAGTCACATAACAGAGGAGAGAAGATAAGAATGAGTTTCATTTTCCTCCTTATCTGATGAGAGAGACTCCATGGTTTATGGAGAGAAACAATTTTTCCTCTGGTCCCAGCTATAAAAGGAATTTATTGTGTAAATCTGGAAATAAAAGGCACTGAATACCTAACACATATTAAGATAAATCACTGTTTTAGCTTTTTTGACAAAAGAATTGTATCAACAATTGGGAAAGAAAATTTCAAAAGATTACTTAAAACTGAAGAGTTCTATGAAGATTTTTCACCAGAGTATTGAAAACTATTACCTAAGATTAGGCAAATAGCTTTCTAGGGATCTTTATAAGATGCCTAGATCCACCTTATTTAATGGAAATTGAACAATCTAAATATCTGGATGGTTGGATTGTCCTTTGGAGACTAGCATCATCATACAGCTCAATTTATGGTAATTTTTGTGCATGTATTTAGTACTCACTGGAAGAAATACATATGCATTAGATGCCAGATCTGAGAATGGCATAAATAGCTTTAGAGTGCTTGTGTCCTAGCCTGAAAAACACGTGTTAGAAGTCTCTAATTTCAAAGTGCCTCTTCTCTATTCTTGTCAGGTCTATGCTATCCTAGTCATTGCCTTAACTTGTACAATATAAATACAAATAATAATGAGCCAATCTGAAAATATTCTTCCAGTTTATAAATAATATTAAACACTCTTAAAAATGGAGTATGTGTGTACATGTGCATGTAAATATCCTAATTGTTGAAGTGATTAAGGGTTAATTCAGATTTGTTAACATGCTTATTCAAATGGAGAACATGCTAATAATGTATGTTGTTTAGAGTTGCTTGATAGCAAATAAGAACCAATTCAAAATTCTTTTTGATTCCAAAAAGAGTGAAAGAAAAAAATGAAGTAAAATAAAGATTAAAATATTTCAATTGAGAAAAAAGTGTAAGCTATCTCAGACAATGTTGGAGGGTGGAGTTGGCTAATTGCAATAGAAAAGCTGCTAATTATCATAAATAGTAATTTGGAGACAAATATTATACAGGTGTGACTGCAAGAAGTTGGGATTAATCAAAGCATAGGGCATTTTCAATGTTGCAAAAGTGACTATTGTAAACACTTTCTATTCAATCAAATGTTATGTGAAGAGTAAATAAGTCTGAATAATTTATGCTGTATCAAAACATTTATGCTGTATCAAAACATCATTTTTACCATGGATTATGACTATTAAAGAGAACAGTTAATATTTCCCTTGTGTTGCACTCTACCTCACTGGACTGATGATGTGATGAGAAAGGTCTTCAGGGAACTGAACTGCTGTAGTAGGAAGATTATAAAAACATTATATATGCACATACCAAGACTGGCTCCAGGAGCCTTCTTCAGATTGCAACACTGACTTCCAGATCTATTGAGAATTGGCTCTTTCACTTAATAAAACAGTCCTGGCAACGGAATTATGGTATATATCATCCACGGATTATTGATTTTTAGTCATTATAAGTCACTGAAATATGTTGAACATGAAAATTATACAAATGTAATTTTGTATGCTAGGGTATCTTTCAGATTCTTCAGAATTTCATTCTATCCATCAACCAAGATCACATAATATTGAAAAGGTGAAACATATCATTATAGATTCAATATTCTGAAATTTTTTCTCTTTTTAATTATCTTAAAGTCATCTTGCTTCTTATAAAGTGTTCGTGTATCAGATAAATGAGAGCCTATTTCCTTTAAAGCTGTATTAACCAGCTTTATGTGACCAAAACGTCTCCCAAATTTAAAGCATTGTACCTTAAGACCTTATATTTAACCTGGCCTCATTACAAAACAATACAACACTTGTTCTCAAATTTAGCTTCACATTAATAAACTGGAAAACTTTGAAGCCCCTGATGAACAGGCCATATCCCAGCCTAATTCACACTGAATCTTTGGCCCTAGGCTCTAGACATCAGTATTTTTTAAAACTCTAGGTATAGTCAAGATTGAGAAACATTGCAAAGAGTGATAAATGCAACTTCTATGTAAGTGAGATTAAAAAAAAATTGTGAGTTAGAAACAGACTTACAGACATAGAGAAGGGACTTGTGATTGCCAAGGGGAGGGGTGTGGAGGAGGGAAGTATTGGGAGCTTGGGAGTTTGGGATTAGCAGATGCAAACTATTATATACAGGATGGATAAACAACAAGGTCTAACTGTATAGCACAGGGATCTATACTCAATATCCTATGAGAAACCATAATGGATAAGAATATGGAAAAGAATACATATATGTATAACTGAATCACTTTGCTGTACAGCAGAAATTAACAAAACATTGTAAATCAACTATACTTTAATAAAATTAAATTTTTTTTTCTTGAATCATTGAGTTGATACTGATGTTTTTACATTTTAGTAAAGCAAGTTTATGACAATTTATCCAGATGTTGAGAATTCATTCTAGAGTTGAAATTGTAAAAGGTCTGGAAATTGAGGTGTTTGTATCTACATTTTCCTGTAAATATCGAGTATATTAATGTTCATCCTTATTTTGACTCTTTGGAAAATAAAAAAAAAATTATATCTCATTTCAAAAATTATAAAATTATTTTAAACCTACAATTCTATCTTTTGTTAGCTCTCATCCATGGAGAGTTTTCCATTTTGAAATAAGTAACCTCAATCAGGATTTATATTTTAGTGCCCAGTAAGAAATTCTAATAATAATTTTTACACTGCTAAGCACTACATCGAAAATGGTTTATTCTTAATCCTAGTTTCATACTCAGCCATCTAGAGATGGAGTCATAAGTACAGACAGGAGTTTAAAGTTTTAAGAACTGTTAAATTTAACTCTTGTTCAAATCTTACTCTAAAATTATGTTAAATGACTGTGATTAGAATATGTGTGATTAGAACTATCTGAGGTTTGTTGATTATACCATCTTCCAGAGATACCAAAATTAATAAATTTTAAAACTCATAAAAGAAAAACAATGTAACACTTTTTGGCTTCAGGTAATTTGCTTGAGATCCTAAAACTACCAAAACATTCTGGCTTGCCTAATTTGATCCTGCTTTGTTTGTTTGTATAGGATAAACCAATATCTTGAGAAATGTCCCAGGAAAGTTGAGTATTACATTCAAACCCTCATCCTCACAACATTTAGAAAAATTGTGATGGATTGCAAATAATTAGTCAAGTTTCAGTTCTATACTGCTGTAGCTTGTTAACGCTGGAAAAAAATCAATTAATGTATTTCCCTCATTTTCAGGCCATGTAAGACAAGAAAAATAATAGCTACTTCATCTATGCCATAAGATCATTATAAGCTATAATGAGAGAAAATCACTTTATAAATTTCAAAGTGTTATTTTAAAATGTATGATTACATTTGATATTAATAGTAGTTTGTTATTCATCAATTAATATACTTCATGCTACTATAAGCCATAGGAGCTTATGTTAATTCACCAATTCATGCCAGGAAAAAAAGACACCATTAAATTTAGAAACTTCAAAAAATGACTTTTGTAATATCTAAGATAAACTTGAAGCAAGTTTCTATGTAAGATGACATAAACTTTTTAAACAATTTACCTTTTCTTCCTAAATACATTGGAAAATTTGAGTGCCATCATGGAAATATTTACCACCCATTTCTTTCATTTGTAGATAGAGAATAGATAAAGAAAATGATTAAGTCACTTGGCTATTAAGTGGTATTGCAGGTATTGCATAATGAATTCCAGGCCATTATGCTTTCTACCAAGCCACACTGCCCTTTTTCCATTACTCTCAGCCTGTAAATATAGACTCAGCCCTAGAGCTGCAATAAAAATGGAAGCTAGGATACTTTTCATATTTATGGCAATTTCCCACTTCACCTGAGGTCTGTGAGTAATAAAAGTGAAGAGTTAGCTTCTTTTGCCTTCTCCATGACCTCTTATTGCTTCAGTAAACTATTTAGGAGCATTTACAATCCCTTACATTGTACTATGTGCAAGGACTTCATAGAGGTATTATACACAGTTCCTCCTCCCCACCCGCCAAGAGCTCTCAAAATATTAGGGGGACAAAGTGTGCAAAGAAAATGTCAATAAAATGAAGACATCCTGTGAGAAAGTTGTTAATAGAATGGTGTGACAACACATATACAGATATACTGAATTCTATCTAGAGAGATTAGGAAAGATTTCCCATAAGAGATGGTATTTGAACTGGATCTTTTAGGAAGAGAAATTTAATAAGAGAATTAGAAGAGGATTCTATGGAAATTGCATGACCAAAGTCACCTTAACAAGTGTGATTTCGGTGACAAGTCACTGGTTGAAGGGGAGGCACAGATGAGAATAATAAGAGACATGAGCTGGGAGAAGTATCTTTAGACTAGATTATGCAGATTTATATACAAGACTAGAATTTGTATACAATATACTACAATCAATGAGAAGTCAGTGATGTTAATCAAGTGGTTGGATAGCAATGTCTAGAAAGATGATTAGATAGATGATAGTTATTCTCCATATCATTGCCATAACCTGAGTAAAAAAGAGGAATTAAGGACAACAGCAAGATGGTAGGGTAGGAGATAACAACTGTCACTCTCCCCCCCCCCCCACCACACACACACACAAATTAGGCAGCTACATATGACTGAAAATAGCCCCAGGAGGGCTCAAGAGTCTAATTAAAAACCTACAACTACACAGTGGAACAACATATGGAGAATAACATCCTGGAAAGGATTGCCTGGGGAGATTGGTTTACCTGAGATGTCTGGAGATGGCCAAGAGTAAAGAAGATGGGCAGGGGCTATCAGTAGCAGCCCTGCAGCAGATGCCGCTGCAGTCCCCAGTGGCCTGCTCTGCAGAGGACCCTGGCAGCCTTTCCTTCTGAGGACTTCAACAGCGCCTATGACAGTAATGCACTACCACAGCTTTCAAAATGGAGTATCCCGTAGTGTTCACTGGCGCAGACCCCAGCAGCCTGTTCTGCAGAGGACACTGGCAGCTTTAGCGACGAAGGTAACCAACAGCCATCACTGCCACTCACTCCCCAGATAAAGAGGAACGCTGCTACGCATCCCCCAAGGAGGAGCGGCTGGTGCTCCACCCCAGGACCAGGGCTGCCACACCCCAAGCCCACATCTGCCTGGGACCACAGAGCCCACTTCTGCAGCCACTCTGCACATACCTGTGCTTCAGAACACGGCTTCACAGGCGCTCCACATTTACTCATGTCTCAGGCACTGGATTCACCACCTCTGTAGTCTAGCCAGAGCCCCAGATCCCAGAGTTGTTGTCACTCCACAAGCGCCCACCTCCAAAACCCAGGCCCATGGCTGCCCCACGGGCACACGCTCAGATACCAGTGTTATCAGCACTTGAGGGTGCCTTAGACAAACTGGTGCCAAGAGGGATCCCCTGGGCCATGACATGACCCCTGGAAAAAAAAGATCAGGAGGTCCCCAGCACAAAGACCACAACAGCCCTTGACATGACTGCAGACACACACACCTTGGCCTCTGAGGATCCCTACCATCTTTACTGACTCTGACCTCAGCTGACAGAGCTCCATGGAGACTACGTTGTTGGTCCTTCCTGGAGCAGAACCACCAGACTCTACCCAGCTAGCGCCCTCACACCCCCCCCAGGTGAGAGTCTTTCCCCACTAAAACCAGTCCATAAAGTCAGAAAGAAGTAACTCCTCCATCAAGCATCTAGATCAACACAAGGCCATAAGAAACATGAAAAAAAATAATCAAGAAAACATCACACCAAAGGAACACAATACTTTTCCAGTAACCAACCACAATGAAATGGAAAATCTAAAAATTAACAGACAAAGGATTCAATATAATTGTTTTCAAGGAAGCTCAGGAACCCACAGGAGATCACAGACAACTCAACAAAACCAGGAAAACAAAACATTGTAAAAAGAAGTTTAACAGAGATATAGAAATCATAAAAACAAATCAGCAGAAATTTTGGAGCTGAAGAACATAATGAATGAAATGAAGAATGCAATGAAGTGTATCCATAAAAGGCTGGATCAATCAGAAGACAGCATCTGTGAAAGTAAAGACAAGTCATTTGAAATTATCCAGTCAAAGGAGAAAAATTATAAAAGAAAAAAAAAAAAAAACGAGTAAAGAAAGCTATGAGAATTATGAAATACCAGCAAGCAAAACAATATTCACATTATGGGGGCCCCAGAAGGAGTAGACAGGGAGAGAAATGGGTAGAAAGCATATTTTAAGAAATAATGGTTGAAAACTACCCAAATCTGGGGAGGGATATGGACATCCAGGTACCTCAAGGTCATAGGTCTCCATACAGATTTAACTCAAAGAGGACCTCACCTAGATACATTGTAACAAAATTAGCAAAAATCAAAGACAATTTTGAAAGCAGAAACAAAAATAATATCAGGTCATACCAGGACACCCCCATAAGGCTATCAGTAGATTTCTTAACAGAAACCTTGCAATCAGGAGAGAATGGGATGATGTATTCAAATGCTGAAAGACAAAACTGCTAACTAAGAATACTTTACCTGGCAAAGCTGTCCTTCAGAAATGAAGGCGAGATAAAGACTTTCTCAGAGAAGCAAAAGCTGAGGGAACTCATCACCACTAGAACTACCTTAAAAGAAATGCTAAAAGGACTTCTTTAAAAGGAAATGAAAGGGTGCAAATTAGTAACATGAGAACATTTTAAAGTATAAAACTCATTGATAAAGGTGGGTATATACACAAATTCAGAATCCTCTAATACTGTAATGATGGTGTCTAAATCATATAACTTTAGTTTAAAGGTTAAAAGACTAAAGTGTTAAACGTAAATATAGCTACAACAATTTGTTAATGGATATACAATATAAAAAATGTAAATTGTGACAACCAAAACATAAAATATGAAGGAGTGAATCAAAGGGTGGTTTTTGTATACAACTGAAGTCAAGCTGTTAGATTGTTTTAAATATAAAATGTCTTATGTAAGTCTTGTGGTAACCAAAGAGCAAAAACCTATAGTGGATACACACACAAAAAAAGAAAGAAATCAAAGCATACCACTATGAAAAATCATCAGATTACAAAAGAAGACAGTAAGAGAGGAAGAAAAGAACAAAGAAACTACAAAAAGCCAGAAAGCAATAATGTGGCAAAGTCCTCACCTATCAGTAATTACTTTAAATGAAAGTGGATTAAGTTCTTTAAATAAAAACCTTGAGTGGATGAATGGATTAAAAAAAAAAAGAGCCAACTATACACTGCCTACAGAGAATCACTTCAGCTTTAAAGACTCACATAGGCTGAAAGTGAAGGGATGGAAAAAGATATTCCATGCAAATGGAAACCAAAAGAGAACAGGGGATAGCTATATTTGTATCAGATAAAATACACCTCAAAGCCAAAAGCTGAAACAAAAGATAATAAGGTCATTATATAATGATAAAGGAGTCAATTCATCAAAATAATATAACAATTCTAAATATATATACACCCAACATCAGAGGCCCTAAATATATTAAGCATATAGTAGATTTGAAGGCAGAAAGAGACAGTAATGCAATAATAATAGGGGACTTCAATACCCCACTTTAAACAATGGATAGATGATACAGACCAAAAATCAATAAGGAAATACAGGATTTAAACCACATTTTAGACTAAATGGACCAAATGGACATATACAGAACACTCTCCAAAAGCAGCAGAATATACATTTTTCTCAAGTGTATGTGGAACATTCTCCAGTATAGATCATATGTTAGGTCACCAAAAAGTCTTAACAAATTTAGGAACAATGAAATAATATCAAGTATCTTTTCCAACCACAATAGTATGAAACTGGAACTGAGTAACAGGAGAAAAGCTGGAAAATTAACAAATATGTGGAACTTAAACATACATTCCTGAAAAATCAAAGGGGAAATCAAAAAATATCTGAGGCAAATGAAAACGAAAACACATCATACCGAAACTTATGGGATACAGCAAAAGCAGTTCTAAGAGGGAACTTTATAGTAATAAATGCCCATATTAAGAAAAAAAGAAATATATTAAATAAACAGCTTAATTTTATACCTCAAGGAACTAGAAAAAGAACAACCAAGGCCAAAGTTAGCAGAAGGAAGGAAATAAATGAAATAGACTAGAAAAATAGAAAAGATTAACGAAACTGAGAACTTCTTTTTGAAAATATAAGTAAAATTAACAAATCTTTATCTATACTACAAAAAAAGAAAGAAGACTAAAATAAAGTCGGAAATAAAAGTGTTACCGAATCCGTTTCATTTTGCCTGACGTGCAGCAAGCTGAAACGCTGAGTCTCTGAGGTTTGCGGCAAAGAGAGTGTTTATTCACAAGGCAGCCAAGGGAGGAAACTGGAGAATAAATCTCGTATCTGCCTCCCCAAAGGCAAAGGGCTGAGGTATTTATAGGATAAAGAACAAAGAAGCAGGCATGGAGAGCAAGCATGGGGAGCATGGGAAAAGGTGATTGGAAAAAGGTGCGGTAATCACCCTTCTGCGCAGGTGTAACTAAGCTACAGGTCTCTGCACATTCAAAAATGGAGGCCCTTAGCAGGATCTGAAGGTGGAGTTTTCGGCCCTCTGATGGCAACAGGTCACCAAGCAGACACTGAAGCATGCCCAGATGGAGGGTCAGTGGTTCTATCCAGTCTTAACCAGCTCAGCTCAAACTAGGCACAGCTGACTCCAAGTTCCTGGAAAATGACTTGGACAAACATCTTATTGTTTAGGCTGCCTGCAGCTTGGAGGACATGCAAGCCTTTTGTAGCAGTAAGTAAAATGACCTTGATTAGTACAGGCAGGTGAAATGGATTTGACTAATGATCACCCATGATTTCAGGAGACATAAAACTGATGTCACAGAAATGTAAAGGATTTTATGAGACTACTATGAACAATCATACACCAACAAATTGGGTAGCCTAAAAGAAATGGATAAATTCCTAGAACTATACAACCTAGTTTGAACCATGAAAATATAGTAAATCTGAGTATACCTTTAACTAGTAAGGATGTTGAATCAGTAATCAAAAGTCTTCCAACAGAAAAAGCCCAGGGCCAGATGTCTTCACTGAACTCAAGCAGACATTTAAACATATACATATTTCACATACACACACACACACACACACACACACACACACATACAATATTTGGATAACTTTCTTTTCTGGACTTATGTTCATTCCTAAATGCTTCATATTAGGCTATTCCTGAAGGTAGAAATGGAATCTTACCTGATTATGAGCAGTTGCAATTTTTATATATGCACAACAGATGAGGGAGGATTTGCAGTTTTTCAGATGACTTTAACCAACCTAAATGTATTGCGTTATATAACAAGAACACTATACCAGATGTTAAAAGATGTGGCATTCAATGGCAATTCTAGGATTACTGTGTGAATATGGGTTCTTACTATGCTTTCTAACCTTGGTCTTTATATCTTTCAATAGGTATAATTATACCTGCCCTAATATCCTCACTGCTCTCATAATAATTATGTAAGGCAATATATTAAAAAGTGCTTTGTAATCTGTAAAGTACTGTTAAGTATTGTTAAAAGTTGTACCCCCTGTTCAGACCTTTACATATTCCTGTATACCTCACCATTGGAATTATCTGTCTAAATGAAAAACATTTTCTTTTATGTATAAGAATACTGTATATTATCATCACATATTTAAGTCAGATGTACACTGTCCATAATATGGTATATGCAAAATTAATACTTATGAAAAACTAAAAAAAAATAATCCATGCTCTCTCTAACAGTATACTTATGCCCAAACATATGTATGAAATAATAAATAAATCATGACATAACCTAACACTTTACACTGTAAATAATATTGCTATTCTACACAGAGGTTTCATGTGTAGAATTGCTCTGAGAAAGAGAGTAAGACTTGGAAAATAAACACCGAACAGACATTGTTACTGCAATACAGAAGCCAGTAGAAATAGCTCTGTAAACAATATTTAAACTGTCATAATAAGGAGCCAAAAATTCAAACCATCCTTAAAAATTAGACAGAATAGAATAAGGTCTTCAAACATTAGGTACTTTATACTAAAACTTCTAGAGATATCGCTCAGGTACTTATAAGACCCCAAACTAACAAAATCCTAGTTTGAACTTATCACTTGGAGATTTCATGGCTAACTCTACATCAAGGGGAAGTTGCAAGCCCTAAAATAATTGAAGCTGGAAGGCTGAACAGTCAACGTCTGGGGCTCCCCAGAAGTGAAGGAAAAGCTGTTCAAATTTGTTTAACAAAACCATGTTTTCAAACTAACTTTAATTTATTCATAAGAGGGCCATTACACTTGTTCTTTTTAAAAGGAAACTTCTTAATTGGAACTAAATCATTCATTACTCACTGTGATACAGGTTTTATACCCTTAGGTTCCATGTGATTATTCATATGTTCAGCAGACAGAAAGGAGAAAAAAGCTATCCTAATGACTTAGCTTGGCTTTGACTCACTGGTTTTTATCTAACTTTAACTTCCAGTCTCAGTTACAGACTGTGTTAAAGCTGGGGGAAATAACATTTTGGTAGATGGTAAAGGATAAGTACAAGACATTACAAGTTGCTGAAACTTTCATTAAATTCCTCATGCTATTTCAAATCTTACAGCTATTTAAATGAAGGGCTAAGACTTTTCTGTTGTACTTACTTAAGAGCTTAAAAGGTATTGTTTAGAATGCAGCAGTCAACGTAATGAATGGTGTGATTAGACGTTTATTTTGACAGTGCTCAATGACGACTCAATTATGCCCCCACAGTCAAACTAGCACGACATCAAAATGTCTAAGGGGGCTTCCCTGGTGGTGCAGTGGTTGAGAATCTGCCTGCCAATGCAGGGGACACGGGTTCGAGCCCTGGTCTGGGAAGATCCCACATGCCGCGGAGCGGCTGGGCCCGTGAGCCACAACTACTGAGCCTGCGCGTCTGGAGCCTGTGCTCCGCAACAAGAGAGGCTGCGATAGTGAGAGGCCCGCACACCGCGATGAAGAGTGGCCCCCGCTTGCCGCAACTAGAGAAAGCCCTCGCACAGAAACGAAGACCCAACACAGACAAAAATTAAATAAATAAATAAATAAAAATTATGTTATTAAAAAAAAAATGTCTAAGGATCTGAGTGTTTATGAGGTGACAACAACCCAGATACTAAACGGTTTGCTAGAATTCTGTCACTGCAACATCTGAATAGAACATTTGGGTGTTAGTCTAATGCACCTAAAGAAGTAAACTTTGGAACTTTGGCCAAAAGAAGTAAAATTATACTTAAGCACTTCATGCAAGTTACAAAAGAGATCTTGAATAATAAAATGCAATATTTGTAGAATATTTGTAGAATCAAATCAATATTTGTAGAATCAAAGAATGTCAGTGTTAGAAAGAATACTGAGGTCATTTAAATCAGGTTTTGCTTTTTTTTTTTAATTTGGAACTGAGATTCAGACATTTTAAAAGGCTTATCCAAGATTAAAAAGTTAAAAGACAGGGCTGAGTCAGTAATCCAAAGCTCTTAATTCAGATGTTTGTTTTTCTTTCTATCATGCCAAAGTGCTTCCTGGAAATTAAAATTAAATATAACATGTCAAAAAAATACATCACAAAAAATAGGGATTTGGGGTACTGCTGCATATAACCTTATATTTTTTAATCAGTGTGTAAGATCTTATTAGAATAAAAAAATAGATATTCTAAAAAGGTTCTTATCACTCTCAGAATACTGAATTTCTATGACTAGCCTAAAACCTTCAAAATATGGAGTTGATCTAAAGTGAATAAGATATATACAAAGGTCTTTGTTGAATTTCTGAAAACAAAAATCTATCAAATTAGCAAAACATAAGTATGTGTTTTAGATTCTAGTATACAAAATGGTAGAATTGTGCAAAGGCAAAAATATTAAAAACAGAAATATTAAAAAGTATTAATAAATATTAAAAAGTCAGAAATCTTGGTGTCTGCCAATTCACAACTTTGTAATCTAGTGTAATTCACTTAAACCCTTTGAGCATTGCTTTTAATAACTACATAGTTGGTTCCCATGTGATTTCAATGAATTCAAATATGCACACTTTATACTTCGAAACAATCACCTAAATTTCATTACATATGCTATGGAATAATGCTCTCAAGCTATCATATCATGGTAGTTCCTCCCTGTTGGGAAAGCTGAGACTCTCCAACACATATTTACTCCCAAAACAGAGTTCTCTTGGAATTCCCAGATGGATTTTGTTGGCAATTCATAGCTAGTTTTGCCTCAGATGGCCTAACCTCCTTCCCCTTAACCTTCTATCTTGAACTCCAAGTTAATGATGGGTCAATTATCTAAATCTTCTGAAGGGAGTTAGTGACACTGTAGCCTACCTTTGGCTGCCACCTTGAGATCCAGGGTTCCTAGTCATCTTTGAATTTTCTCACCAGACTATTTGGGCACATAGAAGCAGCACCAACAAAAAGCATAATTGGGATATATATGACTTTAATACTTTGGAATATATGTCCCATTTTATAATATTTGAATCAATAATTCACTTCCCAGACATTCAACGTTCAAACAGATATGCTTCTATATCAAACAATAATAACAATACTCCTCTTCCCTTCTATCCAAAGGATCTGGGAGAAAGCAAAATATAATACACAGTATATATAATCTGTGATAAATGCAACCATGAACCTTATTTCTCCTTCTGCTTTTTTGAACTTGCAGATGCTCTGCAAACTAAGTATCTTGAATGACTCTGTAAAAGTTTCTATTCTAAATTCTTAGCATTATTCTTCCTTATCCTCTAGAAAGTCCTACCCAAGTAGCTTAAGCAGAATAGAAAAGCCACACATTATTCAAAGGACAAATTTTAATGAAAGTTTCAATTATTAAATATAATTCCAGCCCATTACTGATGTAAATGGCATGTATTCAAGGCATGCTATATATTTCTATTCCAGTAGGAAAAGTAAAGAAAAAAGAAAATTAACTTTAAAACTTTTTTATTATTGAAATTTTACTTTAATTTTGAAATACCAAATGTATATTATTTAACAGCTGGGAAGTATATAGTAAACTCAATCTCTGTGTAGACATTACTCAAAATAAGGATGCTTATTCTCCTAAACTCACCTCTAAAATAGAGACCAGCAGACAGAGGGAGCCATTCTTTTTAGGGATTGTAATGAATTCAAGCATACTCATTAACTTTATAGCAGCTCTTTTAGTTTCACAGTGAAACATAAAAACGTCTATCTTATTGGAAAGAATACCAAGTAGCTATCTTGATATTTGATGAGAAGAAATTTGTTCTACTGTTTTAAAAGCATGGGTGCTAAAGCAAGACATAGAAATATTTTTGTTAGACAGTTTCATTCTAATAGGATCTTCTACAACAGAAATGACCTACAGTAAAATAATTCAAAATACTCTCTCTTCTGAAGGTGATATCCACATAAAATTTGAACACAACTTTAAATAGCACATTACTATGGTATAAATTTGAATGACCTTTGAAGGAATAATATTTTCTAGTGATGTTAGAGGTTTGCTGATATATATTTTGTTAAAGTAGTTTGGTCACTGTTCCTTTATGATCAACCTCAAGCCATCACTGTTTAAATGACACAATGTGCTTAATTTATTTCTAGTAAGCACCCTAGGGGAATTCTACACCTTTTTGTCAAATATGACTTAATAAGCAATACTATGTTAATCATACTAAGCTAGTATGACAACCAAGGTTATCTTGGTAGAAGGGTGATATAATGCTGTTAATAACATCTGGTTACAATACACAAGACATCTTATACAAATGCATAGTGTGCCTTTTAAGGAAACATGAAATAATTTTCCTCTTACAGAAAGCCCTCAACATTAATTTGGAGCTATCTTCTAATATAATTTAAACTGTTCAATAAATGGTCATTATATAATTGGTTAATTATTTGAAAATTATTTTAAAAAATTAGATGCTTATTAATATCTTATAATTAACTCAGCTGTAACTAAATGTAAAAAAAAACTTAAAAATAGAAGACAAATGTGAATATTCAAATGACTATACAGTGAAAAATCTTTTTACACAAATCATGAAAGGCAGAAGTAATGGGAAATATCAATAGACTGGACATAATAATTTAAACAATAAATACATACATTCAAATTTACCATCAAAAGTTGACGATGCCAACTTATAAAAAATAATAACAAGCGATAAAAATGAGTCACTCATTAGAAAAACTTCAAAATGACATGAAATTGTTTCAGAAATGGAGGTACATCAATGAAAAAATATCATATATTTAAAATCAATCTCACCATTTAAAAAACAATATAAAACAGCAAAAAAAAAGGAAAAATATATTACTGAGAAAAAGTGCAAATTGCTTCCTCTCTTCAGGATATACTATAAACAAATCATTTTCTACCCTTAGACATACATAATAAGAAAATAATTGAGTATATGCACAAAGGTATATAAAGGTATGTCTCTATTTCTAGAAGCAATATGTACAGTACTCAAAATCAATGTCACATTAAGGCAGGAGTACCAAGATTAAGGTGGGCTGGGGACAATTGTAATTGGAGTTAGCATGACCTATGTAGGTGAAATAACAGCTTCTCTTGCAGCCCATCACTACCATGCAGCAAAGTTACTCAACTATTTCTGAATCTTCCATATTTTCAACAGAAGCAGAAATTTCTAAAAATTTTCAAAATACAAGTATTGATATAAAAATCAACTTTTAAAAATTGTGATCAGTAACAACAAAATACATCATTGGATCAAATTCAACCTGCTACCAAGTTGCAACATTAGATATAATGGAACCGTATATACTGGTAAAATCATGGTGTGATAGAAAAATATTGCCATAAAAATGTTCATTGTAATTTATAAATGAAAAAAGTAGTCTACCTTATTTAAAATAAAAATGATGGATGGACCTAGAGATTGTCATACTGAGCGAAGTAAGTAAGAGAAAGACAAATATCATATGATATCACTTATATGTGGAATCTAAAGAAATGGTACAAATGAACATATCTACAAAACAGGAGTCACAGATGTAGAAAACAAACTTGTAGTTACCAGGGGGAAAAGGGTGGAGGAGGGATAAATTGGGAGATTGGGATTGACGTATACACACTACTATATGTAGAATAGATAACTAATAAGAACCTACTGAATAGCACAGGGAACTCTATTCAATACTCTATAATAACCTCTGTGGGAATAGAATCTAAAAAAAAGAGTGGATATATATGTATGTATAACTGACTCACTTTGCTGTATAGCAGAAACTAACACAACATTGTAAATCAACTATACTCCAATTAGAATTTTTTTAAAAATCCATAAAATAAAATAAAAATGAGCTGACAAAGAATTACAGGCAACTAGAAATTAACAGGGATATCTTTCAATAGTAGAACTGATGACATCTATTTTTTCTTTCTGTATTTTTCAAGTTTTCATCATTAGGAAGTATTATTCTGAAATTAGAAAAAAAAAAGTAACATTCTGAGTAATATAGAAATGTGTACTGAGAAGTACGGTGTGTTGTAGCAAAATCTTATCTAGGGGTCAGCTAGTAGGCAGCAAGGAAATTATGAGTCTGGGAAGATGGTGACCCCTGATGCATGCATGGCATTGAAAGATTGATAACACTGTGGACTGAAGTAACTTGGGAAGTAGAGCTGTACCTAATGAAGTTCTAGTGTTAGTACGCATAAGTAAGAATACAGAATATTAGTATTGGATGATAGTTGATGCCTGCATTAGGGAGATATTACAAGAAACAGATGACCTTGTAAATAAATGGCCAGTTTACAAGCAGGAATGAGATGGAATATAGTCTACAAACATCACTGTCTGAGATACATCTCCCATCCTTTTTCACTCCAAATAGGGGCATTTATAATAGTTACTCTGTCCCTGTTTCATATTATACATTGAATGTGAGGTAGAGCATATAGATTTTATTTGTAAGTTCTATATCAAGAGGAGACCCCCATGGAGAGATGTAACACTGTGGAACACTCATATTAGTAACACTTTTCTTATAAAAATGTATAATCACTACAATTACTGCAAGCAATGAAAGACTCTAAAGTAATACACAGTGTGTTCATAAAAGCCCAATTATGTGCCCATATTTTTGCTGAAGAGAAACTACAAAACAGCAAAAGACTAGTCCAATAGATCAATGAGTGTCAGCAGAATTTCATCAAATATTTCACTGACAGAATCAGATAGTTCCATGACAGGGCAATACCTGCATTTAAATTACATTCTCTTTCTAATAATTAGTGCACACATATTCAGAGAAATGGTATTGATTCCATATTGTTTTAGAGTGAAATCGTCTAATAATTTCTCTGGTGCTCTCTTTTAATTCTTATCTTCCTAATTATCTGTCTGATAATGACCATTTAAATTGAGAAAGCTCTGATTACATTACATCCTTCAGTTCAGAGTGGCAGAGGGTAAGACTCTTTGGCTGCAGATCTTAGGCTGGAGACTCAACCTGAGAGACAGCTCTCCCTTTCACAGTAGTTACCTTTTAGAATTGAACACAATTCTATGACTGTATTTTCCATCTAAACTTTTAGGTTAATCTTACTCTTTTACTTGATGCTACTGAGTAGTATAGGAGACTGAAGGCCACTGTTTTGTTCTGAAAAACAAATGAAGAAAGGAGTTACATGTCCTTCTTTCTGTGACGTAGCATAAACACAATCCCAGAAGAAAGTCATGGTTTTTTTTTTACCTGTATTTCTTTTTTTTTAAATTGTAGCTACTTAAAGCCAAAAATGCTGAACACCAGAAAATCTACCATCTCTCTGTTAATCTGTTTTGTTTTGCTGTTTCATTTTTTTAACTGAACTAGTCATTCAGTAGGAACATTCACTTAGGTAAGACTTTTCAGGTACCCTCTCACAGGATTAAAGCAGGTATTAATTTGTTGTAGTTTTTTGTGTGTGAATCTATTTTCCTAATTCTTGAAAGCTTAATATTCCTAAGAGTGTCCTAATAGCAAAAACAAATGAAAAATTTCAACTTCATTTTTATTTAAATATATAAAAATACACATGTTCCCTTTTAGGATCATGACAAACACTTTAATTCTATAAGAAGATATTTTTATACACCTGAAACTATCAAGTGGTCATATCTGATATTGTCCTTTCCACTGTTCTCCTCCCAAATACTTGTTCAAAACCCTTGTCTTTAAAGAGCCTGAACTGTGTGTCAAGCACTACCATAAACATGCTACTTGAATTGTCTCATCAAAGCCTGGCAATACTCATGAGGTACTAGCAGTGAGGAAACTGAAGCAAAGAAACTTTAAGGAAAAATGTCCAGCTTCAGAGCAGCTAAACATTAGAGTTCAGCTACTGACCTTGTACCATTAACCACTTTTTGTACTGAATTACAAAGGCCTAGAGGGAGATCAATCCATCAGAAGCATGATCTAAAGAACGTGGTTTGGCTTCCAATATCCCAATCTGATGAATACACATGAAGAGAACATGCCTAACAAGATGACAAAAAAATCAGGAAGAAGAGCTTGTAATGCACTTTATAAGACAGAAAGGAACTCAGAGTTTGTAATTAAATTAAAAAGTAAATATGTGTAAATAATAAAAGCACAATAATACATTTATACTTTTAACACTGTGCAGGTAAAACTTTCTTTTCAAGAAAAGCTATCCATATCTTATAAAAAAGGCACCCACTTATGTTGATGCATCAAACCCAAAAATCCCTGTTACTTAAATGCTAAAAATAAGATTTTTTTTCTATTAGTGAAGAAAGAAAAACATCAAATAGTCATAAAATTAACTTCTAAGAGTATAAAATATAGACTTGAAAGTTAGGGAAATATATATATATAAATGTAACAAATGTGAAACTACATCAGAATAAAAAATCCTCAAAGTAAAATTGGTGCTGGCAACAAGCAATCATATACTGCTAAATGTGAAATTAATAAGATTAATCAAAAGTCTTAAAATTATGGCTGACAGCAATTTTTTTAAATGCCATCAAAAGCCGTTAAAGTGTACGAATCAAGAACATAGTATCTGGAGCTTAATTTGAACCCAGATTCCATCTCTTACATACTGAATAACTGAACAGACATTTTCTTATAACTGGGAAAATAATAATATGTATTTTATGAGGTTATAAGGATTAAATGAGTTAATAAATGTAAAGTGCTTAAAGTAATAACTTGCATAAAATAATTACTAGATTATAATTTATCATTTTGCTAATCTATATATTTTAGGCTAAGCATATTTTAATGAAGATTAAAATATTACATATAATTTTTAAATTTCTAAAATGCTTTTCATTACCTATCATGTAGAAAAATATAGCTGTCCAAAAGAATCATATTTAATGTAGAAGTCATATATAATATTTACTTTACAAATACTGGACTGCCATAATTATTAATCAGTTTAAAGCTCATTAGGGTAAGTCTTCACTGGCCAGCTTTTTACTTATTAGTTAAATTTTGGCCTAGAGCAATAAGTCTTCTTTCCTAAGATTTTATTCCTAAGACCACAATCTTTCTTTTCCCATTAAAAAGAGGAGTAAGGGTACTACTGCTTTCCCCCACCCTATTTTTGTTAATCAATATGCTCCTACCTAATAATATGTCGACAATTAATAATACAGACTTACTGTGCTTTTTCACCAAGTTTAACCTGTTATTTCGGGAAACAGAATATTTACATGTGGGTCTGCAATTCTTTGATACATTCCAAATGTTATCAATATGTCATGGCCCAGATGAATTCGAAATACCAATAGAAAATCATTCCCGGAGTTAAGTACACACCATATATATTTTAAAGAGTGAATAACTGTAGGGAGTTTGGGAACTGTGGGCATTCTTTAAAAACTAGTGTCCTTGTTTTTCTTGTGTATGTGTTGTATGCATCTGCATAGGGTTATAATTTTTATAGTTCTGGTTACAAAAATATAAAATCAAAGTACACTCCCTCACATCCCCACAAAGTGGTCAGCAAGAATATATATATATATATATATATATATATATATATCCTAAAAACTTACCACAATATTTTTAATGTCAGTAAAATATTTCTTAGAGAAAACAATAAAACAACTGAAAACTTGGATTATTAGGTTTCAGGTTCATTACAAAGCCAAAGCAAATGCGTAATTTAGCAATGGTATAGTAATTAATATATTATTTTTCAAATGTATTATTTTCAGGACTCAACACCTATAGCACTTTAAAATTAAACTGTATAAAATATGATGCAAACAATGATATCTGCTCAACTTTATACATACATCTTCACAGCTAAAGACCCTTTTAATAATTTTAAATTATGTTTAACATTTATGAACCCATTTAAGAGAGCATAACATGTTATGCAGATGCTAACTTAATACATCATGCATTACCTAAAAATTGTTCTGAATAATATATATTGTGTTAATTATGCAAAATTATTTTTAGACAGTAATTAGATTCCATTGATTCATCAAATGATTAAATCATAACAAAGGTGAACACAATTTTTACTCTTCTAATTATATGGAAATCTATAAGAATGTACAGTATAAATAATTATTTGAATAGCATTTGGCTTATGTATTTTAGCAAATAAAATAAGAACTGGGACAATACGGATTTTTAACTTATACCTATTTGATTCTTAGTTATCCTTTTAAAAATGTTCTTACAAAGGGATTTTGAATCAAAACATTAGATTAATTAATAATTAACTGATTATTTAATTTCTCTGAAAAATCTGTCCATAATAGCAATGGGGAAAGGACTTCAGAGTGAAAAGGGATAGACATGGTAACTAGAATAAAAAGTTCAATAAATCTAAGAGAAAATTCTTATATATATATATATATATATACACACACATACATATGCATAAACATATGTATAGTTTGCTTATTATTTGAAGTATATAAGAAAAAAAGAAATATGAGAAAATAACCTATACAGCCTTCTTTTTTTTGTTTTACATCATTCATAGTTAAATATTTCAAGTCTAAACTGACAGCTGTACTTCCTTTTGCTTCCTTGCTTCACACCTGAAAGGAATTCAACACTAAAAAAGAGGTGAGGATTTAAGTGAGTAATTCACAAATAAAAATTGTTGGAAAGTTACAAAATACCTAAAGTCACATAAATCATTTCTAATGTTTTATTCATCTTTAAAACAGAAGCCAATATTTCTATTTCACCCTATTTTATGCAGCTGTAGGATACAGTCCTGAAACAATTCAGTGTAAGAGTATTTTTACATAAATTGTAAGCCATTTTATTTAAATTATGTGGTCGACCAACCATGGCTATTTTGCTGGATTAGTACCCAAGGAGATATAATTCTTAGAAGACAATTATGGTATAGTTTTAAGAATCAAAAAAAAGTAACAAAGAATCACTTTTCACCAGGAATCAAACTTTTAGTTGACATCCCATAAAACAGTTTCTCAAATTGTCTGGTGAAAGAAGAACTGCAAGAAACAGGCAGGCAAATATCTTCCCTCCACTCCCAGAGACAACAATATTGACTGGACCCAGGCACTATGATTTCTCCTGCCTCTTGAATTTATTCTCTGTTCCACAATTCTGTCTTCTAGTCTGATCCCACTGGTAACCCCTGCCAATGGCAAACCAAGAAAAAGAATCTTACATGTGGCCCGCTTACCTGATGTGTCTCTAGTTCCTGGATCCCATCTTCTGTTCCCTAGATTTATTAACAATAATGTCATGTTCTCCTCATCCAAATGTCATTTATGTACTCAAGTTGTTGTATCTTGTTTGTACCTGAAGTCTTTGGATAGACTTTGGCATTCCAGATATGAGATATTAAATAGCAGAGACCAGCAGATCTCAAACAGGTTGTAGTGATGGCCTCATCTACATGCGACTGTGGTTTGTGAGACTTGAACTTGTAGTGGTTTTTGTCTGAGGACTTTAAAACCCTCACTGGAAACGTGTTAGGATTTGTCTTTCTCTAATGGTCCTCTATTAAAATGCAAAACAACCTGTTAAGCAATCCATTAAATAACTGACTTAGTGTGAATGGATTTTCTCAGGTAGCATGGAGGAATTTAATGTAAACACAAACAGTGTATGTGGGAGAGGAGCCATTCTGATTTTAAGACTATAGAACAGAGATGAGAATGTATATAACATTGTAGTTGATGAAAAAATATATTTATCTGGTATTTGTGAAATCACTTTAAGAGATATCTTCTAAAGATATGATGTGTTTTATCTCAGAGCACAGAGGAGGAGGAGAGTGGAGAAAAGATGAGTCATGGCTTTTAGGTTTTCTTGGACAGAGCTTGGGTAATCATTTTTTAAAACTGGCAATAATGGACACTCAGATTTTCTAACAGATAGTATATTACTTTGAAAAAAACTGTAAGAAAATATATCATTAGGGGAAAGTTCAATGTTTCCTTTGGTATAGATGGTAGCTAAAGATGGTTCAAGGGTAGAATTATGCAAAATATTATTCATCACAATGGCTCCACAAAGATTCTCTCTCTCTCACCCCATGGGGACAAGGGTTATATAATAGAAAAAGAAGTGTCTAGAACTTCCAAGCAAAATGCTATATATTTTTATACAAAGAAGTGGATTGTCTTTGCTATCAGTGATGTCATTACTTTACAAAAAGTCTAAAATGTGGCAGGAATCCTGGACCATGTGGCCTCATGTTTCAATCTCAATATATCAATCATAACACCTGTTATTTGGGGTTAATATAAAGCAAAGTATTCCTTTTTTTAGGTTAAGACTAGGATTAAACTAGTTTTGGGATTTCCTTCTCAGGTTTCCCACTTCTTAGGGTGTTATCAACCAGATAGCTAAAGAGGTTGTTGGAGTTTCAAAGAAAACAAAACTCCACCTAAAAATTAGCATATAATTCACATCAATATGTGCCTTGTATTACCTGAGAGGTCATATTTTCTTAAAGCATGCAACCTGCATTTCTTAATTTCAACGTGCACATAGTTTAAAATAGTAGTTAACCAATGTATATGCAGTTGAATAAAGTGTCTCTTTTTTTAAAACAAAATAAGAAATACAGTATACTCTTCCTCTATCTATATTTGATGCTGTGCTGTTTTGTGCAAACCTTTTAAGTAGTAAAAAGGCTGTAAATGTTTACTATTGTGAAAACATGTTCTGTACAAGCAGCATTGTATAAGAAAATACTATAAAATAATCAGAACACTGATACCAGAATGTCAATGAATACCACACATATTGATGACCCCAACAATGAATGACCAACTTCATTTACCTGGAAAGAATGAGAGAAATTAAGAATTTCATGAAAATGTCAGTTGCAAAAAAAAAAAAGACCCAAAAGAAATGACCAATTTTAACACTGGGTTCAGGATTTCATCAATCATTTCCCTCACTTTTATGGCACATTTATGAAGTTTGATTAATGAAAACAAAGAGAATTAATAGAAAAAAACTGTAGGGATTTTACTTTCTCTTTTTATAATTTCATGTAAGCTACTTGAATTACTTTGTGCTGTAAGAAAAACATGTAAATATATGAAATAAAAAGATCAGCATGTTAAACTCTTTTAAAGATTTTAAATCTTTTAAAAATTGTCCTCCATTCAGTGAGGAAGAGGTAATCATAATGTTTACTTAAAGATATCCTTTAACCAAACCGATCAACAAACTGATTTTTTAAAACGTATTAATGCTCAATAATTGTGAAGCATTTCCATCACCTTAGTTTTAGTGCCTCCTAGTTTTAATCTCAAATGGCCACCATCCAGCACTTCAAATACACAAATGATAGAAGGTTGGTATTTGAGAATAGCCATTATCTCACAAGACAGACGTGACAATAATAATGACATTTATAATGGAAAACAAGGAAAATTCAAAAGATAAATACTAAGAAAAAATTTTAGACTAATATGAGTGTACAACATCCTCCCTAACAAAAGAAAGTTCATTAGCACCAAGCCTATATTTTTCACAGGATAATTTTTGAACTAGGAGAATTGGAATCACCCATAGTGTTAAACATGCAGTTAACTGGATCCTCTTGAACCAACTTCTCCTGTGTTAGGGGTCATAAATAATTGTTATGCATTCTTAGGCACTAAAATTTCAGAAAAACTGTTTTAGACCCTAGAACTGAAGAATTTATTTGAAAGTCAATAACTACAAATGAGAGCTATTTATTTTCTCAGGATTCTCAATGCTCTTTAAAGCTTTTATCAAGCAAGGAGTCTGACCTTTGAGATAAACTTGCCCATGCAGATCTAAGATAAAGCTGATTTCTGCTGAAGATAATCCATTCCTCTACACACACACACACACACACCCACCCTCAGATTTTAGCATTATTCCTTCTCTTTCACACTGCCCCAATTTTCCTTAAGTACAATCCATCTTCTTAGCTACGGTCTCACCACTTCAGTTGTACTCTAGCCTCCCCCTATACCCTCTCCCCCCACCTGGCTTAACAGGAGGCCTGGGTACATTCAGTATCTATCCAACAACTGCATACAATTTATTATTGGGGTGTTAACTTAGTTCAGAGCAACCCCAACTCAGAGCTGCCCTGTGAGGAAGAATACATGAGTGATAGGGCTTATTGCAGTGAGACTTAGGTCCAAATTGGAAGCTACAAGTGTATAGAGCAAAAGAAGAAGGAAAGGAAGGAGCTCCAGATTCCACTAGTTGTGGCTTATGTGAAGAATACCTTGTAGTGGAGAGATAGCAAGGAGTAATGAGGCCAGATCTTGGACCTTGTCTCTCTCTGCTTTACAGGACATCCTGGGATCTACAGCACACATGTGTGAGGAAGTTAATAAACCCATCCAACATTATTCTGTTCCCACAAACGAGACTGGAAATGAAATGTAACAGCAGTTTTTCTACAGAGCCAAGTATTGCAAGCGTGGAACACTAACTGGTTCATTTATTTCACTGATTACCATATGAGGATGTGAAATCTCAGGCACTGATTTTCAGTAAACCACCCTTTTAAAGTTAACTTGCCTTTCTGTTTTCATCAATGTATCCATATTCTTGCCACATAAATTTTAATACAGATTTTAAAAAATTTCCCCACAGTCCAAAAATATTGTTTGCCAAAAAATTCAAGGGCTGTTTCTATCATCGCATGCAATTTCTGCCATTAGCTAACGTGCAACTATAGGGATCAATTACATACACTACATGCGAAATCTTACCATGCTGAATTGCACTCACAATATTACTCCAGTCTTATCCCAAATTATTTCTCTCAACTAAAAAAGATCAGGTATTTAAATAAAAGCTTCAAGCAAGGCTGGGAACAGCAAAGTCTTTCATCATTCCTGCAGATTTTAAAAAGTGTTCCATTCTCTCTACACTCACAGTGCTTTGTTACATGGGCAGCATAGGGAAAAATAGAAATGAAAGAAAACGACAATGTCCTTGATATCGTGCACTTTCAAAATAGAAGGGGAACCCCCTCCCCAGTTTACATTTAATAAAACAAGCCAAGTCTCCATGCACTGATTCTGGGCATTAAGAAAACTCGCATGGGGAAAACTTTTGCGGGGGAAATGAAGGTGATTTCCAAGCTGCTATTGCATTTATATATGACACTGATATTTATTTCCCATAATTCTTGCCCACAGGAAACACATCCTTTAAGAAACTGAATAAAATCAAGTTGGACCTTTTCAAAACATCTGCAAGCTATCAACTTCCTGGAAAAGCTTAAATGCCCCCAACACAATCGAATAAATGTAAAGAGCGAGGCATTCCGGCGATGAGCGGCGGAAGGCAGTCCACCTTGAGAGTGCTGTGAATCTGGTTGCTCTTAAGCCTGAATCCGAAAAGGGGAGGGTGCAACGGGAAATGAAGGGGAGAAGAATGCCTCCGCTCGGTGAAACCAGACACCCTTTTGGAATCTGGGCTGAGTGCTAGAATCAGGATCCCACCCCCTTGCCTACCTCCAGGCTCCAGTAAGCAGCCGCTGGTTTCCTCCCCTCCGCTCCTTCCGCAGCAGCGGACACAAGGATCCTAAGCAGCCAGAGCTTGCGTCCCGCAGAGCGCTCGTGCCAAGCGCTTCTCTCGACTTACCAAATGAGAAAAGGGACAGAGACGCGCAACCAGGATGTTGGTTAAAATCCAGTTTTTAGGCACCAGCGTCCCAAAAGGTTCCGACTCTTCTTCTGTACTCTTACCCAGCTCTTTCGCCTGGCAAAGGGTTACCCAGGGACCTGGGAGCCCCTGGCAGCCGCTCCTTCTCTTTGCTCTGCCTGATCGCTCCAATCTCCGCCGCCGCTGCCACACTGCGCGCCCCTCTATCCACTCACCACACAGCGAGGAGGCCTGGCAGAGACAGCGCAGGGGGAGGAGAATGGATTAAACGGATAGATTTTTCGGGTAAGGGAGGGAAAACTTTGATGTTGGAACCGCACACACAGGACTGAGAAGAAACCAAAACAAGTTGCAGGTGCCAGGGGCGGGGAGGACGCTTGCACCAGCTGAGATAAATCACCCCCGACCGAAACCAGGGAGAGGAAGCTCCCTGTTCTCTGAGCGATCCCCGAGCGCACCTCGTAATCTCTGGTCTTCGAGTCCACCGGAAAAGCACAGGGCATGTGCAGCCCTGTTGGTTCTCTCCTGGGGTGCAAATACCTAATGCGCCTCCCGCTGGAGAGGCTGGCGGGGACTCGGTGCAAAGAGGACAGAGACAAACGCAGACCCAGGAAGAGCGAGAAGAACCGGAGCTGCCGCCTGCAAGAGCAGAGGCGCGACTCCCTTCAGGCAAAGTGACTGCTACAAAGTCTGTTCCCCCCTGCGCAGGGACGGACACCTTTAAGGACCTGAACAGACGTCAGCACCAGCTGAGCTCGAAGGGTGAACGCCAAGGCTCCCCGCCCCGCAGGTTGTAGCGCGCAGAGGGCGACCTGCTTGCGCCGTTGAGTGACTCACTTAGGGTAGAAAACAGCGCTGGTGGCGCTGCGGAGTGTCAACCCCCCAGCCCATCATCGTAAATGGTATACCGATGGTATTACTGCCGTAGGTGTGCTTACCGAATTGAACAGAGCCAGAACTGCGTGGAGAGGGATCTGGCCACTCTGCGTGCACCCAGTATTGGGTCACCAAGGCACTCAACACCTCGTTTTAAGGGAAATCACCTCCCTCTTTCGCTATGGTTTGAGTCATCATTCTGATTCATTTCGCAAAGTTAGTTGAAATACACCGAGACGCCTTTTACATAAAGGGAATTAAATTTTTCGATCTTGAAATTCCAATCAAGACCATAATCTTCCCTTTACCCCCACATGCCTACCTACTTCCTAATTTACAGTTACAATGGGTGTACCTATTTGACGTGTAGAAAATGACCCTAACTCCTTTTCTTAGATGATTTTCATGCTTAGATACTCATTAGGAACTTAAAGAGCTTTTGCACAAGGAAGTAGTATTTCTACGTTACTCTAAGTGTCATTTTCTAAAGTTTTTGTGACTATTTCCAGGTTGGCGGTGAGGAATTAAATTCAAAATCAGAAATGTGATGAAAAGGGAATTTTTTTTCTTTATCCTTTGTGAAATAATCGATTATGTTTACAACTGAGTTTTACATTTTTGCCTGAACAATGATGTAATGTGTATCAGCTATATTTTTGAAGTTACAGAGTAAAGTTAAACGGAGGTGGAAAAATAATTTAGAAAACAGGATTCACATTTCCACAGCCCTCTCCTAAATTTCCCTTCAGGAAAAATAAATTACCAACTGAGGGCACTTATTAGGGGAGTAGTTGTCCTGGCTCTGTTCTGGGCACCTTGAGACTTGGCAGTATCCAGAGTAGTGAAGAAGGTATAATAGAATGGAAAGTCCCAAGACCAAAAGAACCTGTGGTTGTGAAGAGAAGATAACACTTACATTTTTCCTCTTTGTGCATTTCCAACCTAACCAAGATAGATTCCCCTTGATCCCAGTCACTCCAAGTCTTTTAAAAGTGACAAATACAAACTCCTCCAGAGCAGTCTCCATATTTGCGCCCTCGCGCACGACCGCCCGGTGGTCCTCCCTCTAGCGGCCATCTAGAGGAAACACTCGTGTGTGTGTGTGACACGCGAGCGTGCGTGCGTGCTGGTGTGTGTGTGTGTGTGTGTATACACGCAAGCGTGCGTGCGTGCCGGTGTGTGTGGGAGGGTTGATCCCTGAGAGAACCCACAGATATCTGTTGGCTCTCCATAATCCCCTCTTCGGCCTAGCTAGGACCGTTCGCCTGGACACTGCAGCTCTAGCGTTACTTCTAGAGCTTGGTTTCTTCCTCAGACGTTGGCCCTGAGTTGGGAGGGTCTGACTAAACTTCACCTAGAGGCATTGCTGTAAATGCGTTGGAAACTTTGGAACTGGCAACAGCGACAGCATTTACGCTCTTCGTAGTGAATATACTCAGAAAGATAGAAGTTGGAACTGGGGAGGGGAGCAGAACATCGAAGGGGTTTAGAAAAGCATCAACAACATAAACCAACTAGTTATTCTTCGAATAATTTCTAGTGAAACTTCCTAATAAGTCAGGGGACAGAGTTAATTTGTTTTGTTAACGCCTACACCCTGCACTCCCGCTTGGTACAGCGTCTTCCAAGTTTAGCGCTCCCTCTAAAAGCTTTTGGGTTGGGGGGAGGGCTTCATCACAGTAAAAACAGCGAAGGCTTGTGTCCGCCTGCCGTTGTTCCCTGGAACCAAGACGGTCCCTACGCACCCCCCATCTCCACGATTTTCGTGGCTTTATGGGCGGTCAGTGAATTCAGGGATCGTCACTTGTGGCCAGCGCAGGCAAGCGTATCTGGAGAATCCCCCGGTTTTACTTCTGACTCAAGAGTCAGGGTATGAGGCGAGGGGCAACAGAGACCGAGGTGGAGACACGGACGCGTCCAGGCCTCCAGTGGGGAGGGAGCAAACCCGGAAGGCACTCGGCGGGAACCCCCTTCCCTGCAGGAGCCTCAGGGTGCCCTGGTCTCAGTTGGCGGGTCGGTGTTGGTTCACTGGAAGGAAAGAGACACCTCAACCCCTTAGGGATCAGATCGTCACAAGCCTAAAGGCCGGACCCCCGCGGCGCCCTTTGCCAAGTGGGCGGAGAAGGGTCGCGTTGGCCAAGAGGAAAACCCCTTGCCCCTCAGAGTCAGCCCTATGCCCACCCGCAAGTCGGCCTGCGTGTACGAAATCCGAGTTCCCACTTAGAGGTTGAGTCGCTGTCCCAGAAGCTGAGTCGCTTTCCCAAAGGCAGCAACGCTCAGGAAGATTTTCTAGCGCGCAACATTGCTCCCTCTCTCACGCCACTCCCACCCCCACCCAACCACACACACACGGTGGCTGTGACTCGAAAGGACACAGAAAGGGCCTCGCTCTCTGCTGTTCCCTCCAACGGGCCCCGGCAGCTGCCCGGGAGGGGAGCCCCGGCGCTAAGCCTCTGCGCACGATGTCAAGATCTCCCGGGCAGACAGGAGCGCGCGGCCGGAGCCAGCCGCCGGGAGGATCGCGGCTATAGTCTAGGCGTCCGGAAACAAATGCCGGATAGCTTCTCCCGCGAACTCCGCGAGCCGGCGCTGGGCGACCTTGCCTTCCCCAAGGGAGCCAGCCCAGCTAGCATAGGGGGAGGGGCCACCAAACGCGGGACAAGGGCGCCTCCCGCACTGCCGGGCGCGTCAGGAACTGCAGCCCGCGCGCCCTCTCCCGCCCGCCCGCCCTGCGCGCTGTTCTCCTGGCCTGAGCGGTAGGCGCTGCGGAAGAGCCTAAGTGAAGGGAGGAGCCCCGCGCGCCTTTGTATGAGGTCCCTCCTCCCCTATTTCCCTTCTGGGACACCGACTCTGCATCCCAACCAAATCCTCGGGTCCTGCTTGTTCCTCTGAATCTGACCCGGATTCACCTGCACCCCCGTCCTGAGTAACAGGCGACCTTAGAGAGGGTGGAACAACAGGATGGGCACTAACTAGCGTGAGAACCGTTTCTGTAGATCCAGGGATCATAGGATCAGGTTTCCAAAAGCTCTAGGAAACAACTTCCTCTTGAATATGTCCTAAAGGATCAGCCTTCTCTGTTGGGGCTTGTGATCAGTCAGAGCAAAGCTTCCTTCACTAATGTAAGCATGCCTTCCCTTTTTGTTTTTTTTTTTTCTCCCTTGTGCTTTAAGTCTAAGAATCAAAATTTGTAGTATTGGATAGACTAACAATTGTTTTTGCTTCTACAAGCTAAATGATAAATTTTATTTATTTTCTGTCCTAAATTAGTGAAAATATCTTGGTGCAATACCTACAGTAAAAGAGTTACATATTAACAGGAATTAATTAGATTAAATTTGCATGATAGTAAATAGTATTGAATTTCCTTTTATTATAATCTCCTTTAGTTATTAAAAAATCTTAAGACAAATCATTTCCTTAGATCTAGAAAAAATTCATCTATAACATTAAAACAGAAATATTACCTTTAAAGTATCATTCATTTAAAACTACATTTTACGTGTATTAATATTCTTCTAGATTAAATCATGATACTTGGAGATCCTGACTGAGAATGCTAAAAATAAATATGAAAAAGATATTCCGGAAATGATGGGCATTTGGAGGGAAATATTTAGGGAAATATCCTGCAACTGAATATTTGCTTTGTTATATATATATTTTTAAAGAGTTGATATTTAATATTAACATTATTTTTATTTTATTTTAAATTTATTTTAAAGGTTATACTCCATTTATAGTTATTATAAAATATTTGCTATATTCCACATGTTGTACAATATATCAAAGTAGCTTATTTTATACCTAATAGTTTGTACCTCTTAATCCCTTACCCCAATGTTCCCCCTCCGCCCTTCCCTCTCCACTAGTAACTACTAGTTTGTTCTCTATATATGTGAGTCTGCTTCTTCTTTGTTACATTTACCAGTTTGTTTTAGTTTTTAGATTTCACATATAAGTGATAGCATACAGTATTTGTCTTTTTCTGTCTGACTCATTTCACTTAGCATAATGCCCTCCAAGTCCATCCATGTTGCTGCAAATGGCAAAATTTCATTCTTTTTTATGGCTTAGTAGTATTCCATTGTATGTATACCTACCACATCTACTTTATCCATTCATCTGTTGATGGACCCTTCGGTTGCTTTCATATCTTGGCAGTTGTAAATAATGCTGCTATATGGGATTTTCCTGGCAGTGCAGCAGTTAAGACTCTGCACTTCCACTGCAGGGAGCACCAGTTCAATCCCTGGTCAGGTAACTGGGATCCCCCATGCCCCAAGGTGCACCGCCCAAAAAAATAATGCTGCTATGAACATGGGCATGTATATATCTTTTAGTATTAGTGTTTTGGAGGGATTTTTTTGTATATATAATGAGAAGTAGAATTGCTGGTTCATACAGTAGTTCTATTTTTTAGTTTTTTGAGAAGCCTCGATACTGTTTTCCAGAGTGGCTGCACCAATTTTCATTCCCTTCAACAATGTCTGAAGGTTTCCTGTTCTCCACATCCTCACCAACATTGTTATTAGTGTTCTTTTTGTTGATAGCCATTATGACAGGTGTGAGGTGATATCTCATTGTGGGTTTGATTTGCATTTTTCTAATAATTAGTGATACTGAGTATCTTTTCATGGGCCTGTTGGCCATCTTTTCAGTTCTTCTGCCCATTTTTAAATTGGGTGTTTTGTGTTTTTTTTGATGTTGAGTTGTATGAGCTGTTTATATATGTTGGATATTAACCGCTTATGGGTCATATCATTTGCAAATATTTTCTCCCATTTCATAGGTTGTCTTTTCGTTTTGTCAATGGTTTCCTCTTCCATGCAAAGGAGAAGAAAAAGAAATAAAAGGAATCCAAATTGGAAAGGAAGAAGTAAAACTATCACTGTTTTCAGGTGACACGATGCTATACATAGAAAAATCCTAAAGACGCCACCAGAAAACTACTAGAGCTCATCAATGAATTTGGTAAAGTTGCACGACACAAAATTAATATACAGAAATCAGTTGCATTTCTATATACTAACAACAAACTGTCAGAAAGAGAAATTAAGGAAACAATCCCAGTTACAATGGTATCAAAAACAATAAAAACCTAGGAATGAACCTACCAAAGGAGGTAAAAGACTTGTGCACGGAAAACTATTATAAGACACTGATGAAAGAAATTGAAGACCATAAAAGGAAAGGTATACTGTGTTCATGGATTGGAAGAACTAATATTGTTAAAATGACCATACTACCCAAGGCAATCTACAGATTCAGTGAAATCCCCATCAAAATACCAAGGGCATTTTTCATGGAACTAGAATAAATAATTTTAAAATTTGTATGGAAACACAAAAGACCCTGAATAGCCAAAACAATCTTGAGAAAGAAGAATAGAGCTGGAGGTATCATGCTCCCTGACTTCAGAGTATACTATTGTATGGTCAGGTCACTCAAGATGGCTGTTCTCTTGCTCTCTGTACATCCCCTGCTCGACCAGTGCCTGCTTCACCTACATCCTACTCACATGACTGACCTTCCTACATACTTGCTCCCACCCCAGCTAGTGACTGTTCTAACCTTTAGGTCAGAACATCTCCACCATGATAGCTTATCAAAGAGGTAGTGAGGGGCATGCCCTTCTGCTAGTTTCCCTGGTAACCCATAAGCCAACCTAACTCAATTCCCCCTTTAACTGGTAACCTCCTCCTTCCCCCAGGAGAGAAGACTGCCATCGTGTCCTGCCCACCATCTGCCACATATGGTGCAGTGTCACTCCAGGACCTTGCTTCAGACATATAAGATTCCCCTATCCATTAAACCATTGATGTCTCTGTCACTGACCCTGGGCTCTTTCTTTGGTCTTGAAGCTAGGCAAGTATAGGCCTTGCAAGCCTGTGGGGTACAACCCAACAACTGCAAAGCTACAGAAATCAAAACAGCATGGTACTGTCACAAAAACAGACACTTGGATCAGTGGAACAGAATAGAGAGCCCAGAAATAAACCCAGGCACTTCCGGTCAATTAATCTACAACAAAGGAGGCAAGAATATGCAATGGAGAAAAGACAGTTTCTTCAGCAAGTGGTGCTGGGAAAACTGGACAACTACTTATAAAAGAATAAAATCAGAACACTCACTAACACCATATACAAAAATAAACTCAAAATGGATTAAAGACCTAAATTTAAGACTGGATACCATAAAACTCCTAAAGGAAAACATGGGCAGAACACACTTTGACATAAATCGTAGCAGTATTTTTTGGATCTGTCTCCTAAAACACAGGAAATAAAAGCAAAAATAAACAAATGGAACCTAATTAAACTTACTTTTATTTTTAATTATGGTAAAAAAGCACATTACATAAAATTTACCATTTAACCATTTTAAAGTGTACATAACTGAGCAGTGCTAAGTTTATGTACATTATTGTTGACAGATCTCCAAAACTTTTTCATCTTGCAAAACTGAAACTCTATACCCATTAAACAACTTCCCCTCTTCTCAGCCCCTCTCTTTCTCTCTCTCTTTTTTCTGAATGTAAGTAACCATCTGAAAGCCAGGGAAGCTTTTGGTTCCTACCAGGAACCAAATCAGCTGGTACACTGATCTTTAATTTCTTAACCTCCAGATTTGTGAAAAATAGATTTCTGTTGTTTAAGAACACCCAGTCTGTGATATTTTGTTATGACAGCCTGAGCAGACTAATACATTTGTTAATTCCACTTTTAATTTTTTGATGAATCACCTCACTGCTTTCCAGCAGCTGCACCATTTTACATTCCCATCAATAGTGCACAAGGGTTCCAATTTCTCCACATCCTTGCCCACACTTGTTGCTTTCTGTTTTATTGATAATAGCCTTTCCAGCAAGTGTGAGGTGATATCTCGTAGTTTTGAGTTGCATTTCTCTAATGATTAATGATATTGAGCATCTTTTCATATGCTTGTTGGCCATCTGTATATCATCTTTGAAAAAATATTCAAGTCTTTTTCCCATTTTTAAATCTGGTTTTTTGTTGTTGAGTTGTAGAAGCTTTCTATACTTTTTGGATTAACCCCTTATCAGATATTCGATTTGCAACTATTGTCTCCCAGTCTGTAGGTTTCCTTTTCACTCTGTTTATTGTGTCCTTTGTTGCACAGTAGTTTTTAAGTTTGGGGTGTGAGTGTGTGTGTGTGTATCTTTATATTAAACTATTATCTTGTCTCAATGATAGCTTTCATAGTTTGGAAATTCACATGTAACAATTGAAATTCTCAATATCAATATATGAATTTTGCTGATAAGTCATGATTTTTTCCTACTCTGTATTAATTATGAAAACTATCCTCCTGATTAACTTGCTCTATATTTCAAAATATTATTTGGTTGTGGCTTATTTTACTTATTGCTGAACTGTTGATGGTAATGATCTCATATATTTTTAGTTTTTGAAATTTTAGTATACTTCACATATTAGGGAAAAGTAATATATTTGTATAATGAGCATCTGAGGCTTCTTTTTTAAAGTTACTATAAAATATTCTACATATAAACAGAAAAACATATTTATTTTAACTACAATGAAAACTTCAACCAATCCAACTTTAGGAAAAAAACGAGCGATTCCTTTGATAAATGAAAACAATTAAAATATATGTGTATTGAATTACAGGCCCTATTAAACTTCTAGTAGGGCATTCTTTTGCATTGTTATTTGTGCTGCATTCATATATGAGGTTCATATCTTGACACACTTTCAAATCCAAGCAGAATTAAGACATTCTTTACTGGACTACTTCGTTCTCTCTCTAAAGCAATTATTTTAATCTCAGATTTTATATTTTGTTTCCAAACTAGGAGATAATCTGATTAAATGAATGATAAAATAAGACTTTAGGGCCCTATATAATTATGCATCTTTTATAATAAAGTTCAGTTGTGTCAAATATATGTATACAATTCCAGGAGGGAAGGAGAGGAAGAATATATTTATAAAATATATCAATCCACATTAAATATGGGACAATTTATTTAGTTTACTATTTTCAAATTAAGAGATTCAGATAAGTTTTGATTGAGGTATTTATGGGTTTATATGTTTCAAATAATCGAGTTTGGATTATCTTTTGTTTGAGAAAACTTTGCATCCCCAATTTTAAAAATACAGAGAGCTTTGCTTATATAATACATGTTTAGTTTCCTAATTAATGTCAGTTTTCTCAGGGACATCCTTACACTGTGCACAGTGTAATCTGACTCTTTGGGTGAGAAGTTAAACAAGAAGATCTGTGACCAACCACAGGTTGTTGTAGATGGCACTTATAAAAATTTTCTGTAGGAACTTGCACATTATCTTTCTTTTTGCCCTCCCTAGAGATGTAACTATTTTCTATTTGGACAGCAATCATGGATTTACCATGTCCACAAAAGCCCAGAATATCCTTAGACTAAAATGTTCTGTGTCCATGCAAACTTGTATACGTCTAGATGCCATTTCTAGAGCTAAATATAATCAAGAGAAATAACTATTGCAAATCATATTGACAGCAATAACCATCTTAGACAGTGATGATTAAAAGGATATTGAACAAAATACCAGATGCTGAGACTGTTTCCTGTAAGCATAATATGCAAATAGAATGTTACAAGAAAGTTACATTCTGACACAACTTGCAAACTTAGGATATCTGGTCCAGTAGGAATGAGCTCTATCAAATTAAAGGGGAAATAATTTCTTACTTACCAACAAATGTCACACAATAAAGTCTATTATATCCTCTTTATAGCTATTGTATAAAATTATGTTTAAATCAACTTTAAAATCTTGCTCTGCATGTACAGTTATTCTCCTACATTTAATTGTCATAATGTCCCAACATTAAAGGTTCCCTCTAGTTATTTTTACATATAAAATATGTGGACTGGGTGAGCATTTAAAAAATTACTATGGCAATCTTCCTTCTGCTGTCCAGGACTGATAAAATCACTTTCCAGGAACCCTGGGAAAATTAGACTGATTGAGAAGCAATCATATCTTTGAGTTTGCTTTAAAAATCCTATGGGATTGAAGCTAAGTTAACAAGGTTGTTAGAAGGAAAAAACGCTTTAAAAATAGAGGGAACTATATTAATTTATATATCTTACATAAACCCTAAGTTTCAAGTACATAGTATACGGTAGATTTGGTCAATAATACTAGTGTAAGTTTTAAAGTGAAAGAACAATTATTTCCTTTCCCTATTCCTTTTGCTTAAAAATATTGTCCTTCAGAATTTAGTGACAGCAATTGATTAAAAATCATATACAATATATTTATTCACAGGTAAATTCAGAAAAATATATTTCTTGGTTGCTTAAAATTTGTATTTCCTATAAATCTCATCTCTTACAATACTTTTTTAAAAGTACCTTGACAAGCCAAATATATTCTTGAATATTTGAGCAGCTTATGTTAAAAATGTATTTTTTTTTCTCTGCCACCTTCAGTGACTGTCATAGGAAACAGATGCAAATAGCATCTGCTTCCATGGCTGATGCCAAGGTGGTACTGGATCCTTGAAATGTCCACAGGGTCTGTCTGGACAGTGATGAGCATTCTGTGGGCCCATTTATGCTGTTAAGCTCTGCAGTAATAGAAATACTGTTAAACAATCTTATGTTTTTATGGTTATCAGTTTTGTCTATAGTACTAAACTGTAAAAATGATATTAATGACATACTTTTCCAAAAATATGTAAGCATTCCCCAAGTACCTTTACACTAACTATTTATAGCTAATCAGCAAATTACAAAATTACAGGAGGAATAGATAAAAATATGTATACTTTTCAGGATAGTTTTCCTGTGTCCTTATCCTTTAGTTGTACTTATTATCAATAATAGTATAACTAACATTTATTTACTATTTCTTGTTTGTTAGGTTCTACCCTAAACATTTTACATATATCACCGCATTATTTCCCAACAATGAATAAGCACAGCTAGGATGATTATTCCCACTTTGCAAATACGGAAATTGAAGCATAATACTACATACATACATATGTAATATGTACATACTACATTTTAAAGGCATAATACTATGGACAAATTCTAAGAGCTGGATCCAGGATGTGATTGTGGTCCAGGTCTGGAATCAGGATGTGACTGTGGTAGGTAAAATGACTATCCCCAAAGAAGTCTACATCCTAATCCCAGGAACCTATGAACATGTGAAGTTTCATGGCAAAGGAAATTAAGATTGACAATAGAATTAAGATTGCCAAAAAGCTGACCTAAAAATAAAAAGATTATCATAGATTATTGTGGTGGTCCTGAGAAGTGGAAGAGAGAAGCAAAAGCGGAGGTTAGAGTGATGTTATGTGAGAAGGACTCAACCTACATTTGCTGACTTTGAAGATGGAGGCTGAGGGCATGGGCCAAGGAATGGTATGGCCTCTAGAAGCTGGAAAAAGCAAAGAAACAGATTCTCCCTAAGAACCTGTAGAAACGAATGCACCCTACCAAACTTAATTTCAGCCCAATGAGATCCATGTCAGACTTCTGTAAATATTATATTTACAGAATACAATACTATATTCTGTAGTTAAGCCACTAAATTGGTGGTAATTTTTCACAGCAGCAATAGGAAAGCAATACACTGATTCCGGTCTTTCTGAATCAGAACCCTCACTCTTAATGCCTGCACTTTTTTGGGTGAGAAGAGGGTTATCTACAAGGACCAAATAAGAACTCTTTGGAGACAAAAGAAAAGAATCCAGGGGAGGTTTGACACTGATTCTATTTCTTCTACACTAATGAATGCACAGACATCTTGCAGAGGATATAGGTCAGAAGTACACTTCTATATGACCTTTGCAATCAATTTGCAAAAAACAAAAAATCACTTTATATAAAATCACATGGGCTATTAAATTATTTATTTATCTAGTTAATTAGTTATCAGATTGCCTTGTTCTGAAAGTTACATATTTAAGCACACAACCTAGGACACAAAACAAACTTTCAAAATAAGGGAGAGATCAAAGGATAGAATAAGAATTAAAAATTAAGGCGTCTGCAGTGAAGTTAGTATATAAAGTGCATAAATCATTAAAAAGAAAAATCATCACAGATTTAAAAAGGGGGTATTCCTTGTGTTTCTTACAAAAATTGCACCTAATAATTAAGGGCAATCAAATGTTGAAAACAAATAAATGAATTATACTCTGGTCAGGAAGTAGAAATTCTATAGGCTATAGGGAGCCTCCCAGAAATCTGATGATGCAATAAATCTGAAAAAACTAAATTCCAAAAAGGGATGAGCACTTCTTGAGAGAAGTAAGTTCCACATCTGGTGGTATGAGATTAGGAAAGGCAAATACACCATACAGGGGGATGAGAAGAAATGCCTTAAATTTTAGCAAATTTTTAATGTGACACATGAGTGAGCCTGTTGGATTAGAATCCAGAGGAGCCTCACAGATCTGATTTGAATGCAACTGCTAATTCTTTCTCACATGCCATTTACTGAGGGCACAAAAAGCACTGTGATGAAGGCTGAGGAAAGGGCAAACGGCCTGAGAAAGATATACAAACAGGATATCGGATTATCTTAGTCCTTTTGGGCTGCTATAATGAAATACCACTTACTGGGTGGCTTACAAATGACAGAAAGTTATTTCTCACAGTTCTGGAGGCTGGAAGTCCAAGATCAAGTTTCCAGCATGGTCAAGAGAGGGTCTTCTTCCAGGTCATAGACTTTTCATTGTATCTTCACATGGCAAAGGGCAAGTAATCTCTCTGGGATCCTTTTCATAATGGCACTAATTCCATCAATGAGGGCTCAGCCCTCATGACATGACCTAATCATATCCAAAGGCACCCATGTACTAATTTAATCATTGTGGGCATTAGGTTTTCAACATATGGATTTTGGAGGGACATAAGCATTCAGACTACTGCAAGGGTCTTAAAGAGCTTAAGAGTGGTGTCCTGAAGGCTGGGTTTAAGGCAGGACAGTGGTAGAAAACCAGATAATAGCTCAAGGCCTTCACTGAGTCACTGGCGGCATACTAAAAGCTAAGGACCTTCAGCAGGTTATAGCAGCAGCATACAAATGTCTGGGAGCAAGTCATCAAATTGGAAATTTTTTCCTAGGTACAGAGAGAAGGGAGCTACACTAGAGAAAAAAAGGACCCCTCCCAGCTGCCTAAAATCTGAGCTGAAAAGTAGAACTCTGACATCTCACTGATGATCAGATCCCAAACACTGCTGAAGGGAGAGTTATATCTACTCCTGAAACATTTGAAAGTGGTAGTGAATAAAGCTGCGACAAAGTCTAGATCCAGCTAAACAATGCATTAGATGGACTCACCTAATCCTAGTGGCCTGATAGGAGTAAATGCATATCCCATGTAGGAATAGGTGTGAATATTATTTTCTACACTTTCTATTATCTTTTTATGCATATCCAGGGTATAATTACAGAATATAACATATTAGAAAAAATAAGAAAATATTACATATAATTAAGAAACAAAAAGTCAATAGAAGCAGATCCACAAAGTACCCAAATATTGGAATTACCACATAAGGGCTTTACAATAACTATCATAAATCTGTAGAAGGGACTCATAGAAAGGGGGGCAAAATTTGTGAACATTTGAGGAATTTCCTAGAATGTGGGAAACTCTTAAAAATAAAATACTAACTCGACATTCTAGAGCTAAAAGATAATATATTGAAAATGCATATACCACTCAATGAGTTTAACTATGGGCTGGACTTAGCTGCAGAAATTATCAATTACCTTGAATACTGGTTCATAAAAATTAACAAAAAACAGAAGTACAGAGAGAAAAAAATGAAAATTATGTTTGAGAAATATGGGATAACATCAAAAGGAAGAACATAATTTTATTTATATTTTAGAATGAGTGCAGATATTGAATAGTCAGAAAACATATATGAGATAATGAATGAGAATTTCCCAGAGATTGATGAAGCTCAGCAATCTCCAAGTAGCCTAAATACAAAGAAAGCCATACTGAGATACATCACAGTAAAATTGCTGGCAGACACAAATAGAGGAAAACAACAATAACAAAATTAAGACTAACAACAGTAGCAACAACTTAAAAGACCCTAGAGAAAATTGCAAAAGATACATTGCACTCATAGGAATAACAATGAAAAGCACTGACTTCTCATTAGAAAAAAAAGACAAGACAATGAAATTATATATTTAAAGTGCTTATGTTTAAAAGTCCATTAGAATTCTATATTTTTAAAAATACCCTTAAAATTAATATAAATAAAGATGTTTCAGACAGAGACAACTTGCAGGAAGTTGTATCCAGCAGACTTGCATGAGAAGAAATTCTAAAGTACTGACAGTAAATGAAACCAATAGATACCCAACAATGCAAGGAAAAATGAAGAATTTATACTGGAAAGTATTGATATAAATATGTGAGTAAAAATAGCATTTTATTACAAATTTGCTTCCAATTTTCTTAAAATACATGGAGTAGTTCATGAAAAATTAACAAAAATGTGTTGCGAACTTACAAAATACAAAGATGTGAAATAGAAGATAAGAAATACAGGCAGGAGTAAATAGAATTGTATTGCTGTAAGGTTTTTAAATTATTATCATTATGGCCTTATTGTTTTTTAGAGCAGTGTAAGGTTTACAGCAAAATTTAGGAAAAGGTACAGAGATATCTCCTATACCCACTACACTCACACTTGCATAGTTTCCCCCATTATGGACATCCCCCACCAGAGTGGTACATTTGTTACAATTGATGAACCTACATTGAAACGTCATAATCACACACAGCCCACAGTTTACATTACAGCTCACTCTGGGTGTTGTCCATTCTATTGGTTTGGACAAATGTGTAATGGCAGGGATCTATCATTATGGTATCACAGAAAGCATTTTCACTATCTTGGAAAGATTCTGTGCTCCCTGAGCTGATCAGATTAACTCTGGTACTGAAGTTGTGGTGAGTTGGAGCCGGTTATGAGGCTGTCACTGGGTCTACAATGGGGTCTGCAGTTATTGCTTGTCACCAGGGGTTCGGGCAGGTGTGGGTCCTCTCTAGTTCCAGGGTGGATGAAACTGCCTGCAGTATCTTGTTCAGTAGGCTCTGGGACTAGGGTGTGCTTCAGGGTCCACAATTGGGTCTTCAGACAGTGCATCTATTGTTGGGTGTGTGGACAGGTGTGGCTCCCGCAAGGTCACTTGGAGGGCTCTGGTCTGTTCACTGGATAGATCTTTGGGTGGGCAGGTCTGGTTGGCCCTGGACTGTGGCTATGAGGGGCAGTAACAGAGCCTCCTGGTTGTTTCAAGTTCCTCAGCTAAGAAATGAGGTCTTCAGACGTGGCTTTGAAGGCAAGGATGAGCACGTCTCTTACCAGGTCCCTGGGCATGCTGGACTAGTTCCTGACTGTGGCTGGAGGGGCTGGAACTGAGTATAGGGCCCTTCAGGATCTCCTGGGGCACAGGTAAGACAGTCTCTTACTGGGTCTCTTTGCCAACAATATGTTCACAGACTGTGGCTGGGAGGGGCCTGGAGTCAAGTATAGGCCTCTTTCAGGACAGCTGGGCACAGAGATGGGAGGGTCTCCTCCTGGGACCCTGGACCCTCAGGATTATTGGCAGACTGTGGCTTGAGGAAGCTGGAGCTGCCTGTGGGGTTCTTTCAGGTTTTCTGAAGGTGCAGATGGGAGTGCCTGCTGCAGGGTCCCTGTACCAACAAGACTGTTAGCGGACTGCAGCTAGGATGTGCTGGAGCCCGGTTACAGGGTCCTTTCAGAATCTACAGTCTGACCTGACCAGGTTTGGTGGGCCAACCTCCAGGGGCTTCCAGCCTGTGCTGAGATGGGCTGGGGCAGGTTCACGGGCCACTTCGGAATGCAGAGCTGGGGCTGAGGTCTATATGCCTATCACCTGATTCACAGATGGGCCTGACTCCTCCCAGGCCCCTTGGCATATGATGCCAGCGACAGAACCAAAGCCAATGGGGCTGTAGCTGAGTTCTCAGGGTATGGAGCTGTTTCCAGGTCTGCAGTTGGGACCATGGTCAGTGAGTCAACCACCTGGGTGTGAGCTTGACTTCTAAAAATGACTCTCCTTGGTCTTGGACTGTACTGAGGTTTCACAGTCTTCTGATTTCTAAAGCTCCCACACAGGCACTTTTGTTCATGGATGGATGCCAAATTATTGTGGTTGAGAGGAGGACAGGAGTAAGGGACATCTTATTCGGCCATCTTGCTAATTTCACTCTTTTCTGAGTTCACTTTAAAGCATATGTCAGCCACGCAGGATTTGACAAAAACTCACATCCATGTCTTCCAAGTAGAAGGTCAATTCCTGATATGTGGTAAAATTATTAAAATGATATCTCACCTATAGGCATGTGGTCTTATTTTGGTGGTTCTTGTTTATATAATTCTGAATGTCAGTGTTCAAAATAATTGATAGCTATACTCTTCAAACAATACTAATTTATTTATTCAATCATTGATTTACTCTTTTAAACTATTTGTTGATATCTTCTGTATCCCTGCACTCATTCATCTACCAGTCTTGTTGCAACAAAGGAGGGATGCTTCTTAATAACTCGTGGCACAAAAGCTTTGAAAAGGAAGAGATAAGGAATGTAATTTTCTTAGTGTAGTGAGCTATCCTGCAATATTATAACATATTCGATATTCAAAGGCCTGCAACTCGAAATGAAGAAGATAAATTGAAGTGCTGTGACTTAAGTGCAAATTAAGCTCTCAGGAGTGTTAAAATAAAGGTTTTGCATGTAATTAATGAAGCAAAGAGAGTGTATATAATATATAGTAATTAGATTGGTCAGTGGTAACACTGAGGTAACTGGTGATTTATTTATCTATGTCAGGAACAAATTTTAAAACAAACATAATCAACAGCAATTATTGTTTTATGATTATAAAGTCATATATTTAAGATTTGAAGCCTCAACATTCTTAAAAATCTATTTCATACCTTGAATCTCTCAGGAGTACTTTAGTCTAAATTATTGGAACTTTTCAGTTTAAGAGCATTTTCCATTTATTCAGGGTTTAAGTTATATAGTATCATATTTTCTGGAGCAACTGCTTCTATTTTTTAGGTAAAATTTAAATGTATTTATTAACTGACAAGTGTATAAAATAGAATTTTGATAAAACAAGGCATATATGATCATGTGCCAAGAACAAGATTATATAGATTAAGATTATTAAGATTATAATAAATTAATCAAATATCATAACATCAAAATGTATAAAAAGTACTGTGTACTTTTTCAATTCATTGACCAATTTCTAATTAAAAGAAATAAGAGGAGTCTTGTTTTCAATCAGAAGCTAGGAATTTTCAGCTTTTCTTATTCTATTAGGAACTTAATGCAAACAAATTTGAACTAATAAACATGGCAGACCCTTCATAATGTTTTCTCTGTCTGTCAATTCCATGTCATTTTAATTCCTCCCTCTATGCATGCTGTTCCCAAATCACACTAAGTCTTTGAGTTCTGAGTTTTTAACTTGTTCTCTATTATCTTTGCACTTGCCATTTTCTCTGCTAAAACAACCCACCTTCCTTCTTCCATTTTACGGCTTGCCTTTTCATCTTCCAGGGATCATCTAAGGTTTTGCTTTCTTGTGGAAGTCTACATTAGCTGCCCTTCCCAGGTGTGCCCATTGTGCCTTGAATTCCTCTTACAGCACTTCTTACAATCTACTATATTAATGTACAATAATTGGGATAATAACATGTCTAACCCATTGCAGACTAAGATCTGTAAAGAAAGAATTGGGATAAAAAGAGTAAGCACAAGAGGTAGAATTAGGGTTTGGTTTAGAATACCAAGTATCTCAATTATCTAGCACACTAGGCACCATACATATATTTTTTGAATACGTGAATAACTAAATCTATAATAACAGTCAAAATATTGGCCTTTAGTTTGTATCTTATAAATAAGCTCCCCTATATTGTGTCATAGTTCTCACAATTTTATGATATATTCCTTGCTCTGATTCCTTAGTTTTCTTAGGCTTTCTTAGGTACTTAATATTTGAGAGAACCTAAAGGGATCCATGAATCCTAGTCTTAGAAAATGTATATACCCAATATTTGCATACATTTTTGCAAAATGTATGGAAACCATGAGGTTCTGGCTTTGATCATTACTTGTGGGTAATGGCAGAAGTCCTTGTATTACCATTCATTCTTCTTGAAAGAATCACCTGATTACACTGAAATAAATATAATTAAGAACTTGAAATGAGGGAATTATGGCAGAAAAGGATTGACAGTAAACACTGAAAGACATTATAAGCATTTAGTGATGTAATTAAATAATTACCTGAATTGTGTTTACAAAATTGTAATATTCAAAAGATAACCTATTAGAGTTACAAAAAAGGTCCTGATCATGTTAGTAACATTGGAGCCATCTGATTATCCATCCCCAAATTTTCTGTTAAATATTTTAAATACAAAGTGAAATGTTAAGTTTCAAAAGCAGTTGTATTAGTTATCTGTTGCTATATAACAAATTACCCCCAAAGCTTAGTGGCTTAAAAACCACCACCATTATTAGGTTACAGTTTCTGTGGATCAGGAATCTGGGTGTGCCTTAGCTGGGTCTTCTACTCAGTGTCTCACAAAAGCTGCAATCAAAGTGTTGGCTGATTTTTTAGATTCCACATATATGCATTAGCATACGGTATTTGTTTTTCTCTTTCTGACTTACTTCACTCTGTATGGCAGACTCTAGGTCCATCCACCTCCCAGTAGCAGGGCAAGAATAAAGACGCAGACGTAAAGAACGGACTTGAGGACACAGTGGGGGAAAGGGAAGCTGGGACGAAGTGAGAGAGTAGCGCTGACATATATACACTACCAAATATAAAATGGCTGGCTAGTGGGAAGCCGCTGCATAGCACAGGGAGATCAACTCGGTGCTTTGTGACGACCTAGAGGGGTGGGATAGGGAGGATGGGAGGGCGGCTCAAGAGGGAGGGGATATGGGGATATATGTATACATATAGCTGATTCAGCTGATTCTTTGTTGTACAGCAGAAACTAACACAACATTGTAAAACAATTATATTCCAATAAAGATATTTTAAAAAGTGAATTGATTTAAAGAACAAATATTAAGTAATCTCATAGGTGGTAAAAAAAAAAAAAAAAAAAAAAAAAACTGTTGGCTGAGTCTCTAATCATCTCAGAGCTTGACTGGGGAAAGATCTGCTTCCAAGCTTACTCAAATTTCGTTGGTGGATTCAGTTTCTTGTGGGCTGTGGGCTAGAGGCTTTTCTGAATTCTTGTCATGTGGGCCTCTCCAACATAGCAGATTGCTTCATTAAAATGTGCAAGCCGAGAAAGCAATAGGAAAAGTCCAGAAAGACGAAAGTCATGTTCTTTTGTAACTTAATCACAGAAGTGACATTTCATCACAGAAGTGATATCTCATCTATTTAATTCTATTCTATTTAACAGAAGCACATCACTAGGTACAGCCCACACTCAGGGGGATTACACAAGGGATAGAATCCCAGGAGAGGAAAATCATTGGGAGCTATGTTGACCTATCACAGCACCAGTATAAATTAAGACTATTTGTCAGAAAACCCTAAGGTAATAAAAGTTCTCACGTGGCACTGAGGCAGAGCAATAAAGAAACACAAAGAGAATATTATATACTGTCTTCTATAAATCATTACTACTGTGTCCCTGTACCATAGAAAGACGGGCTTTTGCAGACCAGAGAGAGACCTCACATGGCCACTGAGTATGAGTAGCTTTTTAAGTCAATCAAGGTTATTAATAACCTTTTTACTCCCATAAATACCTGTCTTCTACCTCTATTCTAATACTAACAGTACTATAAAAATAAAATAGCCATGAATATGAGAGACTCTGACTTGACCTTTACTGACTTTTATTTACTTGATCTTTATTCAGTCATGGTTGGCTCTAAGAAGAGGACTCTGGACCAAGTGTATGGGAAAGATTCTCTGACTTGAAGAGAAGCATATTAACCACATAGACAATGAAACTAAATATGTAGGACTCTATGAGCCCAGAACTGCATGTGTGTGTTCCTGGGCAGGGGGGGGGGGGGGGAGGGGGGAGATATATAAAAAAGGAGATTTTTGTTTGTTTTCTTCTTAAAAGGACTACTCAAAATTTTAAAAGCTTCTGCTCCAAAAATAGCTTGTTTATGGACTTTGATTAATTATTCTAAGAAAGTAAATTCAGCCCACTTAATATAAAGACAAATGACAACAGAAGATGAGGGAAAGATTTGAAGTGTGGAAGGAGCTTGATTGGCTCTGAAGACAGAGGAATGAGCCATGGTCAAGAAACCTGAGCAACTACTGATGGTAAAATAAATAAATAAATAAATAAAAAATCCCTAGAGTCTCTAGAAAGGAAGGCAGCCCTCCCTACTGGCACTTGGATTTAGCACAGTGAGGTACCTGTCAGACTTGTGACCTTCAGAATTGTAATATAATACATTTATATTGTTTTAATCCACTAAACTTGTGGTAATTTGTTACATCAGCAATTGAAACTAATACTAAATGTTAAATATTAAAGCATGTTACTGTAGAAAACAGTATAGAGGTTTCTTAAAAAACTAAAAATAGAGTTGCCATATGATCCAGCTATTCCACTCCTGGGCATATACTCAGAGAAAACTATAATTTGAAAAGATACATGCACCCCTATGTTCACAGCAGCACTATTTACAATAGCCAAGACATGGAAACAACCTAAATGTCCATCGACAGATGAACAGATAAAGAAGATGTGGTATATATATCAATGGAATACTACTCAGCCATTAAAGAGATAGAAATAATGCCATTTGCAGCAACATGGATGGACCTAGAGATTATCATACTAAGCAAAGTAAGTCAGAAAGAGATATACAAATACCATATTGTATCACTTATATGTAGAATCTAAAATACAACAAAAATGAACATATCTACAAAACAGAGACAGACTAACAGGCATAGAAAACAGACTTGTGGTTGCCAAGGGGGAGGGGGTTGGAGGACGGAAGTATTGGGAGTTTGGGATCAGCAGATGCAAACTATTATATATAGGATGGATAAACAACAAGGTCCTACTGTATAGCACAGGGAACTATATTCAATATCCTGTGATAAACCATAATGGAAAAGAACATGAAAAAGAATGTGTGTATATATATATGTGTGTGTATATATATGTACAACTGAGTCACTTTGCTGTACAGCAGAAATTAATACATTGTAAATCAACTATACTTCAATAAAATTTTAAAAATCATATTACAGCTCTAGTAACAATTAAAAGACACTTACATAGTAATATACATGACATGAAATATAAATCTTAAAAATATAAACGACCAAAATACTTTTGACCTAATTTAACTTTGGTTTTTCACTAAAAGAAAATAATAAGTTTGTGAAAGCTTTCTTTATGTTCCAAAAGAGTTTATCACTTTAAAGTTGTGTACTGGGATAAAATTGTTTATTTATTGTTATGGTGTTTGCTGATGAGGCTAACAAATAAATAGATAAATAAATGTTTTGTGAAGATTTCCAAGACTCTTGTTTGAGAGATGAATAAAACCATATCAAATAATTTAAAAATTGTATCAGAGGTAATTAAATACTATATTGTTATCGGAGTTTGGAAGCAGAAAATTAATGACAAATACTTTTTCCTTATATACCATAAATCTTAAGCCTGAAACAGAAAATATTTTTACATATTATAACTATATAACTATAACCATATATATCTGTGGTAATCTGCATTTTTTACTCTGAGCAAGTTAAAACTACTCTTGTTTTTTCATGGTACCTATAGTAGTCAGTTACAATTGCAATTCATGCTGTTACTTACTGCTATTCTTAGTTTAATATTTTTTCAAGTCTAAAGCCTTTATTGGGCCCAAATCTAATGTTGTAAGTTAGGATGTTCTACCCCAAGACCTCCGTGAAAATATAAAATTCTACTTATAAAAATAAATGCCTGGGCTTCCCTGGTGGCGCAGTGGTTGAGAATCTGCCTGCCAATGAAGGGGACACGGGTTCGAGCCCTGGTCTGGGAAGATCCCACATGCCGCGGAGCAACTAGGCCCGTGAGCCACAACTACTGAGCCTGTGCGTCTGGAGCTTGTGCTCCGCAACAAGAGAGGCCGCGACAGTGAGAGGCCCGCGCACCGCTATGAAGAGTGGTCCCCGCTCGCCGCAACTAGAGAAAGCCCTCGCACAAAAACGAAGACCCAACACAGCCAAAAATAAATAAATAATTTAATTTAATTTAATTTAATTTTTTTTAAAAATAAAAAAATAAATGCCTAAAACTTCCACATAAATTTATGCATTGCCATGGCAGAAAATATTGTATGATTACTTTATTAAGATATTTTATATTTCAGATTTATGTAATGTTTAACATATGTTAATTAAAAACAAATAGGGAAAAAGTAATAATTACAATATATTTTTTGTAAAGTCACGTACAGAATTTGTGATTAAAATGGAAATAATCAATGTTGCAGACTTCAGGATCCATCTCAGTATTTTTTGCCAAAATTTGAAACTTTTCTTTTTCTTTTGCCTCTATGAAACATCAATACAGCAAGGGATCAAAGAAAGGAAATTTCAATGGAAATAAGAGTTGGCTCATGAATTTTAAAGTTCAAGTGTACCTTGTAAGATTAGATAACTGGTTCTGATGAAGACTCAAGAAAGACTGTTTTCAAACACAGAAAGACTCACAATCTGGTAGCTATTGCCTATATGCCATAGATAAGTCAAAACAAAGAAACATACAAACAAAACTTGAGGTGAGCAAAACTGGCATCCCTTGATCAAAGGTCATTTACATAGTTCAATGAGTCCTTAACTGCCTTCTCAAAGATTGCTGTGAATCAGTTTAAAAGAACTTTCTGAAAACCATTAATTTCAAGATCTTTCTCTGTCTTATATAATGAAGTAAAAGAAGGTGAGAAGAAGCACGAGATTTTTAATGGTATGTAGAGTCATTATATGACATTAAATATAATTTTATGATTTTTTGTTACTTTTTGTAAATGTATAGAGATATATAAACATATACACACAAATACAAAATGTTCAAAGTATATTATTGAATGATTACTAAATGTGGATTTTGTGTAATTTTTATTTAAAAAGAAAACATGGGAATTAGAGAAAGGCAAAAAAATGTGATATATTTATATACCTTCAAGTATGCCTAAAATGAAAAAAGAAGGAAAATACTAGTGTTAAATGATGATGACCACATGGAGCAACCAGAACTTTCATACATTAATGATGAGACTGTTAACTGACTTGGTTACTTTTGAAAACTGTTGAGCCCTATCAACTATAGCTGAATGTATATATTCTACAAACCAGACATTTCTTCCATCCCTAAGTATATACTCAACAGATATGCATACATATGTTCAACAACAACAGTAAAAAGGACTGTAATATTTTTAAAAAACTTATTTGCAATATCCTATAATGGGATATTATCTAAATACTCATTAAGAGCATAAATAAGTTGTATTATATTCATACCACAGAAAAATATCCATGAATAGAATTTACTAGTCATAATTAGACACAAAATATGAAAAAATGTCAAAAACATAATGTTGAACAAAGTAATTCAGATAACATGATTACATATGTATAAACCTCAAAAAGAGATACATTTATTCAATGTTAACAGAAGTCATTTCTTTCATGGATGCAGCTAGAGAATGGAACGGAAACATGAGGGCAGCACCTTAATTATAGAGCATTATCTGTCTTTTATTCTGGATTCACATTTAATTTTTGAAAAATTTATTGAGCTATACATTTATCATTTGTACACATCTGTTTTAATGTAGTTTTTCTACAAAAAGCTGAACATTAAGAGTCAGATTTTCTTCTATTGCATGTGTTAGGGGAATATCAGATTTAAAATGTGCCTTTTTAATCATTAAATGTGAACAATTATCTATATCTGTAGATTACATTAATTGTAGATGCCATATCCAGCTTCCATTTCTGGATTTGATAAACCAAGCCTATATAGATTGCCTTGAAAACGTGGTTAAGTCTGTAAAAATTCTGTGGAATGTTTTTCATCACTCTTCTCCAAAACACAAGTCTGGAAGAGAAACCCAATTAGAGTGAGACTGTGCTCTAGTATTAACCTTCACCTCTGGGCTCTGTCACCAACATACCAATCAAGAACAGATCTACAAAGGAAAAAATGCACAAGCAGAAACCTCACACCACATGTTGACATTTATATACCAGTTTTACATGAACAATGTTTCAGCATTATACTAGTACTTTTGGTTTCTGCGTAAAAGAAATTGTTTTTATTAATAAAGATATATTTCAGTATATCTTTAAAAGTGGCTATTTTTTGCCTTTAGTTCTTTTGCTATACTTATTTGAAGAGAAAAACAAATGTAATAAAAAGTTATTTTTCAAAATACTAAAAAATAGATAGCTTTATGCTTCTTTCATAAATTAAATCTATTAATTTGTCAAGAATACTTAATTCTATGTTTATTATTACATTTATTAAATTATACATTATATAATTTATTATATATGTGTTTATACTATACTGGAATAGAACCATCAGATTTCAAAATAGAAATCAAACAACATTCTTTAGTACTAAATGCAAAACAGCTACAACATTATGAATTCTCTGAGGTATTTGCTTTTGTTGACTAATGCAAATTTTTATTACTAGGAAATACTTCTACTAGGATTTGTATGTAGGAGGTTACTTTGATAGCTTGCCTCCTTAAGCCATCTCCCAGGGCCTTGCTATGTTGTCAGGGCACTGCATGGGACAATGGAAGTATCCTTGCTCTCAAAGTTCCTAAGAATTTACCCCCTCCATTCTAGTAGAATTTAGCCCCATCAATTTCCTTGCTTTCATAAATACTTTGACGTCTCACTTCTACTTTCAAGACACCTAGAATTAAAGACGCCACCAAAAAACTACTAGAGCTCATCATACTAAGGGAACCAAGTCAGACAAAGACAAATATCACATGATATCACTTATATGTGGAATCTAAAAAAATGAATACAAATGAACTTATTTACAAAACAGAAACAGAGTCACAGATGTAGAAAACAAACTTATGGTTACCAGGGGGAAAGACGGGGAGGGATAAATTGGGAGATTGGGATTGACATATACTCACTACTATATATAAAACAGATAACTAATAAGGACCTACTGTATAGCACAGGGAACTCTACTCAATATTCTGTAATGACCTATATGGGAAAAGAATCTAAAAAAGAGTGGTTATATGTATATTTACAACTGATTCACTTTGCTGTACAACAGAAACTAACACAATATTGTAAATTAACTATACTCCAATAAAATTTTTTTTAAAAATCTAGGGCTCATCAATGAATTTGGTAAAGTTGTAGGATATAAAATTAATAAACAGAAATCTGTTGCATTTCTATATACTAACAACAAACTATCAGAAAGAGAAATTAAGGAAACAATCCCATTTACAACTGCATCAAAAAGAATAAAATACCTTGGTATAAACCTATCTAAGGAGGTAAAAGATCTGTATTCAGAAAACTATAAGACACTGATGAAATAAATTGAGGACGACAAAAAGAGATGAAAAGAAATACTCTGTTCATGGATTAGAAGATTAATATCATAAAAGTAACCAAAGTACTGAAGGCAATCTACAGATTCAATGAAATTCTTATCAAAATACTAAGGGAATTATTCACAGAACTGAATAAATAATTTTTAAATTTGTATAGAAACATAAAAGATCCCAAAGAGCCAAAATAATCTTGAGAAAGAAGAAGAGAGATCAAGGTGTCACACTCTCTGACTTCAGACTATACTACAAAGTACAGAAATCAAAACAGTACGGTACTGGTACAGAAAAAGACACATAGATCAATGGAACAGAATAGAAAGCCCAGAAATAAACCCACACACTTATAGTCAATTAATCTATTACAAAGTAGGCAAGAATATACAGTGGAGAAAAGACAGTCTCTTCAGTAAGTGGTGCTGGGGAAACTGGACAGGTACTTGTAAAAGAATGAAATTAGAACATTCTCTAATACCATATACAAAAATAAACTCAAATGGATTAAAGACCTAAATGTAAGACGTGGTACCATAAAACGCCTAGAAAAAAACCTAGTTAGCATACTCCTTGACATAAATCATGGCAATATTTTAGGGTATCTGTCTCCTAAGGCAAAAGAAATAAAAGGAAAAATAAACAAATAGTGTCTAATTAAACATAAAAGCTTTTGCACAGAAAAGGAAACCAGCAACAAAACCAAAAAGACAATCTACTGAACGGGAGAAAATATTTGCAAATGATATGACCCCAAAGGGGTTAATATCCAACATATATAAATAGCTCATACAACTCAACATCATAAATAAATAAGTAAATAAATAACCCAATTAAAAAATGGGCAGAAGAACTGAATAGACATTTTTCCAAATAAAACAGAAAGATGGCCACCAGGCACATGAAAAGATGCTCAACATCACTAATTATTAGAGAAACACAAATCAAAACCACAATGAGATATTACCTCACACCTGTCAGAATGGCTTACATGGAAAAGAACACAAATAACAAGTGTTGGCAAGGATGTGGAGAAAAGGGAACATTTGTACACTCTTGGTGGGAATGTAAATTGGTGGAACCACTGTGGAAAACAGTATGGAGGGTTCTCAAAAAATTAAAAATAGAACTAGCATATGACCCAGCAATTCTACTCTTGGGTATATACCCAAAAAACAAACACACTAATTTGAAAGGATAAATGTACCCTAGTGTTCATATATTTACAATTGTCAAAATATGGAGGCAACCAAAGTGTCCATCAACAGATAAAGATGTCATATATATATATATATATATATATATATACACACACACACACACACACACACACAATGTGTGTGTGCGCACACACACACAACAAAATACTATTCAGCCAGAAAAAAGAATGAAAATTTGCCATTTGCAACACCATGGATGGACCGGCAGGATATATTATACTAAGTGGAGCAAGTCAAACAGAGAAAGACAAATATTGTATGATATCACTTATATGTGGAATCTAAAAATTAAAATGAACTAGTGAATACAACAAGAAAGAAGCAGACTAACAGAGATACAGACTAGTGATTACCAGTGGGGAGAGAGAAGGAGGGAGGGGCAAGAAAAGGGTAGGGGATTAAAATTTTGTATAAAAAATTTTATACAAACTACTATGTATAAAATAAATAAGCTACATGGATATATTGTACAATACAGGGAACATAGTCAATACTTTATGATAACTATAAATGGAATATAACCTTTAAAAATTTTGAATCATTATGTTGTACACCTGGAACTTATATAATATTGTACATCAACTAAACCTCATTTTTTAAAAAAAAGACACCTAGGATTATCTTTGCAGTGGTGTTTTGTTTTAGTTTTTTTAAAGAAAAGAAGAAACTGATTTTTCAATTTGTTTATGTTTGCAGTCTAGAAAAATAAGGTCTTAATCAGGGAAAAACAAATGGATATGGTTCAATATTTGTAATGGTAGAGACTGGAAAATATAAGAAAAATTCCTGTCAATTGATATTTTAATAAGTTATCTGGTAAAAGATGGCTTTTGTACACTTAGGGCATTCGCAATTGTTAATGATCGAGTTTGTTATTCATGATTAATTGTTCAATGATAGGATATTGGGAAAAAATAATATATGCTTTGGTAAGTAAAAAGAATTCAGTAAAAGTATATTCTCAATATTTGTATGTCTAGTCAACTCTGAGGTCAAGTACCCTAATGGTTTATTTTTGCATCCCTCTCAGCACTTGGCAAAATATTCTTGAAATTTTCTTTTTAAAAATATATTTACAGAAAAAAGGATATACAGTATCTTTCAAAATAATTGAATTATTACTCTAAGTACTGCTCAGAGTGATACAGTCTAGAGCAAGTTGATTGGTTGTGTATATTAAAATTTTATTTATTATGTAACTATACAAATATTTTCTAACACTAGAATTCAATAAAATAAATATTCATGTGACTTGGAGAGTAATTATGTTTTTTCTTCCTCTTTTGAGTCTTATTTTAGATAAAATGTAATTTTTTCAATTTTAGATTTATTGAATTTGTTTTGCTTTGCTTTTATATATATTTATTGTATATATTTATTGTACATATTCTATTTTCTATTTTCTATTTATTGTATACAATAATTAGAATTTCAGACTGACTAAAATTAGCAATTAGATTCACATTAATTATTAATTAAACTTTTTATTTTGAGATAATTGTAGACTGACATGCAGTTGTAAGAAACAATGCTATTGAAGACCATCTGGGATGTTTCCAGTTTTTGGCTATTAGGAATAAAGTTGTTATGAACATTTATGTACAAGTCTTTATGTGAACATTAATTTTCATGTCTCTGGGATAAAAGACTAAAAGTGCAATTGCTGGTTTGTATGGCAGTTCCATGTTTAGTTCCTTTCAAAAACTTCTTAACTGTTTTTCAGAGTGGTTGTAACATGTTACATTCCCAACATCATTGCATGTGTAATCCAACTTCTTTGTGTCCTCACCAACATTTGGTGTGGTCATAACTTTTTATTTTAGACATTCTGATAGATGTGTAGTAATATTTCACTGTGTTTTTAATTTGCATGGCTAAATGGCTAATAATTTTGAACATCTTTTCTTCTGCTTGTGCACCATCTGTATATCCTCTTTGGTGAAATGTCTGTTCATGTATTTTGACCATTTTTTCTTACAAGATAATTAGTTTCTTTTTGCTGTTGAGTTTTTGGAGATTTTATATATATATATATATATATATATATATATATATATATATATATATATATATATATATATATAATTTTCCTTCTGTTTCATTTATATATTTTTTATTTCTTGCCTTTCTTCATTATCTACAACTTCCAGTACTATGTTAAATAAGAGTAGTGACAGTGGACATCCTTGCCTTATTCCAAATCTTAGAACAAGTATTATGTCTTTAACCATTAAGTATAGTGCTGGCTGTAGGGTTTTTAAATGGTCTTTACTAAGTAGAGAATGTTCTTCTGTATTATTTTGCTGAGAGTCTGACTCACAACTGACAAAGAAATTTCACAATTTTTTTTTGTGCTCAATTGGTATGATATGATCTTTCTTGTTAATTCTGATGATATGATAGGTTACATTGATCAGTTTTAGAGTATTGAACTAACCCTGCATCACTGGAAGGAACCCTACATGGCCATGGTGTATAATTATTTTTATTTGTTGTGAAACTATATTTACTAATAATTTTTTAAGGTTGTTGTGTCTATAGGTACAAGGATTATTTGTCTGTAATTTGTCATTTGTTTTGTCTTTGTCTGGTTTTAACATCAGAGTGATACCAGCTTCAGAAAAATAAATTGGGAAATGGTCCCTCCTCTCCTATTTCCTGGAAGAAATTGCATAGAATTGGTTTTAATTCTTATTTCAATATTTGGTACAATTCACTAGTGAAACTATTAGGCTCTGGAAGTTTTTTTAACACAGATTTTTAGTTAGGAATTAATTTTCTTTAGAGTTATAAGGCTATTCAAATTAACTGCTGCATATTGAGAAAGTTTAGTAACTGCTACTTTTTGAGGAATTGGTCTGTTTTATCTAAATTGTCAAATTTATGTGTTTAGAGTTGTTTATAGTATTTTCTTATTGTCCTTTTGATATCTGCAGAGTCTGTACATTCCTGATATTCATAATTTGTGTCTTCTTTTTTTTCTTTGTCAGTATTGCTAAAGGTTATCAATTTTATTGATCTTTCCAAACAATGTTGTTTTTTATTCACTTTAATTCATTTCAGTTGATATTTCTGCTTTAAATATCCATGTTTTCTGTTCTTAGATTATTGACTTGAAGTACTTTCTCTTCCCCAAACTGAGTAGATGTGTTTCACAAATATTGATATGTTGTATATTCATTTTCATTTACTGTATTTTAAAATTTCCCTTGATACTTCCTCTTTGCTCCATGGATTATGTAGAACTATGGGATTAGTTTAGAAATCTTTGGAAAATTTTCAATTTCTTTCTATTTTGATTTCTAGTTTGATTCTATTGTAGCCTCACAGTACACCTTGTAGGATAGCAATTATTTTAAATTTATCAAGGTTTGTTTTATGGGCCAGGATATGGGATATGGTCTATCTTGGTATATATTTCATGGACACTTGAAAAGAACGTGTATTTTACTATTGTTGTTTAAGTGCTTTATATGTATCCTTTTGATTGATGATGATGTTAATTCTTTTATATTTCTATCTAGTTGTCCTATCAATTTTTGAGAGCGAGATATGGAAGACTTCAACGATAATTGTGGATTTATCTATTCCTTCTTAATTCTATTAGCTTTTCTTAATATACTTTGTCACTATTATATATCGCATAAACATTTGGATTGCTGTCTTCTTATTGGATGATTGCTTCATGTGTTGTCCCTCTCTGACCCTGGTAACTTTCTTTGATTCTAAATCTACTTTTTCTGATGTTAACTTAATCTGATGTTAACATAGCCAATCCTGCTTTGTTTTGATTAAAGTGTGTATGATGATGTGACTTTTGCATCTTTTTAATGTCAACTTTCCTATTCCATTATGTTTGAAGTGAATTTACTGTAGAAAGCATATAGTTGATTGCTCCTTTTAATCCACTCTGCCAATCTCTGTCTTTAAGTCTTTAAGATTCCACATATAAGTGATATCATATGGTATTTGTCTTTCTGACTTACTTCACTTTGTATGATAATCTCTAGGTCCATCCAGGTTGCTGAAAAATGCATTATTTCATTCTTTCTTTTATGGTTGACTAGTATTCCATGATATGTATATATCTCACATCTTCTTAATCCAATTGTTTGTTGATGGGCTCTTGGGTTGCTTCCATATCTTGGCCATTGTAAATAGTGCTGCTACAAACATTGGAGTGCATCTATCTTTCTGAATTAGTGTTTTTGTGTTTTCCAGATTTATACCCAGGAGAGGAATTGCTGGGTCATATGGTAGTTCTATTCTTAGCTTTTTTGAATCTCCATACTGTTTTCCAAAGCGACTGTACCAATTTACATTCCCACCAACAGGGTACAAGGACTCTCTTTTCTCCACATCCTCGCCAACATTTATTATTTGTAGACTTTCTGATGTTAGCCATTCTGACAGGTGTGAGGTGATATCTTATTGTTGTTTTGATTTGCATTTCTCTATTAATTAGGGATGTTGAGCATCTTTTCATGTGCCTGTTAGCCATCTGTATGTGATATTTAGAAAATGTCTGCTTAGATCTTCTGCTTATTTTTGATTGGTTGTTTGCTTTTTGCTATTGAGTTATATGAGCTGTTTATATATTTTGGAAATTAATCCCTTTATGGGTCATATCATTTCCAAATATTTTCTCCAATTCAGTAGGTTGTCTTTTTGTTTTTGTCAGTGGTTTCCTTTTCTGTGCAAAAGCTTTTATGTTTAATTGGACACTATTTGTTTATTTTTTCTTTTATTTCTTTTTCCTTAGGAGACAGATACCCCAAAATATTGCCATGATTTATGTCAAAGAGTTTTCTGTGTTTTTCTCTAGGATTTTTATGGATTCAGGTCTTACATTTAGGTCTTTAATTCATTTTGAGTTCATTTTTTTATATGGTGTAAGGGAACATTCTAAATCTCATTGTTTTATAAGTAGCTGTCTAGTTTTCCCAGCACAACTTGTTGAAAAGACTGTATTTTCTCCACTCCATATTCTTGCCTAATTTGTCATAGATTAATTGACCATAGATGCATGGTTTATTTCTTGGCTCTCTATTCTGTTCCTTTTATCTATATGTCTGTCTTTGTGACAATACCACAATGTTCTGATTACTGTAGCTTTGTAGTATAGTCTGAGGTCTGGGAAGGTAATACCTTCAGTATTGTTATTTTTTCTTAAGATTACTTGGGCAATTCATGGTCTTTGTGGTGTCATATGAATTCTAGGATTATTTCTTCTAGTTCTGTAAAAAATACCATGGGTGTTTTTAAAGTGATTGAATTAAATCTGTAGATTGCTTTGGGTAGTATGGCCATTTTAAAATATTAATTCTTCCAATCCAAGAGCATGGAATATCTTTCAATTTATTTCTATCATCTTCAATTTCCTTCATCAATATTTTATAGTTTTCAGTCTTTCACTTACTTGGTTAAGTTTATCTCTAGGTATTTTATTCTTTCTGATGCAATTTTAAATGGGATTGTTTTTTGTTTGTTTTTTACTTTCTCTTCCTGATATTTCATTATTAGTGTATAGAAATGCAACAGATTTCTGTATATTAATCTTGTATCCTGCAATGTTGCTGAATTCATTTATTAGTTCTAATAGTTTTTGGGTGGAGAATTTAGGGTTTTCAATATAAAGTATCATGTCATTTTCAAATAGTGAGACTTCACCTCTTCCATTCCAATTTGGATACTTTTTATTTCTTTTCCTTGTCTGATTTCTGTAGTGAGGACTTCTAATAGCATGTTAAATAGAAGTGGAAAGAGTGGGAATCCTTGTCTTGTTCCTGAATTTAGCAGGGAGGCTTTCAGCTTTTCACCATTCAGTATGATGTTGGCTGTGGGTTTGCCATAAATGGCCTTTATTATGTTGAGATATGTTTCCTATCACCACTTAAATGAAAGTTTTTATCATGAATGAATATTGAAGTCATTTTATTTTTTGTTTTCAGTTTGCTCATATCTGTTTTCTTTTTCATATCTGTTTTCTTTTCCCTGCCTTCTATAGGTTATTTGGATATATTAAGATTTACATTTTTTTAACCTATAATGCTTTCATGTGTATCTTTTTGCATAGTTTTACATGTTTTAACAATTTTATTGAGATATCTTTTTATCTGTGTCCACTTTAATTTCCTCCATCAATGTTTTATAGTTTTCTGTATACAACTCTTTCACATATGTGGTTAAGGTTATTGCTAAGAGTTTTACACTTTTTGCTGCTACTGTAAATGGAATTTTCTTAATTTCCTCTTTGGATAATTCATTGTTAGTATATAGAAATGCCATCAATTTTTGTATGTTGATTTTGTATCCTGTAACTTTACTGAATTTGTTAAAATAAAATTAACAATTGAGGAAGTGTGAAAATAGTATTATTGATGTTAGATGGGTTTCAGAGTAGAACTAGTTAAACTGAAAAACAAAAATTAGCACTGGAAAAGTAAATTACATAAATAGGAAAGACTCATGCCCAAAGACAGTTGTCAAAAATAAATATATATCTAAATGAATACGTTTTTTAAATGTTTAAATGTAGTGAAATGATACTATATTTTCAAATGTAAAGATCTAGAGTTAATGGTTATCATTGGCATAATGTTGTAAACAAATATTTTCTAAAAATGGGGAATGATCTCAAGCAAGCTCTTATACAAATGGCCTTGACACAGTCTCTGTGCATTATGTTTGTGTTATAATTTTTTTTAATTATTAAAGAGTACAGTTCAACTTGTATACATTGACCGAATGTGTTTCTTACATAAATGGAATTTTTATTAGAGTTGTAAATTATTGCTGGAATATTAATCTCAATGCTACAGGAATACAGAAATCCTCTATTATAAATGTTAGCTGTAAATCAGCATTCCTCTAATTACAAGAATAACCTGATGATTAGAAAATCATTCATGTGGCAACTATTAAAACTTAAACTTAATATAGGGTTATATTACAGCTTTCTTTAAAAATGGTTTATGATGCAGTATTTCACATCTGCTAAAAAGTATAGAGAATTTTGAGCACTTACACCTATCATACACTTCTATTAACTTATATTTTTCTATATTGATTTTATTTACGTATCATTTATCTAATACTATGGAACAAACCACCTCAGTAACTTTCTATTAAATATGAATTGACTAGGGTCAGTAGGCGTTTCTTCTGTTCTACAAAGTGTAGCTGAAGTCACTCATGTGGCCACATTCACCTGAGAGCACACAGAGAGGTGATTTACAACAGATTACGTGTCTACCTTGGGTTGAAAGTCAGAATGCTCTAAAACAATTCACTTACACTTTGTAGATGCTCTAAGAGGGTTTATGAGCATCATTTTAAATCACCCTGAAGTCTTAACAAAAGGCCCTATAGCCTCACCCATAATTTGATCTAAACCCTAAGACCATATTTTACTAAAAGCATCCTGGATTTAATCTTTTCCCTGAGGTTATTTCTTGCTTTGAGAATGTCTTACCAGCTGGAGAGATTGAGAATGAAAAATAGTTTTGTTTTTCAACTCAAAGTTCTAGGGTAGACATATTTCTACAATTTCTGCTTAAAAAATGAATAGTTCTTTAATAAATCACCTCTTTCTTCAAACAACATACCAGAAGTAGCAAAAAGAAGCCAACTGACACTATTGACATTCTGCATGAAAATTTCTTTAACCATAGCCACAATTTTCTTTGGCTTATGTTATATTTTTCAAGTTACCTCTGGAAATAGTCTCACTAATAGGTCCACCCATATTTAGCGTAAGTTCCTCTTTCTCCAGATTTCTTCATTGATATTCAAACGTCCCTTATTGTACAGAAAAACTCACTGTGTTTTCCTTTACTTTCTCTCACACTTAAAATACTTCTCATGTGTGTGATGTGTGATGTTTTTCCCACAATAACCAATTCTCTAACACCAGCTGGGTGTCCTCCAACAATTCCCTTCTGACACTACTGGAATTAATGCAGACCCCAGAGGTTAAAGGCTTAATCCAACAAGACTGCACCCCACTTCAGGTGCCAGCCAAAGGTCCAGGTTTCTAGAAAGTCCAGGCTGTTACTCTGACTGACCAGCTATAAATCAGGGTTTACATGACCCCCTACCTAGAGTTAATAATTTGCTAGAGTGGCTCACAGAACTTAGGAAAACAGTTTACTTACTATTGCTGACTTATTACAAAAGATATTGATTCTTTTTAAATTAATTAATTTATTTATTTTTGGCTGTGTTGGTTCTTCGTTTCTGTGCGAGGGCTTTCTCTAGTTGCGGCAAGCAGGGGCCACTCTTCATCACGGTGCACGAGCCTTTCACTGTCGCGGCCTCTCTTGTTGGGGAGCACAGGCTCCAGAAGCGCAGGCTCAGTAGTTGTGGCTCACGGGCCTAGTTGCTCCGCGGCACGTGGGATCTTCCCAGACCAGGGCTCGAACCCGTGTCCCCTGCATTGGTGGGCAGATTCTCAACCACTGCGCCACCAGGGAAGCCCAAGATATTGATATTTTAAAGAATGCAAATGAACATACAGATAAAAAAAGATACATAGGGTGAGGTCCTGAGTGGTATTGAGCACAGGAGCTTCTTTCCCCTTGGAGATGGGGTACCCCACACTCTTAGCAACTGGATGTGTACACCAACTTGGAAGCTACCTAAATCCCATACTTTAGGGATATTTATGTAGGCATGATTGATTATTAACTCATTTCCAGCCCCTCTCCTCTCTTGGTGGGGGCATAGGGCTGAAAGTTCCAAGCTTCTAATCATGGCTTGTTCTTTCTAGTGACCAGCCTCCATCCAGAAGCCCATTAAGCTTCACTTCATTAGAACAAAAGATGCTCATAACATCCAGGAAATTCCAAGGGATTTAGGAGCTCAGTGTCAGATGCTTCTATCATTCAGGAAATTACAAGGGTTTTAGGTACTCCGTGAGAGGAAGTGGGGTCAAAGACCAAATATTAACAGGAACTGGGGACACAGATTTTTTAATTATTATTATTATTTCACAGTCCATCCTTACAGCAAATTGATCCAATCTGTTCATTGTGTTCACTAATCTTGGGAAATAAAAACTCCATCATAAGAGTCAAATGTCCAATTAGGCTTGGGATATGAGTCAAGGAATTCCCTGGAGATCCCTGGTGGTGGGGGGGGAAGGGAGTCAGTGAGTTGCTGCCTGCCTGTGAATCTGGGCAGGAAGACTGGAAAAAGACTCTCAGGGTATATTTGCTATTTAGTTTTCAAGAATAACTATTTTTAATAACTATTATTAGGCCTATCCTATTCTTTGAGAATAACAGTAAATTATGATCAGTATTCCATTGCTAAAGTTACAGTAGAATGATCAGCTGCTGACACTAGGAACAGAATCATGACTCTCAAACAAGAAGATAGCCAAAACACGATGGAAACCGAACTAAGAATGCAGCAGGTACACTACAAAAGAGAAAAATTAGATCTGCTTCTGATGGGGCTTTGGGCACACAGAATGGATGTATGGAAAATGAAGGTGTTCTTCAGTAATTTTTAAAGATCTCAGGAATGGAAAATCTGGTTTAAGTTCTGACTCTGGGCAGTTACACATTAATGGAAATTTTTATTACAAGTATTTTAAAAAAAGGAAAATCATATTCTAAATATTCAGACTGATAAAACATGACATGCAGCTTATATTTGGTTATTTTCAATGATCAGAATTCCAATTTTTGTCTATATATGTCAGTGAGGTTGAGTCATTCATTCCGTTTCTTGATCTCAAAATGCATTAGCGTTTAAATCTTTCATAAATGTAAGGTATGTCATTTTGTTTTTTTTTTGTCTGAAGCTACAATTGCTAACGGCAGAGATAAAAATTGTCCTTACTCAATAAGAAGAAATACTTTAGGCAAAATAGCTTTTTACTGACTAACTTCATCTTTCCTTTTCTTTAAATTAGCTGGTATCACCACTTGTTTTTCAAGCTTGATTTTTGAAATAGAGGAAATATGACACCTGCCCTTGTCTAAAATTGTCAGTTTCATTCAATTGTTCCTTTCTGTTTCCAACACATTTTTAAAAGAAAGAAACTGAGATAATTAGATATACCAGTCTTATATAATTTTAAAAGAAATACCCCCATGTATTATTTTGGAGGGATATAGCCCTTAGATCTCAAAAGAAGTTAAAAGTTACCTATTTTAAAAGTTGGTATAATTGCATAGCAATACAATGTAACAAAATGTTTACAAGGGAAAATATTAGAACAACTATAATTATATTTCTCTTTATTTATTTATTTATTTTTAACATCTTTATTGGAGCATAATTACTTTACAATGGTGTGTTGGTTTCTGCTTTATAACAAAGTGAATCAGCTATACATATACATATATCCTCATATCTCCTCCCTCTTGCATCTCCCTCCAACCCTCCTTATCCCACCCCTCTAGGTGGTCACAAAGCACCGAGCTGATCTCCCTGTGCTATGATTTCATTGAAATGGGTTTAATTTAGAGGGAAAGGGTCTCCTCTCAGATTTCTATTGTAATTAGACAACTAAACAAACACCCATACAATACGTAATAAACTTGTTAAATTTTTTTAGAGTAATAGATTCATTTATCTGGAAATCTAAAAGAAAGTCTTCTGCATGACATACATAATTCACTGTGACCTTAAAAAAAGATGGCTTCAATACTGCACAATGTCTCTGATTTCCAAAATTCATTCTTCATTAGATCCTGATGGGCCAAATTATCAAAATGAATCAGTCAGGACATAATTTTTCAAAATGAATTTTACCATGAAATTCCACAGAACATGGTTGATGCAGTGTGAAGAAAGAGACAATCTTTTTTATAGTTATTATTACTTTGACAAGTAGAGAAATAATAGTGAAGCATATGAAGGGAATGGCTTAAAAAATAATAAATTTTGAGGAGGGCATAGCAGGTAAGAATGAATCAAACTTATTTTACTACTTAAAAGAAATTTAAAATTCTAATTTTTCAAATAAAAAAGGAATAGCTCTATACTATGCATATAAATGCATTAAAAATATTTTTGTTAGTCAAGAAAGTACAAGCTAGGGTGTTTTTTAAATTATTTAAGTCTTAATAAGACATTGTCATAGATGCTGAATAATCTTGTGTGCTCCAGCTACATATATGTTATATTTAAGAATCCTATAACATACTCATTTAGTCAAACCATGTAAATATTTTAACATTTATTGTAATACAAATGATATTAATAATGGAGCTGTTGGTAAAAGCCTAGGATATCCTTCCATTTATTACAAAAGACATAAAGAACCTCCAAGAATGAATGAAGAATTCATTAAATAAATCAGAACAAAATTTTTAAGCATATAACACGCTTGAGCAAACGCCAACACTGTAGTCAGTAAAATGATAAATACCAAAGTGTTGGTTCTATTTAGTGAAAGTGCAGACAAGAAAATAATTCCAACAACATGCTAAATACTAAGACAGGTCCACCAGAGGGCAGACAGCAAAAGCAAGAACTACAATTCTGCAGCCTGTGGAATGAAAACCATATTCACAGAAAGGTAGACAAAACGAAAAGGCAGAGGACTATGTACCAGATGAAGGAACAAGATAAAACCCCAGAAAAACAACTACATGAAGTGGAGATAGGCAACCTTCCAAAAAAGAATTCAGAATAACGATAGTGAAGATGACCCAGGACCTCAGAAAAAGAATGGAGGCAAAGATCAAGAAGATACAAGAAATGTTTAACAAAGATCTAGAAGAATTAAAGAACAAACACCTAGAAGAATTAAAGAACAAACAAACAGAGATGAACAATACAATAACTAAAATGAAAAATACACTAGAAGGAATCAATAGCAGAATAACTGAGGCAGAAGAACGGATAAGTGACCTGGAAGACAGAATGGTGGAATTCACTGCCATGGAACAGAATAAAGAAAAAAGAATGAAAAGAAATGAAAACAGCCTAAGAGACCTCTGGGACAACATTAAATGCACCAACATTAGCATTATAGGGGTCCCAGAAGGAGAAGAGAGAGAGAAAGGACCCAAGAAAATATTTGAAGAGATTATAGATGACAACTTCCCTAACATGGGAAAGGAAATAGCCACCCAAGTCCAGGAAGCACAAAGAGTCCCAGGCAGGATAAACCCAAGGAGAAACACGCCGAGACACATAGTAATCAAATTGACAAGAATTAAAGACAAAGAAAAACTATTAAAAGCAACAAGGGAAAAACGGCAAATACCATACAAGGGAACTCCCATACGGTTAGCAGCTGATTTCTCAGCAGAAACGCTACAAGCCAGAAGGGAGTGACATGATATATTTAAAGTGATGAAAGGGAAGAACGTACAACCAAGATTACTCTACACAGAAAAGACCTCATTCAGATTCTACAGGGAAATCAAAAGTTTTACAGACAAGCAAAACCTAAGAGAATTCAGCACCACCAAACCAGTGCTACAACAAACGCTAAAGGAAATTCTCTAAGTGGGAAATACAAGAGAAGAAAAGGACCTACAAAAACAAACCAAAAACAGTTCAGAAAATGGTAATAGGAACATACATATCAATAATTACCTTAAATGTGAATGGATTAAATGCTCCAACCAAAAGACACGGCTCACTGAATGGACACAAAAACAAGACCCATCTAAATGCTGTCTACAAGAGACCCACTTCAGACCTAGGGACACATACAGACTGAAAGTGAGGGGATGGAAAAAGATATTCCATGCAAATGGAAATCAAAAGAAAGCTGGAGTAGCAATACTCATATCAGATAAAATAGACTTTAAAATAAAGAATGTTACAAGAGACAAGGAAGGACACTACATAATGATTAAGGGATCAATCCAAGAGGAAGATATAACAATTATAAATATATATGCACCCAACAAGGAGCAGCTCAATACATAAGGCAAATGTTAACAGCTATAAAAGAAAAAATCAACAGTAACACAATAATAGTGGGGGACTTTAACACCTCACTTAAACCAATGGACAGATCATCCAGACTGAAAATTAATAAGGAAACAGAAGCTTTAAATGACACAATAGACCAGATAGATTTAATTGATATTTATAGGACATTCCATCTAAAAACAGCAGATTACACTTTCTTCTCAAGTGGACATGGAACATTCTCCAGGACAGATCATATCTTGGGTCACAAATCAAGCCTCAGTAAATTTAAGAAAAGTGAAATCCTATCAAGCACCTTTTCTGACCACAATGCTATGAGATTAGAAATCAATTACAGGGAACAAAACGTAAAAAACACAAACAAAAGGAGGTGAAAAAATATGTCACTAAATAACCAAGAGCTCACTGAAGAAATCAAAGAGGAAATCAAAAAATACCTAGAGCCAAATAACAATGAAAACACGAGGATCCAAAATCTATGGGATGCAGCAAAAGCAGTTCTAAGAGGGAAGTTTATAGCAATACAATCCTACCTCAAGAAACAAGAAAAACCTCAAATAAACAATCTAACCTTACACCTAAAGGAACTAGAGAAAGAAGAACAAACAAAACCCAAATTAGTAGAAGGAAAGAAATCAAAAAGATCAGAGGAGAAAGAAATGAACTAGAAACAAAAAAATAATAGCAAAGATCAATAAAACTAAAAGCTGGTTGTTTGAGAAGATAAACAAAATTGATAAACCATTAGACAGACTCATCAAGACAAAGAGGGAGAGCACTCAAATCAATAAAATTAGAAATGAAAAGAAGTTACAACAGACACTACAGAAATACAAAGCATCTGAAGAGACCACTACAAGCAGCTCTATGCCAATAAAATGGCCAACCTGGAAGAAATGGACAAATTCTTAGAAAGGTATAACCTTCCAAGACTGAACCACGAAGAAATAGAAAATATGAACAGACCAATCACAAGTCATGAAATTGAAACTGTGATTAAAAATCTCCCAACAAACAGAAGTCCAGGATCAGATGGCTTCTCAGGCGAATTCTATCAAACATTTAGAGAAGAGGTAACACCCATCCTTCTCCAACTCTTCCAAAAAATTGCAGAGGAAGGAACACTCCCAAACTCATTCTAGGAGGCCACAATCACCCTGATACCAAAACCAGACAAAGATACTACAAAAATAAGACAATTATAGACCAATATCACTGATGAATATAGATGTGAAAATCCTCAAAAAATACTAGTAAACACCATCAGCATATTCAAAAATGCCCTCAATATATTTTCTATCTTGGCCTCCCCTGAATTTCCATATTTTGGGTAATAAATTTATCATTCACATAGTCATCCAAAAAAAAAAAAAAATACTAGTAAACAGAAGCCAACAACACATTAAAAGGATCACACACCATGATCAAGTGGGATTTATCCCAGGGATGCAAGGATTCTTCAATATATGCAAATCAATCAATGTGATACACCATATTAACAAATTGAAGAATAAAAACCATATGATCATCTCAATAGATGCAGAAAAAGCTTTTGACAAAATTCAAAACCCATTTATGATAAGAACTCTCCAGAAAGTGGGCATAGAGGGAACCTACCTCAACATAATAAAGGCCATATACAACAAACCCACAGCAAACATCATTCTCAATGGTGAAAAACTGAAAGCATTTTCTCTAATATCAGGAACAAGACAAGGATGTCCACTCTCACCACTATTATTCAACATAGTTTTGGAAGTCCTAGCCACGGCAATCAGAGAAGAAAAAGAAATAAAATACATATTGGAAAAGAAGAAGTAAAATTGTCACTGTTTGCTGATGACATGATACTATACATAGAGAATCCTAAAGATGCCACCAGAAAACTACTAGAGCTAATCAATGAATTTGGTAAAGTTGCAGGATACAAAATTAATGCACAGAAATCTCTTGCATTCCTATACACTAACAACGAAAGATCAGAGAGAAATTAAGGAAACAATCCCATTCACCATTGCAACAAAAAGAATAAAATACCTAGGAATAAACCTACCTAAGGAGGTAAAAGACCTGTGTTCAGAAAACTATAAGACACTGATGAAAGAAATCAAAGATGTCACAAACAGATGGAGAGATACACCATGTTCTTGGATTGGAAGAATCAATAATGTGAAAATGACTATATTACCCAAAGCAATCTACAGATTCAATGCAATCCCTATCAAATTACTAATGGCAGTTTTTACAAAACTAAAATAAAAAATCTTAAAATTTGTATGGAGACACAAAAGACCCCAAATAGCTGAAACAATCTGGAGGGAAAAAAACGGAGCTGGAGGAATCAGACTCCCTGACTTCAGACTATACTACAAAGCTACAGTAATCAAGACAATATGGTACTGGCACAAAAACAGAAACATAGATCAATGGAACAGGATAGAAAGCCCAGAGATAAACCCATGCACCTATGGTCAACTAATCTATGACAAAGGAGGCAAGGACATACAATGCAGAAAAGACAGTCTCTTCAATAAGTGATGCTGGGAAAACGGCCCAGCTAGATGAATGAAATTAGAACACTCCCTAACACCACACAAAAAAATAAACTCAAAATGGATTGAAGACCTAAATGCAAGACCAGACACTATAAAATTCTTAGAGGAAAACATAGGCAGAACACTATTTTACATAAATCACAGCAAGATCTTTTTTGACCCACCTCCTAGAGTAATGGAAATAAAAACAAAAATAAAGAAATGAGACCTAATGAAACTTAAAAGCTTTTGCACAGCAAAGGAAACTATAAACAAGACGAAAAGACAACCCTCAGAATGGGAGATTATATTTGCAAACGAATCAATGGACAAAGGATTAATCTCCAAAATATATAAACAGCTCATGCAGCTCAATACTAAAAAATCAAACCCAAGCAAAAAATGAGCAGAAGACCTAAATAGACTTTTCTCCAAAGAAGAAATACAGATGGCCAAGAGGCACATGAAAAGCTGCTCAACATCAGTAATTATTAGAGAAATGCATATCAAAACTACAATGAGGTATCACCTCACACCAGTTAGAATGGGCATCATCAGAAAATCTACAAACGACAAATGCTGGAGAGGGTGTGGAGAAAAGGGAACCCTCTTGTACTGTGGGTGGGAATGTAAATTGATACAGCCACTATGGAGAACATTATGGAGGTTCCTTAAAAAATTAAAAATAGAATTACCATATGACCCAGCAATCCCACTACTGGGCATATACCCAGAGAAAACCATATTTCAAATAGACATATGCACCCCAATGTTTACTGCAGCACTATTTACACTAGTCAGGTCATGGAAACAACCTAAATGCCCATCGACAGAGGAATGGATAAAGAAGATGTGGTACATATATACAATTGAATATTACTCAGCCATAAAAAGGAACGAAATTGGGTCATTTGTAGAGATGTGGATGGACATAGAGACTGTTATACAGAGTGAAGTAATTCAGAAAGAGAAAAACAAATATTGTATATTAATGCATATATGTGGAATCTAGAAAAATGGTACAGATGAACCAGTTTGCAAGGCAGAAATAGACACACAGATGTAGAGAACAAACGTATGGACACCAAGGGGGAAAGTGTGGGTTGGGGGGGGTGTTGGTGAGATGAATTGGGAGACTGGGATTGACATATATATGCTAATATGTATAAAACAGATAACTAATAAGAAAAAAATACTATGATAAATCTGTAGTCTATATGCAGTTTGAAGGGAAGAGAATAATTTTTTGGTTAATGAGGAAAGACTCTAAAGAAACAGTGATATTCAAACTTGCTCTTATGATGAAGGCACGAAAGTAGATTGAGAATAAATTGTGAAGGTCCTTTTTGCCATACTTTAATATACTAGGGGTCAACTAAATTTATTAAACAAGTGGGTGATTTAAGCAGATTTGCATTACATAATAATTGCTCTGGTCACAGTTACAGATTTACACAGGGAGAAACTGGAAACGAGGACAACATTTATAATGTTTTTGCATAAGTTCAGACAACAGAAGATTGAGGGGTGAGCAACAGTGGTGGAGGTCGAAATGCACAGGAAGAAAGATTCAACATAGTAAGTAACATCAGAGGTAGTATCTAGAAAATTCAGTGAAGAATTAAATATGGATGCTTCAGATAACAGAGATATAAAAATAACAAATATAGATAAGTGAAAAAAGTCAATCTTAGATGTTACATTAGTTTTTTAGGGCTGCTATAACAAAATACCACAGACTGGATGGCTTAAAACAAAATAAATTAATTTTCTCACAGTTCTGGAGGTTAGAAGTAGAAGAGCAAGCTTTCAGCTGGTTTGGTTTCTTCTGAAGTGAAATGTGAGCAGCCCCCAGTTTTGCTAAAGCCTAGTCTATGTCTTCACAGTGCTTTAGAATGTGTGTATATGTGTATAAATGTATGACATATATTTATATATGTTGCTTTGCAGATGGTTGCCTTCTTGCTTTATCCTCACATGGCTTTTGCTCTGTGCATATGTATCCATGGTGTCTCTTCTGTTACTTGTAAAGACACCAGTCATATTGGATTAAGGTCCCACGTTTATGAACACATTTAACCTAAATTACTCCTTTAAAGACCCTATCTTCAAATACAGTCACACTGGGGATTAGGGCTTCGATATATGAATTTGGGTGGGGTGCACAATTCAGTCTATAATAGATGTACTATATTTTGAGACTTTCATCTACAAATATTTGGGGGTATATTTTTGGAAATATACTGGATGGTGAAAAAAAGCCACTGATGTTATGGGTTAATTTGTTATAGCGTGCAATTTAGTAACATATAAAGTAGGAAGAGAATGTTCTCATTAACGTATTTCGAAGGTATATTAATCAGTCTCTTAGCATAATAAATATTTATTTCTCACCCAAACTTTGATGTTAGTGTAGCCCTCATCTATCTTGTAACTTCTGGATTTGTAACATAGGGCCTCAAAGGTTATTACTGGAGGTTTGCCTCTGAATGTTTTAAGGGGCCAGTACTGGAAGTGTTTTAAATCATTCTCATCCTACGACCCCTTTTTAGAAACAAACCAAGCCACCTAGCCTCCTTATGACTCAAAGTGAGACTGAGAAATGTGGTCTTACTGTGAATCCACAAAGACAAAGTGATAAACTAAGCACATACCATCACCTCTGTCACATCAGAAATAATTACTAATAATAATCTGCTATATTCAATTCTAGTTACATTTATTTTATTATGCTCTCTATAAAATTACATATAAACATGATTATGTTTTTTGTTTGTTTCCTGCTTATACTACTTAAAACTCTTATCAGGGTAATTTTTGTATACAGTCTTATAGATCTACTTCATTATTTTAATGGGAGCATAGTTTTCTTTTTTATTACAATTACTTTAGCTAGTATTAGGACTAAGGGAAAGGGAGGAATCAAGGAAGATTGTAAGATTTTCATTTTGAGTAATCAAGTAGAGAGTTTTGTCATTTGTTGAAAAGGAAAGAGCTAGCTTGAGGGGAAACAAGATCTCTACTTTGGACCTGTGAGGTTGAGATACCTATTAGAGTGGAAATGTAAAATGGATGATCAAGGGTGCCAATCTGGAACTCAGCCAACACTTTCTATTCAGATTGACTGATTAACTGTCCACAATTTGAAATGCCACCTTTTTAAAGACTAGACATCTACATATAGGTTGTTTCTGCTATTTTGTTCCATTAAGTGGTTTTTATTTCCAGTCCTATCCCATTTTCTAATAGTTTTATTATTATTGTTTTAAGGTATTCTTTATTATCTATAGGACCTTTTCATATTGTTCTCTTCTTTAGAGTCATATATTTAATTATAAAATGATTTCCAGAACCAATTCTTTAGCCTGTTTCCCTTCCAAATAATACATGCTTTGACCCAAAGTCTGTGAGATTGAGGATTGCCTAATAAAAATCTTTTACAAAAATATCATAAAAATCTTAAACAAATCTCTTTTTTACTTAAGCTAACTTGAGTGGGCTTCTGCTGTTTGAGAAGAATTGTGCCCTAAGTTATTGATTTTTTTTTTTACACTGTTCATGTAAAAATTATAAGTAAAGTTTTTTTGATAAAAAGTTTTATGTGAATAAACAAGGAAAACTCTCAATAAAACAAAATCACTAATAAATAAGTACAGCTGACTTTAAAAAATTATACATTTCAAAAGATATGGGGATATATGTATATGTATAGCTGATTTGCTTTGTTATAAAGCAGAAACTAACACACCATTGTAAAGCAATTATACTCCAATAAAGATGTTTTAAAAAAAAGATATTATGCCCTTATTCCCCTTAAGCTGCTTAAACAAATTAAACATAGTAAATACTCATTCATGGATTCCATATTTGTGAATTCACCAACTTGCTACAATTTATTTGTAACCCCTAAATCAATACTCAAGAAGATTTTGCCATCATTCGTGAAACATGCACACAGTAGCAAAAATTTGAGTTGCCCAGTGCACACCAGATGAGGCTGGAAAATGCGATGCCTTATCTTCTTGTTTCATCTCTCAAGTCTATACAGGTATCCTTTTTGTGGTCTATTTAATGCCATGTTTTCTGCATTTTTTGCTTATTGTTGGTGACTTTGCTATTTTAAGTGTCACCCCACCCCCCAGAATAGTACTGAAGTGCTCTCTAGTGTTCCTAAGTGCAGGAAGGTTGTGATGTGCCTTATGGAGAAAATATGCTTGTTAGACAAGGTTTGTTCAGGCATGAGTTATAGTGTTGTTGGCTGTGAGTTCAATGGTAATAAGTCAACAATATATATTAAACAAGTTGTCTAAACGGAAACACACAAAACAAGGTTATGTAAATGGGACCTAATTAAACTTAAAAGCTTTTGCACAGCAAAGGAAATGAAACTGACAAAACAAAAAGACAACCTACTAAATGTGAAAAATACTTGAAAATGATATGACCAATAAGGGGTTACTATCCAAAATATATAAACAGCTTATACAACTCGATATAAAAAAATACCCAAACAGTTCATTCAAAAAATGGGCAAAAGACCTGAATAGACATTTTTCCAAAGAAGACATACAGATGGCCAACAGCTACATGAAAAGATGCTCAACACTGCTAATCATCAGACAAATGCAAATCAAAACCACAATTAGATATCACCTCACACCTGTCAGAATGGCTAACATCAAAAAGTCTACAAATAACAAATGTTAGAGAGGATGTGGAGAAAAGTGAACCCTTGTACACCATTGGTGAGAGTATAAATTGGTACAGTCACTAGAGAAAACAGTATAGAGGTTCCTCAAAAACTAAAAATAAAGCTACCATATGATCCAACAATTCACTCCTAGGTATATACCCAGAAAAAATGAAAACACTAATTTGAAAAGATACATGTACCTTAATGTTCATAGCAGCATTATTTACAATAGCCAAGATATGGAAGCAACCCAAGTGTCCATCAACAAATGAATGGATAAAGAAGATGTGAGATACACACACAAACACACACATACACAATGGAATATTACTCAGCTATAAAAAATAATGAATTTCTGCCATTTGCAACAAGGTGGGTGAACCTAGGGAGTATTTTCCTTAGTGAAATAAGTCAGACAGAGAAAAACAAATACTGCATGTTATCACTTATATGTGAAAACTAAAAAACTAAAACAAATGAACGAATATAACAAAACAGAAATGGACTCAGAGATATAGAGAACAAACTCATGTTTACTGGTTTGGGGAGAGGGAATGGGGGGGCAAGATAGGAGTATAGAATTAAGAGATACAAACTACTATGTTAAAATAGATAAACAACAAGGATGTACTGTACAACACAGGGAATTATAGCCATTATTATGTAATAACTATAAATGGAGTATTATCTGTAAAAATACTGAATCACTATGTTGTATACCTGAGACTAATATAATATTGTAAATCAACTATACTTCAATTAAAAACAAGGTTATGTATTGATTTGTTGGTGAAAGTGTGTGACCAGAGTCTCACAGGATGTGAATTCTGTATTTTCCCTAGGAACAGTGGCTCAGTGTTCCCTAATTCAGTGTATACACAGATACATATAAACACACACACACACATTCCAGGATGGACCTCCTCCTGCCTCTAGGCTACAAGAAGCCAAGTTTGTCTACCCGCTGTCTCAGGGGCCTGGAGAAGGGGTTCAGTGCCCCTGCCCTTTCCTTACCTAGGGAGCCCAGGCAGCTGTGACTCCTGCATCAGTCTGTGGCATTAGCTTGGCCTTCTAGATGGAATTTGAGTGCCTGCTTCTCAGCTCTGCCCATGATGACAGCTTGACCCCTCCTTCTAATGAACTCAGACTTATCTGTTTCTATTTTTTCTTCTAGAACTTAGAGTTTCTGGTGCTCCCAGCACCTATGCAGGGTTGGGTGGGGCTGGGATTGGCTATCAAGAGGGATCCGAAGGATCGCTCACCCCCAAATCCCTACCAAGCCAGAAATATTTGAAGTGATATAGATATAGTTGTACATTTTTCATAAAATGAGTTATATTTTAGAAGAAGTTGATGTCATTTTAATGCAAAGTGTTTCTATATTATGAATGTAGCTTCTATTTATTTTTCATTTGGAGTTTCAATTAGACTTTTATAATTATATGATGTTTCTATTCTAAATTACTACTGTAATGACTTACATTTAAAGATTTCCTGAAATTGTAGCATTCTCGCATTCTTAGAGTAAACCCTAGTTGGAAATACACAACATACCTTTTTTACCAAAATATTTACCAAAACATAAATAACAAGCAAAAAGAATATAGATCATTATTGTGAAACTGGATTAATTTATCACAAATTTTAAAAAGCCCACATAATCAATGTTCAGATGAAGCAAAGGAATACTAGTGGGACAAAGGAAAGGCCCTCTCTCTTATGCCCCTTCCCAGATATTACTTCACATTCAAGGTAACTATGATCCTGTTATCGAGGACCATGGTTTAATACTGCTTGTATTTAAATTTATAAAAATAAAATCATAGTGTATAAAGATTTTAATGTTTTTCTTCTTTTTTCAGAATTACCGTACATTTCTGCAATTCATCCATGTAGGTGCACATAGTATAGTTTTCATTTTTTTTAATGTACGTCATTAGAAAATTCTTGAATCTTACCTTGCACATAAATAAGGGCAAGTTGCCCAATTTTCTATTTCATTCTCTCACGCCACGTTAAAAATTAATTCAGTGATAATGAATCTTAGTCCATAGATTCAGTTGTGCAAGAACAATGACATTAAAAAATAACGTATTTTCTGTATCTCAACACTAGCTCTGAATTCAAGTCCCTTTCTTCCTTGACCTGTTTTTGTTTCATTATCCTAGGATAATTCAGAAAACTTAATCAGAAGAGGCTACATCTGAGCCTTAGTAACATGTTAATAAATGTTGTGGCTCAAATGTCTATTATTCCTGCTCTCACGGTTCCTTTTGGTCTAGAAATAACCTGTTACTTCTGTGCCATGACTGGGTTATAGGAGTCTTCTTTGAGATTACCTGTGATCCCCCATGTCTAGCTGTGCTATTCAGGAATTTCTATCTGACACCTCCATCAATCCTTCATAGTGATCCTAAGCACCAGGGCTTATTGTTACTTCTGTGTTAAGGACCTTTACAACTCTCCTTATTTTCCTCCTATTACCCAACCAGGTTTAATATCCCTTTTAGTTTCATGACTATTTTTTCCCCTTCAAGATATTATGCTCTTATATGGAATCTTAAAAAAAAAAAAAAAAAAAAAAAAGGTTCTGAAGAACCTAGGGGCAGGACAGGAATAAAGACGCAGACATAGAGAATGGACTTGAGTACACGGGAAGGGGGAAGGGTAAGCTGGGACAAAGTGAGAGAGTGGCATGGACATATATACACTACCAAATGTAAAATAGATAGCTAGTGGGAAGCAGCCACACAGCACAGGGAGATCAGCTTGGTGCTTTGTGTCCACCTAGAGGGGTGGGAAAGGGAGGGTGGGAGGCAGACACAAGAGGGAGGAGATATGGGGATATATGTAAATGTACAGCTGATTCACTTTGTTATAAAGCAGAAACTAACACACCATTGTAAAGCAATTATACTCCAATAAAGATGCTTAAAAAAAAAAAAAGATATTATGCTCTTATTCCCCCTTTACTTATCTTCACCACTTTCAAGATTTTTTTTTGAGCTTAGACATTTTGCTGGGAAAAGCACACCAGACACAAAGGCAACTTCTAATTTTTGCTTTCCCATTTGCCTCCTCTCAAGTAATGAATTAGAGATCAGTTTACAAATTTAAATGGGGGAAGAGACAGGGAATTAAATATTGTTAATAAATATACATATTTTAAATCTTGTTTTTTATATATCACCGGTTCCTCAAAATTTACGTATGGTACAGACATAGAATGAGGATAAAAATTATTTGGTGAGAAAAAAAAAACAAAACAACTTTCCTATTCTTTATATCCAGCTGTTCAGATGCCTTCTAATTCTAAATTTTTATTACTCTAAATATTGAAAGTCTTTGCATCTTCTGAGTTATTAAAGCTCTCCAAATCTAAAACATCCTGGTAGACTCAATTATTTTACTCCTTCTGAGAGTATACATATTGGTTTTATAAAATATCAACAGCAAAAGGAGAATTAGAGATTATTTAAGCTAATCTTCTCATTATATGGAAGAGAACCCTGAGATCCAGAGGAAAGAAATGACATAAGTGAGCCTAAAGTATTTGCCCCAATGGTATAATTTTTCACACATCGATGCCTGTTTTGAATCAAGGTGAAGTCTGTGGGAATTACATTAATTACATGTAACTTACCTTTTAAGAATTAGTGCTGAATCCTGAATACATTTTTAAAATCATATTTTGTGATCAGAGTTGAAAAAAATATTATTTTCAAATACTTTAATCTTACTTCTCACAGAGTGGAAATCTTTCTCTTTTCATTAGATTTAGTAATACAAAGGTAAGAAAAGTAGACTTTTTTTTTTTTAAACATCTTTATTGAAGTATAATTGCCTTACAAAGGTGTGTTAGCTTCTGCCCCACAACAAAGTGAATCAGTTATACATATACAATATGTTCCCATTTCTCTTCCCTCTTGCATCTCCCTCCCTCCCACCCTCCCCATCCCACCCCTCTAGGTGGTCACAAAGCACCAAGCGGATCTCCCTGTGCTATGTGGCTGCTTCCCACTAGTTATCTATTTTACATTTGGTAGTGTATATATGTCCATGACACTCTCTTCCCCTGTCACATCTCACCCCACCCCCTCCCCATATCCTCAAGTCCATTCTCTGGTAGGTCTGTGTCTTTATTCCCGTCTTGCCACTAGGTTCTTCATGGCCTTTTTTTTTTTTTTCCTTAGATTCCGTATATATGTGTTAGCATACTGTATTTGTTTTTCTCTTTCTGACTTACTTCACTCTGTATGACAGACTCTAACTCCATCCACCTCATTACAAATACCTCCATTTCATTTCTTTTTATAGCTGAGTAATATTCCATTGTATATATGTGCCACATCTTCTTTATCCATTCATCTGTCGATGGACATTTAGGTTGCTTCCATGTCCTGGCTATTGTAAATAGAGCTGCAATGAACATTTTGGTACATGACTCTTTTTGACCTATGGTTTTCTCAGGGTATATGCCCAGTAGTGGGATTGCTGGGTCGTATGGTAGTTCTATTTGTAGTTTTTTAAGGAACCTCCATACTGTTCTCCATAGTGGCTGTATCAATTTACAGTCCCACCAACAGTGCAAGAGTGTTCCCTTTCCTCCACACCCTCTCCAGCATTTATTGTGTCTAGATTTTTTGATGATGGCCATTCTGACTGGTGTGAGATGATATCTCATTGTAGTTTTGATTTGCATTTCTCTAATGATTAATGATGTTGAGCATTCTTTCATGTGTCTGTAGGCCATCTGTATATCTTCTTTGGAGAAATGTCTATTTAGGTCTTCTGCCCATTTTTGGATTGGGTTGTTCGTTTTTCTGTTATTGAGCTGCATGAGCTGCTTGTAAATCTTGGAGATTAATCCTTTGTCAGTTGCTTCATTTGCAAATATTTTCTCCCATTCTGATGGTTGTCTTTTGGTCTTGTTTATGGTTTCCTTTGCTGTGCAAAAGCTTTTAAGTTTCATTAGGTCCCATTTGTTTATTTGTGTTCTTATTTCCATTTCTCTGGGAGCTGGGTCAAAAAGAATCTTGCTGTGATGTATGTCATAGAGTGTTCTGCCTATGTTTTCCTCTAAGAGTTTGATAGTGTCTGGCCTTACACTTAGGTCTTTAATCCATTTTGAGTTTATTTTTGTGCATGGTGTCAGGGAGTGTTCTAATTTCATACTTTTACATGTACCTGTCCAATTTTCCCAGCACCACTTATTGAAGAGGCTGTCTTTTCTCCACTGTATATGCTTGCCTCCTTTATCAAAGATAAGGTGACCATATGTGTGTGGGTTTATCTCTGGGCTTTCTATCCTGTTCCATTGATCTATATTTCTGTTTTTGTGCCAGTACCAAACTGTCTTGATTACTGAAGCTTTGTAATATAGTCTGAAGTCAGGGAGCCTGATTCCCCCAGCTCCATTTTTCGTTCTCAAGATTGCCTTGGCTATTCGGGGTCTTTTGTGTTTCCATACAAATTGTGAAAATTTTTGTTCTAGTTCTGTGAAAAATGCCAGTGGTAGTTTGATAGGGATTGCATTGAATCTGTAGATTGCTTTGGGTAGTAGAGTCATTTTCACAATGTTGATTCTTCCAATCCAGGAACATGGTATATCTCTCCATCTATTTGTATCATCTTTAATTTCTTTCATCAGTGTCTTATAATTTTCTGCATACAGGTCTTTTGCCTCCTTAGGTAGGTTTATTCCTAGATATTTTATTCTTTTTGTTGCAATGGTAAACAGGAGTGTTTTCTTAATTTCACTTTCAGATTTTTCGTCATTAGTGTATAGAAATGCAAGAGATTTATGTGCATTAATTTTGTATCCTGCTACTTTACCAAATTCATTGATTAGCTCTAGGAGTTTTCTGGTAGCATCTTTAGGATTCTCTATGTATAGTATCATGTCATCTGCAAATAGTGACAGCTTTACTTCTTCTTTTCTGATTTGGATTCCTTTTATTTCTTTGTCTTCTCTGATTGCTGTGGCTAACACTTCCAAAACTATGTTGAATAATAGTGGTGAGAGTGGGCAACCTTGTCTTGTTCCTGATCTTAGTGGAAATGGTTTCAGTTTTTCACCATTGAGGACAATGTTGGCTGTGGGTTTGTCATATATGGCCTTTATTATGTTGAGGAAAGTTCCCTCTATGCCTACTTTCTGCAGGGCTTTTATCATAAATGGGTGTTGAATTTTGTCGAAAGCTTTCTCTGCATCTATTGAGATGATCATATGGTTTTTCTCCTTCAATTTGTTAATATGGTGTATCACATTGATTGATTTGTGTATGTTGAAGAATCCTTGCATTCCTGGGATAAACCCCACTTGATCATGGTGTATGATCCTTTTAATGTGCTGTTGGATTCTGTTTGCTAGTACTTTGTTGAGGATTTTTGCATCTATGTTCATCAGTGATATTGGCCTGTAGTTTTCTTTCTTTGTGACATCTTTGTCTGGTTTTGGTATCAGGGTGATGGTGGCCTCGTAGAATGAGTTTGGGAGTGTTCCTCCCTCTGCAATATTTTGGAAGAGTTTGAGAAGGATAGGTGTTAGCTCTTCTCTAAATGTTTGATAGAATTCGCCTGTGAAGCCATCTGGTCCTGGGCTTTTGTTTGTTGGAAGATTTTTAATCACAGTTTCAATTTCAGTGCTTGTGATTGGTCTGTTCATATTTTCTATTTCTTCCTGGTTCAGTCTCGGCAGTTTGTGCATTTCTAAGAATCTGTCCATTTCTTCCAGGTTGTCCATTTTATTGGCATAGAGTTGCTTGTAGTAATCTCTCATGATCTTTTGTATTTCTGCAGTGTCAGTGGATACTTCTCCTTTTTCATTTCTAATTCTATTGATTTGAGTCTTCTCCCTTTTTCTCTTGATGAGTCTGGCTAATGGTTTATCAATTTTGTTTATCTTCTCAAAGAACCAGCTTTTAGTTTCATTGATTTTTGCTATTGTTTCCTTCATTTCTCTTTCATTTATTTCTGACCTAATCTTTATGATTTCTTTCCTTCTGCTGGCTTTGGGGTTTTTTTGTTCTTCTTTCTCTAATTGCTTTAGGTGCAAGGTTAGGTTGTTCATTCGAGATGTTTCCTGTTTCTTGAGGTAGGCTTGTATTGCTATAAACTTCCCTCTTAGCACTGCTTTTGCTGCGTCCCATAGGTTTTGGGTCGTCGTATCTCCATTGTCATTTGTTTCTAGGTATTTTTTGATTTCCCCTTTGATTTCTTCAGTGATCACTTCGTTATTAAGTAGTGTATTGTGTAGCCTCCATGTGTTTGTATTTTTTACAGATCTTTTCCTGTAATTGATATCTAGTCTCATAGCGTTGTGGTCGGAAAAGATACTTGATACGATATCAATTTTCTTAAATTTACCAAGGCTTGATTTGTGACCCAAGATATGATCTATCCTGGAGAATGTTCCATGAGCACTTGAGAAAAATGTGTATTCTGTTGTTTTTGGGTGGAATGTCCTATAAATATCAATTAAGTCCCTCTTGTTTAATGTATCATTTAAAGCTTGTGTTTCCTTATTTATTTTCATTTTGGATGATCTGTCCATTGGTGAAAGTGGGGTGTTAAAGTCCCCTACTATGATTGTGTTGCTGTCGATTTCCCCTTTTATGGCTGTTAGTATTTGCCTTATGTATTGAGGTGCTCCTATGTTGGGTGCATAAATATTTACAATTGTTATACCTTCCTCTTGGATCGATCCCTTGATCATTATATAGTGTCCTTCTTTGTCTCTTGTAATAGTCTTTATTTTAAAGTCTATTTTGTCTGATATGAGAATTGCTACTCCAGCTTTCTTTTGATTTCCATTTGCATGGAATATCTTTTTCCATCCCCTCACTTTCAGTCTGTATGTGTCTCTAGGTCTGAAGTGGGTCTCTTGTAGACAGCATATATATGGGCCTTGTTTTTGTATCCATTCAGCCAGCCTGTGTCTTTTGGTGGGAGCATTTAATCCATTTACATTCAAGGTAATTATCGATATGTATGTTCCTATTCCCATTTTCTTAAAGGTTTTGGGTTTGTTTTTGTAGGTGTTTTCCTTCTCCTGTGTTTCTTGCCTAGAGAAGTTCCTTTAGCATTTGTTGTAAAGCTGGTTTGGTGGTGCTGAACTCTCTCAGCTTTTGCTTGTCTGTAAAGGTTTTAATTTCTCCATCACATCTGAATGAGATCCTTGCTGGGTAGAGTAATCTTGGTTGTAGGTTTTTCTCCTTCATCACTTTAAGTATATCCTGCCACTCCCTTCTGGCTTGCAGAGTTTCTGCTGAAAGATCAGATGTTAACCTTATGGGGATTCCCTTGTGTGTTATTTGTTGTTTTTCCCTTGCTGCCTTTAATATGTTTTCCTTATATTTAATTTTTGACAGTTTGATTAATATGTGTCTTGGCGTGTTTCTCCTTGGGTTTATCCTGTATGGGACTCTCTGTGCTTCCTGGACTTGATTAACTATTTCCTTTCCCATATTAGGGAAGTTTTCAACTATAATCTCTTCAAATATTTTCTCAGTCCTTTTCTTTTTCTCTTCTTCTTCTGGGACCCCTATAATTCGAATGTTGGTGCGTTTAATGTTGTCCCAGAGGTCTCTGAGACTGTCCTCAGTTCTTTTCATTCTTTTTTCTTTATCCTGCTCTGCAGTAGTTATTTCCACCATTTTATCTTCTGTGTCACTTATCCGTTCTTCTGCCTCAGTTATTCTGCTATTGATCCCATCTAGAGTATTTTTAATTTCATTTATTGTGTTTTTCATCATTGCTTGCTTCCTCTTTAGTTCTTCTACGTCCTTGTTAAATGTTTCTTGCATTTTGTCTATTCTATTTCCAAGATTTTGGATCATCCTTACTATCATTATTCTGAATTCTTTTTCAGGTAGACTACCTATTTCCTCTTCATTTGTTAAGTCTGGTGTGTTTTGACCCTGCTCCTTCATCTGCTGTGTGTTTTTCTGTTGTCTCATTTTGCTTATCTTACTGTGTTTGGGGTCTCCTTTTCACAGGCTGCAGGTTCGTAGTACCTGTTGTTTTTGGTATCTGTCCCCAGTGGCTAAGGTTGGTTCAGTGGGTTGTGTAGGCTTCCTGGTGGAGGGAACTAGTGCCTGAGTTCTGGTGGATGAGGCTGGATCTTGTCTTTCTGGTGGGCACGTCCACATCTGGTGGTGTATTTTGGGGTGTCTGTGGCCCTATTATGATTTTAGGCAGCCTCTCTGCTAATGGATGGGGCTGTGTTCCTGTCTTGCTAGTTGTTTGGCATAGGGTGTTCAGCACTGTAGCTTGCTGGTCATTGAGTGATGCTGGGTCTTGATGTTGAGATGGAGATATCTGAGAGATTTTTGCCGTTTGGTATTACGTGGAGCTGGGAGGTCTCTTGTGGACCAGTGTCCTGAAGTTGGCTCTCCCACCTCAGAGGTACAGCCCTGATGCCTGGCTGGAGCACCAAGAGCCTTTCGTCCACACAGCTCAGAGTAAAAGGGAGAAAAAATAGAAAGAAAGAAAGAAAGAGGCTATAATATAGTGAAGTAAAATAAAGCTATTATAAAGCAAAGCTATACAGACAAAATCTCACCCAGAAGCATATACATATACACTCACAAAAAAAGGAAAAGGGGAAAAATTAATATATCCTGCTCCCAAAGTCCACCTCCTGAATTTGGGATGATTCGTTGTCTATTCAGGTATTCAACAGATGCAGGCACATCAAGTTGTGGAGTTTTAATCCACTGCTTCTGAGGCTGCTGGGAGAGATTTCCCCTTCTCTTCTCTGTTCGCACAGCTCCTGGAGATCAGCTTTGGATTTGGACCCGCCTCTGCGTGTAGGTCGCCTGAGGGCGTCTGTTCCGCACCCAGACAGGACGGGGTTAAAGGAGCAGCTGCTTCGGGGGCTCTGGCTCACCCAGGCCGCGGGGAGGGAGGGGTACAGAGGAGGCGGGGCGAGCCTGCGGCGTCAGAGGCCGGCGTGACGTTGCACCAGCCTGAGGCGTGCAGTGCGTTCTCCCAGGGGAAGTTGTCCCCGGATCACGGGACCCTGGCAGTGGCGGGCTGCACTGGCTCCCGGGAGGGGCGGTGTGGAGAGTGACCTGTGCTTGCACACAGGCTTTTTGGAGGCGGCAGCAGCAGCCCCAGCGTCTCACGCCCGTGTCTGGGGTCCGCGCTGTTAGCTGCGGCTCGCGCCCGTCTCTGGAGTTCGTTTAGGCGGCGCTCTGAATCCCCTCTCCTCGCGCGCCACGAAACAAAGAGGCAAGAAAAAGTCTCTTGCCTCTTCGGCAGCTGCAGACTTTTTCCCTGTCTCCCTCCCAGCCAGCTGTGGTGCGCTAACCCCTTCAGGCTGTGTTCACGCCGCCAGCCCCAGTCCTCCCTGCGATCCGACCCAAGCTGAGCCTCAGCTCCCAGCCCCGCCCGCCCCGGCGGGTGAGCAGACAAGCCTCTCGGGCTGGTGAGTGCTGGTCGGCACTGATCCTCCGTGCGGGAGTCTCTCCGCTTTGCCCTCCGCACCCCTGTGGCTGCGCTCTCCTCCGTGGCTCCGAAGCTTCCCCCCTCTGCCACCCGCAGTCTCTGCCCGCGAAGGGGCTTCCTAGTGCGTGGAAATCTTTCCTCCTTCACAGCTCCCTCCCACTGGTGCAGGTGCCATCCCTATTCTTTTGTCTCTGTTATTTCTTTTTTCTTTTGCCCTACCCAAGTACGGGGGGAGTTTCTTGCCTTTTGGGAGGTCTGACGTTTTCTGCCAGCGTTCAGTGGGTGTTCTGTAGGAGCAGTTCCACGTGTAGATGTATTTCTACTGTATCTGTGGGAAGGAAGGTGATCTCCGCGTCTTACTCTTCCGCCATCTTCTCTCCTCCAAAGTAGACTATTAATAGTCTACTTTTAAACTGTTATATATAATGTTAAACTGAGATAATTTATAGTTATCTACTAATAAACTGAGATAACTATAAATTATCTCAATTTAACATTATATCCCTGAATATTATATTCCCTAAAATTTTAACAAGATTTTGGAGAAACAAAAGAGTATCATATATTCATATTTTTATGTCTAAGTTCCCAAACATCTTAGTCAACCACATATAAATATGCAATTTTATAACTAGCTTCCCTTAAGATACATATGTAAATGATATGGCTGATAATCAAATCAGACTCCTTCATTTTTTGTTGCATCACAACTTAAACTAAAGCATAATTTTATTTTATATGCCAACAAAATTGTCATTCTGCAAAATAGCCTTCATAATATATATTAAGGCCATATAAAATGAATTATTATTGTAACTAAGTGTGCACTGTGAAATGGTTTAGTAAAACACTGGCTTGCATGACATATTCTTGTCTTGCTTAACAACTGTAATAAAATAGGAATGATAGGGCTTTAAAGAACAGTGTAGAATTAGAAATAGAAATTACTGTGCATTATATTGCCATTTGATACGATGCACTGTAGCTTGTTGACAGTAATCTTAATGAGGATTATACCAGAGATATCAAAAATATATGTTGTCATCTATTAACAGTCAAATACTCGAAGGTATTTATCTTGTGTCTACATTTGCATGCTACTTTTAAAAGGCTCTTATTTTAATTAACAGAATATTGAAATCCCATTTGAAAAGAAATTTGAATGCTAAATTAAACCATCAATAAAATTCAACAGAGACAACATACTGAGAAAATGCAGAAAATCTGAATGGCTTTGAAATTTGGATTGTGAAAGACAAATTAAATTCAACTGGGGAGATGTACTATCTGGTACTGACATTCAGAAAAATTTTCAAGATTTGGCCATTGGCTTACCAAGTGGATAACGTAATATGTATCTATTCCCAGGAGATGAGTAGGATATGTAGTTCTGTTTAAATCCTCAAGCAATTGTACAATTAGTGGTCTGTATTTTCTGCATTGCCATTGAAGAATCTAAATGTATCTTTAATTATTTAGGACTTTCAGTTAAATACATCAGGGATCCTAATCTAAGTAATATAGGGCTAGGGTTGGGGTGAAGTTTATTGGCTAAATAGATCCAATTCATTGAAGAAATCAACAGAAAGGCAGGGAGGAATCTGGACCAAAAATACATTTGGATCTCAAACACTGACCGGTTCATCTAATATGTTCTTCTCCACTTGTGTTGGGTGTATTAGTTTTTTACATATTTCTTGCTACATGATGGAAAGTTGGCAAACACCAGGTTCAAAGTTTCTATTTTACATCTTAAGCCTTTTCTGATTTCAAATTTTATAATCTTAGATAAAGTTTCTAGTTATCCCAGCTTGGGTTTGGTTCTTACACATGGCCAAGGTTTAGCTGGATAATGGAAGGATGAAAAAGTTATACTGTGGGCAAAACTGTCTGGAGTAGGGCAAGTTTTATAGAAGGAGCCGTTCTTCTCAAAAGACAAAATAAACAGAAATAATTATTGTCTTGCACTCAAGTTGTAATTGCATATGAGATATATGCATATACCGAAACTATCCATGGTCTCAGTTTAGGTTAATTAATTCATCTGAAATTAGTTATTGAGTACCTATTATGTGCTAAGCACATAGCTGTGCTAAGCACCTCAGATACCACAGTGAAGAAGACTGATAGCTTCTTTGCCCTCACATAATGCACATTTTAGTGTGGAGATAGCCAAAGGTTATAAACAAATATAAAAACTTTGTATCATGTGAAATAAACAAGGGATTGAGATGAAGAAAGGTGTAGGGTGGCTATTTAAATAATATGGTCAGTGAAGAACTTTTTGGGGAATCATTCTAGTCAGTGAAAAAAAAGAAAAAAGCATGTGCAGTCTCTGGATTGTAAAAGACTGTGGTCTATAACTAGTGAAATGCAGGGTAGTCTTAGTTAAGGTTGGAGAAATGATTAGATCATACAGAAACTCAAAGGCCTGGAGTATGAATTTTATTCTAAATGCAATGTGAAGCTTTTGAAGCATTTCAAGCTATGGAACGATATGATCTCATTTATATTTTTAAAAGTTTCACTCTTGCTGTTACGTAGAGAATGATTTGGGGTGATGGATAAAAAAACTTATTTGGTGATATCTTGTATATGGGGGGTGTGAGAAATTAAGAATCTAGGATAAGTCCTTGTTTTCAAAATTTAGTAAGTAGACAGATGGTGCTACCAAGTAGTAAGATAGAGAAGACTTATGTATACACAAATAACTGTGGTAGAAAGAAATGGAGAGCTCACTGCAGTGCATGATAATGTTGAAATAAGAGACATACAAATAAAAAAATCAGGTAACTAGATGCATGAGTCTAGAGTTCAAGTGAGGACAGAAACTGCTTTTAGTATGGTGTGTTGTCTCTCAGGCATATTCCATGATCTCGATTCAGAACCTTAGGGGTTTACATTATAATGTCCTCTTCCATTATGGCTAGCCATAAGTTCCGTACAAATTGTTTTCCTACCAATGATATCTTTATAATATTAGAGATTAGAGGGTCCATTGGGTCCTATGGTCCAAATGGCACAAATACCTGGAGCTCCTGCAGATTTTTTTTTCTATTCTACACCTAACTTAAAACAATTAAATTACTTAAGTAAATTATTGTAGGTCTTTTGTGGGAGGATATATATCTACTAATGATAGTTGCCATGATTTTCCTTTGTCCTTTCAAATAGGAATGTGGGCTCTCTTTCAGTGGTTTCATGGTCTAAGAAATGTCTCAGGTTTGGTAACTGACCATGAACCATGACTATTTTGGGGCTGCTTTTCTTGATTTCCTCATAATCCCTTGATAATTTGAGTTATCATAAAGGTTAAGCAATACTTTTTTGACTCATGTTTCTTCCTTCTAGAAACAACTGCAATACATCAGTCATCTCCACGACCCTCTGAAGATGAGCCCCTTCAACTGCCACTCTGATGTTGCTGTTCATTGCAAATATTGTGCCCACCTGGCTTTTGACATTTATGTGCCACCACCTGACCTCTTAGGGGACCAATTCCTTTACAGCATCACCTGTGGTTAGCCCTGACCTACAAGAAGGAGCCACCACTCAAAGATGGTGGCGCACCTTTCATCAGCACATTTTGTTGTTATAACTTTGGTAAATGGAGTTTCCTCTAGGCTCATCAGTGGAATATTGTTGGTCAGTGGAATTTCTAACCTTATGCTGTACATTTACTTTACAATTCCCAATTCTCTAATCCTATGATCTTTTCCTTCACTATCACAGAATTTTGGCATTTCTATTTCATTTAACATGAGTCATCACTTTATCCAAGCTTAAAAGAGAAATCCTAATAGCATGGTGGAACCACCTACCAGAATTCTTGTCAGGGTGTTAAATTTTGTATCATGGGAAGGTATTCCCATATCAGCAAACTTTCCCTTTTATCAACTTTATGTTCTCCCTTTTCTATCAAACACCCTCAAGATCCAGTCACAGCTCCTGAAAATACTTATTAACCAGATCCTGAAACTTTTTTTTTTCATTACCTCTCCTCCCTTTGAAATCCCAGTTTCAATTCAGCCAGGCTATGCTAGGTTTGAGTTCTGTTATTGATCTAGCTGCCTAGAATGGAAAAAAGGTGAATCCTAAGGCAGGAAAGCTTTGTTTTGTAAGGTACCCTCATGATCTTCAAACAAGGAAAAAGGGAAACATCTTCTAAAGGGGGTAACATGCCACTTCTGTGGGCTCAGTTAAGAGGAATCTGCAAGTAGAAAGTTCTCAAATGTCCCTAAGCTATTATCCATACACCATAATTCCCTCTTAGATCCCTTTTATTTTTATTTAAGTCATAACATGAAATCTTTAGTGAAAGAGAAAGGCTGGTATAAACATGTATAATAAACTCATGTGAAAATATAAAGAAGACTAATTAGCTAAATGTGTTTCAAAAGAAAAGAAAATTACCCTTCTAAAGAGTATTTTTTTTCAAAATGACAGTATTTTTACCATGAGCAGATTCTTATAATTCAGAAAACAACGACTTGAACATAATATGTTTAAAAACTCAAATGAAATCACATGCAAAAATGATCTTACATGGTTATATATAATGAAACTAGATACAAGAGAAAAGATTTTCTAACTGTGGTTACTTTGTGACATTGTGATGATATTTTGGAAAATTATTTCAGTTCTCTAATAACTGTTACTCATCTGAAAATTACAATAAAAAAGAATACACTTCATAGTGGTTTGCTGTAAGTATTGAAAATAATAAATATAAGGCTCTTAGTACATGGTACATAGTAGGTACTTAATAGACGTTTGTTGAATAAATGAATTTTAATCATTCAATTCAAATTAACAATTATCTATACATTAATTACAAATAACATATGTCCATGGGGGAAGAAATTCTCTGAAAAATATCGTAGGGAACAATAAAACTAACCAAAAAGACAAGGCTTTTATATGACCATTTAAATTTCTATTCCTAGCAGGTCTAAAGTTGCCAAGATTTGTAATATATTCTGAGTAAAAAAGGTTTCATATCTTTTTTTTTTTTTTGGTTGTTTGTTTTTTTCTTATTGAGTTGTATGAGCTATCTGTATATTTTTTTTTTTTGAATTTTTGAATTTTATTTATTTTTTTACACAGAAGGTTATTAGTTGTCCACTTTATACGTATTAGTGTATACATGTCAATCCCAATCTCCCAATTCATCACACCACCACCACCACCAACCCCTCCCGCCACTTTCCCCCCTTGGTGTCCATAGTTTGTTCTCTACATCTGTGTCTCTATTTCTACCCTGCAAACCGGTTTATCTGTACCATTTTTCTAGGTTCCACATATATGCATTAATATATGATATTTGTTTTTCTCTTTCTGACTTACTTCACTCTGTATGACAGTCTCTAGATTCATCCACGTCTCTACAAATGACCCAATTTTGTTCCTTTTTATGGCTGAGTAATATTCCATTGTATGTATGTACCAAATCTTCTTTATCCATTCGTCTGTCGATGGGCATTTAGGTTGCTTCCATGACATGGCTATTGTAAACAGTGCTGCAATGAACATTTGGGTGCATGTGTCTTTCTGAATTATGGTTTTCTCTGGGTATATGCCCAGTAGAGGGATTATGGGTCATATGGTAATTCTATTTTCAGTATTTTAAGGAACCTCCATACTGATCTCCATAGTGGCTGTATCAATTTATATTCCCACCAACAGTACAAGAGGGTTCCCTTTTCTCCACACCCTCTCCAGCATTTGTTGTTTGTAGATTTTCTGATGATGCCCATTCTAACTGGTGTGAGGTGATACCTCATTGTAGTTTTGATTTGTATTTCTCTAATAATTAGTGATGTTGAGCAGCTTTCCATGTGCTTCTTGGACATCTGTATGTCTTCTTTGGAGAAATGTCTATTTAGGTCTTCTGCCCATTTTTGCATTGGGTTGGTGTTTTTTTTTTTAAATATTGAGCTGCATAAGCTGTTTATACATTTTGGAGATTAATCCTTTGTCCGTTGATTCGATTGCAGATATTTTCTCCCATTCTGAGGGTTGTATTTTCGTCTTGTTTGTAGTTTCCTTTGCTGTGCAAAAGCTTTTAAGTTTCATTAGGTCCCATTTCTTTACTTTTATTTTTATTTCCATTACTCTAGGAGGTGGGTCAAAAAAGATCTTGCTGTGATTTACGTCAAAAAGTGTTCTGCCTATGTTTTCCTATAAGCGTTTTATAGTGTCCGGTCTTACATTTAGGTCTCTAATCAATTTTGAGTCTATTTTTGTGTATTGTGTTAGGGCGTGTTCTAATTTCATTCTTTTACATGTAGCTGTCCAGTTTTCCCAGCACCACTTATTGAAGAGACTGTCTTTTCTCCATTGTATATCCTTGCCTCCTTTGTCAGAGATTAGTTGACCATAGGTGCGTGGGTTTACCTGTGGGCTTTCTATCTTGTTCCATTGATCTATGTTTCTGTTTTTGTGCCAGTACCATATTGTCTTGATTATTGTAGCTTTGTAGTATAGTCTGAAGTCAGGGAGTCTGATTCCTCCAGTTCTGTTTTTTTCCCTCAAGGCTGCTTTGGCTATTCAGGGTCTTTTGTGTCTCAATACAAATTTTAACATTTTTTGTTTTAGTCCTGTAAAAACTGCCATTGGTAATTTGATGGTGATTGCATGGAATGTGTAGATTGCTTTTGGTAGTATAGTCATTTTCACAATATTGATTCTTCCAATCCAAGAACATGGTATATCTCTCCATCTGTTTGTGACATCTTCGATTTCTTTCATCAGGGTCTTATAGTTTTCTGAGCACAGGTCTTTTACCTCCTTAGGTAGGTTTATTCCTAGCTATTTTATTCTTTTTGTTGCAATGGTGAATGGGATTGTTTCCTTAATTTCTCTCTGATCTTTCGTTGTTAGTGTATAGGAATGCAAGAGATTTCTGTGCATTAATTTTGTATCTGGCAACTTTACCAAATTCATTGATTAGCTCTAGTAGTTTTCTGGTGGCATCTTTAGGATTCTCTATGTATAGTATCATGTCATCAGCAAACAGTGACAATGTTACTCCTTTTCCAATTTGTATTCCTTTTATTTCTTTTTCTTCTCTGATTGCCATGGCCAGGACTTCCAAAACTATGTTGAATAATAGTGGTGAGAGTGGACATCCTTGTCTTGTTCCTGATCTTAGAGGAAATGCTTTCAGTTTTTCACCATTGAGAATGATGATTGCTGTGGGTTGGTCGTATATGGCCTTTATTATGTTGAGGTAGGTTCCCTCTATGACCACTTTCTGGAGAGTTCTTATCATAAATGGGTGTTAAATTTTGTCAAAAGCTTTTTCTGCATTCTATTGAGATGATCATATGGTTTTTATTCTTCAGTTTGTTAATATGGTGTATTACATTGATGGATTTGTGTATACTGAAGAATCCTTGCATCCCTGGGATAAATCCCACTTGATCATGGTGTGTGATCCTTTTAATGTGCTGTTGGATTCTGTTTGTTAGTATTTTGTTGAGGATTTTTGCATCTATATTCATCAGTGATATTGGTCTGTAATTGTCTTTTTTTGTAGTATCTTTGTCTGGTTTCGGTATCAGGGCGATGCTGGCCTCATAGAATGAGTTTGGGAGTGTTCCTTCCTCTGCAATATTTTGGAAGAGTTTGAGAAGGATAGGTGTTAGCTCTTCTCTAAATGTTTGATAGAATTCACCTGTGAAGCCATCTGGTCCTGGGCTTTTGTTTGTTGGAAGATGTTTAATCACAGTTTCAATTTCATGACTTGTGATTGGTCTGTTCATATTTTCTGTTTCTTCCTGGTTCAGTCTTGGAAGGTTATACCTTTCTAAGAATTTGTCCATTTCTTCCAGGTTGGCCATTTTACTGGCATAGAGTTGCTTGTAGTGGTCTCTTCAGATGCTTTGTATTTCTGTGGTGTCTGTTGTAACGTCTCCTTTTTCATTTCTAATTTTATTGATTTGAGTCCTCTCCCTCTTTTTCTTGATGAGTCTGGCTAATGGTTTATCAATTTTGTTTATCTTCTCACAGAAGCAGCTTTTAGTTTTATTGATCTTTGCTATAGTTTTCTTTGTTTCTAGTTCATTTATTTCTGCTCTGATCTTTATGATTTCTTTCCTTCTGCTAACTTTGGGTTTTTTTGTTCTTATTTCTCTAGTTCCTTTAGGTGCAAGGTTAGATAGTTTATTTGAGATTTTTCTTGTTTCTTGAGGTAGGGTTTTATTGCTAGAAACTTCCCTCTTAGAACTGCTTTTGCTGCATCCCATAGATTTTGGATCCTCGTGTTTTCATTGTTATTTGTCTCTAGGTATTTTTTGATTTCCTCTTTGATTTCCTCAGTGATCTCTTGGTTATTTAGCAATGTACGGTTTAGCCTCCATGTGTTTGTGTTTTTTACGTTTTTTTCCCTGTAATTCATTTCTAATCTCATAGCGTTGTGGTTGGAAAAGATGCTTGATATGATTTCACTTTTCTTAAATTTACTGAGGCTTGATTTGTGACCCAAGATGTGGTCTATCCTGGAGAATGTTCCATGTGCACTTGAGAAGAAAGTGTAATCTGCTGTTTTTAGATGGAATGTCCTATAAATATCAATTAAAATTATCTGGTCTATTGTGTCATTTAAAGCTTCTGTTTCCTTATTAATTTTCTGTTTGGATGATCTGTCCATTGGTATAAGTGAGGTGTTAAAGTCCCCCCACTATTATTGTGTTACTGTCAATTTCCTCTTTTATAGCTGTTAGCTGTTGCCTTATGTATTGAGGGGTTCCTATGTTGGGTGCATATATATTTATAATTGTTACATCTTCTGCTTGGATTGATCCCTTGATCATTATGTAGTGTCCTTCCTTTTCTCTTGTAACATTCTTTATTTTAAAGTCCATTTTATCTGATATGAGTATTGCTACTCCAGCTTTCTTTTGATTTCCATTGGCATGGAATATCTTTTTCCATCCCCTCACTTTCAGTCTGTATGTGTCCCTAGTCTGAAGTGGTTCTCTTGTAGACAGCATATATATGGGTCTTGTTTTTGTATCCATTCAGCAAGCCTGTGTCTTTTGGTTGGAGCATTTAGTCCATTCATGTTTATGGTAATTATCGATATGTATGTTCCTGCTACTATTTTCTTAATTGTTTTGTATTTGTTTCTGTAGGTCCTTTTCTTCTCTTGTGTTTCCCACTTAGAGAAGTTCCTTTAGCATTTGTTGTAGAGCTGGTTTGGTGGTGCTGAACCTCTTAGCTGTTACTTGTCTGTAAAGCTTTTAATTTCTCCATCAAGTCTGAATGAGATCCTTGCTGGGTAGAGTAATCTTGGTTGTAGGTTCTTCCCTTTCATCACTTTAAATATATCATGGCACTCACTTCTGGCTTGTAGAGTTTCTGCTGAGAAATCAGCTGCTAACTGTATGGGAGTTCCCTTGTATGGTATTTGTCATTTTTCCCTTGTTGCTTTCAATAATTTTTCTTTGTCTTTAATTTTGCCAATTTGATTATTATGTGTCTCGGTGTTTTTCTCCTTGGGTTTATCCTGTATGGGACTTGCTGCGCTTCCTGGACTTGGGCGGCTATTTCCTTTCCCATGTTAGGGAAGTTTTCGACTATAATCTCTTCAAATATTTTCTCGGGTCCTTTCTCTCTCTCTTCTCCTTCTGGTACCTCTATAATGCAAATGTTGTTGCGTTTAATATTGTCCCAGAGGTCTCTTAGGCTGTCTTCATTTCTTTTCATTCTTTTTTCTTTATTCTGTTCCGCAGCAGTGAATTCCACCATTCTGTCTTCCAGGTCACTTATCCGTTCTTCTGCCTCAGTTATTCTGCTATTGATTCCTTCTACTGTAGTTTTCATTTCAGTTATCGTATTGTTCATCTCTGTTTGTTCTTTAATTCTCCTAGGGTTTTGTTAAACATTTCTTGCATCTTCTCGATCTTTGCCTCCATTCTTTTTTCAAGGTCCTGGATCATCTTCACTATCATTATTCTGTATTCTTTTTCTGGAAGGTTGCCTATCTCCACTTCATTTAGTTGTTTTTCTGGGGTTTTATCTTGTTCCTTCATCTGGTACATAGCCCTCTGCCTTTTCATCTTGTCTGTCTTTCTGTGAATGTGGTTTTTGTTTCACAGGCTGCATGATTGTAGTTCTTTTTGCTTCTGCTGTCTGCCCTCTAGTGGAGGAGGCTATCTCAAGAGTTTCATATCTTAAGGCACAGAATATTCAATTGATATATTTTATTGAATTCCATGATAAAAAAACTCTATGAAGAAATATACAGGTTTAAATGCAGGTTTAAAATATTTTATTTAACACATCTTTCAAATCCTATGTATATAAATGACTATTTTGCATTAACCTAGGTGTTGCATGTTGTTTTGATGATGCTTTTATTGTTCCCAAACATTTTAAAATCCGTCTTTGGATACAACTTTAGAACTAATACATCAGAGTACACAATACATAAATACATACACACACATTATATCATTTTATAATGAACATTTATATCTTAATAAAAACTTTATTATCCCATTTATTCATCCCACCCACACTATTCAAAAACACCAGAAACATATTTGACAAGATTAAGTACACTCAGACAAATGTGTTATAAAATGTGAAGGCAAATCTACAAAATATAGCTGCCAAACATAGTTTGGCAAAGGTGGCATCACCAGAATAGATGTATGACCAACGAAGGCAACACCTTAAAAAAGCTTAATGATTATTTTCAAACATAAAATCAATAAATTTTAGGTTGGTTTAATTAAATATGCTATATCCTCTTTGGATATCTACCCTTTCATTGATTTCCACCTAGAACAAGGAGGCTTTATGCTGTATATTATTTTGAAATGGTAATTTGGAGATCATTGGTTTCTTGATGGATGTTAATATTTCTGAATACAACATGGGTTTTTAATAATAAATTAAATTAATATGATAGATATTTCATTGCTCAATATTACACATGTCCATGCTAAAATAAAAAGTCATATGTAATGATTTCAATGTAGAAAAGAGAAATTCTCAGTTATTAAGAAAAAGCAAAAACCCCAAAAAACCTCAAAACATAGAACTGCATTATACACATTAAAATTCTCTTGATTTAATATTTTTGAGGAAAAAAATATATATACCAAATAAAAATGCTTCCTTCTATCATTTTAGAAAAAGAGCTAGGGTTTCCTAAAGGATAAGATTGGAGAAGATAAATTGAAGGGATACTGGTAAACAATTTAAGAAGCTTACAAAACCAATTAACTTTATCATTATTTCAAGTTATTCTTCTTAATTTTTATACACATAGTGATTTTTGTAGATACAAAATACTTAGAAATAAATGCCCAGCTATGCACAATCTACCTAAAAAAATAGTACATAATAATGGTTTGAAGGCCTAAATATGTCTCTCCTAATTATATTCTTATCTCTTCACCTCAAGAATAATACAAATTTTATCACTCCAATGAATTTTAAAATTAATAGACTTCATTTTTAGCACAGTTTTAGGTTTATAGAACAATTAAACAGGAAGTGCAGAGAGTTCCCATATATCCCTTCCCCCAAATTTCCCCCTATTATTAACATCTTGCATGAGTGTGACATATTTGTTATAGTTGATGAACCAATACTGATATACTGTTCTCAACTAAATTCTATAATACATGAGGGTTCACTCTTTGTTTTGTACAGCTCTGTAGGCTTTGACAAATTTCTATGCCATACACCCAACATTATAGGATCATATAGAATAGCTTCATTGCTCTAAATATCACATCTTCTCTAACCATTCATCCAGTACCGAACTCGTGCCCCCCACCTCCCAAATGAGACTCCCTGGCAACCACTGATTTTTTTTACTGTCTCTATAGTTTGGCCTTTTCCGTAATATCATACAGTTGGACCAATACAGTATGTAAGCTCTTCAGACTAGCTCCTTAGACTCAAAATATTCATTTAAGATTCCTCCAAATCCTTTAGTGGCATGATAGCTCATTTCTTTTTATCATTGAATAATATTCTATTATATAAGTGTACCATAGTTTATCTATTACCCTGTTGAAGGACATCTTGGTTTAGTCTAATTTTTGACAATTATGACTAAAAATTCTGTAAACATTTGTCTGCAGGTTTTTATATGTACATAAGATTTTCACTTATTTGCATAACACAATTGGTGGATGATAATCTGTATGTTTACTTATGTAAGAAAATGTAGTTGTCTTCCAAAGAGGCTGTACTATTTTGCATTGTAACCAGCAATTAGTGAGGTTCCTTGTTCTACATACTCCTGAGCATTTGGGTGTCGTCAGTGTTTTGGAATTTACTAAATGTAAAGATGTTGCATATCATCTCATATGTTTATTTGCCATCTTGTATATCTTCTTTGGAGAGGTATCTGTACAGATATTTTGCACACCTTTTAATTAGGTTGTATTCTTATTGTTGAATTTAAGTATTATGTGTATATTTTTGATAAAAGTCCATTATTAGATAGTGTTTTGCAAATCCACAATCCCAGTATGTGGCTTGTCTTTTCATTCTCTTACCAGAGAAGTTATTGCCAAATGAAGGTCACCTATATTTTATCCTATGTTATTTTCTAGGAATTTTATAGTTTTTATTTTACACTTAGGTCTACAATCCATTATGAATTAATCTTTGTAAAAAGTGTAATATCTGTGTCTGGATTCACTTTTTTGCATGTGGATGTACTGGTGATCCAGCACCATTTTTTGAAAAGACTACCCTTTTCCACCGAATCGCCTTTCCTTTTTTGTCAAAGACAAGTTCACTATATTTTAGTGTGGTCTCTTTGGGCTCTCTGTTCTGTTATAGGAATCTGGTTATCTATTCTTTCACCAATGCCACACTGTCTTGATTAGTGTAGTTCTAGAGTAAGTCTTTAAGTTAGTAGTGTTGGTCCCCCAGCTTTGTTCTTGTTCAGTATTGTGTTGGCTATTCTGGGCGTTTTGCTTTCCACATAAAAGTTAGAACATGAACTATCCACAAAGTAACTTGCTGGAATTTTTATTGCGATTGCATTCAACTTGTAGATAAAGTTGAGAACTGACATCTTTATAATAATATTGAGTCTTTCTGTCCATGAACATGGAGTATCTCTCCATTTATTTAATTCTTCTTTGATTTTGTTTATCAAAGTTTTGTAGTTTTCCTTATATAAATTTTGTAAATATTTTGTTACATTTACACTGAAGCATTTAATTTTGGGGGTACTATTGTAAATGGTATTGCACTTTTAATTTCAAATTCCATTTGTTCATTGCTGGTATATAGGAGGCAATTAACTTTTGTATATTAAACATATGCTGTAACCTTGCAATAATCATTTATTAGTTCCAGGAGTATTTTTCTTAATTCTCTGGAATTTTCTACATAGATGATCATCTCATATGCAAAGACATTTCTATGTCTTCACTCCCAAGCTATATAATTTTTCTTTTTCTTGTCTTATTGTATTAGCAAGGACTTCCAGTACCATGTTGTATAGGAGTGGTGAGAGAGAATATCCTTGCCTTGCTCCTGATCATAGGAGAAAGCATCTAGTTTCTCAAGATTAAGAGCAATGTTTGTTGTAATTTTTTGATAAACGTTCCTATCATGCTGAGGAAGTTCCATTTTTTCCTAGCTTGTTGAGAGTTTTTATCATGAATGGGTGTTGTGCTTTGTTAAGTGCTTATTCTCCATCCATTGATATGATCATATGATTTTCCTTTTTTGGCCTGATTATGTGAACAGCCTTAATTGATGGTTGAATGTTGAACCAGCCTTGCATACCTGTCCTTATAAATAAATTTGGAAGTGTTCCCTTTGCTTCTGTTTTCTCAAATATATTCTAGAGAAATTGGTATCACATCTTATTTAACTTCTACCTGTCAAATCTGTTCATTTCTGGTGTTAAAGTTTCCAACTATAATGTATTTGTTTATTACTCTTTGCAGTCTTATCAGTTTTTACTTCGTGTACTTTGATGCTCTGTTGTTAGGCACATGCATTAAGGATTGTTATTTCTTCTTGGAGTATTGACCCTTTATCATGTAATGCCTGTCTTTATCCCTGATAAATTTCCTTGCTCTGAAATCTGCTATGTTGGATATTAATACAGCTATCCCTGCTTTCTTTTGATTAGCATTAGTGTGGTATATCTTTCTTCATTCCTTTACTTTTAGTCTACATGTATCTTTACATTGAAAGTGGGTTTCTTGTAGACAACATATAATTAGGTGGTGTTTTTTGATCCACTCTGACAATCTCTGTCTTTGAATTGGTGTATTTATTCCATTCATATTTCATTTGATTATTTATACAGTTAGAATAATAGTGACCATATTTTAACTGTTTCCTAGTTGTTACCCTTATTATTTAATTTTTTCTTTTCACTCTTTTTCTGCTATTTATTGTAATTAATTTAATGTGATCTCATTTTCTTTCTTCTATTAGCATTTAATTATGCTTATTTTTATTTTTTTAGTGGTTGCTTCTGAGTTTATGATATATATTTACTACTAATTTTTTTTCCACTTTCAAACAACAGTATATTGTTACATGGGTAGTGCAAGTACCTTATAACAATTTATTCTCAATTTCTCTCTCCCATCTCTTATTATATTTCTGTCATTCATTTCACTTATCTATAAGTTATATTTATCCAATACATGATGCAATTATTAATTTGAACATAGATCATTTAAGAATAAGAAAAATAAAGGATTTACCTTGTCAAATGCTCTTCCTTTATTTATGTAGATCCACATTTCTGATCCATATTATTTTGCTTCTCTCTAAAGAAATTCAGAGAGAATTTTAAAATTCTCTCAGAGAGAAATTCAAAAACATTTTTTGCAAGGTAGTTCTATTGGCAACAAACTCCCTCAGGTTTTGTTTGTCTGAGAAAGTCTTTATCTCTGCATCATTTGTGTAGGATAATTTCACTGGATACAGAATTCCAGGTTTTTGGAATTTTTTCCTTTCAATGCTTTATATATTTCACTCTGTTAGTCATTTTGCTTGAGTTTCTGACTTCTCACTCTTGTGGTAGGTAGTAGCCTTGGGTTGAAAAGAGGAAAATTAAAAGCAGCAGGAAAAGATAATCTTTTACTTCTTAAGTGACAAATCCTGCTACTCCCAAATCCCATCCCTGAATCTATGGCCGCCATCATTCATCTTTCTCCAGGATGGGTTTCAGACCATAGCATTTGTGCATTTTCCTGTAGTTCAGGGCACCACATCTAATCCAATACTTTTATGTAAAGCAGCAGTTATTATTTTTTAATTAGATTCATCTTATTGAGTAGAATTTGCACTAGCTACAGTCAGTTTGCACACAGTCCTACAAACATACACAGAAACACCCATATGATCAGAGTTGGCCATTTCCACTATCCTTGGCCTCAACTGTGAAGCACTGAAATATAAAGCATTATTATCAAATATTTTCCTGCTTAAATTAATCCATTATTGCATGAGAAAATATAATTAGCTTAGGAAAGCTTCTGATAATGTTTGTTCCCATGACATATGAACTCTCATTCTGCTGTTTATATAGGCAGGAATTTGAGGAGATAAAAATATTCTTCTTTCTTTTCCTGAGTTATGATTTGATATTTAAAGTTTTATTTCTAGTAAATATAATTAGAGAATATGTCTTAGGTCTATGGCTAGGGAGACTTCCTAATTATTATCTAGTCATTATTAAGGTGAACAACTGACCACTTGTAGAATAAGGGCAGGTCACCTAACAGAGGTAACAGAGAGAACTGTGGATTCTGAGGACAGAGTAAGTCAAAACACGAGAAAAAAGAGGTTAATTCACACATTCTCATACTTTCTCCCCAAATCTCTAGTTAGATATATCAGTGAGTGAAAGGTGGAGAGTTCACGTCACATTCTTTTTTCTCTCTAGAAATTAGAGAGAAGTTTTGATCTGTCATGGAAATTTGAAGTAAATTTTATCATTTAACAATATAGTGTCTGATAGCTACTAGGATCAGCTCTATGATTACTCCTCCAATTTCCATCTTCATGCTTAAGGACAGTTTATTAAGTACGTGAGCTCTCTGTGATATGCAATATTAATGAATCTACAGTCTCTAGTTAAATTTGGAGAGAAACTCATATATTGTGAGTGGTCCTAACATATCAGGGAGGACATTTGCAATTCTGCATAGTTCACGTTTTTGGGGCTTATGATTTTTAGGCACCAATGAAAACACGTCCTCTTCTTGAACATTCGAGAAAAAATGTAAATACCAGAAAAATAATTTATATAATCTACTGGATATAGAACCAAATAGTGATTAAAAGTACCTTGTTATTTTAATATAACTGACGTTTTCTTACATGAAACTTGTTACTCTTAAAGATACTCTTAATAAAATAGCAAGATTACCTTGAGGTCAGGAAAACTGTTGACAATTAATATATAATGGAATGGGGAAATTGTCATGATATGACGTTAAATTCTAAAAAATGTCTATTTTTTTCAACATTAAGCCAACACACACATGAAAATGCACACATGTGAGCTCACTAAATTTTTTAAGCGATAGGAAGCATACTTATATTTCTAATATAATTCTGCTGCCTGGTGAAATATGGGTGGATTTTAGTTTTGTGGCATGTCTCTCTAGAGTCTCCAATTTTGCCCTATGTGTCTATGAGCTTAACCCAGGGGTTCTGAGGGGATACTCTGTATAATTAGTAGTGTGTCTCCTAATTACAACACTTTAATTTTTTTTTTTTTTAATTTTGCTGCATCGGGTCTTAGTTGCAGCACACAGGCTCTTTGTTACGGTGCACGGGCCTCTCTCTAGTTGTGGCACACGGGCTTAGTTGCCCCGCGGCATGTGGGATCTTAGTTCCCCGACCAGGGATCGAACCTGCGTCCCTTGCATTGGAAGGCGGATTCTTAACCACTGGACCACCAGTGAAGTCCCTAATTTTGTTTTAAGTGTTAAAATTACCTTGCAGGTAAGTAATCATAAAAGAAAACTTTAGTTATTTGGGGCTAGTTTTAATTTTGCTCCAAGTCCTTGACTCAAAAGAAACTATGCGCTTCAGTACAGCTGAAGATTAACTGCAATGTTTTCAGCTTAATTGTTCATTCATTTGCCACAACAAAGGCTGCATGAGGAGAGATTAAGAGTGCTGGTCTGGAGTCAAAAAGATCCAGGTCAGAATCCTAGTATTGCAGATTACAGTTATATGATTTGTGGCAAATTGCTGATCCCACACTGTGTTAGTGAACATTAACTGAGTCAATGTATTCATACCAAGTTCTTAGTCTTACTATTATTATCCTAATCACATTAAAGAAAATTAAGGTTAACTGAGAAATACTGAAGAATTTCTTTAAAAATTGGTGTTCATTATGTAACATTTTCTCATTTCAATTAAAAAATGTTTCCCCAAATGAATATACATTTTACAATATTATTTTCCGGGTACCTTTCTTATTACGATATATTAAAATACTTATATCCCAATTTTAAAGACTGTGTAGTGTATAATTAAAGAGAAAGTTGTTTGCAGTATAAATTTTCATTTCTCTATTATCTCATTGTGAAAGTTAGAATTAGGTGACTATCAACTATTTAGGTTAAATACATCGAAAATTATTTTAATATAAGTACTGTTGCAAAATTTTGGATAGGTACTGTATGAAAATATTGTACTCTAACATTTTAGGAATGTCTACAAAATAGCATCTAGAAAAAAGATTATGCTGCTGCAAATGTTTAATTTTTTTCAAACATTTATATATTTTGATAAATGCAAAAAATATAATTGACTTAAACATATAAAAGTATATATTTGAATACCAGAAAAGTGAATATATTTTAGGGAAATTATTTAGAAATATAAATAAGCAGTATTTTGAGGAATCAGGGATAGGAAAAAAGGCCATGTTTTAAAAAGTATAAATACTAGCAAAAAGTTCTATCTTGATATATTAAGAAATTATTCAGGCTAAATTTACCATCCAGTTGTCATGACAACATGCATTTTGCCTAATGCGAATATTTGGCAAGGGAAAAAAAAAATCTAACTTCCGGAAAAGGTGTTGCTCTGATATGTAGAAAATACTTCACTCCCTTTTAATCAATTTTGTTATGCATTATTTAAGTTATTTGCATCATAGATGTCTAACTCAAAGAAAAGTAGGATTCATTTCAAACTATCTGTAGCATTAAAATGATTTTCTTAGTTGTATATATCATTTGAAAAATCTATATTTTTACATACAATAAAATCACTAAGTATTTCCAGAAATAAGTTCCTCTAAATTAAATACTTCAATTAGGTAAAACTATTCCAAAAATATGTAGAGAAAAAATAAATTTTGACATTTATATATTTTTAGATTAGAAACAAAATTGAGTGTAGATGAAACCCTTTTAAAAAGATACATTTCTCATTGTAGAGCAATTGTGCTCCAATGAAGATGTTAAAAAAAAAAAAAAAGATACATTTCTTTCACAACATCTTACTTTTACTAGAAAGAAAGACATAATTTGGGCTAAAGTATTTTTGCTAATGTAACAAGTCTATAGTTATTAAACATTCAAACTATTCAAGTGTTAATTTTCTTTTCTGTTTGAGTCACTGTGCAACATAATTGATTTTTACTTTTGCTTAATTTTAAAATTTTTCCCATGAAAATGAGTGAAATTTATATTTGCCTGAATTTTTTTTCTTACTTTTCCTTTTGAATTGACTACATTGATTGCTAGATTTATTGTCACAGTTAACTGATTCTGCCTTATGGAAGAAAGGCATAGGCTTATCATCATTTAAATGATTTACAGGTCATACCTTGTTACCACCAGGAGTGAGTGGTGGCTACTACATCATGAAGCCTGCATTCCTTAACCACTTTCATTATTTTTCTGACCCCAGAGGCCTCTTGGTTTGCAACCAACCCATGAGGTAATACAGTACAAATGACTGAGGAAGATGAGTAAGAAGGAAAAAAAACCCAAAACAGTGTTGGGAACTCAAATCTATAAATAGTTCAGCTGGGGTTCCATTCTGGGAATAGATTCATGCTCATTAACTCATAGTAGAATGGGTTAATATATTAAAAAAATAGCTTACACTTTGTGATGGAATTACGCAAATTTGAAACATTAGGATTTAACCATCTAGGACAAGATTCAGTAAAAATTGGAGTCTGACTTCAGCATCTAAAATTTGCTTGACCAGCAGAAAGAATTCAATGGAGCTAATGTGTTGGAAAATGAGATCTTAACTAAGGTTTTTCTGATGGTCAAAACATAGGATAGTCCATGATGCCACATTTTCTCTCTTTAAAAAGAGAGTAAGCCGATGTTTGTTACAGAACCTGCATCCCTAGGGAATAACAGTAAAGTTTGCCAGATTTCTTTCAGGCCACGAAACAAAACCTGACCCACTGAAAAGAATACTCTTAAAGAGAAGTGAATAATCACATATGTTACAGAGAATCTGTCTCAGAATGCCAGTTAAATAATGTTACAGACCTATTTTCAATGTATCAAAACTGTTTTTCAATATCCCTCAAAACTCCATAAAAACGGCACTTTACTGTTTACATCTTATTGACATATTATATTTTCTAAAATTACATTAGAGATATCTGACCTTTTTTGGGGGAGGAGGGGAATGGGGGAGGCACACTCATCTCTCAATTGCAACACTTTTGTAGACAACTCTTCCAGTTCTCAGATGGTTAATTCCACCCCTGAAACATATCCCAGAGGCTTCTAGTTTCAGTATTTCTGGCAATGCAGTCCAGGTAGGGCCTGTGGCACATAGGAACACAGCCTAATCTACTATCTCCTTACAATTTTACTCCAAATCTGAATAATCATTCTCTTGCTTTCATGCCTAGAGTTCAGAGGTACATTACAAAGTGCCTCATGGAGAGCTTTACTCAGAGATATTACCAGAAACTCAAATTTAAATTTTCCAGACCTAATTTCTTTTCTTCTACCCTAACCTGTTATTCTGAACCTATTTCTTTTAAGATCTTAAACTTATCACATGTTGGAAGAAATATCCAAATTAATTCTAGCTCTTTCTATCATCTCTTATATTTGACTGGTATTTGATTTTTCATAATTCTATCTCTCTTTTCACTCGCCTTTTGAATCAAACTGCAATCACCCTATTTTAGAATCTCATTCACATTCTAGAATACCATAGTACTATTTTGCTGTAGACTTCCCTAGACTAGAATTGCTCTTCAAACCAAGCAGTGATGTCCACAGTAACTATACTAGATAATAGCAGCTTACATACTAGTTCATTCTGAATTTCAATATTCTCTGCAACAATTAAACGTCCAGGGTCATAATTCTGTTAATTTATTCCCTCCATACTATGGAACAGGGGTTTTTCCGAAACTTATTTGGTGTTATTCATCTTCAAACAGCAAATTACATAAATCTAGATTACTTTCAGTTTATTTATTCCATAGTTAGTAGCTTTTGTGACTTTGTTCACACGTCACCTCCCTTTGTTTAGTTCCCATTTTATCATGTTATGAAGAAATTCTGCATATCCTTAAAGGTCCAACTCAAGTGATACATTTTCTCCTGAAAACTTTTTGTTTAAAGCAATCTCCCCTTCCTCTAAAATCCCCATGTGTTCTGAATATCTCTCATACGTTTACTACATTATATTGCATTCATTAACATCATCTTCACTAATTCTACCCTCTTCATAATCATTCATGACCTGCAACTTCCCATATTTCTTCCTATATAGTGCCATATGCCTTATATAAGGACCTGAATATTCAAGGCAAAATTGTTGAATCAATGAAATCATTAAGCAAATAAAACACTGACTATAAAATGGTAATATTCTTTACATATTCTACCTTTAAAGCACTTTTCTTAATAAGTTATTATTTATCTACATCTATAGTTTTTCTTATCTCTCATTCCTTTGCTTTCTTCAACCCTCCTATCTCTCATTCCTTTGCTTTCTTCAACCCTCCTATAGTCAAACTGAGTGCTTTCTGGCTACACATATTAATGTGCAACATTTGTTCACTTCTCAAAGGTTGCCAGTAACTTCTGACAACATATTACAATGCTGGAATACACTCATGTTGGTCTGCAATCTAAAATATACTTAATAGGATGTTTTTATTGTAGAAATCAAAGAGGAAACATGTTCAGAAAATGTGACATAAAAGAAATACAGGCAAACGATAAATATTTGACAAGTACTTGAAAGGAAACTTCACTATGATTCAAAGGAAACTTATACTATCTTGGAGGTAATTATCTTATTAGAATGTTCCCTTTTTGGATGTCTGCTCATTATCTATGTTATATCACAATTGTTACTTGCCCAACACATATGTATTGCTCATCCAAAAAATGTACAACTAACCTTGACAGCTTAAAATAGTCTTCCTTCTATTTTGCAAAGTACATTTAGTAAAATATGCATTACGCTTTCCTCGTCAATGGCCTCTGTAAACTCAAGATAGCAATCTCCCATTTTAATGACAGTTGTGATCAAAAAAATGAACATTTAATGTAAATTTTGAAGCCACTGATGGAACCCTGAAATGGGATTACTATGACAGAAAAATTATTTTTAAAACTCATTTTTTTAAATGCACACCAAACAAAGTTTGCAATTCTTTCATTGGAAAAGGGTTAAGGTAGGTAAACCCTGTGGAAAAAAAATATATTTTCAAATTATATATCCAAGATTGCTAGTGATAAAGAAGGCTTAAAATAATTTAGTATTAAAATTTAGGCTTTAGATGTTAAAAGGGAAAAAGAGGAGAGTAATATATCATTTATGACATAATTTCGTATCACAGAGAAACTGTGTATAGTAGACAAAATTGTAGTATAAAAAGAACTAATTTAAAATTTATGTGGCCACTTTAAACGGAAACCTCAAATAAGTAACTACTAATTTACCTTTGTTTTTTCCAATGCAAAAGGGGTTAAAACACCCATATTACGCTTTTCATAGGAAGACTGTCACTTCCAAATCAAAAAATATGGAGAATGCTTTCAGGTTTTATATTAATTTTTGGTTCTCAAATAACTAATAAATTTATATGAACTGAATGTTGTAAGAGCACAGCAGCAATATCAAGAATTAAATATCAAGAGTTATAAAATCTATAAAGATTATTATGCTTATATTCTTTCAAGTAATAGATAATGAGATAATTTTATGTATAGCATTTTATTTTCCTAATAATTTGTAGTCATTGAAAGAATTTTGAAAAGTTTTGTGGTATTGTTATTTCTATTTTTGTTCAAAAATATCATTCCTGGTGATAAGACAGCTAATCACAGAATATCAAATCAATTAAATCTACAAGTTCTGTATTTTTGTGAGTAAATACACTTACTCACATTTCATTTAAAGTGTAGACATTGAATGAGTACTACCTTCATTTTAAAAAAAATCAGAGTTTTCTGCTTCTATTTATAGGGCTACTCAATTGCTAGGTTCATGATGACTCTAGAAGGACTAAGGAAGCTTAAAAAACAAGTCTTAAAAAAAATCAAGCAGATTCAAATGTAAATGAACTGCATGTCAGAACAATATGTAAACCTCTTTAAAGAAAGAAAACACACTCAGATATTCATAACAATATTACCCATAGTTTCCTACATACAAAACAAAACAAAAAACTTGATATGTGTAGACAAAGGAAAATATAACCAACAAACAACCACGAGAAAATTTATCATAGTATCAATAGAATGACAGACATGTTGGAATTAGCAAAAGCATAATTTAAAACAGCCATTATATATTTTCTATGAACAAAGATTTAAGATAAAAATAAATATAATGAGGGGCTTCCCTGGTGGCGCAGTGGATGAGCATCTGCCTGCTAATGCAGGGGACACAGGTTCGAGCCCTGGTCTGGGAAGATCCCACATGCCGTGGAGCAACTAGGCCCGTGAGCCACAACTACTGAGCCTGCGCGTCTGGAGCCTGTGCTCCGCAACAAGAGAGGCCGCGATAGTGAAGAGGCCCGCGCACCGCGATGAAGAGTGGCCCCCGCTTGCTGCAACTAGAGGAAGCCCTTGCACAGAAACGAAGACCCAACACAGCCAAAAATAAATATAAATAAATAAATTAATTAATAAATTAATTAAATAAATAAATAAATAAAATGAGAAACAAGATAGGGAATCACAGTACTAAAAACTAGAAACAAACAACAATAAACAACTGAGCCCCAATTTTCATATATGAATGGAAAAGTTCAAGGGATGGCTTTAAGAACAGATTGAACATATAAACACTACTGGATTTAAACTGTCAAACTGAACCATAGTGAAAATAATCTGAACAAAAATGAACAGAGACTCAGTTTCTTGTGGGACAATATCAAATAACTTAATATACATGTAACTGGAATCTGAGAAGATGGGTGGATGGCATAAAGTGTCAGAAGAAATAAAGTGGGAGGAACTTCTGCTTCTGGCCATGACAATATAATTGGTTCCAGACTAGGCTGGATGCTATAAGCAACCACAAAATTGATGCACAATATATGAGGTATGAGGCAAGCATTACATGAGAGACAGGACAATACTGTTACCCAAAGGAAAGGGAAACATGATATCACCCCATAATCACCTTGGCTTTCTGCCTGGGGACAATTTCCTAACTTAGTGCAACAAAATGAGTGCAAGAAGAACATGATAACACTATAGAGATGAAGAAGCAGAGATCACAGACTTCCCTGGTGGTCCAATGGTAAAGAATCCGCCTTACAGTGCAGTGGACGGGGGTTCGATCCCTGGTCAGGGAACTAAGATCCCACATGCCGCAGGGCAACTAAGCCCACGTGCCACAACTACTGGTCTCATGCACCTTAACTAGAGAGCTTGCATGCTGCAAACTACAGAGCCCAAGTGCTCTGGAACCCGTGTGCCACAACTACAGAGCCCACGTGCCACAACTAGAGAAGAGAAAACCTGCATGCCACAACTAGAGAGAAGCCCGTGCACTGCAACGAAAGATTCCTGCATGCCTCAACAAAGATCCTGCGTGCCGCAACAAAGACCTGACTCAGCCAAAAATAAATAAAATAAATAAATGAATAATAAATAAATCTTAAAAAGAAAAGAAGAAGTAGAGATAGGGTTCTGTACATAGAAGTTCATGTGGTGGTCCCTCATGAATTTTTTTGCTGAGGAATGAGATGAACATGATCAGGGAGAGATCACATGAAGGGTTAAAAGCAGAATAGAGAAACTAGAGGTTAAGCACTTATGGAAAATGGTAGAAATTTCCCCAAATAATAGGGGTAATACAAAAAGTAAAGAGTACTAGTAAATGATTTAGTATGACTTCAGGAACAGTAGTTATATAATGTGAGTGTGTGTATAAATATATACACACGTATACATATATATATACACACGAAATGAAGAATTTAAATGAATTTTCATAAAATTCATTTATAATAGTTTAAAAAATCAAAATTGTTATTAAATTAGCAGAAAGATTTTTTAAATGGAGACATATGCTATAATCAAGAATTAAAATTTGCCCTTCCAAAGTGTCCAACATTGAGGCTGGATTTCATAACTCTGCATCAACCAGTCCATGGACACTTGCTGGTCCTAAAGAAGATGAGCAATCTATTAACAAGAGAAGATCCTTTCAATAAGAACAGCTGCTTAGAAAGGACTTTGTTGAGGGTGTCAGCAGCCAACACTCATGGCAGAGATATGGGCACTTCAGACTTGGAGGGAAATCTGAGTGGCACACTGCAGCATTCACTACTGCTATTGTATCCTAGTGGTGCGCTACAACCTTGTTTTTAGGTGGCCCTGTAAAAGAGTGGAAGGAAAAATTACTGAATAGCAGAGGTTCAGACAATGCCCCTGAGTATCCACTTTGTGTGGAAAGAGAAGTGGTCAGAGATAAGAACAATATGTGGACACATGGGTAATGGTGATGGACTTGGCTGGTTAATTGAGATTCTGAAATAGGAAAGATTGAAAACTTAAAGAGAATTGGGAAAATGGCACATGGATATACCTATTGAATGGGGCAGAAAGCATAAAGATCTTTTACTGCATATTGATGCCCTCCAAAAAGTGTTCACCATGAAAACACCCTAAGCAATCAGAGTGATTTGGCCAGCCAATTTAAACTAGCCTCTGACCTAACTCACCTCAGTACTGAACCCCTGAGTAGTCATGGTGGCAGTAGGCATGGAGGCTATTATAGGCCCAATATCATGGTCTTCCCTCAACCAAGAATTAGAAAGAACAGCTGCTGATGTCCAATCACTCCAGCAACAGAAATCAATTCAAAGCTTTGGATATCAACAACATTCTTTGAGGAAATCAATCAGTAACTTAGAGACAAGCTGATTACATTAGACCTCTGCCACACTGAAAAGGCAGCTATTCATGTTGGCTAGAATTTGTATATATGCTGGGTATGGTTTTGTCTTTCCTTCAGGCAGAACTTCAGTTAGTACCCATATCTGCAGATATACAGAATGTTCATTCAGGTTGATAGACCAAAGGTATGTCCTTCTGAAAATGCAGTTGAGATGACAGCTTGAAGGTAATACACTGAAGGGATACAAAGTTATACAATCTGCATCAATGACTAACATGTACTGTTGTGACTCCAAATGGTACACTATACAGATGAGAAAATAAAGAAGTAGGAGTGGATCTACTGACCACCCCTTTCAATGATCTACTAGTGCAAGTTGCATTTCCTGTCCCCACAGGTGCCCACTGTTCTTATGGAAGTTCGGTGATTTTCTTTTAAATAAACACTATGTATATGGTAAATTTCCAGAACCTTAACTGATTGTTCTTGTCAAGTTTGTCACATTTCATCATTGCTTTTTGGAGAGAGGATTTGCCAAGTTCCTCACAGAATTCCTGCTCTGATTTCATATTTCACTAAAGGAAAACTCATTTGAATCTATATTTTTTAAAGGCAGCCAAACTATCAATCCAGTGGCAAAGCAAAATAAAGATATTTTTCATATTCATGGATGAAATATTGTATTTACAAACCCTTTCTAAGCTACTTATTTGGTGACGGACTCAGCAAAGCAACGTATTAAATTTAGAAAGTAGAAGATATAAGGCACAGTGGATCCAACTCAAGAGAGGTATGGAGGAAAACCCCAGGGTGATGCTTCACAAAGACTCAGAGAGTAACAGATCTAGATCAGGGATGGATGCGAGAGGCAGTAGTGTTTGTGATATGCGGAGTGCTCTGAGAAAGAGAATAATCTGTGTAGAGAAGATAATATGATGCATACTTGGAAAAATTAAGGCTATACCAAAGGAAAATGGAACAAAGAAAAAGAGGCATGCATTTACAAAGCTAAGGACAAAACACTGAATAAGAAAAGAAACAGTATCACACATCACTTTGCATTACAATAAAAATTCTTGTTTACAATAATATTTTTTAAATTGTTGATTTTCAATCTTGATAGGTAAGCTATACACCAAACTAGAAAAGATAACTATCTATGACAGATTTGGGGAAGCAGAAATATTGCATTTGAGTTAGGATCATTACTGTCCTGAACTTACAAATACATAATGAAGACATTTAGTTTATACATTTAGAAAAAATAAATCCTTTATGTATATTACTTATCAATGGGAGAAACTAAAGTAGTAATATTTTGTTTGGAGGGGTAAGGGAAGTAATAGGGAAAATATGTAAATGAATTAAATATGTAAATGAATTAAATTAAATTATTGTAGTTTGTCCATGGATAGCATTTAAACTTCATAGAACAAATCATAATGGCAGAAGCATATACCAGAATACACATTCAAAGAATTAAATGGAGTATTCTAAGATGTGGAATTGGGGATCAGGTAAACTGGGGCAAAGGATTGTTACTTTAATAAACTTTTTGGTATTTAAAGTGTTTGATTTTCAAAAATGGGCATATATACTTTAATAAACATATTAAAATAGCAACCAAAATTAACTAAATTAAGACTATAGAGTCAAACCAAGAAATATATCAAAGAAATGTTTTAAATTTCAGGTTAGCTTAGTTAAGAGCACAGTGTTTGAAAGCATGCTACTTATGAAGAATCCAGTTTCTGTCACTTAGCTGTGTGATTCTATACATGTTATGTTAAATAAATTATTGGAGTAAAAGAAAAGAAACAAATATATAAGTTTTAGAGAGATAGAGTGAATCACTTAAAAGTAGGAGGTATTCAAACAAAATATTACCTCTAAAGGATTATATTCTGTGCATTTGGTGGTTTGGTGATGTGTTTTTCATTACCTACTCTACGCTTACTACTAAGAGATTTGTGTCTATTCTTATTGCAGAACGTCTCCCAGTGACTTAGATTTCTTTAAGAGCTAGATCATAATAAGCTTAGTCCTCCTGCCATAACTTTTAATAATTTGCAATTGCTAATACCGTAATTCAACAGGGAGGTTAGGAGTTTCTGAAATAAAATGATCACACTAATAATGATGATTAGCTTTCTGTTAGGCCTATTAGTAGAATGGATGTCCAGAGAGGTAGACGCTATTATTAAATGCACTCTTCTTGTTAACAATGGTGCTGTGATGGCTCCTAAATTACAGGAATGCAGCAAAGAGCCCAATGAGATTAAGGCATGGTGGATTAAAATGAGGAGAAACAATTAAAACAGAGTTTCTGTTAAGTCTGTTAATACGTGTACAATTTGGAACAATCCTAGAATATGTTTAGACAATGAAATAAGTAGAGAGGATTAACTTTCTTATTAATAATTTCAATTCAGATATCTTACCTTAATATACCAAAATTGAGACAGTAATTGAGAAATAAATGGCAATGCAAAGTTATTAAATTCTGTCATTTGTCATACCATTCTAGTTTTATATGACATATTGAAATGGAATATAGTACATACATTATAAAGAAAACTATTAATTTCCATGACTAACCCAGTAGTTTTTAAATTCCATGAAATATGCTATTATTAATAAGATCCAATGTCCCAAGAGTTAGCCAATCATTACTAACTTATTTATACAGCATTTTCCAATATATTCAAGGATAACTTAATGAGACTCAGACAGGTTCCCTTACTTGCACTGAATCTGCACTGGGACACATTCTAAAACATACTAAACGTCCTCAAACATATGTGTAATGGGAATACTGGGAAAAGGAGAGAGAAAGGAAAAGATGAAATATTTGAAGCAACAATGACTGAGAATTTCCCAAGATTAATATAAGACACCAAGCCACAGGTCCAGGAAGCTCAAAGAACAAGTGAAGGAGAAACAAAGATGTTGTCAGACAAACAAAATTTGAGGGAATTTTTCACCAGTAGACCTGATATGTAGAAATGTTAGAAGAGTTCTTCAGAAAGAAGGAAAATGAATAGGTCAGAAATTTGGATTTACATAAAGAAAGAAAAAGCATTAAAGAAGAAATATGCAAATAAAGACTTTTATATTTTTTATTCTTAATTGATCTAACAAAAGTGATTGTTAATTGATCAAATAAACATATTTCTTTATATGTTCGAGTGTACATGGTGACTTAGTTGTCAAGAGCCTATATATTTTGGTGAAAGTATCACAAGGATGTTGAGCTATGACCGAAATACTGTTATGCTTAGTTTAGTGTACTTTTATACTCATCTATTCTTAAACTAGGTATAAATTATTTTATGCTAATGTGGCATTTTTAAAGCAAATCTAATTTTAATGTTACACACACACACAGCAGCTACAAAAATTAGGTATCTTCTTTCGTTAAATTCTGAACGGAAGCGACAATGAGCTAAGGTGAACTTCATTAGAATCAGAATCCTTCCCAGTATAACCACATCTCTATCTCTGGCTTGTCAGGGTCTTAAGAAATTTGGTGTCAAAATTTCTTTCAAATGACTTACTTCTCTTCCTGTTCCATGTAAGGTATCTATTTGCAATTTATTCATAGAGAATGGAGGACAATCTCTTAAAGCAAATTTAATTTTCAATCAAATTTTACCAACTCTTAGTCCTCCTATAGTGCCTTAAAAACTCATATGAACTACAATTTGCTATGATGTCTTATCTGATATGATCTCACTTTCACCAGGGAAGAAAATCAATCAGGATTTCTAATACATGCAGATCTTAATGATCAAGGTTTTGCTTTCCAAAAGTAAAACTGTTTGTGAAATAAAGTTTTAGATGTAACACTTATTTTAGACATAAACTTGACTTATGGCATAAATCAAAATATTTTAAAAATAAATATATTACTTGTCTTAAATTGTAATTATGACCTAATAACACCATCTACAAGCCTGATAAAAATTCAATAATTAGGCACAAAATCCTCCAATTTAAATCTACTAGCAAGTTCTCAATGGTATAGATTCCACTACTGTATTTTTCTCTCAGTAATTAAGAGAAAGGAAATTACCAAATGTCAAACATATAAATAAATAAAGAGGTACTCTATGTACATGGTCAAATGGTCTTTATCTGTTCTATTTTTTTTAATTATGAGAAAAGTAAATATTTTACCAGATTAATATTTGACTAAAAGAGAGTTAATATCTTTTTCAGATAAAAAAAAAAACAAGGAGGATACTTTTAAAATTTTTATTTTTGCTTGTCATTTAGAGGAAAGGAGGCCAAGGATCGCAGCGGTCTGTAACCACATTGTTTTACTACCCAGTTATCAGAATTCAGTCTTTCATGATTATCACCCAAACTGACTTTCTATAAACATTGCTCCTAAGGCATTAGGATTCTTCTGTGAGATAGAATTACAAAATCTAGATCAACAATGTGCTGGTATCTGTTATCAAAGTATAAACTGCAGAGAGGCTTTTATCTATATTATCTGTATATGGTTTCAGAAGGGCCAAGTTATTTTTGTGGTTTAAGATATGCAGCGAAATTTTAGGTCATGTATCTTTATCTAATTTTGAATCTCATTCTTGGCCTCCATGGGACAAACTTCTATTGTGCTTTAATAGTCTTCCCTTAGTACCTATCAGTATACAATGCATAGAGGCATTGTCTAATTCTTCAAAAAGTCACTAAGGTATTATCCCATCATTTTTGACACTGACTTGATGAAATGCATCATTAATTTGAAAAATTTGTTTCATATGTATTAGGTTTTTAATGAAATTTTGCCTTGCTTATTTTAAATATTATCTATCTTCATGCATTGGAGTCCACATTTGCTAGTGATAGATAGATAGATAGATAGATAGATAGACAGATAGATAGATAGATAGATGATAGAGATATAGATGTATTTTTAAGTTTGAAGCACTATTTTGAATTGTAATGGAAGGGAAGCCAAGTATGCTTACTTACATTATACTCTGGTTACTTTGTTCAGAAAATTACATTCATTAGTATGAAATTTCATACTGGAAAAATAAAGGAGAGAAATATATTTTTCTTCTGGGAAGGTCCAATGGCTCTGTTAACATATTGTAAAAAAAAAAAAAAAAGTTGTTCTGAACAGACACAATTGTTTTTGAAGAAAAATAGACTGGCAGTAGCCCAAGTCCACTTTATATATTTACTATTATTTATTTTTGAGAAGAGAATAACTTCAGAAAAAGACAAGCTGAAACCTATGGATATTTTAAAGTTATGATTATTATATTAGAATCCCTATCTCCTCTCCTGACCAGAACATATGGATATTTTCCCACCTTATTTGAAAATGACAATGATTTTATGATTTTCATATTTGTAGTTTACCTAATCAATCATCATGTTTCATTTGGAAACATGTGATCAAGAAAGGTAGTCCCTGATAGCTATTAGGTAGGAGTGGGTTTGGCTTTAAGAGGTAAGACATGGTTTTCTCCTGTTGAACATAAACAATTTCAGAGATCATGAGACACAAAAGCAAAACCACTCTTTAATCATGTTTGAGCACAGACAAAAGTAAGAACTCTGTCCAAACCACAAAAATGACCAAGCATTCCCTTTTTCATGATAACATGAGTTAATGATGCTTCTTTATCAATTATAGCTTTAGATCTGCTCCAATTCTGCCACCATCTAAATAAAACATGTTAACCTACCCAATCCTAGAATTACCCTTGCTTTCCTACAGCACTCAATGCAAAGCAAAACACTGCCTTCCTGAACCGTCTCCAAAATCATCTAACAGAAGCTAAAATCTTATAACAACGTCCTACTAATACCCTCTTGCTGAGATGCTTCCTCTTTCCCCATGGTAGGCTATCTTCCTTGTTGCAATGAGCCTATAAACTAAACCTCCTTTGCCCATATACTAAACCTCCTTTGCCCATATAGGTGTTCCTAATGATCTTTGACTAAAGGGCAGTTGCATGACTTTGCAAAGTAGTGATTTTGCACATATATGAAACTGTACATATATGACACTCTGTAAACATACAAGGCTCCTTTGTATTCCGCTGACTTGTTACTTTTCCTTTCTTTTTGAGATTTGTGTTTATGTGAGACTATCAGAATAGAAACTTAAACTTTCATTTCTCCTTAATTAAGCTGTTTTAATTTAGTACATTAAACATGTAAATATATTCGGCAAATATATTTTCTGAGTGCCTATTATATGCTGGACACTCATCTGTGCACTTGGTAACACTTGAGAAAGCAATACAAACAATGTTCTTGCACTCTAGTTAAGGAGCTATTACGTGCCAGATCCTGATATCTATTATTTGATTAAAAAATATCCACATGTAACTAATATTGCCAGGGAAAAGGACATTGTATAAATAGAAGTATTTAAGTAACTGTGGAGTAGAGGGGAAGTGTTAGTATAAGTAGGTGAATGTTAAAACAATTTTCTGTTTGTTAAAGGTTCTTGCTCTCTAGTCTGTCTATATTGCCTTTAATATTATTTTGAGATCCAGCCCCTTTCTGCCTGAGCTCTTCGTTGTTGTACTTTGTGGAAGGCAAAGAAGGTCAAAAACACACAAACATGCCTACTCTTTCCTACCACTTTCCTCGACCACCTGCTTCATAGTCACCTGTTCTGCCTTCCAGGTTATCATAGGTAAGATTTCATTAAATATTTTGCATTTTACAATATGGATTTCTAGCTTTCCAGTATGCTATCTCATTGCTAAAAGCCCAATTTCAAAACCAATGTCAAACATTTTATAGGTTTTTATTGTAGCATCCCACTCTAAAGAACTGATTTCTCTATTAGCTTAGTTATCACTCACTGCTGTAAATACATCTTGATTTATCCATGGCTTAAGAAAATAAGAGCTTACTATTCATTCATGTCACAGTGCAATGTAGGTGTTCTTGCCTTCCAGCTGACTACTCTGGGACTCGGACTCCTTTCTTGTGATGCCACTATTCTCTAGGTCCTCAATGTTTTCATCATTCTCCCAGAAGACAGGGAGAAAGACTGTTGGGAAGGAACACGCCTATGTTGACTACTTGTCCTGAAATAGACATAGATAACAATTCTTACATTTTATTGGCCAGAACTCAGGAAATTACCTCATTTAAGTGCAAGGAAAATGATAAAATATAGCCTAACGAGAGTATGTGGTAGGAAAATGAAATAGGTTCTGATGAACACATCATAGTCTCTGCCACAGGAACTTCAAGCATTTACAAATTTTTCACACTGATATTTTTGTCACTTACAGCTTTCCAAATCCAGTGTAGCAAATGAAAAGAACTGGACCTAAGAGAATCAAATTCCATGGCATTTCTTTTCTGAACTGTCTTTTTCTTCTTGCTAAGTTCACTTAAAGAACTGTCATTTGTTATGTGACTCATAATAATTAGAGAGAACAAATGTTGTGTCTCAACTTTCATGCAAGTTCTCATTTAAAATGTTCTTTTTAATACCAACTGGCTAGTTCAGAGCATTTATTCACAGGCATTAACACTTTGCACAGCTTTTGAGAAGACAGTAAAAAGGCTAATTTTGCCAGTCTTTCTACTATGTACAGTTATTTCTTCTACGTGCTATGGAGCACATGACTTAAATTCACCTAATTTCCACTTTCAGGGTTTAAGGTAGATCCCCTGGTTTCCATTTTAAAAGCTCTATGACAATCTGGATGACAAAAATTTAAGCACAAAATATGCAAGCTCTTCTCATTTCTATAATAACTTTAGATTCATTAGTGAGAAGAGGAAACAAAAATGTTACTTGATAGTAGCTCTTGCTCTTTTGAATATATGGATTTTTGTTTCTCAATTAGCATATTAAATTGATGTTTCAGGAAGTTTTCTAGACTATTTCCTCATAACACAATAAATAGGAAACTCTTGAACTACTTTTTTTCTAAATTATGTTAAAGGATGCCTAAAATAATACATATTTAAAAGAGAGTCCTCAATGAGAAGTTTACTTCAGATCTTTTCTTTATGTTCTTACTTATGCACTCATACTTTAATCTTATCTTTCAAAATTGTTTGCTTTGTTTAGACAAGATGGTCTAAAATAGTCTAATCCTGGGATTTTAAGAAGACACTTGAGGAAGTTGGTTTGGTGGATGGAGAAACTGAATAAAAAAATAAATTGATGCATTGAGACATATTTTTGACTGCAGTTGATTTACATGAATGAGCAGAGAGCAGTATTCTTCCTCTACCGTTGAACTATGACACTAGTCCTGGTCTCAAAATGTCCACAGTGGGCAATCCTCAGCCAGGGGCTCCAGTTCAGGGTTTCCCTATGTTCTAACAACCTCAAGGTTTGTGAATTATTGGCTGAGAATTATCTTTTCCCGTTCTTATAGAGTAAGAAAAAAACTTCTCAAACGCTAGGAAGACAATTCAGGTTTAAGCACGCAAACACTAAAATGTAAGGAGATAAACCAGGACACTCTAAATGGCACTCAACATGAGCTACATGAGTAGGAGGAAGGGAAAAATACTCCCAATAATTTGACATTCAGGTCCTTATTGATCACTGCTCTTGACTTCAGAAAATTGTGTTTCAGGAGAAAAGCGAAAATACAAACTGGGAAAATTACAAAGTAGAATACAAATTGAAGGACAGAATATAATAGATAAAAATATAGAAACTGGGTAAACACTTGAAAATAATTGAAGTTACAGTACATTTTCACATATTTAATCTGATTTGAGAAAAATATTTTGAAAGATTGAATGGAAAATTGGTTACACCTCTGAAAATTTTAGGGCATTGACAAAGTAACACTTCTCAAGTATTCAGACTCTACCAAACTCAACCTATAAAAATATAAAAGTAAGTCACACAAAATTTCTGAATATTGGACTAAGTCCTATGCATTTTATTGCACTGCAAGGGGAGAGGCTACTCTGACCATCCGTCCATACCCTCTTGATTTCATGCCAAATGATGTTACACTTAATTATTAAATTATCCTTGCTTCTCCTATTACTCTGATATTTTGTTTAGCTCTAACTCATATTAGAAGGCAGTTTAGAGGCAGGAAGTGAGTGGATTTCTTCAAATAAGCCACATGACAGAAACAAGAAATAAAAACCAATATTAAAGGAAAAGTTATTCAGCAATTTCTGGAAGATGAAAATGAGTCCATTTAGTGTAATTCAAAAACTCCAAATTGCCCATGAATATATATCCTTGTATCCCTGGCCTGAAAAATTATATATGGTTTAATGGTGATCCAGAGACATCAAGAAGCAATAACTTCAGACCAGTATAAAGTTTATTAAAGAAGGCCTATTTCCATCCAAATGAATTTCAAGTTTTAAAGACCTCAGCAGATATGGAAGATCACTATTCAAAAAAAGATCACTGCTTAGTGATGTTTGCTCCCAAAGAGGTTTTATTTCATTATTTCAATTGCATTTTTTAAATGTACTAACAAAACAGTAACAGCTTGCGTGATCTGCATTGTTTTTCTGTTTAAGTGATAATTGGCTAGTATTGAATTTAGCAGTCTGTACAGAAGGCTTAAAAAATTACTCATGAGTTAGAATACATTCAAAATTAAATTTCTTAGAATGCATAAAATGTCTATAATCTTGGTTATTTTATTATTGCTTTCTAAATTTATCTTGTTCAATACCATAATATGTATCAGAAAGGGAAGTCATGTTTTACAACAGGGAATTAACTTTGTCAGTTGCATTTGCTAATGTGTTTAATTTTTAGTTGTTATTGGAGAGAAATAGTATCACTGATTTATCACATAGACAAGACTTCATTGTTCTGATCAATTTCCTTATTTTCACTGGTTTCAAGATATACTCAGGTATCTGTTTTTCTACTCTGGTGGATCACACTCTCTTAATATATTTTTCACCACAGGACTTTTGAAAGTGTCATAAATCATTTTATACAACAATAAACTCTGGCAACTCTTTTAGTTTGTGCACCATTTGATACATTGTTGATTTTTCTGAGTTTCCTTTCCTCTCCATTTGCTACAAAACGCTTCTATTTCTTTCAGTTAACTCACTGCATTTTGTCTTTCTCTCTTTGCTTTAGCTCCTTCTTTTGTATTTAGCTTGCTGTTTTATGTCATTATGTATACTCACCAAAAAAAGTTTTATAAATTGTTTCATGAGGTGAATCACATTCAGAAATATGTTTCTGCAAATACTCAGACAATTCTAAGAACTCTTTCTTTCAAAACTAGTGGCATTGGACGTCTGCAAAGTCTTGTTCAAAAACTGAAATAGTTTGGTGCTATAGAATGGCACATTTTCTTTTCTCTAAGGGACAGTTTATACACCATAAAATTCACTCATTTTTTTTTTTGCAATCCAATATATATATATTTTAAAAATATAGAGTTGTAGAAGCATCATCACAATCAAATTTTAAAACATTTTATGGCCCCGAGAAGAATACTCTTTCCTATTGTAGACACTCCTTTTTCTTCTCTCAACTTGCAGACAACCATGAATCTACTTTTTATATGCATAGGTTTGCTTTTTAAGAATATGTCATATAAATGGAAGCAAACCATATGTGGTCTTTTGTTTCTGGCTCCTTTCACTTAGTATATTTTGGAATTCATTAATCTTGTAGCATACATCAGTACTCCATTCTTTTTTTCTTCCAAATAATATTCCATTGCATGGATATATAACATTTCATTTATCTATTCACCAGTTGATGGGCATTGGGGTTGTTTCTGCTTTTTGCTATTATGAATAATGCTGCTATGAACATTCATATACAAGTCTCTGTGTGTATATATGCTTTCATTTTTCTGTATATCTTGGAGTAATATTGCTGGCTCATGTAATAAATTTAACAAATTATGTTTAAAATTTTAAGAAAATTCTAGGCTTTTTCCCCAAGTGGCTGCACCAATGTACAATCCAACCAGCAATGTATGAGGTTAGAATGTAGTTGAAGCTATTCGAAAGAACAAAATCCACGGTGATGTAGTTTAAATATATTCTGAAAAACAAACTTATGTTTCTAAATAGTACTCTATATGAAAACCCTCTGAAAATGTTTTAGCATATTCATAAAAGGATTACTATTGAGTGTACTATATGAATGTCTTATTATAAGCATTTTAAATGTTTGTGAAACTATTACCCATTAGTATCATTCTTTTAACATTAATATATTAAGTGCACCATCCTACATACTGGGTATATAGCAGTGAACAAATCGGCACAGCCTCTCTGCATATACACATATTGCAGCATAGAGGAGAAGATATCAAACACATAGTCACATACACACCTATTGTTTTTGTTATTATTGCTGCATAATACTTTATCTCCAAAATTAGCATAACCATTTTATTTTGTGGGTCATGGTCTTAGGAGGGATTTGAATGAGCAGTTCTTGCTTGGGGTCTCTTATGCAGTTACAGGCAGATGTTGGCTGGACTCCAGTCATTTCATGATTCTTCTGGGCTGAACCTCCAAAATGACTCTTCCACATGGCTGGAAGCTGGAAACTTAGCTCAGCTACTGACTGAAATTCCTACCAGTGGTTTCTGTCACATGATTTTCTCAGGCTAGTCAGACTTCTTACATGGTGCTTGACTTTCCCCAGAGCAACATCTAAAGAGTCAGAATCTGCACTACCTTTTAAGGGCTTTTCTGAGCTCAAAATTATCTTTCAACACTTCAGATGTATTCTACTGGTTACAAGTGAATCATTAAGATTGACCTGTATTCAAGGAGAAGTGAACAGGGAACTCACTTCTCAATGGAATGAATGTCAAAGGTTTTTGGAAACACATTTAAAAAACCCTCATACATATTAATTTAAAATGTGATCAGTACTCTGGAGGAAAGGTAAAAGGTGTGATGAACTAGAATAACAAAGAGAACTAGTTTAGATTCAAGGTAAGGGCATTCTTTTCAGAGAAGGTGACCTAAAACACTCCTGAATTATGAACAGGAACTACAAAAGCAAAGAGTTGGAAAAAGAGTTTTCCAGTAATGTGTGTAAAATCTGAAACAGGAAAGAGCTCCACATATTGGAGGAAGGCCAGTGTGGCAGAAATTAATGGGAGCTGGCAAAACTCCCATTAATGAGTAAAATGATGCTGCAGCCAGATCATGCAGGACTTTTTAAGATACTTAATGAGTTGATGTTATATTATAAATTCAGTGTTAAATCATTAAATGGTTTTAAATGTAGATTTTTCTTCTTTTTCTGTGAGAAGGATAGTTGGGAGTGGGTACAGAATATAAGCAGTAACAAAAACCCAGAAAATTGGAATCTCTCTTTTGTTCATCTCTCCCCTTTCCTTTCTCGTTTACTTTTAAAACATCACTACTATTATTTGTTGATCCATAAAATACATGGAGCACTATAAATGGTAGAAAAACAGGTGGTAAATATAGACCTACCCTCTCAAATTCAAAGGTGGAAATATTAGGCCCAAAAAGATTAAAACTGCTCACTGATTTTCCTACTCTCATCTGTGAAAGAGATTGAACTACTCTCATCTGTGGAAGAGACTGAATCAGAGCTTAAGCCTCTTGACTTCTTGGGTTCCAAGTCTCATTTTCTTTATATGTTGCTACCTTTCAGTTTATTGAGAGAAGCCAATCATGAATTTCTCAGTTCAAGAGTCCAACACTGTCTGTGAGATTTACATTTGTAGGCAAGAAAACATGGAATTCAGGATTGGTCAGGATAATTATTGGCATTTCCCCTTATTTTCTAAGGTACTAATTACTTTTGTCATGGCCTCTTGTATCCAGAATGCTGAACCACTGTGGCTATTAAAATGATAGAAATAATTTTACAAACCTTGAAAGTAAAACATCTCAAGATTTCCTAGAGAGACCTTCAAGATGGTGGAGTAAGACGTGGAGATCACCTTCCTCCCCTCAAATACATCAGAAATACATCTACATGTGGAACAACTCCTACAGAACACCTACTGAATGCTGGCAGAAGACCTCAGACTTCGCAAAAGGCAAGAAACTCCCCATGTACCTGGGTAGGACAAAAGACAAAACAGAGACAAAAGAATAGGGACGGGACCTGCACCTCTAGGAGGGAGCTGTGAAGGAGGAAAAGTTTCCACACATTAGGAAGCCTCTTCACTGGCAGAGACAGGGGATGGGCAGGGGGTAAGCTTCAGAGACGCAGAGGAGAGTGCAGCAACAGGCGTGCAGAGGGCAAAGCGGAGAGATTCCCACATAGAGGATAGGTGCCGACCAGCACTCACCAGCCTGAGAGGCTTGTCTGCTCACCCGCTGGGGCGGACGGGGGCTGGGAGCTGAGGCTCGGGCTTCGGAGGTCGGATCCCAGGGAGAGAACTGGGGTTGGCTGCGTGAACACAGCCTGAAGGGGGCTAGTGCTCCACAGCTAACCGGAGGGAGTCTGGGAAAAAGTCTTGAGCTGCCGAAGAGGCAAGAGACCATTGTTTCGGGGTGCATGAGGAGAGGGGATTCAGAGCACCGCCTAAATGAGCTCCAGAGACAGGCGTGAGCCGCGGCTACCAGCGCGGACCCCAGAGATGGGCATGAAACGTTAAGGCTGCTGCTGCAGCCACCAAGAAGCCTGTGTGCAACCACAGGTCACTATCCACACCTCCCCTCCTGGAAGCCTGTGCAGCCGCCACTGCCAGGGTCCCGTGATCCAGGGACAACTTCCCCGGAAGAACACACGGCATGCCTCAGGCTGGTGCAACGTCACTCCAGCATGTGCCGCTGCAGGCTCACCCCGCATTGGTACCCCTCCCTCCCCCAACCCTGAGTGAGCCAGAGCCCCCGAATCAGCTGCTACCTTAACCACGTCCTGTCTGAGCGAAGAATAGACACCCTCAGGCGACCTACACACAGAGGCAGGGCCAAATCCAAAGCTGAACCCCGGGAGCTGTGCGAACAAAGAAGAGAAAGGGAAATCTCTCCCAGCAGCCTCAGGAGCAGTGGATTAAATCTCCACAATCAACTTGATGTACCCTGCAGCTGTGAAATACCTGAATAGAAAATGAATCATCCCAAAATTGAGGCGGTGGACTTTGGGAGCAACTGTAGACTTGGCGTTTGCTTTCCACATCTAATTTGTTCCTGGTTTTATGTTTATCTTAGTTTAGTATTTAGAATTTATTGTCATTGGTAGATTTTTTTATTGATTTGGATGCTCTCTTCCTTTTTTTTTATATATAGATATATATATATTTTTTTCCTTTTTCCCTTTTTGTGAGTGTGTATGTGGATGCTTCTTTGTGTGATTTTGTCTGTATAGCTTTTTTTTTTTTTTTTTTTAAACATCTTTATTGAAGTATAATTGCCTTACAATAGTGTGTTAGCTTCTGCTTTATAACAAAGTGAATCAGTTATACATATACAATATGTTCCCATTTCTCTTCCCTCTTGCATCTCCCTCCCTCCCACCCTCCCCATCCCACCCCTCTAGGTGGTCACAAAGCACCGAGCTGATCTCCCTGTGCTATGCGGCTGCTTCCCACTAGCTATCTATTTTACATTTGGTAGTGTATATATGTCCATGACACTCTCTTACCCTGTCACATCTCACCCCACCCCCTCCCCATATCCTCAAGTCCATTCTCTAGTAGGTCTGTGTCTTTATTCCCGTCTTGCCACTAGGTTCTTCATGGCCTTTTTTTTTTTTTTTTTTCCTTAGATTCCGTATATATGTGTTAGCATACTGTATTTGTTTTTCTCTTTCTGACTTACTTCACTCTGTATGACAGACTCTAACTCCATCCACCTCATTACAAATACCTCCATTTCATTTCTTTTTACGGCTGAGTAATATTCCATTGTATATATGTGCCACATCTTCTTTATCCATTCATCTGTCGATGGACATTTAGGTTGCTTCCATGTCCTGGCTATTGTAAATAGAGCTGCAATGAACATTGTGGTACATGACACTTTTTGACCTATGGTTTTCTCAGGGTATATGCCCAGTAGTGGGATTGCTGGGTCGTATGGTAGTTCTATTTGTAGTTTTTTAAGGAACCTCCATACTGTTCTCCATAGTGGCTGTATCAATTTACATTCCCACCAACAGTGCAAGAGTGTTCCCTTTCCTCCACACCCTCTCCAGCATTTATTGTTTCTAGATTTTTTGATGATGGCCATTCTGACCGGTGTGAGATGATATCTCATTGTAGTTTTGATTTGCATTTCTCTAATGATTAATGATGTTGAGCATTCTTTCATGTGCCTGTAGGCCATCTGTATATCTTCTTTGGAGAAATGTCTATTTAGGTCTTCTGCCCATTTTTGGATTGGGTTGTTCGTTTTTTTGTTATTGAGCTGCATGAGCTGCTTGTAAATCTTGGAGATTAATCCTTTGTCAGTTGCTTCATTTGCAAATATTTTCTCCCATTCTAAGGGTTGTCTTTTGGTCTTGTTTATGGTTTCCTTTGCTGTGCAAAAGCTTTTAAGTTTCATTAGGTCCCATTTGTTTATTTGTGTTCTTATTTCCATTTCTCTGGGAGCTGGGTCAAAAAGAATCTTGCTGTGATGTATGTCATAGAGTGTTCTGCCTATGTTTTCCTCTAAGAGTTTGATAGTGTCTGGCCTTACACTTAGGTCTTTAATCCATTTTGAGTTTATTTTTGTGCATGGTGTCAGGGAGTGTTCTAATTTCATACTTTTACATGTACCTGTCCAATTTTCCCAGCACCACTTATTGAAGAGGCTGTCTTTTCTCCACTGTATATGCTTGCCTCCTTTATCAAAGATAAGGTGACCATATGTGTGTGGGTTTATCTCTGGGCTTTCTATCCTGTTCCATTGATCTATATTTCTGTTTTTGTGCCAGTACCAAACTGTCTTGATTACTGAAGCTTTGTAATATAGTCTGAAGTCAGGGAGCCTGATTCCCCCAGCTCCATTTTTCGTTCTCAAGATTGCTTTGGCTATTCGGGGTCTTTTGTGTTTCCATACAAATTGTGAAATTTTTTGTTGTAGTTCTGTGAAAAATGCCAGTGGTAGTTTGATAGGGATTGCATTGAATCTGTAGATTGCTTTGGGTAGTAGAGTCATTTTCACAATGTTGATTCTTCCAATCCAGGAACATGGTATATCTCTCCATCTATTTGTATCATCTTTAATTTCTTTCATCAGTGTCTTATAATTTTCTGCATACAGGTCTTTTGTCTCCTTAGGTAGGTTTATTCCTAGATATCTTATTCTTTTTGTTGCAGTGGTAAACGGGAGTGTTTTCTTAATTTCACTTTCAGATTTTTCGTCATTAGTGTATAGAAATGCAAGCGATTTCTGTGCATTAATTTTGTATCCTGCTACTTTACCAAATTCATTGATTAGCTCTAGGAGTTTTCTGGTAGCCTCTTTAGGATTCTCTATGTATAGTATCATGTCATCTGCAAATAGTGACAGCTTTACTTCTTCTTTTCCGATTTGGATTCCTTTTATTTCTTTGTCTTCTCTGATTGCTGTGGCTAACACTTCCAAAACTATGTTGAATAATAGTGGTGAGAGTGGGCAACCTTGTCTTGTTCCTGATCTTAGTGGAAATGGTTTCAGTTTTTCACCATTGAGGACAATGTTGGCTGTGGGTTTGTCATATATGGCCTTTATTATGTTGAGGAAAGTTCCCTCTATGCCTACTTTCTGCAGGGCTTTTATCATAAATGGGTGTTGAATTTTGTCGAAAGCTTTCTCTGCATCTATTGAGATGATCATATGGTTTTTCTCCTTCAATTTGTTAATATGGTGTATCACATTGATTGATTTGCGTATATTGAAGAATCCTTGCATTCCTGGGATAAACCCCACTTGATCATGGTGTATGATCCTTTTAATGTGCTGTTGGATTCTGTTTGCGAGTATTTTGTTGAGGATTTTTGCATCTATGTTCATCAGTGATATTGGCCTGTAGTTTTCTTTCTTTGTGACATCTTTGTCTGGTTTTGGTATCAGGGTGATGGTGGCCTCGTAGAATGAGTTTGGGAGTGTTCCTCCCTCTGCAATATTTTGGAAGAGTTTGAGAAGGATAGGTGTTAGCTCTTCTCTAAATGTTTGATAGAATTCGCCTGTGAAGCCATCTGGTCCTGGGCTTTTGTTTGTTGGAAGGTTTTTAATCACAGTTTCAATTTCAGTGCTTGTGATTGGTCTGTTCATATTTTCTATTTCTTCCTGGTTCAGTCTCGGCAGTTTGTGCATTTCTAAGAATCTGTCCATTTCTTCCAGGTTGTCCATTTTATTGGCATAGAGTTGCTTGTAATAATCTCTCATGATCTTTTGTATTTCTGCAGTGTCAGTGGTTATTTCTCCTTTTTCATTTCTAATTCTATTGATCTGAGTCTTCTCCCTTTTTCTCTTGATGAGTCTGGCTAATGGTTTATCAATTTTGTTTATCTTCTCAAAGAACCAGCTTTTAGTTTCATTGATTTTTGCTATTGTTTCCTTCATTTCTTTTTCATTTATTTCTGACCTGATCTTTATAATTTCTTTCCTTCTGCTGGCTTTGGGGTTTTTTTGTTCTTCTTTCTCTAATTGCTTTAGGTGCAAGGTTAGGTTGTTTATTCGAGATGTTTCCTGTTTCTTGAGGTAGGCTTGTATTGCTATAAACTTCCCTCTTAGCACTGCTTTTGCTGCGTCCCATAGGTTTTGGGTCGTCGTATCTCCATTGTCATTTATTTCTAGGTATTTTTTGATTTCCCCTTTGATTTCTTCAGTAATCACTTCATTATTAAGTAATGTATTGTGTAGCCTCCATGTGTTTGTATTTTTTGCAGATCTTTTCCTGTAATTGATATCTAGTCTCATAGCGTTGTGGTCGGAAAAGATACTTGATACGATTTCAATTTTCTTAAATTTACCAAGGTTTGATTTGTGACCCAAGATATGATCTATCCTGGAGAATGTTCCATGAGCACTTGAGAAAAATGTGTATTCTGTTGTTTTTGGGTGGAATGTCCTATAAATATCAATTAAGTCCATCTTGTTTAATGTATCATTTAAAGCTTGTGTTTCCTTATTTATTTTCATTTTGGATGATCTGTCCATTGGTGAAAGTGGGGTGTTAAAGTCCCCTACTATGATTGTGTTGCTGTCGATTTCCCCTTTTATGGCTGTTAGTACTTGCCTTATGTATTGAGGTGCTCCTATGTTGGGTGCATAAATATTTACAATTGTTATACCTTCCTCTTGGATCGATCCCTTGATCATTATATAGTGTCCTTCTTTGTCTCTTGTGATAGTCTTTATTTTAAAGTCTATTTTGTCTGATATGAGAATTGCTACTCCAGCTTTCTTTTGATTTCCATTTGCATGGAATATCTTTTTCCATCCCCTCACTTTCAGTCTGTATGTGTCTCTAGGTCTGAAGTGGGTCTCTTGTAGACAGCATATATATGGGTCTTGTTTTTGTATCCATTCAGCCAGCCTGTGTCTTTTGGTGGGAGCATTTAATCCATTTACATTCAAGGTAATTATCGATATGTATGTTCCTATTCCCGTCTGTATAGCTTTGATTTTACCATTTGTCCCAGGCTTCTGTCTGTCCTTTTTCTTTTTTTCTTACTTTTTAGTTTTTTTTTTATTTTTAATAATTTTTTAATTTTTTATTTTAATAACTTTATTTTATTTTTTTCTTTCTTTCTTTCTTATTTTCTCCCTTTTCTTCTGAGCCGTGTTGTGAAAAAGGTCTTGGTGCTCCAGCTGGGTGTCAGGCCTGTGCCTCTGAGGTGGGAGAGCTGAGTTCAGGACACTGGTCCACCAGAGACCTCCCAGCTCCATGTAATATCAAATGGCGAAAGCTCTCCCAGAGATCTCCATATCAATGCTAAGACCTAGCTCCACTCAATGACCAGCAAGCTACAGTTCTGGCCACCCTATGCCAAACAACTAACAAGAAAGGAAAACAACCGCACCCATAACAAGAAAGGAAAACAAACAAAACATGCCAAGAGGCTGCCTAAAATCATAATAAGGTCACAGACACCCCAAAACACACCACCGGACGCAGTCCTGCCTACCAGAAAGACAAGATCCAGCCTCATCCACCAGAACACAGGCACCAATACCCTCCACCAGGAAGCCTACACAACACACTGAAACAAACTTAGCCACTGGGGGCAGACAACAAAAACAACGCGAACTACGAACCTGCAGCCCGCAAAAAGGAGACCCCGAACACACGTTGCACGTTAAGCAAAATGGGAAAACAGAGAAACACACAGCAGATGAAGGAGCAAGGTAAAAACCCACCAGACCAAACAAATGAAGAGGAAATAGGCAGTCTACCTGAAAAAGAATTCAGAGTAATGATAGTAAAGATGATCCAAAATCTTGGAAATAGAATGGAAATAATACAAAAAATGTTTAAAAAGGACCTAGAAGCGCTAAAGAGCAAAAAAAACCATGATGGGGGCTTCCCTGGTGGCGCAGTGGTTGAGAATCTACCTGCTAATGCAGGGGACACGGGTTCGAGCCCTGGTCCGGGAAGATCCCACATGCCATGGAGCAACTGGGCCCGTGAGCCACAACTACTGAGCCTGTGTGTCTGGAGCCTGTGCCCCACAACAGAAAGGGCCGCGATGATGAAAGGCCCGCACACTGCGATGAAGAGCGGCCCCCGCACGGCAATGAAGAGTGGCACCCACTTGCCGCAACTAGAGAAAGCCCTTGCATGAAACGAAGACCCAACACAGCCAAAAATAAATAAATAAATAAATAAATAAAGTAGCTATTAATTAAAAAAAAAAAACAACCATGATGAACAACACAATAAATGAAATTATAAGTTCTCTAGAAGGAATCAATAGCAGAATAACTGAGGCAGAAGAACGGATAAATGACCTGGAAGATAAAATAGTGGAAATAACTACTGTAGAGCAGAATAAAGAAAAAGAAATGAAAAGAATTGAGGACAGTGTCAGAGATCTCTGGGACAACATTAAACTCACCAACATTCGAATTGCAGGGGTCCCAGAAGAAGAGGAGAAAAAGAAAGGGACTGAGAAAATATTTGAAGAGATTATAGTTGAAAACTTCCCTAATATGGGAAAGGAAATAGTTAATCAAGTCCAGGAAGTGCAGAGTCTCATACAGGATAAATCCAAGGAGAAACATGCCAAGACACATATCAATCAAATTATCAAAAATTAAATATAAAGAAAAAATATTAAAAGCAGCAAGGGAAAAACAACAAATAACATACAAGGGAATCCCCATAAGGTTAACAGCTGATCTTTCAGCAGAAACTCTCCAAGCCAGAAGGGAGTGGCAGGACATATTTAAAGTGACGAAAGGGAAATACCTATAACCAAGATTACTCTAACCAGCAAGGATCTCATTCAGATTCGATGGAGAAATTAAAACCTTTACAGACAAGCAAAAGCTAAGAGAATTCAACACCACAAAACCAGCTTTATAACAAATGCTAAAGGAAGTTCTCTAGGCAGGAAACACAAGAGAAGGAAAAGACCTACAGTAATAAACCCCAAACAATTAAGAAAATGATAACAAACATACATATCAATAACTACCTTAAATGTAAATGGATTAAATGCTGCAACCAAAAGACATACACTGGTTGAATGGATACAAAAACAAGACCAACAGTATAAATGCTGTCTACAAGAGACCCACTTCAGACCTAGGGACACATACAGACTGAAAGTGAGGGGATGGGAAAAGATACTCCATGCAAATGGAAATCAAAAGAAAGCTGGAGTAGCAATTCTAATATCAGGCAAAATAGACTTTAAAATAAAGACTATTACAAGGGACAAAGAAGGACACTACATAATGATCAAGGGATCAATCCAAGAAGAAGATATAACAATTGTAAACATTTATTCACCCAACATAGGAGCACCTCAATACATAAGGCAAAGGCTAACAGCCAAAACAGGGGAAAGTGACAGTAACACAATCATAATAGGGGACTTTAACACCCCACTTTCACCAATGGACAGATCATCCAAAATGAAAATAAATAAGGAAACATAAGCTTTAAATGATACATTAAACAAGAGGGACTTAATTGATATTTATAGGACATTCCATTCAAAAACAACAGAATAAACTTTCTTCTCAAGTGCTCATGGAACATTCTCCAGGATAGATCATATCTTGGGTCACAAATCAAGCCTTGCCAAATTTAAGAAAACTGAAATCATACCAAGTATCCTTTCCCACCATAATGCTATGAGACTAGATAACAATTACAGGGAAAAATCTGTAAAAAATACAAACATATGGAGGCAAAACAATACACTACTAAATAACCAAGAGATCAATGAAGAAATCAAAGAGGAAATTAAAAAATACCTATAAACAAATGACAATGAAAACAAAATGACCCAAAACCTATGGGATACAGCAAAAGCATTTCTAAGAGGGAAGTTTATAGCAATACAATCCTACCTCAAGAAACAAGAAACATGTCAAATAAACAACCTAACGTCACACCTAAAGCAATTAGAGAAAGAAGAACAAAAGAAAACCCAAAGTTAGCAGAAGGAAAGAAATCATAAAGATCAGATCAGAAATAAATGAAAAGGAAATGAAGGAAATGATAGCAAAGATCAATAAAATTAAAAGCTGGTTCTTTGAGAAGATAAACAAAATTGATAAACCATTAGCCAGACTCATCAAGAAAAAAAGGGAGAAGACTCAAATAAATAGAATTAGAAATGAAAAAGAAGTAACAATTGGCACTGCAGAAATACAAAGGATCATAAGAGATTAATACCAGCAACTATATGCCAATAAAATGGACAACCTGGAAGACATGGACAAATTCTTAAAAAGCACAACCTTCTGAGACTGAACCAGGAAGAAATAGAAAATATAAACAGACTAATCACAAACCCTGAGATTGAGACTGTGATTAAAAATCTTCCAACAAACAAAAGTCCAGGACCAGATGGCTTCACAGGCGAATTCTATCAAACATTTAGAGAAGAGCTAACACCTATCCTTCTCAAACTCTTCCAAAATGTAGTAGAGGGAGGAACACTCCCAAACACATTCTACGAGGCCACCATCACCCTGATACCAAAACCAGGCAAAGAGGTCACAAAAAAAGAAAACTACAGGCCAATATCACTGATGAACATAGATTCAAAAATCCTCAACAAAATACTAGCAAACAGAATCCAACAGCACAGTAAGAGGATCATACACCATGATCAAGTGGGATTTACCCCAGGAATGCAAGGATTCTTCAATATATGCCAATCAATCAATGTGATAAACCATGTTAACAAATTGAAGGAGAAAAAAGATATGATCATCTGAATAGATGCAGAAAAAGCTTTGGACAAAATTCAACACTCATTTATGATAAAAACCCTCCAAAAAGTAGGCATAGAGGGAACTTACCTCAACATAATAAAAGCCATATATGTGAAACCCACAGCCAACCTCATTCTCAATGGTGAAAAACTGAAAGCATTTTCTCTAAGATCAGGAACAAGACAAGGTTGTGCACTCTCACCACTATTATTCAACATAGTTTTGGAAGTTATAGCCACAGCAATGGGAGAAGAAAAAGAAATAAAAGGAATCCAAATCAGAAAAGAAGAAGTAAAGCTGTCACTGTTTGCAGATGACATGATACTATACACAGAGCGTCCTAAAGATGCTACCAGAAAACTACTAGAGCTAATCAATGAATTTGGTAAAGTTGCAGGATACAAAATTAATGCACAGAAATCTCTTGCATTCCTATACACTAATGATGAAAAATCTGAAAGAGAAATTAAGGAAGCGGTCCCATTTACCATTGCAACAAAAAGAGTAAAATACCTAGAAATAAACCTACCTAAGGAGGTAAAAGACCTGTGCTCAGAAAACTATAAGACACTGAAGAAAGAAATTAAAGATGATACAAACAGATGGAGAGATATACCATGTTCTTGGATTGGAAGAATCAATATTGTGAAAATGACTATATTACGCAAAGCAATCTACAGATTCAGTGCAATCCCTATCAAATTAGCAATGGCATTTTCATAGAACTAGAACAAAAAATTTCACAATTTGTATGGAAACACAGAAGACCCCAAATAGCCAAAGCAATTCTGAGAAAGATAAACGGAGCTGGAGGAATCAGCTGCCCTGACTTCAGACTATACTACAAAGTAATCAAGACAGTATAGTACTGGCACAAAAACAGAACTATAGATCAATGGAACAGGATAGAAAGCCCAGAGATAAATCCATGCACATATGGTTACCTTATCTCTGATAAAGGAGGCAAGAATATGCAATGGAGAAAAGACAGCCCTTTCAATAAGTGGTGCTGGGAAAACTAGACAGCTATATGTAAAAGAATAAAATTAGAACACTCCCTAACACCATACACAAAAATAAACTCAAAATGGATTAAAGACCTAAATGTAAGGCCAGACACTATAAAACTCATAGAAGAAAACATAGGCAGAACAGTCTATGACATAAATCACAGCAAGATCCTTTCTGACCCACCTCCTAGAGAAATGGAAATAAAAACAAAAATAAACAAGTGGGACCTAATGAAACTTAAAAGCTTTTGCACAGCAAGGAAAACCATAAACAAGATGAAAAGACAACCCTCAGAATGGGAGAAAATATTTGCAAATGAAGCAACTGACAAAGGATTAATCTCCAAAATTTACAGGCAGCTCATGCAGCTCAATATCAATAAAACAAGCAATCCAAAATAAAACAACCCAATCCAAAAATGGGCAGAAGACCTAAATAAACATTTTTCCAAAGAAGATATACAGATTGCCAACAAACACATGAAAGGATGCTCAACATCATTAATCATTAGAGAAATGCAAATCAAAACTACAATGAGGTATCACCTCACACTGGTCAGAATGGCCATCATCAATCTACAAACAATAAATGCTGGAGAGGGTGTGGAGAAAAGGGAACCCTCTTGCACTGTTGGTGGGAATGTAAATTGATACCGCTACCTAGGAGAACAGTATGGAGGTTCCTTAACAATTTAAAAATAGAACTGCCATACAACCCAGCAATCCCACTTCTGGGCATATACCCTGAGAAAATCATAATTCCAAAAGAGTCATGTACCACAATGTTCATTGCAGCTGTATTTACAATAGCCAGGACATGGAAGCAACCTAAGTGTCCATCGACTGATGAATGGATAAAGAAGATGTGGCACATATATACAAGGGAATATTTCTCAGCCATAAAAAGAAATGAAACTGATTTATTTGTAGTGAGGTGGATGGACCTAGAGTCTGTCATACAGAGTGAAGTCATTCAGAAAGAGAAAAAGAAATACCGTATGCTAACACATATATATGGAATCTAAAAAACAAAATGGTACTGAAGAACCTAGGGGCAGGACAGGAATAAAGACTCAGATGTAGAGAATGGACTTGAAGACAGGGGAAGGGGGAAGGGTAAAGCTGGGATGAAGTGAGAGAGTGGCATTGACATATATATACTACGAAATGTAAAATAGATAGCTAGTGGGAAGCAGCCACATAGCACAGGGAGATCAGCTTGGTGCTGTGTGACCACCTACAGGGGTGGGATGGGGAGGGTGGAGATATGGGGATATATGTATATGTATAGCTGATTCACTTTCTTATAAAGCAGAATCTAACACACCATTGTAAAGCAATTATACTCCAATAAAGATGTTAAAAAAAAAAAGAGATTTACTAGAAGCAAAAGTAATGAAGAGTAGAGAAAAACTATGAAGAGAGAAGGTGGTTTCCTTCAGTGAAAGCGGTGAAGGCAGCATAAAATAGAGAAGGAATTGCAAATATGACGGGCATTCCTAGTTGAGGTTTATGGGCAACACAGAAATCTCAAAATGTAGAGTCAAGATGACCTAAGGAGCCCAAATGGATATCTTTCAAATCTTTTTTAAATATTAGTTTTAGATTTACAGAAAAATTGAAAACATAGCACAGAAGTAGCACCATATACTCCTTAACCAATTTCCCCTATTTTTAACATCTTGCATTAGTCTGGTATATTTGTTAAAATCAATGAACTGACATTGATACATTATTATGAATTACAGTTGACCCTTTATTCAGATTTCCTTAATATTTAAGTAATGTCCTTTTCCTGTTCCAGGATCCCATCCACGATATTATAGTTCATTAAGTTATCATGTTTCCTTAGGCTCCTTTTTGCTGTAACAGTTTGTCAGGCTTGTTTTTTATGGCCTTCACAGTTTTGAGTACTACTTGTAGAATGTCCCTCTATTGGAATTTGGTGTTTCTGTTATGATTAAACTGTAGTTATGGGTTTTGAGGAAGAAGATCACAGAGAGGAAGTACCATTTTCAATACATATCAAGGATGCTTACTAGCAACCTGCCTAATAATCACTGCTGATGCTGACCCTGATCACCTGCCTAAGGCAGTGTTTGTCAGGTTTTTCTACTGTAAAGTCATTATTTTTTCTCCCTCTTTTCCCTACTGTATGAATTAGAAGGAAGTAAGTATGTGTAGCTTAAACTTAAGGAATTGGGAGTGATGTTCCCCCTCTTTGAGGATGAATTATCTACAAAAATTTTTTGAAATACTTATATATGGGAGATGTGACTTCTCCCCCTCTTATTTATGTATTCAATAATTTATTTTTTATTGCTTTTTAAAATGCATATTTCTGATGTGTCATAAGACTATTCCACTAAAGTAATTTTAGTAAGCAATAGTTGTTATTTTCATAGACAAACTTACATATTTTAAGAAATTTGAATTTGGGTCCATATTAAAATTTTTTCTACATTATATTATTTTTTCAAGCATGTAGAAATAATTTATTTATATCAGTATGGACTTATGGGTACTTACTTTACTCTTTGGGTTATAATCCAAAACTAGTTTATTTATTTTGTTGCTCAACTTGTCCTAGCTCTGGCTACTAAGACCTCCTTTAGTTTGACTCCTGTGCCCCTTTGGCACATCTAATTTTTTTTTAGCACTTTCTTACTTTTTCATACTACAAGATGCTGCAGTATCATCTAATATAGACATTGCCTCAGTCCCAGAATGAGACCTTTTTCTGAGGAGACCTGGTTCCTTTAAATGGAGAATGGTATTGGTAACAAAGATCTGGGTATTAGCTGTGCTCATTGCTAATGGGGTGTGGTTGCTTTTAGGTCTTCTCAGCTGACTGAAAAAGAGACTATATGGATATATACTACCATCTGTATATACACATATCCGTAAATACATATATATGTTTATTTATATATATGTAACATCTATATGTTAAGCTAAATATGAGTTAATACTGATTTCTCCAATTCTAATTCATACCAAATAGATCATTCTAGCTTTTTCCCCTTGCTTATCCATAAATTCAAACTCTTAACAGTGAGAAACCTTGCCCCCACCATCAACCATCTCTTTAATTAACTGTTCAGTTGCAGTATACATGTGTACAGGTATCAGAATTGTGAAGGCATAGCCCATGGAAATCAAGTGCTGTTCCTTACGCCTTGAGTCTTACAGATTCCACTCATTTCCAAAGGTACTTAGTTCAACACCTTAGAACAACCTTCAGTACCATTGTTTCATATATTCATAAAGTACTTAGATACTTTTGTCACAGTCTGCATTTCTTTATAGAATCCCCCACAGTCCTAAATGATTGTTTGAATTTTACATATATTAAGGTTCCTTTCTACTGTTTTAAATTCTATGGGTTTTGGCAAATGCATAATGTCTTGTATCCATCATTCCAGTATCATGTAGAATAGTTTCCTGCTCTAAAATCTCCCTGTGCTTCACCTATTCAACTCTCTTTTCCTCTCCGCTTCCCCAAATCCTGACAGTCAGAATTTTTTAAATGGTTCTATGGCTTTGACTTTTTCAGATTGTCATATAATTGGAATCCTACAGTATCTAGTCTTTTCAGGCCGACTTTTCTCACTTATCCATATGCATTTAAGATCCCTTTATGTCTTTTTAATTAAAAAAATATTTTTACGTCTTTTTATATACTAGTATTCCAGTACATGAATGTACCACAGTTTGTTATCCATTCATCTATTGAAAGGCATCTTAGTTGTTTCCTGGTTTTGGTGACTATAAATATAGCTGCTATAAACACTCACATGCAGGTTTTTGTATGAACATAGGTTTTCAGATGAATGGGGAAAATGCAGGATAGTGGTTGCTATATCTTATGGTAACTCTATATTTAGCTCCGTAGTAATCTACAAACTATCCCCCAAAGTGGCCTTCCCCATTTTGTATTACCACAAAAGGTTTGTGTTGCATCCTCACCAGCATTTGTTTTTTTTCTTTTTTTAAGGCTTTCCGAGGGTTGTGTAGTATTACCTCATTTCCGTTTTAATTTGCAATTTCCAAATGAAAATTATGTTGAGCATCTGCATTTTTTATTATGCTTATTTTCCATTTCTGTATCTTCTTTGGTTAAGTGGTTAGTCAGATCTTTTGGCCATTTTTAATTGAATTGTTTATTTCCCCAATTTTGTTCTTTTCCAACAGTGTGAAATTTCAATTTGTTTTAATTCCAGGTTTTGCCTTTCCATATAAGTTTTTTTACTATTATTGGGAGCATTTTTACTATTATTACTTTAAACACATAATTATCTATTAGGTCAATTAAGAATAAGTAAATTAAAATATTTAATTTTACCTTCATTTATTCTATTTTTGTATCTCTTCCTTTTTTATGTAAATGTTCTGACCACATGATTTTTTTCTCCCTAAAGAACTTCTTTCAGCATTTCTAATGGGGCAGTTCTGCTGGTAATAAATACTCTGGGTCTTTTTGTTTTGTTTTGTTGTCAGAGTATTTCTTCTTCATTTTTGAAGGGTAATTTCAATGGGTACAGAACTGTAGGGTTTTTGCCCTTCAACATTCTAATATATATTCCATTCTTCTCTCTTCTTGATTCCAAGGTTTCTGATGAGAAGTCTGATGTAATTCTTTTTATTTTTTTATTCCTCTATAGTAAGGCTTATTTTTCCTTGTATTTGGTTTTCTGCAACCTGAATATGATATGACTAATTGTAATTTTTTAAAGTGTATTAACTGGTTGGTGTGCTCTAATATTACTGGATCTGTGGTTTTGTACAACTCAACAATTTTGGAAAATTCTCAACCTTTTTAATTTTCCTCCCCTATCTCCTTCTTCTATTTGGGTATTTCTACTATACATCATTTACCATCCAAATTGCACCATAGTTTTGGGGTATTATGTTCTGTTCTGTTTTTGTTTTGTTTTGATTTTAGATTCTTCTTCCTCAATTTTAGTTTGGGAAGTTTCTATTGACATATCTTCTCCGTCACTGATTCTTTCCTCAGCTATTTCCCATCTAGCGAAGAGCCCATCAAAGGCATACTCCATTTCTGTTGCACTGGTTTTGATTTCTAGCCTTTCCTTTTGATTCTGTCACAGGGTTTCCATTTCTCTGTTTACATTACACAATCTTTTTTCATGTTGTCTACTTTTTCCCTTAGAACCATATCTGAGTATGGGTCTGATGCTTGCTTTGTCTCTTCAGACTGATTTGTTTGTTTTTTCTTGCTTTTTTCCAATGCTTTGAATACTTTTGTTGTTGCTCAAGCCAGGCAAGATGTATTGAGTAATAGGAACTGGGGTAAAAGGCCTATAGTGTGAGGTTTTATGTTAATCTGGCTAGGAGTTTTTCTTTGTTCACCTTTGCTGCAGTTACAATTGTCAGAGACTTCAAAATTTTTATTGTTCTCGTTGTATTTGGGTTTTCCTAAGAACTCTTCCTTAAATAAAGTCTGTACCTTCCAGTTCTTGCAGCTATTTACTGTTTTTAATAGTGATGTCCTGTTTTTGTGGTGGTAAAGTATGGTGAAGTGAAATCATTCTATAATCTTACAATTAAATATTTGTCATTTAGTTGACTTTTGTCCAGGGGCTATGAAATTCACAAGGTTTTTTAGCTCTCCCCTTTCCTCTTAGGTGCTAAAGGAAAGCTAGATGTTGTTAGAGTTGTGTCAATGTTCTGTCCCTCCGTAAGATAAGGTTTTAATAAAGTCTTGCCTTTGGGGAATATGCCTTTCTTATGGAAAACACTCTAGAAATATTTGTAAATTGGTCATTTTCCCTTTCTCCTGCTGAAGTCCTGAAGGGATTTTTTTTTTTTTGATTCTTCATCATGAGACTCTTGTGGAGCTCCTGGAGGTTAAACTCATGAAAGTGTGGGCACCCCATAATACTGTGGTCCCTAGGAATTTCTCACTCTCGCTGTACTCTATGCCTGGCCTCTAGCAATTCCTCACAATTACTACTTATTTCTTTCTACCAGTTTATGGCTCCAATGGCTCCTGTTCCCAGCCTGATTCTCTATATATTCACCCAGCTCTCCGGATTTCAGAGTAGTTGTTTGCCCTGCAACATTTTTTTCTCTAATGGGTCTAATAAAAGGCACTGATTTTCAAATTTTTCAGCTTTTTTCTTCCTGTAAGAGTAGGATTGATAACCTCCAAGTCCTTTCCATGTTGGAGCTGGTATTGGAAGTCTCAAGTATTTTTTAAAGGAAATATTTAGCATACATATACCACGCACATCTCCTCAATCGTACATAAAAACTATTGGATGGTTACTTATTTTTCTTGAGGCAGAGACACAATTATCAAAGGCTCTGTATAAATTGGCCTAACTATACCACCTTATCTCACACCACTCTGCCTTACTTGCAATAATCTGGCAACTCAGATCTTTCATTTCTTCATTCATGCCATGCTTCCACGACTCAGGGTTTTTGCAAGTGCTGGCTCCTCACCTTCCAGGAATGTTCTTTCTCTCTCATACACACATAAACACACACAATTGACTATATTTTCATACTGTTTTCAGCTCCAAGCTTTGCACAGAGTATGTATTCAATTTATATATAATGACTGAATGAAAGGCATTTACAGCATTCAACGTCTGTAACAGCACAGAGATATGAGGTGCTCAACTGCATAACTCATGTCTTTTTTTCTTTTTGATCTTTGAGATAGTTATCAGTATGCTGTCCTTAGTAGGTTTTAAAAATATATTTGTTGAATAAATTATGTTATTGTAATTTACATATCAAATTTATATTGATTGCCTACTCTGAGCCAAGCATTACACTAGATGTTTTATCTTCATTATCTCATTTAATATTCCTACAGTATAAACAGATATTAACTACAGATAATAAAACTGGGTTCAGGAGGTTACATAAATTGCCAAAGGTAACAGTGCTAGTAAAACAGTATTGAAACTTGCGTCTAAAAACAATTTTAACTGTATCTTATTGAGTACTGATTGCCTTATATTACAGTGAGTCTTGTATATATGTCTTGTCACTATGCCCCACCACATGTGAAAACTGTCAGATTAGGAACTAAGTCTTACACACATTTGGATCTACACCTCCCCTCTAAGCAAATGCAATTCAACAGTTTTATTCTCAAACATGTGATATAAATGTTTCCACTTTTGTTATAATTTTTTTCATTCTGGGATATTTATTGAGCCCCTACTATGTATCAGACGCTTATCCAGCACTAAGAATACAGCAATTACTAAAATAAATATGATCCCTACTCTCATGGAGTCTGTAATCATTAGTGAGGGGCAAAAATCAAATTTTTATTAAAATAACTATAGAAAACACATTTTTAGTATATAAAAAGAATGAAAAAACTATAAATAGAATTATAATTTAAAAAGAAAATAGTAATACCATTCTTCAGTGTATTGTTATTTCTAAATTGCAACTTATTTCATTTTCATGAATCTAATAAGATACTATCAGTAGAATGACTTAAACTATATACAGTTGTGCTGGTGGATCTTTGAGATTGTTCTGAAATAAGCCAGTCAGCAATTGGATTGACAATAAAATCCCATGGGACTTTGACAGTCACAGATACTGTGACTGAAACAGATACTGGATCTATATTTGCCTTTTCAAAAGTGAAATTTGAGATGGCTGAGACTCTGTGTATTTGCATTTTTGTAAACCCTGCAACAAGAAGGTAGAGACCAGAATGACTGATCACTTACTAACACAGCCAGAGATTCTTTATCCAGAACTCCAAGTGTCCAAGAGTAACCTAGAAAATAAAAGACAAAGACGAAACAGATTTACAGTCATTTGGGAAATTCTTTTATATTCTGAAGTAAAGAGATTTCACACAGAAGAGTAATTTGACTTCTCAAACTCATCTTAAAACAGCACATTTGGCACAAGTATGTATGAAACAGAGGAGCCACTTCTCCCCATCGTATAACAGGAAGTGAGGGCTTAAGTAGATCTTTTCTGGAGTTGTATATTCTGTATGAAATGGTTATAAAGATTTCAATTGTTTCAAACTTTAACAAGCTCAGTTCAGCAGGAATCTAAATCCCTGTGAGATTAATAAGGGGCTGGAGAAGAGAAGTAGATGGGGTACAAAGAAGGTAGTGAACTAGCAGTTATAGCCTTAATGATTAACTGGGTTAGTGAATGAAGTAAAAGGAAATGCATATGTGGAAGCCATTCAACCATTTAAGATCTCTACAGTGAATTAAAATTCGGAAGAAACATAATGAGCTAAGGTATATAACGTGTTTTCATAATTTATTCTATTCATTTATTACATGGAATTTCTGTAACTTTATTACATGTCAACAACTATCATGAGCATTTCATGCAACTATTACATAGCTATTATATAATTTCTGGTAGCTATTATCATTTATCCTCTAGGAATGAATCTATCCATAATATTAAGAGAATGTATCCATCTGTTCAGCTATTCTGCTGTTCACAATTTCTACTTTGTGTACATTTATTTACATGGGTCCAGTCACATAAATGAGCATCCTCAGAAACAGAATGCAGAGGATAGCACTTGCCCTCTCTCTCTTACTGTTTCTCTCTACTTCCCTTCTCTTCTTCTCTCATATTCATTTTGCTAAGTTGTAAGATAACCTTATTGGTAGTTGCTTTAGAAGGATGCATGGGAAATTAATATTCTGAGCATATAATGATTCCCTGGTGATTTTCCATCTAATTTTGAAAAGTGCTTTAACTATATAAGATTAAGAAAGCATTATTCAACAAATTATTACCTTAGGTCATCCATTAGGTCATTTACTCATTTATTTAGTCTTTCATTCAACAATCATTTATTATCTACCAAATTCCAAGAACTCTACCAGGTAGAAGGACATCATTTCTTTCCCTAATTCTATGAGTAGTGATCAGTCACTCATAAAATAGTTTAAATATGTTTCCCAAACATTCTTAATAACATCCTGAGTATTTACTAAACTGGAGAATTATATTAGTTTTCATCTTAAAATTCATCCTAGAATATTGGTATTTGGGAGGTAATTCAGAGAGGAAGTGACTGATATAATTTAATTTGGGGAAAATCATATTTGTGTCAATAAAACCAGACCAATTATTGATTATTTACCTAATCACATTAAATTCTAACTCAGGATTTTCTATATTTCTGTGAATTATTCTTCTTCACTTCACACTAAATCTTTCCTGTATTATGATTTCAAATAATATACGGTATAATAGGGGTCATACATTTTCATGGAAAGAGAAATGAACTTAGTTCCAATATCAGGTCCTGTTGCAAATCAACTCCCCTCCATTACCTCAGCTTTCTAACTGGTTAAACTAAGGGGAAAAGTCTATGATAGTTCTTATAGTTCTTTCCAGAACTAAACTTCCATAACTTTAAGAATATTTAACTTAAATAGTGTTCAGGTATTGAAAATTCATTCATTCCCCAATCTGTATATCATAGATTCATAGGGAGTTTTGGAAAATTTAATTAGTCACTGAAATAAAAGCAATTATAGTTGAAATGTGTAATCACTGAAGCATTTAAGATTCACTTGCAGCAAACTGAAATACTCACCCCTTTCTTTAATCAACAAACTTAGTTAATAGGTTCTAATGCCACATGCAAATGTAAAGAAAAGAATACATATTTCAATTAATACTTTGATAAATATTAGATCAACGCTCAACAATTGAATGCTCAAAGGAAGCATGGACTTAGAAGTTGGAGAATAAGAGAAATTTCCTGGATAATGGGGATACTACTTCAGAAGCCCTTTAAATACTGCATTGAAGTATGTTTTTCACATGCGTTTTAATTATGTGGTATCCTGGTTTTCTGCAACCAGACTAAATGATTATATTTTGCATGTGTAAAATATCTATACAGATGTTAAAGTGCTTTTCTTCACATAATCTTAATTTGCTTTTCATGACTCGCTTTTCATGTGAAAAATCATAGTAAGCCATAGCTCTTCAGCAATTAAAATGCCTTAGTTATTATATATGCTTATTTCATATTATAGTCACAAAACTTATAGTAAGCGTAACAATATCATAGTCATTTCTCTGATGAGGAAACTGAGATGTTGAAGAGTTAAATTCCTTGTACAAAGTGATGCAATTAGTAGGAGGTAGAGCCAAGAATCAAACCCCCTTCTGTCATGTGCTTAACAACCATGTTACACTGCAGGAAGGCAGTCATTTGTAAGAAATAATACAGGTCAGTATGAGTTGTAATTCATATCGCCACAGAATTTTAAAACATTATTTACAGTTGAGGCAGTAGAGACTCAGAAGTCTGAGGACCACATAAAACATTTCTGTTGGGGCTAGGATTGGTTCTTGTACCTTTTGATTATAAACTCATTGTTATTTCTAGTGTACCATATTTATCTTCATTATATCCCACAAAAAAAGGTAGGGCTCTAAGACCTCACTTAAATAGTCTACCAATATTCTCCATCCCTTCTGCCTAACATACTGGCTTGTGCTCTTCACAAGCTAGATACTCCCCTCTCAAAACTACTCTCAAGTGGGCCCACCTACCTCTGTTCAATTAACCAAAACAGCTCCCAAGCCAAGTTCTTTTGGGGACTAGAGTTTCTACGTTACAATAAATAAGTTCCTTCAGATTCATACTCTGCAAACGTATCTATTTTAATTAAAATGTTTATCTTTCCATCCTTGCACTTAGAATAGAGTGATTGGGGTATCACATTGGTCCATTGAGAAAGCTTCTGTAAGACCTTTTGTGATATAAACTTGGAAATCACCATTGCTTAACTGAGAGCTCAGGCTTTCACAGATGAGTTAAACCTCTAAGTACTTGCAGTTTCAGAAGCCACATTTGCCATCCAAAGATCACTTCTGTGAGAACTGTTTTTTTTCACTGCTGAATCATCAATCACCAGTGCTTAGAACAGTGCTTGCCACAGAGCAGGTGCATAATAAATATTTGTTGAATGAATGAACAAATGATGTATTTTAAACAGCCCTCACTTCCATCATCCATTTCTTCATTTTCAATAAAAGTAGTATAAACCCCAAAATGGGGAACACTACCTGTCCTACGGAAGCTTCTGTTACAGGTCTTTCTATATAAACCTAAGTTTCTTAAACTATCTTCAATAACAGATGAATAATGAGGTAGGTATCCATTTCCTGAAATAATCACAGCAGGGTCAGCACCACCTTGTGATAACTTTTCGGTTTTGGAGGTATATACACAGTTGCTGATGACACAAAAGTAATCTGCTTGCTTGAGTCAGCAGATTACTATAATTTCAAGAGGCTCTTCTCTAAGATTTCTATACTGAAGAATTATGAAAACTGGGTGAATAATGAATGCGTTTTGCTGGTTACTACTTTGATTTTGCTGTGATTTTAAGATAAAGATTATTTTCTATAAAATGCTAGTAGATTCGATTCCTAGATTAGTTTTAGATAGTCCTGGAGAAAATAATTGTTAGGGTAACCCAGAACATTGGAAATGGATTCACAGAAGCAGAGGCGTGATTTAATTTCCACTTAATACAAGTTGGCTTAATTTTTACATTTCTATTGTGAATTTCTTCTCTAAGTTCTAAGCAATTCTGGCCTTTTATATGAGACATAAAAAAAGCATATTCACCAGAAGAAGCATATTTCTTAAGGCAACATTAGCTGCTCAACATACTAACCCCCAGATGTCTCAAAATAGAGAATTTTATGTTTTGATCACATGAAGTCCAAATACAGCGATTGTTCCTGCTCCATTTTTTAAGTCGTTCTAAGTGAGGAATCAGAGACACAGATTTATTTTAACTTAAAGCTTCCACAGTGGCCATGTTCATCAATATTAAGTGAGGAAAAGACCATGGGAAATTAGGTACAGGACGTTTTAATGAGCCCAGTCTCCCAGTTTGGATGAAGTGCCACTACTTCTCCTAACATCCCATTGGCCAGAAGTTAGACACATGGCCACAGCTAACTAACACGAAAGAAAGCTGAAAAATGTAGTACTGCTGTATTGCCAGGAAGAAAAATAAATTACTTTGTAAAAGAGTTAGGCAATATAGTCTAAATACATAAATGATATTTCCTAACACTTGATTCTGATACTCTGTACTTTTTGCATAATCTTGCCTGCTTTCTTAACTTCCAAACTTCTCTCCTTGCCTCCCTTCTCCCTTGGCTCTCTTCTTTTATTCCTTTATTCATTGAGACAATTAACAAATATCTTGTGACCAAATTTCTACCAAATGAGTGGTAGCCCCACAATTTCTATGTAGGAAGGATAGGGGGCATTGATTTTGTTGGAAGAGAGACCTAGTAATTTACTAGAAGTCTCAAATATTTTATTTATTATGTTTGTTAGATTATACCTTTATTTGAAGTAAACTGGAGGAATTGGAGGGAAATGATGACAGTTTTGGAGGTTAAAAATTGTGCTATTTTTCCTTCAGTTTCCCAGTAAGACATGCTGTAGGGATGAGTAGCTTCCATGCCATTTTAGCTGCATAGTAGTTTTCACAGTCTCTATCTATAGAAAGGCTTTCTTTATTTTGGAATCATTGAGCTCTGTTGCTCTTTTCTACCATCAGCATTTGACACATATTTGAAATCTAGAACATGAAATGTGAAAAAATTGACCTGTTTATTGCTTCTATGTCCTCATCCCATGCAGCAAAACATGCACGTTTTAATTCAAGAAAGATGCCAGGTATTTGTTAAGCTTTTGAAGAAGTATTTATTTCAATAAGGCTTGAATAAAAGGAGAACATTCTATCTTTATTTTTAATGTGCTCATAAACAGGTAAATACCCAGCTAGCTATGATTTTGAATGTCATTGAGAGACATCTGGCAAAAAAAATATATATATATATTACTAATTATGATGATAGTCTAAAAATTGTAAAACACGTTTAATAATTGTATACATATCACATGTCCCACAAATAAAACATATCATTTCTACCTGGTAGGCACCAGTGACTTTAAAGTTATGGTACTTTTAAGTTGCTGATGACAAAGGGTTATAGTTCCATATAGAAGAATAATTATTTCCCTGAATAAAAGATCATATATGAGCTTTTCTTCTTTTGGATAGTTGAGAAACTACTATCTAATGAATGAATGACTGATATTATTTCATGACACTATTTTTGACACTAGGGCTAATACAAAGAAGTATATAAAATCATTGATTTCCTCAAATATCTGTAATATAGTTACAAAAATATGCCATTACACCAAAACACACACACATACAGAGTTACACTAATACAGTATTCTAAGAGCTAAATTCATGAAATAGGCTGTCTGAATAATGGGGATACATCAGTGGACTTGTTTGAAATAATTAGAAAAGTCTTTAGACAAAAAAAAAACTTTAATTAGTCTTAAAGGATAACTAGCATATTAGAGTTCTCTAGAAAAACAGAACTGATACGATTTATATACAGGGAGACTTTTATTACAAGGAATTCGCTCATGCAATTACAGAGGCTGAGAAGTCCCATGATCTGCTATCTGCAAGCTGGAATCCCAAAAAAGTCAATGCAGTAATTCTGACTGAGCCCAAAGGACTTAAAACCAGTATCACCATGGCAGGGAGAAGACTGACATCTCACCTCAAGTAATCAGGCAAGAAGGGACAAATTCCTCCCTCCTCTGCTTTTGTTCTATTCAGGCCTGCAATGGATTAGATGCTACCCACCCTCCTTGAGGAGAGCCATCTATTTTACTGAAGCCACAGATTCAAATGTTAATCTTACCCAGAAACACTTTCACAGACACACTCAGAAACAATGTTTAATCTGGACACCCCATGGCCAGTCAAGTTAACACATAAAATTAACCATCACTAGTGGTTGGTTTATCAGAGTGAACAGAGGAGGCTATCTTAGATGAGAGGTAAAATTTGAGTAAAAAGGCAGCCCTGTGAAGGCTTTAAGTAAGTCTGGAGGATGCATTATTCTAGATTGTTTTGGTTACAAAGGGCAAACAACAAACTTTAACATAAGCAGAGAAGTGCTTCACATAATTAAGAATTCTGAGGTACTGCTGAATCCAGGGACTCAAATGAGGTCAGGAGTCTGTCTGTATTTCCATTTCTGGGCTCTGATTCTTTACGTATACTGATTTAATTCTCAGATGGATTATTTCTAAACAGCAGAAAATATGGCTGCTGTCAGTCCCAGGTCTAGATTTCCCTTACAGACTCCCTCCAATACAGTCATCTCTCAGTATCAGTGGGGGATTGCTTCCAGAACCTCCCCAGGTACCAAAATCCACAGATACTCAAGTTTCTTATATAAAATGGTGCAGTACAGTTGGTCTACCTTATCCGTGGATACCAAGGGCCCACTGTATATAACAACTTCCAAAAGACCGAACTACTCTTCTTGAAAGCACATGTACTAATCATCTGTTGCTACATAACAAATTACTCCAAAGTTCAATGGCATAAAACAACAAACACTTATTTTCTCACAGTTTCTATGGATTAGGAATCTGGGAGCACACCTTAGGCACCTCTTGTTCAGGTCTCTCATAAAGCTGCAATATAGGAGTCAACAGGGACTGAAGTCATCTCAAGGTTTGGGTTGTGGAGGATGTACTTCCAAGTTCACTCACATGGCTTTCAGCAGACCACAGGCCCTTGTTAACTTACAGTCTTGGTCTCAGACTTGCCCATGGGTCTCTCCACAGGATTATGCACAACATGATAGCTTGCTTCCTCCCAAGGGAGGGCGGGGGTAGGGGGAAGAGAAACGGGGCGGGGGGGGGAGAGAAAGAGAGAGGGAGACACCAAGACAGAAATAATAATCCTTTTGTTACTTGATTTTGGAAGTGACATACCATGACCTCTACCCTATTTTAGTCATTAGAAGCAAGTCAGTAAGTCCGGGCAGAGGATGATACAGGATCTGGATACTGGGAGGTGGGGATCATTGGTGGTCACCTTTGAGACTGCTTAACACAATCACTGAAATAGTCACTGTGATCTAAGAGATAAAATAGTCTGGCATGGACCAGACTATGAGTTCATCCTTCATGCCTTGAGTGGGGAGAGATCTACATGAATCACATGGAATAGGTTCTTCACCAAAAAGAGGGTTGCTCTTATCAAAAGAGGGGAAGAATTCCTGGAGAGACAAAAGCAACTAATATTCAATTCGCAGGACACTGAATTGATGGACTATCTTGCTGGGGGGAAGTGTTTGTCTCTGAGAAGCCCGGGCAATTAGAGAAAAAAATTGTGTTGCATGATCTTAGTATTTTTACTTTATCTCTTAAGTAATCACATTGTATTTGTTTGTGTGGCTCCTGTGTTTGAAAGAGAACAGTGATGCTACAAAAACTGTGTAACTGAAGATTGCTCTGGCAGTGGAAGCAGAATAGATTGCAACAGATATCAAATGAAGGCAACTGAGTTAGGGGGCTACTGCAGGGATCTAAGTGTGAGAAAATAAATGCCTGACAAGGCTTGCTGACTGTGAAATAAAACTTTAGAGACATACCTAAGAAAATGTGAAGGAAGAATTGATATAACTTGTTAAAGATTTGGTGAAAGATTTGGAGAGGTAAAATATATTAGAAGAAAGACTCCAAGGAAAATGGTCTATCAGAAGCAAGTGTTCTCTATTGAAGCAGAGAGGATTTAAAAATTTTTTTCCTCATTATTTCTCTCCTGAGTCTGAATATTCACAATGTAAGAAGGCTCTGTATTTTCATAAATTTATTCTATTTTCATTTATACTTTCAGTGTATTATTCTAATATATGCAGCTTTCCCTCCATATTCAGGGCTAAACTAGCTCCTGCTCTTTATACGCAAATATTTTGTGACTAGGAATCTTTAAGTATTACATCAGACTTAGGTATAAAAGGAATGGAAAGTCAGGAAATTTGAGGGATTTTTAAAAAATGTTAAGACACTGGGGAGGCAATATCTCAACCCTTGATTTTTTGTTATGTGGATTATGTTGACAAAAGAGTGAAATCTGGAGAACATTGAACTAATATATTATTTAACTGATACAAAAAATATTTACAGAATACCTACTCTGTGCCAAGCTCTGTGCTAGGTGCTGGGGATAAAATTATGAGCAAAAACTTCTGTCATTTTGGAACTTCCAGTCTGGTGCTGTGGGGAGGACAAGTTTTACATGTAACAAGTAACAACCAAAATAAATATAAAATTATAACAGATAATTGTGACAAGAGCTAGGATTATGAGACTTGACATTGAAGAGAAATCAAGAAAGTTTCTTTCAGAAGTGATACATTTCTAAAACCTGAAAGATTTTAAAGCATTAAGTAGGCTAAGAAAGAGGGGTAGTGCAACCTGACAACAGAAATAATGCATGTAAAGTTTCTACATCTGGAGAAAGCATGGCATGGTAGAAAAACTGAAAGATGACCAGTAGAGCAGAAGTACAAAGAGTGAGTAAGAGTGTGATGAAGATGAAGGAGCAAGTAAAGGACAAAAATGGCTGAACATTACAGTTCATATTAAGGATTTTGGTCTTTAATGAAAAACGTACAATAATGAGAAATATTGAAGTAGTTCAGGGTGTGATATCCTGAAATAGCTGCTGGCTGAAGACTAAAGAATGGGAAGGGGGAAGACAAATACAAATACTTCTATTTCCAAAAGTGGAAGACAGCTGAACTAATGAAGTTTCTGGCTACAAATACTACATACCATACTTTGCATAACATATATCTACAGCAATGACAAGAATGCAATACATATCTACCTTTGTTAAATAAAAGGGAAGTGTTCAGTTTCCATTAAAGAAGTGAGCTCTGAAAGAGTACCTTCAGAAAAGACACTGAATTTGCTCTTGAGGTTAGATCCAGAGTTCTTGGTTGGTTCCAGTCAAAATGAGGGTTTTTATATTAACAGATATGCTAGGTAAAGAAAGGAGGACAAAAAAAGGATATTATGTATGAACTGACCCCCTATAAGACCCAATACCATCAATGTAAAAGGACAGAAAATTCACCTATTTGCCCAGAAAGATGACAAACATCTATTCTGAAGACTCCAGGTTAAATGAAAGGAGAATAAAAGCCCAGAAGACTCAAAATTGAGGGCTTGCACTTAGAGTGGATTTAGGCATCACTTTTTACATTATTCTTGAGGTTCTGGAATATGCAAACTCAGAAAATAATTTTAAAATTATCTGGACTGGTGATATCCCAGTGCACTTGACAAAGCAAAAGAAAACTTCATTGGTGTGGAAAAAACTCACTAACAGGCCCTATGTTCATGACAGTCATACAGGAAAAATGAAGTCCCTCTACAGATAGGTTCAGAATAAAAAGCAAATTAAGAAACAAAGGAGGATGCTATCTAATATAAGCAAGAAGTCAGCTTTGCAAAAACTATTTAGTAGCACCTGCCATCAGGTCTTCACTGATGTTGCTGGCTTACTCCACTGCTAATGCAACTGATGTTCCTGATAGCCTACAATGTCAACATCTCATGAAAACTTTTGATAATGAGAAACTTTAGCTATATTATCTTGCCCTATGACTTGGACATATTTTTAAAGTTCCTGACTCACAGGAAAACCTGAAATAAACACAGTTCTACACTTGTAAATATGCTACTCCACTGATCCTGATTCATTGTCTTTGAAATAAACTTGGCAACTTTTGTTCTTTTCCCTCCAAAAACATCTTTCTCAGGAAATTCTTTGACCCTTCAGTTAAACAGATTCCTATTAGGCCTGTTTTACTAGTGCACCAGACATATCTGGACATACTGACATTCTGATGTACAAACAGGTTAGACCCACATTGTGCTCCTGCTGCAAAATAATACACTTTCTACTGCATGGGGTTATTATTGGGTTCAAATGGGTGAAATGTATGAAAGACTATCAATTTTGAACACTATCAATCATGTATACTATGTGGAATTATTTAATTTATCCATTTTATTTTAGTGCTTTACAAAGCTAATCCATCTTTCTAATACCAGAAAGGACAGGGGTACTATTAAGGGTAGGGAGCTACTCAGCTTATAAACTACTGGCCAATATTGAAAGAGAGATTCAAGATTTCAAACTTCAATTACTTACTCTAATAGTTATCAAATAGCTTGAGACTCTCCATTTAACCGATGATAAATATGCTCAAAAAAGTGCTTTATACCTTAGCTATCCTCTCATAAATCAGGAATAAAATGGATATGGGTATTTTGACAGTCATCTATTTGGGCTACAGGGGTGCCAAAACTACCAAACAATTCTGTACAAAATACTTTCAACTGAGTAATTTTGAGTTGTCCATATAGAAGTTTTTCTGTAAGCTATTTGTCAATACCTGAATGGACCATGGTTGCATTCACTGCTTCCATTTACTGTGTAATAATTTGGACGGCAATGGATAGACTGGTTTGAGGCTTCTACTTCTTTTGCAGTGCAGAATGCATGACTGCTTTCTTGAATGGCAATCACAAATTGTTCAAAAAGGGCAATACAAAACCAGCTTCCCGATTTCAATAACTGAGGTCAGTTTGACATTTAAAGACTGCACACTTGGGCTTCCCTGGTGGTGAAGTGGTTAAGAATCCACCTGCCAATGCAGGGGACACAGGTTCAAGCCCTGGTCCGGGAAGATCCCACATGCCGCGGAGCAACTAAGCCCGTGCACCACAACTACTGAGCCTGTCTTCTAGAGCCCACGAGCCACAACTGCTGAGCCCGTGTGCCACAACTACTGAAGCCCATGCGCATAGAGCGCGTGCTCTGCAACAAAAAGAAGCCACCGCAATGAGAAGCCCGCACACCACAACAAAGAGTAGCCCCCACTCACCAACTAGAGAACTAGAGAAAGCCCACGTGCAGCAACGAAGACCCAATGCAGCCAAAAATAAATAAAATAATTTAAAAAAAAAAATAAAGACAGTGGGCTTGTTGATGGTGTGTCTGCATACCTTTGCATGATTTTAAATGCTAAATAAGTTTTTAAGCAAACAAAAGTCGAGCAAAAATAATATTTTCTGCTTGACTGAAGAGGATGATGACGGTTTATACTTTCATTATTCTAGAAATTAGTTAAAGATTTGCTTTAATTAAGAGGAGATGGGGGCTTCCCTGGTGGCGCAGTGGTTGAGAATCTGCCTGCCAATGCAGGGGACACGGGTTCATGCCCCGGTCCGGGAAGATCCCACATGCCGCGGAGCAACTAGGCCCGTGAGCCACAGTTGCTGAGCCTGCGCGTCTGGAGCCTGTGCTCCGCAACGGGAGAGGCTGCGACAGTGAGAGGCCCGCGCACCGCGATGAAGAGTGGCCCCCGCTTGCCACAGCTAGTGAAAGCCCTCACACAGAAACGAAGACCCAACACAGCCATAAATAAATAAATAAAAAATAAGCAAACATTTGCAAAAAAAAAAGATGAGATGGTAGGGAAAAAAACAAAATAACATTTTAAAAAATCTCAGCACTATGAAAATACAGGAAACTTCAGGTAATTTTGTGTTTCATTTCCACTGAATCTCCTCAGTTCTGGAAACCATCTCTGTATTATTGTATATTTAAAAGTGGGGGCTTTCAAAATAAGCATTTAAACAAGACCTCTCTCCCTCAGTCATTCCTCTACTCCCCTCTGTCTCTACCTACCTACTCTCATTTATGTTAAATGTTTTGCTGGTATGACACATACTACCCCCATAGATGGTTTCTCAGTACTAATACTTCTGATTGTTCCAGTTCTTTCCTTCTTTGAAGTGTGTAATACCTCAGTAGATTAGCTGATCATCAGCAAAGTGGCATGAGCTCTGTTGGTGCCTTGGTCTACCTAGAAATTTTATGTTAAGAAACTGAGTTTAAAAATTTAATTATATAAAATAAAGGCTCACACTATTATGAAACAACCCCACAATATTTTAATCAGTTTGTAGTGCCACCAAGAAAAGAATGAAGTTAAGATAACAAGGAGTCTATAACTGAACTAAGGAAGTTCCATTTGATCACCATCAATTACTTCCTAATCATTTCTCTCCTTTCTACTCATGCTACCCAGAGGAGATGAGATCTTTGCAGAGTAGGGGAGCTAAACAATGTTTGTTTATCTGAAATCCTGCTATGTTATTTACCATAAGTTTAACTGTTTTGTTATTTTTTTGCCTTTAATAAGCTAAAGTAGCAGTGCAAAAAGTATAAGCTAAAAATCCTACTTAAACAAGTAAGAAAGAACATAATTTTAGGAAGACAGGGATTTATTCTTACAAACGGAGCTGACCTGCTGACTTGCATTACAAAGCAGCTATATTAAATTGCACTTCCCTAATGTTTGCACTGAATTACAACTACAAATATTTGGGTTCCAGTTCTACACATTACAAATTAGCTTGGGTTAAGTCACTTAATCACTCTAGCAACTGACATAATGTACACATTTAATCTGTAAATAGGAGGCTGCAGTGAGTGAGTCCTAAAGTTCTTCATAGCTCAGCGAAATAATATTTCAAGATTTAAAAAAGCAAATATTCTAATACAACTGGTATTAAAACCAATCTCTCTCCAGTTTGAGAGTTCATTTTATTTTCAGAAAGTCAGATGCCCATAATAATATAACTTCTTTGATGTGCATTACAGAAATACGATTGGGATTGACTCCCAGCCTCTACCCAACTGCTGTTGTCAAATAGAGGCTTGTTCTGTTAGGTGAGCAGGAGTTGTTCCAGGGGAAAGAGTCAAATGTTACCCCTACATTCCATTATTCTTCTGGCTCCATGTTTCCTGATCAGGAGTATACAATTGGAACAAACGAATTGGGACATTCTTGGAATCTCTGCCACTGTCTTGGAAGTGCCAGCCATCCATAAGACAGAATTATCCTTACTGATACTGATATATAAGTAAAATATGTATTAGCAAGTAGGGCCAAACAGAACATACACACGCACACACACATATATACATACATATATATATATATATATATATATATATATATATATATATATATATAATGCAAACAAAAATATATATGTAGATAGGGCCAAATAGCAGTGTTCCTAGACAGATCTGAATTTGTAATTAGATCCCCAAACTCTAGGCCAGCTAGCTGTGACTCTGGTCATTTCATTATCTTTGTAATTAAGGTACCCTGCATTATGAATATTGGTTCCCATTGTCACCAGATGATAGGGCTTTATTTGTTTGTAGATGTACAAACTTTTTTCAAGGAACATAAGTTTGATTTAAATCTTGCCAAGGATGACAAGATTTAGTGTGCTATAACAAAACTGTTATTTATTTAACCAAATTTTTTTTTTAATGCAGCCTACTGAAACATGCAATGTTTTGTAGAATCAGAATGCTTTGTTTCATTAAGGAGTTCTGCATAGGATTCTTTCTCTGGTTCTCGCTTTCCTTTTACTGCCTCTAGTCTTGGCTCAAGCACACTTGCAGCTCTCCAAGCAACAACAATTTGGAGCTTACATGAGAATTACCTATCACTAGCTACACAGGGTAATTCATTTTTGTAAGAAGCAGCATCAAAAAGCTTTCAGATAAGTATCAGTCAAGGCATGGTCTGGTATACCATGTACCTCAAAATTACCTGAGAAGCTTCTTATAATTTTGATTTCCTGTAACTGCTGATACAAAAACTGTGGGTAGAGGCAAGAAAATGTTTATTCTAAACATGTTACCCACTATCTCTATTGCAAGTGAAGTTGATAACAACTACTCATTAGAGGAAAAAAATTCTGAATTAAACTTTTTTCTGTGTGTAGATTGTTCATACTGTGATTTTTACCTACAGAATTTCAATTTTGAACACTAGAAAATTCCCTACCCTGATCTCTGCACTATGTTATAATTTTCACTTATTTTCTAGGGTACAGACATTTTAATGTTTCAGGTCAAAAAATAACTATCAAAGTGATTTTTAAACAACTGCATTTATTCTGTAAGAAATTGTGTTAAATTAAAAATTACAAAATGTTGTTAGAAATAATGTCCTTGGTTAAAAAAAAAAAAATATATATATATACAAGTAAAATCTAAAAGAAATGAGTACAACTCTATAATGTTAAATGAGAATTAGAAATAGCAGTATGAACTCATTGTTATTTATTTTTAAATGCTTATTTCATAATTTTGACCACCAAAAAGAAAAGATTACTGGGAAGCAATTGCCAGTAATGATATGTACTCTAATCATGTATATATTTTTGTCGTTAAGTTTCCTTTTCAAATGAAAGAACTAGAGCTCCTTGGAAAAAATGGTTGAATTAAGGTCTGAGGCAGGAAACATAAGATGGGTATTAGCAGAACATTATTTTTCGTGACAGAAAACAAAGAAACGAAGAAACAAAAAAAACGAAAGACTAACGGTTGTAACAAAAAGGCATGGTGCACATCTGAAAAGGATCCCACAGGGCAGGGCAAAGATGTGACAATTTCAGTAACAAACAAAAAACAATGTATGCAACTGATTGAGACATATAGATTATCTGAAAGTCCATGATTTCACAATGATTTTCAAAAAACAAACAAAAAAATTGTCACTATTGAAAATAGCTACTTCACCAAATACTGACTTTGAAAATTGATAAATTAAAGGAAAAGAATTAAGCCTTTACTTTGATTTTCCTGATGCAACTGTCTGTAAGGACAACTAGAAGGCCATGATTGAGTAAATAGGCTTTACTACATTATAATTCTGATTTCAAAAATGTAGGTAAATAATTTTATCAGTAAATTGCCTTTTTATACTCCCTAAAGATGTAATAATTATCAACAGATGCTAAAACAAGTACTTGAAAACTTGTTTGGGGACTGTACACTCACAAGATATCAAAGCATTGCTATCCTAATTATCTGCTCATTTTAAGGGGAAAAAGATAAATTTACACTGGAGGAATCAGGCTGTCACCATCCGAACCAGATGATCAGTCACTCAAGGTGGAATTTCCAGCATCCTGTGCTGCATGACCTAAGGTAAAATTAAATAGATACAACTACCTATTTTTATGGTCTTGCAAAAATGGTAAACAAAATTTCCTGAAGCCTTTGCATCTATTTTTAAATTCACAAGAAATACAAGAAATATAAGAACAAGTTAAATCATACCACAAAGAAGCAATCAGATTTCTAGGATTCTGAACATTGTAAAGGAAAACAGATGTCCTCTCTCCAAGCCAATGTCTTAAATTAAGAAATATTCACAAATGGTAATTCTCTTAAAAAAAACCTGTTTTGATATTGATTCAATCATCCAATGATAAAAATACTATTTTGCTTTAGCTATCAAAGAAATTTAAATGTGGATTGGGTACTAGATGAATTAAGAGACTTTTAAATTCTGTTATATTAAAAAAACGGTTTCTTTTAAGAGATGTACACTATCATTTCATGATTGCATACTTGATTCAAATACTTCAGTAAACTAAAAGTAAAAGAAGTAAATATGGCAAATGTTGAAATTTGTTAAATCTTGATGATAGGTTGTTAGATTGACTAAAATTATCTCCATTATTATATATATAATGGAGATTATATGCATGAAATTTTATATATAAATATATAAAATAATCTCTATTTATAGAAATTATATATGAATTATGTTTTGTATTTTATATATCTGTTATATACATTTATATATGAATTTCATACATATATGTTCGTATATAAATATATATATATATATATATATATACACACACACATGAATTTTTCACAATTTTTTTTTTTTAGCTGTGCCATGTGGCTTGTGGGATCTTAGTTCCCTGACCAGGGATTGAACCTGGGCCCTGGCAGTGAAAGCACAGAGTCCTAACCACTGGACAGCCAGGGAATTCCCCACAAAAATACTTTAAAAGATCTAATTTTAAGGCATCTGTAGTATTCTCTACTACATTTTGGATAACTTTGACCTGTTAATGACTACCTAATGTGTAAACTCAGCATTGTTGGTCTGTGATCCAGGTTTCATTCATTTCTCTGCACTTTTATGGTCTGCCCAATCAGTTATCTTAACCCCATACATACTGTACTCTATATAATTCACAATAAATTAATAGTACCAGGCAAAATTTGTCAAGATATGCTCCCCACTGATGCATGTATAACTAGTCTCTTAGTCTGTTTGGGCTGCTATAACAAAATACTATAGACTGGCTAGCTTATAAACAACAGAAATTTATTTCTCACAGTTCTGGAGAACAGAAATCCAAGATCAAGGCACCAGCATGGTTGAATTCTGGTGAGGGCCCTCTTCCTGGTTTATAGTCAGTGCCTTCTCCCTGCACCCTCACATGGTGGAAGGAGTAAGAAAGCTCTGTGGGGCCTCTTTTATAGGAGCATTAATCACCTTCCTGCAGGCTCATCACCTAAGCACCTCTCAAAGACCTCACCTCTTAATACCATCACACAGGGTGTTAGATTTTCAACATATGAATTTTGGGGAGTAGGTGAACAAACATTTAGACCATAGCAACTGGTGAAAAAACAATAAGAACATATTTAAGTCTTATGAAATGGTCTTAAGAACAAACTGCAGTCTAAGAAACATTTATTCAAGAAAACCTACTGTCACTCAGTAAGGCAGAGTCTCTGGCATTTGAACCATGAATTACTCCCTCCCTCCCACACACCTTCTTGAGCCCAGTAAGATGGAAACTCAACTCCAGGTGGGTGCAACTAGAACACAGGAATTGTTCTCCCACCTCCAAGTTGAAGGTTATGACATGTTCCAGAGGGGTGTGGGACGACAATATTTCTCATCCTCTCTACCTAGTTACCTTTTTTTTTTTTCCCTGTTACCTTTTGTAGAGGCTAAATTCCAAGTGAGTTGGAGGCTCCATTCTTCTAGGCAGACCGCCACTCAGAATCGGAGGCTCCAGCAAAGGTGCAGCACACTGAGAATACTGGTGACCAAATTGCCTTTGCCCCAGCTCATTCTTAGAACAGAGGTTACATTCTTCTCTTTGTAAAGGTAAAAGGAAATTAAAACAAGCGAACAAAAAAAACACAGATTGTCACACCTACCCAGAGCTCTGCTTCTAAAGCAGCAGCACCACTCAGAAACAAGCCACTATCCCAGGATCAGCTCCAGAGCCATATCTCAGAGTTTTTGCCCAGGGGGCAAGATATGCTAATAGAGAGCTCTATAGCTCTCCCTAATTTGAAAGGGAATGTGAGAAAGTTCAGGCCTAAGGACACTCTCAAAAACAATGGTTTTAGTGGAAAGCAATTAAGTGGAGGATAGTAGCTTTATGGGAGATATAAACTAAACCGTAGCCCAGCAAGTTTTCCAGAAACAAACAGGGAAAGAGTTGGCTAAGAAAGCCTTCCTGGAATCAGAACAAACCTGAAACCCTGACCTCAAAAACAACCCCTTTAAAGGAGCCAGTATATCATTGGATCTGTCTGTGCAGTAATTTATGCTGCAGGGCACGGTTGAAAACAATAGAGCAATCAGCTGTCAATTAGTTAAGCACAGCTCATCCAGTACAGCTGGATGTATTCAGGAAGGAGACATTCAAAAAACAACAACAAAGAAAAAACAAATAAAAAACCAACCAGGCAATAGAAACTGAGAAGGGCCACATTTTGGATTAAAAAAGATTGCAAACCTCTGTATTCATTGAATACTTGATTTAAATTTTCAGCTAACTTTTGTAACTAAAATTAGAGCATTTACAAAAACAGTTCAACATCATCTTAGGACAGTTATGTAGATTTACAAAGTAGCTCTGCAAAGGTACAAATAATTTTGAAGCCTACCTGATGGTAGATGATCAATAAAGAGTCAATGGATGTATTCCAAGGTGTATGTTTTTATTTTAACATGGGAATTAACAAATGTGGTAGTAAAATTAATCTTTGTATACTGAAAACATTTGTAACTTAGTCTATAACTTCGATTTTGATTTATAAAAATATCATAGCTTATTTATATAATTATGTCTCCATAACCAATTCCAAGTACATTTGTGTTCATGAATGTCTTAATTTCCTATGAACATTTTTAACCACAATATTGTGTTCTACCCAAAACTAAATTTTGTCACAAAACTATTTTCTCCAAATATTGAGCTTTTAAATGAATTTACAATAGCATTAATAATTATGTCAGGTGTTTTACCTTTATGGAATCAACTTCTAAAAGTTTATCTGTTGCCAAGATTTGTATAAAAAAATGGAACCCTTAATTTGCGATAACCTATTCAAAACATCTGTTGAAACTGACATAAGTCAAGCATAATTTAAATATTTAGGTAGTTCTACTAACAGTGCTAACACATTAAAAGCTATCATTCCACTTATATTTGTGCTCTAGGACAGTCATTTTTTCTCAATGAAAAGTCAGGCCTCTCATTGTGACAGGCAAACCCAGATTTTGCAGTTGAATCTGTTTCCATTGTTTTCAAGTATAGTCTTCTAGATTATTGACTTTTGGAGTGGGCATTAATGCTGTTAAAAGATTCATGTATTCTTATTTTCATGTTTTCTGTGATATCACTATTATCACTACAGCCCCAATGGTGTTACATGTCAATGAATATTTTATGCAAATTATACTTTAATTGGTACCTTTTTCAGTATTTAAAATGCAGTAATTAAGATCATATTTTCAACTTATTATTTCTAAAAGTGTTTATTGCAGAATAAAAATGTGTTCCTAAAAACCAAAATCAACTTCAGTAGCAAGAATGCTCATAATAATTTTTATAAGTGCTATAGCAGAACTATTCAGCCATTTTGTGAGCATATTTTGTGAACACCGTAAAGTACAATTTCTCCCATCTCTTCCTGACCCTATCTACTAGCAATCTAGAATGGTAGGGCATTTTGAAAGGAACAGGATAAGCCATGACAGCATTGCCAAACATCCAGCAAACGTCCATCAGGCCCAACAGCATTCAATACTTCTCCAGTTTTCCTTTTGAGCTCACCCTGCATAATCTTTTTTGTAAGGAAGGAGTTTGTAATGCTGTATGTAAAACAGCTGAGGGAAAGAGAGTTGCACAATTAGCCATCTTTTTTTTTTTGACAGCCATCTTCACTGAAAATGCTTAATTAGACAAAAGCAAAGTGGAAAGTGCAGAGTGGAAAGTACAAAGTGGAGTCCTGTGGAACCCATCGCAGGTTATTTTCATAATTTTTGAACAATAATTTGTTCTTCAAAATGGAAACCCAGGAGATGCTGATGCTGAATTGAATGGGATGCAGGAATATAGCTGTAACTGGGATTCTCGAAGGCAAACATTTTGTACGGTTACACTAACACTGATAGAAAACATGCAAACTCACTCAAGATATTTAATCAAAACAGGTATTTGATTGTAAGGAGACAGAATGATCTAACAGAATTGAGGAACACCCAGAAAGTGAAGCTGTGCCTCTAGAGGGTCTGGATTCTAAGAGGCGCTTCTCTTTGCATATCTGTTCTTTCTGAGTCTGCGCAGTAACTAGTTTAGTCTAGTAACTAGTAAATTTAGTCTCTGTCTAGTAATTTTTAAATTTTCAGAATTTATCCTGCAGGCAAGGCGGAATTTGTGGAACTATATGAAAGAAAATATGATCAGATTTATATCTTAGAAAGATGAGTGTGATTCTAGAAAGAAATGCTTTCAAATGTTCCCTCCCCTCCTCTTTAAAATCCCAAGAGAAGAAAACGTAAAATCTCCGTTTGGAAAGTTTCTCCTGCCTTACCAAAAGCAGGTCCCAGGATGTGATTTGCTTGCTGATAGTATGTGTTCCAACTGTACAAATTAAGCATTCTTTCCAAACCAATCTTATAGGCACTAGAAAGAATCCTTTGAATTGTACTTATAGTTCTCATTACGCTCCAGGTACTCAAATTAGTGTGAAATTACTTCCTCCGTGAATAGTATTTTGGGTACTATGTCAAGGGGAATACACCACAGCACGATAAATGCAGATGTTTTCTGAGTGGAAGCTCTGCTAAGGTAAGATCATATTATAATTCTGAGCAACTTTTTTTCATTCCTTTGAATATAAGCATTATCAGACTACAGAGGAAATGGTTTAATATATATAAACATTAAATTTAAAGGCCTAAACATTAAGTATAAATATTAGGAATTTATTTCTGTACTGTATTTTACATGTATTTTCTTTTTAATATTTCCTTTAGAATGTGTATTTCAATGTAATATTTATTTAGTATTTTTACTTCATAGGTAATGTACAGCTGTGTTCCAGAGTCTTCTCTGTAGATCAACGGCAGTGTGCTCTCTGAGATTCTTCTTTACAGCTTATTCAAATACACGTTTCTTAACTTCCCTCCTTAAAAGTCTGATTCAGTGGGTCTGGGTCCTCTTTATGCAAGTATTACAAAGACAGTTAGGGGTATTCTCTACCTTTAAATATTTACAGGTTAGAAATGTTTCATATAAGACCCTTGAATTCCATTCTCCCTGCCCTACCTGAATATATATTCACCTTTGTTCATGCTTGCACCGTACATCACGTGGATGTAACCATTCAAACTAGTATTGACTTCACAGTGATATGAATCAGTAAAGCACCTCTTTTCATTTAACTGTTTTAAGTTCTGTTTCTGACTTTTAATAACTAAAGAGCTCTGCTTAATACAAAAACATGTAGTTGCTTATTATCATGGTATATGCTACAAAGAAAAATTATAGCTTGTATGACAGTATATTAGTAAGAGAGACATATTTGGAAAGTAGAAAAGACATATATAAGAAAGTGAATTTATTCTTAAACCCAATTTATGTTAAACAATTATTGACTTTGCATGAGCGAACTAAAACATATCCCAAAAGGTCTACATGAAAATTTACAAATATAAAAGAAAGAAGTGAACTTGTTAACCCCATTCTACCATTTGACCATTCAGTCCAAACTGAACAAATGATCTGAAGTACTACATAGCTGATTTATATTTTACATTTTTCTTTGGTAGGAATAAGAAAGGCAATGACTGGGTAAAGAATATGAAGTGAATAACTGTTATAATTAATCACACCGTTTAGTTCAATAGAGCAACAGAGGCAATTTTTGATACTGAATGGATTGACTAGTCAGATGAAACTATTTGGAAATCCATCTTTCTAGCACATTTAGTGTGTAAAGAAACAGCCTAAACTGGAGGAGCCAAAGAATAAAATTAAAATTTCAGCAGTAAAGAGAACTGAAATGAAAATATCAATAATTTATCTCAATATTGAAGCAAGAGTAACCTGATGGCATCTTTGCTATGATTTAGTATCAAGAAGTACAGCCTTAGTCTACTTTTACAATGACTTCTCCTTCTGTATCCACCTTCCTTTTCCTTCTTCAGTGTCTCTCTGTTGCCATTGTCAACCTTGCCAAAGAGACATGGTGTTGATTTTGTTTTCAGGCTGAATAGTTTTGGAAATTATTCAAGTGTACAGTTACCAAGTCAGGGGTGAGACAAATTATGTTTAATTCACCTAGAGGCAGCTTTTGCCATTCTTTTGTTCTATTTGTACCATTTTTTGCCTTGCACATTAGTGTTCTCAGAATGAGTTTTTGAAACTGAAAGTTGGCGCATAACCAAAACACTCTATATTTTTGACAACTCTTAGTTGAGAAACATTACTTTTACAGATCAATGTCAGATGAGACTAAGCTCGTAAGTGTTATTTCCTAAAACTTAAAAAAAAATCAATGGTTATTTCCCTCTGGATTAGTGCAGCCATTGGCAGCTGAGGTAGTATAAAACACATGGTTATAAACTGCAAGCAGGCATTTACAGCCATCAACATGTCATTCTAAATAACCCCAATTATAAATAACCAACAACTGAGCCAATCTCTAACGGGTACTGAGAGTAAAGCAGCTAGCCCACCTACAAGTGAAACAATTTGAAAAGTAAAACTAGTATACCAAACTTACTTTTTAACATGAAATCTGGTTTGTCTTACATAAAAAAGAAGAGATTTTGTCGTTGTCTGAACATATGCATCCTGTACCTCAGTCCATGAAATAACTGTCAAGACTTCTTTATATTGAGTCCAGAGAACTAAATTTGAAAACTTGAGTGAATTCTAATTCCATACTTACCTTTTACTAGGACATCTTTTTTCATCAGTAAAACTATGTTTTACACACTATGTCCTCCAAACAGACAGATGCCCCCAAACACATAGAGATATTAAAGGAAAATCAATTGAAGCACATGTTTTTGTTTGTTAAAAGCACAGATCACGTGGATTTGAACTTTTTACCCACTGACAGCAATTACAGCAGAAGATATAACAAAAAATTAAAATGAGACATCACATCATTTGTCATAGAAAGAAACAAAGCATAGTCCATCTTTTCTTACAGGAAAATTACCTACTGAGCTTCTTACAACCAGGAGACTAAAATCTCTCCATAACATGTATCTTAATGAAAACCTGGCAATTATATTAAAGGTCATAAGACTTCCTGCTTCTGTAAAACATCCTGATCACTAAAGAAGTAGTATACCAGAAAGACAAGTTCCATTTCAGTGAGTAAAAACCCTAGTGGCACCAGGAATAGAACCCACAGACACTATGCTGCTTTTGTCTCTGTGCTCTGGTGTTTAATGAAAGTTTTCCCCTAATCCAGTACACTTTACCTATAGCATTAAAAAGATCTGGAGAAGTAAGGAATGCCATTAATAAATCCTTTGTGACAAAGTAGCATTCTTTAGTTACAGTTTCCATGCCTATGGAACTTAAAAAATCGAACATAACTTTTAAGTTTTTCTCTCTATGAGCCATTCTATATAATTATGCTGCAAATTCTAAGGACATTTCTATAAAATGATGTGGTTGCCATTGTGGTTCAGCCTACTAAATTGGATACTTTTGTCTCAGTTATGCTGAAAAGCTTGTCTTAATTAGGTATTCATTGCTTCTTAGCGTACCTATGCTCTATGGGATACTGTTGTTAGAAGAAAGGAATGAACTCATCAAGAATATCATGAGTACCTTATTTTTGACTTCTGTCTGACCTTGGACTACATAATACTCTTTTAAAAATAAGAAGAATAATGCTTAACTGTCAGTACTCACAGACCATATTAAATAAGGTACCCAAGGTGATGCCAAAGATGTGTTGAAATTAAACCCTTAACACATTTTTAGCTCAATGTCAACATCTTTGGGTTCATGGTAAATGGTACATTGTAAGCCAGTGTTCAGTGAGGACAGAAGTTTTCCTTTTGTACTAGGTACCTATAATAAGCAAGAAAATCTCATTATTTTTCTTTTGATTAAATGGAAATGATCCTCAAAGGTGATATAACATGTAGTTCCATTTTTAAATAATGATTTAAGACTTTTTTCTTTTTCTGCATATATGATGAAAACTAAGATTACATTTCATATGAGTCTTTTTCTAAATATTTCTTATCTTCCTTAAATATTGTTGCCTTATTTCAGTGGGGAGCCTGTCTTACCTGACAGAGGAGAATAAAAATAGGTTATCTATTCTTATGTTTTCATTCTTTTTGTATAATAAAACAGAGAAATTTGGGGGCTTTGAAAAGCCTAGAATTATGGTATATTATTTAAAAACAGAATATCATCCAGACTGAATGTGTGAAACATCCTTGCTCCACCTCTTGGAATTCCTCTTGGTTTCCGTATGCTTATTTATGAAATGCACACAGTAACAGTGCCTTCCCTAAAGAGTTTAATTATTTAATACATTAAGGTAAGTAAAAAACTTAAAGCAGTATCTGGCACAAAATAAATTCTCCCTAACAGCTATCATACATTGCACTGCAGAGGAGCTTCAAGATGGCGGAAGAGTAAGACGCGGAGATCACCTTCCTCCCCACAAATACATCAGAAATACATCTACATGTGGAACAACTCCTACAGAACACCTACTGAACGCTGGCAGAAGATCTCAGACTTCCCAAAAGGCAAGAAACTCCCCACATACCTGGGTAGGGCAAAAGAAAAAAGAAAAAATAGAGACAAAAGAATAAGGACGGGACCTGCACCAGTGGGAGGGAGCTGTGAAGGAGGAAAGGTTTCCACACACTAGGAAGCCCCTTCACGGGCGGAGACTGCAGGTGGCAGAGGGGGGGAGCTTCGGAGCCACGGAGGAGAGCGCAGCCACAGGGGTGCGGAGGGCAAAGCGGAGACATTCCCGCACGGAGGATCAGTGCTGAGTAGCACTCACCAGCCCGAGAGGCTTGTCTGCTCACCTGCCGGGGCAGGCGGGGGCTGGGAACTGAGGCTCGGGCTTCGGAGGTCGGATCCCAGGGAGAGGACTGGGGTTGGGGGCATGAACACAGCCTGAAGGGGTTAGTGCGCCATGGCTAGCCGGGAGGGAGTCCGGGAAAAAGTCTGCAGCTGCCGAAGAGGCAAGAGACTTTTTCTTGCCTCTTTGTTTCCTGGTGCGCGAGGAGAGGGGATTCAGAGCGCCGCTTAAAGGAGCTCCAGAGACGGGTGTGAGCTGCTGCCACCAAGAAGCCTGTGTGCGAGCACAGGTCACTCTCCACAACTCCCCTCCCGGGAGCCTGTGCAGCCCGCCACTGCCAGGGTCCCGAGATCCAGGGACAACTTCCCCGGGAGAACACACGGCGCGCCTCAGGCTGGTGCAACGTCACACTGACCTCTGCCACCGCAGGCTCGTCCCGAACTCCATACCCCTCCCTCCCCCCAGCATGAGTGAGCCAGAGCCCCTGAATCAGCTGCTCCTTTAACCCCATCCTGTCTGAGTGAAGAACAGATGCCCTCAGGTGACCTACATGCAGAGGCGGGGCCAAATCGAAAGCTGAACCCTGGGAGCTGTGCGAACAAAGAAGAGAAAGGGAAATCTCTCCCAGCAGCCTCAGGAGCATCGGATTAAATCTCCACAATCAACTTGATGTACCTTGCATCTGTGGAATACCTGAATAGACAACGAATCATCCCAAACTGTGACGGTGGACTTTGGGAGCAATGATATACATATTTTTTTCCTTTTTCTCTTTTTGTGAGTGTGTATGTGTATGCTTCTGTGTGTGATTTTGTCTGTATAGCTTTGCTTTTACCATTTGTCCTAGGGTTCTCTCTATCCTTTTTTTTTTTTTTTTTAGTATAATTTTTAGCGCTTGTTATCATTGGTGGATTTGTTTTTTCGTTAGGTTGCTCTCTTCTTTCTTTCTTTTTTTTTTAATTACTTAAAAATTTTTTAAATAATTATATATTATTTTAATTATTTTATTTTTTCTAATTCTTTCTTTCTTCCTTCCTTTCTTCCTTTCTTTCTTTCTTTTCTTTTCTTTTTCTCCCTTTTATTCTCAGCCATGTGGATGACAGGGTCTTGGTGCTCCAACCAGACATCAGGGCTGTGCCTCTGAGGTGGGAGAGCCAAGTTCAGGACATGGGTCCACAAGAGACCTCCCAGCTCCACGTACTATCAAATGGTGAAAATCTCCCAGAGATCTCCATCTCAACACCAAGACCCAGCTCTACTCAACGACCAGCAAGCTCCAGTGCTGGACACCCCATGCCAAACAACTAGCAAGACAGGAACACCCCACCCATTAGCAGAGAGGCTGCCTAAAATCATAATAAGGCCACAGAAACCCCAAAACGCACCACCAGACGTGGACTGGCCCACCAGAAAGACAAGATCCAGCCTCATCCACCAGAACACAGGCACTAGTCCCCTCCACCAGGAAGCCTACCCCAACCCACTAAACCAACCTTAGCCACTGCGGGCAGACAGCAAAAATAACAGGAACTACGAACTTGCAGCCTGTGAAAAGGAGACCCCAAACACAGTAAGTTAAGCAAAATGAGAAGACAGAGAAACACACAGCAGATGAAGGAGCAAGGTAAAAACCTACCAGACCGAACAAATGAGAGGAAATAGGCAGTCTACCTGAAAAAGAATTCAGAATAATGATAGTAAAGATGATGCAAAATCTTCGAAATAGAATGGAGACAATAAAAGAAACGTTTAACAAGGACCTAGAAGAACTAAAGAGCAAACAAACAGTGATGAACAACACAATAAAAGAAATTAAAAATTCTCTAGAAGGGATCAATAGCAGAAAAACTGAGGCAGAAGAACGGATAAGTGACCTGGAAGATAAAATAGTGAAAATAACTACTGTAGAGCAGAATAAAGGAAAAGAAATGAAAAGAATTGAGGACAGTATCAGAGATCTCTGGGACAACATTAAACGCACCAACATTTGAATTATAGGGGTCCCAGAAGACAAAGAGAAAAAGAAAGGGACTGCGAAAATATTTCATGAGATTATACTTGAAAACTTTCCTAATATGGGAAAAGAAATAGTTAATCAAGTCCAGGAAGCACAGAGAGTCCCATACAGGATAAATCTAAGGAGAAACACACCAAGACACATATTAATCAAACTATCAAAAATTAAATACAAAGAAAAAATATTAAAAGCAGCAAGAAAAAAACAACAAATAACATACAAGGGAATCCCCATAAGGTTACAGCTGATCTTTCAGCAGAAACTCTCCAAGCCAGAAGGGAGTGGCAGGACATATTTAAAGTGATGAAGGGAAAAAACCTAGAACCAAGATTACTCTACCCAGCAAGGATATCCTTCAGATTTGATGGAGAAATTAAAACCTTTACAGACAAGCAAAAGCTAAGAGAATTCAGCACCACCAAAACAGCTTTACAACAAATGCTAAAGGAACTTCTCTTGGCAGGAAACACAAGAGAAGGAAAAGACCTACAATAACAGACCCAAAACAATTAAGAAAACAGTAATAGGAACATACCTATCAGTAATTACCTTAAATGTAAGTGGATTAAATGCTCCAACCAAAAGACATAGACTGGCTGAATGGATACAAAAAGCAGACCCATATATATGCTATCGACAGGAGACCTACTTCAGACCTAGGGACACATACAGACTAAAAGTGAGGGGATGGAAAAAGATATTCCATGCAAATGGAAATCAAAAGAAAGCTGGAGTAGCAATTCTCATATCAGACAAAATAGACTTTAAAACAAAGACTATGACAAGGGACAAAGAAGGACACTACATAATGATCAAGGGATCAATCCAAGAAGAAGATGTAACAATTGTAAATATTTATGCACCCAACATAGGAGCACCTCAATACATAAGGCAAATACTAACAGCCATAAAAGGGGAAATCGACAGTAACACAATCATAGTAGGGGACTTTAACACCCCACTTTCACCAATGGACAGATCATCCAAAATGAAAATAAATAAGGAAACACAAGCTTTAAATGATACATTAAACAAGAGGGACTTAATTGATATTTATAGGACATTCCATCCAAAAACAACAGAATACACTTTCTTCTCAAGTGCTCATGGAACATTCTCCAGGATAGATCATATATTGGGTCACAAATCAAGCCTCGGTAAATTTAAGAAAATTGAAATCATATCAAGTATCTTTTCTGACCACAACGCTATGATACCAGATATCAATTACAGGAAAAAATCTGTAAAAAATACAAACACATGGAGGCTAAACAATACACTACTTAATAACCACCAGATCACTGAAGAAATCAAAGAGGAAATCAAAAAATACCTAGAAACAAATGACAATGAAAACACAGTGACCCAAAACCTATGGGATGCAGCAAAAGCAGTTCTAAGAGGGAAGTTTACAGCAATACAATTCTACCTTAAGAAACAAGAAACATCTCAAATAAACAACCTAACCTTACACCTAAAGGAATTAGAGGAAGAAGAACAAAAAAAACCCCAAAGTTAGCAGAAGGAAAGAAATCATAAAGATCAGATCAGAAATAAATGAAAAAGAAATGAAGGAAACAATAGCAAAGATCAATAAAACTAAAAGGTGGTTCTTTGAGAAGATAAACAAAATTGATAAACCATTAGCCAGATTCATCAAGAAAAAAAGGGAGAAGACTCATCAATAGAATTAGAAATGAAAAAGAAGTAACCACTGACACTGCAGAAATACAAAGGATCATGAGAGATCACTACAAGCAACTATATGCCAATAAAATGGACAACCTGGAAGAAATGGACAAATTCTTAGAAATGCACGACCTTCCGAGACTGAACCTGGAAGAAATAGAAAATATGAACAGACCAATCACAAGCCCAGAAATTGAAACTGTGATTAAAAATCTTCCAACAAACAAAAGCCCAGGACCAGATGGCTTCACAGGCGAATATTATCAAACATTTAGAAAAGAGCTAACACCTATCCTTCTCAAACTCTTCCAAAATATAGCAGAGGGAGGAACACTCCCAAACTCATTCTACAAGGCCACCATCACCATGATACCAAAACCAGACAAAGATGTCACAAAGAAAGAATACTACAGGCCAATATCACTGATGAACATACATGCAAAAATCCTCAACAAAATACTTGCAAACAGAATCCAACAGCACATTAAAAGGATCATACACCATGATCTAGTGGGGTTCATCCCAGGAATGCAAGGATTCTTCAATATATGCAAATAAATCAATGTGATACACCATATTAAAAAATTAAGGAGAAAACCCATATGATCATCTCAATAGATGTAGAGAAAGCTTTTGACAAAATTCAACAGCCATTTATGATAAAAACCCTCAGAACGTAGGCATAGAGGGAACTTACCTCAACAGAATAAAGGACGTATATGACAAACCCACAGCCAACATCATCCTCAGTGGTGAAAAACTGAAACCATTTCCACTAACATCAGGAACAAGACAAGGCTGCCCACTCTCCCCACTATTATTCAACATACTTTTGGAAGTTTTAGCCACAGCAATCAGAGAAGGAAAAGAAATAAAAGGAATCCAAATCGGAAAAGAAGAAGTAAAGCTGCCACTCTTTGCAGATGACATGATACTATACATAGAGAATCCTAAAGATGCTACCAGAAAACTACTAGAGCTAATTAATGAATTTGGTAAAGTGGCAGGATACAAAATTAATGCACAGAAATCTTTTGCATTCCTATACACTAATGATGAAAAATTGGAAAGTGAAATTAAGAAAACACTCCCATTTACCTTTGCAACAAAAAGAATAAAATACCTAGGAATAAACCTACCTAAGGAGGCAAAAGACCTCTATGCAGAAAATTATAAGACACTGATGAAAGAAATTAAAGGTGATACAAATACATGGAGAGATATACCATGTTCTTGGGTTAGAAGAATCAACATTGTGAAAGTGACTATACTACACAAAGCAATCTACTGATTCAATGCAATCCCAATCAAACTACCACTGGCATTTTTCACAGAATTAGAACAAATAATCTCACAATTTGTATGGAAACACAAAAGACCCCGAATAGCCACAGCAATCTTGAGAAAGAAAAACGGAGCTGGAGGAATCAGGCTCCCTGACTTCAGACCATACTACAAAGCTACAGTAATCAAGACAGTCTGGTACTGGCACAAAAACAGAAATATAGATCAATGGAACAGGATAGAAAGTCCAGAGATAAACCCACGCACATATGGTCACCTTAACTTTGACAAAGGAGGCAAGAATATACAGTGGAGGAAAGACAGCCCCTTCAATAAGTGGTGCTGGGAAAACTGGACAGCTTCAGGTAAAAGAATGAAATTAGAACAGTCCCTAACACCAAACACAATAATAAACTCAAAATGGATTAAAGACCTAAGTGTAAGGGCAGACACTATCAAACTCCTAGAGGAAAACATAGGCAGAACACTCTATGACATAAATCACAGCAAGATCCTTTTTGACCCACCTCCTAAAGAAATGGAAATAAAAACAAAAATAAACAAGTGGGACCTAATGAAACTTAAAAGCTTTTGCACAGCAAAGGAAACCATAAACAAGATGAAAACCCTCAGAATGGGAGAAAATATTTTCAAATGAAGCAACTGACAAAGGACTAATCTCCAAAATTTACAAGCAGCTCATGCAGCTTAATATCAAAAAAAGTAAACAGCCCAATCCAAAAATGGGCAGAAGAGCTAAATAGACATTTCTCCAAAGAAGATATATAGATTGCCAACAAACACATGAAAGAATGCTCAACATCACTAATCATTAGAGAAATGCAAAACAAAACCACAATGAGGTATCACTCACACCAGTCAGAATGGCCATCATCAAAAAGTCTACAACCAATAAATGCTGGAGAGGGTGTGGAGGAAAGGGAACCCTCTTGCACTGTTGGTGGGAATGTAAATTGATACAGCCACTATGGAGAACAGTATGGAGGTTCCTTAAAAAACTGAAAATAGAACTACCATAGGACCCAGCATCCCAGTACTGGGCATATACCCTGAGATACCATAATTCAAAGAGTCATGTACCACAATGTTCATTGCAGCTCTATTTACAATAGCCAGGACATGGAAGCAACCTAAGTGTCCATCGACAGACGAATGGATAAAGAAGATGTGGTACATATATACAATGGAATATTACTCAGCCATAAAAGAAGCAAAATTGAGTTATTTGTAGTGAGGTGGAAGGACCTAGAGTCTGTCATACAGAGTGAAGAAAGTCAGGAAGAGAAAAACAAATACCATATGCTAACACATATACATGGAATCTAAAAACAAAGAAAAAGAATAAAGAATGGTTATGAAGAACCTAAGGGCAGCACCGGAATAAACACGCAGACGTAGAGAATTGACTTGAGGACACGGGGAGGGGGAAGGGTAAGCTGGGACGAAGTGAGAGAGTGGCATGGACATATATACACTACCAAAGGTAAAACAGATAGCTAGTGGGAAGCAGCCGCATAGCACAGGGAGATCAGCTCAGTGCTTTGTGAGCACCTAGAGGGGTGGGATAGGGAGGGTGGGAGGGAGACACAAGAAGGAGGAGATATGGGGATATATGTAAATGTATAGCTGATTCACTTTGTTATAAAGCAGAAACTAACACACCATTGTAAAGCAATTATACTCCAATAAAGTTGTTTAAAAAATTATTTTAACAAGTGCATAGTATTTCATAGTGTTGTTACATTAAAGGTATTAAGCAGTTTTCAACTTGTGGATATTTTGGCTCTTCCCAGTTTTTTGTCACAACAAGCAGTGATGAAATAACTATTCTGGTTTATATCTTTATAAACTGAACCTTTTCCTCTAGTACTTTCTCAGAAAAATAATTGGGGATCAAATGATATGTGCATTTAAAATCTTAATAAATCTTCCCAGATATTTTTTGACTGGGCTCTTTGGTTCTTATAAACTTGTATGAATGCTTTATTATGGCTATTTTATTTCTTGAAATTCTTAGTTATAAGCAATACAAACTGGCTCAGGCTGAGTTTTAAAAAAAATTATTTGAGCTCAGCATATAATTGGGAGGGTAAGCAGTGAGGAAAAAAATGCCCCAAATCATTTCAGTGAATTTTAACTGGTAAATAACCTACTGGAGAAAAAAAGATAACTACTTGTCCCTTGCACATTGTGTGGCTGGCTTTGCAGTTAAAGTTTGAAAATTAAGTTTGGGTAAATCTGGCTAGAGTGCTTAGGTGTTTCCTGAACTTTGCTACTTTCTGTGAGTATATCCCAAAGGATTAAAGATGGAAAATAAAAATAAGGTAAACTTAAAAGGTAATGAGACTAACATTCATTCATTCATTTATACTGGATGCCTTCCATGTACCACGTTCTGTTATAGGCACTGTGGATACCACAGTGAACAAAAATGACAAAAATCCCTGCCTTCATGCAGTGTACATTATGTGGCAGGTGACATATAAAAAAATAAATAATGAAATCACATGATATGTTGGTAGTGATAAGTTATATGGAGAAAAGTAAAGCAGAAGAAGCAAATAGGGAATGTCAGAAAGAGGATTTAATTTTAACTAAGGAAATCAAGGAAGGTGTGATGGAGAAAGTAGCATTTGAGTGAAAGTTATGAGAGAGGTAAGAAAGCAATCCAGGTGGAAATCTGGAGATAGGTATTTTCAGTCAGAGAAAACACATACAAAGAATCTAATGTAAGAAAATCCCTGGCATTTTCAAAGATCATCAGGAGGCCGGGACAGCAATGAGGCTGGAACAGGGTGAAGGGGAGAGCAATAGTCAATGTGGTGAGAAAGGTACACCTGGTGGGGCGCATGGACAGGGCTTTGTAAACTATTATAATGACTACCTTTCACTCAGAGTGAGATCATAAGTTATTGAAGGTGATTGATCAGATGAGTGATATGACTTCAATTATTTTCTGTTCTTGCTTATGTATTGAGGCAAATGATAGAAGTGTGACAAATGTGGAAGAAAGAAGGGGAATATTTAAAAATTCAGATGAAATATGCGTTGACTTGAACTGAGTGAATAATAATAGTAGTGGGAATTGTTACATATTTTTGAGGGTAGAGTTGCTGAGAAATGAGAGCTATGCATGTGAAAATTGGATTGAGGATTGTATATTGTACGAGATTATAGGACCAGAAGGAATCAAGAAACTTTTGGAGTTGTAGTAGTAAAGGAGTGAACTGGAAAGATGGCAGTTAATGTTCAGAGAGTAGGTGGCTTAAAATTTAGATTGTAAAAATTTGCATTATGAGTAATGACACGGTTTGAGCTGAGATAATGGGATTGAGTGATTGAGGTACTGAAGATGGCAAGAATATTGAAAATGAGTAGGTCAAATATCTAAGGATGAGGAATTTTATGGAACACCAAAATTATGACAGTGGCAGAATTGCAAATATTGACAGTAAATCAGGATATAAAGATTTCAAAGAATGAGGGAACATGCCTACAAAAATGGAAGAGAGCAGTTAACAGATTCTAATGGCATATGATTCCGAATTGGAGGGGTTGGAGGAGAAGGAAGTGAGAGAGCTCTGGAAGTATCAATAGCAAAGAGCAAGAGAGGACATTTATTTCACTTCTAGAGACAGTGGATAGGGAGCTGAGGGTAAGAAATAATCTACCACTTAGAGGGCTATATTGGAAGCAGCAGCATTGTGGAGAGAGGTGACAATAAGAATGAGAAGGTAAAGGAAAAATTCAGATATTTCTGAAAATTGAAAATCTTTGCACTTTGTGTCCTGATAGAATCTTTCAAAAAGGAATTTTTAAAATTCCATTTAAACCACACAATAGCCTTGAGAATGGGAGATATTATCATTTGCTTTTGCCAAGAGAAAGCTCAGCAGCCAAGTCCATATGGCTATTAGAAGGCATAACTACAATGGCAACCCAACTAGTGTTACATGATCCACATAATTTACAATACATTAAGAGAGCATATTAACCAATTAATTAAATAATAACTCTTTCAAAGTATATTTTAAAGTTATCAAGTTGAAGAAGAATGAACATATTACTACTTAGAAGTGGACCTGGATTAGAGTCCCAAATACACCATTAAATAATTGTGGGGTTTTAGGCAAGCCATGTAAAATCACTGTACTACTAATTTAATTTAAAATGAAGACAATACTACCTAAATTATAGATTGTGATAAAGATTTATACATAGTTATTACTCAATTATAAATCACTTACTCGATTATAAATGTATGATGAGTATTAAATGAAATACTTAATCTTAGACCACAAGGTTATTTCTTAGAAAATAGGCAAATATAAGATACTATATCACTAACAGTATAATAAATATACATATAAAATAATTTATAGCCTTAATAAAAGATTTTGGAAGTGCATTACTAAGGCTAAATTTACAATTAGTAAAATGCACAGATCTTAAGTGTACACCTTGATGGATTTTACATATTTATGCATTCATGTTCACTTTACCCATATCAAGATAAGGAATGGTTCCACTACACCAGAAAGTTTTCTTGTATTCCATTCCAGTCAATAACCACACAGGGTTAAGACTATTCTAATTACTATCACTACAGTTTTCTTTTGCCTACTGCTGAACTTCATTTATTTGGAGTCATATAGTATTTAATCTTTTGTGTGTGGCTTATTTTATTCAGCATCATGTTTTTGAGATTTGCCCATGCTATTGTATGTATTAGTACTTCATTCTTTATTGCTGTGTATCATTACTTTATAGGTCAATATCATAGCTTTAAAATTTTTTCTCCTCTTGATAGATTTTTTCCAGTTTTTGCCTATTATTAAAAATAGCTTCTGTGAATATTCTTATACTTGTCTTTTTTGTGTGAAAATTACAATCATTTATTTTTGGTATACACATAAAAATTGAATTGCTGTGTCATTGGGTATGCATGCAGTTTAACTTTATAAGAAATTGCTAAACTTCTTTAAAATGTAGTTGCACTCCCACCAAAATGTATGAGAGTTCCACTGACCTGTATCTTTTCTTCAGCTCTTGGTATATTCAGCCATTCTAATTTAGCAGTTATCCTGGTAGGTATTGATATCTTATTGAAGTTCTGATTTTTATTTTCCTTATTACCACTTGTGTTTCTTACTTTTATTATCCACTTGACTGTCTTCTTTTATGAATTGACCACTCAAATCTTTTTACCAAATTTTTAATTTGGTGGTTATCTTTTACATATAGATGGGTAGGACTTCTTTATTCTGGATAGAAATATTTTGTTAGATATACATTGTTGCAAATATGTTCTCTTATTCTGTGACATGCTTATTCATTTTTTTTTCATTGTGGTAAGAACACTTAAAATCTACCCTCTTAATAAAACTTTAGGTGCATAATACAGCATTGTTAAGTATAGGCACAATGTTGTACAGCAGATCTCTAGCACTTTTTCATCTTACATAGCTTACATACCTGTTGAACAGCAAACTCTTCCCCCATTCCTTGGCAATCACCACTCCACTCTGTTTGTATGAGTTTGACTATTTTACATAGCTCATATAAGTGGATTCATGCAGTATTTGTCCTTCTGTGACTGGCTTATCTCACTTAGCATAACGTTCTCTGGGTTCATCCATGTTGTCACATATGGCAAGATTTCCTTTTTTTTAAAGACTGAATATAATTTCCATGGCACAGATTTTCTTTATTCATTCATCTGTAGATGAAAATTTAGGTCATTTCTAAGTCTTGGTTATGGTGAATAATGTTGCAGTAAACATGGGAGTGTAGATATCTCTTCAAGATCTTGATTCCATTTTTTTGGATATATAATACCCAAAAGTGGGATTGCTGGATCCTATGGTTGTTTTGGTTTTAATTTTATAAGGACCCTCCAAACTATTTTTCATAGTGGCTGAACCAATTTACATTCCTACCCATAGTATACAGGGTTCTAATTTCTCCACATCTTCACCAACACTTTTATTTAGTTTTGATAATAACTATCCTAACAGGGGTGAGATGATATCTTATTGTGGTTTTGATTTGCATTCCCTGATAATTAGTGATGTTGAGCATCTTTTAATATACCTGTTGGTCATTTGTATGTTTTCTTTGGAGAAATGTCTATTTAATTCTTTTGCCCATTTTTAAATTGAGTTATTTGGTTTATTTTGTTTTGTTTTATTTTTGCTATTGAGTTGTTGGGGCTCCTTATTTATATAATGAAGTTTTTATGAGTAAGTGAATATAAGTTTTAATATAGTCCAATGTATCAATACAATTTTTAAATGTTCTGTGCTCTGAAAAAACTTTGTTGATTTCAAGATCATGAAGATATTTCTCAAAGTTTTATTTCTAGAAGCTTCAGTATTTATATTTTTGTGAAACCATCTCAAATTAAATATTGTGCTTGGTATGAGGGGTTAAGGTTAATTCAAATGCTCATTATAATGTAAATTCCCAGCTCTAGCTGAAGCTTTTTATATTGTACTCTTTTGAGACCTAAGTTCTTTAATGTTAATAGATGCCTAGTATTGAATTTGTTTTCTTTTTCTAATCTGGTGGTTCTTAATCCCGGTTTCATGTTGGACTCAAGTATTTTGTTTTGTTTTGTTTTTGCTTGTTTTAATGGCACTGCCTTATTTTATCTATTTCAAACAATTTCCATGTTTGTATATTTTGATTACAAAATATATCAGTACAGTTATATGTGTGTAAACTTAAGAATATATATACTTTATATATAGTCTCTGATCAAAATTGTTTTACCAATATGAATGAAAAATATAGTTTAGAAAATAAAATTTCTGACTATTCAAACCATTTTATATTTACTAATATTAATGATAATTATTTAACTCACTTTCATTGCCTAGCACCATATAAATAATAGGAATGATGATACCTAATTCCAATCTAGTACTCACTATGATCCAGAGTCTGTAAAATAATCTCTATTAGACACTCAGTCAATCATTACAACAAATATATGAAGGACATAGTATTACCAGTCCAGTGTCAGGGATTTAAAAAATCTTGGGAAGGAAGGGGAACTGGTCTTAAATAACTGGGACAATACTGAAACCAAAGTATTTTACTTGCTAGAGCTCAAGGTCTTAAATACTTGGCTGCATGACCCCTCAATCAAAAGTCCTAAACTGTCCACAATTCATACAATGGATAGAAAATTCATACAATCACTACCTTCTAATTTTCTTCTAGAGGTGCACTTCACAGTACCAAGAAAAAAGGGTTATAGTGTTAAAGAAGGTATTTAACTAGGAAAACTGAGAAGGGTGATTATGTAAATCAGGCTGTTAACCTTTGGGGAAAACGTAGGACTTCAAATGGATTGCTGATAAAGTCAAAAAAAAAAATAGACAATTTTGATTTTAAAAACTTCCTTGAGCAGAACACATTCTGATTCCATTTTTATATTAGGCTTCTATGTGGTTATAATTAACCCCATGTGGTTTTAGTATTATGAACCATCAACACACATAAACAGTCTTTTGAAGAATGAATAAATCCATGAATAACTGAACAGATGAAAATCTTTTCTTGTATTTTTCCAATATTGTCCAATCATACTTACTTCCTTTTATCTGTTGCCTCATTCTCAAAACACATAGCCATTAACTCATATAAAGAAAACTTAGGTTTATTACAGTTCTTGATGGATTTGGTACTAAAGTTCTTAACCTATATATCATATGTATTTTATATATATATATATATATATATATATATATATATATATATATATATATATATAATTTGTTGTCCCCTGTTCTTACTCTTTATTGTGTTTAACCTCATAAATCATCCTCCTAGTTTGGGACTAACCTAATGCCTTAAGAGCACTAATGTTCCAGCTCTGAATCATTTCCTCTTTTCTGAGCCATGGTTTGAACTCTGCCATTGCTTATGCTATCTTCAAAATCTCCTACTTGTTTTGGATATACTTCTGGACCATCCTACTTGTCGGAGTTCCTTTTAGTCAGAACTCTATCCAAAAAATTTGAAACAGTCCATTTAGTTTGGGAGGGTGTGAGAATCAGAAAATAAAGAAAACCCCAAGGATAGGCAATAATCTCACTTTTTTCCATAAATGTTCATAAATTTTATAACCTTTTCATAAGTTTAATTTGTTTAAAAATTAAAAATCAGAAACCTCAATTAAATAGAGTCCATAGACCAGAAGGGGAAGCTCTCATGCCCTGTGGTGACAGCTGAACCCAACAAAAAGGAAGACTTCTTTTCTTTCCTGGCAAGGGCACATCCAGTGGAAAGTCATGGACTCTTTGTTATATACAGTGGGAGAGGAAGCCTTCCAACTTCCTCTCCCACTGTATATAAGCACAATCCTTCCCTTGTCCTGCAGAGACTTGCACATGGCTTGCCATGGTTGTAGACTCCCAAAGTGCAATTCTCTCCTGATCCTGAATAAACCCATCTTTGCTGGAGAACTATCTGGCAGTCTATTTGTTTTGGGTCAACAGCCCTTTCCTACATCCCCTTACAAACACTTTCCCATTCTTCCCTGTACACATACATTCACAAATAGGAGGCGAATTCTAAATGATGTACGTGTTTACATTCCAGAATTTGAAAAGAGTGAATTGAAAGAAAAAAAAGGCCTATATGAGCCAGTGAGCTGATATACAGAATCCTTCTTACTGAGCATGATGTCTGCTTTATTTATAATGAGAATGGAATACAGAAAGTATAAAAGATGGCGTTAACCTGTATAACTGGATGAGAAAGCTGATATCCTTGATAATGCATAGATCCCTGACCACAGGTAGAGACCCTGTAACTTATATTATGGATGATGCAGGCATTTTTGCACCATCCTCAGAGTTTTCCCACACAAAATGTTTACCAATTGCTACTTGATTTTATTAAATGCAGACAGTGTCCTGAACACTTCTACTGATTGCATGCTCCAATTCATCATTTCTTAACAAGTGACAAGAGCCAAGACAAAGACTGCTAGATGATGTTGAGTGACTTCTGAATAACTGAGGACAGGGCTCAGCCCCACCTCACATACTTCTGGTTCCATGGTCCCAAGTAAATGCCTTCCTAATCAAAATATACAGAACCATCTTTTATTCACTGTCATTTCACTACAAATGTCACTGCACACATCTCTAAGCTCTCGCTCTCTCTCATAATGGAAGAAAAACTGAACATAAATGATTAGAAAACCCACCTGCTAGGTACTTAGTACAGAGGGAAAACACAGCTGTACCGTTTGAAACGAAAAATCCATTTGTTTAAGCTCAGCATGCCACTTATATTACCAACTGTGAAAGGCATAGATCACTGAGGGTGTGAAATAAAATATCGCATGACAGATACCTGTTTTCTCTTTGGGAATTTCCATTTAAAGACTGTCAAGCACAAGAGTGTGACTGATGAGAACACTGTAGCCCTGTCTCTAGCTCAACACTTGAAGTTTGGAGCATGGTAATAACAGTTGTTACAAGTGAAAATAATAACTCATCGATACAGTACATCAGATGTCCTAAAAGGTGGCCTGTTGAGCGCTCAGTTATGGCTGACAGCTGTCCTGATGTAAAGAATAAGGAAAAGATGGTTTTCAGCAGGTTTTTATTGATGATTTTCATTTATCTCTAAAAGCAGAAGGAAAGACCACAGATCATGTGGTTTCATACCTACATTATGGAGCAAACACAATCAAGGGAGACAATGAGGCAGCGAACTGCAAAGGGTCAGAAGAATCACCAGTGAAAGAATGTTTTGTTGTCTCCATTCCCTATCACTTAGCATCCTGCCGAGAAGATAAATGATTTTTCTTTCTTGAAATTTCTCACTTTGGGTCCATTTGTAATCCATTTCCTAGGTTTTTTTTCAGTTGCAGAAGTGATATTTAATAAAATTACATTTATATTAAAAGAAGTTTTTAGTTAAATTAGACATGGGATGAAAACTTTCACTTTACTTGAATAAATATAGCATAAATTTATGTGTGTGCAGTTTTAATATTTTAAGGAAACAAAATGCCAGATTCTAAAAACGCCTAAACCACAAACTAAAGGAATAGCAGTTTGCTTCCAGATCTTTTGAATACTATTGCAAAAATCTCCCCTCCTATATTTGTGGGTTCTAGGATATAGGAACCATGTAAGGGTAAATGTTCTAGGTTCTAGTTATGGGACAGAGGTGGTTTACTACAAATCCACAGGTTCCAAGGGTAATGTAGAAAGCTGACAGTGAAAATAACAATAAGAAGGGTCAAAATGTAGGAATTATTTATTATATGTCAGACACTGCACTAAGCATCCTACATACAATATTCCTAAAATCTTCATAGCAATTTTGTATGGTAGATGGTTTTGTTATCACCCCTCTATAAAACAGGAAAGCTAATTTAAGGAGGTTAAATAACTTGTTTAGATTGACACAGACTATGAGCCCGGTTGGCTGTGCCCTTAGGGGAGAAGCTATAAGCACTGCACTGAACTATACTGGGCTTGACAGCGTGAGAAGGAAATTCCTTAGAGAAAATGGTATCTGTCACACAGTATTTCATCTCACCACCTCAGTAATTTACATCATCCATATGTTAAATGCCAGAGTGGATAGCCTAATAGAAAATATGTATCTAAATAGCCTGGGCAGAGATGTGAAAGTCAAGTAACTGGCAACAGGATCAAATCTGAGATAACAGCAAGTACATTTAGAGTGGACAATAGAAAAAGTGACTAGACAGTAACCTCAGAAAAATAATGTTGAGCACCAACAGCCTTGGAGGAGTGTAGGGAGCTGATATAAAAGACATTCTGTTCATTCAGACAATTGTGGAACAAATTGCTTACTGTGGATGGAGTGGTAGATGTAAGAAATAATTACTGTCACTTTAAAATATGTTTATTTTACTCAGGAGAAGAGAGTGGAACTGTGGCTCAGAATGAGTTTATGAAACAGGAAAAAGAGAAATGGAGCATGCCTTTAAAAATGCTAATGTTATATTTACAATGATTGTGGTGTGTTTTATTTACCTTTTAGTAAAGTTTTCAGAAAATTTTTAAAATCCTAACATAACAGATGTAGAACTTAATCTGAATAATCAAATATTTCTCAAAACAAAGATTATTTACATACAGTGGTTGTGATATGTGGTGAATTAATAGTCCTTCTGCACTATGGTCTGGCTCTATAGTATGAGAACATAAAATGGTTTTATCATGTCAGAGGAGATCTATCGGGATGGTGAAGAAAATCCAACTATATCTGTGAAATAAATAAAGAAAAGACTTGGATATTTTAGGAGGACAGGAATGTGATACTTCAATACATTAAAACAGAAAAGTTAGCAGGTTTCTTCAATGTTACTTTAGGAGATGAACCTAACAAATATATGTAAGAATGGTAGCGTCAATTTAAAGAAAAACACACAACATAAGAGTTGTGAGTTTAAGTTTTATTCAGGGTCTTACTGAGACCCAAAGCCTGGGACACAGTCTCTCAGTAGCTCTGAGGAAACTGGTCTGAAGAGGTAGAGGGGAAGCCAGTTTATATATCATTTTTTTTGGCTAGGGAATGCGTGCATTCAAGCATACATCTTGGTAAAAGATTACTGCTAGTCACAAAGAACAGATAACTCAAGTAAATGATTTTAGTGCCATTCTATGTATGGGAAGATACAAGAATCTGGGTTCATTAAAATTCTTCCTGAGATATACATCTAACTCTCTAAGGAGCCTGCTTGTCTAAAGCAGAGTTCCTTATCTTGTTACCATCTTAATTTCCTCTCAGTGCACTGTCAGGCAGCAACTGTAGTAGTTTATGACTTAATCCTTGTAGAACGGGGTAGTGAGCAACGCTTTGTTCTTTTTGTACAGTCAGGACAGTACTATCAAAATATATAACGTAAATTTTTAAGATGGAAATTTTACAAATGTGGAAACATCTGCCAAAAAAAGTAACAATAATTCCATCTATACATTTTTTCAAGCAGAAGCAATCACTTCTTTGTAATGTTATAAAGAAAATTCAAGTAACAAATGGAAAGCTGGATTTTGATGGATGACAAACTGGTTGTCTTTAGGCTAATATATTGTTTGACTAAAAGACATCACTACATTTTTAAACTAGTGACTAAAATATAAAAAATGGGTATTTTTCACATGAACAATTTAATTTCTGTTACATCTTGAAAAACAGAATATCTACTCATATTCTTCATAGACAGTCATAAGTCTTAATAGCTGCTGCCATAGTTAGGCAGATGTTTTCTCCATTTATCTTTAATGCCCAGCATTCAATCGTGTTCTTAATTGTGACAATGGTGACATTTATCATTTATTGTCATGCTTCAGCTATTGTTTTTCACACCCAGGTTGCTTCCCTCATTTTAATTTCTTGTATCCAATGTAGGCTTTTCAGTTTTCTACTCCTGCTCTGAGATGGCAATAGATCATTTTTGCCTATAGCTTTTTTTTTTTTCCCCTTACTGTTTTTAAAAAACTATTTCCTCTGGTTTGAGAATAGAACCCATGAAGCTCCAAAGAGTGCATCTAAGTTCAATCACTCCAAGGAAAGCAATGCTAAATTATTTAGGACGAGTTAAGAGAATAAATGAATTGTCCCCAAACCCAGAGCTAATGAGTGACAGATCTAAAAATAAAACTCGTAAGTCTTAACTTATGGGTTAGTGCTGCTTGGAAGTATAAATATTGAATCTGATTAACCCATTTTAATAATTCAAGTGAACTGCTGAACAGTCAAATATTATATATGTAAAAGAACAAAACTAGCTTGAATATATAATCAAATAATTCCATTTTTTGACTCCAAAGAGCAAAGTGTTTTGATGCAGGGTATTGAATCCTCTATGGAAGAAAGCTGACCCATAAATCCAGGTAAAACTTTTCAAAGTTTTACTTATAAAGTATCACTATTGTGGGCAATTAAAAAAAGAGCTCTACCAGAGCATATCATTTCCTTTTTTAAAGGGAAAAAGGAGTAAAGATTGAGCCTAAGTTGAGTCTTTACTATATACCCATCGTCACACCGATTTATTCTACCCTTAATCTTCATGGATACCCTATGATAGGGCATTGTTATCCTCTCCATATTTTGGTGGATTAATTTTCTAAAATCAAATATTATTAAGATTCAGGCAGACTATTTCTAAATTCATGAGTTAACTGCCAATAATAACACAACAATTTTTCTCACATAATTATTTTCGCTCAATGATTTAATGAATGGAAGCAGTGGGATTACCTTTGATAAACCCATGAGAGTGTATTTGTGAGATAGGTGTGTGTGTGTGTGTGTGCGCGCGTGTTTGAGTGGTGGAGGAAGAGGTGATGAGGTAGGAGCAGTCAATTGAGAATCTGAATAATGATGATATATGTTATTGATCTTGGTGATTGAGCAGCTTTTTATCTATTAACTCCATCAGTGGGTACTTCGGTATGAGTCATACTTATTGACTATAATGTTCACGTGATAACCTGAGGTTAAAACTGACCTAACATGAGTTCTAACTTTTATAAATTCACTCTGAAACATTTCTATATTTCCTAATGATGTTTATAAATATACCTGAAAAATAGTGTATATGGTGTCCACTTTTCCCTGAAGTTTTGTAGGATAATTAGACAAACTCATCCAATAAATATGAAAATAAGAACTGAAACAGCTAGTGCATATTCTGAGTGAGAAAAACCATTCAAAGTAACACAGGCCTTATATCTTTGGTCCAAATTACCTACTTTCTTTTTCTTCTTAAAATAAAAATGTTAGAGGTAGAAAACAATAAGCCATAAAAAATCAAGCACAGATAAAGGAAATACTAATGGGAAATAGCGTTTTACAAAAGCCATTCCTTCCTGAGTGTGTTTGTATCTGTATGTGTGTACAGTTGTGAGCCAATTTAAGTGAACAAATTAACGAACTGAATAAAAAGGCCAGCGTGCCTTTGTATGTGTGTATGCATGTTTGTCTGTGTGTTGAGGATTGATATCCAGCTTTTACAGAACATTCAAGTAGAAAATAAAATAGTGTTGTCACCTGCATTTAACCTTGACAGAAATGTTGAAAATAAATGCAGATAATTTTATTTAGAGTAAGAATGCCCAAGTGCCTTACAGTCCTGAAAAAGCAATTAAGCAAAAACAACAACAACAACAACAACAAAACCCCCAAAACCCTCTATAGGTTGGAAAGATTTAAAATGTAACCATTAAAGTTTTAGTTGAATATTGCTCTATTAACAGAATATATCCTTGAACACTGCTAACCTGTGCATCCGAATGGATTCACTTTGTATACAAAGACATAATAAGTAAGTCCATATTGGACTTACTGCTAGTCAGAAATATCTCTATTAACAATATTCTTATCTTTTCTAGATGTAGATCCATTTTAGAGCTGTAAGCCACCTGCAGTAGAAATCTATCTTAGGAAATAAGATTGAGTCTTTTTATTTTAGATAATTGTGTTTGCCTGACAGAATTCCTACATTAAAAACAAAAACAAGAAGAACTTCTTCTTCTTGATGCCAAGATATACTTTTGTTCATTTGACGGATTTTATTTTTATCTCTGTATTTATCTATCTATCTATCCATGCAGCCATCCATCATTTATATACATATTACTTTTTATACATATTATGTACATATATATTACTGGATTGCCTAGCTGGTTTGATATGTATTAATGTAGACTGGTAGAAAATGAAACTATAGACAAACTTTTGTTTGCATGGAACCTCCTAAGGTCAGCAAAGGATTCACCGTGAACTCTGTGTACTCAGGTTTGTAACTATGCAAAAATATTATCTGAAGAACACAGTTCTGGGACCAGACAGAATTTTTAATCATGGACACTGTCTGACTGTGATTTTGGTTACTTAAATAACTCAGACTTCTGTTTCCTCATTTATAAGTGGGAATGATAAAAGGCCTAATTTTATTATATGTTTATTTATGCAAATTACCTCAAGTACTCGAAGAGAGTTGTCATTGGATTGTGTAACTCAACTATAAGCTTGATTTCTCAAGAGTGAAACAAATTCAGCAATACTTGCTTGACTAATGGAGAACCAGGCTATTTAATAAGTATGCATACGCCCCTCTGACTACTTCCTGGATATTTTCTGCCATGTGGGCAGTAGATAGAATGCCATAATCTGCTTAATGTCTACATTATTTACATGTGGCATCTCAAAATAGGTAAACAGACAATTCACAGATACATCTGTTTTCCAGTTCCCCAAATAATGGGATGCCTCCAAATGTGAAATGAAACCCATTGATAATATGAGCTCAGGAATGAGAGCTAACCACCATTTTAGAATTGCATATATTACATTTGTCCGGCTCAGTAGTTATGGCTTAATCAAGGAAGCCATCAGGTATCCACAGTATCCATCTTTACACATACACATCTAAAAACACATCCATTTGTTTCATTTTAAGTCAATATTTCATTTTATAAAATATTATTTCAATGGATATTTTGCCCTCTAAATTATGCTAGTTCTTACTTTTTCTTTCCCCAGCTGTAAAAATGAAAGAGAATACAAATTTCTCTTGGCCTTCCAGTTATTTATTTTAGATACGTGATATTTATTTCTAGAAGCCACAAGAAAACCTTTCTCTTATAGAAATGATTATAAAACACATTTGACTTACAAATTTTCACATTTAATCTTTCTACAAATCATGTCTCTTGTGCAAATGGAAGAATAGTATATATAGATTTGATACTAAGTTCCCCTCAGAGTTGTCAGGATTTCAGCATTGATTTTTGTAAGAACTGAGCTTTGAACAAATTAAACACTATAATAAATTTGATATTAACACTCTTCTGAAAGACTTACTGAATAAGCTAATCATCTATGCTCACTGTTTCAAAACAAAACAAAATTATTTCATAGTGTACTAATTTGGTTTGTCTAATTTAAAAAATTTGTTTACAAATACTATTTCCGAAGAGCAACAGCATTCCTCTGTAATCCATCTTTGTACAGGCAACTGTAAAAATAACATTTTAATAACTTTCTCTCTTCCTGCAGGAGTTGTATAGCTAAAGGAGCATATTGTGATGGGAGAACTACATTGTAAAAATTGCTTTGTAAAGTATGTATGTATGTATGTATCTATCTATCTATGTATCATCTATCTATCATTCAACCTATCTAAGTGCATATTTACATACAGACAATGCACTCTTACCTCTGCTCAGCAGCACATTCTATAGATGATGAAACTAGTATAAATTAGGTATGAACTCTTTACATGGGTTATCTAATAAACATTACAAGCTAGAGAATTTAGAGACTAGAATCTACAAACCACAGATGTCAAGGCCAATACATTACTTTTTTATTATTGCTCAAAACTGCCTATTCACTTCAATTTACAGGGTTTTTGAAGAAGAAAGTAGGCCTTAGAAGCAGTGCTACAGCAATCATACTTTGTGATTTAAAAGAAAATAAATACCATTAGTTTATGGCTAGAGAAAAAATATGGGAAGTTTTACCCTTACCTACCCTCTCCCCCTTGGCAGGAAAATCTGTGACACTCCCTAAATATATAAAACTAGGTAGAGGAAGTATCAAGATGTAGCCTTAGATGGAAAAGAGAAAATTATCATGAGGAGTTTATATGCAAATAGGAGTACTTGAACAGTCTGAGTGAAAGGGAAATGCTGCTGTAGGATGTGAAACAGGAAAGAAGATACAGTTAGACACACAGATGCTTTATCACCTTCAGAGCCATCTACCTGAACAAAGATGGACACCAAACAAGTGTAAACCAGAAAAATGACGACAGTATACTGCATTTAATGTAAAAACATACTTGTCTAGAATGTATAAACTGAAACCTTATTTGGGAGGTAATCTAGGATTATGATTATTTTTGGAAGCCTGATTCTCTTTGCCTCATTAGGTCCATTTGGTTGCACACTAAGACTTGAACATAAGGTATGTGATATAAAGCTCTATTTAAATAGGTTCAATGACATTTGAAGTTATCACTGGAAAAAACCATCTTTTACAAATTCATGATAGACTTGCTTAGGAGAAATTACTTTTGATTTTGGTAAGTAAATATATCTCTAAGGATCACTGAGGTGAGAAGTGGTGATGCGAGACAATCATACAAACATCTAATTAACATATGTCAGGGATAATAATATCAGATATATAGATATTATTTGTCAGTGAGATCAATTATGCATTAATTTCAAACAAAATCAACAACAATAAACACTTTGATTCTGTTACAAAAATCTGCAGCCATTAACCTTGGTTATCTGTTATCTATCTATCTATCTATCTACTTATCCACCTACCTACCTACCTGTCACTTATCTATCTATGTATGCGTGTGTGTATGTGTGTCTGTGTATGTTTCAGAATGGAATGAATAATAGAGATTATATTTTTTTCCTGAACAGATATTTGTAGAGGGCCCACTATGTACCAGATATTTTAAAAAGACAAATGAAAAAAATAGTATTCAAAAACCAATAACAAGAGAACTCAAACAAGTAAATAAGCAGTTACAATGTAAGTCTGCAAGTCTGATAACAAGACTAAGAACAGAATAAACCCACAAGCGGGCATATTGGAGTTGGGGAGACACATTTAATTTAGAGGAGTCTCTTTAGCCACTTTAACAATCATATGAGGTACATCTTGCACTGATATAATATCTTCTTATATAATAATTTTATCATTGAAGAACCTGGAACACACTGGTCACTACTTACCCAAGTTTAACAAATTAATTATTATCAAAACTGTGAGCAGAATTCAGCACTATGATTCTGCTATGAATTCAGTGCTCTTTCCATTAGTTATGCTGCTACTACCTAAATTTCTTTTTGGAGACAGTGGAAGTTAATGGAAATGGAACATGTGTAATGTTAATTCTTCTCACTCACTTTGCCTTCATAATTTTTTCTTGAAAATGCTATGAAATATCCGTATTAAAGATGCAAATAGAAAACTAATTAAATTGATGGCTTACTACTGAAGAATAATGTTATAAAAATCCTTGTAAAAGTCATTGATGATCTTGGAAGTTCCATCCATTTCAATGAAAGCTATTTTTGGGGACTCTGACAATTTATTCTACCTTAGGTAGGGATAAAGGAAACAGTGTGGATCTGGCCAAACCAGCTTGGAGTTTTGTATTCAGTTTGTTAAATTATGTATTTTGACATGATGTAATATAATCTGAAATAATACAATTATACTATATATAATGTGTCATTAGAGATATAAGGAACAAACACCCTAACCCCCATCTATGCTACTATAAAAAGGAGGCTCATTATTATGATTAAATCTAACATCATATTTAGGTTGACCAGGTTAATAAAGACCAGGCAAATAAATTGGCCATTCTAAAACTCTGTGCTCACTAGTGGTGGGGGTGGGTGCAGTGATGACATCACAGGCTCACTCTTGGCTCTAACTGACACTCAGGATGTTAGCTTTGAGCTTTGAATACCAAAGCTCTTCTGAAACAAACTGGTGTGATAATAATGTCTTTATATACAACTGATTTACAGGTCAAGTGTAATCCCAGTGCTTTTGTTATGGAGACAGTTCAATTTTATCTAAAATATATGATTCAAATGATTGGACCCTTGGCTCTGGAATCAGCCACACCTTGTTTGAATCTCAGTTCTAAGATTCACTAGCTTGCTGAGTCAGAACATTTCTGAAATGTTCTTTCCAGTTTTGTTTTGTTTTTTTAACCAAAACAGGTAAAATTTCAAGGAAGAGATCAAAACTCTTTGGTACATTCTAAGTACTCAAAAAACTGTAGATTCTTATTAAATCTGAAGATATAAAAAAAAAAAGAGAGACTATACAACAGTTTCTATTTGGACTATTCTAATTCTGGCTCTCAATAGCCTACAGCAGGAGTCAGCAAACTTTTCAGTAATGTACTGGATAGTAAATATTTTAGCTTTGTAGGCTATATGGTTTTGCTGCAACAATTCAACTAAACTGTAGCATAAAAATAGCCATAAAGAATATGTGGACGGGCTTCCTTGGTGATGCAGTGGTTAAGAATCCACCTGCCAATGCAGGGGACACTGGTTTGAGCCCTGGTCCGGGAAGATCCCACATGCTGCGGAGCAACTAAGCCCGTGGGCCACAACTACTGAGCCTGTGCTCTAGAGTCTGTGAGCCACAACTACTGAGCCCACATGCCACAACTACTGAAGCCTGTCCGCTTAGAGCCCGTGCTCCACAATAAGAGAAACCACCGCAATGAGAAGCCTGCACACTGCAACAAAGAGTAGCCCCCACTCGCCGCAACTAGAGAAAGCCTGCATGCAGCAACGAAGACCCAACACAGCCAAAAATAAATAAATAAATACTTTTTTAAAAACTTTAAAAAAAAAGAATATGTGGATGCATGGAAATGGTTGTATTATGACAATAATAGAATAGGTGGAGGTGAGTGACATCAGCAAAATGTTGGATGAAGCAATTCCAACTTCCTCTTCCTCCACAGAAACATCAAAAACAAGCAGGAACTCTTAGAAACAACATTGCCAGAAATCTGGAAAACAGTCATAGATTTATAGCAACAAAGCCAATGTTGAATCAAGAAGAAAAAACAACGTAAATCCAGCATGGGGAGCAGAAAGAAAAAATGAATGAAGAAAAGTTAATTGAGCCAAAGGGTCTTTTGAGACAACCACCACAAGCAGATCAACATGCACATCATAGGAATCCCAGAAGGAAAGAACAAGGGGCAGAAATAATATTTGAAGAATAATAGCTGTAAAATTCCCTAATTTGAGAAAATATATGACCACACAAATTCAAGAAACTCAACACCCTTCACATAGGATAAACTCAGAGATATACACTGTGACACATTGTTGTCAAATTGTTGAAAGCCAAAAAACAAAGAGACAATCTTAAAAGCAGCAAGAGGGAATCAACTCATCATGTACAAGGGACCCTAAATAAGATTAAGAGCTAATTTCTCATCATAAACCATGGAGGCCAGGAAAGATGTATTTAAGGTCCTGAAATAAAGAAGAAACAACTGTCAATCAATAATTCTATATCAAGCAAAACTCTCTTTCGAAAATGAGAGAGAAATTAAGACATTTCCAGATAAACAAAAGCTGAGGGGGTTCATAACTAGTACACCTGCCCTGTGAGAAGTTCCAAAGGGAGTCATTCAAGTTGAAATGAAAGGACACAAGACATTAACTTGAAGACAGATGAATAAAGATTTCCAGAAAAGTTAACTACTTAGGGAATTATACATCTCAGTATTACTGTATTTTTGGTATGTAATGACACCTTTATTTCCCATATGATATAAAAGAAAAATGCTTTAAAATAATTTTAAATCTATGATGATTGGCATGGAATGAATATAGCTATAATTTGTGAAACAACATATAGAGGGGACCAACTGTATAGGAACAGTGTTTGATGCTATTGAAGTTATGTTGGTTTTAAAAAACTAGATGGTTTTAAACATAGAATTTTAAACAATCTGCATGTCAGTACAAAGACAATATTTAAAAAATATGCACATTAGGGAATGAGAAAGGATTTAAAACATTTCACTACAAAAAATATGAACTAAACACAAAAGAAGGCAGTAAGGGAAGAAATGGCAGACAAACTGTGTAAGACATACCAAAATCAAATAGCAAAATGGCAGAAGTAAGTCTTATCAGTAACCAAAAAGTAAGTCTTATCAGTCACACCAAAAAATTTGTGTGACTCTCCTTATTGTGATATTCACTTTATTGCAGTGTTTTGGAACCAAACCTGCAATATCTCCTAGGTGTGCCTCTATATCTACTAGCCATATATAGAACACTCTATAACAGCAGAATACCAATTCTCCATGATAGGCCATAAGTTAACCCACAAAAAGTGTCATAATAAATTTTAAAAGATTAAAATCATATAAAGTATCTCTTCAGACCATAATGGAATGAATCTTGAAATCAACAACAGAAATAAGACTGGAAAATACATAATTATGTGGAAATTAAACAAAATATTCTTAACCAGTAAGTCAAAGAAGGGAAAATAGAAAATAATTTGAGATAAATAAAAATGAAAACACAATATATTAAACATGAGATGAAGCAAATGAGGCAAATTTATAGCTGTAAAGGCCTACACTTAAAAAAATAAGATCTCAAATCAGTAATATAATTTTAGGTCTTTATGAACCAGTTAAAGAAGAGGAAACTAAACTCATAACTAGCAGAAGAGGGAAAAATAAAGATTTGAATAGGAATAAATGAAATAGAGAATAGAAAAAAAATAGAAACAATGAAAACAAACACTATATCTATGAAAGGATCAACAAAATAGACAAACCTTTAGCTAGACTGACAAAGAAAAAAGAGAAAGTAAGCAAAAAACTAAAATCAGAAACAAAATTGGGGTCATTACTACTGACCTTATAGAAATTAAAAAGATTATAAGAGAATAATATAAAAAAGGTGTACCATATATTAGATAACCAGAAGAAATTGGCAAATTTCCTAGAAACACACAAATTACCTAATTCAAGAAGAAAATGTTAAAACCTTAACAAAGGAATAACAAAGAGATTACAACTGTAATAAAAAATCTCCCAAAGAGGAAAAGTCTAGTACTAGACAGTTTCACTGGTAAATTCTACCAAACCTTTAAAGAACAAACACAAATTCTTTTCAAGCTCTTCCAAAAATAGAAATGGAGGAAACACATCCTAACTCATTCTATGAGGCCAGCATTACACTTATTCCAAATGTAGATGAAGACATCACAACAAAAGAAAATTACGGACAAATAGCCTTTGTAATGTAGATGCAAAAATATTCACCAAACTACTATCAAACCAAATCCCTTAAAAGGATTATGCACCATGACCAACAGGAAGGCAAAGGTAATTCAACATAAGGAAACCAATCAATGGAATACAGCGCATTAACAGAAGAGAAAAATGAGCAACTTTATCAACACAGAAAAGATATTTGACAAAATCCAAACCCTTTCATGATTAAAAAAAAAAAAAACAGAGAACTAGATATAGAAGGTAACTTCTTCCATACTACATAGGAAATTTATTAAATACCTAACAGCTAACCTGTCAGGTATTTTAAATGAGGGAAAGGCTGAAAGCTCTTTCCTAACACCAAGAAAAGTCAGGGATGCCTGTTTTCACCAGTCAACACTGTTCTGGAATTCTTGTGGAACAATTAACAAGGAAAATAAACATGAGGCAGCCAAACAGGAAAGGAAGAAGTAAAACTATCTCTCTCTGCAGATGGCATGATCCTACATAGAGAAAATCCAAAAGAATCCAACAGAAAGCTATCAGAGTAAATTAAACAAATTCAGCAAAATTGCATGTTACAAGGTCAACACAAAAGTTACTTGTGTTTCTCTACACCTTCAATGAATGATCCAAAAAGAAAATTAAGGAACTAATTCCATTTACAATAGTATCTAAAGACTAAGACACCTAGGAATAAATTTAATGAAGGAGATGAAAGCTTGTACGCTGGAAACAATAAAGCATTGATGAAAGAAATGTCTTTAAAAAAAAAAGTCATCCCATGTATATAAATTGAAAGACTTAATATTTTTAAGATGGCACTACCCAAAGCTACCTAAAGATTCAACAAAATTTCTATCAAAATTCCAACAGTCATTTTGCAGGAATGGAAATGCCAATCTTCAGATTCGTATGCAATTCCAGAAGACTTCCAATAGGCAAAACACTCCTGAAGAAAAAGAAAGTTGAAAGACACACACTTCACTATTTCAAAACTTACTAAAAAGTGACAGTAATAAAACAGCATGGGGGGCTTCCCTGGTGGCGCAGTGGTTGAGAATCTGCCTGCCAATGCAGGGGACACGGGTTCGAGCCCTGGTCTGGCAAAATCCCACATGCCACGGAGCAACTGGGCCCATGAGCCACAATTACTGAGCCTGCGCGTCTGGAGCCTGTGCTCCGCAACAAGAGAGGCCGCAATAGTGAGAGCCCCGCACACCGCGATGAAGAGTGGCCCCCGCTTGCCGCAACTAGAGGAAGCCCTCGCACAGAAACGAAGACCCAACACAGCCATAAATAAATAAAATAAATTAAAAGCAAAACAAAGCAAAAAAAAACAGCATGGTACTGGCATAAGGATAGACCTATGGATCAACTGAATTGAGTCTGGAAGTAAACCCACACATTTATGGGAACTGGTTTTCAACATGGCTGCCAAATCTAATAAATGGGGAAAGAACAGTTTTCAACAAATTGTGCTGGAACAACTGGATTTCTACGTGCAAAAGCATGAATGTGAACCTCTACTTCACATTATGTAAAAAAAATTAAAAAGACTCAAAATGGATCAGTGACCCAAACACTTAAGAAGTAGAACTATAAAACTCTTAGAAGGAAACACAGAGGTAGATCTTTATGAACTTAAAGTTGGCAATGGGTTTTTAGATGTGACATTAAAAGAATGAGGAACTAAAGAAAAATAGATAAATGGGAATTCATCCAAATTTAAAACTTTTGTGCATCAAAGGACATTATCAAGACAGTGAAAGACAACATGCAGAATGTGAGAAAATAACTGCAAATCATATATCTAATAAGCATTTAATATCCAAAATATATAAAGAACTCCTACAGCTCAATTGTAAAATGACAAACAACCCAATTTAAAAGTATGCAAAGGACTTGTCTAGACATTTCTTCAAAGAAGATAAACAAATACCCAATAAGCACATGAAAAGATGCTTAACATCTAACATCATCAGTAATTGAAGAAACACAGATCAAAACCCCAATGAGATACCACTTCACATCTCTTAGGATGGCTATAATGGATTTTTTTTTTAAAAATGGGTATGAAAGAACATGTTGGAAAGAACAGGTTGGCTGAGATGTAAAGAAGGTGGAATACTCTTACCTTTCTGGTGGGAATATTTAATGATACAGTCACTGTGGAAATTTGTTTGGCAGCTCCTCAAAAAGCTACACATAGAATTAACATATGATCCAGCAATCTACTCCTTGGTATATAACCAAAAGAAAGGAGAAGAGTGACTCAGACAGATACTCGTGTATCAACCTTTATTGTAGCATTATTCACAATAGCCAAAAGGTAGAAACAACCCAAGGGTCCTTGACAGATACAAGGATGAACAAAATGTGGTATATAAATAGGAAGAAATATTATTCAACCATAAAAATGAATGAAGTTCTAATATATGCTACAATATTATAGCCCTTGAAAACATTATGATAGGTGCAATAAGCAAGACACAAAAAGACAAATGTCATATGATTCCACATATATGAAATATCTCAAATAGGGAAATTCATACATACAGAAAATATATTAGAAATTACCAAGGGCTGATAGGAGGAGTAAAGAGATGTTATTGCTTAATGAGTACAGAATTTTTGTTTTAGATGATGGAAAATTTTTGGAAATAGATGGTTGTCATATTATATTATGAATGTAGTTATATCACTGAATTGCACATTTGAAAATGTTTAAAATAACATTTTATGCTGTATATATTTTACCACAATGAAATATTAAAACCATAAAAACAATTAAATGGGGGCTAAGTTTGCCTCATGTGCAGTAATTTGCTGATCCCTTGCCCGTAGCACTGTTTTTAATATTTTAATAATTATAGGATTCATTTGAGGGTTTGTGAAAATGCAGGCTAGCTGTTTCCCCAGAATTTCTTATTCACTAGTCTAGGGTGGGACTCAAGAATATGCATTTCTAACAAGTAAACATTTGATGCCGAAGCTGTTGGTCTGGGGACAGCACTTTGAGAACTGTTAGACTGTATTATGTGGAGATTGTTCCTCTGCCTCATCAATATAATTGTTATTTATTTTCTGCAAGGGAACAGGTTAAGTTATTGTAATCTAATCTATTATGTTATTATAGTTTGGTCCAGTCAGTCAAAAGTAATCATATGTTTAACATCATTATCATCTGATAAGAAATCGGGAGGGACAGAGTAGTGTAAAGTTTAAATATAAGCCCTGATGTCAGATAGCCTGGATTGGACTAAATTCCTAGTTTTGTCACCTTTCTGCTGTGTAACCTTAGAATAATTAGTGAAACTCCCTGAAACTCAGTTTTCTCATCGGTAAAGCAAAATAAATAATAGAAACCCCCTTAGAGCATTTTGAGGATTAAATGAAATATGCTTGTAAAATTTCTGGCAAAGGAAAAGTCCTAATAAATATTTGCTAATGTAAAAGGGAAGGGCCGGAAATAACACTCATGATATACCAATTTGAAAAATGCCACTGAGAGAAATTCTGAAATTCTTAGAATATTTTCATAAATTTAAAAGAAACATACAGACCTTCAGATCTGGGCCTTTAAAAAGGGTGATTTGCGGAAAGTGAAAAGAGAGAGGGTCTAGGAGACAATTATTTGTAACATTTAGTTTCTAACAAAGCAGCAACCACAATGTGGTGTTATTAATTGAAATGGTAGCACATTTGAGCTATGAATTATTCACACATTTCTGAATCTATGTGAAAAATGTGTACAAGAGTAAAGGAGCTGGTTATAAATGTGGTTTTTTCTTCTCTTTTATTTATTTTAAGCTAGGGACAGGCTGCATAAATATGCACAGTGCTGTGCGTAGTGAGAGTCTTGGCTAAGCTTAAAGGTGTCTTGATTTCTCCTAGAGAAATAACACACTTTCCTCCTTTTGAAGAAAAAAATTTTCACACATTCTATTACTGTCCAATAAAAAAAAGCTCAAAATCTATACAAACGGATTTCCCAAGATTTTCAAGTTGTTCAACAATTTAATAAGCAGAAATTTATAGAAGCTAGTAATTGTGTTCTGTGGTGCCTGGCAGTCAATTTCTGCCAAGTATTCAAGTTCAGTAGATAACTTTGTGGCAGGCACTTTCCAAGTGATGATTTTTGCAGAGATTTTTCCTGGGTTTGCTCCAGTGAGCCTAAGCAGGGCTGAAAACAGGGACCTCCTGTCCCTTGCTTCCTGCTTCTCCTCATGGGATGTTTGGTGTTTGAACCTATCTCCAGGCATCTCAAGGGCCTCTGTGCTCCAGCCTTTTTTGGTGCTACCAAACAGCAGATTTCTCTTCTCAGCAGTTTTACCAATCACCAATTCTCCTTTCTAGGAGTTCAGGTTTGGTAAATTTATTCTCAACAAATATTTAATAAATAGTAAGAATTTATTCATTCAATAATTACTTATGGAGCTACTATTATATCCTGGCAGTGCGCAGATGATTAAATGAGGATTTTTTTTTTTTACCACCCTTATTAAAGGTCTCAGATGGGAGAGCGAAAAGGAAGATAAATTGGGCAGAACTGCAGTAGTAGAGATTTTCGCAATGCATATATTAGAAACATGCCGGGATAAGTCAAGTCATCTAGGAGCTCTGAAAAGTGTTTTGGTGGAATAGGAGGAAAACTACCTGAAAAACAGTCAGGTAGAGCTGCTAACCAGAGGGTTCTGTTGGATTGTTAGGTATGATGGGTGATAAAATGAACCTTTACAATAAACGTTCCTAAAAAATTCACCCATATATCTCAGATTCACAAGTTAAACTCAAATTCATTTGCCAACCCCCAGAAACCAGTACTTTCACCATATTGTACACCAAGCTCTTAAAAAGTTGCTAAGTGGGTAAATACAGTGGATTTTTCCGTCTATCTCCACTGTCTTCTCTATTCACCCGGAAAAATATTTATTTGTTCCCTTTGCTCTTATTGGCTACATTTTCTCTGGTTATCTTTCTACTTTTGGACCATATTCCCTAGTCACCATTTTAGATTACTCTTTTGTGTAGACTATATCTTAACTATTTTGGAAATCAGATATCAACAGACACTCTCCTGCTCCTTGACAATTAAATAAAATTACAAATAGTTTCCACTCCACAGGTTCTATGGGAAATCAAATAACATTTTTAAAATGTCTGCAAATTCTTGGGGGTTTACTTTTTGTACCAAATAAATAAAAAAATGCTGCTGAAATTCAATTTAATTTCCATCTCATTTAGTGAGACTTTCTTCTTCCTTCTGCCCTTATTCAACCTACACATGTAAGTCTCCTCTCATAATATTAAAAAGAAAGAAAGAAAAAAGAAAACCTCTCACAAAGGGTTATTAAACTGCAGCCAACTTTGTTGAATTGGGGAAGACCAAGTGACAAAGGGGATTAATATTGAAGCAATGGAATAATATAAAGTTGAATATTAGACATCCTTGTGATAAAAGTTCTCTTGTTATACAGCTGTTCTACATCTGCACACTTTTAGGAGTTTCTCTTTAAGAAATTGTTTCACAGTCTCTAGGATACTACCATTGCTCGATGCTTCTCACCTTGGACTCCCCGTTTTTCCACATTCGATTCCTCTCATTTTATGTCTTTTAATAATTTCTGTGAATTATTACATTAACAACACTTCAAATTTACAGAAAAGTTGCCAGACTAATTCAATTGACTCCCATGTGCATATTATACACATACACACATATATATATTTGTACTCTCTGTATATAGTTACACACTCTCACAAATATATATATATCCCACATATGTAAATATTTATGTATGAAACATATGTTTATCTATAACCATATATAAATAATTTTTCTTAATCATTTGAGAGTAAATTGGAGATCGCATGTCCCTTAAACTTAAATACTTCTGAATGTATTTCCTAAGAACAAAGATAATCTCTTATGTAACCATAAATTATGGAAATATGGAAATTGAACACTAATATATTACTACTAACAATTTTCCAGTTTTGATTCAAATTTTATCAATTGTCCAAATACTTCTATTATTGCTAGTTTTTTTTGGTCTAGGATACTATTCTTAATCACATGCTTATTTTATTTGTTACACATTGTAATGTCCTTTAATTTAGAATACAGTCTCAGTATTTCTTAGATTTCCTTAATCTTGACATTTTGAAGAGTTCAAATCAAATATTTTGTAAAATATTTCTCAATTGAAGTTTGTTTGATATTTCCTCATGAAATGAGGAATTGTTACTGGCCAAACAACTTCACCTTGATGAAGAAACTAAAACTCTCCTGGCAAAGCAAAATAGAAGAAAATCAGACCCCAAAGGACCACATGGAGGGGATATTCCCTCGCAGTTCTGGGCAAATTAACTCTAGATTGTATTGTAAGGAAAAATTTTAACCTTATTAATGTCTCTAGAGTTTGAGGGTCTCTTTTCAAGTTTCATTGTGCTTCCTGGGAGATCATTCTAAAATACAAATGAGTATATTTGTGTGATCATCAACTGTCTGCACTTTACAAAAGCTGAGAACATGGGCTTATTCATTTCTATACATCAAATACCTAACGAGTGTATACCTAAGGGTACTAAACAAATGCTCATTGAATGTGTAAATCAATATAACTTTCAATAGTAATAGCTTTTTGTTTGTTTGTGCTATCTTGACCCAGTTTTGAGGCCTTCACCAGATGTCTGTCAGACCCTTCTTGAGCAGCCGATTAAGTCCACACACTCAACCACCTGCCTTATGATGTCCTCACACTCCAGGTCCACTAGGCACCCACCCTAATCACCCCAGGGGCCAGGCACCAGACAACCAGGGACAGCCCCTATGCCCAGCACCCACCAAAATTATTCACGTTCGCCAATCCACAGGGAGTCCTTGAAACTAACACCATTCTGTCTGCCATACATAAGCTGTCCCTTACAATTTCAGCTAAATGCTTTGTGTCTTTCTAAGATATATTTATCATACCACTTACAACATTTAAAAAATATTTTATGTAAGCATGTTCCCAATTTTAGACTATACCTTTTTTACATATTTTCTCTCCATTTTTTTTAACATCTTTATTGGAGTATAATTGCTTTACAATGGTGTGTTAATTTCTGCTGTATAACAAAGTGAATCAGGTATACATATACATACATCCCCATATCTCCTCCCTCTTGCATCTCCCTCCCTCTCCAACCTTTTTAAGTAATCACAAAGCTTGTGATATTTATCTGATTAATAAATGCATAATGTTCTTAGAAATAACATTGGGATTTATAAAAATCCTCTGGGCTCATCTTCAGTACTGGACATTAAAAACACCAAGTCAAGTCCACTCTTGTCTATTACATAGTAGTCATGCAAGGCAGTGATTAAGGACATGGGCTCTAGAGCCACCTCAGTTGGTCTGTTGGCTCCATTACTTACTTATGTCCAATGTGATCTTGAACAATTTATTAATATTTCCATGCCCCAGTTTTCTCATATGGAACTGTTAACAGTTCCTACTTTAAAGATGTATTATGAGGATTAGAGATTAGTTAATATATTTAAAGTGCTTATAACAAGCCTGCCTGGCATTCACGAGCAGTTAATAAATGTGAGCTATTATTACTGAGGAAAATGTATAGAGCAAAGGACATGCAAAAGTAACTGCTCAAGATATTCCCAAGTCAGATATAACAAAAAAAGACAATTAAAAAACAGTAAGGTATCATTTATGAACTATCAGATAAAATAATTTAAATGTTACCTAAGACTGTGAAATGTTTTCTCATATGTAGTGCTGTTGAAAGTGAAGAGCAATGGCCATTTCCATGCAGTACTGGTGACAGTCTCAACTGCCTAGATTCTGTGAAGTACAAATGGGTCGTGTCTGTCAACATTTAAAATCACATATTCTTCCACTTAGCAATCATTCTACTATAAATTAATGCTACAAATATAAAAACAAAAAGATGTACTATATGAAAGTGCACACACACTTATTTTTTCCTCTGTGCAATCATACAAAAAATATTTAGGGACCACTGTAGATTAAGAAATAGGGAAGAAACACCCCAACTTTTAATTTTATTACATTAAACACAATATTAATACACACATGCACTCTCACAGAGAGCCTGACGTGACTGTAGAAAATAAACCTCATTTCAACATGGAAAAACTTTTAAAAATGCAGTGGCCTTTAAAGTAGCTTGGAATGAAGCTGAAAGCTTGGAAAGTCTGAAACAAGATTATGCCAGATAGAAGCCTTTGTAAATAATAATTCTCTTGTTTTGGTAGAGACAATAAGTTTACCTACGGGCTCTTCAGAAAAAAAGACTGCGATCTGCAGTCTGTCATAACTGGATGCTGAATATTTTAAGAAAATACAGGAGAATAAAGTCAGAGGGTCAGTTGCCATTATAAATTCATGTACTCCCTGTGATATATACATATACATATATATATATATATATATATATATATATATATATATATATATATATATATATATATCTCGACAACAAATATATAAAAATATTTGGAGCCAACATAGACAAATCTGAAGCAGAAATTCAAAGTGGATATTTCCCAAGGAAATGAAGTGGAGAGAGAACCCTGTTCAGGAATTAAGTTATTTTAGGAAGAAATGAACCATATAAACAGCAGGTGTGTATGCTAATAAAATGACTCTGTGTTTTAATTAAGCAGCATTTCCCTACAGAATAATTACATATGTTGTTTACTCAACTATTTTTTAAGGCCATTAGCACTTCTGTAATGTATTCTCTTCCCAGGCTACAAGTTAAAAGCTTTAACATTTGCTCTAGTAGGGTACAATTAGTCCTCTACTAACTGCAAATATTTATTCCCTACAAAATAGTGCATCCAGGAATTCAAACAAACATATCCATAGACTTACTTTCATAGTTTCCTTTAAGTTTATAAAATTTGCCATAGCTTTATTGTAAATAATTATTCCTTGGATTTATAGAAGTGCACAAATTTTTGAGATAGCCTCACATGAATATTACGACCCCAATGGAAACTTCTGCAGCTGTGATTAGTTCTCATGGTTGCTGCATGGAAGAGAGGAGGACTGCCACAGCATGCACTGTTGGAAAATCATGATGTATTATCTTTTGAACTATATATTTGTCAACTGAATTAAAACCATGAAACACTCAGAATGGAAGCAACTGTGTTCATTTTGAAGAATCTCTGGAAATCACTACAGAATTGCCTTATAAGCACAAGAAATCTATACATTTTAAAGGCTTATAAAAGACTTGACAACGTGGAGAGTATATTTAATTCCCTTACTGGGACTATCATAAATCAACAGAATTTTGGATAAAAGATTCAATAGAGCAGTACTGCTCATCAGAGAAAATTAGCTAATTGAATTCTTTGAAACACAAGCTCATAAAAAGCCCCGTGAAAGAAGCCTATATTTTATCTTTCAAAATGTTGAACTTGGCTTCTTAGAATCCTCTATTTTAGGGCTTGCAATTTTGATTCTCTCTCTTGAGGTAGTGAAATCACTAAAGCAGGCTTAATATACTCAGTGTCAGCACAAGAATCTTAAGTAAAGGTGAGAAAGTGCTTGATTAGACTTAGGGAATTGAAAAAAGATGTCTCTTACATTTTCATATCTACTTATTAGTTTTATAAATTTTTGTCAAAAATACTCATAGATATGACTAAACGACAATGTTTGGCAGCAAGCATTTTTGACAAATATAATTCTAGACAAATCATGCCAGTTTGTCTGGGAAGGCATTAAGTGTGAATGACTGTTGAGTGGAAATATCATGGCTGGCTAAATTCCAGTTTCTTTCTCTAAAATAGTTGGCCCCTGAGGCTGTTAAAGTTGGATATCCAAAGGACACAGCTTCACACAATACAAACAGATATTAATTCAAAATGCATTCTAAACGTATGTGTCAACTGTAACAAGCATCATACACACTTTTTTTCCCACACAACTATGTTCTGAAGAAGTGAATTAAAAACAGTTAAAAAAAAAAAAAAAAGATTTCCAGCATAGACAATCCAAGAGGGTAGGTTTTACAAGAAAAAGATTTTGAATGTTTTCCTCAAGTAACTGTCTGATATTGTAGAGTTACATTTTCCTTCATGATAAAGTATAAAGTTTTTTCTTAGAGTTTAAATATGGTTGTCATTTAATGAAGCAACCATATACAACTGAATTTTTGGTGGCTTTTAACAGCCCTCACCTTATAATTTTGTGAAAGAAATAATAGGAAAATCAGTTTAGAATATTTTTTAGTTAGATATGACTGTTTTTCCTTCTCGTCTCTATCTCTGTGTCTCTTCTCTTCTTATAAGGAAAGTGGTCATATTGGATTAAGGGCCAATCCAACTTCTGTATGACCTCATCTTAACTTAGTTAGTACATCTGCAGCAACTCTATTCCTCAATAAAGTCACATTCTAAAGCACCAGGATTTAAGACTTCAACACATCTTTTTGAGCGGGATACAATTCAACACATAACAATACCATGGGTTAAAGAATTACATGTATGCATGGTCACAATATTGTGATGAATGGCATTAGGACTCCATCATTGTGGAAGGAAGTAATGATGAGAGAATGTTTCTCATAGAAAAGACAAACTGAGAATGGAAAAATTATCTAGTAAATAAGTGCTATAGAGAGCGAATCTTGATAGTGAAGTAGACTTTTATGCTTGATATTTGCCTTGACCTTCATATTCACTTTAAACTTACACCATGTAACATGTCAGCAAACACTGTGTTGTCTTGCCTATAATGAAATGCCAGATTTGCAGTGTTTCTTTTTACATACTGAACATTTAACAGAATTTTTATATAAAACTGAAATTTTAACATTAGAATGGTTTAGGTACTATTTCCAATAGTGTATCTACAACCCAGTAGGTGATATTACTATTTAATCAGGTATATTCCTGCTGTTCTGGATTCTCATTAGAAATCATTAGAAAAACAATATAATTTAGGTATGGTCATATAATCAATTCCCTTATGCTTCATTTTCTCATAATATTATTTCAATTTTGGTTTCAGCTGTAGGAACTGAGTTTCCTCAAGTAGGGCAGTTAGTTAATTGATTTGAGGCTTCCTGGTTAGAATATAGATTTTAGCTTCAATATTTTATCTAAACATTATCATACGGAAATAAAAGAAGAAAATATATGACTATCAAGACAAGTTTCACTTAACATATATGATGAGGAAAATATAAGAGAATATGTACCACAGATATCACATTTGTAACCAAGTGTTACTGCTCTGTTTTTAATGAATAATACTTTTTAAAATAGAAATTCAATGGATATTTCAAGTAATTCCTTGAAAAAATGTAAAGCCGGTGGCTGTCTTTACATTTTTTTGGCTGTATGAGTTTAATACTGCCCTAGTTTTATAGCAACACAGTCAAATATGGTTGCTGCATGTGGCTATGAGCACTTGATATGTGCCTAAGGAGTTGAATTTTTAATTTAAACTATTTAAATTAAACAACATTTTAAGTAAAAGCTAAAGCAGAGTAAACTTATTTTTTGTTAGACATATTTTTATTGTTTCCTAGGACTATATTTTACCAAAACTTTGAAAATATAGGATTCGAATTGAGATGTGTTGTGACTGTACACACCAGAATTTGAAAACTGAGAACAAAAAAATTGATGTTAAGTACCTCATTAATAAGTTTTACCTAGATTACATGTTGAAATGATAATATTTTGCATATATTTTTCATTTTTATGTGAACACTATACACTTTAAAGGTACATATGTGGCTTACTTCATTTTCTATTAGTGCTACTGTAATCTAAAAAACAGAATTGTTTTATAGTTTCAGAGGATTTACAAACAATTCAATTTTAGGGTGAAGCAAGGTATATATTTGCTGGAAAAATAAGAAGGAAAGGAGCATTTCAAACTCAAGTCTGCCAGTAAAACATCTATGCTGGTTACATAACATTTCACAGCAAATTATACTTATTTGGGTGTCTCAGGACTTGTATAAGGAATGCTATTTCTTCTTTTTCTAATCAAAGTTGGATTTACACACAAATAACACCCCACTATACACACACACACACACACACACACACACACACACAGAGGCTCAGATGCATTTTAAACCATATTCCAAGTGGTTTTATACCTTCATTATGGAACTTGTGATAGTAAAGTGCATAAAATATGAAGATTTAGTTTAAGAAATATAAATCTAAAAGCGATGAATTTGTTGGAGGAGAAATTTAAATATTTTTATTTTTTATTTAATTTACTTAATCTTGCATTTGGTAATTGTTTTGTCCTAATGAAAGAGGAAAAGGAAGTGAAAGATGAATTATATTAAGAAAATAGAGTAAATGGAACACTATATTTGTATATCCATTCTTTTCATACCAATCATTTCACTTAAAACCTCATAATAACCTGAATATGTAGTAGTGGAGCATGTAATATTTACTTTACTAATAAGAAAATGAGTGATTCTGTATTTCTCTTAAAATTACTCTGCATCTACTTATAGAACAAGGTACACTGAATTCTTTTTAGATCATCCTTCACTACAATATGCAACAGAGATATGAGAGTTTAAAGAACAAGACAATTATTGTTTAAAGCAGGGAATGGGATAAGATTTAAATAATTGTTCATTTGTAATTTTTCAGCCATTCTTAATAATGGTACTAATAAAGAAAAGATCATATATATAGTCTCTATTATGATATTTAATTTCAAATGAAATAACTTGGGGAAAACCACACAACAATGAATTATACTTCAATGTTTGACATATCATTATATTCAGCCTATTTTCATATAAGAATTATCCTTACCACCTTAGGGGAGTTAGATCAAGGGTGGTTTCCCAAGATACATAGGAAAAAAATATCTGCTCTTAAGGAGCTACCACACACTTGGAGAAATGCTAATCAAAAGCATACTATGTGCAAGGCCCAATACGACATCTTGTTCTTTCCATTAGTCTGTTTTTCTAAAAGAAAATACTGGCTCTGTCATTTGATTGATTGCTGTTATTTTTTTAATGGTTGTAAAAATAACCATTCCTGAGTCATTACTGCTGTCATCTGCTTAGTAAGGTATTATATGTGAGAGTTACATAAAGCTAAGCAAAGCACAGATCATTCAAACCAGTATCATCAGCAGGCCTATACTCTGAAAAATCATTGTTATTATTTTGGTAACTTTCTTTCTGTTTTTTTCTTCCCTTATATGCATAAAATACCTATGAATGCATATACCATACATGCATTTTTGCATCCTTACTTTCAGTTAACAGTATGCCCTAAATACTTTCTATATTATTAAATATTTTAATATTTTGCAAAGATTATTCTTAACTATTATATACTATTCTTTTCATTAAATGCAAAATATTCCCTTTAACTGTACATAGATTGTTTTCAATATTTCCCTATTATAAATAGTTATTTGGTGTTAATTATTATAAAACAAATCTTTTTGTGTATTTCTGATTAGTATAAAATAATTTCCAAAAAGTAGAATTACAGGATAAAGGAGGCAACTATTAAAAAGACTTTTGTAATATTGCAAAAAAGAAAAAAGAGTTATTTAGAATAGCATATCAATTTATATTTACACTCGTAGTTTATAAAAGCATTATCTCACAAATTTTTACCAGTACTGGACATTTTCTAAATTTTTGTCTTAATATTTCATATACTGTGAGTTCTGTTCATATCATTTATCAACTTAATATTAAGAATTATATTCAATTTTGCATTTACGTATTGTATTTTATGTTTAGTCACTTTCCTTTTATTAATTTAAAACCAATAATTTTCTTAGAATCCTGTCCTTTTTGTGGCATAGTAATTAAAAACAAAGCAAACAAACAAACAAAATGGGAAATAATAAAGGAACAGGAAGTTAATTCTTTGCACAACTCATTATTCCTCATCTGGGGGAAGAATAATACAATCCTCTCTCCCCATGTACATTTTATTGTATCCTTTAACATCAGAAGTAGAAAAGCATTGTGCATAGACATGCTTAATTTGAGAGTAGTAAGCCTCCCATGAAGTATAATTTTTTGAATTGATGAAAATATTCAGTATTTGTGCGTTCAAGGCACAAAAGAACTATGACAAAATTAAATAAAAGTAAAATTAAATCCTGACAAAAATGAATAGTTTTGTAATTTTGTCAGAAGATTTTATACATACCCATTATCTCCCCTGGGTTGTGTATATTTTCTATGTCCTGAAATGTATTAATGCCTTTAACAAATGTTTTTTTATATTTCTAATACAGTGAGATTCTTTTCAGATTACAGTTTTCTAGATGTGAAGGCATAATGTGAAATAATCAACTATTCTGAGAATCAGGTTACTGAATGGAGGGAGTAGGTGAAAGGAATGCACATTGGCTAGGATCTGCAATTTAGTTCAAGTAGCTTTAAGACTCAGCTCCACAGCAGGAAACCAATCCTCTATGAAAATCTGGACATAAATACAACTGAATTTAATTGGAAAAGCCTTGAATTTTGGAGTCAATCTTCCAGAAAATGCCAAATTAAATGGAAAATTACTCTGGTTTACCTTGGAGATAGCTTCACACTTTAGAAAATTGCCTTGAGGAAGCTGCTTCTTTCTGTGATAAAGCTTTCAGTGTGTCTTTAATATGATACAAGTGCCATTATGACCCCAAATAACAGTATCAAAATATGAGTTGTATGGTATAGTTGTAAAAAATAAGAGAAGTAAGCAGAAGACTAGCTTGAGTAAACTCAATTGTACATCTCCTAAAATATTAAAGTATGAAAATATGAGTTCTTCCATTTTGGAATGATAAGAAATAACCCCATAGATTTTTGTTTGTTATCTTTGGTTTTTACTCCATTTTTGTGAAGCTCTAAGAATGTTTTTATGCATAAATGGGAGAGACAACCATTACTGTATATCTCAGTGTATTTAGCACATAGAAGTTGGAAAAAATACATGGATTGACTGACTTGTAATGAGAAAACACTGTTTCCTTGTTGAAAAAGAGCAACTTGAGCATTTGTAATCATCTATTTGCCATTCACAAAGCCTTGAAATATCAGCTCCCCTGTGAAGTGCTCTTTGGCCCTACCAACAGAACCTCCTATTCCTTTTCTACTTTATTTCCATTACTGGATTGTAACATTACCAACACATATACAGTCTTTTATTAAAATAGATTTATATATTCTACCCAATGGTACAATAAGGTGGCGGGGGGGTGGTGGTAGGAGCTGTTTACCACAGGTGCAAATGATTAGGGAAGTTCATTGGCTGTAGAGAATTAAAAAATAAAATAAACCTGACTACAATGCAGTCTGCTTTTTATTGTCACCATGTGTCAGCAACTCTACATAATGACAATGATAAAATATTCCTCTCCTCCAGAGAGGATCATTCCTACCCAGAGGCACCCTCCACTTCCCACCCCTTCCCAACCCTACCCCTATTTGGAACACCACTCGTTATATCCCTCCTTCAACTGTCATATATTTGAGGATAGAATCAGTTTTAAAATATAATTCATCTATCTATCTATCTATCTATCTACATCTGTGGTAATACAGAAGACACTCAAGAAAAGTTGGTAGATCATGTCAGTAAAATAATGCACAATTATAAGATCTAAAAATAGCACAATTAGAAGATCTAAAATAAAGGGAAAATGAGAAAGTTGGGTTTCTTACTAAAGGGATATCAAAATATATTTTTGTATTAAATCAGAGAAAACAGTACACAAAATCAAATAAATTATGGAAATGTTCCATAAAATTATTTTCCAAGTTGTCACAAAAAGTTATCGAAATATAGAGCAAAAAAATAAAATAAGCAGCAACTTAACAAGGAAATGTGTATCTCACATCTGCTCACATGTTTGACTGTGTCCACAGAGGATGAATATTGAAATAATGACTTCTCCTTCTCATTAGTTTTCCAAATCTCAAAAAGTGACTATCAGAATCAAATCCAGAAAAATGGATTTTGGGAATTGTACATCATGATATAAAAGAAACTTTATCCTGGATGGTATCAATGATAAGTTGACAACAGTATAAACTAAGTTCAGTACCTCTGTACTGGGAAAGAGGAATTTGACAAAGTCCACAGAGAAAAACAGTAGGAGAGGATAAATTTCTTTAAAAAATAAGAAAAAAAAAGTTAAATCCCACCAAAGTAGCAATATAATGGAGAATATATATATATATATCATTTTATGTAATATATATGTATATTACTTTGGAGGAGTCAAAAAAAATTTGGAAAATGACATTTTTAAAATGCTGAAGGAAAATGGAATTCCTATGGACTAAAAAGCAAAATAGGCATATGCATTACAAATATCATGGTTAACCACGTACCTAATGGTGAAGAACTCCTGATTTTGATATTTAGTAATTTAGAAGTCATTTTATCCCAGAAACAAGATTGGCTATGAGGAAATTAATTTTTAGACTATGATGGAATTGAACTTCATGCAGAAAGGAACACAAAAGAGAGAGGATCATCTGTTATACTAAGTACAAAGGCACTTGGTATCACTGCAAATATAAGTTGAAAGAGGAAAATATTTATTGCTTGATGCACACTATCCCCCAATCAAATCAAATTGGAAATGTTATTTAAGGATATAGACTTCCCTGCATACAACAAAGCTAGAATTTGAAAGGATTTCAACTTGTGGCTATTAAAATCATATTATATATATCATATATATATAAAAAATGCATGTGTATATATGTAGTATATATAATGTACTAGTAACAGTATATACATATACTGTGCTATAACTGATATAAAATATATCATTAGTTATAATTTATATTACATATAAATTATATATTACATTAATTCTAAATATTGTCTATAAATTATGACCAAGTTTTTATGGATTCACATATCATCAGCTTAGAAAAATTTGTAAAATTATAACTAAATCAGAATTGAAAAGGTTCATGTAAAATAAGGAATAGTTAATGACATGTAAGTCAAGGCAAACATTATCTCTTTATTACCCTGTAATCTCCATAAGGACAGAGGTCTTTATCCTTCACTGCCTTATTTTAGCCCCTAGTGAATAAAGAGTTACATAAAAAAGAACAGTCACTAACAGAAATAATAATATGGTGTCAGGAAAGAGGTGAATTACAATAATTTGAACGAATCTATTGTTGGGGTACTAATAAACAGAAGAATATATAGTTGGTGGTGAAGCTCTAAATTAAAGAATGCAGAATATGATAAATTGCCACAGAAGGAAATTGCTCTGGGACATGACCATCTTGTTTCTGAGTTTTTTTGTTTTTTTTTTTTTTTAACACACTGAAGTTGAGATTTCAGTGGACTGCGGGAAAAATGATCATAATATCAAGAAGTAGATTCTAAATGAAGAAAAGTGGTACAGATGAATATGAGCTATCTGTTACATAGAACTCCCTGGGAATATTCCTTCTTCCTTCAAGGCTTATTTTTAGTTATCCCTTTTCACTTTTAGCACAGAATTTAAGAATTTTGCTTTCTTTTCTGTAATGCTGCCTTAACAATTTTTCCTATGTTGGCTTAACTATATCCAGACATGTATATTGCAGGTCACCAATTTGGATTCCTTAAATTGTTGCTCCCAAAACAATCATGCAGTTTTTCTAATTATTTTCTTACTATTAGAAGCTTTAGAAAAATATTTTGGATTTAATAAGAAATTATACTAATGGAAAAAGTAGGAACATATCACCTAAAAAGTACTAGTACTTGTTGTAAAGGGTGTATATGCTTTCTTTTATTAATTGTTTTAGTTTTCTTCCCTGACTTCCAGGGGCTTAGTAGTCCCTAGTAAACATTTAGATATTTACGTTAGAATTTAACCCCACCAAATCCTGTTTGGTTTGAAAGTACATAATGTTAACAATTTTTACCTGAGGGTAATTTTAGGAATGAACACTTTTAAAGTTTAATATGACTCATTTTTTTTCTCAAGTTAATGTTTCATCTTCTGTTTAGTTATAAGTACATATAATCTATTATCTCTTTACCTATACTACACAGCAGCTGATCTAAGAATTTTGTGTTCTGCAATGGTCTGCTAGAAGAGGAAGGCATTTCTCTGTTGAAATTGTCTAAAATACAAGCTGTAAAGACATGGTCTCTACTCTAGATTTTAAAAGGTCCTAAATTAATCTTGTCATCATCGTCCTAACTCTTCATTAATATCTGTGTCTCAGTTACCCAGAAACTTTATAATTTTTGTGTATTGTGTGGCATATAGAAATACTGTGCAGAATTTTTAGAAGACTCCCTTATATAGTCCCTAATGATATCTAATCAAACTGACACTCTCCCTTCGTCCACCATGACTGATACCATTTGTCTTTACTGCATAGAGTGCCCTCCTGATCTCTCCTATAATGCTGTAGGGTTCCAACTATGTATGTTCTACTGTCTCTATTGCTGCTTTTCTCTGTTCTCTTTGATATTCCTGATGCTCTTATTAGGCAATTTTAGGCTTATTACATCTTTCCATGCAAATGTTCTTTAACTTGCTATTAGTGCTGAATCTCAGTAATGGTTATATGGCCTCCAAGGAGAGGTTTGTATAGAAAAGAAATAGTAATTAGTTGAATTTGGTTTCTATGTAAGTATCCTTTATCAATGTTGGAGAAAATAAAGCTCTATTAGTGTTTTTGAGATTTTAATTAATTTATTCATTTTTAACTTTGCCAAATTTCAGTTTACTTCCAAGTTTGAATGGAAAGTTGGTTTGACAATTCAGAAAGATGTTCTATAGATCTCATAACATAACTATGGTTCAAATGGACACTTTGCAGATTTTAAGTGCAGCCATGTAGGAAAACAGGAAGGGCAGGATGAACAAAGAGTACTGCTAGGCTAGTTAAATTCTAATTAAGCAGTGAGGAAGAGAATAATTTACTAAGGGATGATTTTAATAACCTGATAAATCTAAAATTAAACACATAAAGTTGAAACAATTTATAGTGATTATCAAAAATAGTATAACCATCAATTTATATTGGGTAACACTGAATTCCTATGTTTTTATTCAACTTTTGCTAATATAAAGTGTTATGTGAAATAAAACCAAATAGTAATACTTTAAAAATGAAGGTGGCATTATAGTGATAAAATTATCCTTTGGCGTGTTTCTAGAGGAATTCTGGAGGATTTTGTTATTAATCTATAAATATATTGATTTCCATAGGCCCAAGTATTATTTCCATTTAAATTTTGCAGTTATTGAATACTTTCAAAAATAGAAGATACCAAAAAGGAGTTCAGCATTTTTTCAGCATCCTCAAAACATCAACATATCCATACTTTAATTCAAGAATTACTTAAAATCTAATACATACATTCTAACAACTGAAAATGACCTGGGTCTTGAATAAATGGATCTTACATGTTGTTACTGTCAGCTAATTTACCTTGGGACTCCATACATTATGTTGGCTTACCACAAAATAAGGACCCAGACTAATACTCCCTGAACACATATTTTATGTTCAACATCTTCCACATTTCATCTATGAGGTATATGGAATTAGCCCCATTTTTATAGGCTGGAAGAATGAAGTTGAGAGAGAATAGCAATTGGTCCAAGAATCCATAGAAGGGTTGGAATTTGAATCCAAATTTTTATCTGAATGTATAACCCCTGATCTTTTCCAATACCAAATAGATTCCTCGTATAACATATGACACGTAAATGGTGCTTTGTAACTTTTCTAATATTTTGTATATAGCATTCTTTTGATGTTCCACAAAAATCCTTTCCTATGCATAGATCTAATAATATATTTAATTTCTATTTGAAGAAGACACTAAGAAGCAGCAGATGTAATTTATTTTTCAATTAATTTATAGTTTTTAACTTTTAAAAAAATATTTGTAAATCCTTTTTAAAAATAACTTTTTTGTAATGATACAAATGAAATTATTTACAAAACAGAAACAGACTCACAGACTTAAAGAATGAACTTATGGTTACCAGAGGGGAAGGGTGGGGGGCGGGGATAGATCGGGAGTTTGGAATTGACATGTACACACTGTTATATTTAAAATAGATAGCCAACAAGGACCTACTGTATAGCACAGGGAACTCTGCTAAATACTCTGTAATAACCTAAATGAGAAAAGAATTTGAAAAAGAATAGATACATGTATATGTATAACTGAATTACTTTGCTGTACACCTGAAATTAACACAACATTGTTAATCAACTATATTCCAATATAAAATAAAAATTTAAAAAAAATAACCTTTTTGTTTTAGGATAGTTTTAAATTTAAAAAAATTTATGAAGGTAGAATATATCATTTCTATACTCCACAACCCCACATCTAGTTTCTCCTAGTCTTAACGTCTTACATTAACATTTTAGTGAGGATTCTTCAGAGCAACAGAGCTAATAGGAGAGCTAATAGGAGATATATATATAGAGAGAGAGAGAGAGACAGACAGACAGACAGACAGACAGACAGAGACAGAGAGAGACAAAGACAGAGAGAGGGATTTCTTTATAGGAATTGGTTCACATAATCATGGAGGCTGAGAAGTCCCATGATACGCCACCTACAAGCTGGGGAGCAAGGAAAGCCAGTGATGTAGTTCTAGTTCAAGTACCAAGACCTGTGATCCAGGAACTCTGATGGTGTAAATCCCAGTCCGGGGGCAGAAGAACACCAATGTTTCAGCTCAGGTAGTCAGGCTAAGAGAAAATTCTCCCTTCCTCTGCCTCTTTGTTCTATTCAGGCTTTCAGCAGATTGTGTCTTGTCCACTCATATTGGAGAGGGTGATCAGTTTTACTCAGTCTACCACTTCAAATGCTTATCTCATCCAGAAACACCCTTACAGACACACAGAGAAATAATGTTTAACCAACTATCTGGGCACCATCTGACCCAGTCAAATTAACACATCAAACTAACCACTATCAGTCTGGTACATTTGTTACAACTAATGAACCAATATCAATTTACTTTTATTTATTAAAGCATACTTTCTTCAGATTTACTTAGTTTCTACAGCATATCCTTTTTCTGTTCCAGATCCAAACCAGAATACCACATTACATCCAATTGTTATATTTCCCTAGGCTCTCTTGGCTGTGACACTTTTTCAGACTTTCATTGTCTTTATGATCTTAACAGTTTTCAAGTATTGCTGGTGATCAGGAGTACTGATTAAGTATTTTGTAGAATGTCCCCTCTATTTAGATTTGTCTGATGTTTTGCTATGATGAGATTGGGGTGATTTTGTATGGGAGGTCGGCCATGGAGAAGAAGTGTAATTTTTATCCAGCTGTATCAGGGGCATATGTTATTAACATGACATCACTGTTGATGTCAACTTTGATTTACACAGTCAGAGTTCCTGGTTCTCAGGTCTTGGTACTTGAACTAGCACTACATCACTGGCCTTCCTGGCTCCCCAGCTTGTTTCAGGTTTCTCCACTGAAAGCTATCTCTTTTCCCACTTTTCATACTGTACATACGTAGTCCACATTCAAGCAATGAGCGTTATGCTCCACCTCTCTAAGGGAGGGTGTTTCTATTTCTTTTTTCTAATTATAATAATTGACAATTATAGACCTCTTAAAATATATGAAAAGAAACAAACTTTATAAAAATAAAAGTTATCTATAATCCGATACACACTTATTACATAATATCGGTGATTTCAAAGTGTGAGAGTTGTAACATAGGTGGCATTTGTTACCAGTGTCACATTGTGAGAATGTACTTCTTTTTATTCTCTTTCAAAGCTATGAGAAAATCAAAAATAAAGTTTGGTGTTGGTCTGTTATTTGCAATTGTCTGACACCATATCTTTTTTTTAACACTACTGGGGCAGCCTCAGGCTCATGTGTTTACAGACAACTCTTTCTACGTGGATCAAAATGACAATATTTTGTTTTCATCATATTTATTTTTAGGAACATGTTCATTTTTTTTGCCAATAACACTAGCTTCAAATTATAAAAGTAAAATCATATTACACATTAAAAAGTATTTTAAAACTAAAATGCTGATTAAAAACATATAAGTAAATAGTGATACAGATGGTATACAGAAATAGCAAATATGTGAGTGAGAGTTGTTTGAGAAATGTTAATCTAATATAAAAAGTAGCAAGCTATCAAAACTATCGGTAGGGGCTTCCCTGGTGGCGCAGTGGTTGAGAATCTGCCTGCTAATGCAGGGGACACGGGTTCGAGCCCTGGTCTGGGAAGATCCCACATGCCGCAGAGCAACTAGGCCCGTGAGCCACAACTACTGAGCCTGCGCGTCTGGAGCCTGTGCTTCGCAACGAAAGGCCACGATAGTGAGGCCCGCGCACCGCGATGAAGAGTGGCCCCCACTTGCCTCAGCTAGAGGAAGCCCTTGCACAGAAACGAAGACCCAACACAGCCAAAAATAAATAAATAAATAAATAATAATTTAAAAAAAAAAAAAAGGTGGGTTTAAAAAAAAAAAAAAAAAAACTATTGGTAGAATTCAAGTGTGTCTTCAGGTGCATGAGCCCTGTATAAATATTTTTTTCTTTTGCTCAATGCCAGGGAATATAAACAATTTAATTTTTAAAAATATAAAATCCATGGGCTCATTTGAGGTACAGTGATTTTTCAAGAGAACTTTAGAATAATGGGTAGAAAAGAAGTTACATATTTGTTTATTGTCCAATCAGTGTACATGAAAATCCTTCATAGTATTCAGGTACCATTTCTTTCTGTTTAGTTGTAGAAACCATCTCTTCCTGTTCTTTTTTGAAAAACAAAACAAAAAACAAACAAAAACACACACATGCACACCACATGATACCTGTAAATTTCATATGCCAAAAAAGTCAGTGGCACTTGTACTCACAATGCTGTATCTCTTCAATATAGCTGTTGTATTGAAGCCATATAAATTTTCTTATCTCTATAGTTCCCTGATACCATTTAGTTAATGCTGGTTACTCATGAGGCTGCATCATCCATTGTGTCACCCAAGAATGCTGCCTTTTAATGGCTTTTTCTCTGAGTTTGTTATTCTGCTTTGTTAATGATGACCAGAAGGCAAATCTCACCCAGAACATGAAGGAAAATGTAAAAGATTATTTAAAGTAAAAGGTCATGTTAAATATAGTCTTTGGAATTTTATTAAGTAAATGTAGAACGCATCTTCCAACTGTGTCTTCATTTTAACTGTTCAGGCCTTAACTGCCCCATTTCCAAATGTGATCTCTTTGAATGCTACTGCATCCTGCCTTTCATACACCCATCATCAGGAAGGAGGATATTGAGAAACCCATTGTCTGATTGAGTCAGTGGTCGCATTCCCACAGATAATGTTTATTCTACCTCCAGCCTGTGAGGATCCAATTTCACCTCCACATTAATCAGCAATAAGAGAGAGCCCATCAATCAGAAGGGCCATGGGTTTGGAAAGTCCTCATAAAGGAAAGAACAGCCACCCTGTGGGTGCAACCATGAAAGACTGTCTGACTACATGATTCAGACCTTAGGTGGGAGGATAACGGACTGTCCTGGGTGCCAGTGGAGGCAGCACAATGAAGTCAGTGGAGCCTGTTACCACCCACACACACACTCCCTTTGAGGTTGCACAATGGTGGGAACGGGAAAAGTGAAACTCCATACATTGGTCCCAATATATGGCTTTAGCTTGGTGATGGACCAGTAAGCAGAGCCCTGAACTTAACCTGGTTCTAATGTGAAGGAGAATCATCCAAAATCAGGGTGTCAACACTATTTTGGTGATTTAATTCAGGCAAGTGGGTCATGATACTGCTCTGTGGGACAAAAGCCAGACCAGCAGGTACCAGGATGAGCACATAGGTGTAATTTTTCCCTCCTCCTAGCTTCCCAGGGCATGTGATTGACCACATGATTAGACTTCCCTGAAGGGGAGAAATTTGGACTGAATTCAAGTCTGGGACTGCTCTTCCCAGATGGCACTTTTGGGATCTCTCAATCCTAAGCATCAGAAGGGAACTGAGCAAATTTCTAGGAAAGCACTCCAAAGCTTGGGGACTTTGGGACCATATCTGAGGGGAGGGGCCTCCAATTGCTGGGTATAAGTGTAGTATTAATTTGGTCATGCCCTAACTTTCCCCTTGGGAATATACCATGAAGCGTTCTCATTGTTAAATATCTTTTGGTACCTAATGTTGAATAACTGAAAAACAATACCTAACGGAGATTTCCTAATTTCATAATTTTGAAAATTTTGGTAATTTGACATATTAAAAATGTCAACGTTTTGATTCCTGACTTTAACATTTTATATATATTAGATATACAATTTATATGTCCTTTCTAAAAATTTTTAATGTCTAAGAATTTATATTTTTATCTCAGTTTGGTATGTTAATGTGTTTCTTATTAAGTCTCAGTGCTTCAATTACTTAGTATATTAATCCAAATATGGTCTCAGTTTGATGTTTGCCTTAAAATTATCATAGATTTTATGCATAGCTTGTATAAAATAACATCACTGGTAGTTTTTCCTTGATTTTTATTCTTTGAAAGTTCTTACCCTATTTAAAATTGATTAAATAACTTTGTTCTTTTTATCCATTTGTATTTATAACCTTTGGAATTTATATGTTAAGAACAAAGTTGATTTTTTAATTTTACAAAATATGTTTCATAAAATCATTTGTAAAATTAATAACTCAATGCTCATTAATGTATGATTTTTAATTGTATATTAAATTCACATAAATAAATAGGATAGTACACTATTCAATTTATTTCTCTTCTCTGTATATATATATATATATATTAGAATGTTTTGAAGTTTACTGTAATTCTTAATTCTTTTTAAAGCATTTTGTTCTAAGTATCAGAATTAGAAATGAAATAGTTTTTTTGATATACTTTAATGTAAAATTAAGACTTTTGCTAAAGAGAAAACCACAGACCCAAAATGGCATAGATTGTTCTAAAGCCCGTGATACCAAACCTAGATTTAATACCTGACCTAATTGCAGTTTTGATCTGCCCCAGAATTGTAATCTTAAGTGGCAGTCTGGAATTTCCTGGTCAGCACCAAAGAGGTAATCTGTTATGTGGGCCCTTTCCATCCCCCATCCCCTAAAGGAAGAGGAGCTCATCTGACCGATAAAGGACCCCTCCCCCCTCACTGTTGTTCCCTATTCCCAAAAGATGACCTTGCCTGAAATAATTTTTTCTTTTCTTTTGCTTTTTTCTTTTCTTTTGCTAAGAACTTCCATGCCCCACCCTACTTCTGCCTATAAGAACCTTTCATTTTTGCAAAAGTCTTCAGAGCACCTGTCTGTTTACTATATGGGATACTGCTTGATTCATGAATTTTTGAATAAGGCCAATTAGACCTTCAAATTTACTTGACTGAATTTTTTTTTTTTAACGCTAAATCATTAACATAATCTGGAGATTTAAACCAGATTATTCAGATCTATGTGACAAAATAAAAATTATCACCAAATGCACATACTATAGCTTGAAAGTAAGCAAAATTTTACTGACCTATTACATATAAAAAGAATGATTGTTAGAAAATAAAAATTGATGTATAATTTGATTAATTCAATTTGTTATTAAAATGATATTGAAAGTAATGTATCCATATGGCATCTATAAATTCTGTACATCTTAACCACTACTTACATTTAAACACAATTTATTTTATTACACCTCTAACATATGCCATACCAAGGTTGTTTTTATCATTAGACATAACCAAGTAATGGAAAATAGGTTCCAAATTGTTGTTTCACAATAACTAAATGTAAATTTGTAAAAATATTAAAGCATAAAGCTAAAATGAAAGTGAGATAACTGTTAGATCAAAGATTTGGAAGATGAATATGCATACATATATATTTATATACATGTGTCATGTATTTGTGTACATATGTTCACACAAATATACACATACACTCATTCATAGTGACTTATATTAGAGCCATGGTAATGTAGTACAAGAAAGACCTGAGTTTCAGATCTAACACATACTAGCTGGGCAAGTATTTAACTTAACTAGGTCTTAGTTTCACATATTGTAACTTTGTATATAAGACATTCCAGATTGGAGAGGAAACATTTTTCAAATAATGGATTCTTTAAGAAAATGCTATTTCTCTTTCTATCCCATTCTTCTCTCATTTCCAAAGCCTATTATTTCACCTTATTTTTGCCTTTCCATCTCCCTCTGCACATGTGGGCCTATATCTGCCACCCATTCCTTATGGATACTGTTTTATCACTTTTTCTCTATGACCCCAAACAGCTTCTACCAAATCATATACTTTAGCATACAATCATATCACAGATCGGGAAAAAAATGTTGCAAAAGACATATGTGATAAGGGCTGTTATCCAAAATATACAAAGAACTCCTAAAATTTAACAATAGGAAAATGAACAACTCCATTAAAAAAATGGGAAAAGACCTTAACAGATACCTCATCCAAAAAGATATACAGATGGCAAATAAGCATATGAAGAGATGCTCAACATCATATGTCATTAGGAAATTACAGATTAAAATAAAAATGAGGGGCTTCCCTGGTGGCACAATGGTTAAGAATTTGCCTATCAATGCAGGGGACACAGGTTCGAGCCCTGGTCTGGGAAGATCCCACCTGCCATGGAGCAACTAAGCCCATGCTCCACAACTACTGAGCCTGCGCTCTAGAGCCCGCGTGCCACAACTACTGAGCCCACGTGCCACAACTACTGAAGCCCATGCGCCTAGAGCCCATGCTCCGCAGCAAGAGAAGCCACCGCAATGAGAAACCCGCGTACAGCAGTGAAGAGTAGCCCCCACTTGACACAAACAAAGAAAGCCTGTGCACAGCAATGAAGACCCAACACAGCCAAAAATAAATAAATTAATTAAAAAAAGAAAAAAATAATAACAATGAGATAGCACTACACACCCATTAGAATGGACAAAATCCAAACCACCAACAACATTAAATATCGGTGGAGATGTGGGGCAACAGAAACTTTCATTCATGGCTGTTTGGAATGAAAAACAGTACATTCACTTAGGAAGTTTGGTGGTTTCTTCCTAAACATACTCTTACCATACAACCCAGCAATCGTCCTCAAAGTTCTACCCAAATGAACTGAAAATTTATGTCTACACAAAAAATACACATGGATGCTTATAGCAGATTTATTCATAATTGTCAACAACTTGAATTCAACCAAGATGTCCTTCAGTAGTTGAATGGATAAATAAAAGATGCTACATTCAGAAAATGGAATATTATTCAGCCTTAAAAAGAAATGAGCTATAAAACTATAAATTATACTATATAATTCCAACTATATGACATTCTGGAAAAGGCAAAACTATAAAGATAGTAAAAAGGATTGGGGAGGGAGTGATGAATAGGTAAAGCACAGAGGATTTTTAGGGCAGTGAAACTATTTGAATTGATATTACAATGGCATATTCATGTCAGAATACATCTGGCAAAACTCATAGGACATACAACACCAAAAGTGAACCCTAATGCAAACTATGGACTTTGGTTGATAATGATGCATTAATTTAGGTTCATGACTTGCAACTAATGTAAAACTATGGTGTGAGATGTCCATAGTCTGGGAGTTTATGCATGTATGGGAGTAAGGGGTATGTGGAAAATATCTGTATGTTCCTCTCATTATTGCTGTGAACTTAAAACTTCTCTGAAAAGTAGAGTCCATTAAAAAAAAACCTGGCTACAAATTTTACCTCATTTAAACTTGTATAAGTTATTTGTGTGTGAATACTTCGGTGAAATTTTGTGTGATTTTCCAGTACTTAAAGGGAATCACAAGATGTGTAGGCATTATTTTTCATGATTGTCTATGTTACTAAAAGATTTTTGATGCCCAGAAATCAGATCAGACAGACCATATCCCATAGTACAGTTTCCTGTTTTTTTAATTATTCAATTATAAATTCAGAAACAGAAGGACATTTACCAACTTTACACTGCCCAAGTTTAATCCAATGTGTGAGAGGTAATGGATGCATAATGAAGTCTAGTGACATCCTTTACCCTGCTAGCAAATGGAAGTTGAAATAGAGACAGGTTTCAGAAGTAGAAAACATTGATTTCTATTTAACCTGGCATACTTATCTGCACACAGAGCTCATATTAATTCTCTCCAGGGAGGTTTTCCTATGACAAGATAAGTTTTAAAAAGGAATAGAATTTGAACACACACACACACAACACTCATGTGAATGTACGCACAGACTGAACAAGTTTTATATATTTATAACTTAGGAGTTACATGTGGGAAAAACCTTATGAACAGAGGTAGCCATCTTACGAATCAGCCCTGTCCTAATACGAAAAAACAATTACTCAAACTCTTGACCTCGTGGAATGTTTGAAAGAACACTGAATCCATAGTCAAATAGTTCAGAGCTTGGTCCTTACACTTAGTTGCTCTAAGAATTTGGGCAAGTTACTGAATTGGGCAAGTTCAGAAGTTGATTGAAAACATTATGCGTTTGATAAATAGAAATTCTTCTTCTTACAAGTTGGAAGATATTTCGGTCATAGTAGTCACTGTTTTTGATACTCAGTCGTCCTCTAACAAACTGGTATATTAGTTCATAGCCTGCATAGAGTAGAATAATATAAATTGTATGTATATTTGTTGTACATAATGGGGCTCTAGTAAATGGCAGTTTCTAAGAGAGAGAGATATATATGAAATGATATCTGCATTCATCATAATATATACTTATAGACACATAAATGTATATACATATATATCCCACATAAATTATAATCTTAAATCCTAAAATTAACTCATCTGGCAGATTCTATTTTCTTTATTTTGAAAAAGAGAAAACAAAGTTCAGAAGTGTTAAGTGACTTGCCTGAGGCTGTACCACTAACAAGTGTCAGAGTTGAAATTCACACTCCATCCAACTGTCCCCAGAGCCAGAGTTTCCTGCACTACACAGCACTGCCCCCTACCTTTTCCAGCCTGGAGTCATCAGACATTATTAATTTTATAACTTACTAAATGGCATGAGAGCTGAAGCAAGAAGGCAGACCTTCTCCTTAATTGATATCAGTTGGGAACATTTTGACAGATGACAAATCTTTTGCTGCTCTGGGCATGTCCCAAATGCCTCAAGAACACTTTAAGTACTGATTTACAACAGAATTTTAGCAAGTAGGTGAATTTGCAAATCTGGAATCTCCCCCTCCTTCCCTCCAGATATAGATATATCTATATCTATACACATATCTATATCTATACAAATACAGATGTATAGAGTTGATCCTTATTACTCACAAAGTCTTTTTCCCTGTACTTTGAAAGTATAGGCAGTGGTAGCTACTAGCCAACACTCTAGAATCTGTTCTCCTATTTGAAACATGCACAAAGGGTCACACTAAGAAAAAGAAATGTCAAATTAGTTAACATATGTATTAGGGCCCGACATTGTATCAGACATTATTAATTTTGTCACTTAATGGCATAGAATATATAGTAGATTCTTCAGGTTTTTTTTATTGGAGTATAATTGCTTTACAATGTTGTGTTAGTTTCTGCTGTACAGTGAAGTGAATCTGCTATATGTATACATATATCCCCTCCCTCTTGGACCTCCCTCCCCCACCATCCCACCCATCTAGGTCTTCACAGAACACTGACCTGAGCTCCCTGTGCTATACAACAGGTTCCCACTAGCTATCTATTTTACGTTGAAGCTATTTGTTTAAACCCTCATAGTTAAGAAGTAGATGAACAGGAATATTTTTTAGGATAAATTTAAGTCTCCTTGTTTCTCTTTCCTTAACTTTCCTCATTTATCTAAAAACTTGGGTCAGATTTAAGGGCAAAGTGATTTACAACTAAAAAGGAAGGTTGCTCTGTAAAACTGATAGAGTAGAGGACCCAGATAAGATCAAAATAGTTAAGGATAGGGAATTCAAAAGGGTTGAAAGATAAGCATGTATGGATCGGGTTGTGCCTTTTTTTCTCCACCCACTAGGTCAAGGAAATAAAACACAGTGCTTAATATCCACATTTCCCATATGCCAGGAAAATGATAATAAACAAAATTTTGTAATGAAGAAAACAGCATCCTAAGCACACAGATAGTGGCACCTGGTATTCCATTTCTGACTTAAGACCTGGTCTGTTGCCTGGGGCAGCAGTCTCTGAACTAAAAGAAAAAACACGTTCACTGACTTTCTCTTTCTTTCATTTCTGGGCAACTTTCTCATCTTTGCCTAAGTATTTCCTATAACTGCAGTGGCAGTATAATAGTCCTGGGTCGTAGGTGTATGTAGTTGGAGCAAACAGCCTGCTGTCTTTCAAGTCTGCAAGGTACTCCCAACTCCACCCCAGTGAAAGAGGCAGAGGCCAAGAGTCTAGTCTATTCTAGTTCACTAGAATTCCCTATTAACATTTTGGGCCAAACCCTTGAATAATTACAGACGAGTGCATTGTCCCCCTAGTCTTTGACCTGAATGTACATTTTCTTCAGGATCTTCATGGGAAGAAATACTTGATTAGGGACACAATTTGGTTGTTCCAAGATCCACTGCCATCATGCCATTTCTAAGTGTCATTTATGTATATCAACATCAAAACCACATTCTATTTTTAGCTGTTCTTTTTTTTTTAATCCTTAACTAGTCCCTTCATTGTGTGCATTATCTCCCAGGCTTCTTCTCTCTTAGAATTCTTCCCTGTTACCTATGTGCTTCTTGGTGGGTAATTATCAATATATAGTCTTCTTCCTTTTGCAGCTCTACCCATTTGTGTCAAAGACTGCATGGCACTTGCTTGCTCCATCCCTGGTCATTTATTTGCCTACACTAGGGTCCAGTTTCATGCTATTCTTTTGTAGCTGTTTTGAATTTTGTGAAAATACTCCCAACTGCATACATAAAAACGCAAAAGGATATACTCTGTGACAATCACCAAATAGCTTTCCTCTTTCTTTTCCTTTTATTGTATCTATATGAGATGATGGATGTTAACTAAACCTATTGTGGTAATCATTTCACTATGTATGTAAATCAAACCATCATGCTTTGCACCTTAAACTTATACCATGATGTATCGATTATTTACCAGTAAAACTGGGGGAAAAAAACCCCCCAAATTCTAACATTTGCATTGAGTCCTTATCCATTTCATTCTTAATCCTATGCATTTTCCACTGTAATTCTCTGTCTTCTGAGTTACTGGTAGTCTTTTTAGTATTTTATATTAGCTATCTTCTCATGATATTCATTTAAGATTTTCACATTCATGTATATGTTTTAGTGAAAACATGCTCCAGGATAAGGGGCTCTTAGCTTAATGCCAATGGAATTCTCTAGATATGGCATATGGGATTCATAGATCTAAATACTCCCTAAAATTTTGTAAAATTTGTGTGATTGTATGTGTGTTTTAAACTATTTTGGAATAGAATTCATAGGTTTATAATATTATTAGTGATTACCATGCAACCTCCTAAATCTTTTAAATGTCAATGTTATATAAAATTATAGTAATGAGGAAAATAACAATAATGAACCCATAGTGTAACAGAAACAATAACAACCTCTACCGTTTATTGAGTTCTTACCATATTTTAAGTAGTATGCTGAGGGCTTTATATACTCAGTCTTAATTAATTCTTATAGTAAATTAGTGAGAGTTTTTTTTAAAGATTAAGAAACCAACTCTCAGAAAGACTAAGTCCCTCCCTTAAAGCATCATGTGGGTTAGTAGAAGTGACAGATCATAAAAAGTTCTACCTGCCTCCAGTGCTTATATCCTCAGGACATCATACTAATAACCTTATTCAGGCTAGACCAAATGACTTGCACAATTTAAAATATTCTCTGCCCCAGGACATATATTAATATTAAGCACAGTATTAGTGCATATTAAGCTAAGGAAAAAGAGTTTTATTTAGGTCATCAGTGAGTGGGCAGTGAATGTCTTTTTCAGTTTTACCACCCTCCGTTAAGGCTGAGTCAGACTAAATAGCAAGAGTAAATATGACCAAACGTCAACATGATTCCAAATTAAATTATTATAATCTCTTTATGATTGGAAAAATATATATCATTTTTGAAAGTTTTTATTAGGAAGGTATATGAATGTATATCCTCTATTTGAGATTTTTAAAACTCATGCAAAAAATGGTCTTAGCCATCTTTTCCATACTGGTTACTTGAAGGGTGATTGGACTAATCCAGAAGAACCAAAATCTATTTCAGGGTTAACCACTCCCTGCATTATTTTGGGTATAACACTAAAAGATTTTTAAGACTCATCTTTTTCAACCATAAGGAATAAAACTGTTGGACCAGGGGATCACTTTTTTCCCGTATTCTTTCCAATGCAAAATGATTTGTCCCAACTTTTGCCATCATTTTATTGTCTTCTTGAAGCCAAATTCTGTTTTACCATATTCTCTCTCTTTCTCCCTTTCTGTGTACGTGTGTGTATGTAGCTGTGTATGATCAAATTAATGCTTAACGCAGCAACAGAATTGCAAAGATTAGCTTTTACTCTTTCATCAGCTGGATATAAGCTTACATTAAATGTGTACCATCTTTCTCTTAAATAATCTGAATATATATGACAATTAAAATAATATGCATGGGGAAGCACTTTGCCTACTTAGCTTGATAAATGCCCTCCATAGTTATGCTTGCTACCCTTCATGCTTTTTCCCTCTCGGATAAGATCTGTAACATAGTACACTACTTAAGTAATTGGAAGTTTTAATTTGATTTCCTAGATAAGTTGTGAAGTATGGTATAACAGCAATTTGCTTACATTTGAAAAAATAAAACTAGTAAAGTACTCTCGGAAACCTAGTAGGGTGACAGTATGCCATGTATAATTTTGGTCACTTTATCCAGGAATGCTTCAACGATAAACTAACATGCTATATATTTTTATTTTACGTGCCTAGATTTGGAAAAATACTTCAATTAATAACAAAATTAATTTAAAATAGAAAAATTATGAATATATATGCAATCAGTAAAGTATCTGGAAATTTCCTTAAACATAGTGTTGGGTTCAGTAACTATTTAGAAGCAAGGAATGAATTTAATGAAAAACAGCTTCTGAAATTCACATGTTCTAGTGTATATGTACATGCATATGCTTATGTGTACATGCATGACATCTCAAATTTTTCTATCTACTATAAAAGTTCATTCAGTCATATGTATTTATCATATAATTTTGTGCACAGTGCCATGCTAGATAGTGTTGGCTGTTTCCAACGCCACATTCTGGGGAAAGGCTAATGATCATTGTATTGATTGTAGAGCTAATGATAATATGATTGAGAAGTAGGAAAAAAGAATGATAAAAAAGAGTTAATTAATAAGAAATAAAACAAACACACAAGCAAGTAATAGTAAATTTCCTTCCTAGGGAGCATTTATTGAGGACCTCTTATCAGACCTGTGTAGGCAGAAATCATTTGACTATGATGACAACAGCTGAAGCACTATTCACCTGCAGCAGTGGCAGAGAAATGTCAATTTCTGAAATGATTCTGGTAAATCCAAAAGCATTTGGTTCTATCTGTCTAAGCTAAGATGTAATTTATTACATCCATTACTTGTAATACTTTGCATCAGCAGTACAAAGAGTGAGATTACTCAGTTAGGGCTGTAAATAGTGAAGACGTGACACGAGGTGCACTGGGAAATAGAGCTTGTCATTGAAGGTGAGGGTCACGAGAGGATGTAGGCAAGGGCAAACAGATTAAAAGGAAGTATGATCATCAAGATAAATGAAGTGTCTTTTACAAGAGAGTCTAATCTTCTAGGAAGTCCACTGTTAATGTATCATTTATATCAAACACTAGGAAGAGAAAATTAGCAGAGGAAAATAATATTGAAATATTCATTGCCAAATTTCCAGCTATGCTTTATCACTCACTTATTGTGGGTGAGAGTTAATTTTATGTATAACGTTATTTTTAAAATCACCTTATGGATTACCAAAATATAAAACTATATCTAAAATAGTTAATATATTATCTGAATTTTATGGAGGTTATATTTAGATCAATTCAACTTAGTTTGAAAGCTCTCCCAGGATAATTTATTTCCCTGACATTTGGGTAAATTAACAATCCAAATGATTAATATTTCCTTAAAATAGATATGCCCCTGTACATAAGTACAGGCTGTAAACTAACAGTCTTCATTTAGAAATTTAAGCAGAGCACATAACACTGTCATGTGACTTTTTAGAAGAGTTAAACCTGACTGTGCTTGTGAGAATATCTATATCATCCATGCAAATAAATAAAAGCAATTAATTTTATCTTATAAACACTTCTGTATATTTTGATTGTATAAATATATATCATATGCAAATTTATCAGTGTATTTTTAAAGGACTGATTGGCCATTCAAGTTAATGTTTGACAGGTAATACCTTCCATAAAGATCTTGTTTATTTTTTTCATTGTCTAAATTTGCAAAGAGCTTGTTGAGTTGTTGCATGGATGTAGATATTCAGACTGAACACTGAAATTAACTTTTGATTCTGAAACTCTGCCTCAAATCCTGGAGTATTTTCTAATCAAAACATTACTAAATAATTAAAATATGCAATATAGCTTTATGCTTTGCATGTTTTTAACATAAAACACAGTATGGTTATGTTATGGATAGATTCTATCCCTTATGCTCTAAAACAAAATTAAATTTTCACATTATACAGAGGAGAGAATAGTAGAGTGGGGCACGTAGGTTACCTTGGTACTTTCTAATTGTTTAGGGTATTAAGTTGTGAATTTCAAGCTGTGTGAGATTTCAAATGACCATTAATCCCTGGAGCTCAGATACCATTCCCCAGGCTCACAATTCACTGATAGAAGCTTTAATGGACTCCAACACTTTCTCATGGATTACAGACATGTGACTTACCTGAAGAGTTGAGCAAAAACACTCTGTAGGCAAAAGCTGAAATAAGCATTTGACAATGTTCATACATGGAACAAATTGGTATGAACATGAAGGCCCTTCGCCTGAGTCCTAATCCTTAGTGTTAGAAGAAAAGTAATTCAAATGCTTTAAATTTATCAATAGAATTTCCTTGAGTTTCACAAGACAGTAAGACTTGGTGAAAATAAAACAGTTTAATTTGTGTTTACACATGTGTATAAGCATGATACTGTGCAGCTCTTACAACAATGCAGAAAGTATAGCAGAAATTGACTTTTGCTGTTAACAGTGAAGGACCTAATAGAATAAGATCTAGTAGTATATGATTTATAGTATAAGATCTAAGGTCTGAATATCTGGATTTAAGTCATGACTGAACCAACTCACAAATTATGTGAATTTGTTAATATATATACACTGTCTCTATACCTGCTCATCTTTTAAAAAAGAGTTCTTTTTTGTTAGGGTTATTACCCTTCACTCTGGCACTCTGACTCTAAGGTAAGTCAAAAAAAATTTCACCCAAATCCCATTATTTCATCTGCAAGATGGTTTATCCTCTATATTTTAGTGTTGTGATAAAGATAAATTATTATAAGTAAAAATGCTTTGAATTGTGTAAAATACTATGCTTTTTTTTTTTTTCTAGCCAGTAAGAGGAAATTCAGATTAACCAGTTGCAAGGGTGCCCTTACTGGCTTGGGTCAAAGAATGTTAATTGACCAAACTGAGAATTAAACCCATTTTCTGGCTTCTTTAGCACAATTCTCTTGTCAACTGATTTAACCAGCCATAGACCTAAACTGCCAAAAATAGAACTGCTATGTACTTTAGCAATGAACTGATATGTGAGAAACCACTTCTACAAGAAACAGTTTTAATGTATTCCCTATTATATGTCTCTTGAGCTTAAATTTATAGTGATTATTGCCAAAGTCACTTAGTAAACTAGAGCCTCCTAACTTTGCTCAAGTATGTAGTTTTAAATAGTTATCAATGATACATTTTAACAAAACACTAACACATCTATCAAAGCAGAAGGCTTGTCAAGGAAAGAGCTAAAAAGACTGACAAAAATTTCAAAGCTGAAAAAAAGATTTTTTTTAATCCTCTGCAAATTCAAAGCTGGATGAACAGAAATTAATATAATTTTCCAACAATTCACTCTAATTATGGAACTCTGTTCTATGGAATTTTAGCCTAAAGGAGATATTTTACATCCTATAAATATTGTACAAAAGAAAAAAATTTCAAAAAAATCACCAAAAAATTTAATTGATGACTAAAATAGTATGCTCTTTTAAAAAATGAACGCAAGCTTTTTCATTAAGATTTTGATGTCATCTGACCATCTAGATTTATTTTTTAAATTTGTATTGAGAAAGACTGTCAACCTTGCTTTCATTTCTTAAAATAATGATTTTGAATGGAAACAATGAATGGTTAAGCAAAAAAGAAGAGTTGTAACATTACCAATCTTAAACAGTATGCGTTAGTTTCCATCATAAAATATACACATATTCTCTTTACTAAATTATTTCAAGATTATTTAAATTTCTAATCTACTGTTTATTTCTGTTTCTGGCAGTATGGCAGATAGAGCGATCAGAGAAATTAGCTGGAAAGAAGTCTTTGGGAATTACCTAGAAGAAATCAACCAAAACACTGGATAAAATTTAGAAAAAGAAAAAATATATATACACATGATGACAATTGTGTTAGTGAGAAGGTAAAATAAATCTTAGAATGCTATAAATAAAATGAAACTGTGAATCCAGAGAGGGAAAGTAAGCCTAAATAATGTTGGCTCTTGGAACTTCTGCCAAAGGCTACTAGCCTAGCCCTTAGATTTTAATGGGTTTTGCAGAGAGATGATCTAAGGCCTCCACTGTGTGGGTGAAGCAAAGACTTCCCAAACAAATCTGGGTCTCCTAAAATTCAATGCCAACAACAGACAAACAAAGTATGAAAAAAGAAACATTCCACTGACAGAGACAAAATAAGAAAATTCTGCCCTAACAATTCCTAATCACAAACTGAGTATCACACAGTATTGGAACTGACATTTATAACATTGTGCTCACCTAAGAATGCACAGGCAAAAATAAAAATAATGACTATCCTAGATTTGTAAGGCCATGAGGGATCTATCAGAAACAACTATAAATACTTTCCAGGGGAATGCAGTTAAACTTTCAACAAATTCCCACAGATAAAGTGCAAGTGTCATGGACTCACCATTTAAGATCACAAAAATACATGAAGAAGTAATCCACTGTGAATAAGAGTTATGAGAACCAACAAACTTCAAAATCATACTGCATATATTGGAATTATCAGAACCAGAATACAAAATATATTAGTATATTTTGAGACATAAAATAAGGTATTAAAATATTACATATAAAAAAGAGTTTTCCAGAAATTTATGTATACACACACACACACACACACACACATATATATATATGGTATTTGAAGTTAGAAATTCAATCCAGAATTAAAGAGATTACATTCAGCAGAATATAGAATTGACACACTGAAGAATAGAAAAATCCCACAGAACATAACAAAGAGATACAAGAAGATAGTAAATATGAATGTGTGGTTGAGACATTGTTGATGGAGTAAGACCTACCATGTTACAAATTGGAATTTGAATAGGATAATAGTGGGAATGAAGAAAGGAAAATATTCAAAAATAGTGGTGACTTTTCCTCCTCCACATTCTCTTCCTCCAACTCTTCCCTTCCTTAGTCATCCCTTCAACTCATGAATGTTCAGACCTAAAACAGATAGATGGGGCCAACAGAGGTAGTCATTTAAAACTGATTGGAAAATAAAGGATATATATATTAGGAGTGTGGGGAGAGTACAACACAGCATTCTGAAACCTGAATGGTGTGAAGAGAGCATCTGAACAGAGATATGGAAATCTAGAGGAGTGTTTATTAAATAAAGAAACAAATAAATAAATAGAAGCACTGGAGCCAATTTCTCACTCTTAGAGAAGGTAATTACAAATATAGAAAGGAAGAAAACTAGAATGGACCCAATGATGTGGAACTGAATTTGGGTATATATGTGTGCACTCAAGATTTTTGATGATAGATAGATAGATAGATAGATAGATAGATAGATAGGCAGATAGATGCAGAACTAGAGATGGAAAATGTGACCAAATATAAATTTTCTGACTCTTTCACCGAGAGAGCTGGAAGCAGCAGTGTCCTAATAGCAATGAACGTAACAAATATTCAAATTTTGGCTTCTAAATTCCATCTTCCTGTAAGACATACCAATTCTCCTGGAGAATGACTGATACAGGGTATAGGCATATAAAAGTATACATATAACATATTGGGTTGGCCAAAAGGTTCGTTTGTTATTTTTCTATAAGATGGCTCTACTAGCACTCAGGTGTCTTTAACTTCATTTGAAACAATTTTGTTAGATTGTATGTGACAGTTGTCATATCAGCATGCATTTAAACAAAGACATCAAAATTGGTGAATTTTTGTGTAGTCATTTTAATGTTGAAGATGGAAGAAAAGCAACAATGTTCGGCATATTATGCTTTATTATTTCAAGAAAGGTAAAAACATAACTGAAATGTAAAATAAGATTTGTGCAGTGTATGGAGAAGGTGCTGTGACTGATCGAACGTGTCAAAAGTGGTTTGCAAAGTTGTGTGCTGGAGATTTCTCGCTGGACAATGATACACAGTCAGGTAGACCAGTTGAAGTTGATAGCGATCAAATCAAGACACTAACTGAGAACAATCAACTTTATACCACGCTGGAGATAGTTGATATACTCAAAATATCCAAATCAAGAGCTGAAAATCATTTGCACCAGCTTGGTTACATTCATCGCTTTGATGTTTGGGTTCCACATAAGTTCAGCGACTAAAACCTTCTTGACTGTATTTCCTCATGCAATTCTCTACTTAAACATAACAAAAACGTTCCATTTTAAAACAAATTGTGATGGGCTATGAAAAGTGGATACTGCACAGTGATGTGGAATGGAAGAGATCGTGGGGCAAGTGAAATGAACCACCACCAACCACACCAAAGGCCGGTTTTCATCCAAAGAAGGTAATGTTATGTGTATGGTGGGATTGGAAGGGAGTCCTCTATTATGAGCTCCTTCCGGAAAACCAAATGATTAATTCCAACAAGTGCTGCTCCCAATTAGACCAACTGAAAGCAGCACTCGATGAAAAGCATCCAAAATTAGTCAACAGAAAACAAATAATCTTCCATCAGGATAAGGCAAGACCACATGTTTCTTTGATGACCAGGCAAAAACTGTTACAGTTTGGCTGGGAAATTCTGATTCATCCACCTTATTCACCAGACACTGCAACTTTGGATTTCCATTTATTTAGGTCTTTACAAAATTCTCTTAATGGAAAAAATGTCAATTCCCTGGAAGACTATAAAAGGCACCTGGAACAGTTCTTTGCTCAAAAAGATTAAAAGTTTTGGGAATATGGAATTATGAAGTTGCCTGAAAAATGGCAGAAGGTAGTGGAGCAAAAGGGTGAATACATTGTTCAATAAAGTTCTTGGTGAAAATGAAAAATGTGCCATTTATTTTTATTTAAAAACCGAAGGCACTTTTTGGCCAACCCAATAGATCCTGGAACAACTTCTACCGGATAGCAAGAAACTGCTCAGAGATGTAAGCATGTCAAAAACACACAGAAGCTGAAGATATTCCAACTGGTCAAATTTGGAGAAATTTGGCCATCAAAATAGTAATTGTAATAATAATAATAACAACAATAATAACAATAGATAATAACATCAAATAAAATAGGAAACATGAATATAAAGCGATATAAATAAATAAATAAATTGGAAGTTTCATAAGAAACAAGATATTTACATAGTTTCAAATTGACTCCCAAGAAAATATTTATTAATTACAAAGGAAAAATGTATGACTTTTGAGTGATAAAATATGACACATAATACCTCATTAGAGTAGTCAAAGTGATCATCACTATTAAAGAGACAAATCTAAAGTGTGCACCACCTAATAAGATGCAATGAGAACACAGCATCAATTCTGTAAAATTCCTGCTAAAGTGTCGTAACCTGTACCATATCATGAAGAATGATATGCACAAATCCAAGTTGAGAGATATTCTTCAAAATAACTGGCCTGTAATATGCAAACATGTCCAGGTCATAAAAGTTAAGGAATTGCTAAAGAATTGTTTGAAATTGGAGGTAACTAAAAAGATGTGAAAATTAAGTGCAAACCATAATTCTGAGCTGAATTCTTTGGCTAAAAAGGACAATCCTGGAAAAACTGTAATGGAGTTTGCATATTAGTCAGTAGCAATATATCAAAGTTTAATGTCAAATTTGATGGTTGTATTAAGGTCAAGCAGTAGAATATCCTTTTTTGTACAAAATATGTATTGAAATATTTTTGGTGATACTATCAGGTCAACAAACTCTTAGATGGTACAGAACAAAATAGTTGTTCTTTATTTGCTACTATTTTGTTAAGTTTGAGAATATTTAAAAATAAAACTCCTCATTATTTTATTATACACCATTTTTCCTAAACTGTCTTGTAACAACAGTTTGTAAAATTTTCCTATTATAATTATTATTTTTTTAACTTCATGGCTATATACTTGCTCCCTTCAAGTATTGCAAGATGTATACTTATTACTAAAGGTAAAATAAATAAAAATTCATGTGGGGAGTTTTTTCCTAGAGGCTTTAATATCATTGGAGGCCTGTATTGTACAAATCACAGAATTCTTAAATTATTTTGGTGGTAAAATTCATAATTTAAAGAAGAAAGTAAACTGCATTTACACAAATTACTTTTAGTTACGAAAAGTAATACTAAATTCAGCACACAGTTTTCATAGACTCTACATAAACTTTTCTACTGAAAAATATTATTTGATGTATCTGGGGGAGGATGGGTGTTTGTTTCCAGAGCAAGACTGCAAAGTTATGCCTTTTTAAAATTAGTTAAGCAATTTTGAAAGTCTCTGCATTCATAAGAGTTTTACATAGAATCCCAAATACAATAAGAACTCACTGAGTGGGTTAACTGCATACTGGTTGCAAGTTAAGCAACTTAAAAATCATGCTTTAATCCTCCAAAGTATTATGTGAAGAAATTACAGCACACATTTACTGTCCAAATGGTATCCTAGTGACCTAAAGTGTTGAACATGGGATTTCTTTAAAGCAGAAGCTTATGCACACGATTTTGGCTCAAATTAATGCTTAATTTTAATTTTACTAAGATTTTCTATACTGTAAAGAGTAGTTATATAAATACATACAACAATGAAACTATTACAGAAAGTAAATGCCTTTTAATTACTAAAGACATTTAATGTAGAACTATGGACCAACTACTTTTTAGATATACAAAAAACAATAATTCAGGATTATTTCAAAGAGGTAAAAATATTCAAAACAGCCCACAAAATTCTGAGTTACTCATAGTGCTAAAATTATTAATTATTCCCAATTAAAAATACACATTGAGGGCTTCCCTGGTGGCGCAGTGGTTGAGAATCTGCCTGCTAATGCAGGGGACACGGGTTCGAGCCCTGGTCTGGGAAGATCCCACATGCCGTGGAGCAACTGGGCCCGTGAGCCACAGCTGCTGAGCCTGTGCGTCTGGAGCCTGTGCCCCGCAACGGGAGGGGCCGCGATAGTGAAAGGCCCGCGCATCGCGATGAAGAGTGGCCCCCACTTGCCACAACTAGAGAAAGCCCTCGCATGAAACGAAGACCCAACACAGCCAAAAATAAATAAAATAAATAAATAAATAAAGTAGCTATTAATTAAAAAAAAATACACATTGATATGCTTACTTGATACTGATGAATAGTAAGTGATAGTTAATGAGTCTGAAAAAAAAGCACTTTCTAACAATTCAAGTTTCAGGATGTTGAAATGAGATTTCTATTAAGAAAATCAGTGCCATCTCCTGAAGGCAAAGAAGAACAAGTAATCATCCTTCAGAGAAACTGAAAAGAAGATAATTATACGATAGTGCTGACATTTTGTTGTTCAAGGAGGGGAAGGCTGAGTATGGGTTTATTGGTAGATGTATGTTATTCTCATAGATATTGTAGAGTAATCACACAAATATATAAGATGCATTTTTAAATAGTCCTTTATTTATGTTTGTTTTTCATGAATTCTTAAATAATGTGTTGGGTTGCCATTAAATCATCTTAAGTTGACTTTTTCAAAACATGTAACTTTTTTAAGTGTCTGACAGTGTCTGAAATTATTAGTCTGCTAATTATCCCCCAAATCCATTTTACCATTCCACTTTTAATAAAGAATTCCTTGTTTTTAGAAGAGCGACTTGCTGAACAGTGACAAGTCACCCTTCTTAGTTTACTGTATCCAGCTTTGACCTTCTAACTAAGGTTTGTACAGTTACTGTTAGTGGAAGGGTTGTGTGCAACTTCTATATCACATCCTAATGAGTATCAGTTTGCTGTCCACTTTCTCTATTCCTTTCCCACAGACCAACCACAGAAACTGTGGGTATGAATTATCCACAACAACGTAGACAAGGAACACTTAGCTGATAAAAAGGTAGGATTTTGAGTTTTTTGGTTCACTTCATTCTGAGGTCTCTTTATTACAACAGCTCTATCTGCAGCCTAACTCAGTGGCTTTGCATATGTGGGTATGTGAAGACTATTTGAAGAGTATAACAGCATGAATATAAGGGACTTAATTTTTAACACTTTAACTTCCATATGTACTCTTTAAAAGAAATGATTTGCTGGAGAACATGTTTGAGTTATCCACAGCTCTTCTCCAACTTTACAAAAGAAAGGCATATCCACTCAACCAACCCCAATCTTAGTTCAGTTCCACGCTGAAGCTGTGGAAACCTCCATGGTATAAAAATGGGCAGCATTTTAAATGATTGAACAAGAATCCATAATCTCACAGGGTTTCCTGTATTCCCATCAGAACCAAAGTTAAGTAATACAAGTAAATGGAGGAATTCAGATTCAAACTTAGGCAGTTAGTTCCAGTGCCTGTTCTCCTAATCACAAGACAAACACTTCAAAAAGACAAGCCCAAAAGACAAAACCATCATACGCAAAGCTCTCGTCATTGACACTGTTTCTGAGCCATATCAACAACAATCATCCACAAGGTGTAAAGCCCAATTTGGATGAGGGGAGAAGCGTTGAGTGCCCCTGGAGCCCACGTTTAAAAATATCAAAAACTAAAATTTATTGAACATTTACTGTGTACTAGGCACCATGCTAAGCCATTCACAAAGGTGTACAATAACTCTGTGAGAGGTATATTTTATACATTCATTTTACAGAATGAGGCACAAAAAGGTGAGCAAATATTTTAAAGTAGCATAGGAAGTAGGTGGCTAAGTAAACAGTCAAATCAACTCACTCTAAATATAGAACTGGAAGTGTTCATTTGTGTTTATCTAGCCTAAGATATTAATTATAGATAGCATGCCTGATAAATAAATATCAGTAGAGGTGAACATAGATTAAGGTTAGGATTCTTTCCAAACTTAATATTCTACAAAAGGCCATATATTTTGTTAAGCAAGGAATCCTTTTTGATTACTTAGGACATCACATCACATCAGTATCATTCAATAATAATGTAAAAAATATTGATGTTTTGTATATTAATAATGATAACTACTTAACTTTTATACCTATGTAATCAATCAAGTAGTCACATTGGATGCCTTGTCTGTTTGAATCCTGGAATTCCATGGAAATCCATGTGGCTATAAATCTTCATGTATAAATATTAGAGTAGACATGCTTTTATTTCTCAATTGTAAATACCTACCTAGGATTGAAACCTCTGTGTTGTATGGGTAAGTATAAGTTTATAAATAACATAAAATGTTTTCCTAAGTGTATGTGTAACTAAATAAATACTCTTAAAAAATTTCCAAAGTGGTTGTACCATTTTACATCCCCTCTCCTACCAGCACTGCATGAGTTCCAGTTGGTCTACATTGTGCCACAACTAGATTATCTCAATATTTTAAATTTTAGCCATTCTAGTGTATATATAGCTGTGTCATGTTATTTTTAATGTGAATTTCTCAGAAGGTTAATTTTTGAGCACATTTTTATGTTCTTACTAGGAATTCAGATATTTTATTTTGTCAATTGCCTGTTCAAATATTTTGACCATTTTCTTGGGTCTCGCTTTCCTCTTACTAAGTTGTAAGAGTTTTCATTTATTCTTGATACAAGTCAGTAACATATATTTTTAACATATTCTTCAGTCTCTGAAGAGTCTTTTTCCCCCCTAATTGTTTCTCTTTAAAAAGAGACATTTTTAATTTTGGTAAAGTGGATTCATTCTTTTTGAAAAAATAGTTCATGCTTCTTCTGACCGAACTACCTTTGTCCTTTTTCTAGATTGTTTTTGAAATTAAATGGCCCTTGCATTTCTATACAAATTTTAGAATAAGCTGGACAAGTGTCTGTAAATAACTGTAGATATAAATTGTAATTGTATTAGATCTAAAAGTTAGCTTGGAGTAAGTTGATATCTAAACAATATTCAATATAAATATATATGTGATTCATATATTAATACAGTTTAAAAGAAAAAGTGAAAATTAATGCTATTCCAGGAATAAGAAATAATTGCTAGTACATTTTCATTTTAGAAAGATACATAAATAATACATAAAAATTGAATACCTAGTATATATACTAATTAAAAATATTATAAAATAAATCATGCTATATATTTCAAAACCATTGCTATATGTTAACACTGTAATTATCCAAATACATCCATGTTAGAAAATATGAACCTATCTCACTCATCTTTGAGCCTACAAACACATTTCTCTATTTTATCAGTACACTAACATTGATTAATTTTAGAATGTTCAGGATGCTTCTGTTTCTTTACTACATTAAACAGCTCTGTAATAAAAATCTTTGTACAGAAATCTGATATAGAATTCCACTTATATAACTGTGATAAATTTCCAAAACCACAATATCGAGATTTGTACATTTTAATTTTTCATATGCATGTATTTAAAATGTGAAAATGACCTTTATAGCTACTGGTCCATGTTAGATTTTTTATAACAAGGTATAAGAGGGCCAATTTCCATAGATACCTGCAAACTTTATAATACTCTTTATCGTTTTATATTACTTTTCAAATTATTTTGATTATGATCTATTGATAAATTTGTGAAGGACTTACCCAAGTGTACTAGAACCTGTTAGATATATGGTGACTATTTAAGAGTTTTTAATGTTTTGGGTGAGGCCAGAAAAGTGTAAATTCTAGAAATCAACTTAAAAAATAATTGTTCATCCCATGACAAATGGATCATTTAATTAAATACGTTTAAATACTTTCTATGTTTGCCAAGCATTATGTACTTCAGATAAATTGGTGAAGAAGGCAGACAAAACATAATTTTTCATAGGTCTTAACTTTAAGAGTGTTGGGCATGTAATAAACTACCAAATAATTGCAAAAAAGAAAGATATAACATATTTCTTTACCATCAATAAATATTTACTAAGCACCTACACTCCTTGGGATACATCACTGAACAAAGCAGGAAAAAATTCCATCCTTGTGGACCTTATGTACTACATTACAAGTAAGTACCTTTTATTTGTATGTTAGATGCTTTAAAGCACCATCAAACAACAGACGAGGGTAAGGGGAATTAAAGGGCAGTGACAAGTGCTACACAGAAAATTATAACAGTTATGCGAAAATGATGAGGAATTACTAAGGAAATTATATATAAGCTGAGATTTGAATGACAAAAAAGGAAACATTCATTTAAAGATATAAAGTCAGGTGCATGTATCATTTCGAATTACGGATTTCTCCATATATATGCCCAGGAGTGGGATTGCTGGATCATATAGTAGCTCTATTTTTAGTTTTTAAAGGAACCTCCATACTGTTCTCATACTGGCTGTACCAATTTACATTCCCACCAACAGTGCAGGAGGGTTCCTTTTTCTCCACACCTTCTCCAGAATTTATTGTTTGTACACTTTTTGATGACAGCCATTCTGACTGGTGTGAGGTGATACCTCATTGCAGTTTTGATTTGCATTTCTCTAATAATAAGCGATGTTGAGCATCTTTTCATGTGCCTTTTGTCCATCTGTATGTCTTCTTTGGAGAAATGTCTATTTAGATCTTCTGCCCAGTTTTTAATTGGGTTGTTTGTTTTTCTGATATTGAGCTGTATGAGCTGTTTGTATATTTTGGACATTAATCCCTTGTCGGTCACATCATTTGCAAATATTTTCTCCCATTCTGTAGGTTGTCTTTTCATTTTGTTTATGGTTTCCTTTGCTGTGCCAAAGATATATATATATATAAAACTGAATCGCTGTGTTGTACAGCTGAAAATCACACAATATCATAAATCAACTATACTTCAATAAAGTAAAAAAATAAAAACTAAAGTCAGGGAGAATAAATACTGCAAAGGCTCTACAGAAGAAATAAAATTGGCATATTTGAGGTTAAAAAAAGGCTAATATGCTTGAAGCTTAGAGGCTATAGAAGAATCACAAGAGCAGGTGCCTGAGAAGCAGGTATGGGCCATGAACTCAAGAAAGGTATATATAGAAGAGCCCATTTTAAAAAATCATTTAATATATCAACTAAAAAAAATAAATTTCTTTATAGCTTCATATATCTCCATATAATTATATTTATATGTGTATGTGCATGCATGCATGGGTGTGTGTTTCTGGAAACAACCACATAGTGACATGAGTGATAGTACTGAGTTCATGTTGTCATTTGATTCCACTGACTTTAATAGGATTGGCTAAATTTTCTGAGTTGTTCCAAATTAGATGTCAGAAGCATGTCTAGTTGATTTGTTACATTCAAGGGTGACCAGAAGGGATATATATATCCCTGTATATATGTATACATGCCAGGAAAGTCATAAAGGGATATATATATATATATATATATATATATATATATATATATATATATATATATATATATAAATGTATATACACACACATGCCAGGAAAGTAATAACATTGGATGAGAGAAGCAGGCCACAGAGTGTCTGAAAAGAAGGAAATGGGAGATAGGATGGCATATTACTGAAATGCCAAGAGCAATGCCTTGGCAATAAAACAGAACATAACTTCCTTTGTATTTATTTAACCCAAGTTAATTTCTCCTATGCCTCCGTTTCACCTGAAGAAAAGAAATTAACTTTAATTTGTGATTCCTTTCTACAGCTCACCTAAATTGATAGATTGGGAGAGGAGAAATTATTCTGTCTTCATCATCATCAGTCTATGCTGTCAACTCTCAGGCCCATTAGCTAGTCTTGTTCCTCAGCCATCAGTCCACACAAGTTGATAGTGAATTCCCATCCATAATCCTTTTTAGATCTGCATTTTTTCTCCCCCACACCCATATCAGTAATAGCAGTACCACATTCATTCTGCTGTTCCTTTAATCTGCTCTGTCATTTTCTAAGGTCTAGTCTTCCACTTCTTCTTTGTTCTCTTTCCTATTTCCTGAAGGTGAGTCTAGAAAACATACTCCCCTCTGCTTTTAAAATTCTTAAAGTACATGGATCTTCTTTCCTAATGCTAACATCTTCTTTCTTAGGGTTTAGTGCTTGAAGAAGGTTTAAAGAATGCCCCCACTCCCAAAAAGCCATGAATGCCTAGTCACCAGTTTCCCCTCATATTTTTCCATCCCTGACCACCTTCAACCCCACAAAAATAATTTTCTTTTTTCTAGTCTCAAGAATAAGAAACATTACTCATCTATCCATCTGCTTTCTCTAAAATTATTTTCACTGTTGTGAATCATTACAGTCATTAAGGTTCTAGATTTGAAAAATCAAAATGCAAGAAAATGCGAAAATATTTTTGAGTTCTTCGCTTCATATTCCTCCCATGAGTGAATAAGCACAGCAGAACTGTCAACTGATTTGGTGATGGTGATGGTGATGATGATGGAGTGAGTATGTGTGTGTGTGTGTGTGTGTGTGTGTGTGTGTATTTATGTTGGGGAGATGTATTAAAGTACAGCATAGATCAAAGGGCCCAAAATACAGAATGCAAGGGAAATAAATCTGTTAATCTTTCAAAATTGTTATATTGCCACTGATTAATGACATGGTAAATTGAGATACCCAACTAGGACACAAGATGGAATCACTCCGCCTTAAAGGCAAGTTGAATTTGCAAAGCATTTAGATACACACTTATACATGCCGTTGAAATATATGGTACACCTGACCCACAAAATGTGTGATGTGTTCATTAGAGAAGTCCCTTGAGTCCTTAGAATAAAGAATAAAGACAATTAGTGGGAAGCTGCCGCATAGCACAGGGAGATCAGCTCGGTGCTTTGTGACCACCTAGAGGGATGGGATAGGGAGGGTGGGAGGGAGATGCAAGAGGGAGGAGATATGGGGATATATGTAAATGTATAGCTGATTCACTTTTTTATAAAGCAGAAACAAACACACCATTGTAAAGCAATTATACTCCAATAAAGATGTTGAAAAAAATCATAGGAAAAAACAAAGAAAAAAGGCAAAAACAAGGAACATAACTAAATTTAAAAAATAAAATTAGGAGTTTATTTATTTTAAAATTTAAAAAACCTACTGTATAGCTCAGGGAACTCGACTCAGTGCTCTAAATGGGTGACCTAAATGGGAAGGAAATCCAAAAAAGAGGGGCTATATGTATACGTATGGCTGATTCACTTTGCTGCACAGTAGAAACTAACACAACATTGAAAAGCAACTACACTCTAAAAAAAAATTAATTAATATAAAAAAGTGTGTTCCCCTCTGCTTACCATGTAATACATGGTAATACATTATAGTAATTTGTAATAGCATCATTAATGATTACAATTTTTTAAACTTCTAAGAGCACAGCAATATAGTAAGAAAGCTTATGGAAGAGGGATTTGTTATTATATCTAGAAATTTGCTTTCACATTTTTATTAGTCTAATTATAGAAAGCTTTCCACACAATGAATTCAAGTATGGGGAGAATTCACACCTTGTTCTCTAAGTAGCTGTCACTGAATAAATCACTGAAAAATCTTTGGATGCTTTCTAGCTATTTATACATCTTTAATATTATAAAAACACTAAAATGAGTAAAAGAGCTAATTAGAGAAATCTAAAAGGAAAGGATAAAAATTTCCTTGTTAAGTATAATTGTTAGGACAAATCTAATTTGAAAGGTTAACAAGCACTTAAAAACTACTGAATCAAGTAAAGAGTGATGCACCTAATATAATTATATGTAGTTAGGGGGCATATTCATTTTTATATATTAAGATCTGTATTTCATTATGCCAAACAAATCTGAATTAAATGTTGCAGATTGTATTATATAAAATCTGAATTGAGGTTTTTAATTGACTCAAAATTCATATCAATTTTTGTAATTAAACTATCTGTATAAACTATTTGTTCTGAAATATAATGATAAAGGGTCTTCATTTTATGTATTCAATAAATATTATTTGGTTACCTGATACGTGTCATTCACAAATGAACAAAGCTCCAACCCTATTCGCAAAAGCTAGTATGACCCACACATGATAATGACAAAAAAGAAGTATAATAGGTTATAATATAGAGGAATTTAGAGTATCTTAATGGAATACAAATGACAGGCACCTAACTCAGTTTGAGGTGGGAAAGGGAGGATTTGGGAAATGTTTCTAAGTGGAGTGGACTCAATGATTAGGTACTTTAGGCAAGGAGAGAGAGGAATAGGGCTCTAAGCAGAGAAAAGTCAGCAGGTGATAAAGCTAAAAGAGGAAAATCCATCACATTTGTGTAACCCTAGGGAGTTGGAATAACCACATCCTAATATGAACAAGAGAGCATAGTAAGGACCAATGCTAAAACACAGGCAGATGCCGACGGCTTAAAGGTTTCATATACCAAAATAAGGTGTTTGACCTTTATTTGAAAGTCCCCTGTGGGTTTTTTAAACATGACATGTTCAGAGATGTATATTTAATCTATTTCAAATATTTCAAAAGGATATTTTCTTTTAGAGATATTTAGCAATAAACATGCAATCCAGTACACAAAAGGAGTTAAAATGATAGAACCATGATGGTATTAACAAAAAGATTTATTGCAAGGAATCTCAGTTTAATTCCATTTTTTTCTTCTTTTTTTCATTTTCATCTCAAATCCCTCAGTGAGTAAAATGCCTGCCCTTCCCGTGGGACAGCAGAGCAGAAGAGGGTGTAAAACTTTTGGGGAAATGTAATAACAGAGTCCCTCCCTGATATTTTTAGATTGACACCACCTAACTGGGATTATGTTTATCAGACTTTGAAACACACTTTATATGACCTCAAAGATCAGCAACAGAATCATTATATTTCAAAGTATGGAGCAGCATATTTAATGCCTCGAGGCACTCCAGGGTCATGTTTAACTCAAAACCAAGTTTGAAGTGACCTTTGTAAGAGACAAGCATTACTAATGGTTCTGCACTATTTGGATCCTAACAACCACTTGCACTGAGCTTCCTTTTCCTGAGAGAGGAAATAACTTTCTTCACTGGTTGAAAAATGTATTTGTTTGTGTGTATGCTTATGGCATTTTGGTAATTCAAATATGAGAGTATATTTCTAGAGGCTTCTTCCCTCACTGTGGTGATACAAGAAAAAAAAAAGGGGAGTGAGTCATCGCTGGAACTCAATTCCAGTAAAACATCAATTATTTTTCGGATTCAAGCCTGCCTGTTGTCTGATCTGCAAAAAATCTAAAAAATGGATACATAGACTGGACTGAAAATAGGAACTTAATGGGAAACAAAGAGAGAATAAAAGTTTGTAAAAGGAGATGTTAGATGTCTATTGAATTTGTCAGAGAGAGCTAATGGGTCAGTGAGATCAGACATATATATTTAAAAAAACAGATTAGGAATGAAAGTTTTACTTTGCATTAAAAACAAATAATTAAAATGGTGTTGACAAAGTAAGGAAGGCAAAAACAAATGAGGAACAGGAGAAGGGAAAGCTTCCAGAGAGAGCTTTTAAGGAGCTTTTGGAGCATTAAATCCTTCCAGGATTTTAAAAGTATCTTTACTATCCGGATCAAAGGTATATCTCAGGAGCCTACGCTTGAAGAGAAAACTAAGCAGAAGGTTCTAGTAGGTAATGAAAAAGCCCAGGGATTAAAATCTTCCCTGAATTAATGTATGAATTGTTTAGTCTAATAAATTGATCACAGAAAGGTTCAGCTTAGGTAAAAGAATCGTAAGCAGGATCAGTCAAGTCAATATATATCAAGTTACATCTGTGTCTACTAAAATCTTTTCTGAATTGAGTTAATGAATGATTCAAAAGTAGATCTATTTTCTGAGAAAACAAAGGGCCTATTGAGAAAAGGGCTTGAATGTGATATATCAGGTCTAGCTCCTTGAAAATTTCAATAGTGAACAATTACATCAATATAAGTTTTATAGGAGTTAATACTTGACTTTTTCTTTCTTTTTTTAAAAAAAGTTCTCTCTCTTCTTGTAGTTACTAGTACTGCATACGTTTTTGAAAAGTCTGCAGGATTGTTCAGATATAGCAGGGAGTTAAGACATTTGTATACTGCTGTGCTGTACAGTTGATTTGTAATTAATGCAGACAAATATTTGATGGTGGTTGCACAAAAGAGACGAATTAAATGAATCAAACCCCTGAATCCTTTTGGAAGCAAAGCCATGCAAAATTTCAATATGGCATGAAGAAGAAAATGACACAGAAGTTTAGTCATTGAGCTAACAAGAGGCTCCATGACTCCCTATAAGCTGAAACCAGTCACTTTATCTCCTAATGAATTGTGATGATGTTTTGTATAACATTATTTATTATACATTCATGCATTGGTTCATTCAATGCATATTTATGAGTATCTACTATGTGGTAGAGAATGTATTAGTGTACTACCAGTTAGTCTCCTGTGTCTAGAGATTGGTGATAGAAGTCACCTGTAAGACACAGAGAAACAATTGAGCAATTAAAAGAGTCTGATAAATGTTTTAGAAGGGAAAACACAATATATTCTGAGGTTGCATGGGATGGGGGTGTGGTGGAAAGACTCAGATTTGGAGGGGTGGTCACAACGAGTTTGGAGAAAATGAAATTTTAACTGAAACCTGAAATGTCAGGAGAACTTAGCAAATAGGAGGCAAGGTATCTGAAGAATAATAATTTCGGGAAGAAGGAACAACTGAGCATCCAGCTGTTATATCAGCAAGAGAGGTTTGTTCTAGGAAATAAAAATCAAAAGGACAGCAAAGCCCTAACACAGAATTGAGTGGGTAAGAACAGTGAGGAATGCTGTTGTCTGTTCAGATTTGCAAAACAAGCCTCTAACTGCGGTATGGAAATAGATTGTATACTGGCTAAATAAACTGAAACATTTTTGTAGCAATGCCTGTCAAAGACATCAGTACAATGGTGGCAGTGATATGGAAATTAGTGAACTGATTAGCAAAATCAATTTAAGAAGTAGGTGCTACTGATCTCATTAGTTAAATGGATGAGATTTAGGGATCACTGCAAGACAAGTTTCATTAGAATAATTGGGGGAGAGAGTAGATTATAATAGGTTAAGTAATGAATGTACAATTGGTAATTAAAATAAAATATATGTCTACCAAAACTTTTGGCTGGAAAGGGAAGAGAAATGTAATGATTTGGCAATGGAGGTGGGGGGGGGGGTTGAAAACATTGAGCATGGTTCCATGTTTACAGCAGAAAGCCAGTACCGAGAGAAAGTTGAAAGTATGCCAGAAAAGAAAGATTGAAATTGAAGTTCTGTTCTTAAAGAGGCAAGTGTGGTTGGATTCAGAGCAAAGGTAGAAGCATTAGCTTTATACAGAAATATAAATTTTTATAATAAGTAGGAGAAAACAGGTCGCTTTTGAAGGATTTGTGGTAGGAGTTTGAGGGACATTTAACTGTTAAGGCTGACAGTCAAATTGAACAGGAATTTATGAAGGACAAGGGACTCGGGGAACTGGAGATATTTATAAGAGAGTAGCTGAAGTTATGGACCATTAAATTCAACCTGGAACAAAATCAGGGGGAAAAAAAAGGGTGGAATGGTGCACAGGAAACAGACTGACTAGGGGACTGAGTTCCCCTTTGAGTTTGAAGAACAAATAAAGAAGTCGTGCAAATGAAAACAGGAACCTTTTATGGAGTGTTTCTATGGCCCACTTCATCAGTAGGCCAGTCCCACCCTGAGAAAAACAAGGTCAAGGAATTCGCCACAGAAAGAAATGGCTAAAGTGGATTGAAAGAAAAAGTTATAGAGAATTAAAAAGTCAGGGACCCAAAGGCTAAAGTTCTTTTTGAAGGGCTAGCTAAATGTTCAAATCATGCCAAAAAAGAAGGGGGAAGGTAAAGAGAATATCTAGGTGGCAAAGGGTTTGATGAGAGGGGAAAATTAACAGATAATTCTGTAGATGACAGCAGCAAGAGGTATAATATGTCCAAAAGGCCTTTGCCTCAAAATAGCATGAGGATGACCCAAGGATGAAGGAATATTCACCTGAAATTGGTTTGGTGTAACAAAGAAAACTAGTCCCATCTCTCATTCTGGGATATATATAAGGAATGTGAAATAATCAACTACCTCAAAATCAAATAGCCATTTAATCTAGGACATCAAAAATCTCCCCTCCAAAATAAGACTCTCTTTCTTATTGAAAAACTTTCATGTTAAGTGTGATACTAATTTCATTTCCACATTCACTCTTAATGTTGTTGGTAATGGAGTTCTATACTAGTTAAAGTACTACCAGAACACGAGCAACCTAACAAAGTCTCGTCTAAATAATTTAGGGTTTTTACCTAGCATTTTGCTACATTCTAAGGGGGTTGCTAATTAACTAAAACTTTAAGCTAGCAAATTTACGAGTATTTGAAAACAAAATATATTTTGGTTAGAAATCTTTCAGTCTGGAACTAATACACACATATTACACACACGCACACTTTTCTGGAACAAAACGGCTTAATCATGGAGTTAATGCCTGCTTGAATTAATTTATTGTTTCTCATAAAATTTGCTATTGAAAAGACCTATGAAGTTGATTAGCAAAGGATTATTTTCAAATTGACTTTTACATGTTAGAGAACATCTTTAAATTTTTTTCATGATTATAAATTTTAATTTCTTCCAATTTTAATGTATCAAATCTCACAGATTAATTTTAAATTCCAACCAAATCTTTAGTAAAACAAGAAAACATGCTGGTTATAAAGCACAGTTAAGGAAGCTCTGCATTAAAATTCTGTTATAAGATTCTTCATTTGACACTCAATTCTGATTAAAGGACTGTTAGCCATAAGATTATATTCTTAGGCTTGTAACTAAAACAGATTAAGATGATACGGTTTCCTCCTGCTCTGGAGAACAGTAGTAGACTGGATTTATGTTGTGCTATTTTTTGTTGTTGTTGTTATAGGCTTTGTCAAAGGAATTAGGTTTTAGAATTTTATGGCTTCATATGTTCCTTGAAAGATAATACTAAGCTGTATAGATTTGACCTTTACCATGTTCTGTAATTCCTCTGCATGGTCATTCTTATTCTTCCCTTGATGTGCTCAGAAGTCAATGACAAGAGAGAAGCAGACTCAGAAAATACTATTTATAACTGATAACTGGCCGAAGGCAGGCAATCCAGGCCTGTCTTTCTCAGGGTATTCTGTGTTTTCTGACTCTGATTCATCATCCTAGAATCCTAGATAAGCATCAGAATGAAGACAAAATGTCCTAAATCAATTAATGGAAAAATAATATTTTCCTTCAGTGGTTTGATTATCCCACTTCACATATAAGACAGGTTGTCACTGAGATGTTATTGATTTACCACTTTATGAACAGCAGCAATTCCCTCCCAGTTCCTGCACATCTTTGAAATCACCAACAATATTTTTTTTAATAAACAGGAAGATTTTGTAAACTCTGACAAAATATTATTGAATGCTTCTTATATGCCAGTTCTAAAAGTACAAAGAATTAAAAGATATAGTCTCTGCGGTTATAATCTATTCAATATTATGTATCTGGCAAGGATGTGGTCTGGATATGTTTTGGTATGAATGAAATTACTACTGTCTATTTAGCTTTAGGATTCTGATAAAGATATACAAAATGCACACTGCTCAAATGTTTTGAGAACAGGATTTCACTTGTCAAACATAGCTACTTGCTTTAGTTTCCTTAAGTCTGCACCACTTTTCTGATATTTTGTCTCAGTGATGCATCACAGAGAACTACTCTCCCTTTATCCATGTTTTACAGCTGTAAGGTGAAGATAATTCAGACCACTCACTTGCCTTCCTCATAAATATTAGTGAGAATAGGACTTACATTGCACTGTTTACTTGACTGTTAGGCAGAGAAAGGACAAATATTATATGATATCAATTATATGTGAAACCTAAAAAAAAACTAATACAAATCACCTTATTTACAAAACAGAAACAGATTCACAGACATAGAAAAAAATTTACCAAAGGAGAAAGGGGAAGAGGAGGGATAAATTAGGAGATTAATAGATACACACCACTGTATGTAAAATAGATAAACAACAAGGATTTACTGTATAGCACATGGAACTATATTCAATATCTTGTAATAACCTATAATGGAAAAGTATTTGAAGCTGTATACCTGAAACTAACACAATATTGTAAATCAGCTATAGTTTAATGAAAAAATAGTTTACTCAAGAAAATCAATCTAAAAAATTAAAAATAAAAATAAATTACTTCACTGTTAAAGATCTAGTCATTTGACACACTGTATGTCATTCATAGCACCTGATGACTCTGTCTAAAAGATGTGACACTGAGAGGAAAAGTTATATACTTTGTAGAACTCTCTGCTTTGAATATGTATTGAGTGGCCAAATAAGTGGTTGACCACTGCACATAAATGTCTACAGACATTTTAGGGGGTCTGGAATGTTGAATTTAAGTCAATTTGATTTTTTTCTGATAGATTGAACTGTTTATCATTATAAAGTATTGTTCTTTATCTTCACTCACAATTTTTGTTTCAAATTCTAAGTTTTTATTGTAGAAAATATATACGACATAACATTTCCATTTTAACTGTTTTTAAGTGTACAGTTCAGCCGAATTAGTTACAACCACAATGTTACACAGTTATGACTGCTTTAGATTTCCAAAACTTTTTCAACAATCCAAACAGGAACTTGGTAGCCATTAAGTAGTAACGCCCCATTCTCCTCTTGCCCCAGCTCCTGATAAACTTTACTCAATTTCTAATTTGACTATTCTAGATATTTCATATAAGTTGAATTGTACAATATCTGTCCTTTTGTGTCTGGCTTCACAATGGTTTTTATGTTTCATTCCTGTTGTAGCGTGTGTTAAGACTTGATTCCTGTTTATGGCTGAATAATAATTCATTGTATATGTATAACATTTTGTTTATCCATTCATCTTTTGATGAACACTTGGATTGCTTGCATCTTATGGTTATTGGGAACAATACTGCAATGAACACTGGCATACAAATATCTGTTTGTGTCCTTGTTTTCAATGATTTCAGGTGTATACCTAGGAGTAGACTCTCTGGGTCATACAGTAGTTCTATGTTTAGCTTTGAAGGAATCCCCAAACTGTTTTCCACAATGGCTACACAATTTAACATTTCCACCAGCAATCTATGAAGGTTCCAATATCTTCACATTTTTGCTTGCACTTGTTATTTTCTGATTCTTTGTTTTTTAATATAGCCATTCTAGTAGGTGTGAAGTGGTGTCTCAGCGGTTTTGATTTTCATTTCTCTAATGACTAATGATGTTGAATAATTTTTATGTGCTATTGGCCATTTATAGTCTTCTTTGGAGAAATATATACTAAAGTTCTTTGCCCATTTTATAAATGGAGTTGTTTGTTCACCTTCCTGAAAATGTTCTTTAATGTGCAGAAGTTCCAAATTTTGATGAAGTCCGATATATCTATGTTTCTTTTGTTACTTGTGTTTTAGGTGTCGTATCTAAGAATCCACTGCCAAATTCAAGGTCATGAAGGTTTACTCCTATGTTTGTCCTAAAAGTTTTACACTGCCAAGCTCCTTCCCAGGAGAACTACACTCAGCATCTCAAGCCTCCATAGCTTTGAACTGTGTCTTTGAGCACTGTGCTTTATCTTGATTTATTTTGGGCATCTGTTAGCAAGATGTGTCCTAAGGCAATTGCTTCTCTGCTTTATGCCATTTTGGCTTAGGAAAGGTTTCGTAGGAACACCCTACTTTCAGATAGCGAAAGAAACCTGTGCTACAGCTCAGTCAATATATGGTCTCTTACTCAATGGTCAGTATATGAAAGTCTGCCTGAAGTTTTTGATGCATTTGCATGTGTATCAAAAAAGTCATCAGCATTTTACCTTTTCATATCAAGGTTCGCAAACGCCTACAGCCCACTCTTTTCCAGACATTTCCAGCCCACTCTTTTCCATTCTGTATATCAAATTCTGTTACTTGCCACAACACGATTCTGTGAAACTAATTGTGTCATTTATGCATGTATTTAGATGTCAAAAAAACAGAACACCCAAAGAAAGAGTGGTTGATCACTTAAGTATTTATTTATTTGTTTTTTGTTGTTGTTGTTGTTGTTATGACCTAATAAGTCAAGAGTTGGCTGTGGAGGGTTTATAGTGACTCCATTTTTATATCAAGGACCCTGGATGCTGCTTTCTCTCTTTATCCATCATTCTTAGCCTGTGGCTTTTTGACCCCTCCATCATGTTTTTAAGTTATCTACAGGATCAACTTCATAGGCGTGAGACCTGTGTAGTAACACAAGGTCCTACTCTCGGAAAGGATTCTGCTCTTGGTTTAATACCCCTTGAAATTGTTAACAATTTTTCTTTGAACGTGCATCTTGTAAGTGAAGTCTTATGGGAAAATAAAACATGTGCATGAGCAGAGGAGATACATGGGGTGGCAATGTAGGCATACATCAGCTCAGGACTGCAAGCAACGAGAGCTATGGACAACTTGGGTGTGAAGCAGTTCAACTGGCCACCTGCTGGTCACAATGTACAGTAAATGTCAGAAGAACTAGTAAAATGCCATTGTATAAATTTTAAATTAAATTTAGACTTTCAAAAAAGGATGGTTTGAAGAGTTACGTATTTTTGAATTCTTACAAAACTTATTAGCTCTAGAAATACTAAAATTTATACTTAAAATAATTTATAAAACTGTATCCCAAAGTTTTCACATCCTATAAAGTACAATTAACAGCAGCAGTAGCAATGACATCAGCAGAAAGATCCTTCTCAAAGTTAAAAATTATTTCTTGCATTTGCCAAAAGAAACTGGTGTCACTTTCAACTTTATTATTTAAAAATGAAGATGCTAAAAGTATTTTGATGACATACTGGATAGATCTGGAGAAAAATGAGCCAGAAAAATCTTAGGATCAATCAAATATCACATTAATTATTATTTATTATGTTATAAAAATTTATGGATGAAAATATTTTATGCCATTTATAATATTTTCCTGCCATTATATTGTTATTCATGTATTACTATTATCCCTTTTAAGTCTTAAAATAATGAAATATTTTAAAGAAAATGTTTTATAATTATCCACATATTTTACCCCTGCTTTTTGAATGGGGGCCCTGCATTTTTATTTACACTAAGTCCCACAAATTATGTTGCTGGATATCTGCTATAACTTTGAGCATCATATCTATGCTATAGCCAAGAATAATGGGAAAAAATAAAAAGTAAAAAAAAAAGTGAAGGGAGTATGTGAACAGATTGGTCTTTCTTAAAAATACTATTTTTCCTCAGAAACCTCACCCAGTGATTCTTATATCTTATTGGCCATAATTGTATTACATACTCTTATAATTCCAAGGAAATTTTGAAAGCATAGAATTTTTAATCCAACACACTGCCACCCTGAAACAATTCTTTGTAGGGTTGTCTTCGTAAGGGAGAAAGGGTGAATGAATATTGAGCTATCCACAAGGTATTTTTCATTTTGTCAATGTTGAGAACATACCTGTGGTTCTCTATCACATCCAATAACCTCTTTTTCTAAAAAATATTATGCAACGCCTCCTTTATTCTTCTGAAATAAAATTATGAGTTTTATATGTTACACATAAAACACAAAAATTAGTCAATGTAATAGCCAAAATCCTAACCATAATCCTAAGAAGAAATAAAGGAGGTAATAAATAATATACACTTAATATGTTTAAAGATCACTATAAATTAGTTATGGTTACCCCATACATAGAATCATACTCAAAGCAAAAGTGATGCATGCCAATTCAGAAAGTCAGCTGCACTCCATAGGCAATTAAATATGACATGATATGGCAACATTGTCATCAGTGATCTGATCTTCCAAAATTAGGATTTTTTTTTAAAGTCTCTTAGTAGAGATTCCAACAAAATTAACTGTGATATTTCTTTATTTACACTGACATCTTATTCCTAATATAGTATACATTTAAGCCATGTAACTTAAAAGAGATGGATTCTAGACTCAGATAAATAAACAAATATTTTTGTGACGTGAATACCCAAGGAGAATATTGAAATTTGTTCAGTCTTCTGGGCATTTTCTTCCTTGGGTAGGAATATTGGACACTTTGCAACATGGATCACATCCCAGGCCCCTATGCTCTAAATATTAATAATGCTTCACAATCTTTGTTGTAGGCATAACATTTCAAGAAATGCCTCTTAGAGAGGTTAAACCTTTCTGCCTTTAGAGTTTTTCTTGTTATATTCTTTGAAGCACATTTCTTGTTTTTGTTGCTGCAGTGGTGGTTTGTGTTTCTTTAACTTTAATTCAAGTAGTTTTAGATGTTCCTGATATGCCTCATAGGGCCCATGCATATACTGCTGTATCCCTGAAGTTCTTAGTTGTAAGTTCTGAAACTGTTTTATGCAGGAATTCATTTATTGACATTGAATGTTGGATAATCCTCAGAATGACCCAGATATTTGGGAGACAAGTCTCTTAAAAATGGCGGGAAAAAGACAGGCTATGCTGCAAGTGTCACAGTCAAATCACGTCACAGAATGACTGTGATTAGGTTGCTGCTCCCTCTACTGTGGAACACTAACTGACAAAGTTCACACCATTGACACTTCTGTCTCTGGCACTTGATGCACCTGCTTGGCCTCACTGCGAGAGCTGCCCCTTATCCACAGCAAGTGGCTATAGATGGAATGGTTCTTCTGATAAGGAAAAGAACCATAGAGGCTGGAACAAGTTCCAGTCCCCCACCTGTTGTAACTGTCTATGCTATTATGAGGAAGCTATTTAATTTTTCTGGGTCTACCTCTTCATATTTTTTTTATTAATTTATTTTATTTATTTTATCTTTGGCTGTGTTGGGTCTTCATTGCTGCACATGGGCTTTCTCTAGTTGTGGCGAGCATGGGCTAATCATCATTGCGGTGCACGGGCTTCTCATTATGGTGGCTTCTCTTGTTGCAGAGCACGGGCTCTAGGCGGGTGGGCTTCAGTAGTTGTGGCGCGTGGGCTCAGTAGTTGTGGCTCACGGGCTCTAGCGCGCAGGCTCAGTAGTTGTGGTGCACGGGCTTACTTGCTCCACGGCATGTGGGATTTTCCTGCACCAGGGCTTTAAACCGTGTCCCCTGCATTTACCTCTTCATATTTTTAAAGTCAAGATTACTTTTGCTACCAAGAAAAACTACAAAAGTAGACAAGATATTAAGTGTGTACAAATGCACATCTGTTTAAAGGCATAGGAACATGAAAACACAGGTTGGATAGAACTACTGGGCCAACATATAGAAGATGGAAAATCAGAGAAGTGAATTCAGCATTAGAGTTGTTTTCCTCCTGAAAATGTTTCACTATTTTCAGAGGTAGAGCAAAACTACTGACAACTTCACATGGTTAGATAGGCAAATGTGGAATAATAATATTATTCTCATGGTTAGACAGGCCAAATTTAAGGTACTGACAAATTTCTTGCATTTTGAATTGGGATTTAATGGTAAACTGAAAATAATTCATCATTTGGTCTCCTAGAAAAATTCAAGCTCTCAAATTAAATTTACATGATCCTAGATTACTGATGCCTCAGTTAACTTCAAGAAACAGATGCAAATCCCTTAAAAGGAAGATAACTATACACTAGAATTTAAAAGACCATCTAGTACATGCCAGTACCCACATACAAACATCCCACAATAAAACAGGCAGGATATGAAAAGATTAAAAAAAAATTAATGACAAACAGGGAAAGACAGAGTCATGTGGATTCCAGTTACTGAAACCCTTATAAACTCTACACATTTTAAAATGAATACATATTTCATGACTAAGAATATAGATATATATGAAAAGTTCAGTGGAGGAAAATTCAAGATCTGATGGGAAAACTACAGATAAATATCTTAGCGAGAAAGCCCATGGCTACTCCATGAATGCCTGTGCTTGAAATAGCTCTTTCTGGAGAGAAGATGTAAGCTGACAACCTAAGCAAATATGAAAAATATACTAAGGGATGTTATTGTTTCAAAGGGCATATTTTCTGCAAACAACTACTAGAATATATATGTATTAAATCCAGGCAAGGATTTGTTAGGCAAGAACTCTCTATTGACCCACTCATTGAAATTGGCAAAGGGATTCTCTGGCTGATCAGTGATGTGCCAGACTGACATATTTTCTCCTGATTGAAGGCATGGGTCTATGCCTGAAGATGAATCTCCTCTTCGCCCTTGGAAGCCATCCATGGTGCCCAGTAGAATATTTCCCTAGGATGTAGGCCTTGAGGCAACTTCATCTGTGAACAAAAGAAGCCCATTTCCTGATATGGAATATGAGGCAGGGATGACATGAAATATGGCATAACTTATGTTAATTCAAAATTCCAAGTGTTTGCTTCAAATACTCATCATTATATCACAATCAGGATGATGCTCACCTCAAACTGAATCATGAAAATAATTCTCAGCTACGAAATTCTAATGATCCTTTGCCCTTTTCTTCGTCACTTAATACTGCTTGGCATTATTTTTACAAGACACTTGTGCGTTCACCTTAAATACGGTACTGGACTGCTAGCATTTGAAGTATATCCATGGAAATTTACTTTGTAGTTTAACTTTTGAGTTTTGCACTTATGCATGCACACACAAACACACACATACACATTTATCATACGTGAAGATCACTTTAAGCTGACATTTTCTGTAGAATTACATTCTTATTTTACTTTATGTAAATAGTACATTATTGAGTATTACCTCACACAGGTCAGAATGGCCATTATCAAAAAATCTAGAAACAATAAATGCTGGAAAGGGTGTGGTGAAAAGGGAACCCTCCTGCACTGTTGGTGGGAATATAAATCGATACAACCACTATGGAGAACAGTATGGAGGTTCCTTAAAAAACTAAAAATAGAACTACCATATGACCCAGCAATCCCAGTACTGGGCATATACCCTGAGAAAACCATAATTCAAAAAGAGACATGTACCACAATGTTCATTGCAGCACTATTTACAATAGCCAGGACATGGAAGCAATCTAAATGTCCATCAACAGATGAATGGATAAAGAAGATGTGGCACGTATATACAATGGAATATTACTCAGCCATAAAAAGAAACGAAATTGAGTTATTTGTAGTGAGGTGGATGGACAAAGAGTTTGTCATACAGTGAAGTAAGTCAGAAAGAGAAAAACAAATACCATATGGTAACACATACATGGAATCTAAAAAAAAATAAAATAAAAGGTACTGATGAACCTAGATGCAGGGCAGGAATAAAAAGGTAGACATAGAGAATGGACTTGAGGACACCGGTGGGGGGAGGGGGAAGCTGGGTCAAAGTTAGAGTAGCATGGACATGTATACACTACCAAATGTAAAATAGATAGCTCGTGGGAAGCAGCAGCATAGCACAGGGAGATCAACTCGGTGCTCTGCAATGACCTAGAGGGGGGGAATAGGGAGGTTGGGAGGGAGGCTCAAGAGGGAGGGGATATGGGGATTATGCATACATATGGCTGATTCGCTTTGTTGTACAACAGAAACTAACACAGTATTGTGAAGCAATTATACTTCAATAAAGATGTATTAAATAAATAAATACACTTTTAAATAAAATTTTTCATTTTAAAAAAGCTATATTGTTTAAAATGTGTTTGCTAAAAAATAATGTAGAAATGAATTTTATACAAAAATTCAAGTTATCTCATTTTTGACTACAATTAAGAATATTGTTTTTTTAAATATTATTCTTTTAATAGATCTTTATTGGAGTATAATTGCTTCACAATACTGTGTTAGTTTCTGTTGCACAACAAAGCAAATCAGCCATATGCATACACATGTTGCCATATCCCCTCCCTCTGGAGCCTCCCTCCCAATCTCCCTATCCCACCCCTCTAGGTCATCGTAAAGCACCAAGCCAATCTCCATGTGTTACGCTGCTGCTTCCCACCAGCTAACTATTTTACTTTCGGTAGTGTATATATGTCGATGCTACTCTCACTTTGCCCCAGCTTCACCCTCCCACCCCACATCCTCAAGTCCATTCTCTGTGTCTACTTCTTTATTCCTGCCCTGCAAATAGGTTCATCAGTACCATTTTTTTTTTTTTTTAGATTCCATATATATGCGTTAGCATACAGTATTTGTTTTTTACTTTCTGACTTACTTCACTCTGTAAGACAGACTCTAGGTCCATCCACCTCACTACAAATAACTCAATTTCATTTCTTTTTATGGCTGAGTAATATTCCATTGTATATATGTGCCACATCTTCTTTATCCATTCATCTGTTGATGGACGTTTACGTTGCTTCCATGTCCTGGCTATTGTAAATAGTGCTACAATGAACACTGTGGTACATGTCTCTTTTTGAATTATGGTTTTCTCAGGGTATATGCCCAGTACTGGGATTGCTGGGTCATATGGTAGTTCTATTTTTAGTTTTTTAAGGAACCTCCATACTGTTTTCCATAGTAGTTGTATCAATTTACATTCCCACCAACAGTGCAGGAGGGTTCCCTTTTCACCACACCCTTTCCAGCATTTATTGTTTCTAGATTTTTTGATAATGGCCATTCTGACCGGCATGAGATGATGCCTCATGGTAGTTTTGATTTGCATTTCTCTAATAATTAGTGATGTTGAGCATCTTTTCATGTGCCTCTTGGCCATCTGTATGTCTTCCTTGGTGAAATGTCTATTTAGGTCTTCCACCCATTTTTAAACTGGATTGTTTGTTTTTTTAATATTGAGCTCCATGAGCTGTTTGTGTATTTTGGAGATTATTCCTTTGTCTGTTGTTTCATTTGCAAATATTTTCTCCCATTCTGAGAGTTCTCTTTTTGTCTTGTTTATGGTTTCCTTTGCTGTACAAAAGCTTTTAAGTTTAAGTCCCATTTGTTTATTTTTGTTTTTATTTCTGTTACTCTAGGAGATGGGTCAAAAAAGATCTTGCTGTGGTTTATGTCAAAGAGTGTTTTTCCTATGTTTTCCTCTAAGAGTTTTAGTGTCTGGTCTTAAGTCTTTAATCCATTTGGAGTTTATTTTTGTGTATGGTGTTAGGTAGTGTTCTAATTTCATTCTTTTACATGTAGCTGTCCAGTTTTTCCAGCACCACTTATTGAAGAGGCTGTGTTTTCTCCATTGTATGTTCTTGCCTCCTTTGTCGTAAATTAGGTGCCCATATGTGCGTGGGTTTATCTCTGGGCTTTCTATCCTGTACCATTGATCTATATTTCTGTTTCTGTGCCAGTACCATACTGTCTTGATTACTGTAGCTTTGAGGTATAGTTTGAAGTTGGGAAGCCTGATTCCTCCAACTCCATTTTCCTTTCTCAAGATTGCTTTGGCTATTCGGGGTCTTTTGTGTTTCCACACAAATTGTAAAATTTTTTGTTCTAATTCTGTGAAGAATGCCATTGGTAGTTTGACGGGGATTGCATTGAAGCTGTAGATTGCTTTGGGTAGTATACTCACTTTCACAACACTGATTCTTCCAATCCAAGAGCATGGTATATTTCTCCAGCTGTGTATGTCATCTTTGATTTCTTTCATCAGTGTTTTATAATTTTCTGAGTATAAGTCTTTCACCTCCTTAGGCAGGTTTTTTCCTAGGTATTTTATTCTTTTTGTTGCAATAGTAAATAGGAGTGTTTCCTTAATTTCTTCTTCTGATTTTTTGTTGTTAGTGTATAGGACTGCCAGAGATTTCTGTGCATTAATTGTGTATCCTGCAACCTTACCAAATTCATTGATTAGTTCTAGTAATTTTCTGGTGGCATCTTTAGGATTTTCTATGTATAGTATCATGTCATCGGCAAACAGTGACAGTTTTACTTCTTCTTTTCCCATTTGTAGTCCTTTTATTTCTTTTTCTTCTTTGACTACTGTGGCTAGGACTTCCAAAACTAAGTTGAGTAAGAGTGGCAAGAGTAGACATCCTTCTCTTGCTCCTGAGCTTAGTGGAAATGCTTTCAGTTTTTCACCATTGAGTATGATGCTTGCTGTGGGTTTGTCATATATGGCCTTTATTATGTTGAGGTAGGTTCCCTCTATGCCCACTTTCTGGAGAGTTTTTATCATAAATAGGTGTTGAATTTTGTCAAAAGATTTTTCTGCATCTATTGAGATGATCATATGGTTTTTATTCCTTAATTTGTTAATGTGGTGTATCCATTGATTGATTTGCATATATTGAAGAATCCTTGCATCCCTGGAATAAATCTCACTTGATCATGGTGTATGATCCTTTTAATGTGCTGTTGGATTCTGTTTGTTAGTATTTTGTTCAGAATTTTTGCATCTATATTCATCAGTGATATTTGTCTATAATTTTCTTTTTTTGTGATATCTTTTTCTGGTTTGGTATCAGGGTGATGGTGGCTTTGTAGAATGAATTTGGGACTGTTTCTCCCTCTGCAATTTTTTTGGAAGAGTTTGAGAAGGATTGGTGTTACCTCTTCTCTAAATGTTTGATAGAATTTGCCTGTGAAGCCATCTGGTCCTGGACTTTTGTTTGTTGGAAGATTTTTAATTATGGTTTCAATTTCATTACTTGTGAAAGGTCTCTTTATATTTTCTAATTCTTCCTGGTTCAGTCTTGGAAAATTGTACCTTTCCAAGAATTTGTCCATTTCTTCGTGGTTGTCTAATTTATTGGCATATAGTTGTCTGTAGTAGTCTCTTATAAACCTTTGTATTTCTACAGTGTTGTTGTGATTTCTCTTTTTTCATTTCTAATTTTATTGATTTGCATCCTCTCCTTTTTCTTGATGAGTCTGGCTAAGGGTTTACCGATTTTGTTTATCTTTTGTTTATCAAAGAACCAGCTTTTAGTTTTATTGATCTTTGCTATTGTTTTCTTTGTTTCTATTTCATTTATTTCTGCTCTGATCTTTATGAATTCTTTCCATCTACTGACTTTGGGTTTTCTTTGTTTTTCTTTCTCTAGTTGTTTTAAGTGTAGGGTTAGATTGTTTATTTGAGATTTTTCTTGTTTCTTGAGGTAAGATTGTATTACTATAAACCTCCCTCTTAGAACTGCTTTTGCTGCTTCCCATAGGTTTTGGATCATTGTGATTTCATTGTCATTCGTTTCTATGTATTTTTTTAATTTCCTCTTTGATTTCTTCAGTGATCACTTGGTTATTTAGTAGCACACTGTTTAGCCTCCATATATTTGTGTTTTTTACAGTTTTTTTTTCCTGTAATTGATTTCCAATCTTATAGCGTTGGTCAGAAAAGATGCTTGATACGATTTCAAATTTCTTAAATTTTCTAAGGCTTGATTTGTGACCCAAGATGTGATCTATCCTGGGGAATGTTCCATGTGCACTTGAGAAGAAAGTGTATTCTGCCACTTTTGGGTGGAATGTTCTATAAATATCAATTAGATCTATCTGGTCTATTGTGCCATTTAAAGCTTGTGTTTCTTTATTTATTTTCTGTTTGGATGATCTGTCCATTGGTGTAAGTGGGGTGTTAAAGTCCCTTACTATTATTGTGTTACTGTTGATTTCTCCTTTCATGGTTGTTAGAATCTGTCTTATGTATTGAGGTGCTCATATGTTGGGTGCATAAATATTCATAATTGTTATATCTTCTTCTTGGGTTGATCCTTGATCATGATGTAGTGTCCCTCCTTATCTCTTGTAACAGTCTTTATTTTAAAGTGTATTTTATCTGATATGAGTATTGCTACTCCAGCTTTCTTTTGATTTCCATTTGCATGGAATATCTTTTTCCATCCCTTCACTTTCAGTCTGTATGTGTCCCTAGGTCTGAAGTGGGTCTCTTGTAGACAGCATATAGATGGGTCTTGTTTTTGTAACCATTCAGCCAGTTTGTGTCTTTTGGTTGGGGCATTTAATCCACTTACATTCAAGGTTATTATCGATATGTATGTACCATTTTCTTAATTGTTTTGGGTTTGTTTTTGTGGGTCTTTTTCTTCTCTTGTGTTTCCCACTTAGAGAAGTTTCTTTAGCATTTGTTGTAAAGCTGGTTTGGTGGTGCTAAATTATCTTCGCTTTTGCTTGTCTGAAAAGCTTTTGACTTCTCCATCGACTCTGAATGAGATCCTTGCTGGGTAGAGTAATCTTGGTTGTAGGTTTTTCTCTTTCATCACTTTGGGTATATCCTGCTACTCCCTTCTGGCCTGCAGAGTTTCCACTGAAAAATCAGCTGATAACCTTATGGGGATTCCTTTGTATGTTTTTTTTGTTTGTTTTTCCATTGCTACTTTTAATATTTTTCTTTGAATTTAATTTTTGTTAGTTTGATTAATATGTGTCTTGGTGTGTTTTTCCCAGGGTTTACCCTGTATGGACTCTCTGTGCTCCTGGACTTGGGTGACTATTTCCTTTCCCATGTTAGGAAAGTTTTCAACTATAATCTCTTCAAATAGTTTCTCAGACCCTTTCTTTTTCTCTTCTTCTTCTGGGACCCCTATAATTCGAATGTTGGTGCATTTAGTGTTGTCCCAGAGGTCTCTGAGATTGTCTTCAATTCTTTTCATTCTTTTTTCTTTATTCTGCTCCTCGGCAATTATTACCACCATTTTGTCTTCCAGCTCACTTAATCGTTCTTCTGCCTCAGTTATTCTGTTATTGATTCCTTCTAGTGTATTTTTCACTTCAGTTATTGTGTTGTTCATCTCTGTTTGTTTGTTCTTTAGTTCTTCTAGATCTTTGTTAAACATTTCTTGTATTTTCTCAATCCATGCCTCCATTCTATTTCCAAGACTCTGGATCATCTTTACTATCATTACTCTGAATTCTTTTTCAGATAGATTGCCTACTTCCTCTTCATTTATTTGGTCTTGTAGGTTTTTACCTTTCTCCTTTATCTGTGACATATTTTTTTGCATCTCATTTTTTTTCTTTTTTTTATGAGTGGGATTGTGTTCCTGTCTTACTGGTTGTTTGGCCTGAGGTTTCCAACACTGGAGTTTGTAGGCTATTGGGTAGATCTGGGTCTTGGTGTTGAGATGAGGAACTCCATGTGACCTTGCTCTGATCAATATTCCCTAGGGTCTGAGGTTCTCTATTAGTCCAGTGGTTCGGATTTGGAGCTCCCACTTCAGGACTTCAGCCCAACCCTGGGCTTGTGAACCAAGATCCTGCAAGCTGCCAGTTCACTTTGGGGTACCTCCCGTCTCCTTGGGCATCAGAGTCCCCCACTAGCAGCCGGCAGGTTCCCTAGTTGTGATGAGATGCTAACTCCACGTCTTTCCACCCTGCCATCTTGACTCCGCCTCCAAGAATATTGTTTTAATATTTCTGTTGTAGAAAGGACCTTGTAAATTAAGAATGCAGATTTTTGACTTGATATACAATAGCTTAATTTACGTCTTCACTCTTTTTTTCAAATAGCAAAATAATTATGTTGATAAAATATCTTCATTTACATACACAGAATCCGTCATTGCCAAAAGTTAGAATAAAAAACCTCTAATAGTGAAGTAAGAGACATAAAACACAGATGCTCTTTTAATCACCTAACGCCAAGTATTTACAAGAAAGATTAATTGCAAACCTATTCTGTAAAATTTCCGTTCCCTTTGCTTCAATTTATGGCCAAGTAATCACTAAATGCTTTGCTAAATTTCCCCAGAAATTTAGCAAGAACACATGTTCTTGTTATTCTATTTCCTAGTTTGAAGGAAATTTACACCAACCAATATGTGCTGAGACATAGGCTACCCACATTACCACAGTTCTATGACCAAACTGTCAAATAATCTGTGCGCTAACCATTAAGTCACAAAAGAGAATGAAAATCCTACATTTTTACTCAATAAGGCAAAGTAAGAAGGATAAAATAAGTATTCCAAATCTCTAATGTGTAGGCATTAAAATAGTTGTTCTTAGGTATGTGCTTTATACAAATATTTCTATTAGCACTTCTCAGACAAAATCTTTGAAAACAGAAGAACACTGTAGGCATTCAATCATTGAGACACATAAGGGGATGTAAGTCCTAGAGCTTTATTCAAGAAGGTAACAAAAAGATGTACCGTAAAACCATCCTAAGTAATATGTGGTGTTAGAAAATAATCCTTAAGTGTGTTTTCAGTTAGTATTACTGTTAACATTTCCAAATCAGCAATATAACCACCCAAAAAACATGCAAAATGTTAATGTTTAACTTACTTTTCTATCAAACTTAATATTACATTCTGCTTAAGAATATGTTCAAATCTAACAATCAATGATTACATTCAATCTACCTCACTGGATATATATTTATATCATTGGAGAGTTTAGTTGGAAGAACAGATAAAATTAAAGTCTATGGATGTAATACCTAAGGGCAAACACATTTCAATATATTTTATATTGAAAAATATACTTAAAATCTGTTTTTCTTAATCTTTTAGTAAGATAGTTTTTTGAGAAAAGCTTGTCTAAATATAAGCAAATCTAAGAACTAATTTGGTCTAATAAAGTTGATTATTTGAATACCATTTTATGTTAATGTTTTCCAGTTATCTGTACTAAGTAAGTAAATAACGCCTATTGTGACTGCTCTGTCTAAACAAAACACTTTATTTACCACAACTTCATGTATTTAAGGATGATCCTGCTGTTATACATTTTCCAGAGAAAAAGTAAATGTGATTAGGCCTGTAAATGACCTGCAGGTTTTCGAATACTATATTCGTTGACTAGGGACAAAATACTTTCTATATTTCATCAGTGTCATGGTTAGATCAGAAAAACTGAAACCTCAGAGGCAGTCAAGCAAGGAGAAATTTAATACAAGGTAAGGGGTGTTTACAATTTTATAGATACTAAGGTGATCCAATGATTTGATGCCTCCTGAAATCCACATCTTTGTTTCATCCCCTCCACTTGCCTGTGGGCAAAACCTATGACCTGCTTCTCATCAACACAGCATGGCAAAGATGATGAAAGTCATACCCATCATTATGTTACATTATATAGTACTCCATTCTGGCAGGCTGAAAGAATCTCCTTGTGGGATTAGTAATAAGAGGCCATGTTGGAGAAGCCTACATACAAGGAACTTCAGATGGCCTCTAAGAACTATGAGGGTACTTGAGGACCTGAGAATGAGATCCAATTAAGAGAACAAAGAGCCCCAAAAAGTTGAGGCCGTAAGTCATAAAGTCTCAAGGAAATAAATAATGTCATTAACCTGATGACCCTGGAATTCTTCCCCATTAGAATCTTCCCCAGTTGGGTCTCCACGTGAGAATGCAGCCTGGCCAATGCACTGATTGAGCAGAGGACATGGCTAAGTGGTGCACAGACCCCTGACCTCCAAAATCTGTGAGATAATACATGTTGTTTGAAGCTGCTAAATGTACGGTAATTTGTTAAATAGCAATAGAAAACTAATATACTCTTGGAAGGACTGAAGGAACAAGTTCAGAAAAAATCTGTTAGCTCTCTCTGATTTGCCCTGGAGGTCTTCCTGGATAGAAACTACCAAAGATCTGAAGTGCCTGCAGCCCCAAGAGGAATTATTTTTACCAAACAACTGATATCAAAGCAAAATCTTGAGGGACTTCCCTGGTGGCACAGTGGTTAAGAATCCGCCTGCCAATGCAGGGGTCACAGGTTCGAGCCCTGGTCCAGGAAGATCCACATGCCATGGAGCAACTAACACTGTGTGCCACAACTACCAAGCCTGCTCTCTAGAGCCCATGAGCCACAACTACTGAGCCCGTGTGCCACAGCTACTGAAGCCCATGCACCTAGAGTCCTGTGCTCTGCAACAAGAGAAGCCACCACAATGAGAAGCCCGGGCACCACAACGAAGAGGAGCCCCCACTGGCCGCAACTAGAGAAAGCCCACACGCAGCAATGAAGACCCAATGCAGACAAAAATAAAAAAAGATTAAAAAAAGCAAAATCTTGCATCAACAATGTTCCACCAACTATCCACTGGGCTGTGGGAGGGAAAAAATAGCTTCTGCTTTTCTTATGCCTTTAAAATATCTGAAGAGTACCTCACATTAGCTGAATGGAAACCAGAATACTGCTGGCAAGGCACTCAGTGAAATACAGTTCCCTCAAATTTGTAATATATATTTGGCATGTAGCAACAAATAAAAGATGGCAGCATAGTGATTAAAAGTACTAGCTCTGTCTGTGAATCTACTAAGTCTTAGGTATAAAATTTTATGAAATTCACTTAACCTCTCTAATCTCAAATTGTGTTTTCTATAAAATGTGAAAACTTTTATCTACCACATTGGGCTATAGAGAGGATTAAATATCTATGTATCTATGTAGCACATATAAATACCTCTAAAAATGTTTGCAATTATTTTTATGATTATTACTATTATTTCTGCTATCATTATTATTATTTACCATTAAATTTCTCTACATCTACACATCTTCCTTTTTCTGAAAAGAAAATGTTGTGTTCCTCCTGTTTTAAAACTAGATATTTCCAGTATGTTCTCATATCCTATTGATCAGTTCCTCTTCTTCTTCTGCCCCTTGGTTAACATTCTCTGCATGATCTTGCCACCCTTTCTAAATTCTATTTTCTTTCTCTACACTGTCAAAAGATTTAAGGTTGGTTTTTCAATATTCATTCCCTTTTAAAGTACCTCCCTATAATCTAGCTTCAGTGACTACTATTCTATTAAAACTCTGCTCTTCAAGTCACAAATTAACTTTTTCTTGACTGTTTTAATCTTCTTTAATTATTCCTCTTTCTTCCTGACCTCTTTTTAAAAAAGATTAAGTCAATGGAATATTTGTTGCTCCTAATAATTTTTGAGAGAAATATTAATGGGAAACCAACTACTTTCCAGATATAGAGATGAAAATATTGATAGTCCTTAGAGACTAGTGAGATAATGACTTGCCTCAATTTTAGTATAGCGTAATATAAACAAATCTAGTTAAGGAATAAAAAAAATTAACTGGAATATGTAGGAGAAGCTTCTCCTTGACTTAAGGCTTGAAACATACAGAGAAAAGATAAGAGAGGAGGTTGTGAGACAGCAGTGATGCATATTTTACCCTCTATCTTACTTTTTCCTTCCAAAGAATTGTGACTGTTTCAATTTCTCTCATTCTCCCTCTCCGACTTAATCTCAGGATTTATCAACTCTATTGATGAGAGCCAATTCTAAATGATAGCTGGATCACAAATCTAAAATGCACCCTTCACTCTTACTGGATCTTTTTTACCTTTGTGCTGAAGAGATTAGTGAAGGAAAAATGAAATACGGAAAGATTGATTGCTTGCTTGAATTACAGTTTTTGTTGACATATATGCTCAGTGAGAATCATTTTACCATGGGTCTTTAAAATTGTTTTTGTTTCACCTGAGTTAATAAATACACTAATTGTAGGTAACATATCTTGTCTTTTTCTTTTGCCTATCTCTACCCTTCCCAGACAACATTGAGCACAATATACACATATGTTATGTGCTCAAGAGATACTTATTGAAATGAATTCCAAACTATTGGTGTGAGCTTTCTATAACATGGCAAAGTAATATGTCTAAAGGTATTTGAAATTTATGATTCATATTAAGCTGTCTCTAAACACATAGGCAAATGGATGTATATTGCAAGAGTCTTTACAAGTTAAATACTACTTCACCAATAATTGGGTATATCAGAATAAGATGCCTTCTGTGTATTTTTAGTTTTAGGGAAAATTGCTTTTTTTCCTCTTTTTACTTTGTAAAAAGTATTTTCATTTCCATAGTCAGTAGGAAGTCAATCTACAGCAATTCTTAATATCCTTCAGAAAAACAGACAATGTCATTTTTTTTAATGTCATGGTTTGAGAGTTCCCATTTTTTCGGGACTATTACAAGAAAAAATTAAGTTAAATATAGGAAATTTAAAGAATTAATAGAAGATTCTCTAGAACACATTTTCATTCTTTACTCACTATTTCTTTTTTTAGTTATATATTTTCTAGTGTTTTTCCAATTTTAGTACAAATGTACTAAATTTTGTAAAAATAACTCCAGAAGACATATATTTTGTGTATGTCTTTATGACAAGTCATCTATTGCAGCAGGGAGAACAGTCTGTAGACTTGCCATCAAGATTCATTACCATCGTTATTGCTTCACATAAAGAGGGATTTAGCCTAAAAAGTAAAGCATAAGGACTTTGGGAGCTGCTGCCTAAAATGATATGAGAGTCTGAATTGTGCGAATGCAGATAAGGCAGTCTTGACAGGACTCTCTTTAGATTGAATGTACCAGTCACTGGTATTCTCTGGAAAATAAATGACTGCTTTTTAATTATCAACTCAAAATAATGCCATTTGGGATAAGTTACCAAGTTTATAGCTGAATGTACAACTTAAATTTAATTTATAGATGAACATGAAGCAAAGTAAAGAAAAAACTTTGCCAGTGAACTTAGAAATTATATGGTTAATTTAAATGTAGTCATAGCATAAATCAATACGAGGAATAATTAAATGCAGTAGAAATCAAATATTCTTTCACTGTTTTAATCTATCCCATTTAAAGGCACCCTGCAAATGTGGTACATTTTTACTATTTTTAAAAATGCTGTGCAGTAGAAACTAACACAGCATTGTAAAACAACTATACCCCAATTTAAAAAAAAAAAGCACTGAAACTAAAAAAAAAATTTAAATGTAGGGATATTTATCAGTTGTTGGGAGATGGTTATACAGCTGTGGGCCATTCCTTGATGACTGAATTCCCCTTATACTGTCCAGTGACCACTTCATCAGAATTACATGGTTTGTACAATCATTGTTCAGATTACTTGGCCCTACTTCAGTCATAATCAATATTTGGCATAGGAATTTAAAATTTTTCCAAGCTTCTCTGGTTATTTTAATATACACTGACATTTGAGAACCATGACTCAGAAGGATAGAAATTCCTATATTCAAATGCTTTTTATCACCATCAAACATTTGTAAACTAGAAAGATTCACATCATAAAGGAAACTTCAAAGAGGAAGAAAATAATCCTCACAAAATTCATACTCATATGATTTTTAGTGTAAAAATGTATTATGATAAAAGGAGATAGGAGACCTTACCAAAGACCAATATCCTAAACCCTGGGGATATAGGGATAAAAACAAAACAAAATAAAAACAAAAAAGATGTCTGCTCTCAAAGCAGCATCCACATTTCTTCCCACTACAATCTAGTAGGAGGAAGCAGAAAATAATACCATAGTAAGTAAACTATTTATGATGTAGGAAACAATGTATGACTTCATTCATTTTTGAAGGCTATATTATGAAATTTTCCATTGCACATATTCTTCTCAGCAATTTAACGATATTGTACTCTGGTCTTCACCCTTTCCTGTGGTTGTTTTCAGCTGATAGCTGGACTTCTATTTATAAATTACCTGTGTTTATATGCCTGCCGCCATGGTGGAGGCTGGGCAAGGTGCTCCTCTAGCCCTTCCTTCTTACCTCAGTGCCTGAACAGAACAAGGCCAACCAGTAGTAGCTTCTCAGGAGCTGCCAGATCTGTGAGGGCTCAGAAGGGTGGTTATGCTTTCAACACATTGTAAAGGGTCAGGTTGCCCAGGCTGGGTGAGTCGAGTTTGGGCGTATACAGGCTTGGGCTTAAATTCATTTATTGATGCATTGGACACAATAAAACCACAACTGTTATCAAAAAGTTCCCCCCTACCCCCCTTTTTCTTGTTCTCCCATTGGAAATAGCTTTAAAAAGAAAAAAGATTAAAAAAAAAAAAAAAACCCTGAAAGTCTGTGTAATGTCCTTAGTCTCTTCTTGGTAGGCTCTGAATTCCAATTTTTCATTTCCCAACACCATGAGAATCAATGTTTTGGTCTCTTAACAATGATTTTCTGCTTAATTTCTCCAATTCTGACTCCATGCATACACAGCATATGTGCTGACAAATGCTTTCTTAGATTCCTATCAGTATGTAGTAAATTACCACACTAGGGGGCTGTAACAACACTCTTACTATCTCACAATTTGCTTGTGTCAGGATTATAAGCATGCTTATAGTTGGTTCCTCTGCTCACAGTCACACAAGAATGCAAGTTGTTGGCTAGACTGTGTTCTCATCTAGAGGCTTGACTGAGGAAGAATTCACTTCCAAGTTCGTTCAGGTTGTTGGAATAATTCATTTCTTTGTGTCTGTATGACTGAGGCATTTTGCTGGCTGTCAGAAAGAGATTGCCCTCATCCTAAAGGATGCTCAACATTCCTAGAGTCTTCGGTAGTTTTTTCCATGTGGGCTTCCACTACTTGGCTACTGCCTTCTTCAAGCCAACAAGAGTTTCCCACTTCAAATAGAAACTTAATTAAGTTATAGAGGCATCCACCTGATTAAGTGAGGTGCTCCCAGAACAATCCGCTTTGGATGACCTAAATATCAACTAATTCGAAACTTTGCAAAATTCTTTCACCTTTTTGCCTCCCCCCAATCTAGTGAGATTTTTGCAAGTCCTAATTGCTGCTTTCTCTTCAAGTTGTGCCCCTTTAAGTGAGTTGACAAATATCCCATGAGGAAAATAATCTCCCTTCTTCCCCCCCTCAAATCTTGCTGCCTTTGTTGTTCTCTGTACCTTCAACGTTCTCTTTCTTATTTTGTTAGTATGATTGTTTGTGGTTTTTAATCCAGTTTTTATAGTTGTTCCCAGGGAAAATATTCCTTCTGATACCAGTTGCTTCATCAGACCTCGAAGCAGAGTTTGATGGTACACAATTATTTTAATCTTTTGCAAAACGTAAACCTTTCTTCTTTGAAATTGGATTTCTTTGGTTTTATATAATAAATTACATAAGATATAACCTGGGGCAGTTGGGTTAGACATGAAAAGCAAACGCACACAAGCTGAAATAAACAAGTGGGACTCATCAAGCTAAGAAGCTAGTACAATAAAGGAAAAAAATCAATAAACTGAAAGCTCTGTATGGAAAACAGTATGGTCTTTCCTCAAAAAATTAAAAATTGAACTACCATATGAATCAGCAATCCCACTCTTGGGTATATATTTATAGGAAGTGAAATTGATACCTTGAAGAAATATCTGCACACCCATGTTCATTTTACCACTGTTCACAACAGCCAAGATATGGAAGCAACATAAATGTCCCTCAATAAATGAATGGATAAAGAAAATGTGATATGTATGTGTGTGTGTCTGTGTATACACAAGCATATACAAATATATACATATATACATAATAGAACATTATTCCGCCATAAAAAAAGAAGGATATCCTGCTATTTGTGACAACATGGATGGAGTTGGAGGGCATTGTGCTAAGTTAAATAAGCCAGGTGGTGAAAGACCAATGCTGTGTGGTATCATTTATATGTAGAATCTAAAAGGAAAAAAAAAAGCTAATTTCATAGAAACAGAGAATAGAATGATGACTGCCAGGAGCTGCGGTTGGGGGGGGGCACTTAAATGGGATGATGTAGGTCAAAGGTACAAATTTTCAGTTGTAAGAAGATTAAGTCCTAAGGATCAAATGTACAGCATGGTGACTATACTTAATATGGTATTGTATATATTTGAAAGTTGCTGAGAATAGATCTTAAACATTCTCATCACACTAATAAAAAGAGTTAGCTATGTGATGAATGTGTTAATTATCCTGATCTTGGTAATCATTCCACAATGTATATGCATATCAAATCATCATGTTGTACACTTTAAATACAGGAAATTATATTTGTCAATTATTTCTCAATAAAATTTAAACAAAACAAACAAAAATAAACTTGAACAGCCTTCCAAATTGTTTAGGGAAAAGGATATTCCTTAGAGAAAAAAGATATCTGTCAAAATGTGGTTTAAATGATATAAATAGGAAACTGTCTTTTGATCTGGCTTCCTAACATGAGTAGTAGACAAAGGCTTGACTTATGCTGTCTTCACTTTGATATCATCTCCAGTAGTTAAGTCAATGACGCCAAGATATATGTTTATTAATAATTGTAAAAGGTACTTTAAAAATAGATACCTAAATATACATAATGTTCCATGTAACATCAGTTGAAAGAATAACCCACCGCCAATATCAAAGACACTCATCACTTTCTGTTTTTGTGTAACCCCTCCTTCAGCCTTCTCATAACAATATGTTGATCATCTAATCAAATTTTCATATAATTCTATTAGATTAACTCAATAAACTAAGAAATAGGAAGGGTCTTAAATTTTTTTTGAACTTAACAGAAGTCTGCAAATCAGCATTCAGTATTTTGTTTTTTCCTGCTAGTTTTCCTCCAATTGCAGCAATAAAAATGCTTTAAAGATCCCAATTACCCATTGCTGTCACACGTTGCCAAGCTTCCAAGGTAAAGAACTTTTCAAATACAGTCAGGTGTAGTAGAAGTTATTATCAGAAAATAAATCTTTCAAATGAAGAACAGCATTCTTTGCATGTTATATAACCTCCTGCTCTTTTTCTTACTAGACTGAAATATCAGGAATTTAAACCTAGTTTTAAAGATCTTTATCCAAAGAGCTTCTGTTAACATCTTTGGTAACCTTAAATGTTAGCAATTATAACCACTGGATCAATACTTTTCACGTTTTCTTGCTTAAATATCTACTGCAAGAACTTTAGTTCTATTATTTAGAAAAAAGCTAAACCCACTACTCAATGTCAATGTTATTAGGGGTGATTCATTAGCACACTCAGACAAAGATCTAGTCAAGTTTTGAGTACATAATATCTGCACAGAAATTGACAAACTAATGACTTCTGAAAGGAGGGAGAGGACACTATATTAAGGCAGGTGTGAAAACAAAGGAAAATGATGACATCTGAAAAATTCAGAACTATACTATATAGGAGCAGCCCATTTTATGTAGACTATCTAGTTGGAAATGAGAGTGGATAAGTTAAATAACTTGTCTTTAAAGTAGTTTTGCTATAGCAAACACACCATTTTCCCCCCATAGAGCATAATGTGCCTTGAGGAAGGAAAAGGAAGGATTGATATCACATGAATATATTCATATAGGAAGCAATATATTCATATAGGAATAATTCTGGGTCCTGAGCATAAAGAGCTTCTCCCTCCCTGTAATTATTCCTTATTTTGAACATGAATTTTATGGAGAATATGTATATGTGTGTATATGTACATATATATGTACATATATTATATGAACAGAAGGAAACTTCTGTTGGATGTTTAGCATTAACATCTATTCTTCCAATTTGACGTTTGTTACATATATTCTCCATTAACTGAAACTATTCCAATAAGCAAATATTATGGGATGCTTGCACAACAGGTTACCGAAAAGAAATAGTTTCCATCTAATACTATAAATATCACCATGAGTTTTTGGAACAGATTTCATTGAAAGCAATAATTTGTTCCATAAATGTCTGGAAGAGCCTATATAAAGCACTTTTCTGTTGTAACTCAAAATCGACAGTCAAATATTTAGTGTCTCTTTAGAAACCTAAATCAAATAGAATTTCTAATGAGTGCTTAGCAGAGATGCTTGCACATATTAAGTGTCTAATAGATATTTAGAGTATATTAATTGATACATATTATTCTCCATCAAACTAATTTTGACATTTCTCTACTTTTTTGTTACCAGCTTGTCATCATTTTTGGTTAGGGTGATAATTTTTTTCTATCCTGATTGTCACATACTGTTGATTTAAGAAAAGTGATTCATAATTGATCTTTTTAATATCCCTTCCCTGTTAAGTCTACAGGTAAATTATTCACAGGAGAAGCTAAAAATAATATCTAAACTCCTTAACGATGAAGAATTCTTGAGAATTATGGAATGATACCTTGTGTGTGTGTATGTGTATGTGTGTGTATATACACAACCATACATAATATATATATACTGTACATATATATACACACATATACATATATGTACAAATATGTATACATTATCTGGATATAATATATCATATAGGTATATAATATAGTAAATTTAGTATTTTCCCACCATCAATTTCTTTCCTCTCTGCATTCACGCTATCACCTCACTGAAAGGTAAAGTCTATGCCCCCAATTACTTGAATCTGAGCTGACTTGTGATTGCTTTGTTCAATTGAGTACACTATAAGTGATGTTGCATGATTTCTGTAACTAGATCATAAGATACTAACCATAATGTAAAAAGTACATCTACCCTGAGATCTCCAGCTGTGAGGAAGCCCAAGCTAGCCAAGTGAAAAAGCTAGTTGAAATCATTAACTCCTATAACCAAGAGAGATAATAGTGTCACCTATGTGGTGACTTTGAGGATTATTTGCTATGCAGCAAAAGATACTAAAACAGTATTCATCACCAAAATCACAATTCCACTGTAAAAAAACGACAATGATTTGTAGTGGTTTTGGGATTAGGCAATCAGTAACATCTGGAAGTGATCTGATGACATGGCTGGTAAGAGATTTAAAGAGATGGAAGAAAATGTTCATGGAGGCTGGGAAAAGAGATCATTATTTTGTAATGGCAGAAATTTGTATAAACTGCCATCCTTTCATAGAATAAGTATCTAATAAGCATGGATATTTCTGGGGGGAATTTTCAGGCAGAAAACAGAAAGTAGCTACTGCTTCTTCAAGCTGTCTATGTTAAAATCTAAGACAAGAAATGAACAACAACAAGAACAAAAGAAGTGTCTGGTTTACAAGAAAACTTTAAAGGAAATAATTAAAGGGCCTAGGATTCACTGAGTTCAAGCATAAGGCTATTTCTTATCACCTGTTTCTCTCAGGGGAAAAAAAAGTCTCAAACTGTGAAATGGAATGAAGACAAAGAACCTCAGTTGCCAGTAGTATAAAAGTGACCTATGAATGAAATATGGACCATCAACAGAGGTCTCATATCCATTAAAATAATTGAAAGGAATATAGTGCAGATGCATGTCTACAAATTGATAATCTAAATGAAATGGACAAATTTCTGGAAAGACACATTATCAACCTAACACAAAATAAATAGAAAACATGAATATTCCTATATTTATTAAAGTAATTAAAGTTGAAGTTAAAAGCCTTCCTGCAAAGAAGTTTCCACGTTCAGATGGTTTCACTGGTGAATTTCACCAAATAATTTTTTTTAATTATTATTTTAAAAAATTATTATTAAAAAAATAATAATAATAACTGAAAGCTTAGAAAACTATTTCACAAAAAAGGAAGGCTATTTTCCACATTATTTTATGAGGTCAGTGTTTCCTATATAACAAGGTTAACCAAAGATTTACATTAGAAGAAAGCTACACACCAATATTTCACATAAACATAAACCTAAAAATCTCTCACTAAAAAAAAAAGAAGTAAATATGTGAGGTGATGGATGTGAGTTAACGTAATAACTTGATGGTGGGAATCCTTTCATAATGTATATGTATATCAAATCATCCCATTATACAGTTTAATATATTACAATTTTATTTGTCCAATATACTTCAATAAGGCTAAAAACGGCTCAGATATTTTAGTTTCAAAATAAAAATGCATTCTATTCAAATATTAAAAAAAATCATTTAAAATGTTTTATCAAAACATATCCAGTAATATATGAGGAGTATTATATACTATGTACAAGTATCCAGTAATATATGAAACATACACCACAAACAAGTAGTATTTATTTAGAGAATTAAAGATAAAAAACAATAACACTACAACTAAATATAATAATGAAATACTACATTCATTCTCCCTAGGCTCAAAAACATAGTAAGAAGAGCCACCCTCTCCATTCTGTTAAACATTGTGCTGGGATCCTAAAAAGTGCAATAAGATAAGAAAAGTGAATCAAAGGCCTACACATTGGAAAAATAAATGAAACTACCTTTATGAAAAATGACATAATTTTATATTTCAAAAAGTCTAAGAAAGCTACAAAAATGCAGACAAAACTCATATATGAGGTAAAGAATATCCAGGATATGTCATATTATAATTTTACATAATAAAATATAATTATGTATATTTTAATATAGTACTATAGATAATTATATATATAAATATAATCAAATACTATATATTATCAAGGAAAAATATGACGTTGAATTTTAAATGTTAAAGTATTGTGTAAATGCCACTTAAAGTAACTTCAAAACATAAAATTCTCAGGGATATGTTTAGCAAAATGCCACAAAATCTATACATTGAAAACTACAAGACACTACTGAAAGAAACTAAAGAAATCCCACAAAAACATATTAATAAAAACTTTTGTAAGTGAAAAAAATAAATATATAAAGTCAAGGATCTCCACCTTTCCATGTACAATAAAAAATTTTAGAGATGTACAATATTCTTGAATTAAAAGGTTCAATATTGTTCAGATTTAATTCTCTCCAAATTGATCTGTAAATTTAGTACAATCCTAATTAAAAACTCTGCCAAGCAATTTTTAAAAAGAATAATGGAATGTGAAAATTTTTATTTCTTTCTTTTAATACTTAACAAAAAGTTATTGTACTAAATAAAGGCAGTGAAGTATTTGACAAAAGGATAAATCAATGAAACAAAATACAGAGTTCATAATTACTTGTGCATATATATGATTCATTGATCAATACAGATTTCAACCTAATTTAAATGGGAAAAAGACAGTCTTTTCCAATACGGTATTAGAAAAATTATATATCCAAATTAGGGGAGAAAGAAAAGTTTTACCTTGACTTCTCACCAGAGAAAAAGTAAGGAAAACTGTATTATATCTAAATGCAAAAGCTGAGTTTGTAAAATTTAAGATAGGAACACAGGACAGAATCTTCTCTACCTGGGCATAGAAAAAGATTACTCGGAAAGGACACAAAAAGCAAGAACATAAAATTTTTTAAAAAATAATAAATTACTGTCACAAACTGAGGATCTCATGCACTGTTGGGGTCTGTTGGACTATTTGCTCTGGGGGAATCCATTCTCCCATAAGAAGTCTGAGTAGCCTGAAATCTCTGTGCAGTGAGGAACCCCAACTTTGCCACATAGAGAGAACATGTGAAGTCAGAAATGCCCAACCAGCATCCATTTTTTCCTGCCATCCCACACAAGTGCCAGTCCTGTGAATGAAAAAGCTCTTAGAGGACCACAACTTTGGCTACCACCTGAGTGTAATCATTTTAGGGACACCAAATTAGAACCAACCAGATATTCAACCTCTAGAACCTTGAGAGATGTCATTAAATTGTTTCTTTATCAAGTCACTAAGATTTGGAGTGTATTATTATAATAGGAACAGGATTGTAAACAACTGACTTGGTTTCATATGCAGGTGGCACAGGCAAGCTAGTATACCATACTCTATCTGGGGCCTAAAAAAAAATGCCCACAGTAACAAAGACAATAAAAATATTAATCCTCTACCTGCTCATGATAATTTGTACTTCAAATTTTTGAATTAAACTTTTTCCAGGGATAAATACTGTAAATACTCTCAGGAGAAAATTATTTGTTAATTCACAAGTGTGTTAGAAAAAATGGAAACACTGAAGATTCTCTATTAATGCCATGGGGAAGTTAAATTCAGAGAAAACAAAAGGACCAGACAGTGGAGGTCAATTTCATTTCCAACTTTTGACCGTAGCCAAATCTGACATAATACATTAATTGATAGGAAAGTAGGCTTATTTTAATCCAAGTTGACTTCCATCTGGGTCTTGTAAACAATTATGTATATTTGATACCTAATATCTATACCCAGAAGACAGTAAAATAATCCAGAAAAATATAACATCACTTTTCCTTTTTTTTAATGTTGAACTCATTAACTTTTTAATCGGTTTTTCTAATGAAGTAATTGTTTTTGACTTCCTAGAATAAAGAAAATATATTTTAAATTTATGCTTAAAAAATAATTCAAGTTTGATTTATCTTAGAGTGAAATTTAAGTATAGACTGTGACTTTCTTGTTAATTGTTCTTAATTTCTGGAACCAAAAATTTCTATTTCTATATAATGCCTCAGAAAGATAACTCTGATATATTCTATAATATATATGGATTGTCAAAAAGCACTAGTCTAGAAATTATGGAACCAGTGTCTTAGATCTGTTCTCTGCTACTAATTAGAATATCAATTTTGGTTAAAGTTTCAAAAGACAGTGACTAGTTGGCATGCTTTCCTTTACCTTCTGCCAATAGAAGAGAAATGATACAGATCATGATTAACCATTAGGCCAAAGTAGAGAGACCACTGAGCCCAGCCCCTAGCAAATTTATGATATCCATGTAGCACAAGTGAGGAATAAACATTTGTTCTAAAAAAGCACTAAGAGATAAAGTCACAGCATAATATAACTTATCCTGATGATAAAAATAATTGACTGTGGAAGTAAAGTGTTGCCGTCTCTCTCCCTCTCTCTCTGTCTCACACACACACACACATAAACACCCCACACACCATAAACCCTTCACTTAGAAGTCATATAGCAGTTGATAGGGACATTGTTCTCAAAGTCTGAAAGAGTGACATTTGTGCTATGCAAAGGTGACCTATCTGGAAAAGCTGCCATTCTAATAACTCAGAAGACAGACCATTTACTTATGAACTTTTATCATATGAGAAGAAAATATAATGTGAAATAGTTTTAACAATAAAAGTAGTTAAATATATAGTAGTGTCAGTTGATTGCTGTTGACTGTATTTGGCAAATTAGTATTAGAAAGAGCTAAGCGCAGAAATAAAATGTCTGATTTTGCAAGTAGTAATGAAAGGGAATAAAGAGAGTCTACAAATTCAGGGACATGTAAGACTGAAAGAGACAACTGCTTCTCAACCTCAAAAGATAAAAAAAAATAAACAGAACTGCTTTGACCAACAAGGTTTAATCCAAAGTCAGCCTTGAAGACAGGATGAAATCAAGGGTATGTCCATGACACCACTGATTAAACCCCTGAATGACCTGAAGTGGTAACATAAATTCTTTCAATTGCAAGATGACTTCAAAAAATAGACTAAAAGTTGTGGCATTCCCACAAAACTTGTAGGCTTTGTGATGAAAGAGCAAAGATATACAGCAAATCTTAGGAGGATGTCTATAAGAACAAAAACTGGAAATATTGAAATTGATATAAGTAACTGATTGGATTCAAATATATAAGATATCCATTCAATTTTAGGCTAACAACTACTAAACAACCTATATTCTGGACTTTAATAAAAATAACTTTTGCCACTTTGAGACTTAACATGATTTTTCAGCCTGCAACCCTCTACAGACAAAATCCCTCAATGCCATTTTCAAATATGGCTAAGGAGGGTCACGGAAAATATTAAAATTTCCTATGGACAGTACAAAAGGTCACACAGGACAAGGTACTAGGAATTCTTTCCCAGTAAAATATTTCTTATCACTAGTAGGGGGGGATCCTTTCAAAGTTTTCTTAGTGAAATATCTGAGTTACTACAAACCAGCGACTAACATATACCCCACATGTTTTCCCATTTTTCAAAGGAGAATGCAATTCTATTCATCCTGTCTCTGTTCTACCATGTATATTCAGCATACGAGGACAAATATCTTTTTTTTTTAAAGTTAATACATCTACAGATGGAGAGAAGCAACTCAGTGGGCTGAAATAGAGACAAAGATTATAATTTGGTATAGTAAATAATATTAGTTTTATAACAAAGGGAACAAAACCATTTCTGCAAATTTGAGTTTATATCTTATCTTAGCAAAGCTTACACAGAGCCAGCAATTTATAAAACCTTTTTATGGGCAATCGGTGGAATAATGCATTAGACTTGGAACAGTAATTTGTTTAGACTAAGATTGCGTTGTTCCATTCTAATTTTAAGTGCTTTAACGTATACCAAACTCACTTATAATTAGGCTTCTTAACAATGCTCTATCTTGTTTTTTGAAATTTTGATGCACTGAAGCCTCTTTTTGCTTAGAAATGTCCCCAAATATAAAGCATTTTCCTTTCTCCAAAAAACATTTTCTAAGTTATGTTTAACTTTGTATCTCAGTCATTAACAAAGAAAAGTGTTAGTATAAAATCACCCTAAAGGTTTTGCAGTTGAAAGAATTGTGAATGCCAGACTCTACATTTCTATATACTTCAGAGATACTTAGACATGGCAAAGCTATTTTGACCAATTTGCCACCTATTTGGAATTTTCAAACATATTTAAGTGTGAGCTTTTGACACACGTTGAAGTTTATGCCTTGCTTGAATTCTATTTTCAGATACAGAAAATCCCTGGCTTGTTAGCAGTCTCTGTTTTCCTGATTCTTACACCCTATAAACAAGATCTCTTTGTATTATCTAAAATTCCCAGAAAATATCCATTACAAAAATTATCCCTCCTTAAAAGTCACAGTAAGAATATATAGACTTTGATTTTAAGGGTTCCAAAGCAGGCAGGATAACCTTCAAACATGAAGGGTAATTACATGAAAAGAGTGGATCAGATATTCTCTCTTGTTGGGTTCTTTCTTATCCAGGAAAAGTAGGTTTAATTCAACATGAGGGATTTTAGAAAATCACACATTAGAAAGGAGTACAGCAGTCAAACTGTCATAGTTATTCCCCAGAAATTACTAAAGTGAATGTACACATAAGATAAAGAGAGTAGCCAATGATTTCCTGAGAAACTTATTTTAAAGGAATTCCCAAGGATGACATTAATAAAAGAAAGAAGACAGAGTGGGCTTCTGGCAGATCGTTACTGTGAATTTATATATAAAATTCAAGACCCACTGTACTTATTCACTTTTGATAAATCAAGTAGTTATTGAGTTAAAATGTGCTTAAGCTCATGTTTGGAAAATAAATAAGAAGGCCAATAGAATTTCTCCAGGTTTTTATGAAATATTGATGGCTAACTTGAAGATTCAGATGAAAGCCAAAATATGAAGGCTAAGTGCTATTCATAAGGCGAAAGAAACTATTGCTCACTAGCCATAAAGAATAATATTGACATATCATACTTTTAACTTTGCTAGTGAAAATTATTCAAATGCTCAAAGCTAGAAATTATTTCTATTAGCGAGTAGAGAAAGAGTCATAATCCATGCTATATAGAGAGCTCATATAAAGCAATAATCAAAAAAATCAGCAACCCAATAAAAATATGGTTGTAAGGAGGAGCTTCAAGATGGCGGAAGAGTAAGACATGGACATCACCTTCCTCCCCACAAATACATAAGAAATACATCTACATGTAGAACATCTCCTACAGAACACCTACTGAACGTTGGCATAAGACCTCAGACCTCCCAAAAGGCAAGAAACTCCCCACGTACCTGGGTAGGGCAAAAGAAAAAAGAAAAAACAGAGACAAAAGAATAGGGACGGGACTTGCACCAGTGGGAGGGAGCTGTGAAGGAGGAAAGGTTTCCACACACTAGGAAGGCCCTTTGCGGGCAGAGACTGCGGGTGGCGGAGGGAGGAAGCTTCAGAGACAGGGAGGAGAGCGCAGCAACAGGGGTGTGGAGGGCAAAGCGGAGAGATTCCCACACAGAGGATTGGTGCCGACCAGCACTCGCCAGCCCGAGAGGCTTGTCTGCTCCCCCACTGGGGCGGGCAGGGGTTGGGAGCTGAGGCTCGGGCTTCGGTCGGATCGCAGGGAGAGGACTGGGGTTGGCGGTGTGAACACAGCCTGATGGGACTAGTGCACCACAGCTAGCCGGGAGGAAGTCCAGGAAAAACACTGGAGCTGCCGAAGAGGCAAGAGAGTTTTTCTTGCCTCTTTGTTTCCTGGTTCGCAAGGAGAAGGGATTAAGAGTGCTGCTTAAAGGAGCTCCAGAGACGGGCGTGAGCCATGGCTATCAGCGCGGACCCCAGAGACAGGCATGAGACACTAAGGCTGCTGCTGCCACTACCAAGAAGCCTGTGTGCAAGCACAGGTCACTCTCCACACCTCCCATCCTGGGACCCTGTGCAGTCCGCCACTGACAGGGTCCCGTGATCCAGGGACAACTTCCCCGGGAGAACACATGGTGCGCCTCAGGCTGGTGCAACGTCATGGGGGCCTCTGCCGCTGCAGGCTCGCCCCGCATAACGTACCCTCCCTCCCCCTGGCCTGAGTGAGCCAGAGCCCCCGAATCAGCTGCTCCTTTAACCCCGTCCTGTCTGGGCGAAGAACAAATGCCCTCAGGGGACCTACATGCAGAGGCGGGGCCAAATCCAAAGCTGAACCCCAGGAGCTGTGCGAACAAAGAAGAGAAATGGAAATCTCTCCCAGCAGCCTCAGGAGCAGCGGATTAAATCTCCACAATCAACTTGATGTACCCTGCATCTGTGGAATACCTAAATAGACAATGAATCATCCCAAATTGAGGAGGTGGACTTTGGGAGCAAAAATATACATATATTTTTCCCTTTTTCTCTTTTTGTGAGTGTGTATGTGTATGCTTCTTTGTGTGATTTTGTCTGTATAGCTTTGCTTTTACCATTTGTCCTAGGGTTCTGTATGTCCGTTTCTTTTTTGTTTTTTTTAATTTTTTTTTTTAGTACAGCTTTTAGCGCTTGTTATTGGTGGATTTGTGTTTTGGTTTGGTTGCTCTCTTCTTTCTTTTTTTTAAATTTTTTTTCAATAATTGTTTTTATTTCAATAACTTTATTTTATTTTACGTTATTTTATTTTATTTTATTTTAGAGTCTTCTTTCTTTCTTACTTTCTTTTTCTCCCGTTTATTCTGAGCCGTGTGGATGACAGGCTCTTGGTGCTCCAGCCAGGCATCAGGGCTGTGCCACTGAGGTGGGAGAGCCAAGTTTAGGACATTGGTCCATAAGAGACCTCCCAGCTCCATGTAATGTCAAACAGCAAAAATATCCCACAGATCTCCATCTAAACACCAAGACCCAGCTCCACTCAACGACCAGCAAGCTACAGTGCTGGACACCCTATGCCAAACAACTAGCAAGACAGGAACACAACCCCACCCATTAGCAGAGAGGCTGCCTAAAATTATAATAAGGTCACAGACACCTCAAAACACACCACCAGACGTGGATCTGCCCACCAGAAAGACAATATCCAGCCTCATCCATCAGAACACAGGCACTAGGTCCCTCCACCAGGAAGCCTACACAACCCACTAAACCAAACTTAGCCACTGGGGGCAGACAACAAAAACAACGGGAACTACAAACTTGCAGCCTGTGAAAAGGAGACCCCAAAAACAGTAAGTTAAGCAAAATGAGAAGACAGAGAAACACACAGCAGATGAAGGAGCAAGGTAAAAACCCACCAGACCTAAAAAAAGAAGAGGAAATAGGCAGTCTACCTGAAAATGAATTCAGAAAAATGATGGTAAAGATGATCCAAAATCTTGGAAATAGAATGGAGGAAATACAAGAAACTTTTAACAAGGACCTAGAACAACTAAAGAGCAAACAGACAGTGATGAACAACACAATAAAAGAAATTAAAAATCCTCTAGAAGGGATCAATAGCAGAATAACTGAGGCAGAAGAACGGATAAGTGACCTGGAAGATAAAAGAGTGGAAATAACTACTGTAGCGCAGAATAAAGAAAAAAGAATGAAAAGAATTGAGGAAAGTCTCAGAGACCTCTGGGACAACATTAAATGCACCAACATTCGAATTATAGGGGCCCCAGAAGAAGAAGAGAAAAAGAAATGGACTGCAAAAATATTTAAGAGATTATAGTTGAAAATTTGCCTAATATGGGAAAGGAAATAGTTAATCAAGTCCAGGAAGCACAGAGAGTCCCATACAGGATAAATCCAAGAAGAAACACGCCAAGACAAATATTAATCAAACTATCAAAAATTAAATACAAAGAAAAAATATTCAAAGCAGCAAGGGAAAAAAAACAAATAACACACAAGGTAATTCCCATAAGGTTAGCAGCTGATCTTTCAGCAGAAACTCTGCAATCCAGAAGGGAGTGGCAGGACATATTTAAAGTGATGAAGGGGAAAAACCTACAACCAAGATTACTCTACCCAGCAAGGATCTCATTCAGATTTAGGGAGGAATTAAAACCTTTACAGACAAGCAAAAGCTAAGAGAATTCAGCATCACCAAACCAGCTTTACAACAAATGCTAAAGGAACTTCTCTAGGCAGGAAGCACAAGAGAAGGAAAAGACCTACAATAACAAACACAAAACCAATAAGAAAATGGTAATAGGAACATACATATCGATAATTACCTTAAATGTAAATAGATTAAATGCTCCAACCAAAAGATATACACTGGTTAATGGATACAAAAACAAGACCCATATATATGCTGTCTACAAGAGACCCACTTCAGACCTAGGGACACATACAGACTGAAAGTGAGGGAATGGAATAAGATATTCCATGCAAATGGAAATCAAAAGAAAGCTGCAGTAGCAATTCTCATATCAGACAAAATAGACTTTAACATAAAGACTATTACAAGAGACAAAGAGGACACTACATAATGATCAAGGGATCAATCCAAGAAGAAGATATAACAATTGTAAATATTTATGTACCCAACATAGGAACACCTCAATACATAAGGCAAATAATAACAGCCATAAAAGCGGGAATCAACAGTAACACAATCATAGTAGGGGACTTTAACACCCCACTTTCACCAATGGACAGATCATCCAAAATGAAAATAAATAAGGAAATACAAGCTTTAAATGATACATTAAACAAGATGGACTTAATTGATATTTATAGGACATTCCATCCAAAAACAACAGAATACACTTTCTTCTCAAGTGCTCATGGAACACTCTCCAGGATAGATCATATCTTGGGTCACAAATCAAGCCTATACAAACACAGCAAGGCTAAACAATACACTACTTAATAACCAAGAGATCACTGAAGAAATCAAAGAGGAAATCAAAAATACCTAGAAACAAATGACAGTGAAAACACGACGACCCAAAACCTATGGGATGCAGCAAAAGCAGTTCTAAGAAGGAAGTTTATAGCAACACAATCCTACCTTAAGAAACAAGAAACATCTCGAATAAACAACCTAACCTTACACCTAAAACAATTTGAGAAAGAAGAACAAAAAAACCCTAAAGTTAGCAGAAGGAAAGAAATCATAAAGATCAGATCAGAAATAAATGAAAAAGAAATGAAGGAAACGATAGCAAAGATCAATAAAACTAAAAGCTGGTTCTTTGAGAAGATAAACAAAATTGATAAACCATTAGCCAGACTCATCAAGAAAAAAAGGGAGAAGACTCAAATCAATAGAATTAGAAATGAAAAAGGAGAAATAACAACTGACACTGCAGAAATACAAAGGATCATGAGAGATTACTACAAGCAACTCTATGCCAATAAAATGGACAACCTGGAAGAAATGGGAAAATTCCTAGAAATGCACAACCTGCCGACACTGAACCAGGAAGAAATAGAAAATATGAACAGACCAATCACAAGCACTGAAATTGAAACTGTGATTAAAAATCTTCCAACAAACAAAAGCCCAGGACCAGATGGCTTCACAGGTGAATTCTATCAAACATTTAGAGAAGAGCTAACACCTATCCTTTTCAAACTCTTGCAAAATATAGCAGAGGGAGGAACACTCCCAAACTCATTCTACAAGGCCACAATCACCCTGATACCAAAACCAGATAAAGATGTCACAAAGAAAGAAAACTACAGGCCAATATCACTGATGATCATAGAGGTAAAAATCCTCAACAAAATACTAGCAAACAGAATCCAACAGCACATGAAAAGGATCATATACCATGACCAAGTGGGGTTTATCCCAGGAATGCAAGGATTCTTCAATATACTCAAATCAATCAATGTGATACACTATACTAACAAACTGAAGGAGAAAAACCATATGATCATCTCAATAGATGCAGAGAAAGCTTTTGACAAAATTCAACACCCATTTATGATAAAAAACCCTCCAGAAAGTAGGCATAGAGGGAATTTACCTCAACATAATAAAGGCCATATATGACAAACCCACAGCCAGCATCGTCCTCAATGGTGAAAAACTGAAACCATTTCCACTAAAATCAGGAACAAGACAAGGTTGCCCACTCTCACCACTATTATTCAACATAGTTTTGGAAGTTTTAGCCACAGCAATGGGAGAAGAAAAAGAAATAAAAGGAATCCAAATCGGAAAAGAAGAAGTAAAGCTGTCACTGTTTGCAGATGACATGATACTATACATAGAGAATCTTAAAGATGCTACTGGAAAACTATGGGAGCTAATCAATGAATTTCGTAATGTAGCAGGATACAAAATTAATACACAGAAATCTCTTGCATTCCTATACACTAATGATGAAAAATCTGAAAATGAAATTAAGAAAACACTCCCATTTACTATTGCAACAAAAAGAATAAAATACCTAGGAATAAACCTACCTAAGGAGACAAAAGACCTGTATGCAGAAAATTATAAGACACTGATGAAAGAAATTAAAGGTGATACAAACAGATGGAGAGATATACCATGTTCTTGGATTGGAAGAATCAACATGGTGAAAATGACTATACTACCCAAAGCAATCTACAGATTCAATGCAATCCCTATCAAACTACCACAGGCATTTTTCACAGAACTAGAACAAAAAAACTCACAATTTGTATGGAAACACAAAAGACCCCGAATAGCCAAAGCAATCTTGAGAAAGAAAAATGGAGCTGGAGGAAGCAGGCTTCCTGACTTCAGACTATACTACAAAGCTACAGTAATCAAGACAGTATGGTACTGGCACAAAAACAGAAATATAGATCAATGGAACATGATAGAAAGCCCAGAGATAATCCCCCACACATATGGTCACCTTATCTTTGATAAAGGAGGCAAGGATATACAGTGGAGAAAAGACAGCCTCTTCAATAAGTGGTGCTGGGAAAACTGGACAGCTACATGTAAAAGAATGAAATTAGAACACTCCCTGACACCATACACAAAAATAAACTCAAAATGGATTAAAGACCTAAGTGTAAGGCCAGACACTATAAAACTCTTAGAGGAAAACATAGGCAGAACACTCCATGTCATAAATCACAGCAAGATCCTTTTTGACCCACCTCCTAGAGAAATTGAAATAAAAACAAAAATAAACAAATGGGACCTAAGGAAACTTAGAAGCTTTTGCACAGCCAAGGAAACCATAAAGAAGATGAAAAAACAACCCTCACAATGGGAGAAAATATTTGCAAATGAAGCAACTGACAAAGGATTAATCTCCAAAATTTACAAGCAGCTCATGCAGCTCAATACGAAAAAAACAAACAACCCAATCCAAAAATGGGCAGAAGACCTAAATAGACATTTCTCCAAAGAAGATATACAGATTGCCAAGAAACACATGAAAGCATGCTCAACATCATTAATCATTAGAGAAATGCAAATCAAAACTACAATGAGATATCATCTCACACTGGTCAGAATGACCATCATCAAAAAATCTACAAACAATAAATGCTGGAGAGGGTGTGGAGAAAACAGAACCCTCTTGCACTGTTGGTGGGAATGTAAATGGATACAGCCATTATGGAGAACAGTATGGAGGGTCCTTAAAAAACCAAAAAGAGAACTACCACATGACCCAGCAATCCCACTACTGGGCATATACAGTGAGAAATCCATAATTCAAAAAGAGTCATGTACCACAATGTTCACTGCAGTTCTATTTACAATACCCAGGACATAGAAGCAACCTAAGTGTCCATCAACAGATGAATGGATAAAGAAGATGTGGCACATATGTACAATGGAATATTATTCAGCCATAAAAAGAAACGAAATTGAGTTATTTGTAGTGAGGTGGACGGAGTTAGAGTCTACCATACAGAGTGAAGTAAGTAAGAAGGAGAAAAACAAATATCGTATGCTAACACATATATATGGAATCTAAAAAAAAAAAAAAAAAAAAGGTCATGAAGAACCTAGGGGCAAGACGGGAATAAAGACACAGACCTACTAGAGAATTGGCTTGAGGATATGGGGAGGGGGAAGGGTAAGCTGGGACAAAGTGAGAGAGTGGCATGGACATATATACACTACCAAACGTAAAATAGATAGCTAGTGGGAAGCAGCCGCATAGCACAGGGAGATCAGCTCGGTGCTTTGTGACCACCTAGAGGGGTGGGATAGGGAGGGTGGGAGGGAGGGAGACATAAGAGGGAAGAGATATGGGGATATATGTATATGTATAACTGATTCACTTTGTTATAAAGCAGAAACTAACATACCATTGTAAAGCAATTATACTCCAGTAAAGATGTCAAAAAAAAAGAAAATATGGTTGTAAGACATAAAACAGGCAATTAACTAAATTGGAGAATAGCTAATAGACATATAAAAATATCTTATCACTCACTATTAAGAATTGCAAATAAAGACATGATTTTTACAATATCAGATTGAGAAAGTTTAAATATTTTAAAAATAAACGGTACTGGTAAGAATTTAGGAAAATAGATGTTGTCTTATGCTTTCACCATTATATTACTTTGTATAATCCTTCTACAGTGTAATTTGGCAATATTTTTACCTCACTTACATTTAATTTGGAGTTACAATTCTACCTGTATACTATATCTTATATAAATACTCATAAAAACAAAGAAAGAGATTGTAGAACTATATTTACTCTGGTAATATTTACAATAGAAGACATACTAATGTAATTCAAAACTCTATTCTAGATGTTATAATTCCAGATATTATAAAAGTTAAACAGCAACTAAAGTTCATTTTCACTCACATAAAGTGTATTTGTCACTTCCTCATCAGTAGTAGAAGCACTCTGCTCTAGTCAGTCATCTGGAGAAACGGACTACTGCAAGCTGTAGCACTTCAACAGGTGGCTGGCTCCAAACCACCTTCACCCAGTTGACTGTGAGGCTGTGTGGGAGAAAATTTAGAGGAGGCTTTTGTTATATTACCCAGTCTTAGAAATGGTATACACCGTATGTTTTCAAATTCCATTAACCAGAGCCAGTCATATGGCCAGGGAAATGTAGTCTAGCCATTGTCCAAGGATAAAAGAAAATGGGTTTTAATGACCATATATCAGCATCTGGCATATCAGTTTATATGAAATTATTTAAATAATTAAGATAGGTGAACATATTACAATCATATGCAGTCAAAAATAACTGAGTGTATAAATATAGGTTAAACTATAAACAGTGATTATCTTTTTAGGAATAAGATTAGGGAAAAGTATATGGCAAACTTCACAATCAACTTTCTACACTTGTTCAATTTTATTTCAATGACTACATTATTTTATTTAATTGTATTTTATTTCACATTTTGGAAAATAAGAAAAATTATTTTCTAGTTATATCAGTGATCATCTTAATTTTGAAATGACGGATTGGTCTATATTAAATCTGGTTATATAGGATTTTAGATCTTGGAGATAATTTCATAAATTTTTTTCTGTGATAGCATGTAGACTATAGTTGTCTGACTATATAGCAATATTCCCTATTTTATAATATCTCTGGAAATATGATATTGAAAAGAAATCTGGTTAAAGGGAGAAAATAATAGATTCTGATATAAGTTCTACATTTGATTTCAGGAAATCAGTGAACACTTCCAAACATGTAGTAATTCTAATTCTTCCATAAATATATATTTAATATCTCATAGAGCATTGCTCAAATAAAGAAAAATCCTACAAATCAGTAGACTAGTCTCACCATTAATTTTTAAGCAAATTTGATCAAGTACATCTATATTGATGCTAGAGACACTGGAGATTTTCCATATGTAAAAATGAATTTTCAAAGCTAAATTAAAATTAAATTCTTATTATTCATTCCAAATGCCATAGTAGAAAACAAAATAAAATAAATCAAACCATTTTTGAGATCCTCCTTTATTATATGGCACCTGCAGCTAATATCAACATGCCTCTTTGTAGTATCAAGTTCCTAAAATTCTGACTGAGCACCTTACTTATGGATATTAAATTGCTCACCTCTCTAATGAAAAAACAAAACAACTTGCACATACACACATAGTAATTGCTACTTCTTCTTCATTTTGAAATATAGGATTGTTTACTTTTGCAGAATATAATACAGAGTGATTTCTGCCCTTGAAGGTACTTAGAAATTTACATTTATTGCTTTGAAATGGCTTTAGATGTGTCAGGTTTCAATTAGATTGACAACTTTTCCTGAAGAAGTCTGTGTGAAAATATCTGCCAACAAGTAGAATCATAGAATATGGGGATGGAAGGGTCCGTGGAAAACAACCATATCAAAATTCTATTTTGTCAATCAGAAATCTGAAGAATTATATTATCTACCAAATTTCACATATTTAAGAAATACCAGATCTGTACTAGAGTCCGAAGTTATGTCCAGCCCATTGCTTTTTCCCACTCTTCTACATACCCTGTCGAATATTTATTATAGTACTTAATACAATATTGGTGCAAACTGTTTTGTTTTTTCTTTAAAGAACATGAAAAGTAGTAGAAAACTGACTGAAACTGGTCTAACCTACAGGGTACTGGCAAAAAATTCAAACTTTTAATGAGTCAGTCAGTTACAACTTATATTGCAAGCATTTTCACTTAATATATGGAATAGTTCTATCATGGAATATGACAGGCATAAGTATTAATTGACATAATAAAAACTAATTTGACTATATCTCTGATAGAATATTACATTGAATTGACAGACAGTTTTTGAAAGCAGTTATACAAATTAAAAAATCACTGAAAGAAGAACTACTGATCAGGGAATTTAAGGAATAACACATGAGCAATTCTGATTCAATTGCTCATTTCTCTATACATTTTATGCGTAAATTTGATGTAATCCTAATAAGTTTTGTTATAATTTTTGCGATGTAGCATGGTATTTGAAATATAGAGCAAAAGAAACAATCAACAAGATGAAAAGATCACCTACTGAATCAGAGAAAATATTTGCAAATCATATGGCTGATAAGGGATTAATATCCAAAATATATAAAGAACTCATGCAACTCAATAGGAAAAAACATACAATATGATTTAAAAATGGGGAGAAGACCTGAATAGACATTTCTTCAAAGATGACATAAAGATAGTCAACAGGTACATGAAAGCAGATACATCACTAATCATCCGGGAAAAGTAAATCAAAACCATAATGAGATATTACCTCATACCTGTTAGAATGTATATAATTAAAAAGAGAAAGAAAAAAAATATCTTAACGAGCAATGTTTGCCAGCATGGGAATGGGGTCTGAATAAACTGACCCTTGATTTACTCTAATTTTAAGGTTATTAATATGATCAGGCAGATCACTTTTGTTCTTGTCGATGTTGTTAAAGCCACAACGTGGTAAGGTTTTCACTCAGAGACTATTCTGCGATAGTGTCCACACCACACTGAGGAGAAACAGATGGGTGTGAAATCAAAATTGAACAGGATAGAGACAAAGGAGGTGGAGATCTAGAGAGAAGTGGGGATGGATAGGTGACCGGGGGAAGGGACAGGAAAAAACAGCCAGAGCCAGGAGAAAACAACAAAAGAATGAGTTTTATGAAGTTAAAGAAGCTAATCTGAAGACAGAGTCCTCCAAGAAGTTTAGTAAAACTAAATTCATATAAAATCGAGCAACAAAAAAGTACTGAGTTGAAATCCAAAGTTATTGTAAGTAAAAAGAGCTTAAAGAGAAGAAGGTATGTAAAATGCTGTAGTTGGTCAGATCTTTTATTCCATTTGGTTATTGATTGCTATACCAAGACTACCAATGCATTTCGCTGCACCTACCCTTGCATGTTATATTGCTATATATCTAGACCTCTAGGGCTTTTCAAAACATATACTTTAAGAGAATAGGAGAGTGAAGAGAGAGACAAAACAAATTGTCAAATAAATTTTCATTTATTAGAAAATAAATAATTGATAAAATTTATTATCCAATACAGAATAATGGAGAACGGTAAGGTATGAGGTCAAAAAGAACAGTTGGTATAGGTGAGAATCAGCTGTTCCCCAAGTCCCTGAAAAATCTATTAGCTTTAATTTGCTTTATTTGAGCGAGGTAGAAAAGTTTGAATTCCAGCATCTTTCACGATACTTGGTACAACGCTAAGAAAAACACACCGTCAGTGTACAATAACAGCTAATTAAACTGAATTTGGGGTTGAAAATTCTAGCTGTTAAGTTGTTTAACAAGTCTTGTTTTCAACTTTGATATTTGTATTAATATTAATTTAAAATTTTCTCAACTAACATGAGTCTGAATTGTAATAAGAATTACAGTATGTTCCTATTCTTCCTAAAATAGATAATTAATTAGTAATTATACTATTACCATTCCATAAGTGACCCTAGTGCTTTACTTTTAGGGAATGGATGAAATATGATTGTTGAAGCACCATTTTATCCTGAAAAATGCTCTCAAAGTCCACCAACACTACAACTACAACTGAGTCCCTTGAATAACTGGATACCAGTATGTGCCGATAAATGTGGCAAGATGGATCCATGGGCATACTTGGTTTACTTACACTGATTAATAAAAAATCATCGGGAGAATATAGTTATGTGCAATTCTCAAAAAGTTCTTGATGATACAAATTCAATATAACCTCTGTTTACAGCACGTGGTCTTGACTCAAGATGGTTTGATACTTTGACAATTGCACAACTCTCTCCCAAATTCCTGTATGGGCCAATATCTTAGTCCCACTTGGTCGGATCAAAAAAAATTTTTTTAGCTTATATTACTTTGTAATATTAACTATGTAAACCTTATGTAATTTTATTTCTCTTTTTCTTGTTACTGTCAGCAAACTATGAAAATCCCTCCTTTTTTTCTTACTGACTAGAGCAACCTAGAACAGCACTGCAAATGTTCCTATACTTTCATGCTTACAAAATGATATTATTTCTGTTTGGCTTTTACCCAAATATTATTGTTATTTATATTCCTATTTCATCAAGCCTATATGCTACTACAATTCTTATTTAAATACAGTACTTTCTTATCATTGTTTTACCATAGCTTTTAATTATTGACTAGACAAATTTCTCTCCTTTGTAATAATTTGGTTATGTGAAAAATTAATAGCAAACCGTTAAAATAACTTTATTATCTATGAGAATCTACAATCTGTATAAAGGCTTTAGGGCCATAATTCACTTACTCAGGTTTTTTTCCAAAATCTATTCTGGGTTAACAAATACTGGGTTTTTTGTTATCTATGGTATTTGTTATGTTGCAAAAAAACAGAAGAAACAATGTGGAAAAGTTATCAGATTATATGCTGATATTGAGAAAATATATTAAATCTGATAGAGAAAAATATAAATAATGTGCATTTTAAGTTATAAATCAGTTCAACATTGCACTTAGAGCTCAACACGAAATAAATCTGGTTCAATGGATAGGTTATCAAAAAGAATCATGAGAAATACAGCTATATCCAGGGAATTTTCTATAAAAATGTGGGACAATACCTCATCTTTTCATATAGCTTATTTAATTTTTTAGAAAAATCTGTGTTACTTAACCTTCAATCTGGAACACTTAATAATAAATTATTGGAAAATAAAAATCACAGCAGAATTAGTTGAGACATACTCCTACAGTTTCAATCTTTTTAGAGCAGAATTTGCAAGACAGTACATTATAAACCATATCCTATGAAGACACAGGTTTTGTTTAGACCACATTGTTTTTGGATCATAGTGCATTTTAAAATGGGATGTTCACATGAAATATATATATATTTGAAATATATATGAGTATATACATACACGCATTGACAGTTGCAAATTTTAGTCTCTTTTGATAAGAATTGAAAATTTGGCAGCACATTTTCAACCTTACAACAACTAGCTGGAGCCAAGCTGCTGCCACTGTAGACAGGCTACGGTCCCCTGAACCCTATGCATCCTACTCCTCTACACTGAGGCTATTACTAACTGTTCATCTTTACTGCCTTGATTTCATGACCCTTAGCTAGAGAGGACTTTTGGGAGTGTGCATAGTAATTTCAGTATACCAATTCTTCTACGTCTCCCAGCTGACGCAGTAGGTAATGATAGCTGATGCTTTTAAGAGAGTTCATTCTTTTAAAATCAAGACAACTTTAAATTATCGTAAATAAACTGTCTTAAATTAAATTTCTAACAATGTTAAAACAAAAAGAAAAAGAAAAAATCTACTCTGCTTAACTAAGTCAATCAGAAAATACAATTAACCTGGACTTTTATTGCATGGACATTAGAGTTAGTGAAATCTTTACTTTTTAGGAATAAATGATGCATTCAACACAAAAATCAATTTAGAAAGCAACATAAAATTCCTATAGGAAGAAATCTTATTTTTAAATTTAATATTCAAATCCAACAAATACTTTATAAGTTAATTTCAAAAGTCTAAATTGAACATATAGATATATATTTAATTATTTAAAAATTAATAAATTTCTAACATACGTGTTTTATGCATTTTTACACAACAAACCTCCTGTGTATATTCCTTGAATAGCCAGACAGTTCAAGGTACAAACTTCTCTACATAACTGCCATTTTAAAACTGCTAACTTTGATTTTACAATTAATTAAAATCCAGATCATAGTTAGGAATTTCCATTATTACACTGTGCTGTTTTAAAATTAGGGCCATATATCCTATTGATGTGAATGAATTTTTTATTTGAATGGCCCTCGACTATTGTGATTTGAGGATGTCTAAGTATACTTTATACAGCATTTTCTTTTAGTTTTACATTTAACTGTTACTATTCAGCATTTTAAATGTGGTCCTGACAGTACAATTGCTTCTAATCTGTCCTAAAATAGATATCTCCTTTTACCACTGAAAATTGTTAAATTTATACAATTACTATATTTCAGTACCGATACTGTGACTTACATCTTGTTACACAAAAGTCGTTTTGACAATCCACTATTCTGTTTTAATAGATGAGTTTGCAAAACAATCTACTATCAGATAAATGATGTGTTACTGCATCAATGTTTGCTTTGAACTGTGGTTTTCTGGAAAAGGAATTAGCAGAAATATTTTAGGCTTTTAAATTTAGAATTATGAATCCTTCTGCCTATTCACTCTAAGCTGACACAATCTGGGAGAGGATGGAGTGAGTGTGCCTTGAATGTCAAACTAGAAACAAGACAGTACATTAATAAATAAAAACACGAATACTGAATGTTTTGAACTTATGGTTATACCCCCAAAATTGTTCCAAAGATGACAGAATGATATACAGTGAAAAAAGCAAATATGCTGGGGTAAGAAGACCTGGCTTTGGATCTCATATCTGCTACTTACTAACAGGGACTCTAAAGAAGACATTTGTCGTCTCTTATCCTTGACTTACTTGCCTTTAAAATGCAGAGAATGAATAACTCAGAGGTTTGTCAAGATGAATAGATAAAATAATTAAAATGAAAAGAAAACTCTAAACTCTACATTTAGATAATTGATTATTTATTCTTTAAATAAACATTTCTAACACATTTATTTTTATGTTGGAAAATGTAGGCTTTCTATAGTTTTGTATTGAAAGTTAAGAATTACATTCTGTTGGCTAACATTTACTGAGGTGCAGCAGCCTCTCATTTAGAGAGGCTAATAAATTATGAGCCCAGAAATCTGTAGTGTTAGTCTAAGCCCTGACAATTTCAGAAACTCATGTACTATCTCTTACTCTCTCTCAGCGAAGTATCATTTATAATCCTTATCTGTTGAGGTGTTAAAAGGATGAGTACTTGTAAAACATTTTAAAATCCCTTTATTGAGTATAAAAATCTTTGCACAATTATTTTTCCCAAGCCACAGTAAAGGATACGTATGGGCTCTTTAGTTTTAAGTAAATGCTCTGAATAACCCAAATTTGTGTAATTATAACAGCTGACTGGTTAATGCAAATTCCATTCTTTTAATGTTTATTGATAGAGATTTTTATACCACAAAGTGAAAAGAATTGGTATAACCAAACTGGGTTACAAATGATAAGGCTCAATGTGGTTATTTACAAAGTAATCTGAAAAAAATTTCCTTGTTAAGTTATACTACAGGTGTCTCTTTTTCCTGATCCTAACATTTAGAACTAAAATTATAATATGCAACAATTTTCACCAGTTTGGGGACTTTGATAAAAACTGCTAATGCATCCATACATTTGACTACCCCTCTCCATCCCTTTGCTATTCATCGAAACCCTTGATTACTTACAGTTAAAAAAATGAATACATTAAAAATAGATCATAATGATGAAAACAGTATAGACATTAAGCTAAAAGAAATTCCATTTTTAAAAGTCAGAATGTGAGAAGGAACTTAATAATTTTACACAATTGATTGTTGGAAAAAAACCCAAAAAATTCCTAAGTTCCCTGTAGGAATAACGTGGAAATAGAATTATCAAACTTATTTAGAGACATACTTTATTTTAGATTTAGAAAAAGAAAGCAAAAAGCCATGTACCTTAATGAGCTAGCAAGAATCAAACTGAACATTGCAAAAGTAACAGGAAAATGGCTTCATATCTCAACCCTTAATATCTCAATCTTTATTTTGAATGCATCATTGATGATTTCAAATATACATCATCACTTGATCATGAATGTAATTTTAAAGATAATCAGATTAAAAAGCGTACAACCTCACACAAAACCAAGGTGACATTAGAAAAATGATATTCAACTTTTATGGATAGTATTCTGAAATGAAAGAGATTAAACTGAAAATGAAGATAACTCTGCTCGTATTTCATGTTTTCTAGTACCTTAATGATCTTGGACAATCCCTTTATATTCCCTGCCTCAGCCTTCTCATGTGTATGTCAGGGATGATAATGGTTGTATCATCTAAATTACTAGATTGCTATGATAATATAGTGATACAATGAGTAATCAAGTACTGAAAAATTAAGAGTACAGTTGTATTTGATTTCAGCATGACCATCATTCATTGCCTATCAGGATGACACATTTGCAACAGTGCCTGAAAGCTTGCTATTTAAAAAGATGCTGTTACTAACCAGAGTTGTCCGCACCTTACATTTGATTGCATTTGGGGTAGACAACTGACAAAAAGGTAACAAAGATACTAACTGGACATGAACCTACGTGGAATAAAAACATCCCTAGCCATTGTTTCAGAGAAAGAAATGAAAGATATAGAGTATGTGCCTGAACTTGCAAATATTTTTCCCATAACATAGGTAACAACATGAAAATTAATACAAGTTAAATGTAAATGAAAAAATTTTAATAAAATAGCACTTACTGTTGCAGTTTTTAAATATGTGTATATTTGTGCATACAGATATATACACATACATATTAATAGGTATATGAGCATATGTGTATGTATATATGTGTGTATGCACATATGAACATGTGTACACACACATGCACATCTGTGTTGTGTATGTCTGTGGTTATAGAGATATTTGACCTTAGGCAATTGTGTGAACTGATTACACAGTCTCTGTAAACTTGGTGTCTTCAGGACTGATGTTCAGGCTTGAAACCCACAGGACAGGACAGAAGAGGAGATGGATATAAATTGGGAAAGAAAAAAAGGACAAGCTAGAATCTGTATACTTGAGATGAAGTACACATGGATGGACTGAAACCTGTTTCAACTGTATTTGCCTCAGTCCTTAGTTGTACAGATGTACTGCAGAAGCTGGTACATTACTAATGGGACTAAACACACAACCACCACTCCAAGAGTCAGAGAGGCAGAAGAAGGACCAAGTAGAAGATAGAGAATTTGCAGAACACTGCCTAGCCCTAAACAGGTGAACCAATGAATAAACAACAAAATATTCAAGCTACAAGTGTGCCCATTTGACACTATACTGAGTGTTATAAAATTCTTAATAAGTTTTTTTTTTTTTAAGAATTTTAAGTCATTACAACAGTCGCCTCTTTTTTTTTTTTTTTAATTTATTTATTTATTTATTTATTTATTTTTGGCTGTGTTGGGTCTTCGTTTCTGTGCAAGGGCTTTCTCTAGTTGCGGCAAGCGGGGGCCACTCTTCATCGCGGTGCGCAGGCCTCTCACTATCGCGGCCTCTCTTGTTGTGGAGCACAGGCTCCAGACGCGCAGGCTCAGTAGTTGTGGCTCACGGGCCTAGTTGCTCCGCGGCATGTGGGATCTTCCCAGACCAGGGCTCGAACCCGCGTCCCCTGCATTGGCAGGCAGATTCTCAAACACTGCGCCACCAGGGAAGCCCTCTTAATAAGTTTTACTTTTTTTATTGGTATATTCACAAGGATAATGAGAAACTAAATATATCTTGAGTGAGTTTTCTCTTCCTAGCCCTGTAATTCTTTTTTTTATCTTTATTGGAGTATAATTGCTTTACAATGGTGTGTTAGTTTCTGCTTTATAACAAAGTGAATCAGCTATACATATACATATATCCCCATATCTCCTCCATCCCTGTAATTAACCAAATGCTTTGTGCTCTGAGCCTTATCCTACCCAAGAGATATGTCCAAAATAAAGCACTGGTACCAGATGGGATTTCTGCTAATTTAGAAGGATCCCTCAAGTAACCAGTCTGGAATGATCTTTGGAGGAACTGGTGTTACTTTGTTTTGATTGAGTTTAAATCTGAATTCACTACACACACCAGGCTCATGCTTTCCCCACACTTCAATCAAAGCCAGCAAATGACTGTTTTTGATCCAGAAATAGTAAATATCTCTACCACCACCACAGCTTTTCATTGTTCTCTCTGTTGAAGTAGCAGCTTTTATTTTGAATGTAAGTTTTGTCTTCAGTAACAATTGTTTGTTTTTCTCCTTGCTGGAATCTAAACAAAGAGGTACATAGAAGGAAAAATTCTTCTTTGTATTTCAGTGTCATTGTGGATTCCATTCTTTCCTCACATAATGCAAAAGAATCCAAAATAATAACAGGAAAATAACTGACATGAGGTATAAAGACCTAAATGAGACCTGGGTGTATTTACTCTGTTTGCTTAGTAGCCCTGGGCAAAGTTTAAACACAGTATAACAGTAAGTAATCAACCATCAAAGAACACTGCATTTTAATCGATTTGCAATATATTCACTTAACTCCAACAGCCCATCAGAAACAAAGGCACTTTTCTTTGGCTCATGCTTTTTGTTGAACACCACTGAAAAAGTATTTTAAAATTAGGCCCTATTGTGTTACTATGCTGAAAGTGGCATAAATCATAAAACAGCATGTGGTTAAAGCCAGTTCTTGACAAAATTAGTCAGAGCTCAATAACTTCCCAATCTGTGTAGATCTAAGATTATTTTTCTTCAAAGTTTATAATAAAGAATCCCAAAGCACAGAAATATGACACATTTATGACTCCAAAACAAATGAATACCTTCAATTGGTTTAGGCAATAATCATGTCAGAGAAAAACCTTTGCAAAAATATGTTTTTGTACAAATAGTGGAAATAGTGGACTGAAAAGGGACTGCCATTTCTCAGACTCACCAGATAGACTAAAGGAAAAATTTATTTTGGCCTTACTTCCTGTGTACACAAAACTCTTTCTCACGTGTTCCAGACAACCCATAAAAAGACTCTCCTTTTTCATTAAGGCAAATTTAGGTAAAATTGCAAAGCAGAAGTGTCACTGTATGTTTCTATTTTCCCTACCTGGGTCTTGGAGTTGATCTAAATATCCATCCATTCTCCATCTTTTCATGGGGACCTTTTTACCATCCCATCTTCTCTTAGATATATTTATTTCCTTAATAAATACAGAGATAGAATATTATATATGAGTCCCTTGCAAGGTACTCCATAAAGGTATTGATTCCATAAAAATACTGAAGGGCTTCATTGGAGAAAAATACAATAGGAGCTTTGTTTAGAAGAATAACAAATGCAGCCATCTCTAGCATACATGCAGATCATTGATGATGTAGGCTTGTAACAATTTGTCTTCATGTTAAACACGGAAATTAAAAAAACGAGATGATAGGCTCTCACCCAATTTCCTTGAAACATAAAACTCTAAATTTTATTTTTCTTTAAATATTTGGTGATAGACAAATATTTTTCTACTCTAAGAATAGCAAAAAATAAAAATGACGAATTCAGCCTATACTGGAAACCAGTGCTGAGGAATGTTGGAATAAAGTGATACTGGAGATTATTTTGAACTGGAATTCACATGTCTCTTTTTAAAGTGGCAGGCTTTATTCTTATCTAACATCTCCTTGTCATGGGCCTAAGGTTGCTTGAAAGTCTAGAGAAGCCAAAAATATAGATTTTAAAATAGGAAACAACTATCTTTAAATTTATTTTTTAATTCCATTTTTAAAGCCTACCTCACACTGAGGGGCACATATATATCTCCGTGTGTGTGTGTGTGTGTGTGTGTGTGTGTGTACCTGTATGTGTGTGTGACTGTGACCAAATTTGACCCACAGAATTAAGAATTTCCAGCTTCTGGTATTGAAAATGAACTATGTATAACACAAACAAAATCATGAAACTATGACCATCACAAACAATTCAGCTTTACCCAACTTACTACAACTATATAATTCACTGAGTACACCTAGTACATTAATCAACACAGTGTACAATTCAGCCTTCCACAATTTACTTGTAGTCAGCTATCTATTAGTTAAGATAAAATGACTAGTTGGGATGAATATTGGGCACAAGAAAGGTTTGTATAGCAGATATTAAACAGAGTGAGTTGTTTGCATCTTATTTTCCTGCCACAGTCAATATAAACTGCCATATTGTAGAGCATTTCATGCCATATACAGAGATAATGGTGAGCAGAACAATAGCATTTTAAAATTCATTTGAAGTTTAATAATAACATTAATGCAGTCAATCTAATTAAAGGGCATTATGTAATTCACTGTCTCATTCATGCTTCTTGTGAAGATGAAACTGAGCAGGACTCTGTAGGGCCTTCCCAGGTACAAATCCTCTCTGTGTCCCTCGTTTCTTATTCGTAGAAAATAGGCTTCAGCCTCCTAGATCTTCCCTGAGTGCTAAAGAGCAGATTCAGGTACTAATTAGGGAGAGGAGGGAATGCAGAAGCAAAGCAGGAGCAGTCAAGAAACAGTGCAGGGATGGGGTAAGGTCCTGTTTCCTCCTGAAGGAATATACATAATAATATCTTTGAGTTCTTCTACAGGAACTAAGGCCCCCCCACCCAGGTGGTGGATAGTAAATTCAGGCTGAGCACAAGATTCCTGGAGCACCACCCTGTTACCTCACCACCAACCAATCAGAAGAAAACCACACACCCTGCAGCCCTCATCCCAAATTTTGCCTATAAAAACTTTTCCCTGAAAACCATTGGAGAGTTTAGGTGTTTTTACCACGAGCCACCCATTCTCCTTGCTTGGCCCTGCAATAAATTTTCTCTGCTCCAAATTTTGACATTTTGGTTTGTTTGGCCTCACTATGCATTGGGCACAGGAACTTGTGCTCAGGAACAAAGATGTTGATATTGAGAATATAAATATTTGTAATGCAGACATTGCCAGCTTTCCTGTTGCAAGATGTATGCTAGTATTTTTTAGCCTTTGAGTGACACATGATATAAATACAGAAAAGTTAATAAAGCATAACTGTACAGCACCCAAATCAGGTATTGGACATTTCTTAGCATTACAGTAGCCACTGTTGTGTTTCCTACTAGTTTACTTCCCTAAAAGGGTAACCAATATTATCCTGATTTTTAATCATGGATTAGACTTGCAATCATCTGAACTTCATACAGGTGTAATAGTAGAGTACAGAATTTTGTGTCTGACTTCTGTCACTCAGTACTATGTGAGATCACCCATACTGCAGAATGAAGTTGTAGTCAATTCATTCTTATCGCTATATGATATTTCGTTCCATGAATACATCACCATTTTTTATGAATTTTCTCTTGATTGGTCTTCCATGGTTCCCAAGTTTTGACTACTACAAATAGCACTGTTATTAACACTGATTTATGTATCCTGAGGAAAAAATATATGCACTTCTTTTAGGTAAAGGAACGGAATTGCTAGGCCATTGGTTTTATAACTATATATATAGCTTCCTAGTACTACCAAACAATTTCCCAAATTCATCAAATTACATCGAACTACTTTGATTCCAAAAGCAGTATATGTGCTCTTATTTCTCAATATTCTTTACAGTATTTCGTTTATAAAATTGTTTTATATTTTTGCCATTCTAGTGGCTGTGTATTTTAATTTCAGATAACTTTCAAATGACCAATAAAGTTGGACATCACATTACTCATTGTATATCTCCTTTGGAGAAGTGCTCCTTAATTTATTCATGTTTTGCTCATTTTTATATTTTTAAATACATATTTTTATTGTGTTACTTATATTTTTGAATTGAATGACAATATATTCATTTCTTTGCAATTTTTCAATAAAATTGGTTTATGACAAACATAAAATCTTATTAAATTAGTAAGGACAGTTTACTCTTTTAAAGATTTTCTACAAATTATTAGAAATCATTTCTAGATTAATATTTTCTGTAATTAGATTCATTGAACATAGTTAAACCTGATGATCACAGGAGACAATTATCAGCAGGAACAAAAAATGACAATTTTTTATCCAAAAAATGTGAATTCAATTCTCAATTTGATTTTTCATTTATTTTACAATAATTCATAACACCTAATCATGTGTCAGACATTTCTTAAAGAAACTATACACAGGTCAATGCACAAATTCTTGTCCTTGTTATAAACAGAAAACTCAAATCAATTCAATTAGCATGACAACTCTTGTGCATGTTTGTTTTCTTTTTAATTAGATATCAAAACAAAGCATGATGATCTTTCCAAAACTGTCTCTTTATGCCATTATAAAAAAAACAAATTCCTGAGTTGAAAAGACTGAGGTCAGACTCATGTTTAATTTTCTTAAGTTTTGGCACAATATATCTCCCTTAGTCCCAAATAATTTATTTAAATCCTGAGAGATAGAGTGAATGTGAGGCTAAGGATGTAAGGACTTAAATTCACATTGATTTCCTGTGAGCAAATCATTCTTGATGGTTTGTGATGATGAATTATACTCAATTCAGAGGAAGAAAGGTTTCCTTTGCTGCTACTTCTTTTTGTGACTATTTGACAAGTCTCCATGTTACCACATCCCTGCACCAATTACTAGATGTTTTTCAATGAAATGTAACCTATCTCTAGCTCTAACCTTCATATTGAGAAAGGAAACACATTCAGCTAGAAGAAAATAACCACAAGACGAATTAAAGCACATTTTTCTTTGACACACCCAACAGCAAGGTTAGTCATAGACTTTCTGGGTCATTAAAAGTAATTAGTCTTACCATAGCAACCAACTACTTTGGCAGCTATGTTTTAAATAGAAGATGTAAAAGGGAAACAGTAAGAAAAATAGTCTTTATTCTGCATGATCCAAACTCATTATGTAAGGTGACTAAATTATTAGATGAATTGTTTATATCTATGTTGATTTAGGGAGTAGAAAACAATCTTTATTGATCAATAGCAGCAATACAAATGGATTATATTAAGAAACATTCATAATCTGCCACAGATGGCAAGGAATAATTCAGGGTCATGCTATTAGTGGATATTTCTAAGGTTTGCCACTTAATGACTTCCTGTATTTAAAAATTCTGATATGAGAATTATGATCCAGCATAAAACAACTGTCTCCTATCACAAAACATATTACAGAAATGCATTTCTTATTCTCTAATGTAAATAATCTAAAATATATCAAATATTTAAAAATCATATTTTTGTAGCCTAATAAGACTGAATGTTCTGGGGTTACCATTAGTAAGATCTGATCAAAATATAAATCATGTGGCTTTAATATCCTGATAAGCCCAAGAAAAACGCTAAGCAATTCATTCTCTCTCACTTCCTCCCCTCCCTTTCTCCCTCATTTTACACATATCTCAAATTTTTAAGAAATGGGTAAAATTTATTTTTCTATTTACTTCCTTGGAATATCAAATTAAAATTTAAAGCTTAACCATAATGATGAATTTATTCAGTGTGCTTAATATTTTTCTTTTTTGCTCCTACAATTTGATTTAGCTTGCTTTTATTTTAAATCACTCTTTCAAAAATGTTTTAAACTGAAAGCACCTATTTTGTAAAACATGGCAAAATAAGCATATATACTTATTTCTGCTTCCACCAAATGATGATAAATGGTAGTAAAGGAATAAAAGGTTGTTTCTGCTTACGCATGCACAGCTCAGTCCTAAGTCAAAGAGTCCAGTGGACCCCTCTCCCAATCTCTGGAGCTCTTTCTTTTTACAGTTTCACCATTTGATATGAGCCTGCCAATTGTAGCTGGTTTGGCCTCAAATAGCAATTTGTGTCTCCTTACGTTAGTGAGACAACTGAGTCTTGGTTGGGTTTCCCTTTCTGGTGATGTGGCCTGGAAACTGACCCAGAAAACAAGATGGTACAATCACAGGGTCACCATCTTTGTTAACTTTCTCTCAGCCCACAGCCTTCTGTCCAATGTCAGAAAAGTACTCTTTCATATATTTTATCCTATTTTTTTCAGTTGTTTACTGTAGGAGAATAATCCAGTCTCTCTTCATTCTGGCCTGCTAACAAATTTTGGAAAGTTAAATTCTCCTTGCATTCCTGGGAGAAACTCTACTTGGTTTATATCCATTATGTTTTCATATATTGCTATATTTATAACCAAATTTCTGAAAACCAGTAAAAAGAGACCTTAAAAGCAACCAGTGAAAAAAGACACATGTACAGAGAAACAAAGATAAGATTGATAATAGACTTCTCATTGGAAATGATACAAGCCAGAGGATTTTTACATTGTATGGTCATGAGAGATATTTGTTCGTGTTTTATTTGTTTTATTTCATAATATCTTTGACTAGTTCCGATATCAGAATAATACAAAATTTCTAAAATCAGCTGGGAAGAGTTCCTTTCTTCTGTATTATTCAAAAGAGGTGTGTATGATATTATTTCTTTCAAAAATCATTGATAGAATTCATCAGTAAAGACTTATCGGCTTAGGGTTTTCATTGTGAAAAGGTTTTTAATTCAAAGTAAATTTATTTAATTGTCCATAGGTCTATTTAGACTTTCTTTTACTGCCAATTTTGTTTATTAAAATTTGTCTTTTAAGGATTTGCCAATTCAGCTTATCAGATTTATTGATATAAAGTTTTCACACTAATTCCATTTACCTATCTACATTCTCATTACAAAAATTAGTTTCTCTCTTAAAATGCTAAAAAAAATTTGAAAACAAATAGAATGAAAAAGAAACAGGTTATAAATTATTTGTCTCTGTTTATTAACAGTATAGTTAGTTGAGGTGGTATATATTTCACCACAAAATGAAGATAAGAAAATTTTCAAATATGGAATTTTAACACTCTTTCAAAAGCAGGATTTTAAGTTCCATTTACCTTATACTTTAGATTTTGTTTGGGGCTTTAGCCTCCTCTCTAATAACTTTGAAGCCCAAATACTCTTAGATGTTGGGGTAATACTATTGATACTAGGATGATTAATACTTTTTTTAATAGAAAATGTTGTCTGATACATCAGTTAACTATTGTGTAGAAATAATCACAAAATTTTACTGGTATTCAACAATAATTATTTATTTAATTCATGTGTCTCTGGATCATCTGTAGATCGGTCAGTGTAGGTCTGGCCCAGCTGAGATAGCTCCGTTCATAAAGGTTGGCTGAAAATGTATTTCAACCTCTACTTGGAACTAGCAGGGTAGGATGGGTATGTTCTTCCCATGATGATAGCAACAGCACAAGGGCAGGCCCAAATGTCAATCTTGTATGAAGACTTTGCTGATGTCATATCAGCTAGCATCACTAAGGGACCTTTAGCTTTGTTCCTTTCAGGAATTTAATTCAAAGCTTGCTTCTTTGGTAAATTATTTGTTATATTAGTTTAAATTCCATGTGTCTTAATATTTATTATTTTTCTTGTCTTGCATATTTATTCCTATTCTACGGCCTGATGTAAATCTATTCACATTTTATTATGTTTGATGTTTCTCTTATTTCATGAAGTATTAAACATGATTTTTTAGAAGAAAAAAATAAACTTCAGTCTAGAAACTGATCAACTTCCCTTTGAATTATGACAACTTATTTCAGAATATGAATGCTTAGTTTAAGGAAGGAACACATCCAATCCACCATAAGCAAACATGCTGTTGGGATTTTACGAGGCATTGCAAGAAAAATAAAATCCTCAAATTCTTCAGTAATCCATTTTATTGCTCATCAACCCAAATGAAAGGACCTATATTTTTATGTACAATTTAAACTGCTCATGTGGTAACAACTGAAATAATAATACTTAAGAATTATTGATCAATGGCAAGTGTTCCAAGTAGTATGCTAAGAAATCTGTATACATCATCTTGGGCTTCCCTGGTGGCGCAGTGGTTGAGAGTCTGCCTGCCAATGCAGGGGACACGGGTTCGAGCCCTGGTCTGGGAAGATTCCACATGCCACGGAGCAACTAGGCCCGTGAGCCACAATTACTGAGCCTGCATGTCTGGAGCTTCTGCTCCGCAACAAGAGAGGCCGCGATAGTGAGAGGCCGGCGCACCACAAGGAAGAGTGGCCCCCACTTGCCGTAACTAGAGAAAGCCCTCGCACAGAAACAAAGACATAACACAGCCATAAATAAATAAATAAGTAAATAAATAAATAAATGGATCATCACATTAAAAAAAAAATCTGTATACATCATCTCAATAATTTCCATAACAAGCTTGTGCAGTTGCTATTATTTTTATCTTCAGAGATATGGAATGATTTTCCAAATTTACAAAACTGATAAGTGTCAGAAAAAGGCCTTACGCCAAGGCAGCACAGTCTCACAAGAGCTTGTGCTCTAAACAAGATGCTTAGATCTAGTTCCATAATCTTGGGGAAATACATTATTTGGAACAGTATTAATTGTAATAAATGTACCATGTACATTTGTAAGGTATTAATAATGGTGGAGGGCTTCCCTGGGGGCGCAGCGGTTGAGACTCTGCCTGCCAATGCAGGGGACACGGGTTCGAGCCCTGGTCCGGGAAGATCCCGCGTGCCGCGGAGCAACTAGGCCCGTGAGCCACAATTACTGAGCCTGCGCGTCTGGAGCCTGTGCTCCGCAGCAGGAGAGGACGCGATAGTGAGAGGCCCGTGCACCGCGATGAAGAGTGGCCCCCGCTTGCCGCAACTGGAGAAAGCCCTTGCACAGAAACGAAGACCCAACACAGCCATAAGTAAATAAATAAATAAATAAAATAAAATAAAATAAAATAATAATGGTGGAAACTAGGTATGGAGTATGTGGAAACTCTATATTACCTTCACAATATTTCCATATCTAAAACTGTTCTAAAATTTAAAAAATATTTTAAAAATCAAGTCACATAAAAGTGTGTATAGGGGCTTCCCTAGTGGCGCAGTGGTTGAGAATCTGTCTGCCAATGCAGGAGACATGGGTTCGAGCCCTGGTCTGGGAAGATCCCACATGCCGCGGAGCAACTAGGCCCGTGTGCCACAACTACTGAGCCTGCACGTCTGGAGCCTGTGCTCCGCAGCAGGAGAGGCCGCGATAGTGAGAGGCCCGTGCACCACGATGAAGAGTGGCCCCCGCTTGCCGCAACTAGAGAAAGCCCTTGTACAGAAACGAAGACCCAACACAGCCATAAATAAATAAATAAATAAATAAATTTAAAAAAAGAAAAAAAAAGTCTGTATAGGTATTTTGCTAAATATGTTAACCTTTCTTTATTAAAAATAATTGATTAAAAGAAGCTATCACTTATAAGTGGCATCCTATTTCCAGAGATGTTAAAATGTGGATATATATATACATTTTAAGATTTTTGAAATATATAAAAAAGGTTTTGATCACTTCTTAGTTCTTTCCTGTTAAGCTTACAATAGATTACAAGGCCCTCTTATGTCAGTACTCAACTAAAGTGTCTGTCAACAGGCCTTCCTTGTTTTCCTCATTCAAGCTAAACTTTTTATTTCACATGTTTCTTCTTAACTCCTCTCACTCTCTGCCCCAATTTTCACTGTGGCACAACCTGTTATATTTTATACTCTCTCCAGAAACAGAGCATTCAAACCAACTGTTTCTTCTCTCTGGAATATTCCTCACCTTCTCATTTAGCAAACATTCAATTATCATTTAGGATTAAATTGAAATATTGTTTAATAAGCATGTCCTTCTCTGCCAGTTACCTGCCAAGTAAGAAGAGAACACCTTACTATTTGCCCCCCATAGATTTCTTGGCATCCTCTTTCTTTATAGCAACTGAACTTCTATTTCTTGCTTACATTCTGGCTTCTTCAGGATGAAAACATCTCATAAGACAAGGGCTGAGCCTCATCCACCAGAGGGCAGACAGCAGAAGCCAGAAGAACTACAACCCTGCAGCCTGTGGAACAAAAACCACATTCACAGAAAGATAGACAAGATGAAAAGGCAGAGGGCTATGTACCAGATGAAGGAACAAGATAAAACCCCAGAAAAACAACTAAATGAAGTGGAGATAGGCAACCATCCAGAAAAAGAATTCAGAATAATGATAGTGAAGATGATCCAGGACCTCAGAAAAAGAATGGAGGCAAAGATCGAGAAGATGCAAGAAATGTTTAACAAAGGCATAGAAGAATTAAAGAACAAACAAACAGAGATGAACAATACAATAACTGAAATGAAGACTACATTAGAAGGAATCAATAGCAGAATAACTGAGGCAGAAGAACGGATAAGTGACCTGGAAGACAGAATGGTGGAATTCACTGCTGCAGAACAGACTAAAGAAAAAAGAATGAAAAGAAATGAAGACAGCCTAAGAGACCTCTGGGACAAGACTAAGTGTAACAACATTCACATTATAGGGGTCACAGAAGGAGAAGAGAGAGAGAGAAAGGACCTGAGAAAATATTTGAAGAGATTATAGTCGAAAATTTCCCAAACATGGGAAAAGAAATAGCCACCCTAGACCAGGAAGCGCAGCAAGGCCCATACAGGATAAACCCAAGGAGAAACACCGATACACATAGTAACCAAATTGGAAAAAATTAAAGGCAAAGAAAAATTATTGAAAGCAGCAAGGGAAAAATGACAAATAACATACAAGGGAACTCCCTTAAGGTTAACAGCTGATTTCTCAGCAGAAACTCTACAAGCCAGAAGGGAGTGGCATGATATACTTAAAGTGATGAAAGGGAAGAACCTACAACCAAGATTACTCTACCTGGCAAGGATCTCATTCAGATTCAATGGAGAAATCAAAAGCTTTACAGACAAGCAAAAGCTAAGAGAATTCAGCACTACCAAACCAGCTCTACAACAAATGCTAAAGCAACTTCTCTAAGTGGGAAACACAAGAGAAGAAAAGAACCTACAAAAACAAACCCAAAACAATTAAGAAAATGGTCATAGGAACATACATATCGATAGTTACCTTAAACGTCAATGGATTAAATGCTCCAACCAAAAGACACAGGCTTGCTGAATGGATACAAAAACAAGACCCATCTATATGCTGTCTACAAGAGACCCACTTCAGACCTAAGGACACATACAGACTGAAAGTGAGGGGATGGAAAAAGATATTCTTTGAAAATGGAAATCAAAAGAAAGCTGGAGTAGCAATACTCATATCAGATAAAATAGACTTTAAAATAAAGAATGTTACAACAGACAAAGAAGGACACTATATAATGATCAAAGGATCAATCCAAGAAGAAGATATAACAATTATAAATATATATGCACCCAACATAGGAGCACCTCAGTACATAAGGCAACTGTTAACAGCTATAAAAGAGGAAATCGACAGTAACACAATAATAGTGGGGGACTTTAACAACTCACATACACCAATGGACAGATCATCCAAAATGAAAATAAATAAGGAAAAAGAAGCCTTAAATGACACAATAGACCAGATAGATTTAATTGATATTTATAGGACATTCCATCCAAAAACAGCAGATTACACTTTCTTCTCAAGTGCGCACAGAACATTCTCCAGGATAGATCACATCTTGGGTCACAAATCAAGCCTCAGTAAATTTAAGAAAATTGAAATCATATCAAGCATCTTTTCTGACCACAACGCTATGAGATTAGAAATGAATTACAGGGGAAAAAACGTAAAAAACACAAACACATGGAGGCTAAACAATACGTTACTAAATAATGAAGAGATCACCAAAGAAGTCAAAGAGGAAATCAAAAAATACCTAGAGACAAATGACAATGAAAACACGACGATCCAAAACCTATGGGATGCAGCAAAAGCAGTTCTAAGCGGGAAGTTTATAGCTATACAAGCCTACCTCAAGAAACAAGAAAAATCTCAAATAAATAATTTAATCTTACACCTAAAGGAACTAGAGAAAGAAGAACAAACAAAACCCAAAGTTAGCAGAAGGAAAGAAATCATAAAGATCCGAGCAGAAATAAATGAAATAGAAACAAAGAAAACAATAGCAAAGATCAATAAAACCAAAAGCTGGTTCTTTGAGAAGATAAACAAAATTGATAAACCATTAGCCAGACTCATCAAGAAAAAGAGGGAGAGGACTCAAATCAATAAAATTAGAAATGAAAAAGGAGAAGTTACAACAGACACTGCAGTAATATAAAGCATCCTAAGAGACTACTACAAGCAACTCTATGCCAATAAAATGGGCAACCTGGAAGAAATGGACAAATTTTTAGAAAGGTATAACCTTCCAAGACTGAACCAGGAAGAAACAGAAAATATGAACAGACCAATCACAAGCACTGAAATTGAAACTGTGATTAAAAATATTCCAACAAACAAAAGTCCAGGATCAGATGGCTTCACAGGTGAATTCTACCAAACATTTAGAGAAGAGCTAACACCCATCCTTCTCAAACTCTTCCAAAATATTGCAGAGGAAGGAACACTCCCAAACTCATTCTGTGAGGCCACCATCGCCCTGATACCAAAACCAGACAAAAATGTCACAAAGAAAGAAAACTATAGGCCAATATCACTGATGAACATAGATACAAAAATCCTCAATAAAATACTAGCAAACAGAATCCAACAGCACATTAAAAGGATCATACACCACGATCAAGTGGGATTTATCCCAGGGATGCAAGGATTCTTCAATATATGCAAATCAATCAATGTGACACACCATATTAACAAATTGAAGAATAAAAACCATATGATCATCTCAATAGATGCAGAAAAAGCTTTTGACAAAATTCAACACCCATTTATGATAAAAACTCTCCAGAAAGTCGGCATAGAGGGAACCTACCTCAACATAATAAAGGCCATATATGACAAACCCACAGCAAACATCATTCTCAATGGTGAAAAACTGAAACCATTTCCTCTACGATCAGGAAAAAGACAAGGATGTCCACTCTCACCACTATTTTTCAACATAGTTTTGAAGTCCTAGCCACAGCAATTAGAGAAGGAAAAGAAACAAAAGGAATACAAATTAGAAAAGAAGTAAAACTGTCACTGTTTGCAGATAACATGATACTATACATAGAGAATCCTAAAGGTGCCACCAGAAAACTATTAGAGCTAATCAATGAATTTGGTAAAAGTTGCAGGATACAAAATTAATGCACAGAAATCTCTTGCATTCCTATACACTATTGATGAAAAATCTGAAAGAGAAATTAAGCGAACACTCCCATTTACCATTGCAACAAAAAGAATAAAATACCTAGGAGTAAACCTACCTAGGGAGACAAAAGACCTGTATGCAGAAAACTATAAGACACTGATGAAAGAAATTAAAGATGATACCAACAGATGGAGAGATATACCATGTTCTTGGATTGGAAGAATCAATATTGTGAAAATGACTATACTATCCAAAGCAATCAACAGATTCAATGCAATCCCTATCAAATTACCAATGGCAGTTTTTACGGACCTAGAACAAATATTTTAAAATTTGTATGGAGACACAAAAGACGTCAAATAGCCAAAGCAGTCTTGAGGGAAAAAAACGGAGCTGGAGGAATCAGACTCCCTGACTTAAGACTATACTACAAAGTTACAGTAATCAAGACTGTATGGTACTGGCACAAAAACAGAAACATAGATCAATGGAACAAGATAGAAAGCCCAGAGATAAAGCCACACACCTATGGTCAACTAATCTATGACAAAGGAGGCAAGGATATACAATGGAGAAAAGACAGTCTCTTCAATAAGTGGTGCTGGGAAAACTGGACAGCTACATGTAAAAGAATGAAATTAGAACACTCCCTAACACCAAACACAAAAATAAACTCAAAATGGGTTAGAGACCTAAATGTAAGACCAGACACTACAAAATTCTTAGAGGAAAACATAGGAAGAACACTCTGACATAAATCACAGCAAGATCTTTTTTGATCCACCTCCTAGAGTAATGGAAATAAAAACAAAAATAAACAAATGGGACCTAATAAAACTTAAAAGCTTTTGCACAGCAAAGGAAACCATAAACAAGATGAAAAGACAACCCTCAGAATGGGAGAAAATATTTGCAAACAAATCATCAGACAAAGGGTTAATCTCCAAAATATATCAACAGCTCATGCAGCTCAATATTAAAGAAACAACCCAATCCAAAAATGGGCAGAAGACCTAAATAGATCATTCTCCAAAGAAGACATACAGATGGCCAAGAAGCACATGAAAAGCTGCTCAACATCACTAATTATTAGAGAAATGCAAATCAAAACTACAATGAGGTATCACCTCACACCAGTTAGAATGGGCATCATAAGAAAATCTACAAACAACAAACGCTGTAGAGGGTGTGGAGAAAAGGGAACCCTCTTGCACTGTTGGGGGAATGTAAATTGATACAGCCACTATGGAGATCAGTATGGAGGTTCCTTAAAAACTAAAAATAGAATTACCATATGATCCAGCAATCCCACTACTGGGCATATACCCAGAGAAAACCATAATTCAAAAAGACACATGCACCCCAATGTTCATTGCCACACTATTTACAATAGCCAGGTCATGGAAGCAACCTAAATGCCCATCGACAGATGAATGGATAAAGAAGTTGTGGTACATATATACAATGGAATATTACTCAGCCATAAAAAGGAACAAAATTGCATCATTTGTTGAGACGTGGATGGATCTAGAGACTGTCATACAGAGTGAAGTAAGCCAGAAAGAGAAAAAGAAATATTGTATATTAACGCATGTATGTGGAACCTAGAAAACTGGTACAGATGAACCAGTTTGCAGGGCAGAAGTTGAGACACAGATGTAGAGAACAAATGTATGGACACCAAGAGGGGAAGCCGTGGGTGGGTGGGGATGGTGGTGTGATGAATTGGGCGATTGGGATTGACATGCATACACTGATGTGTATAAAATTGATGACTAATAAGAACCTGCTGTATAAAAAAATAAATAAAATAAAATTCAAAAAAATTTTTTAAAAAAAAGAAAAGTTATATTTGCACAAACCCCTGCACGCACACACACACACACAAAGACATGGGCAACCTGTGTCTTTTTTTAAAACCATTATAGACCTAGGTTTTGGAGCAAGGTTTCCACAAAGTGAATGATGAATAAATACTTTGGGGAGATTATTGAATTAATTACTAAATAAAATAATATACCAGATGATTATGTGTAGAATGAGAGAAAAAAAGGGTCCATACTCACCTCCATCAGTTAAGTGTAGATATTTTATTTAGAAATATTTGAAGTGACACAGAAACATGAATATTGTATAAAGTCACAAAGTAAATCTTAATTTTAAATTGATTAAATCTACATAATCTAAAATAAACTAGCTCAGGAGGCAGGATCAAGATGGCAAAGTAGGAAGACCCTGAGCTCACCTCCTCTCACAGACATACCAAACTACGACTACGGATAGAACAACTCTCTCTGTGAATGACGTGAAGGCTGGCAGAATGGCTCTTTTAAGATGATGAATGCAAAGAGAAAAATGCATTGAGACAGGCAGAAGGGTCAGAGACGTGATCTAGTCAGGACACATATCCCTGGTGTGTGACCCAAAAGCGAAAAGGGATATCACAACCTCAGAGAACCTCCCTAAGGAGCAAGGGATTCAAGCCCCATGTAAGGCACCCCAACCCTAGGGACCAACATTTGGAAAATAAGCCCCCTTAACCAGTTTTAAAAACCAGCAGGGCTTACAACAGGGAGAATAGGAGGGCTATAGGAAACCAAGACTCCACTCTTAAAGGACTAAGGTACAAACTTACTCTGAGTCCCAGCACATAGGCGGCAGATTAAAAAGCACTTGGTGCACTAGCTTGTCTGCCAAGACAACCCCAGCATGTCCCAGCCTGTGCTGGGCTCCAGCTCCAATACCTCCCAACAAAGCAGCGGCCCATGGCAAACCCAGAGAGAAGCCCTGGCTGGTGCCAGGCTCAGGCTCCAGTCCCACGCAAGGTAGTGATTCTCAGTGTGCCCTGGGAAAAGACCTGGCCCATGCACATTTAAGCTGCAGCCCTCCCGCCAAAGTCTATGCACATGCAGTCTGCATAGGGACCCTCCCGCAAAAGGACACACCTTCAGTATTGGGAGATTCACCTAATTTATAGAGACAAACATAAAAAGTCAAACAAAATGAGAGAAATATGTTCCAAATGAAAGAATAAGATAGAACCCCAGGAAAAAACACACTAATGAAAGAGAGATAACTAATTCATCTGATAAGAGTTCAGAACAACACTGAAAACTATGAGACACTGATGAAAGAAAGTAAAGAAAACAAAAATAAATAGGAAGATACACCATGCTCATGGATCAGAAGAATTAATATTGGTAAAATGTCCATATTACCTAGGGAAATCTACATATTCAATGCAATCCTTACTAAAATACCCATGGTATTTTCACAAACCAGAACAATAATCCAAAATGTATATGGAATCACAGAAAACTGGAAATAGCCAAAACCATCTTGAAAAAGAAAAACAAAGCAGGAGTATCATGCTCCCTGACTTCAAACTATACTACAACGCTATAGTAATCAAAACAGTGTGTTACTGCACAAAAACAGACCCACAGATTAATTGAACCAATAGCCCAGAAATAACCCCAGGCACATATGGCCAATTAATCTACGGCAAAGGAGGGAAGAATACACCATGGGGATAAGATAATCTTTTCAGTAAATGGTGCTGAGAAAACTGGACAGCTACATGTAAAAAAAATGAAATTAGACCATTTTCAGTCACCATATACAAAAGCAAAATCAAAATGGATTAAAGAATTAAATGTAAGACATGAAACCATAAAACTCCTAGAAGAAAACATAGGCAGTATGCACTTTGACACTGGTCTTAGCAACGTGTTTTTTGGATTTGTCTCCTCAGGTGAGGGAAACAAAAACCAAAAAAAACAAATGGGACAACATCAAACTAAAAAGTTCTTGCACAGTGAAGGAAATCATCAACAAAACAAAAAGGCAACCTACTGAATAGAAGATATTTGCAAACAATATGACATTATTATTTATATATAAAGACATTATATATATTAATATATATGTATACACTATCTCTTCTCTCTATAGGAAGATATTTATGTTATATATAACTGTATAATATATTGTCATATAATGCAATGTATATTATATGTTGTATATGTTTATTATAAGTCTATATGCAATATTATCTATATGTTTATTATATATTTATACATCATATATTTACATATGTAAATATCTATCTATGCTATATATATGTAATGCTTTAGGTAATGCACTATAAATAGATATGCATATAATCATATATTCAATAACTCTGCATTTGATGATTTCTAAGCTACATTTCTCTGCCATTTCTTCCAAATACACAGTGAGATGTTCATCTATCTGTACAGTCTTTCCAAGGCTTCCCTTAAGGTATACAAGTTTCTCGTGTCATATAAAAAAAAAAAAAGCTTGGCAGATCAGATAAAATCTCATGAATTATGGCCTAAACTTTATGACTTATCTCTAACTCACTCCAATGATTTGTCACATCAGACTTTTAATTTTCATTTTATAAACGGAAGTACTAAAATGTATGTTAGATGGGATTTTGACCTGTGTACATATAAAATATTTTATTTCATGGTGTACTGGAAAGGAAATGAAAGCCACACTGGTAATGTACAAAAGGAATTCTGGGAAGATGGCAGTTCAAAAGTACATCCCTGAGCCACTCTCCTTCCCAAGGATGCATCTCTTAGATGGCTAAAACCCTGGGGACGTATGATGTAGCTTCCCTGAATGGACTCATAAGACTAATTCTGAGGCATTATAAGGCGGGAGAGCACAGTTCTCTGATGGATTCTAGCTCTCCTCTTCTAGAGGCAAATGGTTTTCACTTCAGTCATTACAAGTTCTTCCTTCTCAACATATTCCTATCTGGGGTCTCAGGAGTCTACTAAAATCTCAGTAGTTTCAAGCATTTGACAACAGTATAAGCAAAGGAGTAGGTTTGTTTTGGTTCATTTATTTATTTATCTTTTTATAACATGATAATCCCTAATTTAGAGAACATAAAAGGAATATTGAACTCTGCAAATTTCTTGAGGAGAGTTAGAGGATAATGGAAGGGGAAAAAATCTTGAAAATTTCCCATTTTATAATAATAATTTATAAGAACTTACCATTCTCTGATAATAATTTTTAATACTTAGTAAATTATGATATCTTAAGTAAAAATTATTGCTTTACTAGCATTTACTGAGAACTCTTCAATAATATATTTTAAAAGTCTGGTTGCACTAAACACATGGAAAAGTTGCATATTTTGTTTATTGTTAAGTACACAAGCATATAGTTAGATTTCCATTATTCTTTAGAAGAATGCTATTTACCAGTGCTTATCAGAATTCTTGGGTTAGTTATGATCTTTATTTTCTTTCTGTTCATATTCATTTTATTATAAATTAAAAATATTTAACTTCACCGTAATTAGTCGAGCCTATGTTATATGGTGAGGTAGATTTACATGAATGCTATATTTGGCCTACTTCAAATATTTAAGGCATATATGTACTGAAACTCAAATGTGAATCATAAATACTTATATTTCTAAAGAAGTTATAAACATTTCCCCGAATATTTCCTATACACAAAAATAAACTTCATAGATGATATATTGATATACTTTCTATTAATTAGATACTATAGATACTGTTAGACACTGGAAAATAAAATGGCAATATGAGGATCTTTGTAGTGTTGCAACTATTTAGTATCTTGGCTGTCATGGTGGATACTTGAACCTACACAAATTATAACTGAATAGAATTTAATTCACACACACACACTCATACACACCAGTAAAAGTAAACCTGGGAAAATCAGAACACTTATTTTGCATTCTGAAAAATACTCTTACTATAATACTGATATTAAACATAAAGGAGTATTACGGCACAAACACATCTGAAATCCTCTTTTTACATTGTTTCCAATGAGGGATACATTCCATTGTTTTTGGCAATACATTTATTGTTTATTTTATGTGTTCTCTCATTTTAATAAACTGGTTTTTTTTTAAGAAGATGACATTTCAACAATATATCACAGTACTTAAAGAGTTTTGTCAAAAGAATCAAACTCCTCTCATGTTTTGAAAGCAGCCAAATAAAGAAAATTACAGGAAAAACACATACCGCTATGTTCCTATACAGGCACTCTAAATTACCTCTGGAAGGAGCTCCCAATTTGGATTGTACCACCAGTTCTCAAATCTAATACATTGATGAAATGTGCATATATATTAAATACTTTGATATATGAGTAGAGGAATGTGAAAAGGATGTGAACAAAGAATCAGGGGCCTGTTGCCAAAAAGTAGACATTGAATCAATGTACTTCACTCACGTAGTTTTGTTTTTACAAAAAATTATATATAAAGAAGTAGGAACAGGAAGAGAAATGAGAGCACAATGCTTCTACTCAGACTATGGCCTAGCCAGTCATACAGAATATGATCAATCCTATTTCTATTTCTTCCTCATAAAGAGATTTAAGAAAATGAATCAGCAGAGAAATATTCAGGACTGAAGTTTCCCTTTCCATGGCCCCAAATCAGTTTGTTGAGTTGACTCTCTTGTGTCATATTTGGATCACACCTCAAAAATTCCTCTGTAGTTTTATTTTGAATTCATGTTTATTTGCTGGAAAGTGAATCAAAATTTATATCAAATGGAACATCAAATATTGTGCACTTAATTAGGCCAACCAACAAATTTAAGGTAAATTAACTTACTCCAATGTTGCGTTTCTAGAGAGATTTTTAAGGCTCAACTCTATCACATTTTACATGATATTTATGATACCTAAAAAGGATAAGTGACATGTTTAAGATCACTATAGGCCAGGTTTTTAGATTTTTAATCCAATAACATTTCTTATAGAGTGAATGTTTAATTTCCTAGCCGGTTTATTTCATACCACAATTCAACAGTGTCATCTGAACACTCATATTTGGCAAGGTTTATTATCAGTAAAGCCAAGAATATATTTACTCTACTGGCACCTCATTACTTAAAACTTGAACTGAGTATTTTTCACTTATTTTAAGGTTTTGCAATGTATTATTATGGGATACATGTGGGGATCTTCTTCTACGCCAAAGCGTTAATGATAATTACTTTTCCCAGCATCTCAGAAATTAATTGTCAGCAAATTCCATTTGTTGCCTCCTTCTAACCCTCACTGATTGCTTTGCCATCAAGAGAATGCAACACAGTTGACAGACTGTCATTGTAGTCTTAGAAGCATACAAAGATTTATACCTGGGCATTTTATGATTGCCAATAATTTATTATTTCAATCAACAAAATATATTCAGCATCCACTAATGACACAATTACTGTCTTAGGCCATTTGGGAGGTACAGTGATTTAAGTCAGGCTGCTAGAATTCTAGGAGTATTCATTTTAGGAGATGACATCAAGTCATGTTCTTGAATTAGTACAACAAAAGACAATTGCAGTTGTATGTTATCTGATTGATAACAAAAGGTATTTTAGGAATCTGGAGAAGGTTTTTGCAGGGAATCTTTTCCATTTCAAAGGAATAGAAGAGACACTGAAAAGTGGATACAGAAGTTAGTTTTCAAACATATGTATGATTATATTGGATAGGGATGAATAGGGAAGGCATTGCAGAATGTTAGGTGGATGACTGATATGTGCAATGTCAGAAAAGGAAAGGGTATTTTTAGAATCTCTAAGTGGTACACTAGGGCTAAATAAGAGTGTAAGTTCAGAAGAGAAGGGAGAAATGGACTAAAACACAGGCTGGTTTCTTTGGTAGCACTAAGGAATGCTCATCAAATTATTTTGATAGGGAAATGTTATTGTCAATGATGCTCTGTCAAGTAAAGTACTTATCATTCACTAGCAAAATGACATAGAGACATATTGCGGGAATAAAAATGATCATTATTTTGAAGAACAGATTTCATATTTGGCTCAGTATTTGTCCTATAATGAACTGTGATTTAAATTAAAATATAAAGCCACTATGAGAATAATCTTTCAAATGTGAAACTGAGATACACAAATGGTTAAAATAAAAAGCCCTTGAGTCTGTGCTCACAGATATCACCACCTAGATTTTCTTATTTGTACATGCACATGTTGACATATAGGTCTTCCTCTGTATACATACATGGTTATTAACAGCCAAAAGTATAGTTTCTTTAAAACTTATTTTCAGTTAATGAGTTATAATGCAACTTTCTTTTTTAGTTGTAATAATTTTAATTATCCATCAGATGTATGAGTTCTCTTTCAATATCTAGTATTTTTAAAAATGGTAAAGCAAAATTTAAAGATGGGTTCATGGCTCTTCATGCATTTTTAAACCTGTCAAGGGATGATTACTCAAACATTAGTCACACTCCATGCTTGTAATTTGGAAACATCGGTTATTCCAGAATGAGAACCAAGGTTAATTATAGATAAAAACATTGTGATCAAAGAAAAAATTGTGGTCCAATACCTTCTATTTCATCCAGGAAATAGATGTGGGGAATAAAAAATATGTTCAATATAATCTCCCATTCAATGTTTATAGGTAGTTTGGGGTTAAAAAGAAATTTCCTTGTGCAAATAAACATCAGGATGTCTTTAGTTACTCCAAAGGTAAGAAACACAATCGAGGTAACAAAAGGGCCCAGGGATTTTAATTGCTTGAGGCTTTTAGACACTAGAAAACCTAGTTCATATTTATTGGGATAATAACAGGCTTGTGGCAAAGAGAGTCAAAAAAAGAATGTTTTCTAGATGAAGAGTCTTATCCTTTATGTTTGAATTTAGGTTCTTCTAAGCAGAACCTTTTGTGCTTCATAGAAGTTTTAATTTGCCTACAGTGATATCAAAAGGAATATTACTTATGTTATTACTTTCTTTTTATGGTGATGAAAATGTATTTGATGATTCCTTGATTCAGTAATTTGGAGCATAATTTCATGTGAATTGTAAATCTATATATATTTACATATGTGTGTATATATATATATATAGATAAGTTAGAGAGATATATATATCTGTCTAAATATATAAATATGTATCTGATTTAATTAGGATTCATATCACTTTAGAGAAGAAAGAGAAAACACAAAGTAAACAAATTAGGAGAAATGATAACATTCTAGTTTGTCACACTTTTATACTTATGTAGACCCCATTTTATTCCATAAATAATTTATTAGTAATGCATTTTATTAATTCATTTTTATAAGGCAATACACTATAGTTTCATTTTAGAAAATTTGGAAAGCAGAAAGAAAAAGAAAAAATGAAAATAACCTATAGTCTTAACATTTAGATATATCCACTATTGAAAATTAGTTTATATATTTATAACTCATATATGTGCATGCACGTGTGTGTGTTATGTTTTGAAAATAATTCCATAAGTACAGGAGTATAAAGTAAAATCCTAAGATCTTTGGTGTCTTGCAGTAGTAAGCAGCAGAACAGGAAGTTCTGTTGCACAATGGGACTAAGAATTGGGAATTTCAGGTGCCATCTGGGGGAGGATGTAAAAACAGACAAAAGAAAGAGAAGCCCTTGTTGAAATTTTGATGTTGATATTATTGCAAATTAAAAGCAAACTTTAAATCAAAGTACCATTAGCATGATTTGAACTGAATCAAGAGGCAGGGCATCCCAGAGTCTGAGGTAGCCCTGAGAATATATGCCCTCTGACAATAACTGAAATCTTAAAGGGGTACTCTGAAATTGCACATACCCACAGTGACTTCCAAATCATTTAATTTAGATCTCTAGAGCAAAGAGTTACATAAAAAATTCTTTAGGTACAGTCACCAATCATGTATTCCCAGCCTATCAGCCTAGATTAAAATATTATAAAATTTTATTTATTATGTTTTAACCTCAATAATTGCAGAAAATTACCCCTCTGTATTACCACACCACTATCCAATAATAAATATTCTCCAACTTACTGGCTCAGGTATATTCCAGAACAAGTCCACTTTAACCTGTCTTGTTGCCTGAGTATTTGCCCCTCTGTTGCTAATCCCAGTACCTCTCCAATGTCTACTTCTGGACAAGGCTGGTCTCTAGTAAAGACCCTACTCCATCCCCAGGAAGGACATTCTCCTCTCAGAATTCCAGATAGTACAACTGAAAATAACTATGATTGTTAACAAAATTTACTGAAAGTGTTATATTAAGGAAAAGAAAACACAAAGTAACTAAAAACCTATATTCATAGTTAGCGGTCCTGAAACCTAACAGAACTTCAGAATACTTCTGAAGTATTAGAGCCTGTAATTAGGGCAGGTCACTATTTTAGATGGATATCTCAACTCTCTAAAATTGGATTCTCTTAGCAGTATAATACCTCAGAGTCTAGGCCCAATCATAACGTCCTGGAAGGAAATATGTATACTTACTTGTCCCAGAGTACTAGCTAATGTAAGCATTTATCCCTCTTAGGGCAACTCCCAAGCACACTGCTTTATTCCTATGTATCATAATTGTTCATTGCAAGAGTAATTTTTCCCAAACGCTTACACACTCAGTCTTAAATAGCCTGATATACAATATATAGTCAACTTAGTCCAGATAACACTAGAAATGTCAATCTAGCACCTCATAATATTTTCTCCAATATGGCAGGCAGAAAAATACCTGGCCCATATTTCCCTCCTATTGTAGAACAGCTTCAGCTTCAGATTTCCTACAAAGGAGCACTTTCACAAAAACGTAACACAAATAACACAATCACAAACACACACACACATACCTTCTAAGAACAAAAAAAAGAATTTCCAGGCAAGCCTTGGAAAGGAAAAGAGGGAATGGAGATAAAACTCTAAATTTGCAAGGTCACAGTTCTGCTAATATATACAACATAGTTTATTAAAGAGAAGATATGGATGCTATGCATTTCTGTTTTTCTTTACACAAGTAAGGGATTCCACACAGAAGAGTGAGGAGGAATTTGCCTTATATATCCATGATCAAGAAGTTTCATTTTCAAGATGGGTACTCTCTAAACATAGAAAAAAGTGATGCAACTTTATACACATTATTTAAATTGAAGTGGTTTTTTTTTTTGCTATTTACCACAAAACACCACAATGTATGGCTTTTCACAGTGTTAAAAATTTTATATTCAAAAATATTTTTTATTATATCAAAATATTTAATGAGTGTACCACATGTAGGCCTTCTTATTCAGCATTTTCATTGCCTGTCCTGTATATTTTAAACTTTTTGGACTTCTTTATTTGTCCCAGTAATACAAAAATATAAGTTAAGTCACTAGCTTTAAATTTGTTCTTTGTCAGATGATCAAGAAGGAATCAAGTGCTTTGACTCAAGCTGTTTTCCTAGTAGTGGAGCTTTATGTATTTCAGCAGAAGCTTTACAATGCCTGAGACTCCATTTTTTCCTGAATTGATAATTTCCTTTGCAGGGTGAGTCAACAAACAAGATAAATGCCTATAGGTGAACTGAATATAAATGATGCCATGGAGGTATAGATTACTCACTCAAACCTAGGCAAGCACAGACCTAGTAGTCAGAAATTGACTCTTGATATTCATGCCTTGAAATAATATGCAGACATGAAGTGTTCATAGATGCCAATCACATTGGAGTACAAAATGAAATACCTTGTAAAATATTATATATTCCTTTTTGTCTTTTACTTTAAAAGAAAACATCACATTATTCTCTGAATAATTTAAAAATAATCCATATGATATCATCTTTAAGAGTATTAATTCTTTAAGAAAATTCAAATTTTTACCTATCAAAATTTTTAAATAAGCATAGATTATAAGGAAAAAATAAAATTCTCATGTTGACTCACAAACCCAACATACATAGTTTATCTCACACATCTAAATAAGTTTAGTTATGAATGCTATTTATTTGGAATGTTTATTTTACTTAAACTGTTCGGATATAAGCTTAAAAATATTTATTAACTGTGATTACTTATCTCAGATACTTGTGCTGCCTGTGATACTGAACCAACCACAGTACTCTGTAATGGCCTATATGGGAAAAGAATATAAAAAAGAGTGGATATATGTATATATTTAACTGATTCACTTTGCTGTACACCTGAAATTAACACAATATTGTAAATCAACTATACTCCAATAAAATTTTTTTAAAAAGCATATCTACAGTAAAACAGTTAAATATTTTGGCATATTCATAAAAATGGAATTTGACAGATGTGCTGTCAAATATGGTAATCATTAGTCATGTGGAGCTATTTAAATTTAAAATAATCAAAATTAAAACCTAAGTTATCCTTTATATAAGCCACATTTCAACTGGTCAATAGCTGCAAGCAGTTAGTAGCTAACACATAGGACACTGCCCACATAGAAAATGTCTATTATTGCAAAAAAGTCTAATCAATAGTGTTGCTATATACCAAAGAAAATGAAAGCATTGCCATGTACTTTCATAAAAAGCACACAAAGAACAAACTTTATTTTTATTTTTGATCCCAAGTCTCTCTGTCTATATAACAGTGACATCCATGTTGTGTGTTGCTATTAGAATTTAAGAAAGAATAACAATCATCCTTTTTTCATCAGAGAAAAATGATATTTCCAGTATACATATAGAAATCCCACTACCAAATTTATCAAAAATATAATTTTTTTCAAGTTGCCAAAGCTGTGTGCTAAAGATAAACAGGAAGTTCTAGGAGATTTCTAAAATTAGGATTTGCAAAGAAAAATTCTAAGTAGATATTAAATATAGATAGTAAGCTAATTTATTTTTACTTTATCAAAATTATTGATTAGGCTTTAGCCAGTAATCTGAAAATCCATATCTAAACACTAGATTGGATAGAGAAATATTCAAAATGGTATGGTCATTGACATAGCCTGTTGATTTTTTGTACAATTATTTTGGCCAATTTAACATTTAACCTCTTTCATTAGCTAAATAGCACAGTACTCATGTGTGAACAATAAGTGGTTATTCTGCTGAGGAATAATATCAAAAAACAAATGAAATTATTAAAGAAATAAATGAGGAGAACAATTTGGAGGATAGTGATTTTCTGTAGTCAGATAATATTCTATATCTGTATTTTAAATGAGCATTAAAAATATAGCTTGGCCCAATGGCAAATTAGCATTTTTAAGAATATAATGTATATAAACTTGACAAGAATAATTATAGTCTATTTAAGAAAGGAAAGAAAAAAATTGTAACTAAAATGGTAAGTACAGTCACAGTAATTACAGCTGGCAAACACTTTGTACTGATGTCTTTAATAGTCTAGGCAAGATTTAGGCAGTCATATTTTAAAGACTAAAGTTTAATTTCTAATGATTAAATGTAAGAAGAATAGAATAAATTGGCAGTTAGGATTTTCAGTAATAAATCAGTTTGGAGAATAAACAAATTTACAGAACATCTCTACTTGAATGTGTTTCTGAAAGGCTTTTCATACAATGATATCATTAAGATCACAGAAGTACTCCCGTAAGACTTATTAAAATCTTTAAGTCATGGAGTGGAAATACTCTGACCTTGGATTACATAAAAATGTCTTCATGGTCCTAATGACTTCCCTTTTTTTGCCTCAAAATATTTATTCCCTGAAATGCTGAAACTTTTTCTTTTAATTAATAACACTTCATTTTTAAGAGCAGTTTAGGATTCACGGCAAAACTGAGTGGAAATACAGTGTCCCTGTATTCCAGTGCTCCCTGCCCCATCCACATGCATAGTCTCCCTCGTTATCAACACCCACCACCAGAGTGATTAATTTGTTAACAACTGATGAGTCAAGACTGACACATCATTATCACTCAAAGCCCACTGTTTACATTAGACTTCATGGTTGGTGTTGTACAATCTGAGTGTTGACAAATATATAATGACATGTATCCACCATTATAGTATCATACAGAATCATTTCACTGCCCTAAAAATCCTCTGTGCTTTTCCTATAGATCTCTCCCTGCCCCCTAAACTCTAGCAACTACTGATCTCCATAGTTTGCCCTTTCCAGAAAGTCATATAGTTGGGATCATACAGTATATAGCCTTCACAGATCTTTTCAGGCTTCTTTCCCTTAATAGGAGGTACTGAAAAATCCCTACATGTCTTTTCATGCCTTGAAAACTCAATTCTTTTAATTGCTCCATAATATTCAACTGTTTGGATGCACCATAATTTATTTATCCATTGACCTACTAAAGGACATCTTGGTTGCTTCCAAGCTTCAGCAATTGTGAAAAAACTGCTATAATATGTGTACAAAATTATTCCATAGACATAGTTTTCAACTCCTTTGGGAAATACCAAGCAACACAGTTGCTGGATTGTATAGTAAGGGAATGTTTAGTTTTGTAAGAAACTTCCAAACCACCTGTAAAAGTGGCTGTACCATTTTGTATTCCCACCAGCAAAGAATGAGACTTCCTTTTGCTCCACATCTTCATCAGCATTTGGTATTGTCACTGTTTCGGATTCTTGCCATTCTAATAGGTACGTTCTGTGTCTTCCTTTTGAAATATATTATAGACACTTTATAGAATTGGGTAGAAAAACAAAATTGAATATCTTTGATTATTATGGGTTATTTGTGCCCATAATATAGCATAGAAACACTTTAGCAAACATGCCCTTTCTCTATTTACTTTCTATATAATCTAAGATATAGTGTATTTTTATTTTTCTTACTTTCATCTCTCCTTCTTTCCTTCTTTCCTCTTTGTTTCTGCTTTTAAAATACCAGAAATTTTTGCTTGAAATAAGATGGCCAGTCTCTAAACCCACAAACAATTTACTTTGGGAGTAACAAAGTTTCATATACCTACACCATTCACTCTCTGGGAGGGTCCTAGAAAGCTTGAAGGGATTGCACTGAAAAGAGCTCGGAGAGGTAAAAAGCATATAAGGGATATTGGTGAAGATACTCTTGAAGATTGGTGAGAGATGTAGACACTTTACATTCTGGACAGAGAGGAAATTTTAGAATTAGATTTGTAAGCTTACAAATACTTTCTACTTCAGGCTTCTGGCTTTGAAAAGGAAAAAAATCTGACTTTCCAATTTCCCTCTAAGCTGTCCGATCACATGTCAATAGGTTGCATTTTGGATAGAAACTCAAAGTTAATATTCTCTAATAGTAATCATTGTAGAATCAATCCCATAAAAACTAGGCATAAGTAATCACAATCTTCCCAAATTTTCTCAGATTGTCTTCATGTTCTCTTTTTAACCTATAACAGTGGTTATTTTTATTGGAGAGAAAATTGATCCATATTTTAAAATCAAAAACAACTTGAGAAATACATTTGTGTTGTTGCTTTTCTGAGCTGGTTGGTTTAACATGTACTTTCCAGTTTCCATTATTTTCAAAACCCCTCTTTGTATTACAAAAAATATATTCCTATGTTTTTGCCATTTCTTTGAATTTCTGAAGCTTATTGTTTCTGACCATGGAGACTTTATAGAAGTAAATGCATACATTTTGGAAAGCCTCGGTTTAACTTATAGCATTACCATTTATCAGTTCTGTGATGCTGGACAATCAAATTTTGTGAGCAACAATTCTTTCATATGGAAACACAGAGGATTTAGTTTCTGCCTTGCTATCCTTGTCATTTTGCTATTGATATCAACCAAGATAAAGGTATATTGTGAAACTTTAAGTACTATCTACACATTAGATAATAAAGAGGGATGACTGTGTTGAACATAAGGAGTAATCACTTTTAATTGAATTTCTAACCAAAGTGTTCAAGTAATTTTATTTCAGAAGTGCCATCCACCAAATTAATCATAAAATTAACCAGATAAACCATATTTGTGAATTTTTACATAGTCAGGTTTTTAGATTTAAAAGTTAAAATGTAGGCTAGCAGTTTATATCTTGTTAGTATATATTGCTAAATATTCTCAATATACATGGATTTTGAATTTCACCAATAGTGGAATGGTTATTAACTATATTAAAAGCATGATTATTTCTTGAACCATTTTTATTGGCTCAGAAGGGGGCAACTTGGATTTATGTGACCAAGTGGTAATTATGTATCTTTTGAAATTAATTTGAAGGGTTATGGGTAATGAAAAGATTTACATAAAAACTGGATTTGTGTTATAATGAAATGAAATCAAATGTATTCTTCTCTGAGTTAATCAAATGTTTCTTCCCATTACAATTTTATTTCATATTAAGGTTACTAACATAAATTAGCTTTTCTTGTCCCTGGTTATTTTCCTCCCCCCATTGTATCATCACAAAACCTTTAAATATATATTTTAGTTAAATCTAAAACATTTAAATATGCTTTTCAGTTAAATTTACCCTCTTGCATAGATTAAATTAATGTACATTAATTAATAATAGCATTTAAAATATACATATTTAACAAAATTGTGATTAATGCATGCCTTATAGTTCAGGCTGCTCTAACCACCTGGATTTTTTTTCCTGCAAGTAAATTCAGTGAACAATGACCACTAATACAATTTAATGTGACTACCCTGATTTTTGCTAAGGCCACAGAAGTTTTATCCAATATGGTTTTGCACCAACACTGGAAATGTCAACAGAGTAAAAAGGTGACAAATATCTTCATATTTTTATAAAAATAGCTTTTATCTTTAGGATACCATGAAAGGGTCTCAAGGACCCTCGAGGGCCACAGAGCCCCATTAGAAAACTGCTGCACAGAGAAGTGAAGAGATAATATTGTCCTCAAATGAGGCCTTCTGCTGTATCTCTGGTGTATAGCAAACTGTGTGGTGTTCTCTGCTTACTGAGACAGAGAAAAAAGCTTTGGCCAAAACTATAGCTGCAAACTAAGTGTTGATCACATCCTATAAGTGAACCACATCTTGAAAAGCATCTGCTATATGTCACAACAATAGTCATTCTCCAAATCTCATCCAACTTCTACCTAGATCAAACAAGTTAAAATGGAATACATTAACACTCTAATCTACATTTTACAAGTCTTTGATAGTGGAACCAACGTTGGGGATTTCCCCAGAGATGTGGTATATCTTTTGGGCTTCAGTTTTAATGTTTAGGGAAAGTTTTAGGAACTCACTTTGACACTTCTTTCAATTTTAGTCCTCAATGCATAGATTCTATTGCCAATGTAATGGTTATATTTGAAGTATGCGTTAAAGAACAGGAGAAATAACTTCAGACCAAGAGGGCTTTTCTGTTAATTATATTAAATAAGACATTAAGATGCTTCCCACCTACTTCAGTCCTAGGGGTTATCATGATCAGTTAGATACCCCTAAAGATTCTTGTAGGTCATACCAGAAGATTAACTCTAGTACTGTTACCTCCTATGGTGACCACAATCTCCCCGTCTTTTTTGGCTAAATGTCACTGCCACTCTAGAATCTAATCATTTCCATTGAACTGTGAAGCCCATTTCAATAGTAGCATCTTCTGTCTTTGTTCCTAGTCTACATAGGACATTCATTATTGCACTTTTCAAGGATGTGTGAATTCTCTTCATCAATATCTTTCTCAGTACCTTAGTGAAAGGACAATTCCAAAGTCCAGATGGAATATCCAAGGAATGTATTTCAGGGCCAGGGCAGAGAGTGTTCATAATCCCTGCCCTGGTGCATTTTATAGCTTTGTGGATTACTGCTATGTGATTTCCATTCTTTATTCCTGAATAGCAGCTGTATTTGTGCATGTGTTTAATTGAAGTTAACTTACATGTATTCCACCCTTGTAGGTTGGTGGCAATGGAGAGATAAATGGTCTGCCCAATTCTGAGTAGTCATATCTGGACCAAGAGATCCTGCACTTTGAGCTAGGTGCAGTAACTGGATGGGTCCTTGGGTTATTTATTTTGGAGAGGGGTAGGGGTGTGTGTGTGTGTGTGTGTGTGTGTGTGTGTGTGTGTGTGTACTAGTCATCTTGGGCTGCCATAATAAAATATAATGGACTGGATGGCTTATCAACATAAATTAATTTCTCACAGTTCTGGAAGCTAGAAGTCCAAGATCAAGGTTCCAGTGGTCTCTTTCTAGTGAAGGTTCTATTCTTGGCTTACAGATAGCCACCTTCTCACTATGTCCTCATGTGGTCATTCCTCAGTGTGCACGTGAAAAGACGGAGAGAAAGAGAGAGAGCTCTCTGGTGACTCTTCTCATGAGGACACTAATCCAGTTGGATCAGGACCCCACCCTTATGACCTCATTTAATCTTAATTATTTCCTTAGAGGCCCCATCTCCAAATATAGCCACACTAGAGGTTAGGACTTTAACCTATGAATTTGGGAAAGGACACAGACATTCAGTCATAATAGTGTGTGTGTATATGTGTAAGTGTGTGTTTTATATGGGAAGAAGGTAAAAACAGATATTTGGGAAATCAGACTATGGACATCTTCCTTTTAAAATAGAGTAATGGCTGGGCATAGAGCCAACCAATTGAAAACTACTCATCCCAGCCTTTCTTATAGCTAATTGCTCAAAAGACTATGAACCGAATTGTTATGTACAATTTCCACACTGCTTTCTTGAAAAAAATCACTTGCTTTCCATTTACTTGTCCTTCTTTCTCCAGTTTTGAATGTGGGTACAGTGGTGACCCAGCTTCATCTGTGCAGATGAAGACAAGCTTCTCAGGGAAGTGGATCAGAGAGATAGAGGAAATGAGTCTCTGATCTTCTGATTCAGAGCTGTCTTAGGAGACCACTGACCTCATCTCCGTGCTACTGCATGAGAAAGAAATAAACTATTTTGTTTAATCTTTTGCATTTGGATATATATTTTTTTGGTTTATAGCATTTTATTTTTTTAATATTTGTTTGTTTTACTTATTTATTTTCCTTATTTTTTTGGCTGTGTCGGGTCTTAGTTGTGGCACATGGGATCTTCGTTGAGGCATGTGGGATCTTTCGCTATGGCGCGCTGTCTCTTTCTTGTGGTGCTCAGTCTTCTCCCTCGTTGTGGCATGTGGGTTTTCTCTCACTAGTTGTGGTGCATGGGCTCCAGAGTGCGTGGGCTCTGTAGTTTACAGCACGTGGGCTCTCTCATTGAGGCACATGAGCTCAATAGTTGTGGCGCGCAGGCTTAGCTGCCCCGTGGCACGTGGGATCTTATTTCCCCGACCAGGGATCGAACCCACGTCCCTAGCCTTGGAAGGCGGATTCTTTACCACAGGACCACCAGGGAAGTCCTGATTTATAACATTTTAGATGCAGCTCTGATTAATACAATGGAAGAATACTAATGTCGAGGATTAGTATTACTGATACACCTCAACCTCTATTAATATTTATACTTTCTATAATTCATGCATATTCATAAATACCATTTGCTTAGGGTTTTGAAAGTTGTTAATTACACTTCTCAAAGAACAAAGCCTTGCTCTGTGGGTTCTGGCTATTCAATCCTACTTTGTGAAGACCAACATCCCAGCCAACCCACTGCTCTAAATAATTGATATAAATTGTTGCACAATTGATTTGCCCTTAGCAAAAGGCTTTGAAAACTGCAATAAATCACTAAGACAGCTGAAATGATCTGCCTAGTTGTGCTACAATATGGTTTGGGGGTTGCATGAAGATAATGGTCTCAGACTCTATCCAATTCAAGTACATGGATTGAAATTATTGGCACTTTGAGAAATAATGTCATGTTACAGTTTGTTCTACATCCTCTCCTTAAAGTTCTAGAATATATATTATGTGACACTGTACATAAATAAAGTTTATGATTAATAATCCATTATTGTTAAATTGGAAAGTACCTATATAGTACATATTTTCTTTCAATTTATTCCACCGTCACAATTTTGCTTATATTACACATTCATATATTCACTTGACAAGTATCTATTGGGTGACTACAGTCTACCAGCCACTTTGTGGGGCTATTGGAGATACTATATTGAATAAGATAAATACTGAAATGCTATCTTCAAACCTGTGTTCTTAGCTAAAACCCCCTTAAGGGGTCAGTGATAGGACTTGGTTAACCATTGTTGTGTGAAGACATCAGTTATTTGCAACATGGAACTCTCCACAGAGCAGGTCAAAATATAGCAGCTGACTTCTCAGAGTGAGCATGCCAGAGAGTAAGAGAGAGCAGCCAAGACAGAAGTCATACTCTTTCCGTACCCTAATCTCAGAAGAAGCATCACATCACCACTACCACAATACATTCACTAGAAAAAAAAGGACTAAATGCAGCCAATATTCAAGGAGTATCTATTATAAAAGTGTATGAATATAAGGGACCACTGCAAGGATGTATACCATAAAGGCTTTTACCTCCATCACCTTTATGTTTGTTTTTCTTTTCTGTATTTTATCTTGATTTCTTTATCACTGAGTTTTTTCTCAATGTATGGTTGATTATATATTACTGTGCATTATATACTATAGATATCAAAGTTTACGGATAATTTTTGGTATAAGATGATGCTTTCCTTCTCAAGATATGATGTTCACTTACTTCTGGTTATATTCCTATGAGCATAAGTAGTCTGTGTGACCTTTACCCAGTTGGAGATTACAATGTTTCAAAGTTTGCTTTATTTATTGTGAGGGCTGAACTACTTTCAGTACAATTTTAGTCCTTGTATATGATGTTCAGAGTTCCTTTCCAAAGCCTGTGAACTTTAGTTAGGTCTCATTTCCTTGAAATGACAAAGAGACCTGTGTCTATGAGTTTTAGAAAGCTTCTGCTCAGCTAAATAGTCTCCGAACTTTCTCTTATAGAATGGTCAGAAATTCTAAGAAAAAAGGCAATTCTAAAATCCTGCTTCACCTTTTTGACTTTTGTCTTACATCCAAATCTCAGCCCTTTATGATTTCAGTGTTTTGGTAGTTAGCTTACTAATATCTTTACAAAAATGCACACATATGTTTAATATATACGTGTACATATGTGTTTTTTTTAGAATTTTCAGCAGAATGTTTAGCTTTAATTAATCTACCTATATTGAAAGCAGAAACAGTGTTGTTACATGATATTTTATTTTTCTTAAGCCAAACAACTATCCTTTTTATGCAGCTTCAGAAAGGCAAAGAAATTTAATCATAAGAAATAAGACTCTAAGCTTATCTATATTTTACTTGAAATGTTTGCTTTTGAACACGTTACGATAGTTATAACATTACATTTGAATGAATATATATACATGTATGTATATATGTATTTTATGTACATATGTGTATATACATACATACACACATATATACCTCAATACACTTTCCTATACCCACATACAGTTTCCAGTGTTTTGCAGAGGCATTGTGCCTTTCTATATTATATTAGATATAGTATGTCCACTATTTATAAAGTGCCTTTCACTGTTTAGAGTAGTATTATTCTCTTTATAGGGGATTCTCAGACTGCTAAAGTACAAGCGACCTGCAGAAGCAATATTCTCATTCCACTTTGAACTAGTGATCTCCTACTTCCTGTTTCTCAATGTTTTCTTTATCACAAAACAAGCTAGAAAAACATGCTATATTATCAAAAGTCCATTGACAAATCCAAAGTGGCATGAATTCCAATCAAAATATGTATGGGAAGAAGATGCCGATGATAATAAATATCTCATCAGCCTACGCTGTTATTTTTCTGCTCTGTTCCTTAATATTCTCGCGTTTATGATTTGTTCATGAATTCAGTGTCTTGGAACAGTTGTAGAAGGACAACACTGGGATTATAAAGTGGTGAAATGCTCAGAGAAGACATTGCTAAAAAGTAAACTGAGGAACATTAAAATTTTCTAGAGTTTATTTGAGCATACACAGATTCTAATCAAGCAGTACCAAACCAAAGGTGGTTAGGAATGTGGCACCAACAAGAGCTAGGCAGGAGCTTTTTATGGAGAAGAGGAAGCAAAACAAGGGAATTACTTGATTGGCTATAGTTTAAGCAGTTGCCTTGTTTGGTAAAGTTGGTTGTTTGTGATTGGTTGTTCTTAAGTTTCATTTTCTAGGATTTCAGTGCATAGACTCTGGCAGAGGTTTTGGTTTGCTTACACAGGCTACAAGGTATTTGAGACATCTCAGTCAAATGGCCGCTTTGTTTATAACTACTTTTAACAACATAGAAGCAGAAACAGTATTGCACAGGGCCAGGATAATAAAGCCAAACAAAAGGAACAGTTAAAAAGTAAATTTGTAACTTTATCCAGTTAAGGAAATCATTCATTCAGCCACTGACACTCACTCCTTCACTTTCATTAGTTCATTCATTCATTCATTCATTCAACAAGTTGCTACTGACGGCCTAATATGTGCCGGACACTAAGATTCAGGTTATAGAAAGATAAATAAAACACTTTTAATCCTTGAATCCATGATGCTTATATTTTAGTGGGACAGATTAAATAAAGTCTACAAATGCAGGAACACTGGAATGTGGCTACAAAAGCGACATGCTATCTTTCCTTACTCTTCCTCTTACTGTTTTCCATTTCTGACCAGAGGTAGGCACAAACCAGTTAGTCTACATGGCTTGGGTATAATATTTTTCTGTCTTTAAGTCTAGGTAGTTGAATTCTATACACTGTACATAGCACATTATTTAATACTTTATGAAATTTTAATATTTCATTTTCTAGTTAATGTTTTCCCAATCTTTGAACAAACACTGAACAATGCCAAATAAAAGAATATATTTTCTACTTTTGTGGTATCCTCTATGTGAAAAGTAACTTTCTCTACATAGTATTTGCTCAATAATTATCTAGCAATTTATTTTGGCAGACATGGCCTCCTGAAAGGAATTGAGAGGCAAGAAAAATATCTCCATATTTGTCAATGTTCTTTTTGTTATGATATATTGAGAGCTGCATATAATTCTTCCTTCCAAAAATAGAACCTCTTGTTTTGAAATTCAGTAAAGTTATGCATTTGAGTGATAGCTGTTTTTATTTATTTATTAAGAGGTAAAATATTTGCAAACTTTGATAATTCACTCTGAGTAACATACTTCTTGTGACACATTTCAAAAATAATCTGGACATTCTAGTATCTTAAAATATTGAAATTGAGCCATATAGTACAGCTTATTATAGTTTTCTTCCTTCATTTTATTTGAAGCTCATATTTCAATAATATATCTTATTCAGAAATGTGAGCATATATCATTCTTATTCAAAGCTCTACTGTATTGATTTAACTGAGACCTTATTAACTGGGCTCTTTTCTATGAGAGAAGCTCCTATTGACTCTAAGGTAAATATGAGAGATGCACAATCAAACCAAGGAAATAAAATGTGTTTTTTTACAACCTATTTAATTAGCAAGAGGTCAGGTAGATCCATTGTCTGCTAAACATTTTAAAAATACATTTACAATTATCATCTACAACTTAAACATAGAGTTTATAGTGTTTATTATCATGATAATTAAAAGTCCTTGTATGTTGAATTCCTCAAAGGCTCTGTAATCCTTCTCAGTGTTCTGAAAAGTAAGCATTTTATTGGACATAATTAGTATTCTTCTTAGACTGGAGAGGATCTGCTAACTTCTTTAAGCTAGGTAGGATTTACCAATGTACAGTTATATTTGAGATGATCTCTAAGCAAATATTTTAAATCATTTTAGTTAAGTATAGTGTGAATAATATGAATCAGCAGGTTATTATAAATGGCCATCTTTCTCCTGCAAATATATATTTGCTGAGTTCCTACTATGTGCAAAGTTGCATCTTAGACGGCAGAGCTGGTACTGCTAAGATGAAAGAGCCTGGTTCTATAACACTAAGGAGCTTGCAATCAAGAGAATGATTCAAACTAAAAAAGCATCAGTGCGGTTACACAGATAGATGGGTTATACTAGAAGCTGACACTAATTGTTGAAGAAGCAGTACATGTTTGTACTATGAGAGTCAGGGTAACCTATACAAATAAGATTTTGGCCTGAGATTCAAAAGATAGAGAAGATATTTATTCACAGATAAAGATAAAATGCAAGTTTTCTGGTGGAAAAAACAGCTCTTGGAGGTGAGAAAATAAATGCTGTATAGATAAACAGAATCATGTGGCTGTGCCATAGGATGCAGGATAAGAAAGAACATAATGAGAATGCCAGGCGGCTGTAACGAAATTTAGAAAGACTGTGAATGTCAGGCTAAGAGATACAAATTTTATTTGAGGAGCTTTTGAAGGTTTTCAAACAAGAGGATGACATGATCCTAACTGAACTGTAGGAAGCTTATTATAACAGTCACATGCATTATTCATAACAGTGGTGAGACCCTGAAGGCAATCTGAGTGTTCAGGTGAGAGATGTCAAGGAAATAAACTAGAAGAGTAGCCGTGGAACTGAAGAGAATTTTTTTTGGAAACGAAATCACAAAGCGATCTATAGTCCATAACGCAATAAAACCAAAAACTTTTTTTTCACCTGTAGAGTAACAATAAAGAGAAATGCCTTCTCTTCTGTCTTTTCATACTCTGTCAATAGAAAACACATTATTTACCCTCCTTTATCAAGCATGTATACTGAAAGCATTATCAGCCCTAAATGATGGCTGTAGAAGAATAATTTGTTTTTGTCCATTGATCCAGTTACCTGATTTCCATCAGGTCTCTCAGTACCAAGGAACAAAATGTGTGGCACCTTTACCCTGGGCAACTCATGCTCAATGTGATTCAGAGTGAGTGACTAATCCTAATTCTGGACCACTGGGAATTTCACAAAATTATAAGCACTGTGAGATCTGCCTGTACAAAGTCCAACTGACTATATCTTTTTTGCCACTAAGTGAATTACTACTGTACATGCAGCTGCTACGGTCTGAATGTTTGTGTCCCCCCCAGAATTCAACTGTTGAAATCCTAACCCCCAAAGGTGAATGTATTTGAAGGCAAGACCTTTGGGAGTTGCTTAGGTCACAAAAGTGGAGTCCCTATGAATTAGATTAGTGTCGTTATAAACGAGATCCCACAGAGTTCCCTCATCCTCTCCACCATGTGATAATACAACAAGAAGTCTGTCACCTGGAAGAGGGCCCTCACCTGACCATGCCAGCAACCTGATCTCAGACTTCCAAACTCCAGAATTTTGAGGAATAAATTTCTTCTGTTTAGAATGCAGTTCTACTACTGTTTAATTCTGGAGAACAATGTTACCTTTGGAAATCTTTTTAGTAGTTTGACTGAACTACTGCCTTATTTAAGCAATGCAAAAAAAAAAGGCAATAACAATAACTAATTTAAAACTAATTATGTACCAGGCACTGAGTTTAATGCTTTGCAGGAATGATCTCTCTTAACCCTCAAAACCATTTAGTGAGCTATGAACTACAGTTACATCCATTTTTTAGATAAATAAATTGTAACATACAGAAACATAATTCTTGCTACAAATCACAATACAGGTAAATAGAAAAGCGACTCAGGAACCCAGACCTTTCTGATGCTGAATTCCAGGCTCACAGGCACTCCTTGATGGTAAATTTTCTAATATATTATTATTTCCATACAAAGACCTAAACGTCATTATGCTATTCATTGCAATATTCACACTGGTCTTACTATATGACCTTCTGGGAAAATTATGTTAAATATTACCTCTACCTTTACTTCTGATATCCCATTGTCAAAGGAATTCTGAAATGTTAGCATTCCTTTTGCTTAAAGACACTCATGATTTTAGTGATAAAGACACTGATGATGACTAAAGTAAAAGTTAACATGTATTGATCAGTTAATGCATACTAGGGTCTGTCCTCTATAGGTCCCAGTCCAATTCAGAACAGTCAAAATATATAGAAGCAGGAATAAAAAAGTTGTGTAGAATATGAAAGTTTTTTCTCTGCATGGAACACATTCCTTCACCAAATTTGCTTTTACAGATCTTTCAATTAATTAAGTGTGGGGAAAAGATTGTGTTTAATTACAGACCACAAAATGTGGAATCAAAAGAACTAGGCTTTGAGTCCTGATGCTATGCAAACTGTTTCAGCTTCCTGCCCTTGGGTGAATTATTTATCAATTCCTTTGTTTCTGAGGCAGAGATAGCAGTACCAGGATTTTTCCACTATGACGGGGAGGGAGGGAGGTGGAGGGTCATGCCCCTAACCCCCTCTTGTTCAAAGGTCAACTGTAATTTAATCTCTGGGTGTGCATGTTGTTCTTGAGATTTCTAATTTCAGAATAATGAAATTTTCTCCTCCTTAAAGAATTGATTTTCCCTACTTTGAATAAATTCATTCTTTATTTACTTATGAATGTATACATTCTCCAAGTGTTTTATTATAATTATAATAATTATAATTATGCTAATAATTATACTACTAATAATTATACTCATCTGGGAGATGGCACCCAGAATACTACAAACTATCTTCAGAGTATAAGATTAAAATGCAGTAGTTTCTCCTTTCCTCCACAAAATAGATACTTACAAAATCGCACAACTTGAGGAACTGCTCCTTTAAATAGTGTTTTGGAAATAAATAGATATACATATTAATAGATAAAGCCTATCATATAAATATAATTTGATGAAGTGAGTTTTCTAAGAAAAATATTTTACTGTCTGGCCATTATTTTTGAAATCTAGTAGAGAAGACTTGTTTGATAATTTTTTAGAGAAAGAGGATAGTAAGCTGAATATGAACATGAAGTTAATCCAGGATACATTAAGGAAACTTTTATAAAGTTTAAAAATATTGACTTTGAAGAGACAATTGATGAAATATATGTAAGTATGATATACTTCTAAATTAAGTATTACAAGATGAAAATATTAATTAAAATTATGACACACAAATATTACTAAGGCAGAAAAACATTAAGAAATAAAATGATAATTAGAAAAATCTATGCTAATGAATTGAGCTTTTATGTGCTTTAGGATAGTTTTGACATCATGATATTTGTAAGTGGGAACTTCTTCAGAGATTAGTTTTGTCCATTTTATACATGAGTCAAAGACGTCTCACCCTGATAGGTATGGAGATGACAAGGGATAAGATTTTAGTTACTTTGCTATTTTTCAGTTGTTGCTTCAGTTCAATCTAACAAAATTTTCTATTGGTAGCTAGAGAATCTAATGAAAGTATTTTCTTTCTCTTAAGCACTTCATCTATATTAGCTATTTGGCTGTCTAACTGTAACTATATTCCTACTATATATTACTGCCCAATTTCTTAATCTTAAAATGGGAATACAAATCAATCTCCGAGTTTTGTTGTAAAGAGTAAAGGAGATAACATACATAAAATATTTATCAGAGAGCTTAGCACAGGTTTTAAACATATGAAAAGTGATAATGATAAAGCCCACTAGTAAGTCTTATGCTCAATGATTATATGGCTTTTATTTATGTGTTTAGAAAGTCTTAGGCAACTATGTTATATTAATAAACTTATAGAACAGTATCAGTTCTTTATGCAGATACTGATCTTTTTTTTCTGCTATAGAGATCATTTCATTCAGATATTTTGGGAACTAGAAACTAGCCTAAAAAAATGTGTGTGTCAGGGAAAAAGGAAATGGGCAGGATGGACTGTGAGGAAGAAGGGGAGAGTAGGAGAGAAAAAAAAAGATAGAAAAAGGCAGATTCAAGCAGAGACAATGGGAGAAGAGTCAGATCAACATGGAGAATACCTGCTCCGTGCAGTGTTTTCTGACCTTAAACCTGAGAAGTCTTTGATCTAAAGCCTTAGGTTTGGGGCTTCGGCAACTCTGAAGGAACTGGCATGGCCGACCTCATGATGGGTGATTTTCCAAGATGAGCATCATGTTTTCCAGAATTACATGGGCAGGTCTACTGTATGTGAACTTCAGGCCTTGATAACCTTACTTTAAACAACACTGTCCACAATGGACTCAACCTAGGTGCCCAATTCCTGGCTTGAACTCTCACTTGACACCTTCTTGATCTTCCTTTTTTTTTTTTTTTACCTTTTTTAAAGTCTTTATTGAATTTGTTACAATATTGCTTCTGTTTTTTGTGTTTTGGTTTTTTGGCCGCAAGGCATGTGGGATCTCAACTCCCTGACCAGGGATCGAACCTGCACCCCCCTGCATTGGAAGGCGAAGTCTTAACCACTGGACTGCCAGGGAAGTCCCTTGATCTATTTCTGGACAAAGCTGTGTTTCTCAGAAATTTGGAGACCACCCAGGAGATGTATCTGGAATCTACACCTCTGAGCAATTTTTAAGTCATATCCTAAAATTCATGTGAAAGTTACTGAACAGGCTGAATTACATAGGTGTGAGCAAGCAAACTTTTTTTTCTTCTTATAACTGAGTTCAAACACGTTTTAAAAAATTTCTCTCCTACTTGCCTATGGATAACCTGAAAAAATCCTGTAACTTTTTTAGTACTTACAGATATTAAAAGTCTTATTTTGAAACAGTAAAAAGTCCAAACTAACTGTATTAGTTTTTTATTGTGTTGTAACAAATTACCCCAAAGACAATAGCTTAAACAACACCAATTTATTATCTCACAGTTGTCTAGGTCGGAATTCCAGATTAATTCTGCTGGTTTCCCTGTCCTGGGCTTCACAACGCTAAAGTCAACCTGCTTCCAAGTTTACTCGCATTGTTGACAGAACCCAGTTCCTTGTAATTACAGGACTGAGCTGACCATTTTGCTGACTAGCAGCTCAGGGCCATACTTAGCTCTTAGAGCTTTGATCCTTGCATATGAGCCCCAACTCAGAGTCTGAATCAGCACACCAAATCCTTCTCATCCTTGGAAGCTCTCTGAATTCTCTTTCTGCTGTGTCTATTGATATTTTCTGCCACCAGCTAAAGAAAGTTCTCTGCTTTTAACCATTTATGTGATTAGATTTGACCTTCCCAGGTAATCCAGGAAAATTTTCTTTTCTTAATTGAATCTACATAATATCTCATATTCACAGGTTTTAGAATTAGACTGTGACATCTTAGGAAGACTATTATTCTACCTACCATACCAATCTCAATTAAAATTTCAATTTCTCATCTGGTTCAAAGCTTTTCTTATCATCCATCCTCCCCCCAATTTAGGTCATGCCATAATTCTGTACTGTAAGTGCAAAAAGTGTTTTAGTTTGTCATTTTGCTCTCCTCCACTCATCTTATCCCTACTCTTTCGGAAACGTCTGAGCTTTCCAGGTTTGGCGACATGGCAAGGAAAGATTTTAGAATAAGTCTCAGTTAATTAGAGCTGGTGTAAACTAGCATGGTGGTCTCTTTGTGACTCATGTTCTACCTCTCTCACATGCACTGCTACTGTGGATTCTTTGGAAATGTTCCTGCACTGTTCATTTCTTTAATACAAACTCCTGGAAAAAAACTAAACTATGGAATACACCTGATAGCCAATATTCATTTTGGCACTATTCCCTCATTGTAATTGGAATATGACAACAAAAAATATTTAAAATCTAGCAATACTGAACTGAATTTTCCCTTTATATTCAGTAGTCAATAATAAAAATCTGTGCATTTACATACATGGATTATAAATCAGAGTTGTGTGAGTCCAGGTCCTGACACCTGGCTGTGTGACTTTGGGAAAGTTTCACAACCTCCTTCTGCCTCAGATTTCTCATATCCAATATACAGACAATAACAGTGCCTAGTTCACAGTACTGCTGCCAGACAAATTACTTAATAAATGCAAAGCATGTAGAACAGATCTTGACACTTGTAATGCTCTTAATAAGTAACAATTATTATTATTATTATTATTATTATTATTATTTCCTGATGGATTTCCCTCTCTCTTTAATAATCTCCTATTCTTCATGCTTATAATCTTCTCACTTCTCATATACCCATTATCTACAGTTCTCCAATCCTTCTAGAATTAGCTCCATGTACCTCCTTGCTCAATCCCTGCCTCAATTGCCCTTCTCCCTATTCTCTCTCTCCCCCAATCCTCTCACTTTCATACACACACACACAGAGCAAAGTTTATTTAGAACTTCTTTGTGCTCTCAGAGCACTTTTTTTCTCTATTTCACCTCTGATTACATTTCCTTTGTCAATACCATCTAGCCAAAGATCACTAGGAACACACTTGCAGTTGAACAAGGTGGGTTCCTGTTTTGTTGTAAGCAAGGTAGAAAACAACTCATGGGGAATCGTGGAGTGTCTTAGTAAGAGAGTTTTAGAAAAGACTTATTACTGTAAGGTTTTACTGTTAGGTGATTTCCTTACGTTTAAGGAAATGAGGCTTTGCTCTGGATTGGGTGTTGTCAGGAAGTAGAGTACTTTTATGATTGGTGTCTTAGCCTGTTTGGGCTGCTATAACCAACTATCACAGAGAGGATGACTTATAAATAGCAGAAATTTATTGATCACGGTTGTAGAGGCTGAAGATCCACGATCAGAGAGCCAGCATGGTTGAGTGAAGGCCCTCTTCTGGGTCACAGACTTCTTTTTGTATCCTCACATAGCAGAAAGGGACAAGAGAGCTCTCATAATTTAATCACCATTCAAAGACCTAACCTCCTAATACCATCACCTTTGGGGGTTAAGATTTCAGCATATGAACTTGGGTGAGTAGATACAAACATTCAGACCATAACAATTGGGTTGGGTATCTTAATAAATGTTATCTATAAGGAGGGCACTCTAGAGCCAAGCTAAAATTATAAATGGCAAAGAGGCAGTAGTCACTATTTTAGCCAGAAGAATGAGATGTTTGGTATTTTGCATGTTGGACAATGTCCGTATTTATCTATGCTCAGACATGACTACACAATGGTCTTGTTTTTGTCTGAATCCATCCTATTCAGAGTGACTTTGTCTGATGCTGACGTTCTATATAATTATTCACATTCAACAGAATAACACCAAAGCCTGACTAAAAGTAGTAGGCTGGGTCATAGTATTACCAAGGCCTGCTTGTCTTTTTCTCATCTTGCATTAGTTTATGCCTCTTTCTCACTAAAATAATATACCTCTTGGATTAAAAGATTATTCATCATTATACCCCAGGAATTTGCCACAGCACCAGACATTTAATAGGGACACAATAAATATTTGTTAAATTAGTATCTTACATATCCAAAACTGCGACTAGTTTTTTTAAATATATATCTAAAGGGAACATTCATCCATTTATTAAATATTCATCTCACCTATCATCATTGACTGGTTCTTAGATATAGCTGTTAACCAAACAGTGCATTCCTTATCAAAAGTAACCGTGGATCCAAAATATTTTTTCTTAAAAGAAGAATCATGGTTTAAAATCAAATTTGCTATGAAGGATACAAAATTAATTATAACTTGTGATTAAAATTTTTAGATAGCAGCTTTATAAAAAGAAATTTAAATTGCAATCTCTATTTGCTAATTTATGTCTTTGGCAATGTTTGCATCCACATTGCAATTTTAACACTTTTTCCTTGACAAGTCTTGCAATGACCATAGTTTTTTTCACTCTGGATTCAAGAATGCTGTTTATGAAAATGGAAGCACAGCTGATGACACTGTGATGACACACTGCACTAATAAATAAATAAACTGACTTCTTTCCTCTCCCCAGTGCTCCACTGACAGATGAGACTAGGTAGTATATTTTCAAAGCACCATTGTACTAGTGATGCATTGGAACAGAATGCCACTAGAGAGACTTTCCCCCAAGTGAAATATTGTTCTGTCACAGGGTTTTAGAGATTTAAGCATCCATTTCCAAATCTAGTCCATGGGCCTATTTGAAAAATAAAATCAAAGTTTCTTTTTAATTTCTTTTTTAATCTTAATATATCAAAGAAAATGCAATGCATGTGTATGATAGCTGAGAGCCCAAGCAGTTCAAACTCATAAATAATGTATTTTCCGTGTATTGTATACATGCGAAAAGGCTAGCTTACCTTCTAGGGGAAAAAGCTTAAGGTAAAGGGTAGACATGCTAAACAACGGGCCTTGGGATGTAAAGAAGCAGTTTATATGAGGTCTAAGAAAAACAAACTCAGAACTACTGTGCAGGAAAAGGGATACAGTGAAAACTTTTTAAGGATAACTTCTGAAACCTTTCTCCCCAAAGCTTAATGCATGTGTTGTCAACCCCACATATGTAAGTGATTATGACCAGAATAGAACAGAGGGGGACACGAGACGTCACTGTGCAGGTTCAACAACAGGAGAAAGGCTGTGAAACTCCTCTGGCTACTCCATAGCCAGTTGGGTGTTTACTTCTCAGAAGAGCTAGATTAATCTAACCCAAGATAACCATCCAGTTTAACCAACTAAGCACAAGAACCATCAAAGCTATGTGAGTACATGGGGAAGTAAAGTAGAGCTGCCCTGCCCAGATGTACAGACTGTGCCTTACTGAAAGCACTTGGCTAAAGGGACACGAGTGGGGCTTGGAATCCATTCCATACTCTGCTCACCAAGCCAGCAGCCCTAATTTGGAGGAATCAACTCAGACCATGGGGGACTCTTTCTTAACTGTCTCCAGAATGAGTAACTTTTTATGAATTATTTATCTATAGGGAGCACCTTTTTATAATTTGTACAAAGGGGCCAAAGTATCCTTCTAGAGTACATGGAAAAGAAGTAAAACAGTCAGATGCAATTATATGTCATTTGATGTTTGATAGGTAAAAATAATTTCAATCTATTTCAGAAGGTACAACAGGTCCAGTGTAGATACCAGGTGCTATATGGATTAGTAACACCTCAGAACTCAGATTCCTTTACCAATTGCAAAAAGACTGGTTGGATTGAGGCCATAACTTATTCTCTCAGAAACCTTTATACACACTACTATATTTAAAATAGGTAACCAACAAGGACCTACTGTATAGCACAGGGAACTCTGCTCAATATTCTGTAATAAACTAAATGGGAAACGAATTTGAAAAAGAATAGATACATGTATATGAATAACTGAATCACTTTGCTGTACATCTGAAACTAACACAACACTTTTAATCAACTATACTCCCAAATAAAATAAAAATAAAAAAAGGAAACCTGCATCCCTGACTCTTTGATACCCTGGCTCATTTTCCTGACTTTAGCTTCATTAAACACTTGACTTATATTTGGTGCATTTATGGACTCCCTGCTGAGCTGGTTAATGCTCCCAATTCACAGACCCATATTTTCTCCTGCATTATTAATTCCTGCATTGATGAAACCATGGGCAACATTTACCATGTATAAGAATGGTAGAGTATTTCCTATCAAAATGATACAGACCTTATAGCTGAAGCCAGGTCTTAGAGTCCTCCAGCTTTGCCAGGAATTATCCATATTTTTATCTGGATGCTAGACATTTTAGGGTTCCTGGGGGAAATGGAGTGCTTTGGATAGCAAAAGGAAAACTGGAAGATTGTGCATATGACTACATACCAGTCAGTATGGGTACATGGGTATTTTTTTAATAATTTAGCAACTGGCACAGCCCTCTCAGGGCATATGGACTGAATATCAATCATGGGTGGAACTGACCTTGCGCTTCTACCCAAGGTCCTCCTGTTTGTATTTTACACCTAACTCTTGTTGCCATTCCATTAACTGCCATTTATGCTTCCCAGGCAGGTCAAGCCTTGCATCTTCTAAAGTGAATAAATCCCTATTACTTCCATTATTTTAAAAAAATCACAGTTTTTTGGCTTAGTGTAGTTTATTTTGAAATTTCTTACTTTGCAACTGAAAGAATACTAACATAACTTCTTATGTCCTCAGTACCTTATTTCTTCAAATTTATACTTTATCATTTATGTCTTCACTCTCTACATATTGATTCCTGACAAAAAAAATCAATTTGTCCCATCATCCTAAAAATCCCTATCTTCTAGCCTGCTTCCCTTGATCTCTTTCTTCCTCTAAACACCAAAATTCTTGGAAGTACCCTTTACTTTAGCTCCTCATATTATTTCATTTACAAATATGAATTTCAACCTACGAGTCTAATAAATAGGTTCCCGCTAAGATAATTACTAATCTGCAAGATTCTGATTCAATGGTTTATTTTCTTAACAAGTTACCTTCTACCTACCTTAGAACATTCTTTCTAAGATAACATTTTTCCCTGTGCCTGTTCTGTGTATTTTGGTGTTCTCTCATATTTGCTTTCCATCTTTTTCTCTTCTAATTCTATATTCTTTTGGGGGGCCATCCCATCCATGATTTTCAGTCCCTATATTATCAAGGTTCTTAAATATTTATTTCCAACTCTGATTCATTTTTTTTTTTAAACTAAAACTCTACAGTTTGGTTCCTTACTAAAGATCCTTCCCAAATGCCCAGTTACCCAAAGTGAAATACCCCTCAAACCTAAATTCTTTATCATTATTCCTTAAAACAAACTTGATTCTACTTCTATTCTTCCAAACAGGTTTTATGTGAGTTTTATCCACCTGGAATCACTTGCCCTACGTCCGTGTAGCATCCAAAGCTTGCAAAACATGGTCTCTCTTCATGAATCTTGCAGCTCAACACATTATCCCCACCGTTCCTGCCGACCTTGTATGGTGTATTATTTTTTAAATCATCTTAAGACTTCCCACTCTAGAGTTTGTTACCTTTAACTGATTTAGCATCATTTACACTGCAGTTTGGACCACGTCAATTCCCTTCTTAAATATTCCTTAAAATCTGTTCACATTTGATCTTCTTAAAGATCTTTTCACAATACCTTAGAAACAATTCCTAACTTATCAGCGTTTTATATCTCTTTTTCCCTACCCTCATTTCTTTAAACACATAAAACTATCTTATATACAATTGTCTCATCATCTAATCTAGTTCTTGGAGGAGCAGGGCTCATCTAACAAACTGAAAAGGATTATGTGCTGGTATTTCTCTACTACCCTTGCAGGAGATTTAGACCACCACTGCAGGCACTTTATTTACCCTTGTAACCTCAATGTATTTTTCAACTTGAATTTTAACCTTTAGATTCTGTTACCTTTCTTGCTCTCTTTGAAATATAAAATATATATACATATCAGGAAAAGGGAAAATCATATATAACTAAAATTGTTAGAAGGTATTTATGAAAATATAAGTTATTTTCAAAACACAGTAAGAAAATAATGGCAGATGTATGCTTGCTATTTCAGAAAAGGCACAGTAAAGGGAAAAGAAAAAATTAGGTCTCGTATCAGACTTAAAAGTACCACTTTTTAAATTGTGTAGAAGAAGTAAATAGACCCAGAGTAAACAGAATTCAACTTACAAGGTTTTTGTGGTTGAAATTGTATTGCACCATTTCCCAGGGAAATGAGCTGCTAGAAATTCAACACATAATTTATTACCCTCACTTCTGTTTCTATTCGGAATCTTATAGTACATACCATCTATTTCTAAGGAAGTTAGGCTACCTGTTAAGATTCTTACATTCCTTAAGGAAGGGAGCATGCATGTGGTATTATTCAACCTAGTTTATGTATTAAAAAATAGATATGGAAACTGAAGAAAGTACCCATAGGACACCACTCACATATGAAAATTGATATATGTACTCAAACAACTTAATGTATTTCCTGAATTACTTCAAATTGATCACATATGAAATATTTCTGAAGACTGAATTTTTTAGCCCTTATCCAGATGCATTACTACTGACATTGGAAATAGGTTTTCCATTTGGAAATTGGATGTACAATTAAAGATGTTGGATGTACAATTAAAGAGCTAATCAAGGAAGTATCCATTATTTCCAAATGATTCGGAGGCTTCTACCTACTGTTTTAAACCTGCTTTATCTTTCCTAATGTAGTCTTATTTTATTTCCCCATTAACCTCCATTTCTACATGGGTATCATCTGTAATGTCAAAAAATGTCTGCTTTGGAAAAGAAAGTGTATTGTATTGGGAATTTAGAGGAATAGTTTCTAGGTACCGCCTCATTGGCATTAGATTGATATTCACAAATGTTAATTGAATACTCAAGATTACCAGGTAAATAGAAAATAAGAATGGTTTACTGTTATGAAAGTTTGTTATATTAACTGCAAAGTTTTTATATTTTTGCAATTAATCAAATTTAGCTTATGAATGTTTTTTTCATTGAACGATGAAATAAACTATTAGAATGATTTATCTGCTTTCACCTATGGAATTAACAATTTCTTTTCGTGAATAGTTATATGTCTTAGATCAGTCTTCTTTACTGCTGCAATTGCTCTGAATTGAGTGTATTAGGAAAAAAAGCTATATATATATATATATATACACACATATATGTCACCGAGAATTCATAAAATATGAACTCATCAGAGAATTTTTAAAATTTTAGTCTTATCTCATAAGTAATAATATTCATAATTAGAAAAATTATGCATTATGGTTAAGCCAAAAAATAATTAAATATGTTTACTGAATATATATGAAATACAACTACATTGGAACAAATATACATCTTAGAAACCTGTTTTGCCTCACAGAACAATGCATGAAAAAATAATTTAATGTCAATTTATCCTCATTTAAAGCAACATTTTAAAAGGATTATTTGGGAACAAAAAATATTATTGTGTTAAAACACCTGAAAAATCTGAAGTAGTATATAATACTCTTTTCTACTGAAATGACGATATTATTTTGATAAACTCTAGTTAGGTGGAATTTAATACTTAGAATTCATGATTCTGGATGTTAAATTTCTTATTTGGAAATGTATTCCTGATTACTTTGAGTAAAAAAAAATGACTTCACGGAACTAACCACCAAAACGGCATGTATGAAACCTCTACAGCCTCTGCCTTACCCGCTCACCTTGGCAGATATCAATGAAGGCCCATGCAACCTCCCTTGTGGCAGGCATTTGTCATGGGCTCAGCAGCTACTATGTGTGAATTTTGAAAGGAAAAATTTGGATTAAACTAAAAGCTCAGTTCATGTGTAGAGTTTAAGTAGTCACTCAGAGCTCTGGGAAAAATATAATTATTTGTCAGACACCTATTTATTTTGGTAACACACACACACACACACACACACACACATGCATGTGTGCACAAAGGATTTACAAAACACTAAAGACTCAGTAAATGTTTTAACTGACGCTATTTGTATTTTCAAGTGTTCCATCATTTCCCTCATTGCTTCCAACAGCTCTTCGCTCTAGTAAAACAAAGCAGTGCCTGTGAGCAAAATTTATTTGACCACTCTGATGCAAATGACTGGTGACTGGTTAGTAGCCAGTCATTTTAGTTGCATGGTACTTTGGGAGGAAAAAAGGGATCAGACAGTGGTCACACATACTCAAGTCACTTGTCTAAAAAATGCAAATATCTGCACAAAATTAAAATACTGCTAAAAATCAATGTATTTCACAAGTTTTTTGACTCCTTGGCATCATGAAAAGAAGTAAGCTATGAACTTGTTTTCTAAATTATTCAAAAGCTCCCAGCTGTATATTTTTATAAAGCTCTAAGTCACTGGATTGTCCCTTTATATTTAAATTCCTCTAAGAACATGAAAGCACCTGGATATAAGCTTTTAATTTGAAATCAACTCCTTTTGCATATCAATGTGCTCCTTTGCTTAGCTTCCTTCTTAAAAAAGCATTATTCAGTTTACAAATATATCTTTTTTTAAATAGTTGATTTACAGCGTTGTGTTAGTTTCAGGTGTACAGCACAGTGATTCAGTTATATATACATACACACACATATATATATACATATATATATATTCTTTTTCAAATTCTTTTCCCTTATAGGTTATTAAAAAATACTGAGTATAGTTCGCTGTGCTATACAGTAGGTCCTTGTTGGTTATCTATTTTATATATAGTAGTGTGTATATGTTAATCCCTAACTCCTAATTTACCCTTCCCCGCCACGTTCCTCTTTGGTAACAAGTTTGTTTTCTATATCTGTGGGTCTGTTTCTAGTTTGTATATAAGTTCATTTTTATCATTTTCTTTTTTTTTTTTTAAGATTCCATATATAAGCTATATCATATGAGATTTGTCTTTCTCTGTCTGGCTTACTTCACTTGGTACGATAATTTCTAGGTCCATTCACGCTGCTGCAAATGGCATTATTTCATTCTTTTTTATGGCTGACTAATATTGCATTGTATATATACCACATCCTCTTTATCCATTCATTTGTGGATAGACATTCAGGTTGCTTCCATGTCTTGGCTACTATAAATAGTGCTGTAATGAACATCGGGGTGCATGTATCTTTTTGAATTATAGTTTTCTCCAGATATATGCCCAGGAGTAGGATTGCTGGATCATACGGTCACTCTATTTTTAGTTGTTTAAGGAACCTCCATACTGTTCTCCATAGTGGCTGTACCAATTTAAATTTCCACCAACAGTGTAGGAGGGTTCCTTTTTCTCCATGCCCTCTCTAGCATTTATTATTTGTAGACCTTTTAATGATGGCCATTTTCTGACCTGTGTGAGGTGATACCTCATTGTAGTTTTGATTTGCATTTCTCTAATAATTAGCGACGTTGAGCATTTTTTCATGTGCCTATTGGCCATGTGTTTGTCTTCTTTGGAGAAATGTCTATTTAGATCTTCTGCCCATTTTTTGATTGAGTTGTTTGTTTTTCATATTAAGCTGTATGAGATGTATATATATTTTGGAGATTAATCCTTTGTCAGTTACCTTGTTTGCAAATATTTCCTCCCATTCTGTAGGTTGTCTTTTTCTTTTGTTTATGGTTTCCTTTGCTGTGCAAAAGCTGTTAAGTTTAATTAGTTCCCATTTGTTTATTTTTGTTTTTATTTCCATTACTTTAGGAGACAGATCAAAAAAGATATTGCTGCGATTTACTTCAAAGACTGTTCTATGTTTTTCTCTAGGTGTTTTATAGTATCCAGTCTCACATTTAGGTCTTTAATCCATTTTGAATTTATTTTTGTTTATGGTGTTGGAGAATGTTCTAATTTCATTCTTCTACATGTAGCCATCCAGTTTTCCCAGCACCACTTACTGAAGAGACTGTCTTTTCTCCATTGTATATCCTTGTCTCCTTTATCATAGATTAAGTGACCAAAGGTGCATGAGTTTATTTCTGAGCTTTCTATCCTGTTCCATTGATCTATATGTCTGCTTTTGTGAGTTAACACCTATCCTTCTGAAACTATCCCAAAAATTGCAGAGAGAGGAACACTTCTAAACTCTTTCTATGAGGCCACCATCACCCTGATACCAAAATCAGACAAAGATACTACAAAACAAGAAAATTACAGGCCAATGTCAATGATGAACATAGATGCAAAAATCCTCAATAAAATACTAGCAAACCTTATTCAATAATATATTAAAAGGACCATACAACACGATCAAGTGGAATTTATCCCAGGTATACAAGGATTTTTCAATATCCACAAATCAATCAGTGTGATACACCACATTAACAAATTGAAGAATAAAACCCATATGATCATCTCAACAGATGCAGAAAAAGCTTTTGACAAAAATTCAACATTGATTTATGATTTAAAAAAATCTCCAGAAAGTGGGAATAGAGGGAACCTACCTCAACATAATAAAGGCCATATATGACAAACTCACACCTAACATCATACTCAATGGTGAAAAGCTGAAAGCTTCCCCTCTAAGATCAGGAACAAGACAAGGATGCCCACTCTTGCCAATTTTATTCAACATAGTTTTGAAAGTCCTAGCCACAACAATCAGAGAAGAAAAGAAAAGAAAATGAATCCAAATTGGAAAAGAAGAAGTAAAACTTTCACTACTTGCAGATGACATGATACTATACATAGAAAATCCTAAAGCCACTACAAGAAAACTACTAGAGCTCATCAGTGAATTTGGTAAAGTTGCAGGATACAAAATTAATACACAGAAATCTGCTTCATTTCTATACACTAACAACGAAAGACCAGAAAGAGAAATTAAGGAACCAATCCCATTTACCGTTGCATCGAAAAGAATAAAATACCTAGGAATAAACCTACCTAAGGAGGCAAAAGACCTGTACTACAAAAACTATAAGACGCTGATGGAAGAAATTGAAAACAACACAAACAGATGGAAAGATATACCTTGTTCTTGGATTGGAAGAATCAGTGTTGTTAAAATGACTATACTAGCCAAGGCAATCTACAGATTCAATACAATCCCTACCAAATTACCAATGGCATTTTTCACAGAACTAGAACAAAAAATTTTACAATTTGTATGGAAACACAAAAGACGCTGAATAGCCAAAGCAATCTTGAGAAAGGAAAACGGAGCTGGAGGAATCAGGCTCCCTAACTTCATACAATACTATAAAGCTACAGTCATCAAAACAGTATGGTACTAGGACAAATATATCTTGAGTGCTTGATACACTGCCAGCGTCTGTTCACTGTTCTTCGTAAGAAAGCAATGGACAAGTGACCAAGACAGCTTGGCCTTAATGATCCCCTCAGCTTGACTAAATCTTAGACAGGTATCTTCCGGTCTATAGGCCCTTGATTCCCTTTTCTTAGAACATTTACTTTAGAAAACTTGCAAATATAAATTATTTCTCTGCCCCTTTGAGATGTAAATCTTTTAAAAAGCCTTTTGCCAGTTTTATAAGCTAGGACTATTTTTCTCCAGGACCTGGAAGCCATCTGTTTGAAATGTAATCACCAAAGAGTATAACACCCCTATCTCCCAGTTTCTGTGAGAGTGTAGATGCCTAACACAGATGGCCTAATAACATTGACCAATTTCCCTTCTACTGCCCTTCAATACTTCTCCAGTAGTTCACCCCATCTATCAAAAATTCTCCCTCCTTAAAAATTGTCTCATTTCTTGTTGCAGCAGACTTGAGCTAAATCTCTTTCTCTATTGCAGTAGTCTTTAGTAAAGTCTTCCCTGTCTGTTTAACTCTGTCAGGTACAATTTCTCTTCAACATAAGACAGAAAAAGTCCCTGTCCTTAGGGAGCTTATATCTTAGTGGGCAGAGACCCAGTAAAAAGTAAATCAATAAATCAAGTAATTTCATATTTTTATAAGGTTATGAAGAAATTAAGAGAGATAATAGAAGTTTTGGTCCAAACATAAAATGGATAGATCATGCTAATATGATAAAGTGAGTAGGATGTAATTTATAAAGGGTTATTTTGAAATTGTGGTAGAGGGGAACCACAATAAATAGTGCAGAACCTGGAGTTACTAGCAGCTGTGCAGTAATAACTTGCAGTCCCCAAGGATGAAAGTAGGAGTGGTAATTAGAATCCAGGAGAGAGGGGAGGAGAGAGTTCTGTAGATAATAATCTTGTGTGAAGGACACAGCCAGCCTTCTTACAAAGACACAACCCAGAAGTAAATATCCAGGTTTTACTCTACAACCTATCTCCCATCTCCTGCAGGGGATCTCCACTGGCCAAACTCAACAGGAAGCCAGAAGTCCTTAAAGCCCTGTTCAAAAACTTAATACAGTTGAGCCAACACTATTTATTTTGTATAATATATTTAACTCAATGTACACCGTTATAATATCTTTATTCCATTTCAAGTATGTGTCATTAATCTGTTCACATCACTCTGAGGCTATGTCACTTGACATGAAAGTTAGTGAAGAGATGTCTATTTACTTATTAAATGGAAGACAATGTATTAATATAGAAAAAATGTTCATTATTGTAAAAATCAAACAAATAATGTTTGAGCACTATCTAGGAGAGTTATCATATGGATATCAGACTATGCTCCTGAATATGCAATGTATGGGAGAAAAACTTTGTCACTTGGAGGAATGAAAATTCCTGAAAGACAGACATTATGTTATGCCTCCTTCCCATGCATCAAAGGGGACTGGAGTATTGAGTGAAGAAAATTAATGCCTCAAACATACTAAGAGTGCAAAAAAGGGTATCCTTCAGATTACAAGGCAAAAGACTTTCAATTTGATTCCATAGATAGTGGGGAGTTATTAAAAATCTTTTGAAAAAGCAAATTAGATTGTGTGTTTGTGTGTGCATGTATGAGTATGAACATGTACTTATAAAACAGGTAGCGGCATCCAGGGTAAACATGAGAACAGATGGATTAGGTAAGAGACCACAATAACAGTCCATTTGAAAACTACTGTTGGTCATTACAAACTTTTGGTAAATATCTAAGTCACTCTTGCATTTTCTATCCTCTGTACTAGTTAGTCTGCAATTTCCCTATGACTTTAAATAACATCTATGCCTATTAAATACATTTATAGGCCTTAACCTCTCCTCAGAGCTGCTAACTTGAGTATCAAACTGCTTATTTTGTCTTCTTAGCTCTTTTGTAAACATTTCCAACTATATACATGCAAATGATCACTCAATCCCTATGATTGGCCCCATCCCTACATTGAAACTTCCTCACTCCCAGTCTTTATGTTTCCCAAAATAACCTGAGAATATACCCTTTGTTGGAATGTGCTTTCATTTGTCCATTCCATCTGATCAATATTGTTAAGACATGGCTCAAATATCACTTTCTCCAAAGCTTCTGCAGCACTGTTAAGTACTGTATTCTTTCTAATATCTCACTAATTTTCTATCTGCCTATTTATCATTATTTTTCCAAGGCATATCATAATTAAATTGCTTAAAATCCATAAGTAGGAGAAGATCTTAACAGTAGCCAGAGAAAAAAGATATTTTATAGAAAGACAAAGCATAACAGCAGACTTCTCCTCAGAAACCATGCAAGCTGATAAAACATGTAAATTTTTTCTTTTTTTTTCCATTTTGCTTTACAGTATTTTGTTTTCAATCAATGCCTGTGAAGATTCCTCATCTTGTGTCTAATGAGTATGACAGTCACCTCAAATCAGCATGTCCGCAACATTCTGTAAGCCAATCTCTCAAGTTTCTGTGAAAAAATACCCCTCCAACAAGTTTAAGTGGTGCACTCATTAGGCTGTCCTCCTGGAACTGGGTCCTGGATGAATACCATAGGTCTATTCTCCAGGGCTCCCCGAGGAAACCAATGAACTGTATACACTCAGTAGAGAGTCTGAGAATACCCCAAAGGGATAAAACAGGATCAGGCTCATGCAGGGCTGTCCAGGCTCTGGCACTCCTCCCAGAGGGCACTGCTGGACCTGGCTGGTCCCAGCTACTGGAAGTGGGAAAACGTTAAATAAGAGACTTCAAAGAGTAAGAATACCTCCAGGAACATGGTTCCTGTTTACCCTTGTTTAAGGGTAAGATTATATAAAATGACAATTATCAAACCAATTCACAACATTGACTCGCCTATATGTTTGTAACCATATTAAAATGTATTCAATTATATTTGAATAGATGATATATGTTGATTAATAAATGCAAAGATGAAAAAAATGAGAGATAAAGGGGAGATGTTTTAGAACTTAGAAGTAAGAATTTATTTTCCTTGCATTCCTAATACCAGTCTCCTTTTCAGAGTTAACAGCTAGACCCTTATTGACACATTATGAAACAGAGTGCTTTAAAAACATACTTGTCAAAGTGAAAAATTATGTTGATATAAATTCACAATTTGAACATGATACAGGAAAAAAATTAAATGTGCAAGAAGAAATGTGAACTCTGTGAATGTGTTTTTATTTTAATATTTAAATTGTTTCATTTTTACAGATTCTTGTTTTTCTCAGATTTATCCAAAACAGATATAAACAGAAATAAAAACATACTTAAAATTATCCACCTTGCTATTCTCTTGGGGACACTGTAAACCTTAGATTTTAAGAAGATATCATATAATAAATATTTAAGACCTAAAGTAGCAAGTGTGGGACAGAGAACCAATTGATCCTAACAGCAGTTTCTGTCAAAAAGCGAGTTACGCACACATGGTCTCTCCTCTGCCATATTGAGTTGATGGTTCCATTCCCATGGCCCTGATTACATTCAGGCCATTATACTCAGCCATCCCTACTATTAGGTATAATCATACCCAGGCCTCTATTCAGGTCAGGAAGAAGAAAAGGAATCAACAATGACACATTTGTGTTCTGAGAAAACATGGGCTGAAGAGTTGAAACAAGTGTATCTCTCTTTCAGACTACCCATAATAATCACTGCCTCTGCTAATCACTGTTCTTCTAGCAGTATATACTACTGGTTGTATGACTACTTTAATACATAATGTCTTGCACTGTTATTTGATCATTTGGGAGGGGAGATATTGTTGTCTTTTTCAAAATGTTGTATGTTATCCGGAGAAAGGGCTTGGTCCCTAACTGCTCACCTTAAAACAAAACAAAACAAAAACAAAAACCAAAAAACTAGGTTATGCTCACACAGTTGCCCTTAATCCAGCTAAAGGAAAATAGCCATGTAGTAGTGTGGTATTTTAAAGCTAGAGGTATGGTTACAAAATACTTAGACATACTTCCATATGTAAATTATGAAAGTATTTTTTTTCTGTTTAACAGAGACACATTCCTAGATTATTTTCGATTTGGGCAGGATGGGAATGGAGGAAAATGAGAATATTCATTGTAGTGAATTTCTCTGCTCAGTAGTGCTTTTCACATGTCCTAAATCCAAAATTACTCATATTTTACAGGACTCCTGGAACAACTGTTTGCACAAAGTGTTACTGTATTACTAAATGAAAAACAAAAACATTCAGCAATAACAGAAGTTGCCAAATACTTTTTTTTAAAATAAAGTTTGACTTCCACTACACAGTTCAGATGAAATAAAGACTGCATGAACTGCTAATATTGGCATATAAAATTTAAGTCAATCTCTTTAAGACATACAAATATGTATACATATATATGACTTAAATATATATATATAAATTTTTAAAAATATATATATATATAACTTAGAAGAATTCAATTGCAGTGACATAATGAAAAATCAGGATCCTAAGCAAAGTATTTCACTTTTTCTTCAAAAGACCTTCACGCCTCACCGTGCACTTCAATGTTTTGTCTTTCAAAAACCACTAGAAAAATTTCCCTACCCTACAGAAAAATAAGCTTTGGTCTATCCTTTCCAAATCCTCAACATTTCCACTTTAGCTCTCTGGATTTCTGAACCTGCATGGTGCTGAATAAAAGTACAATCTATCCACATTTAGGAACACTGGCAGTCAGTACACACTATTTAGTAATTCAACAAGTATTTTAAGTTATTAAACCACTATTATGTGCTGATAACTGTACTTAACACTGGAGTTAGAAAAGTAAGCAACACAGACCTATTTAATGCAATCACATAGTACTTACAGGAGATGAAGGGTGAAAGGAAATACTGAAATAATTACGTATGTAATGTTTATTTATATGGTAATATAGGAGAGGCACTGAATATGTAAATCCCAAACCTATTCTAGTTTTCACATAGTTTAAATGAATCACAGACCTAATGTATCCATATTTTGCATTCCTCGGTGGGTCATTAGCAAGGCTTATATTTATTAAAACAAAGATGACAAAAAACAATCTGCATCTATTTTTTGAGAACGTCTAATTTACATAGTATTACTATGCTTCTCTCCATATATTAGCCTTATTTCTATCTCATTTACTTGAAGCCTCTGCCAATGCTATTTAAACCCAAATTCATAATTTTTCTAAGGCCAACTCCCAAATTGATAGGAAGATGATTTTTTTATCCTATCTGTCCCTCCCCACCCCATAGTCATATTATCTAAAAAGAGAATGTGATATGTACCTTCCTGCAGAGATTTTACTTGATATGGTATTATATCCAGTAACTTTTTTTTAAATACATCTTTATTGGAGTATAATTGCTTCACAATGTTGTGTTAGTTTCTGTTGCACAACAAAGTGAATCAGCCATAGGCATACATAGATCCCCATATCCCCTCCCTCTTAATCGGGTTAAGAAGTGAAAGGAAAAGCACACTTATCAACAAACCGGAATGAATACAGACTTAATGCTGCTTTTAAGAGAGTAACTGACACTCCCCCCCCAAAAAAATATATGAAAGCAGATTTATATGTGAGGGATATTTTTAAAGGAATTTAAAAAAATAACTGAAATGAAACCTTGAGAGAAAAATGTGAAAGCATCCACATGTCACTGAATTGGGCTTTCATAAATTCCAAAGCACACCATGAAGACAACATTGTTTCCATATATTATTAGAACATATTCCCTTGTTTTCAGAAAAACAATATATCCATAGCCTTGAGACTCTGCATATTTGGCTTAGGGTTACTAAAACATCACACATGCCTAGGACCATACACCTGGCAGAGATTAAAATTACTAATTCTGAATTCCATAAAGTGCTCTTACTGCCACAAAATGACCACTTCCCATTTGTGTATATATTTTATTACAATAAAATAAGAATTTATTATTACAAACGTATTCACTTTTTCTTAAGAATTTTAAAATGCCTTAATAACAAGTGAAGTCTATTTACATAACATTAAATTACAGATTAGGGTACACTTTTGCTATTATCACAATGGTTTTCATTTTTCTCCAAGGTTAGAATAAAAATACATTTATAAACTGATTGGAATTGCCCACATACATTATCAAATTAAAATAATAAGAAACAGATTAAGATGAAGTAATATAGACTGTGTTTGCCTTTCTGCCTTAAATAACTAGAAAACTGAACAAAATATATAAGAGAGCAGACAACAGTGTAGGTCTGAACATCTAAAAGAGAGGCAAACAAAATGAATCCTGTGGCTTCCAAACGATATTTCAAGACTGCAGCACAGGAAAAGATGCAAATAGGGCCCAGGGGAACTCATGATTTGGGAAGCCGGGTATAAGAACTTGAGGAGGCCAAGGCAGCAAAAATTGGGTGGGCAGAGTCCACAGAATGAAGTAGCTGCATAGGGAATAGAGGAAATCTTCAAAGTGAGGCCTCTCAGCCTTGATCTACACACAATCTCCAACTAGAATAAAATGATATTATAAAGATAATGATCGGAATCTTATGAATCATTCTATTTTTAAATCTTTGTAATTATGTTTGAAGCAAATGTAATGAAGTAAAATTCACTGATCAATCAAGAAGAGTGAATAATGTTCTTGGTAAAATGGGTTTCTTTACCAGATTCTTAGTATAAAAATTAATGTAAATAAAAATCAAGCAAAACAAGCTCACAATATTTCTTTATAGACCAGAAAATGCTTTATTCCAAAACAACAAATAGTAACATTTTTCTTTCTATTAAAATGTTTCATTTCTATCTTGTATAATAGCAAAACTAGACCCACATATTAATGACATTGTCAAACATATCACTGTTCTGAGGGGTTTTTCCCCCTATATTTAGGTGTTAAAATTAACTTCTATGATATGAGAAGAAGGTGATATGCTGAATATCTGAAAAGTTTCCCATTAAAAAAAAAACACATAGCTTAAATTAATTAGTGTGGATGTTTGTCATGTCCATTGACCAGATTCCATGAGTGTTAATATTTGGGTGGGAGGAGAGAGCTAACACAATAAGGCAATACCTAGAGGTGCAATGCTGTGTATCCCAATTTAATGTATTTTGTGTCTGTGGCTATTTCTCTCCATGCAATTAAAACATATTAAAGGACAGAGATGGAACTTAAAAACTAGTAGGGTAGGGTATTTCCCAAGAAGACACACACATTTTCTGGTTTATGCTAGAAACTTATCAGATTAGTGCTCAGTGTGATGGAAATCCACCTCGCCAGCTCTGAAATCCTGAAAACACGAGTTAAATTTAAAAATATATTTAGAAGCTATGGAAGGAAATGTTTGGAAGAGAAGGAGAAGAAGGAACAGAGGGAGAGGAATCATTTGTACTCTTAGCCATCTGTGAGAATTTGACTACACATTTTTTGGAGGGGGGGAGCAAATGATACCTGTGCAGGAAATTCTGTCATTATTGATCAACTTTAAATATGCACTCACTTTTTCAACCAATAACCCATCTCCTAGACTTTTTCCTACAAACACCCCTGCACATCTGTATACCTTTAAGTGCACTTGTACAAATGATATTTATACAAACATAACTCGCATTGTTTGAACAAACAAAAACTGGAAATGACCCTAGCGACCAAAAATAGAGAACTAGTTAAATAAATCACACGACAGATAATTGCTAATACTAGAAAAAGGAAAAAATAACCAAACACGTAAAAGATTATCAATGTGTGAACTTCCCCATCTCACCACCAGACACTAATACACAGTTTGAAATAGCTGCCCAATGTAGCTGCTTTTTCTTTTAATTATACTAATTTTCTTAGTATAACATTTTCCGTTGCAACTAATTCATTTCAAGAAGGACAGTACTTTAGGTAGTACAAGATGATTTGTGATTCTCTATTATTATAACCATACAGAGACGTTTGGTAATCTATTTTAATGAGATAGTTGAAATACAGCCTTGGTGATTCTAACTGACATAACCATACTGCCGTATATTCAAATTTGAGGCTGCTGGTTTTATGATCAAGTAGGTTATGTCACTTGTAAAGCACTGTTTTACTGGTAGATCAGATGATTATGACCTTATTTCATAGGCTTACATAAAATAAGATTGAGAATGGTTTTGAAATAAAATTACTATTTTCATTGTTCTACTCCTTTCATTTTCTCACTCTGTTCAATTGTTTCATTCATTATAGATCAGAAATGGAAGTAGCTTGTTTTCCCTGGTATCAGTTAAGTATGTTCCTGAATTCTCTGAATATTCTTTTCCACTTAATGTAAAATGTTCATCTTCAAAGGAGATGGGATTTGATACACTATGAAAGCTAACCTTTCTCATGACCAAGAATAACATGTAGTTGAACAACCATTGCCTTACATTAAACACTTAACCTATCTTAGTTACTTCTGTTTGCAAATTGTGGGTAACATATCAAATATATTAAATTTTCTTGCAATCCCCAAATCTGTAATTATATAAAGTCCTTAGTTTTAAACATTTTAAAGTATGACTTTCTATATGTCTCATTGCCTGGTTAAACATATTAAATATGTTATATTCATCTACGATTTATAAGCATGTAGTACACATTTATGGATCATTCCTATGGGGCAGTTTCTAAGCTAAATACTTTATAGATAATGCCAACTAATTCAGATAACTAATTATACAATTAGCACTACTATTATAGAAAAATAGGTATGTGTTAGTTGAGGTTTATGAAGACATCAAGTAGTTTGCTCTTTTGTAAATGAAACCAAGTCAATCAAATTCTAGAAAATATTTTTAAACATTATGCCACATGCTGCTTACTTATGCTACACTAATTAAATCAATATATATTTTATCTATGTATGATTGTCATCTTCTGCCTTTACATAGTACATGATAGGGGAGTATTATAAATATATATACAACATACTCCATCATATATGAAAATGACATTACTGCACCACCATATATATTGAGTAACTTTTTTCCATAGAAGTGATAGAGTTACAGGAACTGTTCATACCCCTTCACCTGTCCCACCTCTGACAATAGTAGATAATGTTTGACTCTGGCACATTTATCGTCTGTTAATCATAGTCTGATGTTTTCAAATTTATCTAAGAATATACGGTAAAGTATAACATGTATAACTATGCCTAAAGAGACATCATAAGGTATAAAATATTTGGGGGGATTTTGAAAGGAGGAAATGAAAAAGACTTTAAATTTTAGATCTAATTTAACTTTTGAAACTTTTAGGCCATTTAATATTCAAGAGTTCTTTTCTCTTTGAATCCTGATGTCAGTATCTCTCTTCATCTACCACCCACCTTCTTCTAACTTTCATGTTGTACTCCTTGTACCAAGGCTTATCTTCACCTTAAAAAAGGAATTCTGTCCATACTGAAGGGCTTCCATGCTAGAGGCAACTGTCTTTCCCTCCTCTTCTTATTCCAATAAAATCTCTAACCATGTATTACTAGGGCAATTACGTTCCTTCTTTGATACCAAGGGAGTGGTTGTTTCTGCTTTTAAAATGGACAGGAATCTCAGCACCTAATGAAAAAGCACTGTGAGGTCTCCTACATTTTATACCACATCTAATTTCATGCTTAAGAATTTTTCCTCTGTAGCATAATTTAAAAGTGTGATGTAAACATGGAAATCAATGTCAGAAAAAAAGAAGTGGAGAAACAATTCATAGAAGATTTGATGAAATATAATTTCTAGGGTTTGTATCTATTGACAAGGCACAATTGGAAAAATAATTTTGCTGGGTATATTCCCAATTAATTACACCTGATGTGACATTAAAAATTATACACCTTCAAAGACATTTAAAAACTACCTTTTTAAATAACTACATGAAATCTCATTTTAGCCATACTTTCATCTGTGGCAATTTAGCATTAAGAATCTCCAGAAAATCCCTACCTATCATCACCAGCATGTTTCCAGAAGATGTGCTGTGGTCAAGGTGAAATGAGAACTTATCAATTTCACAGTCAATTCAATTCAACAAACATCTATGGAGCATCTGTTACGTAATAGGAATTTTTCTAAAAGTGCAGTGAAACTCAATAATCAGTAACACATAGGCTATGCCTGAAAGGAGTTCACCATCTAATAGTGGAGACAAAAGGTCATATAAATTACCTGTAGTAGAAAACAGGGCACTATTAAGGTGCCAAGATGAGATCAATTATTTCAGAAGATTAGAAAATAATCATGGAAGTAACACCTAAGCTGGATCTTGAAAGCTGACAAGGATTTCACAGGTGGAGATAGAGAATTTTCAACATGTGGAGATAGAGAATTCAAATCTGGAAAATAATAAAGACTTTTAAAATGCGAAACTGCATTTGTACAACTAGAAGGATTGACAGCAAGTTATAAGGGAATGGACCAGTAGAGCTAATCTCAGCTCAGATCCAGAAGTCTAGAATTCCTGACTGGAGAGTTTGCAATTTAAGTCATTTGTAAAGTACATTTTTTTGGTAATATGTCTGCTTATTTTTATAAATCTTGCTTTGTACATTTTTTCTTTTTTCCATATGAGACTTATTTTAAAAAATAAAATAAAATATCTACATGTTTTTTTTTCCCCACTCAAAATTTTTAAAAAGCTATACAGAGTTTTAGAAAAAATAAGCATTGTTAGTTTTTATCAATTTTTACTGAATATATCAATGATAAGTTTATATTATTTCGAGCACTGGGCTTCCTTGGTGGCGCAGTGGTTAAGAATCCACTTGCCAATGCAGGGGAAACGAGCTTGAGCCCTGGTCCAGGAAGATCCCACATGTCGCGAAGCAGCTAAGGCTGTGCACCACAACTACAGAGCCTGAGCTCTAGAGCCCGTGAGCCACAACTACTGAGCCCGTGTGCCACAACTACTGAAACCCACGTGCCTAGAGCCCATGCTCTGCAATGAGAAGCTATTGCATTGGGAGGTCCATGCGCCGCAACGAAGAGTAGCTCCAGCTCGCTGCAACTAAAGAAAACCCGTGCACATCAATGAAGACCCAACACAGCCAAAAATAAATAAAATAAACAAATAAAAATAAAATAAAATAAAATAAAAATAAATTTATATTATTTCCAGCACTAATCTGAACATGTATTGAGGGTGTTTTTTAGCATCATTTTGTCTGTTTAAAAATTAGAAAAGGAACAAATTATAAATTATTCTCATTGTAAATCATTTAGGCAATACACAAGGGTATTAAGTAGACTATGGTACTATTTCTTCACAACTCACCTCACTCTTTACAGACCTTTAAGCGTGACCCTGATAAATATGCAGTATTTATCCTTCTAGCTACTGCAAATGTGTATGTATGTATGTATATATATACACACACACACACACACATATATGGATGTATATATATAATATATATTAAAATATATTTTATTCATGTAAATGGAATTCTAATATATCAATTGTTCAGACTTTTACTTATTTCTAATTAACAATTACTTAGAGATGTTTAAATTATCCTTTTATTCTATTCTCAAAAAGAGCAACTATGAAAACGTATGCTTATTTATCTTCCTCTACATTTGCAAAAGTTGTTTGTAAATGAAAACTTTAATACACATATAAACTTGAAAGACTTGAAAGACTCGAAAACATCAAACTTTCAATTATCTAATACTTAGAATTTTCAAAATAATAATTGACATTATAAAATCATACTTGTCATTAGTCTTTTCAATGTAGTTTTTTTTCTCCTTCTCTGAAAGTTGTCTTGTTCCTCTCCTTATACTTCTCTGCCCTAAGTTACCCATGTTTAAAACATCATAATAAAACTTCCATATGTTTGTTCATGTTTATATACTCATTCAAAAGCAATTAGATGGATACATAGCTGTATATTAATACATTTGTGTATTAACACATATATACAAATATGTGTATGTAAATATATATTTATATATCAAAACACAATTTATCCTCATTAGTTAGGGATTCCATATTTGAGAATTCCCATACTCATTAAAATTTATTTGTAACCCCAAAATCTACACTATTGATGGTACTTCCATGGTCATTCTTATACATGTGCAGAGCAGTAAAAAATTTGAGCCACCCAACCCACACAGTGTCAGCTAAGGTTTAATAGGGTGATGCCCAGCCTTCTTGTTTTATCTCTCATACTGCAAGCAAGCATCATTTTTGCAGTCTTTTTAGTTGATATTTTTGGCATTTTTGTGATTTTTGTTGGTGATTTCATATCTTAAAATAGCCCCAAGTGTAGTACTGATATGCTGTGAGTCCAAGAAGGCTGTGATATGCCATATTACAAAGAAAATATGTGTATTAGATCTCCTTCATTAGACGTGAGATTTAGTGCTGTTGGCTGTTGAGTTCAATGTTAATGAATCAACAATGTATAGTAAATAAAATGTCTGTAAACAGAAATACTCATAAAACAAGTTATGTGTGGACTGGATGACAAAAATGTTTTGACCTAGGGCTCTCAGGAATCTAACCCTATACTTCCCCTGAGAGTAACTGCTCAATATTTGCAAATTCAGTTTCTGTAGCAGCTATATAGGCCATAACTACTACAAATAATTAGAATTGACTATATCTATATGTATGCATGTATGTATCTATCTATCAATCATCTATTTGTAGTTTCATCCTTTCATAATACAAACTGTATTTTAGAAGAGACTTGATGTTAACTTCTTGTAAAGTTTATCTATCTTATTTATGTAGTCTCTAGTTTTCACTTGGAATTTAATTAAAACTATTATAATCATATGGTATTTCTATTCTAAATGATATCTATAATAATTTACATTACAAGATTTCCTGCAATCATAGCATTCTTGTGGAAAAGCATACTTGGAAATATACAGCATATATTTTTACATAAATATTTATCAAAACTAAGTGACAGCAGAATATATACCTATCATTAATGTATGGGGTGACAAATTTATCACAAATAAATAAAGTCACATGATCAGCACTCGAATCAAGAAATGAAATACTGGCAGGACAACCAAAGGCCCCTATCACTCCCCTTCTCATTCAAAAGCACCCACGTAGACTGGAGTATTGAGAAAATCATGCACATACCAAAAGTAAGATGTATGCTTTAAAAAGATCTGAGAAGATTCTAAGCTTTCACTTTAGGCTGATCCTGAGGCTCAGCATCTACGTGTCAAAAAGGTACTCAGCAGAGACAATCTTCAAGTATTTTTTTGAAGTTTTTGTTGATTTGTTTGTTTCACTTTTAGCTCCAGGCACTCAAGGAAATTAGACAAAATACTAGATAAATTTAGGCTAAGGGAAAGAGACCTCAGGGAGCAAACACAGGAACATAAGCTTTGCAGAAATAATTTGTAAAGTCACTAAAAAATTGGACTCTAATAGCCCTCAACAATCAAAACTAAAACAAAAACAGCAAACTCTTATAAAGGGGAATAATTTAATCTCCATAGTTACCACATTATATTTTTAAAATATCCAGATTCCAATAAACATCACAATACATACAAATAAACAGCAAGTATGGCCCATTCAAAGAAACAGGATAAGTTGACAGAAACCATCCCAAAGGAAGTCCAGATATTAAATTTACTAAAAAAATAAAAAGCTATATAATGACTGTTACAAGTATAATCAAGGAGATAAAGAAAACCATAGACAAAGAATTAAAAGAAATTAGAAAAATAGTGTATAACAAAATAAGAATATCAATAAACTAACAGAAATTATAAAAAAGAAATAAATAGAGATTCTGGAACTGAAATGTACAATAACAAATGAAAAAACACTAGAGGTGTTCAACTTCACATTTGAGCAGGCAAAAGAAAGAATCAATGAGTATCAAAAAAGGATAATTGAAATTGATCCAGTGGAGCAGAAAGAAAAAAGAATGAAGAAAAGTGAACAGACTATGATACCTGTGGAATACTAAAAAAAAAGTGAATCAATATATGCACTATGGTAGTCCAAAATGGAGAGGAAAGAAGAAAAAAATGCAAGAATGGCTCAACCTTTAAAACATCTATAATAAATAGATGTAATTTGTCACATTAGTAGAATGAAATGAAAAAAAAAATACATGATCATCTCAATTGATGTAGAAAAAGCATTTGACAAAATCCAACACCCTTTCATGATTAAAGAGTCACCCAGAAAACTGGGAATAGAAGAAAATGTCCTTAATATCATAAAAGGTATTTATAAAAAATAACACAGCTAACATCATACTTAATGGTGAAAGACTAAAAATATTCCCGCTGGGATCAGGAACAAAACAAAGATGCTCATTTTCTCCACTGCTAGTCAACACTGTAAAGGAAGTTCTAGGTAGAGCAATAAGGTAAGTGAAAGATGAACAGTATCCAGTTCAGGTATGAAGAAGTAAACTATTTCTATTCACAAATCACATGGTCCTAAAGAATCACAAAAGATCATAAAATCCCAAAGAATCCTCAAGATAGCTACTAGATTTAACAAACAAATTCAGTAAAATGTAGAGTAGTTATAGGGTAAATCAACACACAAAATTAGTTGTATCTCTATACAAAAGCAATAAATAATCCAAAAATAAGATTAAGGAAAAATTCCATTTATAATACCATATAAAAGAATAAAATAACTAGGAATAAATTTACCCAAGACAGTGAAAGATTTGTACACAGAAAACTACAAATCACTGCCGAAATAAATAAAAAAGACATAAATAAATGAAGAAATACCATATGTTCAACAACTTGAAACTTACCATTTTTAAATGTCAATACTACCTAAAGAAATCTACAGATTTGATGCAATCCCTATCAAAATTCCAACAGCTTTTTTAAAAGAAATGTAAAAAAATAAAAATCCACAAATTCATATGGAACTGCAAGGGGCCCAGAATAGCCAAAACAGTCTTGAAAAAGAACAAGGTTGGGGAACTTACACTTCCTAATTTCAAAGCTTGCTACAAAGCTACAGTAGTCAAAACAGCGTGGTACTGGCATAAAAACAGACATATAGACGAACGTAATAGAATTCAGAGTCTAGAAAGAAACCCATACATCTGTGAACAATTGATTTTTAACAAAGATGGCAAGTTCATTCAACAAGGAAAGAATAGTCTCTTCAACCCATGGCACTCAGACAACTGGATTTCCACATTAAAAAGAATAAAGTTGCGTCTTTAACTCACACAATTAATTATAAAAATTAATTCAAAATGAATCAATATTCTAAATATAAGAGCCAAGGCCACAAAGCTGTTAGAATAAAACAAAGGGGTAAATCTTCATAAACTTGAACTTAGTAATCGACTCTTAGTTGACACCAAAAGCATGAGCAACAAAAGGTAAACAGATAAACTGAACTTCATCGAAATTTAAAACTTTTATGCATCAAAAGACATCATCAATAAAGTGATAATGCAATTTACAGAAAATGATTTAATGTTAGCAAATGATGTATCTGAAAAGAGTATAATACACAGAATAAATAAGGCACTCCTAGAACTCAACAATACAACAGAACCAAATATATCTTCTTTGTATACCACCACATTCAAGATATAGAACATCTTCATCTCTCAGAAAGTTTCTCTGTATTCCTTTTCAGAAAACCTGCCCTCTACCACAAGGCATTGTATCTCACCACTGATAAGGTTGGCCTGAGCTTGAATTCACATAAATCAGTTGATACAGAATGAACTCTTTTGCATCTGACATTGTTTTTCAACATGATGTTTTTGAGGTTTATTAGTGTCCACACAGACACCAGCAATATATTCATTCATTCTCATGGCTGAATAGCATTCTATTGTATAAATGTAACAAAGTTTTAAAAATCATTCTCCTGCTGAAAATTTAGGGTATTTGCGGTCTGTGACATTAAAAATAAGGACACTATGAACATTTTTGTACATGTTTTTTGTTACATATATTTTTAAAGTATTTAAAAAATACTTTTAAAACACAGATTTTTAAAAGTTTGGCAGTTCTTCAAAAAGAATTTGAAAGAGATTCAAACAAATACTTGTATGATAATGTTCATTGCAGTCTTAATCAGAATAGCCAAAATATGGAAGCAACCCAAATGTCCATCAACAGATGAATGAATAAACAAAATGTGGCATATACACACATTGGACTATTTTTCAGTTATAAAAAAATGAATGAAGGTCTGATATATGCTACAACATGGATGAAACTTGAAAACATTATGCTAAGTGAAAGTAGTTTGTCACAAATAATCCTACATTTTTTATTCCATTGATTTGAAATGTCTAGAATAGGAAAATCAATAAAGACATAAAGTAGATTGTTAGTTGCCTAGGTTTGGAGAGAATGAGGAATGGTGAAATTATTGTTGAATGGCTACAGTTTCTGTTTGGGGTGATAAAAATATTTTGTAAATTCCAAATTAATTAATATTACTGAATAGTACAATTAAACAGACAAAATTTTTAATTATATATATTATATTATATATACACATTATATATATATTATATAAAAAGATGTATATCTTCATTTTACCACATTGAGAAAAAATTAAAAAGTAATTAATGTTACTGAATAGTACACTTAAAAAAGGTAAAATGTCAAACTTTATATTATATATTTAAAATTATATATGTATATATGTTTTACCACATTGAAAAGCTTTATTTATTTCTACATTTTTAAAGTATATTTCATATAGGTATAAAATTCTAAGTTGACCATTATCTTCTGGCAGATTTTTTAAGATGTCTTTCCTTTTTCTTTTTTATTCTATTCTGTCCTTTACAAAATAAGATATCATCCTAATGCTCTTTTTAAAGTATTTTTCCTCCATTTCTGCCATCTGGCTACTTTAAGAAATTTTTCTTTACATTTCATGTTCATAATTGCATCATAATAAGCCCAGGTGTGGTTTCCTTTGTATTTATTTACTGGCTTATTCTGCTTGGGGTTTACAAAAGTCCTTCATTTTCTTTAACTTTCCTCAGTTCTTAAAAAAATACATGGACACTATAATTTCAAATATTGCTTCTCTCCTCTTCTTCTGAAACTTCAGATATATGAGTGTCTATGTGTGTGTGTGTGCACACATGCACTCATGTGCATGTGATGGGCAGAATGTACTTTCTTCAACGTTTCCTTATGTCTGTTTTCATCAGAGAAGATTCAGCTTTGCACTCATGCGCAGATATTATTGGGCATAGCCTCATTAATTCCATCAGAGAATAAATGCAAAGGTGAACTTCCACCTAAGAATAAATTAAGATTCCTACTAAACTTAAAGCTACAGCTACATTCTGACATGGGGGCTCACCTTGCTTTACATGAGCTAGTAAAGATATGAGTTACTCTATTGGAAGGAGCGATTTACCCTGATCATTGTGAGTTAAACTTGTTGTTCTCTAACAGGGGTAGGGAGAAATACTGTTATTGATTAGTTATCTATTGGGTATCTCTTGGTGCTTCATGATAACCTTCAGCTCAAAGCCTTCAGGGATTAAGATCTGGGTCATCCCTGCCACAGTACAACCCACGCAGATCTGAATAAATGCTAATTCAAGGTGAAGACTTTAGAAGGGAGAGTAGAGAAAGAAATTATGAGTATTAGTCATAGCCTCAGGACCAACCGCAGTTGCAAGAGCTGTAGTTTGTTCATTTTACTAAATCTTTTGCAGGTTTCCCCTAAATTGTAGCTAACAAAAATCCTGTGGATTCTGAGACTGAATGGGATGTACTCAATTTGAGAAGCAAGTGGATTTGGGCCGTGCAAGAGGTTGACTACTGTAGAATGTGTTAGTATTCTAACCAGATCCCCTTCAAATTCCTTTTACTGATTACACAAGTCCACTCCCAACTCCTGCTAGCTCCTTTCCTAATGGCTCAAATCTTCAAAACTTCTCAGAAAGTAAACTTGGACAAGTGGAACCACTTTGAACAAATGCCTGAGAGGTAGAATGTTCGCTCACAGTCAGTCACTGACTGATGTAAGAATATGAAAATCTTAGCTTCCTCACTTCAAGCTAGAAGAAAATCTGTAGTCAAACTGACATTCCAGAACATTTCCAAAATCGGGCCAAGACTGGAACGTCACATGAAATAACACCTTTGCTTTTCTTCCTCCTCTTCACTATCCTGCTTCTCAGACTCCCTTACCAGTTTCTTTTGGGAACACATTTTGAACTGATCACTCTCAGATACAACCTCATCTCAGTGTTTGCTTACAGGTAACCTGATCCAGGACAACTAATTATATCACTTTGAGTTGAAGTATTTAATGAAGTTTAGGAGGATTATATAAATTTGTAAAGGAAAGATGGAAAGCTAAACAAAACACCATGGTTATAATTGAGTTTTGGAAGAAATAACATTTTTACAACCTATTTATGATCTAAATATAAATTTGTATGAGAAATATGATAAAATCTCACAAGTTTCATAACTGTCAATTTGAACTTAAAAAATCGAAACATAATCATCACACACACAAATGATTGCTTAATAATTTCCCCTTCAGACAACAGGAAATGAAGGGTAGGAGCATTCTGTAACAGATCTAAACATCAAGAATTCAATCTCTGCAGCAGATTAAGAAGAAGATTGATTTAAAGAAACTTGAATATCTGACACTCATCCACTGAGAATTTTGCATTAGTTTAAATGTAAGGATTATTTGCAGAAATGGTGTAGTTGTAGGTTGGTACATACAAAGAGAAGAAGTTTCTGTGATAGCCATAACCCTAACCTTGAAGAAGGGGATAAATTAAAGACATGAATTCATATAACCCAAATAAAATTCATTGACATTCATAGAACACAAATGCAATGTGATCAATGCAGCTGATACACTAAGAACAAGTATTGTTCCTTTATAGGAGACTGAGGCATCAGAAATTTAAACTTAAGTCTGTGTTACATAGCCGATATTTTCCATAATTTTCTAAAAATTGATGCAAAGAAGGGATCGTAACTAGTCTTTAGAGTATTATTTCAGAAATACTATATAAATGTGATTATCTTCCACTTATTTAACAAAAGCTTACTGGGTTACTACTACATTTCAAGCACTCTGTTAGGCAATAGCCAAAATAATTAGACAAAAACATTACTCAGTAGCATTGAGGAGGGCTAACTGTATCTTTTTAAAGATAAAACAATCAATAATGTTAATTATGATATAAATTCCCAATATAGTTCTCAAATAATTTTGCTATTTCTTGTAATTAGGATCTTCAGATTCAGATTAATCAACCCCCTGATGTAACAGTAGAAGTTGCAGCACCAGTAACTGTAGTGCCAGTACTGGTAAAAAATGATTAAAAAAATAAGTTTCTAGGGGGGATCTTGATGCCCAAGGAGATGGGAGGAACTCCCGAGCGACTGAGTAGGACGTTGGGGGGAGTGAGGGGGAAGGAGAAGTGGAGGCTGGACAGGACCAGTGCTGCTGAGGAACCCTCAGGGGCTTGGAGGATTGGGGAGAGCATGCCTAGTGTTTCCCCTGCCCACTTGGCTCAGGGGAGCCTGCTGGGCTCCTGAGCCTGGTCCTCCACCCTCTGAGGCCCCCTCTGGCCGTGTGGGTCCTAGGAGTGTGGGATGGAGGGAGGAGGGGGGGAGAGGAAGAGAGATGGATGGTTGGGGGGGACCCTCAGGGACCAGAGGATCAGAGGAGGTGTGGTGGGTGTTTCCCCTGCCCACTCAGGCCCCAGGAAGGCTGCTGGGGGCCCAGGCTGGGTCCTTTGCCTTCTGGGGCCCCCTCCAGCTGTGTTGGTCCTGGGGTGGGGTGGAGAAGAGGAGAGGCGGATGGAGAGGGGCTCTCTGGGATCAGAGGATCAGGGGGGAGCACAGACTGGTGGAATGGGTACAAAAACAAGACCCATATATATGCTGTCAACAAGAGACCCACTTCAGACCTAGGGACACATACAGACTGAAAGTGAAGGGATTGAAAAAGATATTCCATGCAAATGGAAATTAAAAGAAAGCTGGAGTAGCAATACTTGTATCTGATAAAATAGACTTTAAAAAAAAGACCGTTACAAGAGATATGGAAGGACACTACATAATGATCAAGGGATCAATCCAAGAAGAAGATATAACATTAATAAATATTTATGCACCCAACACAGGAGCACCTAAATACATAAGGCAAATGCTAACAACCATAAAAGGGGACTTTAACACCCCACTTACACCAATGGACAGATCATCCAAACAGAAAATAAATAAGGAAACACAGGCTTTAAATGACACAATAGATCAGATAGATTTAATTGATATTTATAGGACATTCCACCCGAAAGTGGCAGAATACACTTTCTTCTCAAGTGCACATGGAACATTCTCCAGGATAGATCACATCTTGGGTCACAAATCAAGCCTTGGAAAATTTAAGAAAATTGAAACTGTAACAAGCATCTTTTCTGACCACAATGCTATGAGATTAGAAATCAATTACGGAAAAAAGAGCTCTAAGAAACACAAATACATGGAGGTTAAACTGTGCACTATTAAATGACCAGGATATCACTGAAGAAATTGAAGAGGAAATTTTAAAAATACATAGAAAAAAATGACAATGAAAACACGATGACCTAAAACCTATGGGACACAGGAAAAGCAGTTCTAAGAGGGAAGTTTATAGCAATTCAATCTCACCTCAAGAAACAAGAAAAATCTCAAATAAACAATTTAACCTTACACCTAAAGCAACTAGAGAAAGAAGAACAAAGAAAACCCAAAGTTAGTAGAAGGAAAGAAATCATAAAAATCAGAGAAGAAGTAAATGAAACAGAAACGAAGAAAACAATAGCAAAGATCAATAAAATTAAAAGTTGGTTCTTTGAGAAGATAAACAAAATTGATAAACCATTAGCCAGACTCACCAAGAAAAAATGGGAGAGGACACAAATCAATAAAATTAGAAATGAAAAAGAAGGCATAACAACTGACATCACAGAAATACAAAGGATTATAAGAGACTACTACAAAAAACTATATGCCAATAAAATGGACAACCTTGAAGAAATGGACGTATTCTTGGAAAGGTACAATTTTCCAAGACTGAACCAGGAAGAATTAGAAAATATAAACAGACCTATCACAAATATTGAAGTTGAAACTGTAATTAAAAATCTTCCAACAAACAAAAGTCCAGAACCAGATGGCTTCACAGGGGAATTCTATCAAACATTTAGAGAAGAGGTAACACCAATCCTTCTCAAACTCTTCCAAAAAATTGCAGAGGGAGGAACACTCCCAAATTCATTCTACGAGGCCATCATCACCCTGATACCAAAACCAGACATATATATCACAAAAAAGAAAATTACAGACCAATATCACTGATGAAGATAGATGCAAAGATCCTCAACAAAATACTAGCAAACAGAATCCAGCAATACATTAAAAGGATCATACACCATGATCAAGTGGTTTTTATCCCAGGAATGCAAGGATTCTTCAATATGCGCAAACCAATCAATGTGATACACCATATTAACAAATTAAGGAATAAAAACCATATGAACATCTCAATAGGTGCAGAAAAAGGTTTTGACAAAATTCAGCACCCATTTATGAGAAAAACGCTCCAGAAAATGGGCATGGGGGAACCTACCTCAACATAATCAAGGGCATATATGACAAACCCACAGCAAACATCATTCTCAATGGTGAAAAAATGAAAGCATTTCCACTAAGATCAGGAAAAACACAAGGTTGTCCACTCTCGCCACTCTTATTCAACAAAGTTTTGGGAGTCCTAGCCAAGGCAATCAGAGAAGAAAAAGAAAAAAAAGGAAGACAAATTGGCAAAACAGAAGTAAAACTGTCGCTGTTTGCAGAAGACATGATACTATACATAAAAAATCCTAAAGATGCCACCAGAAAACTACTAGAACTAATCAATGAATTTGGTAAGGTTGCAGGATACAAAATTAATGCACAGAAATCTCTTGTATGCCTATACACTAACAGAAAATCAGAAAGAGAAATTAACGAAATAATCCCATTTACTATCGCAACAAAAAGAATAAGATACCTAGGAATAAACCTACCTGAGGAGACAAAAGACCTACATGCAGAAAACTATAAGACACCGATGAAAGAAATTAAAGACGATAGAAACAGATGGAGAGATAGGCCATGTTCTTGGATTGGAAGAATCAACATGGTGAAAACGACTATACTACCCAAAGCAATCTACAGATTCAATGCAATCCCTATCAAACTATCAATGGCATTCTTCACAGAATTAGAACAAAAATTTTACAGTGTGTATGGAAACACAAAAGACCCCGAATAGCCAAAGCAATCTTGAGAAAGAAAAACGGAGCTGGAGGAATCAGGCCCCCTGACTTTAAAGTATACTACAAAGCTACAGTAATCAAGACAGTATGGTACTGGCACAAAAACAGAAATATAGATCAATGGTACAGGATAGAAAGCCCAGAGATAAACCCACGCACGTATGGTCACCTAATTTATGACAAAGGAGGCATGATCATACAATGGAGAAAAGGCAGCCTCTTCAATAAGTGGTGTTGGACAGCTACATGTAAAAGAATGAAATTAGAACACTACCTAACACCATACACAAAAATAAACTAAAATGGATTAAAGACCTAAATGTAAGGCCAGACACTGTAGAATTCGTAGAGGAAAACATAGGAAAACCACTCTATGACATAAACCACAGCAATATCTTTTTTGACCCACCTCCTAGAGTAATGAAAATAAAAACAAAGTAAACAAATGGGACCACATTAAACTTAAAAGCTTTTGTACAGCAAAGGAAACCATAAACAAGACAAAAAGACAAACCTCGGAATGGGAGAAAATATTTGCAAGCCAAGCAACAGACAAAGAATTAATCTCCAAAATATACAAACAAATCATGGAGCTCAATATCAAAAAAACAAACAACCCAATTAAAAAATGGGCAGAAGACCTAAATAGACGTTTCACCAAAGAAGACACACAGATGGCCAGCAAACACATGAAAAGATGCTCAACATCACAAATTATTAGAGAAATACAAATCAAAACTACAATGAGGTATCACCTTACACCAGTCAGAATGGCCATCATCAAAAAATCTACAAACAATAAATCCTGGAGAGGGTGTGAAGAAAGGGAACCCTCTTGCACTGTCGGTGGGAATGTAAATTGATACAGCCACTATGGAGAACAGTATGGAGGTTCCTTAAAAAACTAAAGCTAGAACTACCATATGACCCAGCAATCCCACTACTGGGCATATACCCTGAGAAAACCATAATTCAAAATGACACATGTACTCCAATATTCATTGCAGCACTATTTACAATAGCCTGGACCTGGAAGCAACCTAAATGTCCAATGACAGATGAATGGATAAAGAAGATGTGGTACATATATACAATGGAATATTACTCAACCATAAAATGGAACGAAATTGGATCATTTGTAGAGATGTGGATGGACCTACAGTCTGTCAGAGTGAAGCAAGCCAGGAGAGAAGAACAAATAACATATATTAACACATATATGTGCAATCTAGGAAAATGGTACCGATGAACCTATTTGCAGAGCAAGAATAGAGACGTAGATGTAGAGAATGGACATGTGGATGCAGTGGGGGAAGGGGAGGGTGGGATGAACTGGGAGATTAGGATTGACATATATACACTACCATGCATAAAATAGATAGCTAGCAGGAACATGCTATAAAGCACAGGAAGGTCAGCTAGGTGCTCTGTGAGGACCTAGATGGGTGGGATGGGGGGGCGTGGTGGGAGGGAGGTCCAAGAGGGAGAGGATATAGGTATACATATAGCTGATTCACTTCATTGTACAGCAGAAACTAACACAACATTGTAAAGCAATTATACTCCAATAAAAAAAAAAGATCTAGGTAAAAAAAAAAAGAATACGTTTCTACCTGTGTCTTCCAAATTGAACTCAGTAATGTTTTCTTAAACATCTTTATGTGCTTTAACTGCCTACCATTCACGTGAACACCTTCCAATCTATGTTGAGCAAAGCTTTCGGTTTATCTCATTTAGAGAACTTTTTTACAGAAAACAAACTATCCTCTGTTTTCTAGGGAATGAAAAAGCATACTAACAATCAAAAGTAAAATACTTCACCCAACTAAGCTAGATATTACTGATATTGTAATTTTAGAATAAAAACAATTTTAAATCAGCCAAGCAAACAGGAGACCTAAAATTATTTCAGGCTTATTATGTTATGATGGGTTTTGGAGCTTTATTATATAATATCTGAGAATATAAAAACAGCAATTCATACATGATAATTGTGTTTTAATTGTTATGGTGGGTGATCTGCTAAAATATATGTAAGAGCAATATTAAAAACATGGAGTTTGGAATACCCATAAAACAGCACAGCATTTTTGATGCACTATGTGACTGATAAAATAAAATCTATGTTGATTTCCTAATGACAATTATGAAGATATCTATGCATAAAATTCCCCATTTTTAAAGCACAAGATACATAGCATCAATTACATATTAAATTATGAATCACACTGGTTAAAAGTCACCTATAAATCAGTCAGCTACAGCAGCTGTGTAAGAGGACTGAAATTACATCATTTTCTTCTACACGGTGGTGTCATTGAAATATCCTGGATTCTCTTTACCAAGTTTTCTTAAAGTTGGACATAACTACAAAATTACTGACATTAAATGATTATTATATATATTAAAATTTGAGCTAATTCAGTGTATTTAACTAACACTTGGAATGGTGAACCTAGCTCTACGATAATGACTAAGGACATACAGAACCAGATTTGGCACACACTCATGCTTTGTTTCTGTTTGTGCTGGCAAGCCCAATTATGAAAATTAAATGTGCCTGTTTAACAAGTTACCAAATGAAAAGTTATATGCCCTAGACCCAGTGGGCTAACCTCAGCATGTTTTCTCATGTTGATGACAGAGATGCAAAGAGAAAGCAGAAACATCAAAAGCTTCCTAAGGCCTAGGCTCAGAAGTGGCACAATGTCACTTATGCCTTTTTTGTAACAGTTGAAACAAATCACAATAGATTTGGTGGGAAGAACCACAAAACCATGTGGCAAAGACTGTGGATACATATGCCTGTTTCTGGATAATAAGTTAGACTCAAGACAACATTGTCTAAATAGTCTGTTCTCTAATTCCAATTATTCACTCTCCAAGTTGGGAGGAATATATCAAAAGTATGCCTCCTCAAGCATGACTATGAAATCAGATGGGAGCAGTTGTTATTCAATCTGTAACATCAGTTCAAAATCCAGGATACAATGTTACAATGTTTATTACCAATCTGGGAAACAACCTTTCACTGTTCTTGTCTTCTCTTAAAAATAATCATCTTGGACCTCAGCAGGTAATTCTTTACTACTGCTTTCTGATATCCAACATAAAATACTCTCTCTTAATTTTGTCTCTTTGGTAATAAAAGATACATTTCCTTAAAAAATATTTCATAGTGTGTTCACAAATTAGTGTCAAAATTTATTTGCTAACTTTTCACGCTTCACGAATGAGATATCTATAACTGGCATATGATGGACAAATACAACTAGTAGATAATGGAAACACACATCAAAAGGAAATTGTAACCATTTAATAATATATTGATAGTTCTACAATCCCTATGACAACATTTGCAAGTATGCTAGCTGACTATGGCTTGTTTAATGAATAAAACTGTCATGTTTTCCTTAATTATCTTTGGGGGATAAAAAGATCAAGTATAATATTCATTATTTCATGTTGACTAATAGTCATACAACTCAATATTCTTAATCCAAATGCCTAAAACATAAAATTTAAATTTCTGTTATGGAAGGTCAGAAGAAATTAAAAAATCAGGTAATAATGCAGGAAGAAGAAGAGGAGGGGGAGTAGGGGAAGAAAAAGGAGGAGAAGGAAAAATGGGGAGAAGAAGGGTAATGAAATGGGAGAGAAGGAGATAACTGCATTCTTAAGAAATCTGAAAATTGTTTCCTACTTTTCAATACTATCATCATTTTTCATATTTACTTAGCACTTAATGCATTCCATGCATTGTACTATGTATTTATAAACACAAGATATTCAAAATAGGAATAAAGATGCCAATAACACTCATTTTCAGCAATTATAATGAGTCAGTAAGGTTAATGATCAGGAATCTTATTTTATTTATCAATAACAAAATTCAACATAGCAAACTTTGTGCTTTCATTAATTTTAATACTTGTATCATGTGACCCTCAGTTAAATCTTTACTTTTATTATTTATCTTATTACATAGATTATTTTCTCAAACAGATGACTTTTTTCCTCAGCTAACTCATAAATCACTTAAACTCTGAGATAACCAGTGGAGAAATGGGCTGGAAAAGGTGTTGCAATTGAATATGCTAATCTCAGGAGGGCGACTAAAGGCAGATCTCCCGTAATTCCATTCTGTTTCTGCTAGTGACCGTCCAATTTTTCCCTGAGGCCCAAAGTTGCTTCAGATGTGGTTACACACATGCCATCTCCATATTACTCTGAGCATGGTTTTTAATTCCAGCTTATATCTAAATACTTCAAACATATTCACGATTATTATTTTTTAAGTCATGGCTTTTTCAGATTTACCCCCATTTACCAATTTCTTTGCTCTGCACAAATTAGCACATTTTACTCTGAATTTTTAGATATTTTCTTCAGTAATAATTCTTTTTCAAGTTTCTGGGTGTGGTTAGGTCTCTGAAGTGTCTTTATCCCATCTTAATTATTGGAGTATGATTTGTCTAGATACAGAATTTGAGGTTGAGTAAATATTATTCCTTAAAATTTTTATGATACTCTTCCAATATATTTAACTTTTGAGGAGTGGTTGATGTGATTGCTTTGAGCCCATTTGATCTTAGTTGTGAGGGGTGTGAACAACTGTTCTCAGTAACAGGGAATACATTATTGCCATTCTTTAAGGCAAAAGTCATGTATTTTAGGCAGAATAATTGTGGAATCAAAAGAGAATGAGCTTTAGAGATAAACTGATCTAGATTTTGTTTTTTATATATGAAGTTCCCAAGCCCTAACACAGACCTAGAAAATCAGAAACATGACATTGGGACAACAACCTATGCTGTAAAAGTGATTTTGTTTTTTGCAAAAGTATGAGAAACATAAGAAGAGACAATGTTTATTGAGCTCTTAAATGCCAGAGTCCATCCTTTGTGTCCTTTTATCCGGAAAACACACATATTACTATTATATCTACTATCTATCAGAAGTCAGAGGTTCAGCGAGGTTAAACAGCCTGCCCATCACACAATGTATAGTAATAGGAACTTTTATCTTCAAATAAGCAGACATTTGATCTAATGAACATACTGGCTTTCCTCTGACAAAACTAATCGCACTTTCTCAATGCAGATTTTGCAATCTTCAAATGAATGCGATTTTTTAAAATCGTTGGACACCTAATGATTCTTTAACAGCAAATCATATGTAATATAACTGCCAGAAAAATGAGAACAACAAACAGTGGAGTAAAGTTTAAATACTAAAAACAAATGAACTTTCAAACTCATTAAGACAGTATATGTGATACATTCAGAAGCAGCAGTCACTATGAGATATCTCGTCAACAGTTTGTAAAATACAAACTGAATAACTCTCTGGAGTTTCCAGGACACCGTATCAAGTTTTTTTTTTTTTTTTTTGGTGATTTCTGCAAATCTTGTATACAAAATAGTGAAATATTTAGATAAATGTGAGTAGCAAAAGGCAGTCTAGGTATGTTTGTTGCTGTGCTTATTTACTACTACCTTGGGTTACATAACAAGATAAGGAGATTGCTACCTCACTTGAACAAGGTAAAAATCACAAATGCACTCACACTCATTGAAACATCCCCTAGTATATTGGGGACATTCTATTGCAAACATATTAATGAAGAAAGTTTTAGAGCTTAGGTATCAGAAAATGAATTTTATTCTATTAAATATATTTAAATACAATTAATAGTACCAAAAATTAAAACATACATAATAAAAAATACTGACATTATAAAATTTTAAATATTGTAATGCATTACTGCTAAGCATACAAAAACATACATCTACGTCTACACATAAATTTATTAAATGAGATGGAACCAAGTTTTTTTCAATAGACTCTTCAAGTTTTCTTAAATTTTTTAATTTAACGTAACAATGTTGTTTTCCAGAACTTTCTCTCTTTGCAAATGATAAGTTTTTATTCTGGGATCTTTTAATCTATTCACATTGAACGTTAGATCCACTGACAACTAAACACCTGTGCTAAGTAACTTTGTGCTGATTCAATGTGAAAACTCCAGATTGGCCACAGATATTCATTAAAACTAATGAGAGCTTCATGGTTAATTCCCTATGTGCCGGGATGTATATTGCTCCCTAGCGTTAAATAGTCCTTAAATATTTACTTCTTACCTTGTGCCAACTGTTAATAATTGGGTTATCCACATGCTTCTTGCACATATTTAAAGAGGAAAGAAAAAAAAAAGAGTAGTTTCTTGTATAGGGGATTCAACCATAGAACGTGTTAGGTATACACAAGACTATTTTTAACGTTCTTATATGGTGTTATTTTTTGCAGTCATTAATATTAACAGGAGACACTTCTTAAAGAATTTTTATTCCTTCTACAAAAATCCTTTAGACATTAAAATTCCTATGTCTGAAATTTTCTCTGGGAAAAAGATGAAATGTTTGTGATAGGATGAGGCATAATTTGGCTAATAAAATTCCTAAATATAGTCTTACAAAAAATAAGAAAATATTTTCCAGGTCAGAATATTCATTTTTATTTTTATGACGCATTTGTTGTGCGGTTGACTTGGTTACATCTTTGTTTTACATCGTAGAAAAGATTCATGAAGATCGGAATATCATCTTTTACGATCATTATTGTACCCCTATTGCTTGAAAAAGGGCCGGGTACACAGTAGGCATTTAATTTTTTTCAACTTCCCTATGCTACATACCAAAAAAAAGATTTTTTACATTACATACTGTGAAAGAATGATACTTCTTAATAGCACTTGGTAGGATTGGATAGTATTTGGCAGACCAAAGTTCCCCCTTAAACAGTAAACATATATTTGAAGGCATCAGAAAGTTGCAGAAGGGACAATCTTTAGGAGGAGAAAAACTCCAAAAAGGCAAGCTTTTAGAGGTACATTGAGAATTACAGCTAACCTGGAAGGCATTAATCCATCCTGTATTTTGGCTAGAGGTTTAGAATTAGAGTTGTTTTGCCCACCAAGTCATTTAATGAATTGAGAAAGTTGAGCTGGACTGGAAGTGAAAGAGTTAAGGCAAAGTCTCTGAAAAACAAAGCGGCCTGCCTGAAAGCCTCAAGCTGTAGGTTAGGAAGCCTCAGTAGGGGTTGGGCTTGAGAACACCAAATAAGATTTAAAGTCCTAGAGGGAGGAGTAAATTGAAACAGGATTTCCAACCACTTTTCGGTCTGGTCACTCACCAATCCGAACACAGTGAGTATGAAATGCTATCTTACTGCAGTTTAATTTCCAGTTCTATGATGAAAATGATGATCAGCACTTTTTCAGGAGCTTATTGTCCATTTGTATATAATTCTATTTTTTATACAGTATCTGTGCAAGTTTTTGCCTGCTGTTAATTTAATGAAGCTTTTTGTTATAATTGTTGATTTTAGGGGGCAGAGATAAACCCAACAAAACAAAACAAACACATGACAAAGATTATAAAAGCAATAAATTATAGAACAATATTTCTCATGACTACTGATGAAAAATCCTATCTTATATGAAGTATAGAAAGTTGATTTCATTAACATAGAAAAAGGCAATGAATCATGACCAAGTGGATCTTACTGTAAAAGTTGTTTAACATTAGAAAATTAATCCTTGTGACTCAACATATTAGTAAAAAGGAGAAAGCTTAACCATCTACGTAGATTCCAGAAATTTATTTGACCAAATTCTAAATTGAAAAACTAGGAATAATAATACATCATTAGTATGATAAAGATTATCTATAAACATCTATAAAATAATCATACTAGCTGATGAAATAATGAAGAAATTCCTTCTAAGAATAGGAGAATGCCTATCATCATGATTAAAAAATTAATTAATTATTAAATAAACATTTAAAGAGAATACTATTTACTATAGCATTGAAATGATCACACATTTAGGAATAAATCTAACAAAGATGCCCTTTATTTCTATACACAGAATGCAAAAAATATTATTTAAATAAATTTTTGAGAGAACAAAATAAGAGGCAGATACTATGATCATAGATTCAGACTCACTATAGTAGAGATATTATTCCTCTCCTCCAAATTATATAGGTATTTTAAGAAATCCAAATAAAATTTTGCAGCATGTGACTATGTACGTATATGAACATACAAGTTGTTTCTAAAATTTACGTGAAAAAAACAAAGGATCTATAATAATGTAAGAAAGAAGAAACAAACTGAAAAAAAGAACAAAAATACTAACAGCTATCAAGTCAAATTTTAAAGCTATGTTAATATTGACCAATATGACTGATGTAGGAATAGAAAAATTTAGATCAACGAAACTGCATAAACAATTCATAATTGTACCACATACATTCAGTCATTTGATTTAGGACAAAAATGACACTTCAGTGCAATGGAAACTCTTGTTTTAGTAATAAATGATGCTGGGTTAACTAGATATAAATATGAATAAATACATAACTTCTCATCTTCAGTAGACATCAGGAAAATGCAAAATAAAGTTGCAATAAAATATGACTACATGCAAAAGAGAATGGCTGAAATAATCAGGAAATACCAAGTTTTGACAATAATGTGAAGCATTCCAGAAACACCTTTTCTGCAGACAAAAAGTTAAATTGATAAAGCCACTTTGGAAAACTGCCAGTAACTGCAGGGGTGAACATATCATAGCCTATGATGCAACAATGTCACTTCTACATATATGCTCTACCGTAATGTTTACATATGTTTAAAATGTGTATGTGCATGTGTATTATGGATGTTCATATTATCACTATTCATAACTGTTCAAACTATAAACTTCATAAATGCCTATTAACAGAAAAATAAATAAATGTATTTGACTTATTTGTAAAGTGGATTATTATACAGAAATGAAAATAAATGGTAAGTAACTTCCAGCAACAATATGGCTGCATGTCACAAAAAAAAATGTAAAGTGAAATAAATCAGACACAAAGGACTATATATTGGAAGATGCTGATCATATGAAGTTTTAGAACAGACAAAAAAGATGAATGCTGTTAGGTGTCAGGAAAGTATATATTATGCAGATAATGACTGGAAGGTGACAGGAGTGGGCCTTCTGTGATATCCATATAGTATGGCATTATACAGTAATATTATCAACATTTAATCTAAGAATTCATAAGGTTGGATTTAGGTCTACCATTTTATTATGTTTTTTTCTGTTTCTAACCCCCGACTTCTATTCCTTTCTTCCTTCTTGCCAGTCTTCTTCTGTATGATACGAGTATATTTAGAATTTTATTTTAATTTGCTATTTACTTTTTTTACTCAGAACATATTGCATTATTTTCCATAATGATGGATACATATATAATTATACATTTGTCTAAACCTGAAGAATGTACAAAACAAAAAGTGAACCCTAATGTATATTATGCACTTTGGACAATAATGATGTGTCAATGTAGGTTCATCAATTGTAACAAACATACTGCTCCAGTCGGGGATGTTGATAATAGGGGAGGTTATGCGTGTGTAGGATCAGGAGATATCTGGGAAATCTCTATTCTTCCCCCTTAATTTTGATGTGAACCTAAAACTGCTGTAAAAGTAAAGCCTCAATAAAGAAAATAATATTTCCTAGACAACCTTTAGCCTGGATTGTAACTAGGACTCCCTAAATATCAGTGTAGATAACCCTGTGGTCATATAAAATGTTAATGAAATATTAACTAATATGAGCATTTAATCCATGTAATGTCTTATACTAAGCTTAATTTAACATAAACTATATTATTTTATGATCCAAGGAACCCACTGAGATAGCTAAATAATTATCATTCTCATTTTATATATTTAAACAACACTAACAACAGTAAAACAGAGCCCCAGGACAGTTCAATGATTTCTTCAAGTTGATCCATGGAGCTAGTAAATTATAAAAACCAGATGTAAAATGAGCATTCTGCTTTGACAATATGTTTTCTTACTCAGCTAACTGATTAAACTACTTAAAATAATTCTATTTACAAATCTGGTTATTAGGCCATTCATCAATTCCTTTGTTGACCATAAAAGCATTGTTTCAGTCATCTTATATGGCTGAATTTTTTTTTTTTTTTTTGAGAGATTCTGTGTCTTCGAAACTCAGTTACGTTAACAGGTTGGTCATATGATATACTTGTATAGTAGGTAATTTAAAGAGTAATCAAACAAAACAAATTTTTATTTTTTCTTAGTTAAATATAGTCTGATAACCAATAGTATGAGGATCATTTGTTTCAAAAATAAAAGATAAACGCCAAAGCAAAATATTTTCATTTAATGTAAGTATTTTAATTAATGATAAAGTAACTTTTTGCCCACATGGTCAATTTATAAGATGACAAGATGTTTTTGTCTTTAAAATATTTCACACTGTAATCAATCAGCAATGTGTCTTTTACAGATTTACATGCCTGCACAGCCTAAACTTTCTACATTAAAGATATTAATAAAAGATAAGTTCTGATACAGTAATATTTAAGCACTTTAAATAGTACACAAATTTTAAAGTGTGGCTTACAATTACTTAAGGATTCATCAATGACCATAAATTAAATAAGAAATGAGAAAAAATATATGCACAATTTAGATCAGCATTTGAATATTGATGTTAAATCATACTTCAATCTCCTTTTTACAAAAATTACTTAGTATAACATTCCCTTTTTAAGGGCATCTTTATTAGAACTTTTAATATTACTTAAAATTAAGTTTCTCTCCATAATTTTTTTTTGACTATAGTTTTAAGTTCCTCCCAGTTTCAATGATAGTGATATAAATGTATGAAGTGATTCTTTTCTATATGTAGTTAAAGTGTAGATGTTAATTCAGAAAATACATTGTTTAAAACATCACTATTTCATAGTTTCTTCAGCATTACCATGTTGATTTTAAAATCAATCAACATTTATGTGATTGATTGCTTTAAAATGAACTCTTTTCATACAAGAGGCACTAGAAAAAGCTAGCAGAAAATCACAATCCTGAACCTAAGGCTGGTGTAGCATTATAAATTGTGATGTCACAATCTCTTCACCAAATTTAACTCACCGAAAGAGACCCTCTGGGCTTTTACATACAGAATACTTGTTGTGTCACCTATTAAGCTTGTTGTATAGAGCTCTAGAGAAGAAACTGAAACCCATCAATGTAGCTTCATGTTGGTAATGCTAGGGTTCAATACTTTCTTGCATACAGCTGAGGTCTTACTCAGAGCAACATAATGATGCATCTTACTGGTCTGAGAGCCAAATAGATAATTGCCTGCTGAACGAATTATGCTTAAGATGCAGAAAGAAAACAAAACTAACATTATTGAATATTAGCTTTGAAAATGAAAGCTTTCTTTGAACTAAAACAAGTTTTTATTTTTCAGATTGGGAAGGATTTGTTGAAGAGTAGTTTGGGTTTGTTACCCTAAGCAGAGGCAGGAAACATAAAATGTTGAAGAAAAGTAATGTTATGTTCATGATTTTTCAACATCCTGGTTTTACCCAGTTTTCTCAAACATTCAGTTTTTAAAATTGACTACCCTAAGAATCCATGTCTCCTTCATTAAAATAAAACACTGGCACAGCATGTCAAATGTCAGTATTAAATAGCTGAACATTTTAATTCTAGTATAAATATACTTTCAGAATAAACTACTATTTTTTAGTGAAAAAGAAATAGAATATTTTCAAGAAAGACACAAGTATACTTCCACATGTTTCTGCAGATAGAGATTGTCCTTTGACTGAGAGTAACTATGTATATACATTTATATATATATACATACACACACACATACACTCTCTGAAAGGTATAGAGAAGCAGCCAGACTCTCTGAAGACCTCAAAACCAAGGAAGGGAAGGGCACAGGGGTGATTTCCCTGAGTACTTTTTTTTTTGACTCATATAAACTTATAACTGAAGAAGCCAGTCATCAAGTAATAACAATGGGCAGAGACTGAAAAAGCCCTACCGAAGGACTAGAGAAAGGAGAGACCTAGCAATATAGAAAACATTTAGAAAATATTTGTTCTTATCCAGACAAATATTACAGAAAAAAACAGGCTCTACTCTCACCCACATCAACGAAGGCCAAATGAGGAGCCTACATTTCTACCCTCACCAGATTTAACAAGGTGCCCAACACACAAGCTAGGGTGAAGTCAGAGATAGACAGGTAGGGAGCTGGGACATTCATCCCCAGCATGGGGTAACAAGCTCACTACCCTAAGGAATCTGTTGATTCTACCCCCACACAAAACTAATGAGGATTCTTCCATGTCTAAAAACGCTGAATAGGGAAAATGCACATCTGTACCTTCCAGATAAGGAGGTGGGGCCCCCTACTTCCTGCAACAGAGCAGTATCAGAGAAAGGCATCTAAAACAGAGGACTTCAGTAAGGTCCAGAGGCTCATAACCTAATATTCAAAATATGAATTTCCTACTGAAAATCACACATCATAGCAAAAATCAGAATGATTTCCAACTGAATTAAAAAGGACAATTCAGTGATGCAAATGCTGAGGTGACAGAGAACTTAAAGTTACCTGACAAAGATTTTAAAGTAGCCATAACAAAATTGCTAAAAAGAACAATTACATACACACTTGAAACAAATGAAAAAATAGAACATCTCAGCAAAGAAATAGCAATTAAAAAGAAGAACCAAATGCAAATAAAGTAACTGAAATAAAAACTCAGTAAATAGGCTTAAAAGTAGAATGCAGAGGACAGAGGAATGAATCACTGAAGTGGAAGCTAGAACAATATAAATTACTAGAACAACAGAGAGAAAACAATGGGAAAAAATGAATAGACTATAACAAAATATCAAACATTAGAGTCTTGGGAGGAGAGGAGAGTGAGAAGAGCCTGAAATATAATTGCAGAATTAATGGCTAAAATTTTCCAAATTTGGCAAGAGACATAAACCTACAGATTTAAGAAGACGAATGAGTCCAAAATAGAATATAGCCAAAGAAATCCACATGACATCATAATTGGAATTCTGAAAACCAAATACAAAGTTAAAATATTGAGAGCAGCAAGACAGAAATGACAACTTACCTATTGGGGAAAACAATTTAAATGACAGGAATTTCTCATAAGAAACCACAGCAGGAAGAGGAGGTTGTACAATGTTTTTTAAAGTGCTCAAAGTATTGTCAACCCAGAATCATATATGCAATGTAAATAACCTTCAGGAATGAATGGGATATCAAGACATTACCAGACGAAGGAAAACTGATGTAATTTATTATCATCATACCTACCTTAAATGAATGTCTACAGGAAGTTCTCTAAACAGAAAGGAAACAGTAAATTAAGGTATCTTTAGACATCAGTAAAGACAGAAGCATACCGTAAGCAAAAACTTGAACAAACACAATGGATTGTGCTTCTCCTCTTGATTTTTCTAAATTATGTTTGACAGTTGAAATAAAAATTATAAAACTCTCTGATATGGTTTTAAATAAATGTTGAGAAAATATTTAATATGATTATATTAAAAATGTAAGGGAGCTGTAAAGTGATGTAGAAGGAGGTAAGGTTTCTATACTGCACTCATTCTTGGGAAATGACACAACCAGAAGACTGTGATATCTATATCAATATCTGTATCTATATTTAACCTCTATCTCTCTTTATATGCATATATCACCTAGAGCAGTTCAAAAGCTGTATAAAGAGATACACTCAAAAATACTATATGTAAAACAAAACAGATTTGTAAAAGCTGCTCGAATAATACACAAAAAGGCAGGGAAAAGAAAACAGAAATGGAAAACCAAAAGAACAAGCATAAAACAAAAAATGAAATGGCAGACTTAGCCCTAATATATGAATAAATACCTTAAATGTAACGATCCTTCAAAAAACACAAAATGACAAAACTCATCCACTATGAAGTAGATAATGTGAATTAAAGAAACTTTAATACTATCAGTATTAAAGAAACTGAATTTGTATTTAAAAGTCTCTCTCTAAAGAAATCCCCAGGCCCAGAGGGTTTCCTTGGAGAATTCTACCAAATGAATAAAAAGACTAAAGCCAATTCTAGAAAATCAAGAGGAGGATAAATTTCCCAACTAAATTTGTGCAGCTGAGATTACCCTAAAACCAAATACAGTACAAAAAAAAAGAAAATTGTGGACCAATATCCTTCATACATATAGACTCAAAATACTTAAATATTAGCAAATAGAATTCATGAATATATAAAAAGAATTATACTCCATGTGCTAGTGGTATTTATTCCAGAGAGGTAAGTCTGGTTCAATATTCAAAAATAAATAAATGTAATCTATCAAATTAACTGGCTAAAGAAGAAAAATCGTGATTTATCAAATGATGCAGAAAAAGCACTTATCAAAATCCAACACTCACTCATGATAAAAACTCTAAGACAAATAATACTAGAGAGGAACTTCTTCAAATTGATAGTGATTATCCACAGAAAATCTATAGCTAATATTAGTGGTGAAAGAGTGAATATTTTTCCTCTAAAATTGGAGAAAAGGTTATCTGTTCTCACTACTTTTATTCAACATGATGGAAGTTGTAGTCAGTGCAAAAAGGCAAAAAAAGGAAATAAAAAGTATGCAGATAAGAAAGGAAGAAAAAAAATTCCTATATGCAGATGATACGATTTCTTTGTAGAAAATCCAAATGAATCTACAAATAAATTCCTATAACTATTAAGTTCTTCAGTCAGGTGGCAAGATATAAGATAATATATACTGCATCTATTATATTTCTATATAAAAACAATTAACTCATGTACATGGAAATTTGAAATACAATAACACGTACAATGACTCTAAAAAAGGAGAAATACATAGGTGTTACTCTAATAAAATATGTGCAGTATGTGTATGACAAAAACTATATAACGCTAATGGAAAAAATCAAAGAAGATGTAAACAAATGAAGAAGTCTGTACATACTAATATAGTAAATATGTCAATTCTCCCTAAACTGATATGCAGGTTTAATTCAATTCCCATTAAAATTCCAGAAAGACTTTTTAACTATAAACAAGATTACTTTCACATTTATCTGGAAATAAAAAGGCACTAGAATAGCTAAAACAACCTTGACAAGGTAGAATAAAGTGGAAGGAATCAATCTACCCAATACCAACACTTATTACATAGCTACAATAATCAAGACTGAGTGATATTGGCTGAGGGATAGACACACAAATAATGGAAAAGAATCTTTATTGGAAATAAACCCACAGAAATATGCCAACTAAATTTTTGACAATAGTGCAGAAATAATTCATTAGAGCAAAGACAGCCTTTTCAATCAATGATGCTGCAGCAAGTGGAAATTCACAAAGAACAAAAAATGGACTAAAATCTTATTTCTTTCACAAAAAAATAACTGAAAATGGATAATAGACTTAAACATAGAATACAAAACAATAAAACTTTTTAAAAAACAGCGTGTTACAAAATCTCCAGGACTAAGCAAAGAGGTCTCAGACTTGACACCAAAAGCACAATCCACAAAAGAAAACAAAGAGAAAATTGACTTCACCAAAATTAAGTTTCTCAAAGAATGAAAAGCAGCTACAGAGAAAATATATGCAAAACAGGTATTTGACAAAAGACGTATCATGAATCTAAACATAAATAATGCTAAAAAATGACCAGTTTAAAAAAAAACAAAATAACCATATAGATAATGGAAACAAAGACATTTACCAAAGAATTTTTACAGATTGCAAATAAGCACATGAAGAATGTTCAACATTAGTCATCAGGGAAAAGCAAATTAAAACTACTATGAACTATCACTATATACTGATTAAAATGGCTAAAACAAAAAATAATGACAATACCAAATGTAGTGAGTATGCAGAGAAAACAGATCTTCATTATTGGTGGGGAAGTATAATGGTATACCCACTCTTACCAGTTTGGCAGTTTCTTAAAAAACTAAATTTGCAGCTACCATAAAGCCCAACAATTACACTCTTGAACATTTATCCCAGAGAAATGAAAACTTAGGATCATACACACATACACACAAAAAAACTGTACAGAAATGCTTACAGCATCTTTATTAGTCATAGTCCAAAACCCGAAAACAACTCAAAGGCTCTTGAACAGGTGAAGGTTTAAAACAAACTTGGTACATCTATACCATAGACTATTACTTGGTAATTAAAGAAACAAACTACTGATGCATGTAACAGCCTGTATGAATCTCCAGAGAATTTTGCTGGGTGAAGAAAAGCCAATTCCAAAAGGTTGCACACCTTGTGATTCCATTTACAGAACATCCTTGAAATGACAAAATTACAGAAAGGGAGAAGAGATCAGTGGTTACCAGTGATTAAGAAAGGGGTGAGAGTCAGGGAGAAGCCAGTGTGTCTACAGAAGAGCAAAATGGGAAATCCTTCTCATGACAGGTTTTCTGTCTTGACTGTATCAATATCAATATTCTGGTAGTAATATTGTACTATAGTTTTGCATGATGTTACCATTTGAGGAATCTGGAAAAAGAGTGCACATGCCCTCTCTGTATTATTTCTTACAACTGCATCCGAATTGCAATTATCTGAAAGTAAAAAAGTTTTAACAACAATAACAAAAATTAGTCTAAATAAAAGAAACATATAGAAGTTTCTAGATCAACCCCCTAGTTTATATTTGATTTTGTCATTTGACAAGTATCTACTGATTCCAGGTGATAGGTGTGGGGATACTTCAGAGGACAGAATGGGCATAATATCTGTTTTCATGGGTGGAAATAAGAGAAAATAAACAGGTGATTAAGTTTATTAAGAGAAAAATGATAACTGCAATGAAAGAAACAGGAGTATGTTCCAAAAGAGAAGACTGACATATATACACTACCATGTGTAAAATAGATAGCTAGTGGGAACCTGCTATAAGGCACAGGAAGCTCAGCTCAGTGCTCTGGGGATGACCTAGATGGGTGGGATGGGGGGGATGGGAGGGAGGTCCTAGAGGATAGGGATATATGTATACATATAGCTGATTCACTTCATTGTACAGCAGAAACTAACACAACATTGTAAAGCAATTATACTCCAGTAAAAAAAGAAAAGAAAAGAATTTATCTTAAGGGAAGGATTTTAAAAGATGTATGTATAAGCTTGGTCATTACAATATGTACAACATGTACATAATAGTAAAAACTGGAAGCCAATAGGGATTAAATAAAAACATTAAAAGTTAAAAAAAAACAGAAAATAACAGTATCAAGAATAGAAAGAAAAGTCACAGATGGCATCTTTCAGCAGGTACACCTAAGATCCTTAATGAGGGATCTGAGGCTCAGAGATGTGGCAGAGATGAGCTGCTCCCTTCCAGAGTGAAGAGTGTTTCTGGGAAGGAACTGCTCATATACAAACTGCCATTCCCAGCCTAATTTAGAGCTTTATAAGGCAACATGATAAAGATCTGTCCAAGTGAATGTAAGCTAAAATGGCCTGGTCCAAATAAATGTCCCACATGACGTTCCCCTGTGTGCTTTTCCCCTTTAGGCTGGATGGAACAGAAGGGACCTCATGAGCATTCTTGAAAGACGTATATTGATGATGACATAAACTCTATTAGCCTCTGTCCCTAAATGAATGGATATTTCTTTCAATACCATACATTGTAAGATGTACCATTTTTAATGTACATTAAAAAAATAGCCGTTAATTTCACTGATGAACTAGCACTTACAAGACACAACCCAATTTCAGAGTTATTAAATATTTGAAAAGCAATGTGCCTTTTAGAATATGTGATACACAATTTATATGATGAAAATAGTTTACAAAGCATTTTCATAAACACTAAAATATTCACCATTCAAACCATCAATTGACTGATAGAAATACAATGTCAAAGAAGTAAAATGATTTGCCCTAAACATCAGAGCAATTATGTGATTAAGACTAAGGGCCAAAGCATTCTGACTTTAGCACTCTATGACTTACCTCTTTTAGAAAATACCGTATAGTTCTACAGTTATATAGTCCTTGGTTGTTAGGTGACAATAATGGTTGTCAGATGAAATACATTTTAGAGATTTAAGACAACTTCAGTTTACAGTTTCATTGCATCTACATTTCTTATCAATCTGCTATATGTGCCATTGCTAAATGTAAATACAGTCGCTTTTTAAATATTACACAATGATCCATATATCTCTTTGGTTACAGCCTTTGATGGCTTCATGTAGAATACACATGGATATCCACAATCTTTCCCTATGGTTGAAACAGGAAGAAAGGGGGCAGAGCACAACCTTTAAAAGAATGACATAGCCACAGTACATGATGAAAACTAGTGAGAACCAACTAGGTCCAAGATGGCAGAAGATTCGATTTTCAGTAGACCTTGAGCCTCTGGTCTCAATCATATGCTCATTGTAATATATTAGCATAAGCTAAATGACACACCCACCAGCAGCATGACAGTTTTGAGGTCAACCATAAAAGGTCAAAAAGTGGGCAGTGGCCCAATTCCTGGAAATCCCCACCCCTTCCCCAAAATAGTTGGAATAATCCACCTACTCATTAGTCTATGAAATTATCCAGCACATAAAAACTAACCAGGCCATATTTCAAGGCCTCTTGCTTCTTGCCTTCCAAGATGGCCCACACTCTGTCTATGGAGTGTGTTTCTCTCTAAATAAATCCACTTCTTACCTATCATTTCGTCTCTGAATTCTTTCGCGACAAAGAAAGAACCTTAAATTCACTGGCAACATGATGATTTAATTTAAAAGGAAATGAAGATTTGCTATCTGTACTAAATAATATCACTAAAGGGATGAATTAAGTTGTTCTGCAATAAACTGACTTCTTGAAATATCTATGGATTCAGGACTAAATGTTTTTCCTATGTGGTTTACATTAACCAACACAGGCATACCCTTCATCATCTATTCTTCATCATCAAGAATTTATTGAGCTCTTACTACAAGTCACCACCCCCTATCCTGAAGGTGTTTTCATTTCAGGTGGAGGTGTGATGACAGAAATAGAATTTAAACTAGTCAAGGTGTTATACGATACAATCTTTATCTTAATGAATTCTAGTCTCATAGTTCGACTGCCATCTTTCAAGAACCCACCCCACACCCCACCACCTCTCTCTCCCTCTTTTTCTCTAAAACTTTTTAAACTAGAAAATTAGAGCTAAACACAAAGCTAAATTTTTATTCAAAATATGCGCACATAAGAAGAGGGCAGACATTTATTTCTCTTCCTTTTTACAACTGACTTTAACCCCAGATTTCATATTATCTACCCCTATTTTTTTCTTTTTTTCCCCCTATTTTATAATATAATATGGAATCCTTGTTTCTCTTCTTTTTAGATATTTTAAAATTATTATATACTCTGTAATTCTTGAGAATATGGAGAAATCCTTTTTTTTTTTCTGAAGAATACCTCTGCTTCTTTCAGTAGTTCCTCTTGGGATATTCGTCCTTTAGTTATTTGTTTCTACTTCATTCTTTTTCTTCCCAACATTTATGATCAAGATCCATTCAGGTTTCTTTCTGGTTACTACTCTTCTGTTTATATGGATACACAAGTATTTGCAGGTATAAGGAGGTGTGAGATGAGTGAAATAGTAAAGCTTATAGTTTGGATTTTTTGCTTCAATCCCATCCTCTGCCAACTGGTTTTCACTTTGTTTATCCTGAGTTAATGCATTTGCTAGGTTTTTTGTTTTTTTTTTTTACATCTTTATTGGAGTATAATTGCTTTACAATGGTGTGTTAGTTTCTGCTTTATAACAAAGTGAATCAGTTATACATATACATATATCCCCATATCTCCTCCCTCTTGCATCTCCCTCCCATCCTCCCTATCACACCCTTCTAGGTGGTCACAAAGCACCAAGCTGATCTCCCTGTGCTATGTGGCTGCTTCCCACTAGCTATCTATTTTACATTTGGTAGTGTATATATGTCCATGCCACTCTCTCACTTTGTCCCAGCTAACCCTTCCCCCTCCCCATGTCCTCAAGTCCATTCTCTACATCTGCGTCTTTATTCCTGTCCTGCCCCTAGGTTCATCAGAACCATGGTTTTTTTTAGATTCCATATATATGTGTTAGCATACAGTATTTTTCTCTTTCTGACTGACTTCATTCTGTATGACAGACTCTAGGTCCATCCACCTCACTACAAATAACTCAATTTTGTTTCCTTTTATGGCTGAGTAATATTCCATTGGATATATGTGCCACATCTTCTTTATCCATTCATCTGTCGATGGACACTTAGGTTGCTTCCATGTCCTGACTATTGTAAACAGAGCTACAGTGAACATTGTGGTACATGACTCTTTTTGAATTATGGTTTTCTCAGGGTATATGCCCAGTAGTGGGATTGCTGGATCATATGGTAGTTCTATATTCAGTTTTTTAAGGAACCTCCATACTGTTCTCCATAGTGGCTGTATCAATTTACATTCCCACCAACAGTGCAAGAGGGTTCCCTTTTCTCCACAACCTCTCCAGCATTTATTGTTTGTAGATTTTTTGATGATGGCCATTCTGACTGGTGTGAGGTGATACATTTGCTAGGTTTTATTTTTGAAAATGTGACTTTGGAATAAGTCACAGGTTTTCTGTGAAATAATCTGGTGGTTACTGCTTTCCCTATAATTATTTTTTTTAATTATAGTATTTTATGGCAACTTTTAATCAATGTCCTTGTTTAAAAAATCTTTCAATAAAGCTGGTTGTGAATATTCACTCAACAGTCTGATGCACCAATTGTGTTATGTTCTTATTAAATTTTAGTCAATCATATAAATACGGGAGAGTAAGCTGAAACTTTTCAGTAGTAAATATTATAGCTTCTTTGATTATAAGTGCCTCTTCAAAACAAGGTTGATGGTCCTATGGGCACAGGACTCAGTGGATGTGTTTTGAAAAAGAATGATACAATTTCAAGATATTTACAATATGTTTATATAACTATGTATGAAAGACAGATTTCTCATTATCTTCTTTTGTTAAAGTTACACCCAGCCATTCAACCAGTACCTAATGATGTCTCCTATTGCTCTTGAAAGGAATGGTCTTAACTATTATTTTCTGGTATCATCTGATAAAACTTAGATAATTACTGAACCAATCTTCCTGGGAACTTTCAGAAAAAAAAAGCACATTTTGAAAACCTTGTTAATTCTAACAGGTCACTTGGGTAACAGGGGATTATTGCCTCAGTTGGCTACAACAATGACCTTGTAATTTTAAACAGTTAATATAATTTCCCTATTCAAATTTAATTAAAACTAGCATTTAGTGCTCAGAAAGAAATTTGTTGCAAATTTCCAGTTGGCAGTAAACACTCTCAGTCTCACATTTTCACATTTGCTTTAGCAAGTCATGCAATAGCAGTTATTTAGATACTTACTATCTGCAGCCTTCGTTGCTGACTTAGTCACTTTTGACCCTCAGCAACCAGCTAAAGAATGCATGTTAGAGACCAAATATTTTGCAGGCAAATATAGGAGTGTTGCATATAACTACTAAGTAAGTAGGTCAATAAGTAAGCCAAGAACAGCATCCCCATCGTGATCACTTGCCACTGAATACCTCTTGGCCACTCTTTCTCAGAAAGTTATTAGCAATCAACTGAAAGTTAAACCAAACATGCAATGCATGGATGACCTATGTGGGGTTATAACTACTCGCTACCCAGTCATTACTCACTGCAAATGTCTGTATTATCTACTAGTGGTGTACCAATGTTTATTACACCTGGAACAGAGAGTTTGTAAAAAAAAAAAAAAAACAACCTTCTGTTGTGGGACAGAATTGTTTTCCATAATTTGTACTATTTCAGGAAGAATAGTTTTTTTTTTAATTTATAAATTTATTTATTTATTTTTGGCTGTGTTGGGTCTTCGTTGCTGCGTGCGGGCTTTCTCTAGTTGCAGCGAGCAGGGGCTATTCTTCGTCGCGGTGTGCAGGCTTCTCATTGCAGTGGCTTCTCTTGTGGAACACGGGCTCTAGGCGTATGGGCTTTGGTAGTTGCAGCACACGGGCTCAGTAGTTGTGGCTCACGGACTCTAGAGCGCAGGCTCAGTAGTTGTGACACATGGGCTTAGTTGCTCACAGCATGTGGGATCTTCCCAGACCAGGGCTTGAACCCATGTCCCCTGCATTGGCAGGTGGATTCTTAACCACCAGGGAAGCCCAAGAATAGTTTCTTGATTTGTTCTTTAGTTTTAAAGAAACAACCCAAGACATACAGATAGCTAACAGACCATGAAAAGATACTTAACATTACTAATCATCAGGGAAATGAAAATCAAAATCACAATGAGATATAACATCACATCTGTTAGAATGGCTATCAACAAAAAGACAACAAAAATAACAAGTGTTGCTGAGTATGTGGAGAAAAGGGAACCCTTGTACACTATTGGTGAGATTATAAATTGTTACAGCCACTATGGAAAACAGTATGGAAGTTCCTCAAAAGATTAAAAATAGAACTATAATATGATCCGTTGTTCCATTTCTGGATATTTACCATAAGAAAATGAAAACACTAATCTGAAAAGATAATGCACCCCAATGTTCATTGCTGCACTATCTACAATAACCAAGACATGGAGCCAACCTAAATGTCCATAGACTACTGAATGGAAAAAGAAGATATATAAATACACACAATGGAATATTACTCAGCCATAAAAAGAATGAAATAATGCTATTTGCAGCAATATGGATGGACCTAGAGATAACATACTAAGTGAAGTAAGCCAGTGAAAGATAAATATCTTATTCTATCACTTATATGTGGAAGCTGAAAAAAATATACAAATGAACTTATTTACAAAGCAGAAATAGACTCACAGACATAGAAAACAAACTTATGGTTACCAAATGGGAAGGGGGTGGGGAAGGATAAATTAGGGAGATTAACATATACATGCTACTATATATAAAATAGATAACCAACAAGAACCTACCGTATAGCACAGGGCACTAAACTCAATATTTTGTAATAACCTATAAGGGAAAAGAATCTGAAAAAGGATAGATAGATAGAGAGATATATAGATAGATAGATAAACTGAATCACTGTGCTGTACCCTTGAAACTTACATGACATTGTAAATCAACTATACTTCAATTAAATAAATAAATAAAGTCAACTGACTGTGAAGTTTAATCACATCCACAGAATACCATCACAGCATATAATTAGTGTTTTATTGAATAACTGCTTACTGCAGTCAAGTTGACACATCAAAAGATCATCACTCCTTACGTTACACTGAATGATTTTTCACATCAACCCAATGTTGCAAACCCAGAATAAACCCTGCTTGTCCAGGACAAGAGTTATTATTTTCATTTTGCAGATAATGAAACAGACTCAGAGAAACAATATCACTTGCTCAACGTCATAAAGCTCAGAAGTGATTAAGCCCAAACTGGAACCCAGGTCCTATGACTGTAATGTTGTCAATCTAACTCCCAATTAAAATACAGATTGTAAAGTTCTAAGTAATATTTTAAAGCCAGGAAGAGCTACAGAACGCAAGTAATAGTTTTCTGACTATTACATTTTAAAAACTGTTAAAAAAAAATAAGGTAGAGTCATATGACTTTTTATTTTGCCAAACAAAAGCAAATGAACAAAATACTACAACAAAATAAATATCACCAAAATCACCATATTTTCATGAAGCAGATATTAACTCCAAGAAATTTTAAGGGCATAATCTTAAAGTAACATACAATTTGTCCCAAGAAAGTATACGGTACCCTTCAATAACAAGTAAAGAAGATACATTGCAATTATAATTATTTTCCTCATTTGATTATCAATGTATGAAAATATCTTAGACTTTCATTTGGGAACTGCTGGTTTGTAAATAATATTGTTGACAGAGGGAGGGGGTAGGGAGAGAGAGTGGTAGAGGGAGGAGAGACAGGATCATGTGTAAAGGAAGTGTGCGGGGCACAGGAATTACTAAAGAAATTGTAGAGATCTTACTCATCTGTAAAATATAAGAAGCAGACAACTGACTTTATCTCCAATCTAACTAAAATGCTTTAAAGTTAATCCTGGAAAAAGCCTGTCCTTTACAAAATTTTTTAAAAGAACCAAACTCCAAATTTCCATTTGTATATATAAATAAACTGGAATGCTGTGCTGCAATTTCTCTCTCAGAATCATACTAGTGAAAATGACATACTGAAATACCAATGGCAAGATAGTTGCCAGTGTCAGAATAATGAAATATGAACCATAAAGAAAAGAAAGTTAATAATTAAATAAGTAACGAGATACTTGTATTAATATATATTTTATATGTCTGTATATTATGAAACCAATGCTACTTTTCTTAGACTGTCATCTTGATATTGACAAACTTCCTCACAAAGTCCCTGAATATAATGAGAAGTCTGGCATTTTCAGTAATAAACTCTAAGGAAATACTAAAAAGTGGGAACAGAGGTGAATAGAAGCAGGTAATATAATTAATATTTAGAATACGGTATAGCTAAATGGCACCCTTACTGTTCATTTATCATAGTAACCAGTGTGGTGCCAAAAAGTATGGGTTGTGGTTGAACATCTCCCTTGCACGTAAAATTCAAATACCGGTATCACATGATCACTAATTGTTGGCATGGGAAGATTACTGCCCATCGTTCTATAAAAGTACCAGGAAGGCAGGTTATGGTGAAAACCTGATCACAGTGTGGAATTTGTTTAAGGTCATGCTTTAGTATTTTAGTTTCTAAGAAAATGTAGATAGTTTGTTAGCAAAGCAAAAGGTTTTTATATTTAGAATCTTCACTAGTAAATATTAAAGGTTGTTATTAAAATGCTAATAATTGATTGGGCTTTAAAATAAGAACCAGACTGTACTACATTAAATTTAGGTATAATTTAGCATAATATCAATGGACGGTGACTTCACTCAATAATATGTTTCATAATTTTAAAAAGAAAAAAATAACGGTATCTATTTTTAGATTCTAAAATCTGTTACATTAATTGTCATATAAGATTTTAAAATATTTAATTAAAGGTTAAAAGCATGCTTCTATCCTTGTAAAATGTCAACAGAATAATTATGGTAATCTGATACATATTCTAATACTTCATAAATAGAAATATATTGGGTTAGTTTAAAAAGCATTATAAGACTTTAACCATGCAAGCTGTAATCTAGGTCAAAACACTGCACCCGTAGGAACCTCAGCAGCCTCTTTTGTAAAGTGAAGGGTTTTATCTGTGGTCTCTAAGGATCCTCCTTTGAAAAGGTAGCATTTTGGATTCTAGAGGAGGAAATTACACATTTCTAATAAGAATTGAGTTGAATAATAATATCTTATCTAATAGTTAATCTAACTAAAATAAGAACATTTCAGATTTATATGGCAAATTTAGCCAAATTTTTTCAAGTTAATTTGTCAATACTGATTGGATGATTATTATAAATATAATGGGTGCCCTGTCCAGAATGCCGGAGGTGAACTACTGAAGATCTTGCCCCTTGAGAAAAGTATAGTAAAGCAGTCACACATACAGGTTAATCATCTAAATTAGTCTGTATGAATCTATTCTAGACAGGTGAATGGATGAATATAGATTGATACACCAAATTTTGTTCTATTTTTTCATATACCAAGGCTTTTTCCAACAGTAAAATTCTGAACTCTTTAAAATATAAAAATCTGAATATAAAGTCCTTTGGTTGACCTTAGTAACATGTGTAATATATTTTATCTGAACTTTAGTTTTGTTCTTTTGTCTTCAAAGTTTCAACAGGCTTCTTTCAACTTCAGACCTTAAGTTTTAAAACCTACACTTTAGTAGTTAAATTCTTCTCATTTAATTTAATCTATATCTATCTTTGAAAAAGCTGTAGTGAAAGCACCTGATTATATATCAGTGAAAGTTTTACTTGTCTTTGAAAGTAATATAATTTATGATTCAATTTATTCTTGGGTTCATTCCAGATTAACAGTGTAATTTACACATTAGCTCTAAAGTAGGGCCCTGATAAAAGGTTCAATCCAATAAAATTCATCCTTTGTTCTTCGTGTCTGCTATAGGTATCTGTAAGGTTGGTTTAGGGTTTTTGGGGGCTTTTTTGGTCTTTTTCTTGTCGATTTGGCTGGACAGTGAGGTGCCCAGATATTTGGTCAAACATTATTCTGGGTGTTTCTCTGTGGGTGTTTTTAGATGATAGTGACATTTCATTTAGTAGTTAATGTTTGGTAGTCTTTGAGTAAAGCAGATTGTCTTGCATAATGTAGGCCTCATCCAATCACTTGAAAGTCTGAACGAAACAAAAAGGCCAGCCTCCCCAGAGAAAGAAAGAATTCTTCAGATTGCCTTCAGACTTCACCTGCAACATTTGCTTACTGTTTCTATAGCAGATAGGCTTCAGACTTGAATTGGAACATCAGCTGTCCTAGGTCTCCAGCTTTTCGGCCAATCCTGCAGATTTTGGATGTTGGACTTACCAACCTTCATAATTGTGTGAGCCAATTTGTTTAAAATAAATCTATCTATATCTGTATCTATATTTATATCTATATCTATAGCTATATCCTATTGCTTCTGTTTCTCTGAAGAAACCTAATACAGATTTGGCACAGAGAGAGTGATTATAGAGGAACGAAATCTTAAGGATGAATTTTCAAATTAGTTCTGGGTGTTCTGGATCCTACAAAGTAGAAAGGGATAGTACAATGATAAGAAAACAAAGAAAATAGAAGTTTTCCTTATGATAAGTATGGTAGGCAAATTTCAAAATCCTCTCCTGTCTCTTGCTACCACAACTTTATTTAATCCCCCTCAATTTGTGTTTAATCTGTACCTAACCACTTGCTTCTCTCAAAAAGAATAAATTATAAGTAAAGGGATATCACTTTCATGTTTAGGTTACAAAAGACTAGATAGTCCAGGCCTCCCCGGTGGCACAGTGGCTAAGAATCTGCCTGCCAATGCAGGGGACACGGGTTCGAGCCCTGTTTCAGGAAGATCCCACATGCCGCAGAGCAAATAAGCCCATGCGCCACAACTACTGAGCCTGTGCTCTAGAGCCCATGAGCCACAACCACTGAGCTCGCATGCCACAACTACTGCAGCCCACGCACCTAGAGCCCATGCTTCACAAGAGAAGCCACTGCAATGAGAAACCCACATACCGCAACAAAGAGTAGCCCCAGCTCACCGCAACTAGAGAAAGCCCACGCGCAGCAACAAACACCCAACGCAGCCAAAAATAATAATAATAATAAATTAATTAATTAATTAATGAAATTTATTTTAAAAAAAGAATAGATAGTCCTCTTACTAGAATTCCCTCTAAATTTTGCTGGCATTCTCCCTTGCCTTCTTGCTTACTTGCTCTGATGAAGCTACTTGCCATTTTTTGAGATGCTCCATGGAGAAGTCCATGTGGCAAGGAACTGAAAGAGACCTCCATCTCATACATTCTGAAAAACTGAGGCCTTAATCCAACAAAACACCAGAAACTGAATCCTGTCAACAACTATGTGAGTGATCTTGGAAGTGGATCTTCTCCGGTGGAGACTTCAGATGAAACTACATCCCTGGCTAACACCTTGACTGCACCTCTGAGAGACACAGGCATCTAGCTAAGTTGTGTCCAGATTCCTGACCCACAGAAACTTTGAGATAATGTGTTTGTTTTTTAAAACACTAAATTTTTGCATAACATGTATTTATTATGCATTAATAGATATACTATTATGTCTATTAATAGAAAACATAATACATAACTTAAAACAAGTTATTTCAAATGTATTTAAACATATGTCATTTGTTCCTCATTTGTAGCATGGCTAACAGTGGTAAAATAAATTATTTACACTGGAAAACATTACCTCATTTAAATTAAATAATTTGTAATGCATTAAATTTGTGCTTGAGTACAGGGTTAGATGAGAAACAGCCTTTAAATGCCCACCCTTATTTTCTTCTCCCATTTTAAAAACTGATTATTAATTTTAAATAGTTATTATTATTAATCAGAGAAAACAATTTCATGATAGGCAAATGTTTTCAAATTCTTTTTCTGTAGCAATTTTTTATGCTATATTGAGTGGGAACAATAATTAAAGTTAAAATATAGTCAGTATTATCCCAAAAACATGCAGAGGAAAACTAATTATTCTTGGTTTAATGAAGATAATCTGGTAGGTATGTAAATGTTGTTTAATTGAACCTGATGTCCTGTTAAAAACAGAAGAAAAACAGAGGAAAGCGATACTTCTAATTCCAGAACATACTTGTTCAATTTTTTTTACTAATCTTCTTTCTGTCACTATAACCTGGTTTAGAGTTTGTAGAATTCTATGTAAATAAAATTATGGATTTTGTACATTTGTGTCTTCTTTCATTCAGAAAAATTATTTTGGGATTCATCTACCTCATTGTGTGTATCATTAAGTCTATTCCTTATTATTGCTAAATTGTATGACTATACTGCAATTTGTTTATCCATTTACCTTTTCATTGGCATCTGAGTTGTTTTCAGGTTTTAACTAGCAAAAATAAACCTGCTATAAATATCCATGTACAAGTCTTTGTATGGATATATGATTTTATTTTTCATGAGTAAAAACTTCAGAGTGGAATGATTAGAGTAGATGCTAAGAGCATGTTTAAATATTTTACAGTATAAGAAATTGCTTCACCTTTTTTCAAAGTGGTTGCACAACTTTACATTTCCATCATATATCTATATGTATATCTACATCTATATCTATACATGTGCGTGTGTTTTTATTTGGTAAATTTGGCAACCCTACCTGAGTTTAAATTCTGCCCTAAACTTAACACAATGTTATATTAACAAGTTATTTATTTTCTTTAATATTCATTTTCCTAATGGTATCATAAGGAGATAAAAACATATTTTGTTGTAATAAGTTTATAATATGTTATAGAATTCACATTTTCTAAGAACTACGTAATAAATTTCATATAAATCTTATCACAGTGTATGGCATAATAACTAATACTGAATTATAGGCATCATGGTGTTCTTAAGCTCTCACAACCTTATTTTTCCTTAATTATAAAAAAAATGCCTATTTTTCTTCAAGAATAATGGAAAACATAATGAATCATATATAAAATAGCAATGGGCATGAGATCCTGCTGACTTCAGTATACTTTCTGCTACTAGTAAGACTTCAGTATACCTTCTCCCAAACTGTTACCATGCCTCTATTTTCAAATTTATGTCATTTGTTAGAAACCACTTAAATCTTTTTCTGGTTGTAGGTATCATTATATTTTTTCACCCTTTGATAACTTCTCTTAAGAACTGTATTTTGTGATAATTGTGGTAATAGTGATAAAAGTTAATATATAGTGAATGTTCACTAAGTGCTTTATCCCTTTTATTAATTTGTAAGTTGAACACTTTAATTGGATTATTTCATTTGATCTCATGACCAATATATTTTCCTTGACTATTATCTTTCATTTTCTGGTTGTTCTTTTATTTCCATTTTACATTTGATTGAAAATATTATATTAGTTTCAAGTGTACAACATAGCAATTTGATATTTTTATATGTTATGAAATGTTCATCATTATGAGTCTAGTTATTTTTAGAAATGCAGCCTCTTCCTACAAAGTCACTCATATTAACTGATTATTTAATTACTAGAAATATATATATTTTCCAGTAATTAAATATTAGATATATAATGTATTCACTTTGTATACATATGTATAAAACACACACATATACTCACACACACACATATTTAAGACTCTTGCCAAGTGGAATTTAATTATGTCTTTCTCAATAAACCCCAATTCATCATAGTTTTTTTTTTACAATCTGTATATTGTTCCAGTACTATTAAAATTAACCTACTTAGAAGTGCAGAGATCACCCACATTTTTCACTGGAAATTTGTTAGAGTACATAAGGCCATTTTATCCACAAAAGTAGGTTGGTGGAGTTAGGGTTCACTATCATGATTAGTATTACAACATCCACGAGTAAGATGATTGTCAACATGTTCACTTCAGTGTATACCAGAGAGAAGCCTCAAATCACACAAAATGTCAGTATGAAGCAGAGCATGCTATAAAAATGTTGAGTATTAATTCAGAGCACAGCATTAATACATAATGTAATATAGAGAAATATAGCATTATTCCATGTGAAAAATGACCTAGATTTTTAGATGATCAAAGGTTAAGTATGTGCAACATATAACAAGGCTGCTACAAGCTTACACAGACCAAACATTTACAATAGGTTGAAGTAGAGTAACTAATGTGAGTGGGATTTGGAAGCCTTATATAGAAATGATCCCTGAGGAAATCAAGATTTAGTCTCAAAAGGAATAGAAGTCTTCCCCGGGAGTAAGTTGTAAAGTTTTCACTTAACTAATTATGTTTCCCTTGACAAGTTATTAAACTTTTCATTAGTACAATCAAATGTGTGGATGATATGATTTATAAGCTCCCCTGAAACTCTAAAATTAGACAATAATTATGACACAATTTTGAAGAGCACTCACTTAGAAATGAAGTAGACTATTTCTTTCATTCTTTAAAATATGTATTAAATGACAAGAAAGTACAAAGCAAAGGTCTGGCACATAAGGGAAATTGAGAATGATGAGCAAAGCTTTCTGCACTCATAAAACCTAGAATAAATAAGGGGATGCACAGCATACAGCAGTAAAATTCCTATGAAGTATTATGTCATTTAGTTCTATAAAAGAGCATGGCCTTCCCCTTATACAACCTCCATCCCCCATAGTTAAATGATAAGTTAGACTGAGGAAGTGAATGCTTGGCGTTGGGAGAGGTATAGAAGAGTGGAATGGGACTAAAGAAGTTTATATAAATTAAGAGCTTATGAAATGGATAAAAAGCCCCCATACGGAGCAATATTTGGTGGGGAATTTTACATAAAACCAGTAATTGGGGATTATCTGCAGTTAATAAAATCTCCTAAGATTCTGTTGACAAAATGGTCGCTTTTTTCATTTATCCTGCTCCAGGAAAGTACAGAAGTTCTTTATTATTTCACATAAAACTATATTTTGACTGTTCACTTCACGTGGCCTTGGTTTTCATCTTAAAATAAACTAAATATATAACTATATAGAGACAAACTCTGTTTCATGATTTTTTTCTATTTTTTAGAATAGTTTTAAACACATAGTAGGCACTTAATAAATACCTGTGGTCCCTCCAGAAATCCCTCTCAAGCAAAGAATTTTTTTAAAAAACTAATGAATCTACTCTCTATACTGTATCATTAACATGTGCTAATTTCTAAACTGTCCTGTAAAGAATCATGTGTGTGTGTGTGTGTGTGTGTGTGTGTGTGTGTGTGTGTGTATTTTGGAGGAAGTTGTTTATTACTAAATTTTAAAAAGCTATTTACTTATTTTACAAAAGTGATCTCTTCCCTATTATCTAATTATAATAGTACTATTTCTAGATAAAGCCTAGTTTATTATTGTTATCTAAGCTCTATACTCCTCAGTAGCATTAAGCATACAAGAATCAACTATAAATAGTTGTATTTTGTCATAAAAATCATATTAAATTTAAAACTAGTGATTAAGTTTGGAAGCATTACCTCTTATGTATTATAATTAACATGTTCATTTTGAGTAATTTACAGAAGGAAAAGGTGTGTGTGTCTGTCTGTTTGGACTTGAGGTGCACAACAAAGAAGCAAGGAATGGTGGCCACAAAGAAAAGCAATGGATATTTGAACTTCATGTTGTTTTGTTAAGCTTTATAGTAAAGAGGCATGAATAGTGAGAACCACAAGTAGGTGATTTGTGATATTTCAGGCTCTAAACCACAGTGCCTATCAAACAGTTGATATCTTAAAAATATTTTTAATAAAATAATGCACCAACGTGTATCCTCAAAAAGTTCCAAAAGATTCATAGTCCTCTTATAGTGCTGCTTTTTAAAAGTGTTCAGATATTTTTAAAAAAATATATAGGGTAGATTAAATTTTAAGAAAAAGATAGTGTTGTTATGAGGAGCAAAAAGTGGATCTTTTATTACAAAGATAATTATACTACAGAATGGCAGAATTGTTCCTATGGCAATGATTTATCTTTTCATACGCTTTTATATAAAATATCAGAGTCTAGCAATTAGTTCACCTTTTTTATATTTTTCCATAAAGAATTTAGCATATTTAGAAAAGAAGGAAGATGCAAAGATATTTGTTAGACACTCGTGTTTAAATCAAGATGCCCTGTGATGTCACTGGCGTCTCCAAATGATTGACAGTCAAAAATAAAGACAGCTTTTGTTCTGGTAACACATGCAATCATAGAGCAAATGATGCATTTTCTCATCGATCACAAAGATAGATTCTTCAGATCATTATTTTATTGCTTATCTTTTGAATAAGATTACTAATCTTGCTTAAAATAAAATATGATTTTGTTTAACAAGATTGTCTTCTCTTGGAAACACAGTGATGTTGCCAAGTTTGTAAATGAGAACCATCAAATTAGGCATATCATATGCAAACTCCTCAGAATTTAATGCTAATATCTTGAAGGTATGCAGAATCACAGAATATTAAATATGGAGGTTCACTAGGCATTATTCCAATCTAAACCCTTTAAAAAATAAAAGCTTTATTTTAAGGATGATAGAGTAATGTATCCAAGGTTCCCTATTCCCTGGGAACTTCCTTTAATATCTATGAGTTGCTTTAAAATTAATGACTTCTCACACTGCAAATTACTTATAAAGAAATCCCAGAGAAAATATAACAATAGTGAATTTTGTCTGCTGAATACAAGTTGTGAACTCTGGGAACCTTATTGAAAATAAACAGAAATTCAGAAGTACCCATATCCCACAGGCTCCATAAGACGTACTTTCTCACAAACCCAGGAAGAACCACGTTGCATACAACCCAGCTTGCCCTATAATCATGACCACAATGTACCAATGTCAGTTTACTAGTTTTAATAGTGTACTACAGTTATGTATGATATTACCATTGGGAAAATAAAAATGAAATGTACACTAGACATCTCTGTACTATTGTTGCAACTTCCTGTGAATGTAAAACTATTACAAAATTTAAAAGTTAAAAACAACAAAAACAAGGAAACTATTTCATTAATTAATAGGAAAGGTTTTATCACCACAGAGTAAAAGCAAGTTTGAAAGGTATTTCTAACATCCCCTTGGAATTTTTCTCCTTTTAAATTAAAATGTTAGTTTATTTGCAACATCATCTACAGATGGGAAGATCTATGAATTTCAGTATTTAGGATTAGTTATTTTGTATTAGGATGTGAATGCTATTTATAAATTACAGAATGTCTTCTAAATAGTACTAATTTTGTTATTAATGGTATTGATAGGCAGACAAACCTGAAGGGTAAGAAGCAATTTGTTACAGTTACTTGAGTAGAAGGGAATTTTAGGCAGTAGAGATAGCCTCCGTAATAGTTTAACTGTGTAAGAAAAATTGGGACACGCCAAGAATCACATATAGTTCTGTACAGCACATGTCAGAGTGGCCATGGACTAAACTGTAAAAACAGGAAAAGAAATGGCTGTGGGGAGCAATGGGTTGCCCAAACAAAATATAGTCTTTTAACCTATTTAAGAGTTAACATAATCTTTTTCTTTTTATTGAAGTATAATTGATTTACGTCATGTTAGTTTCAGGCATACAGCAAAGTGATTCAGTTATACATATATATATATTGTTTTTCAGATTATTTTCCATTATAGATTATTACTAGATATTGAATATAGTTCCCTGTGCTACACAGTAGCTCCTTGTGTGTATCTATTTTATTTTTTTTTTAGTTCTGTGCAGCATTTACACTGTTCTTTTTTTTTGAATTTTATTTTATTTATTTTTTTATACAGCAGGTTCTTATTAGTTATCTATTTTATACATATTAGTGTATACATGTCAATCCCAATCTCCCAGTTCATCACACCACCACCACCCCTCCCCGCTGCTTTACCCCCTTGGTGTCCATACATTTGTTGTCTACATCTATGTCTCTATTTCTACCCTGCAAATCAGTTCATCTGTACCATTTTTCTAGGTCCCACATACAGGCGTTAATATATGATATTTGTTTTTCTCTTTCTGACTTACTTCACTCTGTATGACAGTCTCTAGATCCATCCACATCTCTACAAATGACCCAATTTCATTCCTTTTTTATGGCTGAGTAATATTCCATTATATATGTGTACCACATCTTTATCCATTCGTCTGTTGATGGGCATTTAGGTTGTCTATTTTATATATAGTAGTGTGTATCTGTTAATCCCAAACTCCTAATTTATCCCTCCCCCACCACCACTCCATTTCCCCTTTGGTAACCATAAGTTTGTTTTCTATGCCTGTGAGTCTATTTCTGTTTTGTAAATAACTTCATATGTATCATATTTTAGATTCCACATCTAAGTGATATCCTATATTATTTGTCTTTCTCTGTCTTCACTCAGTATGATAACCTCTAGGTCCATCCATGTTGCTACAAATGGCATTATTTCATTCTTTCTTATGGCTGAGTAATATTCCATTGTGTGTGTGTGTGTGTGTGTGCGTGTGTGTGTGTGTGTGTATCCTGTAATTTAGAAACATTAATTACATAGAAGTGCATTAATAGTTACACTTCTAAAGATTTACTCTGAAAGTGAAACAAAGCAAATCATTTTCTGAAGTTATCTGAAAAAAAGTAAAGTATATACATGTCAAATGCAGTGTTACATATAATAACAAGGAAAAAAGACAGCAAATGTCAAAAATAGGGTTATACTGTGCACAGAATAATAGCCCCAAAGATGTCAATCTCCTAACCCCAAAACCTGTTATTATAGTGTCTTACATGGTAAAAGGAACTTTACAGGTGAGATTTAATCAAGAATTTTGAAATTAGGAGATTATCCTGGATTATCCCATCTAGGTCGCCTGATACAATCTCCAAGGGTCTTTATGAGAGGGAGGCAGATCAGAGAAGAAAATATGCTAGGCTGTTGGCTTTGAAGATGGAGAAAGAGGTCACAAGCTAAGGAATGCAGGCTGTCTCTAAAGTGATAAACGCAAGGAAACAGGTTCTCCTCTACAGTCTCCAGAAGAAATGCCAGGTTCTAAACTCACTTTAGTCTTTTGACTCCCATAACTGTATAAGAATAAATTTATGTTGTATTAAATTACTAAGTCTTTGGTAATTTGTTACTGGCTATATAAGTTTTTGTGGTCGTGATATAGTGTTTATGAGAACTTTAAAAATTATATGACATGCTTACATTATACAGCTAAGTGAAAAATAAATTATTATATATGTGAGCTACACCAGTACTAAATAGTAAAAATTATAGATGTACCACAAACTTGGAAATCTACTATAACATTGTATTTATAATTGAGAAGTAGAATAATGGGCACTTTAAATTTCTTCTTTATATGTTCAAATATTAACCATTTTTCTCTAATGAGTATAATAAATAATACAGCAAGTCATGAATAGCTCTAAGATTCTTAAGAAGAGATTAAAGACATCTGGTAGACTTAAGTGTAAATTGATTATTTATCAGTTGGGCCTTTTCTAACTCCTTTACCATTAAATCATTTAAGTGCCTGATAATTAAATAAGCAAAATCTCACCTTATCTGTAGGGAGTCAAAGTACTAAACACGTTAGGAAGGTGATTTTTTTCTCAATTTAACATCACTGTATTTAATATCAGCCTTGCCAAAACTATATTTCTACTCTGATAATACATTTCTCACTTTCCCAGAGGAGACAGGTCTCTACCAAAAGCATCATCTACTTCCAATGACATACATTGTAAAATTATTTTTCAGGGATAGAAGCTAGAAATTATAGCATTCTGACACTTACTAAAAAATAAATGAGGATGCTGAGACTTGAGAGGTTAATTGACTTGGTCAAAGATTCTTAAGAAAAACTACTACCAAATATTATAAGATGTTGTGAGTCTCAGAACAGCAACTGGTGCTGAGAAGGATATATAGTCAGCAAGAGATGTGATTGCAATCTGGCCAGTCCAAAACAGCAGATTGTGCAATTTAGCTTAAGCAAGGATTCTAAGACTGTCCAGGGGAAATTGGTCTGATTAGCTTTCCTATGATTTATTCACTTTAAGTCGTCACTAAGACCTTGGTGAATTCACTGAGTGGCAATGCTTTGCTAGTGGAGATTCCAGGCCATCTGATTTTTACCTTAAGTGACATGACATTTCAGCCAAAGCATTTGGACACATTATACTACTAGGTATAATCAACATATATCTTAAACCATCTCTCCATGGAATGGAATTTTTTTCTAAATAAATGGATAAAAGATGAATGAATAACACATTTGAAAAATCTTTAATTTTACTTCTTAGACTTAATTACAAATTGTTGCATAATTTAGCCTGGTATTTTCTATAAATGAGTTTATTTTGATCAGTTAAATATTGTACTTGCCTAATAAATTAATTTTTGTTCAGTTTTAAATACTGCTCCTACTACCTGAATATCAAATGAATTTTACAACTCTTTGAGTTAGCTAAACATTTTTCTAAATTTGGCCATGTTACTGCCATGAAGAACATGTTCAAGATTTAAGATCAATATAGGCATGTCTATATTTTAGTCAGACATGTTTTATTTGAACATTATTTATGTTTTATAAAAATTAGGCCAATTTAAAAAATTAAGATATTTCACTTAGAATAGAGATTTCTAGTTTTTCTTGAAAAATTGGAATTTCTGGCAACATACAGCTCACAAAGAAGTATAGCCACAATCAGAACACAAAGAAAACTTTCATGTCTTAAAAGACACGTACACACATTCACACTCAAGTTTCCTTCAATGCCCATCATTCATACTACATACGTGCACAGTTAATTTATTATCTACCTGATCCTTATAGGCTTGCATCTTATAGTTGTTTACATTTGGCATCTTAAAGTTTCACAATGAATAAGGATATAAAGGTGAAGAGAGGTTTGCAAAAGGGAGTATGTAAAGGTTCCAAATAAAAACTTAATCTTCTTTGCAATTTTGTATTACTCTTCATTTATCAGAAAGCATCAGGCATGGATTTGACATTTGCAGAGAGCTGACACTGTCTCTCTCAAATGGGCTTAGAAAACTTCTGTCAATAAGGAGTTAGACTACTACCTGCACCTTTCTTTATTCTTTTTTTTGTCATATCAAGAATTGACATTGCCTTTGGGCCCTGACCTTTCAATTCACCAAATAGGCAAGCATAAGGTGAACTGCAGGGTCTCAAGGAGGGTATTTCTGTTAGAAATGGTCATTGTTAATACATAACACTGAAGTAGTTGGCAAAAATGCTATGGACTTTCTCAATTATATTTTTAATAACACACATTGCCACCATATGATAGTCAATAATTCACTGAAATGAAAGCTATAAAAATACATAAATGTGACAATTCCTTAACTGCAAAGGAGAGTTCACAAAATCTACACTGTGCAAAATGCAGACATGTCAAGAGATTTGGAGAAACAGATGACACACTTTAATTTTATAGTAAAGGAAAGACAGTGCCACTTGACAAGGCTTTGGGGTTGTGGTATATCTGTGCAGGGTGGAGGAGTTTGCTCTCCAAGCTTCACTGATTGGAATTTAAGTGATAATTTCATTACAAGGAAACATCTAATTTACATAATCAAAACTAACAAAATAATGGTTTTTCCTACAAAGTGAATATTTATATTTATCAAGAAACACAACGAATCTGTATTTTTTGTTTACATACCGTTTTCACTTATATATCCCATTTCATGTAATTCTTAAAAACACTGAAGGCAAAACTACACAGAAATGTCTACATTTTGGAAATATACTTTCTACAAAGACTATCACAAAAATAATTCAAAAGGTAGAAAGAAGGTAAATAAATTCCTGGGTGATATTTCAGTGAGGTGTTGAGATTGACTATGTATTATCTGGTCTAGATTACAATTCTTCTAGGGTCAAAGTTTATCTTATAGATTTTTATTTAGTAGAGATTAAAATAATTTCTGTCCAGTGGAACAGATAACTCCAATGGTAATAGTTTATTGGTCTTTTTGGCTTAAATTTTCCAGATTAACTTTCTATGATGTTCAACAAATTTGCTTGGTTACACTTTTACTTCACAGTTTTCTTGATCTTGAGAGCAACATACAACTCTATCAGGGAGATACTCTTACCGTCTCCATTTTATGAATGAAAAATTAAAACTCAGAGAGGTGAAGTAATTTACCAAGATCATAGAGCTAGTGACTAGCAGAGCCATATTAAATAAGGTTCTAGAATCAGACTACATGAATTTGAATTTTTGACCTGCATGACAGTTGTAGGCAGCCTTTAAAATGTCCCCCTGGGACATCATTACTTCCTGGCATTCATTCCTTGTGTAGTTTTCTCCCTCTCTGAATGGGGCTGACCTGTGTAACCAACAGGATACTATAAAAATGACAGATCTGACTTCTGAAGCTAGGTCATAAAAGTCATTGTGGCTTATGCCTTGTTTTCTTGGGTCACTTGCTCTAGAGATGATTAGCTGCATGTCATGAGGACACTCAAAAAGTACTATGGAAACGCCCACATGGCAAGGAACTGAGGCTTCCTGTCAACAGCATGACTAACTTGCCAGGCATTTTGAATGAATCACCTTGGAAAAAGACCTTCCAGTCCCAGTTAAACCTTCAAATAACTTCAGCTCCAGCCAACATCTTCACTGAAAACTCATGAGAGACCCTAAGACATTATTCAGTTAGCTACTCCTAAATTCTTAACCAACAAATACTGTGAGAGATAATAAATGCTTGTATTTTTGAAGTATTTCCTTAATTTAAGCTTATTTTTTTCTTTCCTCTTATCAAGACTTTGAGAATCTCAAAATTAAAATGTACTGATGCTATGATAATATTGCAATATATTGCCATTGCCAATTTATATAAATTTATATAAAACAGCTTGGTGTGATTTTGAAAGATTAAAAAATAAGACATTTATTAAGCCACAATCTATTGAGTGATATTATTGTATGGACAGTATCTCTAGTGGGTTTTTAGACCATAAAGCCAATAAAATTCATAACAGTTAATGAAAACCTTACCACAAAAGTCAGTCAGTAATTCAGCTTAAAAAATATTGTAACTTGTGACTTTATTAGGAAGTGACAGAAGCTATAGGTGAATAGAGGAGGGGTATACAAATCAAACTGGCAACTGAAAATTGGCTTGGGAAGTACTGCTAAATGGGTCACTATTACCTGGTCAAGGAGGCTGTGCATGTTTGGGGGCAGGGGTATACAGGAACTCTGCACTTTCAATTTTGCTATGAACCTAAAATTTCTCAAGGAAAAATTATATTAAAAAAAATAGGTATGTCAGGTGGTGATGTAATATACCAATGAAACCATACCATATGTGTATCTATCTCCCTACATATGCATATATATAGATTTTAAATATTATTATATGATTATTCATATATAATAATATATATTATATACAGAGAGACATTCATTCACTATATATATTGACATTGATGGTCATTATATATTATATAATACCATTATGTAGATAAATATATATATATATATACACATAAAATAGCTATATATGAGTTATATGCTATATATCTATTATATATTTAATTCAGTTGAACAATAGTTATATATGAAAACTAAAATAAACTGAAATTATAAACAGAAGGAAAACAACACTGATGGGAAAACTCAGAAAACTTAATATAACTGCTTATAGCACAAGACCATGCATAAAACCTAAAGGTCAGTAGATGTCTGAAAAATGAAAATATTTTTAAATATATTAGAACATAGTCTCTGTTTATGCATTTTGACTTATTTGTATATTGTACCTCAAAACTCTTTCTATTTCCTTGGAATTTCCTTGATCTTGCAAGGACAGAGGAAAACTGAAAGAGTATCAGTGGCACCTGGGCACCTCCAATGTCACTCCCACCCTTCCCCAAAATGGTGCACCACCCTGGCTGGCACCAGTGCCCCCCAAATGAGGCCTGCGCTCTAGGAGTCCAGCGTCACATAACAATTGCCAGCAACAGTCATTACATGGCCTCATAGCCAGCCATGCTGAGGAAAAGCCCCACACGAGTGCTCAGGCAGCAGTTGATGCCGGGCATTGCACAGCCAGCCCAGGAACAAGCCCACCTGCCAACGTGCCCACAGAAGTCATGGGCAATCCTCACAGACAGGTAAACTGGGGGCCAACGCCAGCATGCCCACAACAATTACATGCCAAACACAACAGGAAGGTGCACAGGGTCTTCAGAATTGAAAGAGAGATATCGAGTTTCCTGGACAAGCAAAAGCTAAAGGAGTTCATCAGTACTAAACCAGCCTCTTCAATAAATGGTGTTGAGAAAACTGGACAGCAACCTCTAAAAGAGTCAGACTGGACCACTTTCTTATCCAATATTAAACTCAAAATGGGTTAAAGACTTAAATGTAAGACCTGAAAGGATAAAACTCCTAGGAAAAGAAAACCCCAAAACCTAGGTGGTATACTCTTTGACATTGATCTAAGAAATATTTTTTGGATCTATCTACCCAGGCAAGGGCAACAAATGCAAAAAAATAAAAGACAAATGGGACTACATCAATCTAAAAAGCTTTTGTACAGCAAAGAAAACCATTAATAAAAGAAAAGGCAACCTACTGAATGGGAGAAAATATTTGCAAATACTATATCCTATAAGGTGTTTATATTCAAAATTTACAAAGAATTCATACAACTCAATATCAAAAAAAACAATATGATTAAAAAATAAGCGGAGGACCTGAATAGACATTTTTCCAAAGAAAATATACAGATGGCCAACAGGCACACGAAAAGATGCTCAGTATAACTATTCATCAGGGAAATGCATATCAAAACCACAATGAGGGGCTTCCCTGGTGGTGTGGTGGTTAAGAATCTGCCTGCCAATGCGGGGGACACGGGTTCAAGCCCTGGTCCGGGAAGATCCCACATGCCGTGGAGCAACTAAGCCCATGCGCCACAACTACTGAGCCTGCGCTCTAGAGCCCAAGAGCCACAACTACTGAGCCCACACACCACAACTACTGAAGCCCGCACGCCTAGAGCCCACACTCCACAACAAGAAAAGCCACCGCAATGAGAAGCCCGCTCACCACAACAAAGAGTAGCCCCCGCTTGCCACAACTAGAAAAAAGCCCATGTGCAGCAATGAAGACCCAATGCAGCCAAAAATAAATAAATATACATAAATAAATAAATATACAGTTTAGAAAAAAAGAGAGCTATCACCTCACACCTGTCAGAATGGCTAATAAAAAGACATGTAACAAGTATTGGCGAGGATATGGAGAAAAGGGAACTCTCATGTACTGTTAGTGGGAATGTAAATTGGTGCAGTCACTATAGAAGACGGTATGGAATTTCCTTAAAAAATTAAAAATTAAACTACCATATGATCCATAGTTTCTACGTCTGGGTATTTATCAAAAAGAACACAAAAACATGAACTCAAAAAGGTAAATGCACCCCTATGTTCACTGCACCCTTATTTACAATAGCCAAGATATGGAAGCAACCTAAGCGTCCATCAGTTCATAAATGGATAAGGAAGATGTGTATTTGTACATATATATACACACACACACATATATACAATGGAATACTACTCAGTCATAGAAAGAATGAAATCTTGTCATTTGCAACAACATGGATGGATCTAGAGGGTATTATGCTAAGTGAAATAAGTCAAACAGAAAGATAAATAGAATATGATTTCACTTACATGTGGAATCTAAAAAACAAAACAAATGAACAAACAAAATAAAGCCAAAACAGACTCATGGTGGTGGACAAAGGGGTGGGGAGTTGGGTGAAATAGGTGAAGTGGATTAAGAGGTGTAAACTTCCAGTTATAAAATAAGTATAAGTGAACACTAATTTGAAAAGATACATGCACCCCGATGTTCACAGAAGCATTATTTACAATAGCCAAGATACGGAAGCAGCCTAAGTGTCCATCAAGGGATGAATGGATAAAGATGTGGGGTACATACACACACACACACACACACACACACACACACACACACACATACAATATTACTCAGCCATAAAAAAGTATGTAATTTTGCCATTTGCAACAACATGGATGGACCAGGAGGGTATTATGCTTAGTGAAGTAGGTCAGACAGAGAAAGACATATACTGTATGTTTTCACTTATATGTGGAATCTAAAAAATGAAATGAATGAATATAACAAAATAGAAACAGACTCACAGATACAGAGAAAAAACTAGTGATTATCAACGGGGAGATGAGTACGTGGGAGGAGCAAGCTAGGGGAAGGGGATTAAGAAGTACAAACTACTATGTATAAAATAAATAAGCTACAAGGATATATTGTACAGCACAGGGACTATAGCCAATATTTTATAATAACTATCAATGGAGTATAATCTATAAAAATTTTGAATCACTATGTTGTACACCGAGACTAATATAATATTGTAAATCAACTGTACCTCAATAACAAAATAAGTCAGAAGAATGTAATGTACAGCACAGGTAATATAGTTCATAATATTGTAATAACTTTATATGGTGACAGATGATTAGTAGACTTACGGTGATCAATTCATAACGTATATAAATGTCAAATCACTATGTTGTACAGCTGGAACTAACATATAGCTGACTCTTGAACAACAGGGGTTTAAACTTCCTGGTACCACTCATACATGTATTTTTTCAATAGTAAATACTACAGTACTACAGAATCTGAAGTTGGTTGACTCTGCAGATGTGGAACCGCAGATAAATAGGAACCATGTATAAAGAGGAACAGAGTGCACTGAAGGCCAACTATAAGTTATAGTTGCATAGAGGGTTGGCACCCTAACCGACGTGTTGTTCAAGGGTCAACTGTAATATTGTAAGTCAACTATACTTCAGTTAAAAAAAGGAAAAAAATAAAAGGAAGAGTAACTTAAGAGTGACCTCTTCAGAAACACTTCCCCAATCTATCAAACCATGAATGTAAGTCAGCTAGCAGCTTCTACTATCTTTGAGGGCCTACTCTATTTAAGGTGAATTATGTGACTAATTTAAGGGGTCCCTGAAATATACCTAATCCTTATACAAAGGGACAAATGACATCAGAAGGAGAAACAACTTTGCTGAACTCTGATATATTCTCATACCACTATAGGAAATTAAATGATTTGATTCTATAGCTATTAAACTTTGCATATTAATAAGGTAAGTATAAAATGTGCACCTCCATTTTAGACAGATGCATTAAATTTTGCCAGTAAGTGGAAAAGATAAGTTAAATTTTTAACATTTCCCTTTTGGCAATATATGCAACAGGGATGCCAGACTGGATACAAATATTATCAGAAAAATATAATATCCTACTTGTCCAATAAAAGAGGAAATAGATGACACATTCAACAATTCAAGTTACTTTTGTTTTCATAAATGCTCTTATTGCTACAGTTTAAAACACAGAGTGCTAAAGTATTAATTTCAATAAAAAATTAATTTCAAGTGCAGTAGATACCCACCCAGATTTGCTTTTTTGCATGTCTTTGTCTTCTAGAAAAATTTCCATCAAGAAATCAAACTATCATCAATGTTTGCATAATGAACATGAATGTAGAATCAGGAGAGTTGATTTATCATTCTTAATGAATTATTTAAAAAAATGATGGTACTCTGTGCATTCATTCTACTCTAGAGAAAACCTGTGATACACAAAAGATATTCCTTTTTATAGTTCTTGGAATTTTTTTTTTTTCACAGAGTGTTAAATTTAAAGACCCATACTCTTCCCTGAATGTTTTATATCTCTTACAATTGAATGTCAGCCCTAAACCTTTGGTGTCATTTTCTTTTCTCTAAATATTTGCACAATTCTGACATATGAGTGAAAGTTACTTTCACAGCTAACCTCCTTCTCTTTATCAAAGACACCAAGCTTGTTTGACATGAAGAAGTGTTAGAAAGGTAATCACTAAATTTCACAGGAGACTGACAAAGAGGATTCCATACTCAAGGATAAACTAAGTAGTTCATTTAGGTGACCACCATGCTTCCAATCTCATGAGATCTAAAAATAAACATCAATGCTGGTGAATATAACTGGTGAATATAAACACAAGACATTATCTATTGTCTTTTTTGTTTCATGTTTCTTTTAATTTCTCTATAGTTCCTAAAGCTTCTGTAAATCAAAATCCTGTTGCATAGTACATTTTTATTTCCCTTTATAAGATGTTGAACAATGTAATTCTAAAATATTTTTAATTGAAAAATTCGACTCTGGGGAATTGAATTTTTAAAAAATCTAACTTTAGTTTAAATGCCACTTGGAAAATATCAAAGCTGCATTTTTATCTAATATGTGCTTCAAGACACATGATGAATACTTCATACCGAAAGGTATTGCAAGAAGGTAGAGTGCCTATATCACTAATATTTTATTCTATTGTCTAAGTACTTCCACAGTATTCTACAAAAAAGAAAAAGTATATATTACATGTTACAAAAAATAAGTGTATATTATATGCTTTGATATGTTTAAAGAGTAATAGACTACTTCTGACATTGATCTTTTTAGTTTTATATTAAATGCTATAAACATCAAAGGGAATCAAAATTATCTGTGCATATTTCTATCTACTTTAACATATATATTTTTTCTTTTTGTACTTATTTCTTATATGCAATGATGAGAGAGATTTGAAAGCCACTGACTTACCTCCCATTCAAAACTCTGATGATATTAATGTCAGAGTAGTAAATACATTCCATGTTGGTGGTGATTTTGAAATATAATAGAGATTGATTTATTACTGTATTGATGTAACATTTTATTCTAATTGTGTTTTAAAAAATATTATTTTGGATGCTGGGCATTAAGATTTGTTTTTCAAATGAAGAAAAGAATGTTACCACGTAAGAGATTCATACCATACTAAAATAAGAACTTGGCAAAGTGACCCATTATGATAAACATTAAAACATTATACAGGTTGTGATGTCACATGTTATTTTTCAAAATTTAATATAATGAACTTTTAAAAGCAGTCCTGCTCTCAAATGAGATACTCAGAGGTATCCTCTATTCCATTTACGCAAGTTATAATGGTAAAAAACATAAAGGGAGAAAACTAATACTGTTGGGATTTAGAGGGAAAATAAATCAATTGTCTTAGAACTCTGTAATTTCTTAGAGTGACCTTTCTTGGTTATTTCAAATTCCAATGAGATCCATGAATAAACACTTATCCTGTCATTTAAACAGTGAAAAACTGAACATTAGGTAACATTTTTGTATAACTTGAAGATGTTATCAAGAGGAAAAAGGCACAGAAAAACCCAAACTGAGTTTAAGAAATGTAGCAAAATTGTCACCAAGAGTGAACACATCATCTGTCCTCTCAGTTTTCTCTATGCCTTTCAAGAGATATTCAGATTCCAAAGGCCAGTGTGAAATGTCATCCTCTCAGAATAACAAAGTATTAGTTTGTACAGTGTTTATCAAACAATCTAAGATGTAAAATATTACTGAGTTAGTTATTACCAATACAAAGAAGCAGCAGACTTGGAGAACATTTAGAATTTAAACCGAATAAGGGAGTAAAATAACACAAATGACTAAAACTAAAATTAGTTGTGTCTTCAGAGAATCAGAGATTCAAATATCAGCGTTATTTGACACTGTGAATCCTAACCATCTAAATAAGGGGTTGCCAAAACTTCGGCTGTGAAGGGCTAGCTATTAAATATTTTAGGCTTTGTGGGCCCTATGATCAATGTTGCAATTACCTAACTAAGCTCCTGTAGCACAAAAGCAGCCATAGGAAATACCTACAGGGATGCATATGGTTGTGTTCCACTAAAAGTTTATTTACAAAAACAGACTTGTTCCCATGTGTAGTAACTTGATCCCTGATATACATGAATAAATTTTGATCATAAACTTTAATCTTGGGTCTGTCATGTGTAGACCTAGCCTTTATTCCTTTTAATTGTAATCTTCCTACAATTTAGCAAACACAACATACACACATGCACACACACACATACTATACATACACATAAATATTTATTATACATATATATTTATTATATTAACATGATACATGTGCACACATATATTACAAATTTATATATATATATATACACACACACACACACACACACACACTATACCTGTTTGCAATATATTTACCTAAAAGTTAGGACAGTTATTTTTCTCTAAAATATGGGAGAGGTTCAGTTTCAAATATTTAACCAGTGGCCTGTTCATATCTTTTGCCCATTCTCTAATTGTATAGTTTAGTTTTTACCATTGGATATTGGTAGTTCTTGATATGTTCTAGATACTGAGTCTTTATAGGATTTGTAGTTTGCAAGTATTTTCTCCCAATATGTAGCTTGGCCTTTCATCCACTTCACAAAAGCTTTCACCGAATAAAAGTTTTTAATTTTTACGGGAGTCAGAACCTGGACAGCATGAGAAAGGCATGCATATAGGGGGAGGGAGATATATGTAGGCTGAGGAGGGCCAGCCCACAGAGGATAGGATCAGCATGGGGTCTCAGAGAAGGAAGAGTAATGCATCCACATGGAGGGGCAGCCTAGGGCCTGAATATGTAAGAGGAGGGAGGGCAATGGCAATCCCAGGATTTGGCTACATATATACAGGTAGAGTTGCCAGATAAAACACAGAACAACCAGTTAAATTTGTATTTCACATAAACAAATGAAACTGGCAGCCTTGATAAGTGGAGTAATGAGAGTTGGGTTTCTAGAGGTACAGAAGAAATTGTAAATATGGAAAGAAAGAAAACTACAATGATACTGTAGCAGAGTTGGGAATATTGGTGTATAATACACAGTTTTTCAGTATATATAAGTGAATGCACTTGCAATATATATATTTTTTCCCTAACTCTTTTCATTCAGAAGATCTGGGAGCAGTGGCAACCCAACAGCAATGTGTAGAACTAGCTCCAGATCTTGACTTGTAAATACCATTCTCCATCTAAAGGAATCAAGGACCCCTTTAGAAATGGTTATTTCCAGGCCTGGGACAAAGAAAGTATAAGATGAACTGGACATATTTTGCTTTGCCAGGAATAAAAAGGTGTTCCAAGAAAGGTAAGGACGTAGTAAAAATACATGAGGATCATTTTAAAGGAGTTGTGACTGTACATATATGGTAAATATTCATTACCAAAATGATAATGATATTAATAGACTGTCATTCTCTGTATAACATAGGAAACCATGAGTTCATGTTGATATAAATTAATAAAGTTTAAATTGAAAGTTTGATAGGAATAAAATATCATCTCAAAGCATCTCCTCAAAAAAAAATTAATTACAAAGCAAAAGGGAATACATTTTACATAAGAGAAGCCCTGGAGACACCACCTACTGGAAATGATGAAAGTAAACATCCTCATTAACAGGGCAAGTCAAAATCTGGGAAGCAACAAGAGAAACAAAGAATCATTTCTCTGACATACCTGCCAAAGATGCACACCTTTAACCTAATGGTGAAGAAAGAAGACAAAAACCCAAATTGAAGGGAGAGCTATATAAATGTCCCATAATTTTTTCAGGTGTCAAGGTGATAAAAGTTAAAAAAAAAAAAGACATTCTGAATTTGATCCATTAGATATGTAAGACGTTATATTGACACTAGGCAAAACTCCAATGGTGTATGAGGATTAGAAGATAGTAGTGTATTAATGCTGGTTTCCTGATTCTAGTGGTTATATTGCAGTTGTGTAGAAGAATATCCTTGTTTGTAGGAAATATACATCTAAGTCTTCAAGAGTTATGGGTTATCACGTCACCAACTTACTTGCAAATGATACAGAAAATATAAATAAGCTTTGTAACTTTTAACTTTTCTATAGGTTTGATATTAGTTCATTTTTTAATCTGCAAAAAATTATATAAGCAAAGGAAATATCAAACATTTGTTGCAGGATTTTTTAAATCCTAATTTTGCTATGATATAATGTGCAAATATGACCTGACTCCTGACATTTCTGATTACCTCTGAAGAAAACATACTGGATTAGCCAAGATATGATGGGTACTTATAAACACTGGAGTCTCATACTTTTATTTTTCTCAACAATTTGTCTATAGATGTAAAGCAGTTTGCATCCTGCATTTCTCAGATATCTGTCATAGTAAAGGAAACCTGCTGGTTCAAATGAAGACAAAACCTGCCTTCTCAGTCATGATGAAAAATGTTCTTTTCTCTTATTTACTTGCTAACACAGTTGTCCTTAATGACAGTGCTGAGCTTCATTGTTGTTGTTTACTGCTGCTATAATTGTGATTCTTATAAATTAGGCAGATGTGAACCTTTCTGCTTGTCATTCAGAGAATATTGTTTGTTACATCTGCTAAGCTTGCTCTTAAGGATGGAAAGCCCAAAGAATGCTATTCATAATCACCAACTCATTCACCTCTAGTCTCATGATATTTCACATTTAACCAGAAGAAATGAAATAAGAGCTTTTCACCACACAAACACAACAGAAGTTGTGGATAGGCAACAGAGAAGCATCTGGATGGTTCATGAAGCATCCAGTACCCACAACACCTGGATGATCTGACATAAACTTCACGCCCTTGCTTTGTGCGCATTGTGTTTCCGTTTCTCTCTGGTAGTATTCTTGGTGGTTATTTTGAGTAAATGTGACTATTAAATAAGCTTTGCTCGTAATCAGTCAAAAAGAAATTGAAAGGTATACAACAAGAAGTTTTTGAAGAAGGGCTGGAATAGAGAAGAGTGACTACGAGTTGAACTGTTAGTCCTTGAAACACATTTTTCATGGAGGGGGGATGTAGAGACTTGAACTTGGGTTTAACATGAACAGATACTTATTTCCATAAATAATTATAGAATAAAACTTCCTTCTTCCATTCCATCTCTTTCTTTCCCACTCTTCCTCCTCTCCTTTCCTGCTTGCTACTCTTTTCTCTCCCCTCCCCCTCCTCCCGTTCTCCCTTCCTCCCGCCCTCCCTGTATTCCCTCTTTTCTTTCTTTCCTTCTTTTTCTCTCTTTTTTCTTTAAATATAAGCAGAAGAATTTATGGGAGAGTTATACTGAAGTCATCTCAGTATAATTCATTTAGATTAAAGCTTGAACCCCTGCTTTATTTACTTCTTAGTATAACCTACTTTTCTCTAAAGGACTGTCTGCATTTGAGAACGTATTTTTCCATAAGGCAAGTATGCAAGTCTATTTGAAGATGATCAAATGAAGGGAAGACAGCGGTGGTTGACTGTTTTTTTTCCATTTATTTTTTTGCAATATAAGAGCAAAAAAAAATTGAAGGTAAATATAAGGCAAACATGTTGAGAAAGTTAAGTTTATGTGTTATTTAAGCAATATCTATGTAAATCACTATCACTGATGTTCTTAATAGACAATTAATAAGAATATACCAGAATAAAATCTCAATCACTATTGGAAAATATGAGACTCAAAAAATGAAAATAAGAATTTTAGCCTTTAGATTGTAAAGTCCATAATTAGCATAAGTAATAAATTTTATTAATCATTAATCAGTGGACATTCAAATTAAGAGCTATAACTGGATCAATACTTCCAAATTAAAAAAAAAAAAAACTATATATCTTTAGTCTCTGTATACAATAGCCAAAAATGTTGGCAATGCCTTTTCTGTCCCTTAGTTATAGTAATTTTGTGTTTGAAGTAATAATTATTTAATATGCAATTAAACAAACACTATTTTAAGAAGTCATAAAAAGATGACATCTAAGCTTTTCCTACAGTCTTCCATACTACAACCACCAGAGTTGATTTAACTAGACTGAGGCAATTACTTCAAATAGAAGAGTGAAATTTTAAAAAATGGTTTTTAATTTCTTGAACTTCAAAAGAACAGGTGTACTCCAATTCATCATTTTTATGGTTAAAAGGATGATTGTTTTTATAACTAAAACTGTTTCCTAATTCTAAGCTATCCTAAGATTCTGTGTTATTTAGTATAGGGAACATCTTTGAATTCTGACTTTTCTGGGAAATCCAAAGAAGTGGCCATCTAAGAAGTAAGTATTAATGAATGTCCCTGACACCATGCACAAAAATAAACTCAAAATGGATTAAAGACCTAAGTGTAAGGCCAGACACTATCAAACTCTTAGAGGAAAACATAGGCAGAACACTCTATGACATACATCACAGCAAGATTCTTTTTGACCCAGCTCCTAGAGAAATGGAAATAAGAACACAAATAAACAAATGGGACCTAATGAAACTTAAAAGCTTTTGCACAGCAAAGGAAACCATAAACAAGACCAAAAGACAACCATCAGAATGGGAGAAAATATTTGCAAATGAAGCAACTGACAAAGGATTAATCTCCAAGATTTACAAGCAGCTCATGCAGCTCAATAACAAAAAAATGAACAACCCAATCCAAAAATGGGCAGAAGACCTAAATAGACATTTCTCCAAAGAAGATATACAGATTGCCAACAGACACATGAAAGAATGCTCAACATCATTAATCATTAGAGAAATGCAAATCAAAACTACAATGAGATATCATCTCACACCGGTCAGAATGGCCATCATCAAAAAATCTAGAAACAATAAATGCTGGAGAGGGTGTGGAGGAAAGGGAACACTCTTGCACTGTTGGTGGGAATGTAAATTGATACAGCCACTATGGAGAACAGTATGGAGGTTCCTCAAAAAACTACAAATAGAACTACCATACGACCCAGCAATCCCACTACTGGGCATATACCCTGAGAAAACCATAGTTCAAAAAGAGTCATGTACCAAAATGTTCATTGCAGCTCTGTTTACAATAGCCAGGACATGGAAGCAACCTAAGTGTCCATCATCGGATGAATGGATAAAGAAGATGTGGCACATATATACAATGGAATATTACTCAGCCATAAAAAGAAATGAAATGGAGGTATTTGTAATGAGGTGGATGGAGTTAGAGTCTGTCATACAGAGTGAAGTAAGTCAGAAAGAGAAAAACAAATACAGTATGCTAACACATATATATGGAATCTAAGGGAAAAAAAAAAAAAAAGGCCATGAAGAACCTAGTGGCAAGACAGGAATAAAGACACAGACCTACTAGAGAATGAACTTGAGGATATGGGGAGGGGGTGGGGTGAGATGTGACAGGGTGAGAGAATGTCATGGACATATATACACTACCAAATGTAAAATAGATAGCTAGTGGGAAGCAGCCGCATAGCACAGGGAGATCAGCTCGGTGCTTTGTGACCACCTAGAGGGGTGGGATGGGGAGGGTGGGAGGGAGGGAGATGCAAGAGGGAAGAGATATGGGAACATATGTATAACTGTTTCACTTTGTTATAAAGCAGAAACTAAGACACCATTGTAAAGCAATTATACTTCAATAAAGATGTTTAAAAAAAAAAAGTATTAATGAATGAATAAATGTTTCAAAGCTACTTTAAGTTTAATGATATATGCAGCCTTCAAAATGCATTTGTGATTCTGATTGTTTTTCTTTGTTTCCTTTAGATAATTCCATGAAATATTAGGATGATAAAATGTTTATTATAGATACTTAATAATTCATTTTATCTCTTTATAAAGTACATTTAATTGATAGCTATTTCAATTATGAATGCATCTACCTGCAACTGCTTACATGTGATATAAATTTAAAATGTCAAGGTTTTGAAGGTAAAATTAATTTAGTTGTTCTTATAATTCCTAATTTGGATTATTTTTTATGTTTTATTTATGCTTGACTTTTCATGTCTATAACAAAAGACGCCAAAAGAAAAATTATTTTAGTTGTTTGACAAAAGCATGGTAGTTCTAGGTGCAGAGGAAAATAGTGGAGAAGGGTTGAGAAATGGAAGGCTTTGCAAAATTTTTTTCTTAAAATAACTTCATGTCTAAGAAGCAGATCATGGCACAAGTTTTAACCGTTCTTCTCTACATTCCCTTCTTACTTTTATCTCATTTCATAAAATTTATTCCCATAAAAATAGTTGACATCTGTAAAACTGTGTATTCCTTTACACACCATTCCATTACAATATACCATTCCATTACAGTGTGAAACTTCTTTGGGGAAAATAGCCCTAAGTCTACGCTACTTATGACATCACTCTATGCACATTTATATCATGATTACTTTAGGATATACTCAGATCAGTTTTTCTTAGTATTTTCATGCCACCTCTCTGGGCATGGAAAAGGGAAAAGCCTTCATTCACAGTTCTCATACCTTCCAAACAGTTCACAATCCCCATGATACTGTCAAGAACAAGTTAGTCCTATACAACAAACTAGTGAATATAACATAAAAGAAGCAGACTCACAGATATAGAGAACAAATTAGTGGTTACCAGTTGGGGGGAGAGGGGCAATAAGGGATGGGGAAGTGGGAGGTACAAACTACTGGGTGTACGATAGGCTCAAGGATGTATTGTACCACACAGAGAATACAGCCAATATTTTGTAGTAACTGTGAATGGAAAATAAACCTTTAAAAATTATATAAAAATAAAATATTTTAAATAAATAAATAAATGCAAAAAAAGAACAAGTTAGTCTTTCTCTTTTTATCTTCTTTCATCAATAAACTTCAAATAAATATGATACATATTGATATATGATCATTCATCTAATGCTCAAACATGAATATCTGTGAAATTATTCATTTTACTTATTTAAAGACAAAATAATTCAAACATAGAGAATATAAGAAACAGGGTTACACTGTTAGCAAGTGGTTGAGTCAGAATTTGAATTTAAGCCTCCCTACTGCAGCCCCCTCCTGTCAGAGGACAGCCATGGCTCTTTCTGACCAGACCCCCACAGTCCAGACCTCCCTCTTTAGCTGGGGTGTTTCCTAGCATGTCCCTTGCCGGAGCATCCACATGGATTCTTGCATTCCACTTCTCATTCCATGCTACTTTAGGAAACCCTGATGCTCTCTTCCTCTCCATCAAGACTACTGACTCCTTGAGTAAAGATACCCTTCATCTATTTCTCCTAGTCACACTGTATTGAAATCATATTTTATCCTGTGGATATGAGCTACTGCAAGCCTCTTAATTTCCAAAAATGTAGAGATGTTAGCATCAAATATGCATCCATGTTACAGCCAGGAAGGATGAGGGGAAGCTTACATGCAAAATATCCTCTTGACTTTATATTTCTGCTTGTGATTCTTTTATGAGAGCTGCAACACAAGGAAACTTCTAGCTGCAAACGTGCCCAAGAATTTAAATATTTTTGTTGTTTTCTTCTCGTTTTTTTGTTTTGTATTGTTTTTCCAGTGATTCATTCCTCCTCCCTTCAACCAAAATAAGGTTTGTTTTTAGAAAATTAGGTGAGGCTAGTCATTAAGTATAGAAAGCGATCAACTGCCTTAGTCCATTTGGGCTGCTATACCACAAATACCATAGACTGAGTGGCTTAAACAAGAAACATTTATTTCTTATAGTTCTGGAGGCTGTGAAGTCCAAGATCAAGGCACCAGCAGTTTTTGGTGTCTGGTGAGAGCCCATTTCCTGTTTGCAGACTGCCTGCCATCTTCTTGTCCTCAAAGGCAGAAGGGGCAAGAGAGCTCTCTGGGGTCTCTTTTATAAGGGCACTAATTCCATTGAATAGGGCTCCACTCTCATGACCAGTCTAACCTATCAAAGTCCACACCTCCTAGTTGCCATCAGTTTGGGGGTTAGGATATCAACACATGAATTCTGGAGGTGAGAAATATTCAATCCATAACATCAACTCCTTTGCTTGTTTAAACTTTCTTAATGAAATATCACAACTTAAAATACCATAAACACCATAAAACCAATTCTTACTCAGCCCTTTTAGCCATTATTGTAACTTTATTTTTTTTAATTTTATTTATTTATTTATTTATGGCTGTGTTGAGTCTTCGTTTCTGTGCGAGGGCTTTTTCTCTAGTTGGGGCAAGCGGGGGCCACTCTTCATCGCGGTGCGCGGGCCTCTCACTATCGCGGTCTATCTTGTTGCGGAGCACAGGCTCCAGACGTGCAGGCTCAGCAATTGTGGCTCACGGGCCTAGTCGCTCCGCGACACGTGGGATCTTCCCAGACCAGGGCTCGAACCCGTGTCCCCTGCATTGGCAGGCAGATTCTCAACCACTGCGCCACCAGGGAAGCCCATGTAACTTTATTATTTTTTAATTCTATTTATTATTCATGTTGCTCACAAGGCCACGTGGTGGTAGAGGCACTGCATGTTCCTCATGTTCCATATATGTTAAATTTGCCTAACAATCAATTTTACTGTCTTTTTCTCTAACCCAAGTTCTTTTAGCCTTTATATAATGTATTTAATTTTCAGACCATTTAACTTCCTTGAAGGCTCTCCTCTGAATCCTTTCCTGGTACTTGAGCTCTCTCTATTTACAGAGGGCAGAAAAGAACAATCATCACTTCTCTCAGGTGTTTTAAAGATACATGAATGAAAATAAATGAAGCACTTGAAATTTCTAAGGCTGTCTCTTTGTAATGTAATGTTCATCATTTATTTTATAAGTCCTCCCATATTATTTTAATCTCATGCATACTTTCAGGGTAGAAATTCTGGGCTAGAAATTTAATAGAAATGTGTCAGCGAATGTGTGGTATGTGTGTGTATGAGTGGTGTGTGTGTGTATGTATTGGGTATGTGTGTATGTGCAATCCTTATCTTTACAAACTTAAGGCTTTTATACATTTCCATCAGTATTAATGAGAACTCCATGTGAATTAAGAAAGCACAGATCTCACACTATTTCACAACTTGTTGAAGTCATCAGGAGCCTATTACTTCTTTTACATATTTGTCTTAAAAGGACTTTATGTATGTTAGTCATTTCTTTATACTGATATTCTAAGAAATAATAAAACACAAATAACATCTATGGCAGAAAACTCAATAGATTATGTTAAAGAGCTGAGAAAATATATAATACAATTATGTTTCTAGTAAATATTCATGAACACTTCTGTAATTCTGTTAGGTGTATCTGCTGGCACAGTGTTTTCTTTGCACTCCACCTGCACTTGAATGTGTAATAATAATTTTTTCCTACAGTTCTCAGAAAATATTCACAGACCATAATAAAATGGTGTTTTTGGAATATTAACCCTTTAGCCTTTATATCACTTTTGTGCTAGACCAATAAGATTACAGGAGACAGAGATGGCAAGATTACTTAAGACTAGAACTTTAACACTAGTATAAGAGAACTCTAGCTCTCCCACCTCTTCCAATGCTTTGTTTCAAAATGAATGAATAAGTATAAGGAAGTTCTAGCCAGGTCTGAATTTTCTAGCAATTACAGGCAGTCCCAGACTTACAATGGTTCTACTTACAATTATTCAACTTTAAAATGGTGAGAAAGTAATATGTATTCAGTAGAAAACATACTTCAGATTTTGAATTTTGATCTTTTCCTAGGCTAGCGATATGTGGGACTATACCCTTCAAATACTGGGCAGTGGCAGCTGCAGCTCCCAGGCAGCCATTCGAGCATGAGGTTAAAGGACCAACATACTTACAACCATTCTGTACTCCATACAATCATTCTCTTTTTCCCTTTCATTATAGTGCTCAATATATTACATGAGATATTCAATACATTATTATAAAACAGGCTTTGTGTTAGATGATTTTGACTAACTCTAGGTTAATATAAGTATTCTGAGCACATTTAAGGTGAGGCTAAGCTATGGTGTTCAGTAAGTTAGGTTATTAAATGCATTTTTGACTTATATTTTCAACTAATGATGTGTTTATGAGGTCATAATCCAACTGCAAGTTGAGAAAGAGCTGTAGGTAGGTTGAGGGGAAGCAATGAGAGCAGCAGTCAAAGCTAGCCCAGAGTCAAACAAGATGAGGGAAGGGGAAGAAAGTAACTAACATTTCCTGAGCCACTACAATGTGTCAAATAATATACTGTTATTCTTCTTAATATAACTGAGGAAACTGAGGCACTGAGAGGTAACTCAGTCCATATCAATAAACTAAGGAAGTGACATAGCTGGAATTTCAAGCCATATCTGCTTTATTTCAAAGCCCATGTTGTGTCTTTAAACTGGCTCCTCATTACCAGCTGGTGTGATATTTGATAACCTGGTTAGCAAAAAAACAAACAAAAAAAAGATCCAGGCAATGAAGAAGGGCAATTAGGAAACTGAGTCAGAGGAGGCAAATGGGATCAGGATATCACTGAGCTTAAGAGCAAAGTATTTCTTTTCCTTAAACTTAAGATCTTTTATATCTTTTCTTGTCTTTGAACTAATTTTACTGTCTTTTTTATTGCAAGAAAACTCACCAGTGTTAATTAATACTATAAAGTAATATATTCTTAATTTTAAAATATAGGCTATACAAAAGGATATACATTTTAAAATCAAAATCATCTCAAATCACTGAAAACAATTAATAACTCAGTATAAAACTTTGCAAAATTTTATGCATTTTTGTCTCTGTGAAGTAACTATAAATGTTTACAAAAATAACATATTTACAAAATAAAACCAGTAGTTCATGCTTATTAACTGCCTTCTTTTTGTTCAACCAAAACACCCCTGTCATCTTTCAATATTAACAATATAGATGTATATTATCACTTTCAATACTGCATATTATTTCTTTAAAAAAAGTTTACCATTCTTCTATTTTAGGTCATCTAATTTGGATTTTTGGGGTGGCTATTACATACAAGTGTTGGTATGAATATACTGAAAAAATACACTTATGCTTGTACAACTATTTTCTAAATATGTATTCTTTGCGATTGAACTTGTAGGTCAGTTATGCATATTTTCATACCTAGTTTTCCAGACAGCATTTCTGATGGGTAAAGTATACCTTTTATCTCACATACTTACCTACACAAATCATTCTCTATCTTTAGAAGTATTACCAAATAAGTAGAATTGAAAAGATATAGCACTATTTTAAATTGCCCTTTTTAACTCATTAATGATTGAAAAATTCAATAATGATTGAAAAACTCCTTTGCCCAGTGTCTATTAGGTTGCTCTTCTCTTTCTTATTACTACTTATAAGATCTGTACATAGATAGGACATTAACCCTTTATATGTCATATATGTTTTAATGTTTTATCAAATTTGCCATTTTATATTTTTAAATATTGAAATGTTAAATGTTTCAATGAAGTTTAAAAGATTTCTGAAGTCAAATTTGTTATCCTTTTCTCTGTAATTTCTTGCTTTGATGCCTGTGTAACTTTTGAAGAGGGGCCTGCAGGCTTGTGGGTCAAGAACAAGAGCTACACCTGGCTCTGGTGATGGGTGAGCAATGAGAATAGAGGTATAGATTATCCAGACAGTCCCTGACACCCCAAGAAAAACCATCATGGACTGTGGAAAAAGCTGTGGGATTAATGGAAAGGAAAATAACTCTCCTTTTTTCAAAGATTGCCACCCTGAGAAAACAGTCTGTGAGCACTGCAGACTGCAGCCTATGGTCATTTAGATGTCCTTTGTTTTCTTTCCTAAAAATTCTTCACTTAGAAAACATACATACATGCACATATCATCTATATATGTAAATTACATATTTTCATATATATTAACAGATGTGATTCTAAAAGAATATTGTGACATTGCTGGAAACAGGGTTATTAAATTAAGCACATTTGATAAACGTAAAGAAAACATAAAGGTAGGGTCATTTCACACAGGGTCGAAGGCCAAGTTATACAAGAAACCAAGACTAGATTCCGGGCTTTGCTTCTGTTGCTAAATTCTTTTCTAGAACATGATGAAGTTTATGTTTTGTCTATTGCATTCTTAGTAATAGAGCTCATATAAGAAGCATAGGCTAGGTTCTTTCTTTGGCAATTATTTAACTATGGGATAAATCTATATTAAATGTTTGATTATATAAATGAAACAACAATGTATTTAATTATTTTCAAACTTACAATCATGACATTTGTAAGTAACTCTTAAAACAATTTTAGGGCTTCTCTGGTGGCGCAGTGGTTGAGAATCCGCCTGCCAATGCAGGGGACACGGGTTCGAGCCCTGGTCTGGGAAGATCCCACATGCCGCGGAGCAACTGGGCCCGTGAGCCACAACTAGAGAAAGCCCTCGCACAGAAACGAAGACCCAACACAGCCAAAAATAAATAAATTAATTTAAAAAAAATTTAAATTTAAATTTAAAAAAATTTGAAAAAAAACAATTTTAAATAACTAATCTGTGTAGCATTAATATCAGAAGTATACTTTTCTCCAGTATATACTTCTGTGGTTTATTTCACCATTTGGCACCTCCCTATGGGGCAAAAAAGAACTAAGATTGGATAACCAAGAAAAAAAACAAAACAAAAAGGAAACAAAAAAACCACACACACACAAAAAAACTAATGTGATGCACTTGCTCTGTGTGTGTACATTTGTGTGTATGTGTGTAATCTCTGAAAATACTACCTCATATTCATAGTGTTTGTTATAGTTTTCCAAACACTCGCAAATAAAACACATTGATGGGCACAAACTACTTACAAAAAATGGAAGGCAGACAGTAGCTATTATTTTATGCCTTTTAAATATGTTAAAACTGATTCATGCCCAGATAATTTAAGTAACTCATTCAAAATCTAACTTAGGTCTGTGCACCTATATTTTTAGTAAATGCCTGAGACAAATATTCATTGATTTCCTTCTATGTGCCAGGCAGTATTCTAGTCCCCTGGAATACAGCAGTGGAAAAAGAAAGAACAGTGGCTTTAATCACTTTGCCAAAGCCATGGACATATCTCTCAGACAGAGAAGGTGGTTAAGCAGATTTAATAGATACCTGTACACAACCCAGGTCTGTTGGGCAATAGTCCAGTATTCCTAGTCTAAACCCTTATTTATATGTGAGTAAAATCAATTATATGTATTTAAAAGAAACTGAACATGTTTTCAATCTCAACCCCCACTGAATATATCTCAAAATCTAAGCAAGTTTTTTCCCCTGCCTTGGGGCTTGAGTACTTAATTTTTATGTTATCATTTTTATTCTTAAAGTGATATAAAATTATAATATTTCCAAGGACTATCATATCTGAATTCAGACTGTCTGATACTTTATAGAATTTAAATTGGTATGGATGTTCATTGCAGAGAGCAGACATTAAAGATCACTAAATAAAATGCTACACTGGACCAGGAAGATCAAGATAGTGCAGTAGAAGGATGCTGAACTCACCTCCTCCATAAACACATCAAAAATACATGTTAAGCAAGTCTCACTGAAAACTAACTGGAGATTGGCAGTGAGACACTTGTACAATGAAGGCTGTAAGAAAGATCCACACGGAAACGGGAAGGAAGGGAAAAGAAGCAATCAGGTCAGGACCTGTGCCCCTGAGAGGGTACACAGCTAAGAAAACTAGACTCCTCTCTTGAAGAGTGCACACTCACTTGCTTACTCCCGAAACGAGGCTGAGAAAGCATATTGAAACTGCACAAGACTCTGGTTGGTTCCCCGCAATCACTCTGGCGCAGGCAACAGTCTAAGCCTAGCACCCCCTCCAGCCCCACTTGCTTCAGGATGCAGCTCCATACAAGGGCAAGGGCTGGAGCAGCCAAGGGGAGTGTTCAGTTGTGAGGGACAGAGTCTGCTCAGACCCAGGAGGGAAAGTGAAAGGGGCAGGGGCAGCCATTTCTGGCGCTTATGGAGGCAGGACACCAGGAGCAGTCTGGAACTCTGACTGGGTCCGGGGCTACCTCAGTCTGCACTCTGACCCACACTGAGAGCCAGCTCCACCCCCTCTTACTACATCAATGCTTCCCTCTGGGGCGAGGGTGCCAGTGCTGGGAAGAGCACACACTTAGCGGGAATGTTACCAACTCAGACCGGACCCTCAGGGTTTCTGCTCCAGCAACTAAGGACCCACCCCGACTCCCAATGGAGTAGTGTTGGCCACTGAGCAGAGAAGAAGCCCCAGCCAACAAATAGCTCTGGCTCTAGCCCCTCCATCTCCAGCCCCACTTCCTACCAAGGTAACAGCTGCTAGCCCATCCTGGGGAAAGACGTGATTGGTGAGCACATCAGATACAGCTCTCCCACCAAAGCCATTGGTCACATGCAGACTATATAGGGATGCTCCCACACAAGGACACCCCTTCAAGACCACAACAGCCTAGACACAAGACATTGCTTAAAGAAAATGATTAAGGTATAAATATTTGGAGAAGTATGCCAAGTTCATTGGTAAAAAGACTCAATAGTGTAAAGACATGTATTCTTTCAAAATAGAGTTATTTCAGCATACTTTTTTCCAGATATTCACAAGCCAATGCTAACATTTATATAGGGAAAAAATACTTTGTAAAGGCAGATCAAGTTCAGGGAATTAATGCTACATAAATTTGTCTTACTATAAAGCTAAAATAAGGGAGTGTAGCATTGGCATAGAATAATCAAAGAGTTCAATAAAACAGAAAACACATTCCCGCTCCGTGGTTAAATATTTAACAAAGACACTAATTCAACTAAATGAGAAAGAAAAAAAATCAATAAATGAAACTGTATCGACTAGCTTTTTTTTAAGGAGAGGGGCTTAACCTTGCATCATATTATACATAAAAAATTAACACAAAAATATACAAGCTAAAATTATAGCTCCTAAAAGAAAACATAGATGGATACTTAAGTAAACAATCATAAAAAACAACATGTTTATCAAAAGATCCTGTTAAAGGAAATGAAAAAGCAAGCCACAGATTGAGAAGAAATATTCACATATATATTTCTGATATAAACTTATATATCCAGAATACATAAGAACATCCAACAAATCAATAAAAATAAAAGAAAACCAATGGGCAAAAAAACTTGGACAGGCTCCGCAAAAAATAAAATATATAAATGGCTAATAGCTAATAAGCATGAAAATGATGGTCAATATCACTATTCATCAGAGAAATGCCAATAAATTTCACAATAAGATACCACAGTGCAGCACTACTATGGAAAAGAAGACTAATGAGTAATAAGCAAATATCAGACGATGTACTAAGTAATTTGATTTTCACACATTACAGGTGGGATGTAAACTTGTACAAAAACTTTGGAAAACTGTTTTTTTTTTTAAGTTTATTATATACATTTTATGATGCAACAATTCAATCCAAATGTTATTTTTTAGAAAAATAAATATATATACCCACAAATATAGATTGATTACAAGAATGGTCATTGCAGCTTTATTCTTAAAAGTAATATTTTGAAACAACTCAAATGTCCCTCATAGGAGAATAGATAAACAGATTGTGATATAGTCATATAATGCAATATTACTCAGAAATTATGAGAAATGAACTATTGATTCACACAATAGCATGAAAACAATTATTTAAATGCTGAGTGAAAGAATTCAAAACAAAAGACTGCATACATTCTGAGTCCATTTCCATAAAGTTTAAGTAATCTAAAGAGATAGATACAAATCAGAGTAGTGATTGTCCCTGTGAGATGAGAAGAAAGGAATGGGGGGGACTGTCTAGAGTGAAGGCAATATTCCATACCTTAATTTGTGTGTTGCTTAAACATGTGTATACGTTTGGCAAAAGTCACAGAACTGTCTTCTTAATACATGGACATTTTATAATATGTAAACATATACCAATTTTAAAAATTAAAAAATAAGAGTTGACAATATACATTTCTACTTTTCATTTATTAAATAATTATCACTGGTATTAAGCAGCTAGTTAATTCCTGCTCATTTGCTATTCTTATGTGGTTGATACATTTAAAGTTCAATTTGTGGTCTTTGAATGTGTCCAACAGCATATCCGTCTATGTTTTAGAATCCCTGACACTAATTCCATAATGCCTTATAGGTCTCCCTAGTTACATGCAGCTCATTCCAATGTTCTTATTTATTGCTGAGTTTATTAGAACGCTCTCTGTGTTGCCTATATTGCTTTCTCTAACTTGTCCTGGTACTTCCCCATGGACAAAACAGAAATGTTTGAAATTATTAATAAATACTTTAAAGAGAATGTCTCACCTCTCTCTAGGAATGTGTCTCCTTAATTTATAATAATATAAATGCATCTCATATCAAGCTGTCTCTTCTAAAGCAACTAAACAATATTTTCTAACATTTTGTCCCCCTTTCTAGAATGTGAGAGCCAAATTAATTTTTCCCTTTCAAAGTGTTAACAGCTTGTGAAATTGGACTCAGTGAGATAGTCTGGACAAGCCATATAAACCTCTTCCCCCAACCAGACATTCTTCTATTTAAGTGTACTATGGGCTGTATTTCAGAACCACAGAGCTCTGCAGAGACAGGAGGGGATAAAAAAGGAAGAAAAGAAAAGGAAAACACACACAAGACGGACTTGTATTCAAACAGAGATAACTAAAGTTAGAGTAAGAAATAATCAGAATAAGAAATTGCAGGATAGCCATGAAGAATGCACAATCTATATAATTTTGAAAACAACAATAAAACCCAGTTTTGCATATTTGAATGTCCCCTTTATGGAAGAGAAACGACTTTCATGTAGCTCTTTTTTCATGTATTCAATATCAATATGAATTGGAAAATGACATGTTAAAGTGTTTCCATTTATAGGAATAAAAACAAAGTACAGGTAAATGTTATTGGAGGAAAAACATGGTTCATATCAGCCAGTGTCTCCACATTAGTACACTCATTTGGAATGGGGATTTTTTTCCCCCAAATCTGCACAACTTCATGCAAATAAAATGAATATGGAGCAGAATGGCTGAGATTTTTAGATGTTCATATTAACAACTGCAAGATTGAGAAGTTGAGATACAATTTTATCTAAATGAGTAGTTCATATAAAAACCAAATTGTATTTCAAAAATATTTCGTAAGCTACCAGCCACAGAAGACCTTTAATGAGTGGTCAATATATCTGAACTCTGTAAAATTGCTTCTATTTATAAATATTCTAACTGGATAACTCTGTTCTTAAGAATGCAAAAATCGAACAAATCAAACTCTTCTGAGAAAAGCTTTCACACAATCTGCCCAACTGTACAGAGCAAGGCAGACTGCTATTGTAGGCCTTTTTTTCTTTCTTTTTTTCTTTTTTTTTTTTTTTTGTATGCCTGCTCTATCTAACTTGATACAGGTGAAAAAATAGGAAACAAAATAATTGTCTGTTATCTTTATTGCTTCTGGTATTATGTGGACTCCTTCTACCCCTGAGCTATTTCAGTGTGGGCAGAGAAATCAGTTGACATATTACCCAGTGGTATCACTTGAACACTGACACCTTCCTCTTGCATTCTGTCCAACTCTGCACACTCAACAGGAGACACAGGATTCTGAATAGAAATGCTGGCACAATCTGATGAATGCTGTCAGAGCTCACCAGTGTGAAGTCCATCGGTACTAATGATCATGCCACGAGCTGCTGGCAGGAAATTATTAACGATACTGCCTGAGATCTGCAAACCTCTGGCATATCAATTAGCAGAAGCACACACTGTCAATTTTAACCTCCAGATTAAACATCCAGAATGAAAGAGAATCTTATATGAGGTGCATGGTGATTTCCTGGATATTCTGAGCATTTGGTATTGGTATCATGTTTGTTTTATACTATTATAATTACAGTGAAATGGCTCAAATTAGTCTGTCTCCTCAAATCCAATTTTGAAGATTTACTGATTTTAAGGATACCAAGGGGGTGGTGTTAGGAGTAGGTTGGGAGGGGCCTAGGGGGTGACTAAGAAAGATGCTCATAATAATTTAAGGAGATTATCTTTCCCTTTTAGGAAGATGGCTACAGATAAGGGCACTTAGAGTTCATGATAAATTTGTTCAAATTGCTTCTTGATCCTTCTTAGTTTCCTACCATAATCATTTGCGCACAGACTGCACAAACACCTGCAATTCCTCACTTGGTAAACATTCACTAAGTGCCTTCTCAATTTCAGACACGGTCCTAGTTTTTGTGATAGGAAATAGGTAAGTAAGGCAAGGTTCTAACACTGAGAAGTTTACAACTGGGTTTTTGCTTTTTTCCCCACAAATTAATAAGTTGAAACAACCAGCATTAAACCATCTCAATGACCCCTCTTTCTGACTGTGGACTTATTTCTGTACACTGAATTAAAATTTTCAATCCATAAACCCCTCCATTCTACAACATGCTATACTTCTGAATTGATCAATTCAATCAATTGATTGAATTGATTTCCAAAGTTAATCTTTTGCTATTATAAGAAAAAGAAGAGTGGCTACTATTTAACATTAATTATGTGCAAAGTAATACACTAAGTCACTTGTACCCACAGTTCATTCATTCAGCAACCATTTTGAGCATCCACCATATGTGAGATACAAGGGTGAACAGAAAAGACAAGCTTGTTTCTTTAAGCTGCCTACATTCAGGTTGAGAAAGATATATTTATAAAAAAAAAAAGTGACAAGGTAGAGACAAGAGCTATAATAAAAATAAAACATCACTATAGGTCAGGAGTGTGTACAATGTTAGATGAAAATCCTCCATGTTTCCATTCCAAATTAGCAGAAATGTCATGTATTTCCCTCAAAGGGTTTCTTCTCCCCTTAAATTACCAAAAAAAGACTTTCTTCGGTTAAGAGGTAATTAAGTCCCTCTACCACAACTAAGTGTTCCTGCTGGAAGCAGGCTAAATCTACTGCTAACTCCTCTACTTTTCTGACTCAATGAAATGATAAAGAGAATGGAAAAAAGATAATCCGGAGGACAGATTAGGAACCAAGAAGGCGGAGTAGAAGGACTTGCTCTCACTCCCTCTTGCGAGAGCACCAGAATCACAACTAGCTGCTGGACAATCATCGACAGGAAGACACTGGAACTCACCAAAAAAGATACCCCACATCCAAAGACAAAGGAGAAGCCACAATGAGATTGTAGGAGGGATGCAATCACAGTTAAATCAAATCCCATAACTGCTGGGTGGGTGACTCACAGACTGGAGAACACTTATACGACAGAAATCCAATCACTAGAGTGAAGGTTCTGAGCCCCGCGTCAGGTTCCCAACCTGGGGGTCCAGCAATGGGAGGAGGAATTCCTAGAGAATCACACTTTGAAGGCTAGTGGGATTTGATTGCAGGACTTCGACAGGACTGGGGGAAACAGAGACTCCACTCTTGGAGGGCAAACACAAAGTAGTGTGCACATCGGGACCCAAGGGAAGGAGCAGTGACCCCAGGGAAAACTGAACCAGACCAACCTGCTAGTGTTGGAGGGTTTCCTGCAGAGGCAGGCAGTGGCTGTGGCTCACCATGGGGACAAGGACACTGGCAGCAGAAGTTCTGGGAAGTACTCCTTGGCGTGAGCCCTCCCAGAGTCCTCCATTAGCCCCAACAAAGAGCCCAGGTAGGCTCCAGTGTTGGGTTGCCTCAGGCCAAACAACCAACAGGGAGGGAACTCAGCCCCACCCATCAGCAGTCAAGCAGATTAAAGTTTTACTGAGCTCTGCCCACCAGAGCAACAGTCAGCTCTACCCACCACCAGTCCCTCCCATCAAGAAACTTGCACAAGCCTCTTAGATAGCCTCATCCACCAGAGGGAAGACAGCAGAAGCAAGAAGAACTACAATCTTGCATCCTGTGGAACAAAAACCACATCCACAGAAAGACAGACAAGATGAAAAGGCAAAGGGCTATGTATCAGATGAAGGAACAAGATAAAACCCAAGAAAAACAACTAAGTGAAGTGGAGATAGGCAACCTTCCAGAAAAAGAATTCAGAATAATGATAGTGAAGATGATCCAGGACCTCGGGAAAAGAATGGAGGCAAAGATCGAGAAGATGCAAGAAATGTTTAACAAAGACCTAGAAAAATTAAAGAACAAACAAACAGAGAGGAACAATACAATAACTGAAATGAAAACTACACTAGAAGGAATCAATAGCAGAATAACTGAGGCAGAAGAACGGATAAGTGACCTGGAAGACAGAATGGTGGAATTCACTGCTGCAGAACAGAATAAACGAAAAAGAATGAAACGAAATGAAGACACCCTAAGAGACCTCTGGGACAACATTAAATGCAACATCATTTGCATTATAGGGGTCCCAGAAGGAAAAGAGAGAGAGAAAGGACCCGAGAAAATATTTGAAGAGATTATCGTCGAAAACTTCCCTAACATGGGAAAGGAAATAGCCGCCCAAGTCCAGGAAGGTCAGAGAGTCCCATACAGGATAAACCCAAGGAGAAACATGCCAAGACACATAGTAATCAAATTGGCAAAAATTAAAGACAAAGAAAAATTATTGAAAGCAGCAAGGGAAAAATGAAAAATAACATACAAGGGAACTCCCTTAAGGTTAACAGCTGATTTCTCAGCAGAAACTCTACAAGCCAGAAGGGAGTGGCATGGTATACTTAAAGTGATGAAAGGGAAGAAACTACAACCAAGATTACTCTACCTGGCAAGGATCTCATTCAGATTCGATGGAGAAATCAAAAGCTTTACAGACAAGCAAAAGCTAAAAGAATTCAGCACCACCAAACCAGCTCTACAACAAATTCTAAAGGAACTTCTCTAAGTGGGAAACACAAGAGAAGAAAAGGACCTACAAAAACAAACCCAAAACAATTAAGAAAATGGTCATAGGAACATACATATCGATAATTACCTGAAACGTGAATGGATTAAATGCTCCAACCAAAAGACACAGGCTTCCTGAATGGATACAAAAACAAGACCCATCTATATGCTGTCTACAAGAGACCCACTTCAGACCTAGGGACACATACCAACTGAAAGTGAAGGGATGGAAAAAGATATTCCATGCAAATGGAAATCAAAAGAAAGGTGGAGTAGCAATACTCATATCAGATAAAATAGACTTTAAAATGAAGAATGTTACAACAAACAAGGAAGGACACTACATAATGATCAAGGGATCAATCCAAGAAGAAGATAAAACAATTATAAATATATATGCACCCAACACAGGAGCACCTCAATACATAAGGCAACTGTTAACAGCTATAAAAGAGGAAATCGACAGTAACACAATAATAGTGGGGGACTTTAACACCTCACTTACACCAATGAACAGATCATCCAAAATGAAAATAAATAAGGAAACACAAGCTTTAAATGACACAATAGACCAGATAGATTTAATTGATATTTATAGGACATTCAATCCAAAAACAGTGGATTACACTTTCTTCTCAAGTGTGCACAGAACATTCTCCAGGATAGATCACATCTTGGGTCACAAATCAAGCCTCAGTAAATTTAAGAAAATTGAAATCATATCAAGCATCCTTTCTGACCACAACGCTATGAGATTAGAAATGAATTACAGGGAAAAAACCATAAGAAACACAAACACATGGAGGCTAAACAATACGTTACTAAATAAAAAGAGATCACTGAAGAAATCAAAGAGGAAATCAAAAAATACCTAGAGACAAATGACAATGAAAACACGACGATCCAAAACCTATGGGATGAGGCAAAAGCAGTTCTAAGAGGGAAGTTTATAGCTATACAAGCCTACCTCAAGAAACAAGAAAAATCTCAAATAAACAATCTAACCTTACACCTAAAGGAACTAGAGAAAGAAGAACAAACAAAACCCAAAGTTAGCAGAAGGAAAGAAATCATAAAGATCCAAGCAGAAATAAATGAAATAGAAACAAAGAAACCAATAGCAAAGATCAATAAAACTAAAAGCTGGTTCTTTGAGAAGATAAACAAAATTGATAAACCATTAGCCAGACTCATCAAGAAAAAGAGGGAGAGGACTCAAATCAATAAAATTAGAAATGAAAAAGGAGAAGTTACAATAGACACTGCAGAAATACAAAGCATCCTAAGAGACTACTACAAGCAACTCTATGCCAATAAAATGGACAACCTGGAAGAAATGGACAAATTCTTACAAAGGTATAACCTTCCAAGACTGAACCAGGAAGAAACAGAAAATATGAACAGACCAATCACAAGTAATGAAATTGAAACTGTGATTAAAAATCTTCCAACAAACAAAAGTCCAGGACCAGATGGCTTCACAGGTGAATTCTATCAAACATTTAGAGAAGAGCTAACACCCATCCTTCTCAAACTTCCAAAAACTGCAGAGGAAGGAACACTCCCAAACTCATTCTATGAGGCCACCGTCACCCTGATACTAAAACCAGACAAAGATACTACAAAAAAAGAAAATTACAGACCAATATCACTGATGAATATAGATGCAAAAATCCTCAAGAAAATACTAGCAAACAGAATCCAACAATACATTAAAAGGATCATACACCACGATCAAGTGGGATTTATCCCAGGGATGCAAGGATTCTTCAATATACGTAAATCAATCAATGTGATAAACTATATTAACAAATTGAAGAATAAAAACCATATGATAATCTCAATAGATGCAGAAAAAGCTTTTGACAAAATTCAACACCATTTATGATAAAAACTCTCCAGAAAGTGGGCATAGAGGGAACCTACCTCAACATAATAAAGGCCATATACGACAAACCCACAGCAAACATCATTCTCAATGGTGAAAAACTGAAACCATTTCCTCTAAGATCAGGAACAGGACAAGGATGTCCACCCTCACCACTATTTTTCATCATAGTTTTGGAAGTCCTAGCCACAGCAATCAGAGAAGGAAAAGAAATAAAAGGAAGACAAATTGGAATAGAAGAAGTAAAACTGTCACTGTTTGCAGATGACATGATACTATACATAGAGAATCCTAAAGATGCCACCAGAAAACTACCAGAGCTAATCAATGAATTTGGTAAAAGTTGCAGGATACAAAATTAATGCACAGAAATCTCTTGCATTCCTATACACTAATGATGAAAAATCTGAAAGAGAAATTAAAGAAACTCTCCCATTTACCACTGCAACAAAAAGAATAAAATACCTAGGAATAAACCCACCTAGGGAGACAAAAGACCTGTATGCAGAAAACTATAAGACACTGATGAAAGAAATTAAAGATGATACCAACAGATGGAGAGATATACCATGTTCTTGGATTGGAAGAATCAATATTGTGAAAATGACTATACTACCCAAAGCAATCTACAGATTCAATGCAATCTCTATCAAATTACCAATGGCATTTTTTACGGAACTAGAACAAAAAATCTTAAAATTTGTATGGAGATGCAGTCATAAAAGGGAAACACAAAAAATACTTGTGGCAATGGAAGTGTTTAGTATCTTGACTGTAGTGATGAATACATGAAACTACACGTGACAGAACTGTGTAGAACTATATACACACACACGTAAAAGTAAAACTGGAAAAAATCTGCATAAAATTATTTGATTATATCAATGCCAATATCCTGGTTGTGACATTATACTATAGTCTGCATGTGATTATACGTTCTTTCAAAAAAGTTCAGTTAAATATAAAAATGATAATAATTCAAATATATTTCCCAGATCTAAAACATAGACATTTTTTAGATTGTAATGGTAATCTGAGTTCTTCCCAAACTGAATGAAAATTAATCCACACAATATTCCATCAATATGAAATTTCAGAACTCAGTAAACAGAAAATATGTTCCAATTATATAATTTCATACAAAGGATCATGACTCAGAATGGCATTGGAATAATAGCAGCACTAAAAGCTAGAACATAATGGAACATGCCTTTTGTATTCTGTGGGAAAATTGTTTCCTCCTACATGTCAATATTCAACCAAACTCCCTTTATATGTTTGGCATGTAAAATATCTATAAATAATATCTTCTATGTTTGAGGAGGGCATATAGAGATATTTTCAAACATATGAAGTTTCAGAAACTTTGCTACCCAATGACCGTGTCTCACTATCATATTAGAGGATGTTTCACACTGTAATAAAGAAATAAATGAGAATAAAGAAGTCATGGGCTTCAGAAAACAGGCAATTCAAATAGATAACAGACAAAAGCAATTCCCAGAATAAGGTTGGAGGAACATATCTCTATGACAACTCTTCATCAAGCCCAGGAAGCCATTGTGTGAGAGTCAAATGGTCAGAGGGCCCTGGGAGAGATTTCTTCAAAAAGAGAAAAAATAATGGATTATCTAATCTATCAACACATATTACAAAGAAGCTTTACAAAACTGAGAATCATGAGTTGAATTTGTGATATAGACATAGAAAACTATGTAAGTGGAAACATAAAAGACCATTGTAACCAAGAAACAAAATGATGTAAAGGAAATGAAGAGCAATCATAGGATACTACATGGCACAGATCTGTATAGCTTTTCTTTGGAAACAGTATAATAAAATTGTACAGTGATTAAATTTATGATATAGTGATAGAGGGAAGATTAGTACAGGAAAGTATGTGTGGAGTAGTTAAGGGATGCTAAATCCTAATCTTCCATAGGAGAAAAAAAATCAATACATAATATTTATAAGTTAAAAATCAAAAAGTAGAAATGGTGGGACATCGTTCAAAGATATGAAAGGATACAAAAATCAACTAAAAGATTTGAAAATGATTGCCTCTGCGGAAAAGGAAATGGTAAAGGAAGGAAACATATGACAGTACAGTTTTACTAAAACATCATATAATTATTTGACATTTTATATATTCTGAAATCCATATATCTCTATCTATATATATGTATATCTAGATATACACACATATACATATATACACACACATTTAGATATTAATGCACATATAGATATACATATTAACAGTTAATATATCTTACAAAGTTCAATTCATTCTAAGAACATTTTAAATTCATCAGAGATTAATTTGTCTTACATAAGGCTATATGAATTTCACATTTTAGTTATAACTCTAAGAACATAATACTAAAAATATTTACTTTCCCATAAAAAGAAAACTGCTTTTAAAGCTACTGAAACACAAATCAAATAGGATGTTTATTACTAAAGAAAATATAACAGAATTCAATGACAGTAATTTTTACCAAAATGGACAGAAAATTGATATAAGATAAATGGATTTATATACATAATAACCCATTCATAAAATATTAAAAAGAACATGCCTTATGGGAAAATGTTATGAAAAAAATCTACCTTCCCTATTTCACAGTTAAGCAGGATTATGGATGGTACTGAGAGATGTCGCATATCAAAGCTGTGCCCTGCAATGTTCAGTATAGCATTCAAATAAAAACTAACATTGAAAATATCATTCATCATCAAGGAATTCAGAAAGTATTTCTGAGGTTATCTGCAATATTTTGATCTGATGTCCTCATAGAAACTTCATTTGGAAGACTGGTAGAGAAAAGTATCTGAATTATAGCTAATAACTTTATACTTTAATGTCAGCTTTAAATTTTACAAAGGTATCAAATATTTATAAAATTAAAAATATGCTTCTATTTTTTGAGCAACTAAATTTTATGGGCTTTTATTAGGCAGAATGATTTTTACAACAAATAACTGCCACAATCTGTTTTCTTTTCTTTTCTTTTTTTTTTTTTTTTTTGATAATACTTACAAAAAGAAATCACCTAAAATGCATGGAAAATTTTAATTCATAATGAAAATAGTACAATCAATAGTTATAAACAAAAGGTACACTTAGAAGACTTCTGTCTCTGCTAACAATAGAGCATTTGGTATTGAATCTATCCTCACATCAAAAACAACTAAAAAATAATTGGAAAAATATGTAAAAAGTTGTAGACACTGTAAACCATGCATTTTTCACAGAAATAGAACACGAACTGTAAAATTTGTATGGAACCACAAAAGACCTTGAATAGCCAAAACAATCATGAGAAAGAAGAACAAAGTTGGAGGTACCACACTCCCTGATTTCAAAGCTATAATTATCAAAATAGTATGATATTGGCATAGAAAAAGGACACATAGATCAATGCAACAGAATAGAAAGCTCAGAAATAAACCCAGGCTTATATGGTAAATTAATTTACAACAAAGGAGCCAAGAACATACAATGAGGAAAAGACAGCCTCTTCAATAAATGGTGTTGGGAAAACTAGACAGCCACATGAAAAAGAATGAAACTAGACTACAACCTTATACCACACACAAAAGTTAACTAAAATTGAATTAAAGACTTGAATGTAAGGCCTGAAACCATAAAACTCCTAGAAGGAAACATAGATGATAATGTCCTTAACATAGGTTTTAGCCATAATGTTTTGAATCTGACACCAAAAACAAAAGCAGCAAAAAAAAAATAAACAAGTGGGACTATATAAAACTAAAAATCTGCTGCACAGCAAAGGAAATCATGAACAAAATGAAAAGGCAACCTACAAAATGGAGAAAATATTTGTGAATCATATATCCAATAAGGGGTTAATATTCAAAATATATAACAAACTCATACAACTCAATAGCAAAACAACAATCTGCTTTAAAAAATGTACAGAGGACCTGAATAAACATTTTTCCAAAGATATACAGATAGCTAACAGGCACATTAAAAGATGCTCAACATGACCAATCATCAGAGAAATGCAACTCAAAACCGCAATGAGATATCACCTCACACTTGTCAGAATTATAAAAAAGACAACAAATAACAAGTGTTGAAGAGGGTGTGGAGAAAAGGGAACCCTTGAACACTATTGGTGGGAATGTAACTTGGTGCAGCCACCATGAAAAACAGCATTAAGGTTCCTCAAAAAATTAAAAATAGAACTACCATATAATAAAGGATTCCATTTCTGGGCATTTATCCAAAGAAAACAAAAACTGTAATTTAAAAAGATATATGCACATCCATGTTCACTGCAGCATTATTTACAATAGCCAAGATATGGAAACAACCTAAATGTCCACTGTTGGATGAATGGATAAAGAAGATGGAATACTACTTAGCCATGAAAAAGAATGGAATCTTGCCATTTGTAACAACAGGCATGGACCTTGAGGGCATTATGCTAAGGGAAATAAATCAGAGAAAGACAAATACTATATGATTTCACTTACATGTAGAATCTAAAACAACAAAATAAAAAAACAAAGCAAAACAACAACAACAAAACACAATCTCATAGATACAGACAACAGACTGGTAGTTGCCAGAGGGGAGGGGGGTGGGGGTGGGGGTGGGCAAAATGGGTGAAGCAGGTCAAAACTTATTTATTTTATACCTGCAAATTTCCAGGTATAAAATAAATAAGTCATAAGGATGTGAGGTATAGCATGTACTGTAGTGCATATTTGAAAGTTGCTAAGAGAATAAATCTTAAAAATTCTCATCATAAGAAAAAACTTTTGTAACTATGTATGGTAATGGATGGTAACTAGACTTATTGTGGTGATCATTTTGCAATGTACACCAATACGAAATCATTATGTTGTACACCTGAAACTAATATAATGTTATATATCAATTATATCTCAATTTTTTTTAACTATTAAATTATATCATTTCACAGGTGATAGAAAGATCCTCTTCTCCTTAAGTATGTCTCCCACAGTTCTTGAAATGCCACCATTAGGTATCACTTATGATGGGAAACAGGACAAGAATGAAATGTGAATTTAAAGACTGCACATTGTTCTAAATTGTTTTTCATCTAGGTAAAAATAGGATCATGATAAGTACCAACAGGAAAGAATGAATTATGCAAGTATAAGTAGAAAATTCCCCAAAGCAAGATGTCTTATTTCACATATTTTTAAAACTGGTTCCAGTCATATGATAAAGGACCATCACAGACAGTCGCTTTTAATATTTGTAAGAGGAAATTTAGACTCTCAGACAAAGATAAGGATGAACAGTTCAAAGTACTCCCAGGTCAGATTTAATTGTTTAGATTCTCTTACAGGTGAGGCTATTGAAACTTCTTGGCTCCAACTAAAAATTTACCCAAGAATGCAGAATCCAGCATCTCAGAAATAATAGAGGTAGAGGTGAGGTTGTATTTTTTTTTAACCTCTGTTCTGTTTTTTTTTCCTCTCCAGGAAGAACTCTTAAGAACATCTGTAATTACTCAGCAACTGTTCATATTTCTCTTTTCTCATCAGAATGGCCTGGAATGGGGAAAAAACTAGAAGAGAAAGAACCATGTCTGGAACAAAGTGAGCAAGCACACTGAACTTGTGTTGCAACTTATCACACTTTGCCATGGCAGACACTGCTAATCCATCTCTGCAGTGGGTCCTACTGGGCTCCTGTTCAGTGACACAATCTTTATTAACACATTCACCAGGAAGCACCTACACATCAGGGGCGCTGGTGCCCAAGAGATTAAATAATTTTTCTACTTCAGCTCATGTATGAAATTTGACTTAATTATAAAACTGGAATGTATCAAAAGTGTATTCCTATTCTTGGCAATAAAGTTTAATCATCACTGTACTTCCTTCACGTCCACTACCATAAGAAAGCAGAAGTTCATGTGGACCTAAAAGTACCAGCAGTCTTTACCTTGCAATATATTTGTTAATTATTAACAATAACTAACCTGGGGAGAATTTATGCTTTCAAGTGCTGTACCAAGTAATTTCATGGATTATATCAAGTATTACTCACAAGAATATTATGAGAGAGGAAACCTAGAATAAGAGAATTTATAGATGAGGAAACCTAGAAGAAGAGAAATTATTTGACTTCGTGAAAATAATACAGATATTGAGTGGTGGAATCATGATATTAATCTGGCCAGTCTAAGTCCAAAGCTTTCATTCTTAAGATTTTGAGGTTTCATTAACAACTGCTATTTTGAAAATTTGCACCCTGATTATGTTTTTTAAATCTCTCTCTCTCTCTCTCTGTGTATGTGTCTCCTTCTCTCTTTCTCTCATATATAAATACTTCTATAGTTTCTTCAGTTAAAAAAAAAAACACTCTGTACCTGAATTTTATAATTGAGAAACTGGAAAAAAGCAAAACAAAATATAAGACAAAGGACTGTAGAGGTGAAATTCTCCTTTAATGCCTAATCTCAAAAGTGTTATTTTCTAAATAGGATTATGAATGCTGGAACTTTGTTCAATAAAACATTTATTAGGCCAAGGTGACTGAAGCCACACTCATAAAGTGTTCTTCATACAAAACATACTGCACAACAGCTAAATAAAATGGATTGTAAACATGGCTTCCATACAGACAAATTAAACAAGAGACCTGAAAAGATGTGACAAAATAATAGAGTGAAAGAAAACATCATGAAAATACAGAATGGTCTGAACGAAGGCCTTTATCTTTTATTTGTACCTATGAACAAATGAGGCAGGCTTGCTGGGAAGAGATAAATTGTCTTGAAATGAGTGATCCTCAAAGAAAAACAACAATTAATAACTATTAGGCTTTTAGAAGATTTTTATCTTCTGTTTGAACATTTAAACAGAACAAAGTATGGTGAATTTGCCTAGCCCCAAAAGTTACCTCAAATTTCAACTTGAAGTATTTATCATTTACATTAATTCTGAGTCACTGAGGACATTAACTCTGAAAGTGATTGTAAATACTGGATTTATAATTGTTTTTTGGAAACATCAGGTTAAGGAAGAGCAGGAAGAGCTTCAAATGAGCAACATTTGCTTTGATTTTTTTTCAGGGGGTGCTGCGCTCCACAGCATGCAGAATCTTAGTTCCCCCACCAGGGATGGAACCCGTGCCCCCTGCAGTGGAAGCACAGAGTCTTAACCACTGGACCGCCAGGGAAGTCCCTGCTTTGCTTCTTGAAATCAAGATTTTTTAAATTCCACAAATAGGTAAAACAGCTAGAGAGAATTAATTATATTATGAATGATTATTAACCACGGTAGAGAAAAAGAAGAAAATATAAAACATGACTTCATTAGTTGACATATTATCATTTGTTCCAAAATGCCTCCTACTATTTAAAAGAGAAACAACCACATCGGCTTACTGGATATTTTACTATGCTGGCCCTTGTTTTTCAAAACAGCAACAACATAGACACACACAAAGATTTGAGGACAAACATTTAATTTTCATCATTGGCATTAGCAAACTTCAGTGGGGCAGATAATATTAGAAATCGGATACTCCTTATCCATCTGGGAGAAGGGTATCATTTTCCTAGAGGGTAGAAAATGTTTTTAGATCTATTTCTAAAGGCGTAAATGGACAAGCTCACAGCTGTGAGCTCAGATTGATGCAAGAGGTTAAATTCTAAAACCAAAATGATAACCTCTTATTAGAATGGCAGGTCTAAAACAGATAATCATTGAAAAACTTCAGCTTTTTAGAGTAAGCCCTTTCTTTGAATGTGCCCAATATTTAGAGGTTTGATATTTCATTTTTTACCCAATTTGGGGAGAATGTAGAGATATAATACAGACTGATAGAGAAGGGGTAATGCAGAAAGGCTTATTAGAACTTAGAATGCGATGTAACAGCTAGATACATCTGTGAAAACAGTTGTTATATTAACGTCTGAGAGCTCTGCTGCTTTGTATTTTAGGGGTGTAAGTAAGGCCTGTTTTTCTGGATTGAAGTGATCTATGTTAATTTCTTTTCATACCTGTATGCTACTAATCTATTTGGGAATGAACCTTTGGTGGGATGGGACTTAGATTAAAAGAGAGATTTAAGACATAGTTACTACTAATCACCATAAATATCTGCTAAAGGCTTGCAGCTTCTCAAGCACATAAAGTCCAGAGAAACAGCCTTATCAAGAGTATGATGAACTTAGAACTCCATAATAAGATATCTTTTCAGAAAGTAGAAATTTGAGATCACCTAGGACTAGGCAATATCTCGGGAATTTAGAAATCACAAAGGTTGAATGTGGTCAAGATACTGTGTTTCAAAACAATTGTTCACTGCTACACACAGCAGTCCCAAGGCACCTCTACATCTCAGGATACAGTTCTCAGCATTCCTTGCTGAATTGCTTTTCATCTAGATTCTTCTCCTTGGGAGACTAATGCTGGAAGTTTTCCCCAAGCCAAATAGAAAGAAAAGACGTTTTTGCTTTCTGTCATTTGACACACCAACCTCATCCTTCTTTTTAGATATTTTCTCACATGTGTGTTGTCTTCATTCTCTGTGGTATTTTTATCTGGCATTTAAAATTCCCAGCTGCAAACCAGTTTTCTGGAGAAAGTTCAATGCTGTGTCTCTGAATTTCCAATTTATTTTTCTTTCTCTCACAGATATAATTTCGTTATCGAGAGGACAGGAAAGGACATTTGATAATAATATTCATTAAAACAGATTACCTTCTAGATGACAATCTAAATAAAATTAATTTACATGAATACTTAGTTTTATTGCTAAAATATGAATATGAATAGAACAAAGCTTTATTAAGTAAGATGAATGTCATATAATGCAGAATGGTGAAATGCTATTGTAAAGCTGTCTTTTGTTAAAGTCTGAGAAGAGTGTGAAAAAATAAAAACAGATTCATTACAGCTAAGCTGTCTAAGTGATAGCTGCCAGTAGGAGAACTGTAGACACAAGACATCAGATATCTGATGAAGTTACCCAACTGCCCATTTTCTCTTGTAATGTTGATGCCAAAAACATTTTTCCTTTAGTGTAACACTTTGCTTTCCCTTGTATGTGAGAATCTGAGTTATTCTTTTATGATGTCAAGATAGTTATCTGTGTAGTACCTTCTGATGATCGTTTACTTATATTTAGCTTTTCATGTATTTGTGTCTTTAGTCTCTAAACCAAACTATCTCAAAGTTTATAGGCTCTCGAATTTTTTTCTTTATTTTAATCTCCCTTACCACCTAGGAAGGTGGCTTGCACATCACAGCTTCTGATATTTTTGTTTGGTGTTTGAGGACATGTTTTGCATTACCAGGATAAATGTATTTCCTCTACTAAATGCTACTTCTTGATTAAATGTTCCTGTATTCATACATTTTTAACACTGCCTATTCTATGAAACCCTAACATTTCAGAACAAACTGGTATTTTGTCCTATCAGGTTAAATTTAGTTGTCTAGAGTCTAAACTCTGGGATTTACCCCCAAATTTAGTAATCCTTTACTTCCGTTTGCTGTGAAGACATCTGATGAAAATAATATCAGGGCTCTCTAGACTGTATATTTAAAAGGATTTGGCTAGGATAACAAAATTTCACCTTTCTAAATAAAATTATAAGTACTACATTCATCTTTGGCCTTAGTATCCTTTCATTGATTTAATTGTTTTTGAAAACCATTTTAGACTTTGTGATGATTTCCCTAATGGATATTCACCCATTCTTAAACTTCTGAACAAAAAGTGTAACCTGGTGTCCCTCAATTCAAAGTAACCTGGTAGTCCTAAGAGTATTACTAATTTTCAATTCACAAAACTCAGGCTGTAGTATTATCCCTACTGAGGCTTTATCAACTTGTCAGATCAAGTGAGCACTTAATTTGTAAAGCAGAATAACAAATTCCTTTATATAACCATCTAACAAGAATTATCACCATTCTATATAATATAATGGGCTCTTGACTTTGTTCACCACATCTGGTAATGATAACCTGGAAATATATCCTCTGGTAAAATTAGTTCAAAATGATATCTGGATAGTGTCAATGAAATCAAGTCTTTATAAAGTAGGCTGGGTCACAAGGCAGAATAGTATATTGATCTCGAAGCCTATATATTATTTTAATTTTTGCTATTTCATAGTTGAATAATCTATACATGCAATAAATTGATTGTTCAAAGAGCAACTTTATTTTTGGTCCTCACAAGAAATTATTTCCTACAAATGTGTAATCTTCCAAGGGACTCATTTTCTGAATGGTGGTTTACTTTTATATCTTGAGCATTTATCCTAAGCATGCATTTTCTCCACTCCCTTGCATTTCTGTGAGAAATACAGCCAAGTGACCTGCTTGGTTTTTATTTCCATTTTTGAGTTCTAAGTAAATACAGTATTCACAAAATAAAGGTAACTTACTTGATAGCTCTATCAAAATATGGGAAGAGGAAAGTCCTCAAATCCATTTCCAACAATGTCCACCCAGTCCTGATTAGTTTTGGAGACTGACTTACCTACAGGGTCAGGTCAAACCCAGAATGTGTAGCTTTTAGGAGCAACAAAGACGAGAGACAGCAGGAAAGAGGGCATGGGTCTAGCAAAATTATATTGATTACTGAATGAATCATGGATCATTAGTTAATAATCTGTTTTTTGAAGCAAAAGTTAGTAATGATTTAAATATGAATTATAAAAATTGGGTATTGAAATGTAATCAGCACAAATCTGATTAGTTTGAAAGGTCAAAGCCTTTCAAACCTGGAAGTGGCTTAAAGTTAGTATAACAGAGTACTTTTCTAGAAATTAAGACAGCTTCTATTAAAGAAACATGCTTCCAGAACAAAAACAGAAAAAAACAGACAACTCTTAAAAAAACTATAAGTATAAAAGTTGAAGGATAAATACCTTCTAATTTTTGAAGATTGGCCTGAAGCCTCATGTCTCCCATTAAAATCTATGTTCTTCAGTGTTCATAAGTGAATCTCGAAGGTCACCAAATTACAACTTGCAAGAAAGAGATAGGGTCTCCTAGGACAAAGAATTAAAGTTGCAACAAGCTCTGCCTTTCCTAATAAAGGTACTCTCAGTCCATCCCATCTCCACTGGCCATGCCAACACATATCCAGAGGCCAATTCCGTTGTTTGTAAGAAAAAGAATATAAATAATGATAGGAAACTTAGGAGTTATTTTAATGTTAGACTTTGCAAAATCTAGTAAAATCCTCTCTAGGTCCATTTTGATACAGACCTTACTTGACTACTATAGCATGGTGAACACTTTGTGGTCAATCAAATATTCTGAAATTTTAATGAACAAATGGTCTCTGTCTTAACTACAGGAACACAGAAAGCATTACTATGAAAGAGACTGAAGATAGGGAAGAGGTCTAGGTCTTGCATAGCCACACTGCAATTACAGGATCTATAACTGATGACTTGTGACTTGTAGACCATTATCTTTTAATTCTTATTTAAATAAAAATTTGTTCAGTGTTTGAGAAAATGAGATACCATGCTAAGCGGTATCACATGTAAATAAGAAATGGATCAGAAATGTTAAAGCTGGAAATACAACACATTAGTGCATTAAGTGAAAGAGACAGAACAATGTAGAAGTGGAAAAATAGAGAAAAAAGAGATGTAACAAGGTTTACACAAGTAAAACTGAATATATTTACTCATTTCAGGAATACTGAATTTCAAAATCTTCTGGAGTATTACTTTTACATATAGTATCAACTGTTTTTCTGGTCCCTGGGTCAGTTTTTAAAGCTTCAGAGCCATTCGACTCATGACTGAGTAGAGAATCATAGCAGCTTTAAGGACCAATGTCTCCTTTCTAAACTTATGTAGCCAAGAGTCTCTCCACGTGATGTGCAACCTGAAAGCAGTCCTGACTCAGGGCATGCAGGAAATGGACAACTAAGTTATTCGACTTAAGCAGTATCACAATGACTGATTATTCCAATATATCTTATGCATATGTATACTTGTGAAAGGATGACTTAAACACCTCCATTTTTCTACTTTGTACTACTCTCTGCTCCTAGTTTTGACATCTGTAAGCTATCCCCTGATGATTCATTCAGCTCCCTCACATAAACACCAAAGAATTGCCCTTTTTGACTATACTTCATTTATGAAACTTACTGAATTTTGTTCTTCGTCATATACAGTAATCCCATGTTCCATTCCTAAAAGATTTCTCCATAGAAAACACCTAATCTTTAAATCAATGAGAATATATAAGCATTGCCTCACAAAGATTGTTTCCTCTAGGAAATGCAAAATTATAATGTAGAAATAGGACATTTTGACAAACCATTAAAATCCACTCAATAAATATCTTAGGCAACAGGGCTCTTTAGAAGCCATTACATCACACTATCTAATAATCTTCCTATATAATACTCATGCTGCTTACCTACCCCACAATTAAATCAAATTCTTAACATGAAAATCACTCCCTACAAATCATTTTGAGAGTACAGCTTAAAAATAACAATCTATTACAGAAACATCATTAACAAAAGATATTTATATCCCATGATCTTAATACATACCATGATCTTAATTTTTTCCTAAATGTTTAATTTTTTAAATTTGTCATTAAATTGCATCCCAGAAATACAAGGATTTAAAAATAAGGCTTCAAGCAGGCTATCAAAACTCTGGGAAATAATATAGTATATATGTAGTAATCTTCAGTGAGGAAACTATGGAAAAGAGAGTGAAAGTAGCTTGTTCCAATTTAACTAAAAACTAAATACTTGAATGTCCCTCCACACTTATTCAAAAGTACTATAAACTCTAGGCCTCAGTATTAAAACATGGCTTTGATTTGCCACTTTCTACTTTTTCCCCAATCTCTCTCCATTCCACTCCCTTACAGTCAGTTAATGTTATTGAATGTTTTCAATTTTAAAGTAGAAATGTAGTTTGAAAATATAATAATGAAATACCCTACAAGCACTGCAAAAATCAACCAAGGAACCAAAATTAAATTGAGTTTTTCTACACATTGCCACTAAAAAATTTGTATCAAAATTTAAAAAAAAAAAAACTCCTTATGATGCACAACAGAAAATGGAATCCATACTTTTTGGGAAAATACATTAGCTCCCTCTGTAATGGGCAAGCACAGTCCATAAGCTAAGCTATAGCTTTGATTCTAAAAAGGAATGCCTGAGTGTTTATACCTGGGAAGTATATAAAATTAGGAGAAAAAAATGTGTTTTCATTTTAGTATTTTTCTAGCACATGAGTACAATTTATATATTTGTTATTTCCACAGTTATTAGTCTGTACATCACTTCTACCCAAGAAAAAAGTAAATTAAAATGTTAAACATATGAATGACCAGCACAGTATAGGCACATTCTCTATATGACAAGCTATTTACCCATATTTCACTAATCTATGTGTTTTCTATACTGTGTCTTAAAGAAAAGATGTTTTATATTATATATTTCATCAAGTTAGTGTTATTTAATGTCTTTTAAAGAAAAAGAAAATCTTAACATATAATATTTAGAAACAAAGAGGTATCTAGTGAAATCCTGTTTTCCATATAATTTTTTAGTTAAGAAATAAGTTATAGTGAACTAGGTAAAAGTAAATAGTAATTGATAAAGTGTACATATGAGACTTAAAAAAATCCTTAAGAAGATAGTTGGGGAGAGAAAAAGCAAAAGCAAAATGGGGAAGTGCTATCAATCCAGGCTGGCATCATACTTTTAGGAGAAAAAATGTACAGGTGATCGCTGATGGCTGCAATTAATCTGTAATCATTGTCTATTACTTGTAATGGATTTGTATCTCCTCAAAATTAATCTTTAAAAATACTGATTGTAGGCATTTAGAAGTCTTTTAGTGAAGGGACAAAGTCAGAGAACAAATGAAAAAACATGAACTTCATTATTCATCAGCCCTCTCACCTTTCTCTGCAACTACTTATTCAACTCTCCACCCTTCATATTTTCATCATCCTGCAATGTGTCCAAAATTCATAAAGCTCTCCACAATGCCCTCTTCTTCTTCTTATGACAGCAATAGTGATATACACCCTTTGTTATAATTTGCTTGTTTCTCTGGCTATACTGAACACGTAACTGTGAGACATTCATGATGCTAAGGGATTTAAACCCAAGAGTGCGCAAGACTTAAGTCTTAGTAGGATTTAAATCCAAGCATAAGAGGTATTTCAACCATCCTAATGTTACAATGTCAAACTTGAAAACAAAAAGTTATCACCACTTACTTAGCTATTGGATCTATGAAAATGTTATGTCCCCTTGAGCCTTTGATTGTGACTTTGTTTGAAAAAAAGAGCATCCTAGATTAGGGTGTGCCCTAAACCAACAACACGTTTTCTTATAGAAATGAGAGAAAACACACAAAGGAGAAGGCCACATGAAGACAGAGGCAGAGACTGGTGTGATGCTGCCACAAGACAAGGAACACCTGGATCCATGAGGAGCTAGAAGAGGCAACAAGGAAGTGCAGCCCTGCCCATGTGACTTCAGACTTCTGACTCCAGAACAATAAGAGAACACATTTCTGATATATTAAGCTACCAATTTTATCATAACTTGTTATGGAAGCCCTAAGAAGCTAATATACAACATACCTCCATTATGAAGTAAACAGAACTAAAGCAAGTATTTGGCACATTTGGCAAGTGGGATCACGTATGTCACTGTGCTTTGAGAGCCATCAACATAAAACTAATCTAGATAGTGAATAGCTAGTGTTTTGGTGAGAGAAAATTGTGGCCTGGACATTTGTTTGGGGAGTGGAAATAGAGAGAAACCTGATAAATACTTAGGAGGCAGAAGTATCAGGATATGATGATTACTGGGATGCCCAAGTTTGAGGAAGAAGGAGGTATCAAGAATGACTCTCAGGTGTCTGTATTGATGAAAGTTAGATATATTTAAATTATACATCCACTACTCAATGTGTACATGACAAATCAATGTTACACCAAAGAGTAAATTGTGTGGTGGCAGGTAATATGCCATACTCCATAAAACATCAAGTTTAGAGAACTTTTAAAGAAAACAGGAATAGCAGTTATGCTTTGGACCATTTGGCTGAACAGTTGCATTTTTTTTTTTAATTTTATTTATTTATTTATTTATTTATGGCTGTTTTGGGTCTTCGTTTCTGTGCGAGGGCTTTCTCTAGTTGCGGCAAGCGGGGGCCACTCTTCATCGCGGTGCGCGGGCCTCTCACTATCGTGGCCTCTCTTGTTGCGGAGCACAGGCTCCAGACGCGCAGGCTCAGCAATTGTGGCTCACGGGCCTAGTCGCTCCGCGGCACGTGGGATCTTCCCAGACCAGGGCTCGAACCCGTGTCCCCTGCATTGGCAGGCAGATTCTCAACCACTGCGCCACCAGGGAAGCCCCAGTTGCATATTTAACATCACCTTTGATTTCCTCAGAAACGTTGCTTTAGCTCTGGAGCAATGGTCTGAACACAGATGTTTTATTTAACATTTGAAAATCCCATTGTATTTTATCATTTTTGTGTGGCTGAAATTTTAAGAATTTATATTGTTAATGTAAATGTTATTCCTCTTCACTGAGTAGGATCTTTGCTCATTCCTAATGTTTAATGCATTATTGCACGACAGAACATATTTAAATAATGCTCTGCATCTGACCCTTGTTTCAGAACAGCGCAGAGGTAAATCAAAGGCTCCTTGTTGTAAGCACTACAGAAAGCATTGAAAAAGAGTGAAATAAAGCTTAAAATTAGGCTCCTACTAAGGAGATTTAGATATAATCTAGTTAATAATCATACAGCAGCATCAGTTTGCTAAGCTAGTCAAGAACCCTGCAGGTGTAGAGTATGAATGAAGGTTAGCTCCCGGGAAAGCACTTGATGACAACAGCTGTACTTCTCCGACCTGATCTAATCATTAAAGAAGAAAAAGAAAAAAATAATGATGTGAAGCCTTACAATGCAAGCTTAGAAAAACAAAACAAAGTTGGACAGCATTCCCTTAGAGAATTAATAGGATAGAAAAAACTGTTCCACTTTTCCCAGTTACTATTTTTAATTCTGAGTCTACTCTGACTCTGCTCTCCTTCTACATATTCATTTTACCTCCCACTTGCTTCCTTCAGAAATTCACCGATGCTTCACAAAAGTGAAGTTAGTTGTATTGTCTATTTACTTATCCCGAAGAAATCACTTGCAGGTTTTTATTGTTATTATCAGTTTAATTGTCTTTTTTTTCTAAAGTGAAAGTATCCTTAAGGCTTCACTCCTCTATTCCCAATTCCTAACACAATACCTGGTGTTTATTGGCCACTCAATAGGTATCTGCTAATTTGAAGTAAAGGCAATTCCCTTCTCATTCCATGAGATGGTCAGCTTCCATTCTTTTGTTCTTTATACCTCTAGTTCATCCTGAATATATTCTTAGAACTACCCAGGTTCATAGTGACTTAGTTGTCCACCAGCCTCTTAGAATTATAGCAACTACTGATCTTAGATTTTCCAAGACAATCCTAATTTTATTTAAGTTTACTACTTATGTAAATAAACTAACAAATGTGTTGCTTCATCTTTATTTGCTATTGCATTACACAAAAATGACTGACCAGATTTTATTAAATCTATTTGACTCTCAGATCAAATTAAACTAAGGGTCCAGTCAGAAACATCATATTAATCAGTAGTCAAATACTGCAGCATTTAACCTGAATGAAAGACAGAGACAAGAAACTGGAGTTTAAAGGAGGGATTGGTAGTCAGAGAAGAATGTAAACCAAGAAATAAAATATTTGGAACAAAGGGGAGTCTGAGAAATTGAACCCAAATATGCAAGACTGATGTGGGTGTGTGGTTATATGTACTCCAACCGGATCTGAATGTTAGTACAAGGCATAAGGCACTTTCAGATAATAGTATGATTACACAAGTTCTTAGAACAGTACCAGATTTAACTCTGTTTTACCTCCGTCTATAGCTGCTCTGTCCAATATAGTAATCACTAGCCACACATGGCTATTGAGCACTTAAACTATGAGTAGTATGAACTGAGATGTACTATAAGTGTAGAATATGTATATATTTTGAGGACTTGGTACTAAAAAATAATTCATAATGCTGCATTAATAATTTTATACTGCCAATGTGTTTGATAGATAATATTTTAGATACATATTTAATTTCTAATATAGCTACAAGAAAATTTTCAATTAAATGTCTAGCTGGTATTATATTTCTATTTGACAACACTAGATCAGAGAGCAGCTCAATCTTCCAAAATAACTTTTTCCCTAAGTAATCCATTTGATTTCAGATGTACTTAACACAAATATCATTAAGAACATAAAGATGTATGCATTATAATAATGGCTTCATATAAATTATATTTTAACAAAACTGGAGGAAAGATATACATTTTTATTTGAAACAGGCCTATTTTACCAAAAATTCCCCTAACAATTGCATACAAATTAAAAATTAGACATTTTATAATGGCTCTTAGAACAAATAATATTAGTTATATACTACAATTTTCTTTTTTTTTTTTCATCAGTTGGAAATATTTTATCCAGAGTGGGGATATATGTATACTACAGTTTTAATTACTAAAATCAAAGAATTCAACATAATAAAATTTCTGAGTAAAGTTTTGTTAAACAGAAGTGAAAGGAGAGAAAGTTCCGTAGTGAAACATAAAAACCCTGAGAGAGCCAAATTCAGAAATGTAATATTTCAATAAAGCGAAGAATAACTTAATGCAAATATTGTATGTAATTCAATCTAGGTATGAACAATTTAGGCCTCAAAGAAGAAAACTCTCATTAGTTTTAGTTGAATTCACTGTGAGTGATATGGTTCATTTGATCTTGAAAAACATAATATAATACAAGTTTGAAACCCATGAAAATTAATTTGGGAAAAATCCTTTTAAGAGGATGTTTCATGTTTTTACATAGTCATGCTTGATGTGTTTTGGGGTTAAGGTAAAAATATTCTGCTTCTCTTGGTTTATGGCAAACTTCCTCATTACCATTTTCTTTCTGTAACATAGTCTCTCACATCCTTGGAAAAACATAACAGGTTGATTTTGTTTTAGTATGATAGCCATCAGTTTCATAATTTGATTAAATATTCACATGCAAATGGCCAAAGTTTTCCATAACTAGGTATAAATATGAGTGAACATCTGAACGAAACATAACAAAATGACACAGGTAAATGAAAACATATGTTAATAAAGAGGGCTAATATCAAGAATATTCCATTTAAATATGAGTCTTTTCTATATTAAGCAAATTTGTTATTTAAAAATAAATATATAAATAGCAAAAAAGACAATTTTCCCCTACGGTCAAGAGGTAAATTCAGATGTAATTATCTGACATAGAAATTGATTTTTTAGGCTACTAAGGCCCCTATCATTACACTAATAAATGACTTTCACATAAATTTCTCAAATGACATTTAAATACAATTAATTAAAATTAAAATACAGTTCATTTGTAAAACTGCTTTATATTGTGCTTTAGGGGGACATGATAATTACTATATTTATCCAGAACTTATTTTCTATAGAAGTAATGAATAAGTAGATATTAAAGATGCATTTTTACATAAGCCACACGCTTAACTTTGAGGAAAATGTGAGTTTCCTTGGCAGAAGTATGCATTGGAATAAATCAGGACCAGGATCAGGGTTAGAGGAAGTGACTGTCCCCAGAATAGCTGTAATCCCAGAAGTAAGCAGCAGGACATGTTTATGCATAATATGGGTTGATGCTAATATCCAAAACAGCAGATCTGGTAGCTAGGTACTCCACATTATTGTCAATATTTGTAATCAGGAAGATGGGCCAGTCTTTGTCTCTGGGTCCTGAACCCAGTGTAAAGTCCATAGCCAACAGCAAACAAACAGCAACAAACTATGATCTCCATGAGACCAGATGCTTTAGCAGAACTTTTTGCCATGATTTATTTTAGAGCAGGATTGCATTTTGTTTTGAGTATTAGTAACATTAAAAACTGAAAGTCAAGGGAGGGGCAAGATGGCGGAAGAGTAAGACGCGGAGATCACCTTCCTTCCCACAGATACAGTAGAAATACATCTACACGTGGAACTGCTCCTACAGAACACCCACTGAACGCTGGCAGAAAAAGTCAGGCCTCCCAAAAGGCAAGAAACTCCCCACGTACTTGGGTAAGGCAAAAGAAAAAAGAAATAACAGAGACAAAAGAATAGGGACGGGACCTGCACCAGTGAGAGGGAGCCATGAAGGAGGAAAGGTTTCCACACACTAGGAAGCCCCTTCGCGGGCGGAGACTGCAGGTGGCGGAGGGGGGAAGCTTCGGGGCCACGGAGGAGAGCACAGCCACAGGGGTGCGGAGGGCAAAGCTGAGAGACTCCCGCACAGAGGATCCGCGCCGAGCAGCACTCACCAGCCTGAGAGGCTTGTCTGCTCACCCGCCGGGGCGGGCGGGGCTGGGAGCTGAGGCTCCGGCTTTGGTGCTAGCCGGGAGGGAGTCCGGGAAAAAGTCTGCAGCTGCCGAAGAGGCAAGAGACTTTTTCTTGCCGCTTTGTTTTGCGGCGCGCAAGGAGCGGGGATTCAGAGCGCCGCCTAAACGAACTCCAGAGACGGGCGCAAGCCGCAGCTATCAGCGCGGACCCCAGAGGTGGGCGCGAGCCGCAGCTATCAGCGCGGATCCCACAGCAACAGGGGCGCAGAGGGAAAAACGGAGAGATTCCCGCACAGAGGCTCAGCGCCGAGCAGCTCTCACCAGCCCGAGAGGCTTGTCTGCTCACCCGCCCAGGCGGGCGGGGGCTGGGAGCTGAGGCTCGGGCTTCGGTGCTAGCCAGGAGGGAGTCCGGGAAAAGGTCTGCAGCTGCCGGAAGAGGCAAGAGACTTTTTCTTGCCGCTTTGTTTCGCGGCGCGCAAGGAGAGGGGATTCAGAGCGCCGCCTAAACGAAGTCCAGAAACGGGCGTGAGCCGCGGCTATCAGCGCGGACCCCAGAGGCGGGCGCGAGCCACGGCTAACAGCGCGGACCCCAGAGACAGGCCCGAGCCGGGGTTATCAGCGCGGACCACAGAGACGGGCAGGAGACACTAAGGCTGCTGCTGCCGCCACCAAGAAGCCTGTGTGCGAGCGCAGGTCACTCTCCACACCGCCCCTCCTGGGAGCCTGTGCAGCCCGCCACGGCCAGGGTCCCGTGATCCAGGGACAACTTCCCCGGGAGAACGCACGGCAAGCCTCAGGCTGCTGCAACTTCACACTGGCCTCTGCCGCTGCAGGCTCGCCCCGCCTCTGTACCGCTCCCTCCCCCCAGCCTGAGTGAGCGAGAGCCCCCGAAGCAGCTGCTCCTTTAACCCCGTTCTGTCTGGGCGGGGAACAGACGCCCTCAGGCGACCTACATGCAGAGGCAGGTCCAAATCCAAAGCTGAACCCCGGGAGCTGTACGAACAGAGAAGAGAAAGGGAAATCTCTCCCAGCAGCCTCAGAAGCAGCGGATTAAAGCTGCACAAACAACTTGATGTGCCTGCATCTGTTGAATACCTGAATAGACAACGAGTCAACCCAAATTCAAGAGGTGGACTTTGGGAGCAGGATATATTAATTTTTCCCCTTTTCCTTTTTTTGTGAGTGTATAGGTGTATGCTTCTGGGTGAGATTTTATCTGTATAGCTTTGCTTTCACCATTAGTCCTAGGGTTAGGTCTGTCCAGGTTTTTTTGTTTTTGTTTTTTTTTTTAACTTAAAAAAAATTTTTCCTAATAAATGTTTTCTTAATAATTTTTTCCTTATTTTCTATTTTTAGAAATTAAAAAAAAAAATTTTAAGTTTCTTCATATTTTTTATTTTAAAAAATTAAAAAAATTTTTTCTTAATAAATTTTTTTCTTAATTTTTTTTCTTATTTTTTATTATAATAGCTTTATTTTATTTTATTTTATCCTCTTTCTTTCTATTTTTTTCTCCCTTTTATTCTGAGCCGTGTGGATGAAAGGCTCTTGGTGCTCCAGCCAGGCATCAGGGCTGTGCCTCTGAGGTGGGAGAGCCAACTTCAGGACACTGGTCCACAAGAGACCTCCCAGCTCCACGTAATACCAAACGGTGAAAATCTCTCAGAGATCTCCATCTCAACATCAAGACCCAGCATCACTCAATGACCAGGAAGCTACAGTGCTGAACACCCTATGCCAAACAACTAGCAAGACAGGAACACAGCCCCATCCATTAGCAGAGAGGCTGCCTAAAATCATAATAAGGCCACAGACACCCCAAAACACACCACCAGACGTGGACGTGCCCACCAGAAAGACAAGATCCAACCTCATCCACCAGAACTCAGGCACTAGTCCCCTCCACCAGGAAGCCTACACAACCCACCGAACCAACCTTAGCCACTGGGAACAGATACCAAAAACAACGGGAACTACGAACCTGCAGCCTGTGAAAAGGAGAGCCCAAACACAGTAAGATAAGCAAAATGAGAAGACAGAAAACCACACAGCAGGTGAAGGAGCAGGGTCAAAACACACCAGACCTAACAAATGAAGAGGAAATAGGCAGTCTACCTGAAAAAGAATTCAGAATAATGATAGTAAAGATGATCCAAAATCTTGGAAATAGAATAGACAAAATGCAAGAAACATTTAACAAGGATGTAGAAGAACTAAAGAGGAATCAAGCAACGATGAAAAACACAATAAATGAAATTACAAATACTCTAGACAGGATCAATAGCAGAATAACTGAGGCAGAAGAACGGATAAGTGACCTGGAAGGTAAAATAGTGGAAATAACTACTGCAGAACAGAATAAAGAAAAAAGAATGAAAAGAACTGAGGACAGTCTCAGAGACTTCTGGGACAACATTAAACTCACCAACATTCGAATTATAGGGGTCCGAGAAGAAGAAGAGAAAAAGAAAGGGACTGAGAAAATATTTGAAGAGATTATAGTTGAAAACTTCCCTAATATGGGAAAGGAAATAGTTAATCAAGTCCTGGAAGCACAGAGAGTCCCATACAGGATAAATCCAAGGAGAAACATGCCAAGACACATATTAATCAAACTATCAAAAATTAAATATAAAGAAAACATATTAAAAGCTGCAAGGGAAAAACAACAAATAACACACAAGGGAATCCCCATAAGGTTAACAGCTGATCTTTCAGCAGAAACTCTGCAAGCCAGAAGGGAGTGGCAGGATATACTTAAAGTCATGAAGGAGAAAAACCTACAACCAAGGTTACTCTACCCAGCAAGGATCTCATTCAGATTTGATGGAGAAATTAAAACCTTTACAGACAAGCAAAAGCTGAGAGAGTTCAGCACCACCAAACCAGCTTTACAACAAATGCTAAAGGAACTTCTCTAGGCAAGAAACACAAGAGAAGGAAAACACCTACAATAACAAACACAAAATATCTAAGAAAATGGGAATAGGAATATACATATCGATAATTACCTTAAATGTAAATGGATTAAATGCTCCCACCAAAAGACACAGACTGGCTGAATGGATACAAAAGCAAGATCCATATATATGCTGTCTACAAGAGACCCACTTCAGACCTAGAGACACATACAGACTGAAAGTGAAGGGATGGAAAAAGATATTCCATGCAAATGGAAATCAAAAGAAAGCTGGAGTAGCAATTCTCATATCAGACAAAATAGACTTTAAAATAAAGACTATTACAAGAGACAAAGAAGGACACTATATAATGATCAAGGGATCGATCCAAGAGGAAAGTATAACAATTGTAAATATTTATGCACCCAACATAGGAGCACCTCAATACATAAGGCAAATACTAACAGCCATAAAAGGGGAAATCGACAGCAACACAATCATAGTAGGGGACTTTAACACCCCACTTTCACCAATGGACAGATCATCCAAAATGAAAATAAATAAGGAAACACAAGCTTTAAATGATACATTAAACAAGATGGACTTAATTGATATTTATAGGACATTCCACCCAAAAACAACAGAATACACATTTTTCTCAAGTGCTCATGGAACATTCTCCAGGATAGATCATATCTTGGGTCACAAATCAAGCCTTGGTAAATTTAAGAAAATTGAAATCGTATCAAGTACCTTTTCCAACCACAACGCTATGAGACTAGATATCAATTACAGGAAAAGATCTGTAAAAAATACAAACACATGGAGGCTACACAATACACTACTTAATAACGAAGTGATCACTGAAGAAATCAAAGGGGAAATCAAAAAATACCTAGAAACAAATGACAATGGAGACACGAAGACCCAAAACCTATGGGATGCAGCAAAAGAGTGCTAAGAGGGAAGTTTATAGCAATACAAGCCTACCTCAAGAAACAGGAAACATCTCGAATAAACAACCTAACCTTGCACCTAAAGCAATTAGAGAAAGAAGAGCAAAAAAATCCCAAAGCTAGCAGAAGGAAAGAAATCATAAAGATCAGATCAGAAATAAATGAAAAAGAAATGAAGGAAACAATAGCAAAAATCAATGACACTAAAAGCTGGTTCTTCGAGAAGATAAACAAAATTGATAAACCATTAGCCTGACTCATCAAGAGAAAAAGGGAGAAGACTCAAATCAATAGAATTAGAAATGAAAAAGGAGAAGTAACCACTGACACTGCAGAAATACAAAGGATCATGAGAGATTACTACAAGCAACTCTATGCCAATAAAATGGACAATCTGGAAGAAATGGACAGATTCTTAGAAATGCACAACCTACCGAGACTGAACCAGGAAGAAATAGAAAATATGAACAGACCAATCACAAGCACTGAAATTGAAACTGTGATTAAAAATCTTCCAACAAACAAAAGCCCAGGACCAGATGGCTTCACAGGTGAATTCTACCAAACATTTAGAGAAGAGCTAACACCTATCCTTCTCAAACTCTTCCAAAATATTGCAGAGGGAGGAACACTCCCAAACTCATTCTACGAGGCCACCATCACCCTGATACCAAAACCAGACAAAGATGTCACAAAGAAAGAAAACTACAGGCCAATATCACTGATGAACATAGATGCAAAAATCCTCAACAAAATACTAGCAAACAGAATCCAACAGCACATTAAAAGGATTATACACCATGATCAAGTGGGGTTTATTCCAGGAATGCAAGGATTCTTCAATATACGCAAATCAATCAACGTGATACATCATATTAACAAATTGAAGGAGAAAAACCATATGATCATCTCAATAGATGCAGAGAAAGCTTTCGACAAAATTCAACACCCATTTATGATAAAAGCCCTGCAGAAAGTAGGCATAGAGGGAACTTTCCTCAACAGAATAAAGGCCATATATGACAAACCCACAGCCACATTGTCCTCAATGGTGAAAAACTGAAACCATTTCCACTAAGATCAGGAACAAGACAAGGTTGCCCACTCTCACCACTATTATTCAACATAGTTTTGGAAGTGTTAGCCACAGCAATCAGAGAAGAAAGAGAAATAAAAGGAATCCAAATCAGAAAAGAGGAAGTAAAGCTGTCACTGTTTGCAGATGACATGATACTATACATAGAGAATCCTATAACTGCCACCAGAAAACTACTAGAGCTAATCAATGAATTTGGTAAAGTAGCAGCATACAAAATTAATGCACAGAAATCTCTTGCATTCCTATATACTAATGATGAAAAATCTGAAAGTGAAATTAAGAAAACACTCCCGTTTACTATTGCAACAAAAAGAATAAAATATCTAGGAATAAACCTACCTAAGGAGACAAAAGACCTGTATGCAGAAAATTACAGGACACTGATGAAAGAAATTAAAGATGATACAAACAGATGGAGAGATATACCATGTTCTTGGATTGGAAGAATCAACATGGTGAAAATGACTATGCTACCCAAAGCAATCTACAGATTCAATGCAATCCCTATCAAACTACCACAGGCATTTTTCACAGAACTAGAACAAAAAATTTCACAATTTGTATGGAGACACAAAAGACCCCGATAGCCAAAGCAATCTTGAGAACGAAAAATGGAGCTGGAGGAATCAGGATCCCTGACTTCAGACTATATTACAAAGCTACAGTAATCAAGACAGTTTGGTACTGGCACAAAAACAGAAATATAGATCAATGGAACAGGATAGAAATCCCAGAGATAAACCCACGCATATATGGTCACCTTATCTTTGATAAAGGAGGCAAGCATATACAGTGGAGAAAAGACAGCCTCTTCAATAAGTGGTGCTGGGAAAATTGGACAGGTACATGTAAAAGTATGAAATTAGAACACTCCCTGACACCATGCACAAAAATAAACTCAAAATGGATTAAAGACCTAAGTGTAAAGCCAGACACTATCAAACTCTTAGAGGAAAACATAGGCAGAACACTCTATGACATACATCACAGCAAGATCCTTTTTGACCCAGCTCCTAGAGAAATGGAAATAAGAACACAAATAAACAAATGGGACCTAATGAAACTTAAAAGCTTTTGCACAGCAAAGGAAACCATAAACAAGACCAAAAGACAACCCTCAGAATGGGAGAAAATATTTGCAAATGAAGAAACTGACAAAGGATTAATCTCCAAGATTTACAAGCAGCTCATGCAGCTCAATAAAAAAAAAAACAAACAACCCAATCCAAAAATGGGCAGAAGACCTAAATAGACATTTCTCCAAAGAAGATATACAGATGGCCTACAGACACATGAAAGAATGCTCAACATCATTAATCATTAGAGAAATGCAAATCAAAACTACAATGAGATATCATCTCACACCGGTCAGAATGGCCATCATCAAAAAATCTACAAACAATAAATGCTGAAGAGGGTGTGGAGAAAAGGGAACACTCTTGCACTGTTGGTGGGAATGTAAATTGATACAGCCACTATGGAGAACAGTATGGAGGTTCCTTAAAAAACTAAAAATAGAAGTTCCATACGACCCAGCAATCCCACTACTGGGCATATATCCTGAGAAAACCATAATTCATAAAGAGTCATGTACCAAAATGTTCATTGCAGCTCTATTTACAATAGCCAGGACATGGAAGCAACCTAAGTGTCCATCATCGGATGAATGGATAAAGAAGATGTGGCACATATATACAAAGGAATATTACTCAGCCATAAAAAGAAATGAAATGGAGGTATTTGTAATGAGGTGGATGGAGTTAGAGTCTGTCATACAGAGTGAAGTAAGTCAGAAAGAGAAAAACAAATACAGTATGCTAACACATATATATGGAATCTAAGGAAAAAAAAAAAAAAAGGTCATGAAGAACCTAGTGGCAAGATGGGAATAAAGACACAGACCTACTAAAGAATGGACTTGAGGATATGGGGAGGGGGTGGGGTGAGATGTGACAGGGTGAGAGAGTGTCATGGACATATATACACTACCAAATGTAAAATAGATAGCTAGTGGGAAGCAGCTGCATAGCACAGGGAGATCAGCTCAGTGCTTTTTGACCGCCTGGGGGGGTGGGATGGGGAGGGTGGGAGGGAGGGAGATGCAGGAGGGAGGAGATATGGGAACGTGTGTATATGTGTAGCTGATTCACTTTGTTATAAAGCAGAAACTAACACACCATTGTGAAGCAATTATACTTCAAAAAAGATGTTTAAAAAAAAAAAAAAAGAAAGAAAGAGAATAAAGGGCACTGAAAATGATAAAAAAAAAACAAAAACAAAAACTGAAAGTCAGCTCAACCCAAGATTATCCAAAGAGAGTATTCAACCTTCAACTAATTTCTTTACCAATTCTCAGAAAGTTCTGGATTCAGCCTTCTGAATTCACTTGCAGAGATTCCTTAGTGAAGTTCATTGGCCGGAAGTTAGAAAACGTGGATTGAAATATAACTGTCATCACTTCTTGATCCTCATTTCCCTCATAGAGAATTAAAAGATAACACTGACGTGTATATATATCAAGAGGGTTTATAAGGGCTATATGAAAAAATTATGCAAAATCGCTTTGTCTAGGCAATTTTTTACAAATCTGCAATATTTTTCATTACTACTATTGTTGCGACTATGATAATGGTGATTTTGCTGCTAGACACCAGCTAATAAACCTGTCAATATAAATAACTAATTTTGCATGAATTTAAATAAATGCTTTATTCTATGATAACTTTTTTTAATCTTTTACTTTTAAGTAATAAGTTACCTATTTACTTGTCATAGTGTTTGTGTGGAGTAGGGGAGAAAAGGTGGTTTGCTTGGTGACCTTAAAAAGAGAACACAGATATCTCCTCCACAACTTTTTTAGTGTCCAGAGCCCACCCATGGGATTCAGTCTGCCTATTAATGGCTGCTTTCAGAGTAAAGCCCTGACAATTTGATTAATGAAAAATGTTTGGTTTTGAATGATCAATCTGTGATGAAGATGATATAGAGCAAAGGCAATATCTGAATTAGAGCACATAGCAAATTTATTTGACATTAGAAGAAGGGCATAGACAAAAGCAAGAATGGAGAATAAATGGGACAAGAGTACGAAGGGTGGATAATGGGCACTGATTACAAAGCACTGGAGAAAGTACAAGGTAAGGAAATGAGAACAGTTCTGGAGACAGCACCAACAATGTGAACCTACTAAGCATGTTGTTCTTATATATGGCCCAACCAACTTCACTTAGCAAGAGGTGAGTTCTTTATAAAGGGGTTAATCAAGGCCAGAGTATCAGATGCTCACTTAGCATGACAAATACATCTCTCAAGTCAAATCTAGAGGCTTCCTTTACCTTAAAGATTTCTCTTAAGAAATGCTGCCTACATCACATCTTAAAATCCAGGACTTTTGGCAAGCAGATTTTCAGGTTAAATATACTTCCAGAGAGAAAAATACCACTTAACCTAAGTATATCATGAGAGCACTTTGGAAAGAGAACTATTTCCTCATAACCTAAACTATTTAAAAGAATGTCTAAAAAATACAATTTATAAAAGCAAATAGCTTTTTGGGTTGTCCAGGGGATGTAAATAAAGGCCAATTCTATCAATTTTGAAAATCACCATAGCTAAGTTTTTACTCTAATAAAATGCTTTGCTAGAATAGGGTGCAGAAATAGTATTGTAACAAAGAAGAACCCTCATTGATCCAGCAAATCTGTTCTTCTACATAAAATTAATATCAATTTGTTTATGCATCTATGACCAGAGAATATAACTATAAATCATTACTTATGAACACTTTAATACAAGTACAGACTGTTGTCAGAATATTTAAACATGGACAAAAGCTGTATTTATATGAAATACTTCAAATCTAACAGCTACCCAAAATTAAGTCACCAGTGCTGAAATAACAATGTCCTGTAGATGACCAACTAACCCAGGTTGCCTGGGACTGAGATTCCCAGTTCAGCAGACTTTTCATGCTAAAACCAGGAAAATCTTGGGCCAACTGGAACAAGCTGATTACCCTAGTAGTGCAATGCGTTAGTCAGATGTCTTTATCATGAAATCAACTTCAAAACACTGCCTATAACTGTAATCAGAAACATTATTTCTGTTTTATTTTGGTCTTTGTAAACTATTTTATATACTAAGCTGGAGTCACATGATGCTGTCAAAGATTTGAAATGACTGTGCTCCAACACAATTTGCCCTAAAAGCAATCAATTTGGGGTATTCTGAAGTGATCAGAATACTCATGAACTTTTTTTTCCCAAAACACAGTGAAATCTCTGCCACATTTATTCAGGCAAGGGTCAGAATTGTTTACAAAAAAATGCTAGAAATAGATAATATGTATTTGATATTTAAGAACTGGAATCAACAATTGATAGTTATAGCAATCCCTTATAGCCACTCTCAATGTAACTATTACAAAAGCTTCCTCTCGCTTGACAGTTTGAGTGATATATACTATTAGATTTTTTTCTCCATTAATCTTGAAAAAACTCATAAATCTAAATAGGATTATTTTTTTGTGCCATGCCTTGTGCTATGAATAGGGTATGATGTAATGAATAAGGCATTTGTTCAACTAACATTTATAGAGCTTTTGTACACATTATTGGACTACACACAGTTTTGCGCTTGGCACTTAGGTAAATTATCCAATAGATAGAAAGCCCTTGATACATAGCTGTTGGTACAATAAATGGTTCCCAAAAGAAATACAAAGTACTAACTTCATCTTTCAAAATCTTATAATTCCCCTGGAGAAACATATCATCCATTAAAACCAGGTTTTCTCAACTTCAGCACTACAGGTACTGACATTTTGGGCCAGATAATACTTTATTGTGGTGGGCTGTTTAGTGCATTATAGGCTATTTAGCAGCATCCCTGGCCTCTACCCACTGGATGCCATTATCCACCCCCCCCCCAACCAACGATAATGTTTCAACATCCAAAAATATCTCCAGACATTGTTAAATATTTCCTGGGTGACAAAATCACCCCAGATGGAGAACCAGTAGTATAAAAAGTAAGTTACAAAGTCTGAGAAAATAGTCAGACTAAGGACAGTGTACTCCTACTCTGAATCTAATGTGAGCCCTTAGAGAGCCACTTGACTTTGGACAGTAGTGAATGAAGAAAGGGATCAATCTGTGTTGCAGGACCTGGGGAGAAATATCTCAAAACCAAGGGGAATAACCAATTTAGTTCAAAATCTTCTGGGGCTGGGCAGGGGAATAATTTATAACATCGTACCTTCTGTCAAGGGGTCAATTTCTAAATTTATTTTGAAAAGGCAATTTTTGCATATGTCAAAATTATCTTTAAAAATACTTAGAACATTACTACTCTAAAGGCCAATATTCTATACTATTTCTCAATAAATCTAACACAGCCAGTGTTGTTGTTTTGTTTTCCCCAGTGTTGGCACAGTTTACTCTTTCAAGTATCAGCACATAAAGTAGTTGGCTTGTTCTTAGTAGTTACGCTGAATTTAAAAGTGAGAGTTACATTCTAGGGCATAAATGCTTTAGGTGGAAAAGTGACTAGAACTACCCACACTATTTAACACATTTTTCATTTTCTTTTTCTTTATGGTTGATGATATAGAGCTTCATTTGTGCAAGTAATATAAATATGTCTTTGATGTAATTTTCTGTGTGGGATAGAGAATTGAATAAAAGACTACAATCTAGGCCAAGAAAGAAGATCAAAGCTGAGAGTGCAAAGTAGAGCCTGGGGGAATCCCCAGCATTGGGGCGATGCTACAGGCTGTTGTCAAATGTACTCCAGTGGGCTTGGTTAATGTGAGGATGGAACTATTAAATTTGCTGATCTAGTCAGCATAACAATGCAGGTACATGGCCCATTTGAGTGAAGGGAGAGAGTAGTATGAGTTGAAGGGCTTAATGAAATTCTGTTTAATAGACTTAGAAGAGATTTATATTTAGATCACGAAGAATGTGTTTGGGAAAAATTGCAAGCAACAACAAAAGCAAGAATGCCAAAGCAAATCTATGAAGAGGAGCATATTTTGGTTCTTTTGAAAAATCATTGTATAGGAGTTTGGAAGGGTGGTATAAAAGAAAAATCTTGCACCAGACACTTATTAAAAACAAGATAGATTTTATTCAAGGTATTGCAGTAGAGGAGAGAGGATTCACTATAGAACTAAGCTCAACTCTGAATACAGCAAAGACAGCTGAGGATTTATAGTCAGTGAACAGAGTAAAGGTGTTGGTGGATGGAAAATTACTAAGAGGAACTTGATTAGATATGAAGGAGGGGGGTATGTTTGCTAAAGGTGAATTAATAGATTTCTTGCTAAAGCCAGGCCAAGGACTTATTTATCAATGGTGAGGGATAAGGAACTTGATTAGAAATCAAGGGTGGGGGAATTCTTGATTAACTGCTTAACAGGATTTTTTGTTCAACCTGGGCTCAGCAGGCCAAGCATGGGCAGGAGGCCAAGGTCAATGCCTAGTTGGCAAGAGGGCTCAAAGAATTTGAATAAAGTTTGGTCTAGGAAGGAGCCCTCATCAGTAGGCTGGGACCTGATGACAGATAGCTTTACAGTCAGGAAGCAGCTTCAGCTGTGCAACTACAGAAAAGTTTTCCTTCCTTTATTCAGGTGGTTATGTTTGCCCCTGGATATCACCCTGAAAATTAGACTTTCCCCATTTTTTTCTCTTCCCTGTTACCTGTCTTCTAGTAATCCCAGTTTCTACACCTTGCTTCTGACATCCAAGATACTGAACTTATTTACACCCACATTCCTGTATAACACTAAGATTGAGGATTTGCTCTATAGACAATGGGAGCAAGCAGAATGATTTTAAGATTATGGGCAGTGATAGGCCATTACAGATTTTAAACAAATATCAGCATGAATTACATAAATATCAACTAATTGTGTGCTTTGCAGCTAATCAAAAAATATTTTTATGCTAAATGTATTTAAATTCCTATTGCTTGGAATTCCCAATTCCTTAAAGCAACACAATAGAGATAACGTAGACTTTGATAATAGGAGGTCTGGATTGACACTGGATCCACAGACAAACTGGCCCTTCCTTTGTCAAAACTCTGCACTACAAACAAACAAAAAATGGCAAGATTGGGCCTGAAAGAATCCAATACTTTTTAAAATATCTTTTCCAAAAAGGGAATGTTTTCTTTTTGCCCAGGTATAAACTTTATAAGTTTTTATTGTAATAAATAATTCAGAAAACTCAAGAATACAAATTTAAATATGAAGGTGTTAATCCTTCCAAAATCACACCCTCAGTAGATACCCAAGAAATATATTATTTTACATCCTTGGAGTATTTTCAATGCCTATATATTTAATATAAAGAGGAAAGAGATATTTATATGTTGCCCTGTAACTTGCTGTTTCCATTTAACAATATATTTTTCTCTATCCATATGTATATATCATCTGTATTTTTAACCACTAAATATTATTTTATTGCATCAATATAGTATAGTTTATATAATTTATAGTCCATAGATGGACATGAGATTTTTTTCAATTTTGAACTTTATTCTAAATACTTCAATGAATATACTACTATGTAGGTAATTTGCATATTTGCACACATGTCCTAGAAGTAGAATTCTTTTAGTCAATTCTCACTTTTCCCTGGGTAGTTCCTCTGAGCATCCTAGCCCACAATGAATTCCTACATTTATATACTAATACAAATCTTAAAGTGTTTATCATATAATATAAAATAGCAACAATAATCAGACTTACAAATTTTTTGTTAATCTTCTACCATGACCTATGGTAAAACAGGTTAAGAGAGGATACAGGTCAGACTGCCTGGAATATACTAGTTATATGACCTCAAGCAAATATTTAAATTCTCAAAGCCTCAGTTCTCTCATCTCTAAATACAGAAAACAGTAGTTTCTATCTCATTTCATGATAAAAGGATGAAATTATATAATACATATAAAATGATTAGTACAGTGACTGGAACATAGTAAGTGCTCAGTAAATGTTATTTATAAATTTTATGATACAGGAATTCAAGAGCAGAGAATCTAAGACACATTCCTAGGAAGCAGTGGGATGGAGTGTCTAACTCAGATCATCTTAGCTTCGAAGATCGCACTCATTTTATCATTTTCTGCTGGCTCCTTGTACTGAATTAGTATTTGCTGTTTCACAATGTTCAGACACTGAATAGCCTTGTAGTTTCGAGCACTAACTGCAAAGCTGTACTAATGGAGTTAAAAATCTTAGCTTCACACCTATGGATGGTGAAGCTTTAAGTAAATTACTTAATATCACACTGTCTCAGTTTTCTCACCTGCAAAATGTGGCTCACGTCAACTAAAATTTTGGTGGGAATTATACATATATATGTTATACATTAATTAATTATATATATGAATGGTACCTATCACATACTTAGTATGGGTAAAAAAATGGCAGTTATTATTATTATCAGTCACCTTTTTCTCTTCAGTGTATGGCCAATGTTTACCACTATGTAACATATTCATTAATAGCAGAAGTTTTATCTCATACAGTATTGTCATCACTCTTAAAACTGGTAAGTACACAGCATTTTCTCACTAAATATTTATTGACCTGCATCAATGACTTGATTCACTGATAATGATTCATATCCTACATAGGGACACCAATTCTAGAAATATTTAATTTTATTTCTTGACCCTAAGGACATCATAGAATGGTATTAAAGTCATTTCCTAAATACATACCTCTGGGCCTTAAAATTAATATTCTATTTTCTTAAAAATAAGAATTGATCTCAGTGCTATTTTACAATTCCATCATCCTTTAGTAATGTTCACACTCTCATTCTTGAAATCACATTACCTCAATGCTTGAAAATTAGCTAATATATTCCTCCAAAAATTTCTGATTTTAATAGTGAGGTGAGCTTAGAAACAAAAAGAATGTTTTTCTTGAGAATTAAGTTTAAATAAATAAATTTCTTCTTAGTTTCACATACACACACACAAACACACACACAAACACACAGGAGGAAAGATTTTTTTTAAAGAATTGAATTAGTCAGTCTTTCCCCAAGAAAGAGCCCCTTTGAGAGTTCTTAGTAGTAAAGCTGGTACACAGGAAAGACTAAAGGTATGCCTCACAAAAGAAACTGGATATGTTAAAGCCTAGAATGAATTATTTGCTACCAGTGGCTATTTCTTAGAGGTGGAATCAAAGCTTCCCAAAAGCTTAACAAGAAACTGCCAAAAGTCCTGAACTTGGGCAAGTTCATATACCAAGACTCCAGAGGAAAACAGAGAAACACTGAAAGAAATGCCTTAAGCTGCAAAATCACCTTCTGCCCCAGCAGGAATACTGTTCTTTCATATAAGATGGAAAAAGCAAAACAAGTTCATCTTTTGTTTATTATTTAATTCACTTGTTGAAAGGAAGGGAATAATAGGGACTCAGAGAGTTCAAGTACTGGTCTTATTAAAATAACATTTAGGTGGAAGAAAAAACCTTCAGCATGAAAAATGCAGGAATCACAACCTAGAACAACAGTACCTACCCATTTCACTTGGAGGAAGAGAAACATAGGCTCATAAAATGGTGGCTTATCAACAATATAGGGGAAAAAATAAACACTAAACACCTGGGCTACAATCCCATCAAATACTAAAAGGAAAAAATGTCTAATTTTGTTATAACTTCCAAAGACACATACATTGCTTTTAAATACTATTTGAAAATAATTAAACAAAATAAAAACATTTAAATGAGAAGGAATAGGTTAGTCAATAAATGGCAAATTCACAACCTAAGGTGAGGTAAAAAATGGGGACTATTTGGGGAAACCATAAATGTAGAGTTAGAAACTTTTATATTTTCCACACAAGTGTCCTTACATTTTCCAGTACTGCAGAATTATACCTTAGATATAGCCTTTTTTCAAAAATACCTGAGACAATTACCTGAGACAATTGTCCTTCTCACATCAGCCTCACTGAACAAAATATTTTTCTCTTTCTATAAATCTACCACCTGCTTTATGAACTATTGCTTTATCTTGCTGAAAGTTGGCATAAGCAATCCACAAATCTCAAAGAAAGGTCAGTAAAACAATAAAAAAAAAACTGTATGTACATTGTTAAAATCCACTGGACCAGCAACTTTAGTTAAAAATAATGATATATTTTTGTTTTCCTCCTGGAAGCGTATCTTAACATTTCCCTAAATTATGCTTTCACAAATAAGACAGATCAAGGAATTGGCTTGCAGTGAAGTTACATTACCTTTTATTTTTCTTCTCCCACCCCTGTTATCACAAAACTCTCATGTAGGTTGCTCTTTCATAAATGTTTTGCCTACATGGACAAATGCAACTTCCTTAACATAACTACTGTTTTCCGACCAATGAAAACTGCTTGACTGCGGTCTTATTTTAGATGGCTGTTGACGTGTTTAACAAGATGCAAACATATTCCTCCACATTTTATTTCATATTCTGAGGGAAACTTCTATTCTCAATCAGTTTTAGCTTCTGCATTACATATTTGCTAATATGTAATGCCTTACGTATGTGCTAATATTTCATTTTTCTTCCAGGACAAGTTTTCCATAGTAAAAAAAAACATTATATATATATATATATATATATATATATATATATATATATATATATATATATATATGTGTGTGTATATATATATATATATATGTTATATATATAAATTATATATATATATATATATATATATATATATATATAAAATCTCTATCTGCATTCTTCAGCATCAAAATAACATTTTTAACAATTCTTTGAGTAATCATCAGGCTTTAGTCTGGTGATATCTAAATATGCTGGTCCTTCAAGTGACTGTTATTAATAAGTACTTACCATAGTATAAGCCTTTGAACACATTTTAAGTGAAGAATAACTGAGAGATGTTCTTCAATGAGAGAAGTGGTACAATAAAATAAATGAGAAAATGATGACATCTTTATCCCCTGATGAATTCACTCAAAAAATATTTACTGATTGACAGAAATATAATATACAGTAAGTTAGAAACTTGCAATATAAATACGAAGAAAGCATAACAGAAGAATGGAATTAGCTCATTTTTTTAGGGGAGAGATAGACATACAAGGAAATATTTTCCAAGTAGAGGATTGAATGTAACTAGTAGCCATGGGAGAAATTACTTTTGAGTTTCAGTCTAGGAAGGCTTTCAGAGGTACATAAAATGCTCATGCAGTAATAGCAGAGTAATATTCTTAGAGAAGGATGTTAGAGAGCATCCAGGTGTCCTGAAACAAAATTTTTAAATATGTACCATCACTAATAATGTGAACTCCAAATGGGTCACTTCTGAAAGACTCATAATTCATAGAGCTACTGGAATTTCAAATAAGAGATATTCTTTTAATAGACATTCAGTTGTCTTGTGAAATCAGCACAGTGCAACCAAAATGCATTATATAAATAATTTAATAATTTTATTTAGGTATCTGTATTTTTTATTAAACTGTCAGTAACTATTGTTTGCTGTACAATCACTGATACTATTAATTCATCCTCTGGTGGATTATGTTAGTATCCATAGAATAGAGCACTTACTACTTTTTTCACTGTACCATGATATCTGATAGAAGCAGCCATTTTCACATTGTTTTAATTAAATTTTAGCATAATTTTAATATGATTAAGATTTATGGAATCCAATGTATTGTATTTCAAAGGAAATGATTCAATGGAGTTACAACTAAACATAAAATCAGGGAGATGAAGAATGCAACAAGTAAGGAAGGTGAATCTTATTATTTGTCACCAGACATATCCATTTGTTAATGTGTTAATCAACTGTCATAAAGCAGTGAAAAGAAGTGGTGTTGTGCTTGATTGTCATTTCTGGAATTACTGTATCAAAGAGGTATTTGATGTCCTTTGTGTGATTCAGGGAAATAGCTTGGGATATAGACATTTATTTTATATAATAAATTTATTATATTTATTTTATATAATAAATTATCCCAGCAGGGGTAATTTAAATATTCACAAACACAGGTCTAGCAAGTTTCAGAAATAATAAGCAAGATAACTGGAAACTGGTTACTGTATTCTCTTCTAGATTCAAACTCAGACAGTCTTGGTTTAGAAAAGTTATAGTATTCAGTAGTTTACAGAAGTCCATTTTTTCATTAAACAATGTCTATAGATGCCTGGAAATGAAGTTATCATATCACTAGAATGACTGTCTTGTGTGTTCTAGTAAATGCAGGTTTTTCTCTTTACAGTATGGGGTAAGGATTTTCTGTTTAGAATTTTAAGATGCAATAATAGAAGAGAGTTAGTAACTGGGGAGAAGAATCACTGTCTGAAAATATTTTTTCTAATTTTTGCTGCAGAGGGGGTAAAATCATACAACTAGCAGATATTGCTCAGCCCCACAATGGAGAATGAGAGTCATGCTGTACATTTCATAGGACAAATCCATAGAGTGACACCAAGGACCATGAAACTAACCTATCCTTCCCCAACATTTTCCAGAAGAACAGGTCAAGACTGAAAGTTTTTCTAATTTATGATATCTCTTCATTCATGGTTTAGGAATTGTAATGTCAATTCTCCAAACATTTACTGAACATCTATAAAGTTTCCCTCCTTATCCCCATACCATACTGCTCATTTTGGTATAAGTTAACTGAAAACAGTGGAATAGGGAACTCTAAAATTCCATCCATCCACTAAAGCAATGATTAAAGTAGCAAAAACTGTCAGAACCAATTTTTCAGAGCTTTAGAATCTGATAAAAAACTTACAACAACGAGAAGAATGCTTAATGAAGAAAAAAGCTGTTAAATTTTATAAAGAGAGCATTGTGGAATTTTAACTTACCCACCTACCAGCCTAGGCTCCCCAGGGAAAAAGACAGACTAGATTCCTGGTGTGGCTTGCTATTGCCTTAGGGTGCCAACCTCAGAACTTTCTCAAGGCTGGAGTAGCCTCCTGGCAGCATTTGGCAAAAATCTTTAAAGGCAGATATATTAGCCACAACCACATGGGGCAAGAAATTGGGACAAGCAGAATACACACTGAAAACCTGGGAAGGAAGAGGCTGGGGAAGAAAATACATGGGGGAATAAAGATCTTGAGAAACCAACCCATATACTTGGGAAAATGAAAGGCCAAATGTATATCCAAGTCTGGACAAATGTTACAAAAGACCTGAAAGAGCCTAAGCTTTCACCTTGGGATGACCCTTCAGTTCCTCAAGCAGTAAGAGGAGGATGATGCAGAGTTGTAAACAGCTAAACTAAGCTTTGGAGGAGTGTCCCAGCAGAGAGCCAATCTGCAAAGACTAGGAGAATTTTATTTGTATTTTAGCTCCAGAAATATACAAAATCTTTTTCAAACCACTAGCTAACCACTAAGCTAACAGAACAGAGACTTCAAGAGTACATATGATAAAGAATACAGTCTTTACAAAAATAGTTTAGAAAAGTCACTAAATAAGCAAACAAACAATGACAACCCAACATAAGTAGCAGCAACAAACACTTTGGAGTGGGAAAAATATGATTTTCAGAATAATCACATCATGCTATTAAAATGTCTAATTTTCGACAAAAAAAATACAATACATGCAAAGAAATGAATCAAAATAAGAAAAACATGGAGAAAACTAATAAACTAAAATCTGGTTCTTTGAAAAGATCAATAAATTAAAATCTAATTAATATCTTAAATTAAATAAAAAATTTAAAAATTCTCTAGCAGTCCAACCCATCAAAAAAGGAGAGAAAGATTATCAATATCAGAAATAAAGGAGGAATCATCCCTACTAATCCCAGGAATACTGAAGGGATCATAAAGGAATATTACACACAGTTCTACGGCCACAAATTTGATAACTTAACGTGAAATGGACCACTTTCTTAAAAGACACAAACTATCAAAATTCACACAAAGAAAAATAGATACTACAAATAGGCTTACATGCATTAAAGAAATTGAAGCAATAATTACTAACCTTCAAAAAAAAGCAGCAGGACCAGATTATTTCACTATTGTAATTTTCCAAATATTTAAGGAAAAAGTTATATCAATTCCCCATAGTCTGTCCTAGAAAACAGAAGCGGAGTAAACACTTCCTAACTTCTAAGAGGGCCACATTACCCTAATACCAAAGGCATTACTGGAAAGGAAAACTACAAAGCAAATGTCTCATGAACAGAAAGGCAAAAATCCAAACAAACTGTTAGCAAATCAAAAAACAACAATGTATAAAAAGTATGACCAAGTGGGATTTACTCCAGATATTCAAGTTTGGTTCAATATCCAAAAAAATAAAAAATTGACCACATTAACAGCCTAAAGAAAAATCATGTGATGATATCAACTGATGCAGAAGAGACATCTGACAGGATCCAACACTCATTCACAAAAAAAAAAAAATCTCAGCAAATGAGTATAAAGAATATCTTCAAAATTCCACAGCTAACCACATACTAAATGGTGAAAAAAAATGAATGCTACTCTCTTAAGAGTGGGAGGAAGGTAAGGATGTCCTCTACCACCAAACCAATTCAACAATGGACTGCAAATCCTAGCTAGTGCCATAAAACAGACAAAAAAAAGAGGAAGTAACAGTATATTCTTTCATATACGACATGACTGTCTGTGTAGAAAACCTCAAAGAAAACCAAAAAAACTTGCAGTATAAACAAAAATAGCAAGGTTACAAGATACATGGTCAATATACAAAATTTATTGTTTTCTTATGTATCGATAATGAATAATTTGACTTTGAAATTTTAGAAAATATCCTTTACAATAGTACAAAAAATGAAATACTTAGGTATAACTATAACAAAGTGCAAAAAGGATCTATGTGCAAATACTGCAAAATTGATGAAGAATCTCAAAGAAGATCTAAGATATCAAATAAAGATTTTTCATGTTCATGAATCAAAAGAGTCACTATTACTGATATCATTTCTTCCCCACTTAATCTCTAGACTCAATGAAATCCCAATTAAAATTCCAGAAATCTATTGTGTAAATACTGACAATCTGATTCTAAAGTTTATATGAAAAGGGAAAAGACAGAATAGGCAATACAATACTGATGAACAGGAACAAAGTTGGAGGATTCATCTTATCTGATAAAAGTAGAAAAATCAAGACAGTATAGTACTGGTGAAAAAAAAAAAAATAGGCACATAACTCAATGGACTAGAATAGAGAATCAAGAAATGACCCCTACAAATATAGTCAACTAATTCTTGACAAAGGAACAAAGACAATTTAATGGAGAAAGAAGGCTTGTCAACAATTGGAGCTGGAAGAATTGGGTCTCTGTATGTAGAAAAATGAACCTAGATACAGACTTTATACATTTTATAAAAATTATCTCAAAAAGGATCAATCATAGACCTAAATGTAAAATGCAACACTATAAAACTAAAAGAAAACATGGAAGAAAATCTATATAACCATAAGTTTGATGATGAGTTCTTAAATACAGTATCAAAAGCATAATCCATGAAAGAAAAAAAAAGATAAATTGGTTTTTGTACAATTAAAAACTTCTACTCCGTGAAAGACACTGATGAATGACTGAAAACACAAACCACAGTCTGAGAAAAAATATTTTCAAAACGCGTATCTGATAAAGGACTTGAATCCAAAATATACAAATACTCTTAAAACACACAATAATAAAAACAAAAAAGCATGTAAATTGGCAAAAAATCTGACCAGGCACCTCACCAAAGAAGATATTTGAATGGAAAATAAGCATATGAAAACATGCTCACATCTTTTGTCATTAAGGAATTGCAAATCAAAACAATGAGATACCACTACAAAACTACTAGATTGGCTAAAATCCAAAAGACTGACAGTACCAACTGCTAACAAGGATTCAGACCAACAGAAATTCTCATTCATTGCTGGTGGGAATGAAAAATGGTACAATCACTTTTGAAGAACATTTGTTAATGTCTTGCAAGCTAAACATAGTCTTATATAATCCAGCAGTCATGCTCCTAGGTGCTTATTCAATGGATTTGAAAATTTATGTACCCAACAAACTTGCACATTAATATTTGTAACAGCTTTATTCATAATTTCAAAGAACTGGAAGCAACCAGGATTTCCTTCAAGGAGTGAAAGGACAAACTGGTACAACTATATAAAGACCACCATTCAGTGATAAAAAGAATAAAAATATGACAACAAATAACAAGTGTTCGCAAGGATATGGAGAAAAGGGAACCCACATGCACTGTGGGTGGGAATGTAAATTGGTGCAGCCACTATGGAAAACAGTATGGAGGTTACTCAAAAAATTAAAAATAGAACTACCGTATGATCCAGCAAATCCACTTCTGGGTATTTTTCCAAAGAAAACAAAAACACTAATTCAAAAAGTTATATGCACCCATATATTCACTGCAGCATTATTTACAATAGCCAAGATATGGAAGTAACCTAAATACATGTGTATATATATACATATATATATACACATATATATATATGTATATATATATATATACACACACACACAATGGAATATTAGCCATAAAAAAGAATGAAATCTTACCATTTGCTACATGTATGGACCTAGAGGGCATTATGCTAAGTGAAATAAGTCAGACAGAGAACAACAAATACTATGTTTTCACTTAAATGTGGAATCTAAAAAACAAAACAAATGAACAAACACAACAAAATAAAAACAGAGTTATAGATATAGAGAATGAAACAGGTGGTTGCCAGATTGGGGGGGTGGGGAGGAGGAAAGAAATAGGTGAGGGGATTAAGAGGTGCAAACTTCCACCTGCAAGATAAGTAAGTCACGGGTATGAAATATACAGTGTGGGGAATACAGTCAATAACTGTAATACCTTTGTATGGTGACATATCATAACTAGATCTACAGTGGTGATCATTTTGAAATGTAGAGAAATATCAAATCACTACATTGCACAACAGGAACTAACATAATGTAGTAGGTCAATTATACCTCAAAAACAAGTAAACTCACAGAGTTACCAGAGGTGGAGTGGGGGGAGGGGAAAATGGATGAAGGCAGTCAAGGGGTACAAGCTTCCAGTTATAAAATAAATAAGTACTAAGGATGTAATGTACAACATGATAAATACAATTGACACTGCTGTATGTTATATATGAAAGTTAAGAAAGTTAAACTCTAAGAGTTCTCATCACAAGGAAAAATTTTTTTCTATTTATTTAATGTTGTATCTATATGAGATGAATGCTCACTAAACTCACTGTGATAATTATTTCATGGTGTATGTAAGTCAAATCATTATGCTGTACACCTTAAACTTATACTGTGCTGTATGTCAATTATATCTCAATAAAATTAGGTTACTGTGAGGGTGACATATAACCAAAATGCAACTCAAAAAATCAAAATATGAAATACAAATTGTTTGCCAGTTTAGGTTTTTATGTTTCCCAAGTCCATTTATTCTTTCTCTCCAAAGAAGTAACACTTGTTTTAAAAAAAAATTCAAAATATAAAATCATGAGAAGACCTGTATGAAACTTGAATGCATATTTCTACACGAAAAAAGTCAATCTGAACAAGGGTACATATTGTATAATTTTGATATTATAACATTCTGGAAAGATAAAACTAAAGAGATGGTAAAAAGGTGAATGGAGGCTAGGGTTCCCAAGGGAAGTAGGGAGAGCTTAACAGATGAAGCATGAAAGATTTTTGGTGTTGAAACTGTTCTGTATGAATAGAAATGTTGGATAACAACAATAACCATTTATCAAAATCCTTATAACTTCACAGCACAAAGAGTGAACTATAATGTGTGCAAATTTTAAAATAATCATTTAAAAGGCCAGAGGATCCCAGGATCAAATGTGGAAGCTATAAAACAAACTGTACTATAACTACATACAACAACATCACTGAATGGCAAAGGGGAAAAGGGTGCCAACCTAAATAACTTTGGAAATGAGTGGAGTTTGTAAAACTAAATGCAAAAGAAAATGTGCAATAAGCACTGTACTCTAGTTGAGGAGGTTGTTTGCCACAGCGATATGAGTTAACAATTCTGATACCACTATACATGTACACTGAAACTTAAAAATCAATAAATGAAAAAAAACTGAAGAGCCAAAATTCACACTGCTGGAGTGGGGAGTTATAGGTAAGTAAGTGGAAGAGACTAGAATCATCCATGCAGTGATGTCTTAGAATTGGAGACATCAGCATGAACTCATGTTTAGCTTTACATAGTACAGATAGTTAGACATAAACATATTTATAGATATGTGTATATGCACGGGCTAATATACTCACATGTATTTTCTTGCTCATAAACATATTTATAGATATGTGTATATGCACGGGCTAATATACTCACATGTATTTTCTTGCTCTGTCAGCTTAAAGGGCCTAGAGCAACACAACTCCAGTCAAAATTAACACATCCAGTGCCCAGATCTTGGTTTCTAACACAATTCTCCAGTAAAAGGAACCAGTTTTGGGGAAAATGTCTGATTCTCATACTGGGCAGGAAATACAGGAAGTACTCAAAACACATACCAACAAACCCCACACTGATAGAGGTATGTCAAATGGGCACTGAAGCAAACTGAAAGAGCTCTCAATGGCCAGAAATAGACCAATTTTAGCAGCAAAATAAAGTAGTATTGGATTATAACTTAACATTAAAATAAATATCCATTAGTCCATGGATATAAATAAATTATTGAATAGATAAATAAATTGGGGAAAAAGGAAAAGTCACCCAGCACAATGAGATATCACCTCACACCTGTTATAATGACTATCATCAAAAAGACAAGAGATAACAAATGCTGGTGAAGATGCAGAGGAAAGGGAATCCTTGTACACTGTTGGTAAGAATGTATACTAGTACAGCCAGTATGGAAAACAGTATGCAGGTTTCTTAAAAAATCAAAAATAGAACCACCATATGCCTCAGAAATCTCACTTCTGTGTATATATCCAAGGAAATGAAACCATCATCTTGAAGATTCATCTGTACTTCCATGTTAACTGCAACATTATTCACAATAGGCAGGGTATGGAAATAACCTAGGAATTTGTTCACAGATAAATGGATCAAAAAATGTGGATGACATATATGGTGGAATATAATTCAGCCTTAAAAAGGAAGGAATTCCTGTCATTTGGGGCAACAGGAGTGAAACTGAAGGGCATTATGCTAAGTGAAATAAGCCAGACAGAGAAAGATAAATATTCATGGTATTACTTATATGTGAAATCTAAAAAAGAAAAAAAAGTTGAGCTCATAGGAACAGGGAGTAGAGAAGAGGTTGCCAGGGTTTGGGAGTGAGGGAAATAGGGAAAGTTTGGTAAAAGAGTACAGACTTTCAGTTATAAGATGAATAAAGTCTAAGGATCTAATGTACAGCATGGTGACTAAAGTTTATAACACTGTATAGTATAATTGAAATTTGCTAAGAGAGTAGAACTTAAATGTTCTCATAAAAAAGGGGAGGGGTTTTAAAAAAGGTAAAAAAAAAAAATCTCCAGTGCAGAATGTTTCCAAATAATTTATATAGATAGTCCACTCTCAAAAGGTAGAGCATAACATCACACTTCCTATGTGAGGGCTGTGCAGTGACTTCTTTCCAAAAAGTACAGTAAGAAAAAAGGAAGGAGTAACTATATAGAAGACAAACCTCACAAATGCTATCTGAGTCAGATGTCAAGGTTTACATCAACAATGACACATCTTATTGATAGTATATACCTTTGATATGATGTGATGAAAATGGTTACCTATCTCTATTGTCTTCCTCCCCAAAGCATTCAACCCCATTATAGTTATGAGAAAATATCAGACATATATCAGTTGAGGGACATCCTACAAACTATCTGGCCAGGAATCCTCAAAAACATCAAGGTGATCAAAATCTAGGAAAGTCTGAGAAACTGTCAGAGCAAAAAGGAGTATTAGGAGACAGATGACTAAGTGTAATGTGACATACTGGATGGGATATCCCTAACATAATACCATGTTAGGAATGGATATGATGTTCGTGATAATCAAGACTGCCGTTTTGTTGGATGTTCATGGTTTAAACTTTTATCATTGAGGTTTTCAGTTTTAGGATTAAAGTCTCTTCGATTATCCCAAGTGATAATGTAGATAATAATTTGAGGGAATTAAGATATTAATGAAGTAGTCATTATTACCTTAGTCTTTAAACTTCACTTGTATAAATCAACTGAAAACTAGCTGAAACTTTGGAAAATAGAGAACAAAATTGACAGTATAATATTCAAAGCAAACACATTGCAGTAGAGAGAAAGGAACACATTTTGATCTAAATAAGAAAGTGTAATGGTAACTTTTAATAGTAGAGCTTCTTTAGAAAGAAGATAAGTTTAAAATTTGATCCAGTTAAAAAAAGGACAGAAAAGGATGTACAAAATTGACAAAATACCACTGTTCTCCATTGACAAACATTTCCTTGCATTTCAATTTTACCTGAGGATGGTTCTGATGGGATTTTAGAAGTATAAATGAGGCAATTCATTTTATTAATGAAAAATAATAGTAATATATGATGAAATGCTTCTACACACATATAATTTTATTTTGTAAAAAGCCTTTGGAAGATGTAAGAAAAACCGATGGATGCAAGTATTTAAGTATATTTTAAGTGCTTGGTTGAGTTATTCAAATTAATATGATAAAGAAGAAAAATTTGCATTGGTTATTGGCACATAAAACTAAATTACATTATACAGTTGTGCCCTCAATACTAAAATAAGCAGAGTTTTCCTGGATTAAGTGTCTCTTGACCAAGTTAATGATAATATAATGGTATACCTATCAGCTCAATTAATTAAACAGTAATTATTGACTGATCATAGGTGGAATAACAATCTTATCCTTTGTCAAATGTCTTGTGAGGAATTGTGAGGAGCAGAAGATGCTATCTCAAGGGGATGAACACACATTGTAAATAAAAAATTGTTGAGCCTGTTTCCTTGAGAAATTCTGGGGTGTAATAAAGGTGTGTTATTTCTTCCACTGATTGAACACAGTCAGTGTAAAGAAAACAAGCAATCTTGAGGATCCTTGTTAGCCCAACTATTCTTCCTGTCATTTTTGTTATATGGAAAGGAACATGTTATGAAACAAAATAGAAATTACTCAGTCTTGTGTCTGTGCGAATTGCTGAATAAGCATAGCAAACAGTGGAGACTACTTTATAAGGTGCTTTTCCTGTTTCTTGCTTTTGTCAGAGGGTCAAGTCCCCTTCAAAAAGTGGCTATAAGTACAGAATGGAAGGTCAACATGCTATAATTTTAAGTTTCAGTTTAAAAAACACAAAAGAAATCTTTCATGAGCTTAGGAAAATTGGAGAAATATACTCCAAGTAACTTGGGTTTCTAAAGATCTTTTTTAGAAAATCAATAGCAATATCAGGCAGTACTATGCTAAGAGAAATTTCTAAAGCATTTATAAAATCCTATATCTTTCAATAGAGAGCTTTGATTTTAAGTCCCTGTCCCATTGATGCAATGTATTGATTTTTCTTCTCACTGTTCATGAGGTCCTTTTATTTTTATAAGAATACCACTAAAATGTGTCCATCAGTTCAGGAAAAGAGGGTGAATATACAAAACTATAGTCCAGAAAAATCTTCACTCTGTAAAAATATGAAAGAATATAACCTATGCTTTCACACTTTATGGTCAGTCTATATATTTATGACACATAAGTACTGTGTGGTTGGTCTAATAGGAAAATAATTACTTTTATCATTCCTCCAGGACCGAAGGCAAAAAAAGACACTCACTAATCATTAAAGAAACGCAAATCAAAACAACAATGAGGAATCACCTCACACTGGTCAGAATGGCCATGATTAAAAAATCTAGAAACAATAAGTGCTGGAGAGGGTATGGTGAAAAGGGAACCCTCCTGAACTGTTGGTGGAAATGTAAATTGATACAGCCACTATGGAGAACAGCATGGAGGTTCCTTAAAAAACTAAAAATAGAACTACCATATGACACAGCAATCCCACTACTGGGCATATACCCTGACAAAACCATAATTCAAAAAGAGTCATGTACCACAATGTTCACTGCAGCACTATTTACAATAGCCAGGACATGGAAGCAACCTAAATGTCCATCAACAGATGAATGGATAAAGAAGATGTGGCACATATATACAATTAAATATTACTCAGCCATAAAAAGAAACGAAATTGAGTTATTTGTAGTGAGTTGGATGGACCTAGAGTCTGTCATACAGGGTGAACTAAGCCCGAAAAAGAAAAACAAATACCGTATGCTAACGCATATATATGGAATTTTTTTTAAAAAAATGGTACTGATGAACCTAGTGGCAGGGCAGGAATAAAGACGCAGACATAGAGAATGGACTTGAGGACACAGTGGGGGGAAGGGGGAAGCTAGGGCGAAGTGAGAGTAGCATGACATATATACACTACCAAATGTAAAATAGATAGCTAGTGGGAAGCAGCAGCGTAGCACAGGGAGATCATCTCTGTGCTTTCTGACGACCCTAGAGGGGTGGGATAGGGTGGCTGGGAGGGAGCCTCAAGAGAGAGGGAATATGGGGATATGTGTATGCATATGGCTGATTCACTTTGTTGTACAACAGAAACTAACACAGCATTGTGAAGCAATTATACTCCAATAAAGATGTATAAATGAATGAATGAATGAATGTAAAAGAAAGAGAGTCCAGAAATTAAAGGCAAGTATGTTGCTGTAAACCCTATCCTTCACTTCACCAGTGGCCACAACTGAGCATGATGCAATTTCAATTTTTTAAAAAATTCTTGATTCATGGTTTAAAGACTTACGTTAGTTCTGATGCCCTTAGGTAAAAAAGATTTGCAAACCTCTGGCCTAAATTACCTTTTTTTTTCTTTTTTAAAATAAACCTAGAACCACAGGATACATTTCTCTGGAACTTTCTTAATCTTAAACCACTGTTTCCAAGAACTAAGAGATGCTAAGTTCTGTCGTATCCCCTGCCTCATATCTCTGTTCTTGTTCTATTTTCTCAAGACCAAATAAGAGACTGTAATATAATTCCTACTAACTGCCAGAAGGTAAGGAGAGTCTCTCTTTTTAACTGACCGTTCTCTTCTCTGGTGGTCTTCCTCTAGGACCTTCAACTCTGCTGACATTTGTAATCTCTTGAAAGAAGTATGGTATGAAGATAAGGTATACAAATGCAAAGGCCAGGGATTTAAAACATAGTTTTGGCACTTAAAAGCTTTTAATTTGCCTAGCAGTGTCAGCTGGATTATATTTTTTATATTGAGTTATTCTTATTTCTATTTTAACATAGCGATTGAATAAGTTCAATTTTGAAGGACTAAACAATATTTTATGAGACTGTCTGATAGTTTCTTAAAATATGTTATATTTGAGCATATAGAAATTTTTTACATATTCTAATTAATTTGAAATTTGAATTTAATGAAAGCAAAAATATATTTTAAAGTATATTTTCATTTTAAATGGTATAATATTTTTAAATGATAGAAAAATATAAAGAAAATAAAAACTTGTTTATAACCATCCCAACTGGAAATTATGATAATTTTTAATTCTTGAAATATTTAGCCTATTTGTATATGTGACAAAAGTTGGAAACATATTGAACATACATTTTTGAAAATGGCTATTTTCATTCAACAAAATATTGTATTCTCATGTAATTAAAATAGTTTCTAAACCTTGTTTTAGTGACTAATATTAACTTTATATGAATATAACTCAATTTTTTAACTATCATCTATTTCTAGGCACTATTAGTGTCTAGTTTGTTCTCAAGTTTCTACCTTATAAAAATAATGCTGCAACTTTCAGTTTCCAGTTCCTCATGTAAGGAGCTTGGAAGTTGCCACTTCATCTTAACAATAGGTAAAAAGTTGGAACAACAAAAAAATCTATAAAAATTCTTGGATCCCTAAGAGAGGGGAGGGCACAAGGCAGACCATTACTCCCAAGATTAGAGAGACAGACAGGTGAATACATAGAGTCGAGGTAGGATTAATAGAGCAGAGACTCATAAGCAGAAACCACTGAGGGAATCAGTGCCAGGGTAGGCAAACCTGAACTATAACTGGCAAATTGCTGGAGGCTCACTGTAGACAAGTCTGAAAATTTAAAATTCCTGAGGTGCTCAGTGATAGAAGGGCTCCCACAATATTGAGAACTAGTAAGCAATACAGCAGATTGCAGGATACAATTTTAATATGCAATAGTCAATCACATTCCTATATACCAGCAATAAACAAACAGAATTTGAAATTAAAAACATAATACCATTTACACGAGCTGCAAAAACACCCAAAATACTTAGGTGTAATTCTAACAAGATATGTACAAGACCTATATACAAAAAAACTACAAAACTCTGGTGGATGAAATCAAAGAACTAAGTAAAGGGAGAGCTCTTCTATGTTCATGAATAGAAAGATTCAATGCTGTCAAGATGTCAGTTCTTCCCAACTTGCGTCAGTACAATCCGACCAAAATCCCATCAAGTTATTTTGTGGATATCAACAAACTGATCCTAAAGTTTGTCTGGAGAGGCAAAAGACTCAGAATAGTCAACACAATATTATAAGAACAAAATTGGAGGACTAATGCTATCTGACTTCGGTCTTACTATAAAGCTACAGTAATCAAATGATATTGTCTATAGAATAGACAAATAGATCAACAGAACAGAATAGAAAGCTCAGAAATAGACTCCCATAAATATAGTTAATTGATATTTAACAAAGGGCAAAGGCAAGACAATTGGGCAAAGATAGTCTTTTCAACAAATGGTGCTAAACAGCTGACAACGGGACATACACATGCAAAAAAAAAAAAAAAAAAAAAAAAAAAAAAATATATATATATATATATATGTAGACACAGATTTACTCCCTTCACAAGAATTTACTCAAAATGGATGACAGATATAAATGTAAAATGTAAACCTAAAAAACTCCTGGAAGATAACATAGGAGAAAACCTAGATGACTTTGAGTATGGCAATGGCTATTTAGATACAATACCAAAGGCGTGATCCATGAAATAAATAATTGATAAACAGAACTTTGTTAAGATTTAAACCGTCTGCTTTGCAAGACAATGTCAAGAAAATGGGAAGACAAGACATAGACTGAGAGAAAATATTTGCAAAGGAAACATCTGATAATGTACTATTATCAAAATATTCAAAGAACTCTTAAAACTCAATGATAATAAACAACCCAGTTTTAAAAAATGGACAAAAGACCTTAACAGACACTCTATCAAAAAAGATACACAGATGGCATATAAGTATATGAAAATACACTCTACGTCATATGTTATCAGGAAAATGCAAATTAAAAGAAATGGAATAACACTACATGCCTAATAGAATGGCCAAAAAATTGAACATTGGCAACAGCAAATGCCGGTGAGGATGTGGAGCAACAGGAACTGGTAGGAATGCAAGATGGTACAGCCGTTTTGGAAAACAGTTTCGCAGTTTCTTACAAAACTAAACATACTCATACCATATGATCCAGCAATTGTGCTCCTTTGTATTTACCTAAAGGAGTTGAAAATGTATATCCAGACAAAAATATGCATATGGGTGTTTATTGCAGCATTATTCATAATGGTCAAAACTTGGAAGCAGCAAAGATGTCCTTCAGCTGGCATGAATAAATAAACTGTGGTACATATAGGGAATGGAATTCTATTCAGCCCTAAAAAGAAATGAGCTATAAAGCCATGAAAATACACGAAGGAACTTTAAATACATATTACTAAGTGAAAAAAGCCAATCTGAAAAGGCTACATATTTTATGATTCCAACTATACGACATTCTGAAAAAGGCAAAACTATGAACACAGTAAAAAGATCAGTGGTTGCCAGAGGTTGGGGGAGGCTGAGAGGGATAAATAGGCACAGCACAGAGGTTCAGGCAGTAAAAATATTCTGCAAAATACCATAATGATGGATACATGATATACATTTTTCCAAACCAATAGAATGTATAACACCAAGGGTGAATCGTAATACAAATTATGGACTTTTGATGATTATGATGTGTCAATGTAGGTTCATTAATTGTAACAAATGTACCACGCTGGTGGGGTATGTTAAGAATGGAAGAGACTGCATTATGTGTGGGAGCAGCAGGTATATGAGAGATCTCTGTACCTTCTTCTCTAATTTGCTGTGAACCTTAAAGTGCTATTTAAAAAATCAAGTTAAAAAAGTAATAATGCTGCAAGAAATGTGATTTACATAAACTTTACCCAACTTTTCTGATATTTTGTTAGAGTTCTATTATCGGTTGTATTACGCTCCCTCAAAATTCCTACGTCAAACCCCTAACTGCCAGTACCTTAGGAGTTGAAGGTATTTGGAGACAGAGCCTTTAAAGAGGTGATTCAGGCAAAGTGAGGCCCTTTGGACAAGCTCTAAACTACTCTGATTGGTGTCTTTATAAGAAGAGGAAATTTGAACACATAAAAAAGAAACACCAGGGATGCATACATACAGAGGAAAAGCCATGTGAGGACACCAGAAGGCAGATATCAGCAATCCAAGGAGAAAGACCTCAGAAGAAACCCAAACTGCTGACATCCAGCCTCCAGAACTGTGAGAAAATTAATTTCTATTGTTTAAGCCACATTAGTCTGTGGCATTTTGTTTAGGCAGCTCTATCGGGCAAGATTCTACCTTTCATCTGATATATTTGTTCTATCTATAACACAGCCCAAAGCAATTTCTTTTCTAATAATGAACATATGGAATAACTACAGCTTACTCATATACAGAACATAGGGCAAGGAGTTATACAGATCTCCCTTCCTAATAATTACAATGTACAGAATTTACAAACAACATCAAAAAGATAATAAATATTATGTGACTCTTTGTAAGGAATCTCATCAGGTAATCAAGTAAGACTTGCCTGTTCAAGGATAACCAGTGGTAAATAAATTTATATTTTAAAAAATGCCTTACTTTATACTGTAGTGAACTATGATTGGTCCTTTCCCAGAACTATGAGAATCTGAAGAATTATCACACCTACTTTTGTATAAAACGTTATGATCTAAGGCAGTGAAGTAGAAGAGAAAGGGGGAAATATTAGCCAATAAAACCTTGGAGGTAGATTTCTGAGAATATAAACTGAATTTTTATGGTATAATGGATATTGCTATTTCTTATTTTCTTACTATGTTTCTCAAATGTCACTGCTTTAATAATTTAGAACTAAACCTGGTAGTTAAGTATTATGCTGGCAAGGTAATGCAATCTCTAATTTTACAAAATCAATAATGGAGTAGACATATTTAAATGAGTGAATTTCAAGAAGTTTGCTTGAGGGAGAATCTTTTTATAGTCAAAAAGTGATAAAGTAAGTTAACATTTGTATTATAGGGATGTGAGTTTGTTATACAATATTAGATCTAGGTGCACTAGAAGATGCTACATTATTATTAACAGTATACTAGTCCTAAGGCATGTTAATTACATGATTTTACGTTACTTTGTAGATGTGATAAAGCAATTAATTTTTATTTTTAAGCTGACAACTATGCTCAAAAGTAATAATTTTATATTGTTTTTGTCATTTTATAAAGCTGAAATAAGTTTTCCAATAATAAATATTTACTTACAGTGTTATTGTTTTATGTAACTGCATTTAGTTTTAATTCTACACTAATAGGACAGAATTGTATCAACAGTCTTTTCTTATCTTCAGCTCACAATATATTCCTTCTAGAACTATACATTGCATAGTGTTTATAGTTATGTAGAAATTTTATGTTTTAGCAACATTTACTCTTTACTTGAAATATTTTTACTTGGTAGATGTTATATGAAAAAGGGCCCCATGACAAAACAAATTTGGAAATTCTGGATAAAAGCAGTTAACCAGTTTTTCTTTTTCCTTGAAGGAATTCTCAGAATCACTAATATGTTAAAATACATTGGAAATCCCCAAAGAAGACACAGACTTTTCAATATTTGCCAAAGGTCAGGCTGATAATGTTAATAACTATCCCATGAGATTTTGATCCTAACCCTATTGAATTTATTTTATCACTGTTAAACACATACACTTAAAATTGTGTTCTATTGATACTACCTAGGAAATAGCTTTAAATTCTGTCAATTCTGTTTCCATCCCCACTGTTATTATTCCAGTTCTAGCCCTACTTATCTTATTGTTGCATTACACAACAGCTCTGCAAACATCCTCCTCCCACTGAAATCAATTCTTCCCACAAATTATCCTTCTAAAGTTAGATCTCATCAAGTAGCTTTTGACATTTTCAAGGAAAAGTCTCAATACAGCAATTGGCATAACTGCAACATGGCCTCTATCATCTTTGGCAGGAGCATCTCTCCATACTCTGCCCTTAGTCAACCCCATATTTTGGTCCGTCATATTTACTAATGATTTTCTAACAATACAATGAACTTTCATGCCTTTGTGCTTTTGTTCTGAAACATCACTACCTCACTTGACCCCTCATATTTCAAGGGTTAACTGAAAGGTAATCCTGTGATGCCTTCATCTTCATTCCTCCTTTTGAATTAACTGATTTTTAAAATATCTTTTTGTAGCATTTTATATTTATCTTTATCATAAAACGTACCGCAGAGCTACATGTCTCTCTTAGTATACTGTAAGAGTATGCCAGCCAGCAGATAGGATATTTTAGGGAGAAGATGTTTTTAAAAGACATCTGGTTCATTATGATTTTTTTACTAATTCTATTGCAAAAACACTTCCCTTATTTTTAAATTCTAGTTTCACCTACTGTCATATCCTAAACTTTGAGATGAGATATCTGTGTAATTGGAGTAGGGAGACCTGGGTATTGAAAGTAGGGAAATGAAGAATAAATAAAAATGGAGTGATAATCATACTAGTTTGATTATTTATTGGGTGCTTCCTATATGCTAGGCAACTTGGTAAGCACTTCATATACACTATCATATTTATGAAATATAGAAAGACAAGAAAACACTAATAAAAGGTGAAATAAGAGGGCATCCTATTTGGACCTCATAGTGCTGCAGTCCAGTCCTACATTCACATAACCATATAAATTTTTGAGCTTTCGCTAGGTGTCAGGCACTATGTCAAGGGCTAGTGATAAAAAAATGAGTAATTCCAACGTTCACAGAGCACACAAACTAATGTTATGTGAAGGCTATTATATAAGAGGTCCATAAAAAAAAGTTATGAATGACCATAGAAGCTGACTGTTATTGGATGAATTGTGTCTCCTCACAAAAATATGTTGATATCCTAACCCCCAGTACTTCATAATGTGACCTTATTTGGAAATAAGGTCACTGCACATGAAATTAGCTAAATTAAGATGAGGTCATACTGGAGTGAGATGGCCTCCTAATCTACTATGACTGCTGTCCTTGTAAGAGGAGGAGAAGAAACAGAGCCCAATACATGAGGGGGAAATGCCATGTGACAACAGAGGCAGAAATTATTTTTGTGCCACTAGCTCTTGGAGTAGTGCCTGACAGAATTTCAATAGCACATTTTCTTTCCTACAGTTTCTGCTATATAAGAACATTTAAAAACTGCTTCATAAGGTTTAGTCTGCTATATAAGAACATTTAAAAACTGCTTCATAAGGTTTAGTCTGCAGAAGGTTAACAGCTTTTTGCTTTCCAGACTAAAAAGTCTTCGTTGTATTTACCTTGTCATTAATCAACGCAAGTACATAAGGTAAGTCTTCATGGGTACTTATTGCTTGATGGCATTTATACTATTCTTGGAATACAATTGACATTTGTGTTATTTTTCCTTCTTATATATAATTTACTGTAACCTTTGCTTTTCAGTTTCTGTTTTTTGGGGTTTTTTTTAGAAATTTCCTTATATTTACTGGCTAATGTTAATATGCTTCATTTGTTAGTTCTTAAATCATCAAGTAACCATGTAGAAATAGGAAGCAAATTATTTAAATAGTATCATATCAGCATCCATTTTGGAATGACATTTTATAACATCTTGCCTAAAACTGTCATCTGTTCTTTCATGTCCCTCAAAACGTCAAAGGTGAAATTAGAACTTGCCATATTTAAGTAAAGGCGTAATTGAAAACATTTGATTTATTTCCATCTGATCATGGCATAATGAAAAGGCCTTCCTTGCTTCCACTGAGTGTTCCTTTGCTTAAAGGCACAATCCATATATGGTTTGGCAGCACAGATTCTGTCAGGCAATATGCCGTATACAGCAAAGAAGCAGGATATGGAGTCTTAGTATTTGATGTCAAGGTTTATTCATTGGGGTGATCTCACTTAGCTTCCTAGTAACTACACTATTGGTTGTATCTAGAAGGAAAAATATAGTTCAAACACTTCTTTGTTAATTTTTTAAAAGTATAATTTACATAAAATAAAAATCACCAATTTTAAGTGTACAATTGAATGAGCTTTCACTACTGCATATAATTGTGTGATATAGAACATCAAAGGATATAGTATGACACAGACAATTTTGAAAAATAAGACCAAAACTGGAAGACTTAAACTGTCTGAGTACACTGCTTATTATAAAGGTACAATAATTAAGACTTCATGCTATTGATTTAAGAAGAATGCAGAGACTAATGCAATAGAATAAAATCTAAGAATTAGATCTATACATGTGGAATCAATCACATTTTTTACAAAGATGAAAAGAGAAATCATTTAGTGAACAATAATCTTTTCAACAAATAGGGCTGGAATAATTGTATATCATATGAAAATAAAACAAAACATAAAAAACCACCTATCTAGACTCACACGTCATGCCACATTAAAAAACTAACTCTAAGTGAGTCATAGACCTAAGTAACAGGATTAAAACTGTAAAATACCTGGAAGAAAAATTTGTAAATATAATGACTTTGAGTTAAGGAAATGTTTCATAAACATAAAAGAATGAAAGATTGATAAATTGTACTTTATAAAAAAGACATGTTAAGAAAATAAATTGACTACCCACATAATGAGAAAAAATGATTGTAAACCATAGAGGTCTTATTTCTAAATATATAAAGAATACTTTTAACTCCATAATAAAGAAAAACAAATAATTAAAAATGCAATGAATTTAAATGAATCTTTCACCAAAGATTATACATGGATTGGAAATATGTAGGTGTAAAGATTTTTAACATCTTTAATCATTAGAGAAATAGCTATTAAATCTACAACGAGACACTACTATACACCACTATAATGGCTGAAATTTAACAGACTGACAATGCCAAATACTGGCAAGGATATTTAGTGGCTGAACCTTTCATATATTGCTTTTGGGAATGCAAAATGGTACAGCCACTTTGGAACATAATTTTGCAGTTTCTAATAATGGCAAATATACACTGACTTCTCATCCTCTCCACTCTCCTCCCAAGAAAATAAACCTGATGTGTGCATACATATCAATATCAGGTTTATTCATAAAAGCCCAAAACGTGAAATAATGCAACTATCCATTGGATGGTGAATGCTGCTCAGCAATAAAAAAATATAATGTACTGATACATGCAACAAAATAGATGTAACTTCAAAGCATTATGCTAAGTGAAGAAATCCAGGTATAGCCCCTAAATAAAGTCATATAACACACCCTTTGCCTTCCTGGGAAAGCCCACACTCCACTCACCTGTATTAGACTTCGGTCTCAGTACACCGGCATCTCACATAGCGCTCAAAAGAGAACATTTCCTGATGGAGGAGCTTGGGTGAAGGGTCCAGCTATCCAATTGCAGGGTGTTGGGCAACTCAGCTGGGTCAGAAAGAGAGAGCAATGACCTGAGGCTGTTCTTCAGAGAAGAAGCGGCAGTGGTCTCCTAGGAGAAATCCTAGATACCTCTCAGCTGCCAGCAGAAACAACCGCACACAGGGGGTGCAGTGGAACAGCACAGTTCGGGTTGCGGCGGCGCTGGGCCTTGTCAGACATAGTACTGCGGCCCCAGGTTCTGCACCAGAAGGCCGCATCGCTGTCCGGGAGTGGAAGGCTAAAGATTTGGGGCCCAAGCATGAGCAGTTCACTCCCCTGCTCTGGTCTACGGCTGACGGTCCTGCTTCCACACAGCCTTTGGGCCACAGCCTGTTCTCACCTGGCCAGGCCCCTGTGGCGAGGCTCTGCTGCACTGAGACTCTGGAGGTGGCGGGCAGTGTCCGTAAGGATTGGGGTTTGCTTTATAGGCTGTGTGAACCAGCCTCCTTACAGACGAGTCTTGGACGAGGGGCCTCTGGAACCTGGGACATCTCGACGTTTCTCATCCCAGGACTCCCCTTACGCCCACGTAGAATTCCCAAGATCCCGCGAGATCGAACTTCCCTGGGAAGAACGGTTGCGGCGCACCGCGTCGCGCCTGGTTCCTCCGTAATTGTTTGAGCCCCTGACGGCTCTGGGCATCCAAGCCCGTCTTCACCCTGCCCCTCCATCAGCACCCACAGTTACCACCTCTACACACCCAAAGCCACACAGCACAACTTGTGGGCTCTAACTGAGCTCTCTTTGCTTTCCTGGAAAACCTCCAAACCACCCACCTGGACCAGGACTCACCCCTGTCTGTTGTCAGCGAGCGACCTCATTGGCGCTCAAAAGAGAATATTTCCTTGTGGAGGAGCTTGGGTGAAGGGCACAGCTTCCCCCATCACATGGTGAAAAAAAATTTCTTTTTTTTTTTAGCTATCAACAAATGTCTGAAAACTGTTATTTCCTTTTCTTCTTCTTCTTCTGGTTTACTAATTGTTTAAGGCAGGAGGGTAACCCTGTTATTTTTCCAGAACCATAAGTCCAAGTCATAAGGGCATATTTTAAGACTGAGATTTTTTTCTATTGCTTTGTATATTTATTACTAAACTTGTACTTCTATTTTGAATCATCTGTAATCAGTGCAAGTAAATCTGTTCTGTGCCTTGATTTCATGACTTCCTTTAATGTTTGCTGTACATATATTTGCTGAAAATAATTTATATTAGACAAATATATCCATATTTCATGTGTTCTATGCTGAAATTTAGTGAAAAAATATTTTACAACTACTTAGTAAAAATATTAATAAGAGAATGTAATGTTGGCATACAACACTAAATAATTTCATATCAATAAAATTCTTTACCCTAGTATATTTAACATAATAAAATTGACTAAATTAATTAGAAATTCTCATATTCATCAATAGTAAAATGCTGGTAACACCAGTTATCTCTAGGAGATAAATTCAATGACTCTCCTGTCATGTGAACCTGTAAACATAGTACTGGCAATTAATATAATAGGCTTAGACTTGTCATACATATATGACTGAGCAATATGTGTTACAGGATAAGTTGATAAATATGTGATCAGATAAATTGATCATATTGACATGTCTACCTGTAAGTGTATAGTATATGATTGTAACTCTGCTAAAACCTAAGAAATTATTTTGCTGAAAAGATTTTTGACCCCATAAGGCAGATTTGACAAAATCCACTGCAAGAAGGCAAATAAAAATTATTTCTTTACAAATAAAACATAGAGACCTCATAGGGTACTGATTTACTTTAACTTTGTATACAGTGCTAATAAACTTGGATATTTGGTTTTCCTGAGTTTCCAAATTAAAGAAAGCTAGCTCACTGAAATGACAGGGGAATTGAAGAATTAAAAAGTGATCTTTTAAAGCAATAAAAGAGATTAAAATTCTACATAACTTTGACCCAACAATCCCTATGTGATTTGAGATTGTTAGCATAGCATGAATCAGCATTATTCACATTACTCTCAGAGGTGTCACTTATTTTATTGCTGTTACAACAGAGTGCTACAAAATTATATATTTCTTTGGTAAAGAGTCATAAAAAAACAGTAAATATAACATGGCATTGCCATTATACCCTTCTGAAAAAAGCAACAATTGCTTTGGATAAATCCTAGACAAGTTTTTCTGGCACAAAAGAGTAACACTGTCTAAAAATTTACATATGTGCCATTATGCAGGAATTTCAGGAAAATATAAAAATACGCATACGCTTTTATATGAGCAAACTATTAGAGAAGAAATAGCTAGATTTGAATTTTCATATTAATAGGTGGTTAAACTGATATAATTCTCACAGGCTCCTTAATAACAAAAGATCTCCAAAGTATTGATTTCTTTTCATCATTAAAAATTTATAAAGCAATAAACCATATCCTGGCTTGTTATCTATCATTAACTGCTTATGTATATAAAATATCTGTTTCTAAATTCAAACTGAATTTCTGAACTGGATATATTGGATAAATCATCATTTTGCCAAGGGGGAAGCTCCTCTAAATATCATACTCAATGTGTAAAATTGGTTAGTTTTCTTATTTCCCTGACATTCCTCACATTTTAAATAGCAAAGTTTTAGTGATACATATTATTTCACCATTTCTGGTGCTCTTTTCCAAATCTTTTAAAAATTCACAATAATGTAAAACTGATGAATTGAAACAATATTTTCATTTTAGGCTGATCTTGCACTTTTAGATACTCAACCTACTCTCATTGATAGCTTATAGTAGAATGGCCGAAAACTTCCTCACTATAATATTTTAAATTTATTTTTAATCTCATCATTGTTCTTGTGCTAATATATTGAACTAATATATTTATTGAGTTTATTCACACTTTTCACCTTTCACCATTCAGGAAATAGCTATTAGATATGAAGTTTATAAATTCCACATAGCAAAAGTGAAGCCTAGTTTTATAAGACAAATGAGAAATACTGACAATTTTGTTCAAAAAATTAGTTCTTCCAGATTTCTTGGAATTCACTACCAAAATAAAAATGACTATAGATTACATTTGTAGCACCTTTTTCTTATACTGAAGGAAAACCGTCCAATTATTTTGTTCCTCTGTAATTTCTCACAGTTCAATAAACAATAAACCCTAAACTTATTTAGATAATCTTCCTTCCAAATGAAAAGGTCACAGAAATTGTACTGGTACAAAGAGGATATACTATTTGTATTTGGTTTTCTACAGCTAAGGATTCTGATATAAAACGTGACCAGAAAATTTCCGTGAGCTTTCAGGAGACTGGGATTTACCCTGTGGCTCTACATGTGAGCACTATGGCAAGAATAATTTCTAGTCTATGCATCTCATGTCTTACCAATCGATTTTCAACAATAATATATTATTTAACCTTGTACTTTGTAAGTAACACTATCCAGCATAATAGAATTTATTTTCTATCCCAAATGGTTTCTTAGTGTTTATACAAAGAGCTCTGAAATGCACGCACTCTACTGGGAAGGTAAGCCAGAATTGACTTTGGGATAAGGTAATCCTAAGTGCCAGTTCCACCTCTGTCATTCCTTGTTCACTTCCCTTATGTTCATTTACTCCATTGGCTTTATTCTCTCAATTGGCTATGTAATACTTTGCTCACCTGCCTTCTTAATTTACCTCTCCACCCTGCCCTAAACTGCCCAGGGAGAGACATAATTGTAGCCCCCTCTCACTTCAGTCTAGATAAGAAGACTTTGATTCTGGGGAGAGGGACTGTCTTGATGATTTAGGAATGACCTGGAGGACTTCCAGGGTGTAATGCATCTGCTAAGCCTAAAACCTGGCTCTTCCTCTGAATGCTAATGCTTTAGCTCATAATATAAAATTTGAAACAAGGTTATTTAATAAATTAAGCATCACATTTCAAGAAACAGAAGATGATGAACCACAGGCTAGGTAACACCTGATTCCTATGGGCAATGTTTTGGAGTGGCCTACCTATCCCTCTTCCATTGGAGTTAGATCAGTTAAATCAAGAGTCCATGGAAATAAATTGGCTTCATGTGATGGAGAGAGGAACAGCCATTTCTCCATCTAGTACACATTGGACCTAAATGATGGTGGTAGCTTTAAGAGAATTAAGAGATCACAAGAGAAGAGAAAAGACTGAATGAGAAGAATAAACATAATAAGTATTGACTGTATAAGGATGGTGTGGCAAGCAGCTAAACTGAGATGTTTAGAGTCCACAGCTCAAAAAAAAAAGTGGTTTGGATAGAATTGTGGTTGCTACTTAATAGCCATTTCCTCATCTTGTTTTATTTGCAGAGACCCTTTTTTTTTTTTCTTCACCAGGGAACTAAGGGGGTAAATCCTGATGATTCAGACTCTGTTAGGCTGTTCCTATTCTCTTTGACAACAATAGGCACTGTACTAAAAGTCTAGATAGAGTGAGTGTCTGAATTAAACAGTCTTCCAAAGTGACTTTTGTTAATCATAATACTGACTTTTATGAGCAAGTTCTGTTAGACCTGCTGTTCTCCACATATCAGGGTCCAATGATTTATCTTTCCCTTAAAGGCCTGATTCAGAGGTGGTCTCTTCTGTGGAGACTCCCACATGCTCCTTTCCCCCTGAGGATAAATGTTGCCCTATATTACGTAGCCCATTTGTAGACCAAACAATGACCCCCAAAGATGTCTATGTCCCAGATCATCTGAGGGGGCCCAATGTAATCACAAGGGTACTTATAAGAGGCATGCAGTAGGCAAAAGTGAGTAGTAGAACATGTGACAAAGGAAACAAAAAGTTGAAGTGATACAAGGAGTAGATCATAAGCCAAAAGAATGCAGGAGGCCTCTACTAACAGAAAAACGCAGCCTCAAGAAGGAATGCAGTCCTACCAACACCTTGATTACAGAATTCCAATCTCCACAACTATAAGAGAATAAATTTGTATTTATTTAAGCTACTAAGTTTGTGGTCAATGTGTTATAGCAGCAATAGGAAACAAATACACCAATATAAATATTTTATTTATACCCATATCACATATTACCATAATTACTTATTTGCATGTCTGTGACCCCATTCAATCTGAGCTACTACACCTGGGGATCCTACCTTATTGGCCATTTTCTGTAGACTAAACATATTTTCTAGTACAAGGTAGTCCCAAAATTATCTTTTCAGTAAATGTTTATTTGATAAGATCATCTAGTGTTACCTCGGGGCACACTGGATTATGTATAAGGTCAGATAATTCAATGGAAGATATAAACAATACAGAATATAGTAGTTCTAATTCCTGAGTGGTTAGAAAACACAGTGGGACCAATTTAATTATATTCATAGTCTTCTCCACAACTTTCTGTATTTGCTAACCCTGTGATGTCCATATCTTGGGATGTTCCTGAGGAAGGAAAGGAGCATTAAAAGATTAATGACAGGGCTTCCCCGGTGGCGCAGTGGTTAGGAATCCGCCTGCCAATGCAGGGACACGGGTTCGTGCCCCGGTCCGGGAAGATCCCACATGCCGCGGAGCGGCTAGGCCCGTGAGCCACAACTACTGAGCCTGCACGTCTGGAGCCTGTGCTCCGCAACGGGAGAGGCCGCGACAGTGAGAGGCCCGCGCACCGCGATGAAGAGTGGGCCCTGCTCGCCGCAACTGGAGAAAGCTCTTGCACAGAAACGAAGACCCAACACAGCCAAAAATAAATAAATAAATAAATAAATTTATTAAAAAAAAAAAAAAAGATTAATGACAATGCCACTTTCTCACTTCGTCCCAGCTTACCCTTCCCCCTCCCCGTGTCCTCAAGTCCATTCTCCACGTGTGCGTCTTTATTCCTGTCCTGCCCCTAGGTTCTTCAGAACCATTTTTTTTTTAGATTCCATGTATATGTGTTAGCATACTGGGAAGCAGCCGCATAGCACAGGAAGATCAGCTCGGTGCTTTGTGACCACCTAGAGGGGTGGGATACGGAGGGTAGGAGGGAGATGCAAGAGGGAGGGGATATGAGGATATATGTATACGTATAGCTGATTCACTTTGTTATACAGCAGAAATTAACACAACATTGTAAAGCAATTATACTCCAATAAAGATGTTAAAAAAAATTAATGAGTGCACAAGAGGAGAAAAGGAGTACACAAAAAGAAAAGTTTGTTCCTTCAAACTTCATTATTTAATGATTAGTCAACTACAGTACACTCTTGCAGCAAGAAAGGTAGAAAAGAAATTCCAGTGCAGTAACATTTTTTTTTCCTGCTAAAATTGTACTTGAAATGGTAGAGGGAATTTAACTATATTTGTTGAAATCATCATTTATTCCTTGTCTTGCTTTTCAAAAATGTATCTCCATGTAGTACATTGACATTCCAAGTAAGAAGTACTATTTTTTTTTTTTTTAAACATTTTAACTAACTATTTGGCACCTCCATTCTATAGCTACTTTTATTTATTTATTTATTTATTTTTGGCTGTGTTGGGTCTTCGGTTCGTGCGAGGGCTTTCTCCAGTTGCGGCAAGCGGGGGCCACTCTTCATCGCAGTGCGCGGGCCTTTCACTATCGCGGCCCCTCCCGTTGCGGGGCACAGGCTCCAGACGCGCAGGCTCAGTAGTTGTGGCTCACGGGCCCAGCTGCTCCGTGGCATGTGGGATCTTCCCAGACCAGGGCTCGAACCCGCGTCCCCCGCATTAGCAGGCAGATTCTCAACCACTGAGCCACCAGGGAAGCCCAAGAAGTACTATTTTATTCTAAATAAAAAGAAATCTTTCTACGTCTCCATTCAATTATATATTAAATCAGAAAAAGTATGACTTCCTAGAACAATCATGTGTTCAGGTTGGTTTTGAAATAAGCAGATATGGAAGATATACCTGAGATTTTAATTTTAGAAAGCTTTAAAAAGCTTCTATAAGACAAAGAGAGAGACAAAGAGACAGAGATAGTCCAAATTGTGAAAGTTTTCCCTAGTGGCCATAAATATCACAGGATAATTTAGTCATATAGACTGTGCACTAAAATACAGAATCAAAGTATTTAGACACAAGCATATAATACTTATTTTATTCATATGATACTTATTCATATTATAGAGAAAGAATATACAATTATTATTCTAATATAGCCACTCCTACCCAGTAACAACAAGTGAGGTAACCCTTTCAAATATCTATTGAAGTATGCCTTCTTAGTCACTCCTATCATTAAGAGAGTAAATAGAAAGTGGATTTGAATATTAAAAGAATTACAAAGTATGAAAAAATAAATATTAAGTATTATTTCACTTCTAAATTAAGTTCCTTATGTGTACTTTTTCTAATTTTCAGAGTTGTTGTTTGCTGTTAAAAATGTGACCTTTGGAAAGGAAACATCTAATTCATTTCTATCACTTAATAACAAGGTTACCTCAGATAACTTACTATCTGGGTAACCTCAGATTCCTCAATTTGTAGAACTGTAAAGGAAATATCCTGTCATAAACCTTAGGGAGTGTTATAAACACAATATGCCACATGACCAGTCAATTTTAACATTTCTATTTATTGAAGAAAAATAATATATTTCAAAATTGGCCATTTTTATAATACCAAACTTATAAATCAAGGAATAATTTGAATACTCGAAAGATTTAAATTAATATATTCTGTTAGTTATATGAAAATCTTTTAAATAATTATCTAAAGTTAAAAGGATGAAAACTGACTTAAACATCCAAGGAACTAAAATGTCTGCCTTAGCAAATATCTGCCATGGAGTTCCCATGTAGCACTTATATAAATCCTTTTATCTCTCTGTAAAATACTTCAAAACCCCATCTACTTTCTTGTTGCATTTTAAAAGCCTATAAATGTTACTTCTATTTTTTTAAAAATAAGAGTTTGGAGATTTTTTCTCCCACTACATCAAAATATATTTTTTTCAATAATGAAGACAAGGACTTCATTGACATTACTGGAAAAAAATGTATATGATCTTCAATGATTCCCTAAAGACATTATTTCTGGACCCTTAAAAAGCAAATATCATAGGTAAGAAGAAAATGTGTATTCATATCATAAAGTCTTCCTGGATTCCTATTAGAAAAATCAATCATTTTAGAAGGTGGCCTGCTGTAAAACGGACTATTATTATATTTGTCTTAGAAAAGAGTGGTAATAACACAATAGTTAAAGCAAAGCATGAAGCATTTGATCTGACTCCTTTACTTGAATGCCTATGAAGCACACTCACATTCCTTTTCTTTGAGTTGTGACTTTGTTCAAGAACTTTTTTTTAGGATTAATTTTTAAAATACATCTACTGTGTTAAGTAACAAGACTTTTGGACAAAGACTATTTAGAATTTAGACCTGGAGCATCTGAGAAGAAAGATATAATTTACTAAATGAGTTACCTAACCCTGTCAGTTAACATACCCAAATTTGAGCTCTGCTTTAGGGATCTCATAGATAATACCCTTATTTCCAAAGGTGAAATCTTGGATACCATGTTAGCTACAAATTAAATTTGCCCCCCAATTGTTTCTTATTTAGCCAAATGTCATGGAGGAATAAATGTCTTACTGGCATTCTGTGTAGTTCTAGGATACTCAAAGTAGGGAGGAGAATATAGTGATGGGTAAATTCCACGACATACACTTGAGTACATAGACCTAGTTATCCCTAACTGTGTATGAAGTCATAGGCCAAAGCCATGAATTAGTGAACCATTTCAACCATCAGTATCTCACATGGGATTCTCTCTGGCCTCCTACATATACACTATTAATTAGAAATATATCTTTGTCTTCTAAAGCTAAAAAATTTCACATATAAATATGTGATTCTTTCTTTACTATAAGATATATAAAAGATAGCAAAAGTACAAAGGGAAGTTACAGTTCAATGGATATAGATTTTCAGTTTTGTAAGATGAAAATATTCTAGATGTGCTGTACATCAGTGTGCATATAGTTAACACCAATGTACTATACACTTAAAATGGTTAATATAGTTAATTTTAGGTTATGTGTTTTTGACCATAATAAGAAAGGTAATAAAAGTACAGAGAATATTATAACAAACACCAATGCAGTGATTACCTGGATTTAACAAATGTTAAAAATGTCCCATATGTATTTCTGTTGTCCTAAAGAAATAAACTGATTGAATTGCTGAACTCCCCTTGTTATCCAATGGCATGCACCTTCTATCTTCTTCAAAAGGTAAATATCATCCTAAAGCAGGCGTTAATCTTTTTCATCTATGTTCTTATAATTTTATTCTAATAGTACATAACCCTAAGTACTAAATGAGATACACATTATACACAAATTTTTTAAAAAAATATTGAATAACATAACACTTTTCAAGAAAGAAGAGAATAAAAACAGATGAAATCTCTATTTATAAATTATAAGGAAATGCTGCCTTAATTTTCTAGGTTTTTTAAGCTGTCTTTTGTTTCTATTTCCTGGATAATTGCCATGTTACTTAAAAAAAATGTCTTGGCCAGTGTGATAGCTTTCTAGAGCTGCCATAACAAAATATCACAAACTGGGTGGTTTAATCAAGATAAATTTATTGTGTCACGGTTCTGGATGTTAGAAATCCAAGTTTAATATGTTGGCATTGTTGGTTCCTTCTGAGGGATGTGAGGGAGAAGCTGCTCTGTGCCTCTCTCCTAGCCCCTACTGGTTGGTTTATCAGCACTCTTTGGAGTTCCTTGGTTTATAGATGCACCCCCTCAATCTCTGCCTTCATCTTCACATGGAGTTCTCTATGTGTCTCTTCGGATCATTTTCCATTTTTGCATGTTTATCTCTGTGTCCAAACATCCTTTTTTTATAAAGGCACCAGTCATATTGGATTAGGATTCACTCTATGATTTCATTTTCACTTGATTATCTCTATAAAGACTCTTTCCAAGTAAGGTCATATTCTGAGGTCCTGAGGGTTAGGGGTTCAAGCTATGCAATCCATAATCCAATTGACTTACTGCATAATTACATAAGAAAAATCAGCCCCTGGCTGACAATGAATGGGTTTAGATATCAAATGCTAAGTCATATGCTGTTAAAGAGAATCATCTTTAGATGTCAGCAAAGTTTTACACATGAGTGTTTACAAGTTTGGAAAGGGTAATTTCTAACCTTTCACCCATCCACCCGCCTAGAAAATCTTTCAGAGCATTTACTTTACAAGTAAAGATACATGATAGAATAAACTATTTTAAGATTTTTTTTTAATTCCCTCAAGGAGCAGAGACTGGATATGTGATAGTGGTGGTGAAGATGGGGAGAGCATGGAGCAGAGGGCCATTTCTACCTATATCTCACCATCTTCAGGAAACTTACAAGTGTCAGGGGTTATACTGTGGCCATAAAACCATATGGTTAAATGATAGCCACACATTTTATATCCACTGGTCAATAAAGAACTTCTAGTTAAGGAACTCAGCCCTAAGTTTGGTTCAATGAAGCCTTAAAGTAATAATTATGCAAGAAATTAACATCAAAAATTTTAAACTATGAAAATTGAATAGGCTTTTAAAATGTCACTTTTTAAAATTAAGGCATTAAACTTTTTATGTTAAAGTCACATTTTCTTTATTTCTTCCTGTGTCAAATGCTTAAGTCCATATAGGAATGCAATTTTCATACATGCTTTCGTGTAATGAAAGGGGAAAATTTTTCCAATGCCATCACTAAGTTGCTAAAAAATCATTGTGCCTGGATGAATTCTGGTACAAATGGATGATTTTGAGTTCATGTAGGTAATTTTACGTAATTTATTTCATAAAAGGTTTAGTTGAAGGTTTTTAAATATGTAGCCTTTCATATGTCATGTTTTAGAGACATGGTCAGGTACTTTGACAATGAACCAAGTTACAAAAGCCCTACACAGATATTGTCACAGAGGTGTGGAAAGTAGCACAAACTTCAAATAACTAAATTGAAATTATTTTTATCATAATTTATAATAATTGCCAGTAGCAATTCACTCATATAGCAATTAAATTATAGAATATTTAACTAAAATTAATATTTCTCAAGCTTAGAGATGGTGTATCTCATATTTTGCATATCACAAGGGACAAAGATATTCACAAGATGACACTACTACTTCATGGATGAGCTTGGAACTCGAATCATGATTATTCTAAGACACAATTTATTTGTAAAATGAAACAATTGAATTGAAGGACATACAAACTCCCTCCCAATGCTTTTGTTTGGGGGAAAACTAACTCTCAGGTTACCTTTATGCAGCTTCACTCACTTACCCAACCACCGAACTATCCTTCCATCCATCTTCTGATTCATTCTGTCAAACATTTAAGTGATTACTGTGCATCAGGCACTGTGCTAGGATAAAATTCTGAACAATACAGATTTCCTTCCACTATGGAAGGTACTTTCATAAGAACGCAGACTGTCAATTCTACTTGTGATTTTTATTTTACTCCTGCTTCAACAGTGTTAGACCACCTATTCCATCAACAGTCTATTCCATCTGCAAATAGAAAATCATCACTTTTAATTTACATCGGAGTTTAGGCACTGCCTGCTCCTAACACCTGTTCTGCTCAAGAAAGAAGTTTGTAATAAGTTACTGGATCAAAGAAATTTTGCTTCACCAACAACTTTAATCCCTTATTGTTGCTATTTTAGCATCACTCCACTAATTGCCTGGATTCCTCAATCTCAGCTTGTGTGTGATCAGAGAAAATTCTTCACTTTTTTCAGCCATACTTTATTATCTTATATACTTTGAACAACACAGGTTTGAACTGCATGGGTCCACTTATACACAAGTTTTTTTTCAATAGTAAATCCTACAGCACTACACAATTCACGGTTGGTTAAATCCACAGATGCGGAAACACAGATATGGAGGAACTGCATATGTGGAGGGCTGGCTATAAGTTATATATGTATTTTCAACTGCAGGGATCACTGGCATCCCTAACCTTTGTGTGTTCAAGGGTCCACTGTACTCCTCTTTGACTGTTGCTCTTATATTCTACACTGGATCCCTGATTTTGGAACTCTAAAGGTGTGGGCCCCTATTTCCAGGTACTACTGTTGGAGGAGGTAATCAAGAGGAAGAGACCAATGGTTTGAACCACGAGATGGACCCAGGAAATTGGAGGCTTCTAACCCCCTCCCCTGTCCTTGGAATATGTGTTCCACTTGCCTTCCCCACTCCCAGAAGCTGCCCCAAGGATAAGGCCTTGAGATAGTAATGTGGTAATAAGACCGTCTGGACTGTGTTCATGTTGGAACCCAGTTAAGGCCTCTTTATAAATGTTTAAGATGCTGGAGGCAAGTACTAGTTTTGTGGCCACCCAAGGTAAGCCTCGTAAGTAAGTTCCCTTGCTTATTAAACCTGCCACTTACCAATCTGAAATGGTCTCTCTCTTTCTTCCTCTCTCCCTGCCCTCCGTGTAAGGGGGTCAGTTTCAGGTTACACCCTGGAAGCTCCATAGGATGTAAACCAACAACTACCTGACTCTGTGATGCTGTAATCAGTCCTATTGTTTCTGCTCTATTCAAGCATACTCAAAACAATCATGAGCCCTAATACAATACTTAGTCAATTTTCTTCTTGTTAGTCCATCCAATCAGATAACCTGTGCAATGTAATACCAAAGGTATGATTATTAACGATCAAACTTTTAATCCTGATTCTTTATTGAAGTGAATAAAAGATGCCAAAGTGAAAATACTCTGCAAAATTATTTAGATAACCCACTCACAGACTGTTAGGAATGAGGTCACTTCTGACTTCCTGTGTCCAGTTATTATTTACATTAATTAGGTTGGATGCTGTTCAATTCACCATTCCATTTCGTGGGAGGATGAATATGGACCAAACAGCCAAAGTGTTTCAGAACAAAGACATTACAAGGTTTTTAAGCTAGCTTGTAATCAGCATTTTTATATTTATAGCTTGGTTGTTAAGAGCCAGAAAAGCCCGTTTTTAAAATTTTTTTCCTCTATTGATTATTATCAGACTGATTTTGGCAAGTTATTAGAATTTTCTTTTTTTTTTTTTTAATTTATTTATTTATTTTTGGCTGCATTGTGTCTTCATTGCGGTGGCTTCTCTTGTTGAGGAGCACGGGCTCTAGGCATGCGGGCTCAGTAGCTGTGGCTCGCGGGCTCTAGAGCGCAGGCTCGGTAATTGTGGCGCATGGGCTTAGTTGCTCCCGCAGCATGTGGGATCTTCCCGGACCAGGGCTCGAACCCGTGTCCCCTGTATTGGCAGGCGGATTCTCAACCACTGAGCCACCAGGGAAGCCCTAGAATTTTCTGAGAGTCATTTTCTTCATCTGTAAAATAAGAGTAGTAGATTGAGTTTATAAAGTTATTTTTATGAATATATGGAAAAACATATTTAAATCCTTCATCCTAGGGCTCAAGAAGATGTAGGTTACGTTAATATTGCCAATGTTACCATCATCCTTATTGTCAGTAGGCAGATACTCTATGAGTTTACAACTTTGAAGATTAATTTTTCTTTAGTTCTTCATAGTTTGGAGCAGGGGTCAGCAAACTTTAGCACACAGGCAGAATCCAGCCCTCTATCTGTTTTAGAAATAGAGTTTTATTGGCCATACTCATTTGTTTCCATATTTTCTGGCTGCATTGGCAAAATTGTGTAGTTGTGACAGAGAACTTATAGTCTTTGGAGCCCAAAATGTTTAATTTCTGGTGCATTCAAAAAAGTGTGAAAAATCCCCATTTAAAGGAAAAAGGAGTTCCCAGTATAAGCTTTTGTGTCACCAAATTCCCTACTAGCATTGGTTACCAGGAATGGTGAAAAACCCACAGTCTGCTTCTGAGGGGAGTAACTAGAGGAAACACCTCTTTGAAAAAATCATATTGACAGATCAGAAGTGAGCTATACTGATGATCCTTACCTTATTAAAAAAACAACCAGGATTACTTCTCAAATGGATCGTCAAATTGTCTCTTTTTCAAAAGAAAGAAAAATAAAAATGAAAAAATTATGTATATGACAAGGACTTTGACAGAGGTACATTTACTGGATAACATGAACTAACATGGAGGTGACAAGTATATATTTGTTAAAGAGAAAGTGGTTTTGGCTTAATTCAAGAGGTAAAAAAATATATTCTTTAGAATTGCAACTAAAACAATTAAAAGTCTTGAAAGAAAACTATTATGTTTTACGTTAAGGCAGAGGAGCAGAGTTTTATGTTTAAAGTTATTTAAAGTCATTCCCCCTCTCCAAGTCTGCTATTTCTCACCTGTTATAGGAACAGGTTATGCTAAATGAATTCTATACCTCCCTTGAATTGGGTCTTTATATGTACTTACTTTCGTTTCTCTTGGGTAAATATTCAGGAATGGAATGTTTAAATTTTTAAGGTGCAGCCGAACTCTTTTCCAAAATGGTTATAACGTTACATATTCCCATCAGCACTGCATGAGTGTTCCAGTTCATCTACTTGCTCATAAAAACTGGGTATGATAAGTCTTTTAATTTTAGTGATGCTAATAGACATGTAGACGTATTTCACTGTGGTTTTAATTCACATTTCCTTAGTAAGAGATATGTGGAGCATCTTTTCATACGCTGAGTTGCCATTCGTATATGCTCAGTTAAATATCTGTTAATTATTTTGCTTATTTTTAATTTATTGTTTAGTTTTGATAATATGTTATGGATGTAAGTTCTATATTAGATATATGATTTTCAAACATTTTTTCTAGGCTTGTATGGTCTGTGGCTTACAATTTCATTGCTTAACAACATCTTTTAAAAAGAAGTTTATAATTTTGATGAAGTACAATTTATCAATTTGTTCTTTTATGGATCATGCTTTTATTATTGGTTCTAAGAAATGTTTGCATTACTCAAGGTCAGAAAGGCTTCATTTTAGTTTTCTTTTAAAAATATTTTGCTTTATGTTTTACATTCATGTCTGTAATCCAGTTTGAGTTACTTTTTGTATAAAATGTGACAGATGCATTACTGTTAATTTCTTATTTGTTTATGAATTTTTCCATGACTATTTTCCATACCCAATTTTTCCAGCACCATTTATTGAGAGACTAATTCTTTCTAATCTGAGTTGCCTTTGTCTAACATCAGTTGTCCATATATATGTGACTCTATTTCTGAACTCTCTATTCTGTTTCATCAATCTATCTTTATGTTATTTTCAGTGTCTTGATTATTGTGATTTTACACAAAAATCTTAAAGTCAGGTGTTATTAGTCTCTGATTTTGCTCTTCTTTATCTAAAATGTTTTGCTCGTCTAAGTCTTTTGAATTTCCACTGGAGTTATGAAATCAGTTTGTAGATTTCTACCATAGAAATCACAATGGTCTTTTTGATGAAATTGAATATATTCAACTTTTGGAAAACAGATATCTTCACAATACTTGGTCTTTCAGTCTATGAACATGGTCTTAATTTAAGTCTCAGAATAATTTGTACTCTAGTTGTTTATTTCTTTTACATCTTTTTTTACTTTATTCCTAAATAGTTCATATTGTTGATGCAACTGTCCATGGAGTCTTTTGTAAATTTTAATTTTCAATTAGTTTTTACTAGTATATAGGTAGGTATACAATTGATATGAGTATAAGGATCTTATATCTCACAACTGTACTAAACTCATCAGTTCCAGTAAAGTTCTTTAGGTTCCACTGGAATTGCTATATAGATGATCATTTCATTTGTGAATAAAGTCAGTTTTACTTCTTTCATTTCAACATGGATTCCTTTTATTTCTCATTATTTCCTTACTGCATTGGCTAGAACATCCAGGGCAATATTGAATAGAAGTGACAGGAGCAGATATCTTTGTCTTCTTTCTTATCTTTGAGGGAAAGCTTTCAGCCTTTTACCATTAAATATGTCAGCTATAGGTTTATTTTCTAGATGTCCATTGTCAATTTGAAGAAGTTCCATTCTATTTCAATATGGCTGATAATTTTTTTTATCAATAACAGACTTTGGGTTTTATCCATTTTTTGGAGTTAAGTGATTTTTTTTCACTTTGTTGATATGGTGAATAACATTATTTACAATTAGTTGCTTAACCAACCTTGCATTCATTGGTTATGATGAATTATTCCTTTCCTATATTGTTGGATATGATTAACATTTTGTTTTGATCTTTTGATGTTAAAGTGGTATATTAGTATATGGATCTCTCACTTGTCTTTGTCTGATTTTGGTATCAGGGTAATGCTAGCCTCATAAAATTAGTTGGGAAGTGTTCTTTTTTTCAGCTTTCCAGAAGTTTTTGTAGAATTGGTATTACTTCTTTAAATGTTTTATAATTTACTAATAAGGCCATCTGTGCCAAGAGTTTGTTTGTGGAAATTTTCTTTCCTTGAAGACTAGTGATTTTTAATAGGATGCCAGTCTGAGCATTTTACCTTATTGGTGCTAAATAATTTTGAATTCCTGTGGTCACAATATTTTTCTTGAACATTGTCACACCAGTTTTCCTTTAGAGTCTTGCTCCTAAGATTTTTTTAGACAAGGCTGGAGTTGTTCTCTGTCTAGGGCTAATCACTCCCCACTGCTAAGGTTAGAGCCTTCTTTATACTCTATCCAGTGCCTTGTGAATCATGAGGTTTTCCAGACTATCTGCTGGGAACAGGTACTATTCCAAGTCCTGCATCTCTGGGGATTTTTACCTCTATTCCTTTTTGGTGATTATTTCTACAACCTTGGATAGTTTAATTTAATGAACATGTTCATCAATGCTTAGCTAAACATGTGATAGGGTCTCTGAAGATCTCTGAAATTCTATCTTTATACAGCTTTCTCCTCTCAGATAACTTTGCTGTGCAAACTCCAGTTGCCTTGTTATCCCCAGGCTCTTTGCTCTTATTTCTCAACTCAAGGATTCCATTTGGATTTGCCTGGATTCCTGCTCCTTGTGCCTTGGCCTGGAAAGTCTCTCAAGGCAGTCAGCTGGGTAAACAGAGCGCTGACTTCATTTGTTTCTGATTCAACTGGGTAATGATAAAACTCACCTCATTTGTTTTTCATGTCTCAGCAAACACTGTCTTTTGTTACCTGATAGACATCCTGAGAAACATCAGTTCATGTACCTTGTGCATTTTTTTTCAGTTTTTTTCAGGCAGCCCAGTAAATTCAGTCCCTAATATTCTATCTTGCCCAGAAGTGGAAGTTGTGCATTTTATCTGTCAATGCTTTGTTGCCAGGATAAACTTTTCTAAATGATTCTACTGAAATATGAAAACATTGAGAGAAACTTGTTAAGTTTTGGATCAGCAGCTTCCCTTACCCCATTGTATTACTAAGAGATAGGAAGAGGTAATTAATCTAATGAGTTAACTTTTTTTCTATTTCCCAGCGCTCAACTGTAATTAATCTTGCAATGGGTATATAAGAAATCATGTATTTTACAAGTACTTGGTGGAATTACACAGTCATTCTTAACAGTATGCCAAATTAAAAAATCTTTTTTATGTGTTTCCTACCTGAGAGTATTTTTATATAGACTGCAAGATTTGTAAAAAGCAATTATTGTATGTTAATTGTATTCAAATAAAGTATGATTATCGATTTTAATTTGGATCATATATATTAAAATAATATTTGGATAATGCTTTTTAATTGCTTATTGACCTTTTGTTTATGTACATTATTGCTAGAACAATTATTAGTATGCAAATGTGAGGAAATATATCTTAATATAACAAAATGAATTCAGACATTAGAGTTACTAACAATACTTTGAAAATTTTAAAAATCACATCTAAATAAATGAACTTTATCATTTTTAAAGTTGTTCATTGAATAGTTTTACTATTGCATCTTCCTGAAGATTATGAATACTATTTTGAGAAAGTCAGTGCAGTTTTTGGTAACATGGAATAACAAACCAAAGGAAAAGTGAAACATCTTTATTTATTGATTTTTTTGTTGATATTATTGTTGCTGTTTTTCTTATCTATGTTATCTGCCGGAAGACACAGCCAAGCAGTTGTCTCAACTAAAAAGTGAAAAATGCAAATGCATTCAGCTTCAGGAAGAAAACTGAGTTTCCACTGGACTTTTGACCTCTCATTTTTCCTTTATACAAAAGGTGATTAGGTCATCTCTTAGAGCTAAAAAGAATCATGTGGACTATGAATGAGTCGTAGTAGAGTGGAAAAAAATCACATAAACAAAATCCTATACTGACAGTAGAGATAAAATTTTAAAAAATAAACAAAAAACCAACATTAAACTCCTTGGATTTCAGTATAGACTTCTATTTCCTTGGCTAATAAGTAAGTATTAAAACATGGGTTTTACAAATGGGACATAACAAACTTACAAGCTTTTGCACAGCAAAGGAAACTATAAACCAAATGAAAAGAAAACTGAGGGACTTGGAGAAAATATTCACAAATGATGCGACTGACAAGGGCTTGATTTCCAAAATATACAAACAGCTCATACAACTCAATATCCAAAAAACCTCAAACAACCCAATCAAAAAATAGGCAGAAGACCTAAATAGACTTTTCTCCAAAGATGACATCCAGATGGTCATGAAAAGATGCTAAATATCTCTAATTATTAGAGAAATGCAAATCAAAACTACAATGACATATCACCTCACACCAGTCAGAATGGCCATAATCAAAAAGTCTACAAATAATAAATTCTGGAGAGGGTGTAGAGAAAAGGAAACCTTCCTATGCTGTTGGTGGGAATGTAAATTGGTGCAGCCAATTAATAATAATGGAGAACATTATGGAGGTTCCTTAAAAAAATAAAAATAGAGTTACCATATGATCCAGCAATTCTGCTCCTGGGCATATATCCAGAAAAGACAAAAACTCTAATTAGAAAAGATATATGCACCCCAAGGTTTGCAGCAGCACTATTTACAACAGCCAAGACATGGAAGCAACCTGTGTCCATGGACAGATTTTAAATAGATAAAGAAGAAGTGGTATATATATATATATACACATATATATATATATATACATATATATATATATATATATATATGTATATATATATAATGGAATATTACTCAGCCATTAAAAAGAATGAAATAATGCCATTCACAGCAACATGGATGGACCTAGAGATTATCATACTAAGTGAAGTAAGTCAGATGAAGAAAGACAAATATATGATATCACTTATTTGTAGAATCTAAAAAAATGATACAAATGAAGTTATTTACAAAACAGAAATAGATTCACAGACATAGAAAACAATCTATGGTTACCAAAAAGGAAGGCAGGGGAGGGATAAATTAGAAGTTTGGGATTAACAGATACACACTACTATGTATAAAATAGCTAAACAACAAGGACCTACTATCTAGCACAGGGGACTATATTCAATATCTTGTAATAACCTATAATGGAAAAGAATCTGAAAAATATATATATATATATAAAATTATATGTATATTATATGTATACATATATATATATAACTGAATCACTTTGCTGTACACCTGAAACTAAAAGAACATTGTAAATCAACTATACTTCAACAAAATTTTTTTAAAAACATGGGTTTTAGTTCATAACGGAATAGTATTTACCTACTAAACACTTCACAATGTGAATTTAAATAATCTAAAACTCTTTAGCTCTTTTATAAAGATAATGGGACTCTATTAAAAAACTTTGACATTGAAAATTTAAACAGAAATAAAATTTTGTGAATGTATTATCAGATTCTCAGGTTTAGACCTTAACTGTAGTTGAACCTAATTGTTCTTTTTCACTTGTAGATCATGTTTGTGCTTTGATATTTATGCTATAATTAATTCAAAAACATATAAGACTGTCTAAAAAGTATTTCCTGTAAAGGAAATAAATTTTTGTCTCAAGAATATCATTTAATAAATTCATTCAAAAATTATTTTCTGTAGTTTTATATAATTTCACATATTACATTTTTAAATACTATTTTCTAAGAATAATTTAACATGTAAGTCATCTAAAATGTTTATTTAAAGGTATCTCAAAACTGTACATATAAAAATATTTGCATCTCTCTTCATATATATTTTCTCTTTATCTTTAATAAAAATAACTACCATTGACTAAGTGCCTAGTATTTTTCAGAATATTTTATCCTTATCTCAATCTTTACAACTGAACATTTTACAGAAGAAAAAACAGACAGAATAAGAATCTGCCTCCATTATATTTGTATGAATCATATCTAAATTCATTTCTGTCCAACCCTAAAGTTTTTCTGGCCAAATCAAAGACCCATAGTAAGAAAATACTGAATGCCCACTATTATTTTGTCCCATTTAACTTGGCCCAATGTTATTTGCCTATAATCCAGTTTCTTCATGGCTGTCCTTATTGCCCTAACATTAAAATCACAGAGTTGGTATACACTTACTCCTTTAAAAATTTGGAAATGTAAATCTTTTTAAACTTATATAATAGCAGTTATCACCTTTGCTTTGTTACTTTTAGGGAAGATGTTGTAGACAAGGATATTCACTTTAAATGTTTATATAGCCATCTAAAACTTCAAAATGTTCAATAGTATAAAGCCAGTTTCAAAGAAAATACAATTTCAAAAATGTATTCTGTATTTGAAAATAAAACTTTTGCTATTGATTATCTTAGGCTTAACATTTCTCCAGTAACTGTGGGCTAATTATACATGTAATGGGATGTCAATTATACATTGCTGAGTCTTAACCTGTGAAGGGTCTGACATGCTATGTTACTTACAAGATAACAAACCAGCTTGCTACTATTGTCAGACTCAGCAATCAGTTAAATTCAAGACACTTGTAAAGTTTGCTAGAGCAGCACCAGAGCATTTTCCTTCTCGAGAAAAGCTATACACATAGTTCTGAAGAAAAAAGATTATTAATACAACTCTCCTGCACCTCTTGTGGTCTAAGCTGTTCTTTTCCCAGGTTTAGGGGTTTTTGCTCTTCCTCCAGTGTCATAAAATCAGTATGTCTCATTTCAGTAGCTATAATTTCACTTTTCCCCCCAACCTTCCCCTACTTGCAAACAGACCTTTGTCCAGAAGGGTTGGATGCAAGTGGAACAAGGTATTTTCATAAAAGTTAACCAGATTTAGTTCTGTTGGGCTACACCCCATAGGCCTGCAAGCCCTTTAATTGCCCAGTCTCAAGACCCAAGAAAGAGCCCAGAGACATCCACGATTTATTGGATAGGGAATCTTACAAATCAGAAGCAAAAGGTCCTGGATTGACATCCCATCGTGTATGTCAAATAGCTGGCAGGACAAGGCAGCAATCTTCGCAACTCCAGGGAGGAGGCTACCATTTATAGGGGGAATTGACATAAGGTTGGCTCATCAGTTATCAGGGAAATGAGTGTCAGGGCAGGGGACAAGCACGTAGGCAGTTACTGATTAAGACCTATAATTAACAGGATTGGATAGTAAAGCAGGGACTGATCAAGCAGGGGTTATACAGAGAGCAAGAGAACAGCTATCCTGAATGGTCTAACGATACAGTTCCAAATCCCCTAGGCAGTCTTTCAACCAGGCTGCCAGCCATAGGGTATGCCAACCACACTGTCCTAGTTGTTGTTAGTATAAAGAATGACATACTATGCCCAGAAATGATCACAGCAAAATCTTCAAATATGTCTCTGTTATCCCCCAGCCTTTCCTCATGATTATCACCCAGGAGGCAGACAAGTGAAGGTTATCTCATTCTAGGGACAGCTGCATTTAATAATCAAACTGCCTTATTATGGTGTGTGGACCAGGAAAAGCTGAGAGAAGTAGAGTTAAACTATCAGCTCATTGTTGAGTAGTGTCTGCCATAAGAAGCAGAGGCTGTCAAACTGCAGCCAGTCTGGAAAGCCAAAGATATACCCTAAGTTTATTTTTAAGAAACCTGTCAGTATACCTCGAGCTAACACATCAATAACTGAAAAAATTCTAATGTGGTGAGAAATCACAGATGTAGTCAATCTGTTAGGAGTTGACATGGGCCATGCCACTGGCATGCAGTGGTGGCCTCCACATGAGAAACAACATCCTTTCCTCTGAGCCAGTGTATTATGGTGAACAGGTTACCTTGTCCAGTGTGATGATGATTCATGCAATGAGAGTGGCAATCTGGGTGTTGCTGTCATGAACAGTAAGCAAGATTCCAATGAGTTTCATCAGAGAATCAGTTTTTTAAATATATATGGAGCATTATTTTCCAATACACATGTAATTATATTATATTTGCTCTTTATAACTCAGGGAAACATAAATCTACTTGGAATGCTTGAAAATGCTGCCTATAAACAGACCACCTTGTTAAACTCTAGCTGAGCATCAGCACAAACAAGATAATAGAACATTTTCACCTTTTCCTTACTTCATTAAATTGTAAAGAAAAAAGTCACATTTCTCCCAGATAGGAGTAAGGTCACATACTAGCATTTATAAGCTATAGACTAAATAAAAGAACTAATTCCTAAATTCAAAAAACTTACAAAAAAATCCATAATTTCTGAAGCTGAGGAAAATATAAGAAATGTGTTTTGGGATACATTCCACCAGACGTATGCCCTGTTCTATTATTTCTTTAGTACTTCTTTTAGGTTCTAAGTAACCCCATGTTACCACCAATAACCTAGTAGAAAACTTAGAGTTGCCAGACCTTATTAAGACAGAGTTTTTATTATTTTCCTCATTTCCTGCCCCAATCATCGTTCTATATCACTATTCAATATTTTTTAAGTACCACTCCACCGTCATTTAACGTAATAATACAGTAAGATAAATCACTTCTGTATTTTTGAAAGCTAGTCAATCCATTAGTTGAACAGCTTGAGAAGTCAAGAGGGAAAGGTAAAACAAACACCAACAAAAATGGGGCTAGGAGCTCTTCTCTTGGCCCTGCCAATTATTCACTGAATAATCTTGAATAGCGATTAAGTCATTCTTAACCTCAATTTCTCTATCTAAAAATGGGGATAATAATTATTTCTTTGTAAAATTCTTACAATTATTTTTTATAAATATGAAATATAACAATGTGACATATGTGTAAACAGTGAAATGTCAAGTAAATAGGTATCTCTTGACTTCGGGAGTAGTAATTTTTATTTGAAAAGGAAAAAGATACGCAAGAAGTTCCCACCCTTAGCCTTCTAAGGATGTTTTCCAAAAATGCAATACATCATCAGCTTTCAAAATAAATCACCATTGTTGCTGTATCAACTCTGATATTTGCAGAAGTCCTCTACTTTAGTCTAGCCTGGGACTGTATGGCATATTTGAGCACCACTACTTCCTGACTCCCAGGGCTCATATAAGACTGTAACAGTTGTGGGATCTGTTCTGCCATCTCTGTTTCTTTAATTTGCCCCCCACGATGCCAATAGTGGCCACCAGTGTCTTATTTGTCCTGTAGTATTACCAGCTTTAAGTGGGTGGTTAAGGATTTAAGAATTACTGTTTCTCACTCTAGATTTTATTTTATCCAACAGCCATTACTATTAAGGTATCAAGTACTACACTAAGCAATATGAAGCCATAATCTTGTTTATTCCTTATTGCTTTAATCAAATAGTGATTTCTACAATTCATATTTTACGAATGATAAAACTGAAGCACAGTTATATACAGTTATTTACATCAGGTCACAAGGCTAATAATGCTGGAGTAGGTTTTGAATCCAAACATCATACTCCAAGTTTAAGATCTTAAAATTGACATATTGTTTCACGTTTTCCAAGATATTAGTAATTTTGTTCCCAAATTATGAGTCTAAGGTTGTCAGGAATAAGAAATTCAATAAAAATATTCTCCTAAAACACATCTTCAATTTTGAAGTATATAATAGAGTACTGTTGACAATAATCACAATGCTGTGCATTAAATCTTCAGAACTTATTCATCTTCAAACTGCAACTCTGTAGCCTTTGACAAACTTTCCCCTAATTCCCCCACCCCACTCAGTGCCTGGTAACGAGCATTCTACTCTCTGTTTTTATGAGTTAGGCTTTTTAGATTTCACACGTAAATGATATCATAACAGTATTCATCTTTCTTTGTCTCACTTACTTCATATGATGCCCTCAAGGTCCATCCATGTTATTGTAAATGGCAGGATTTCCTTCTTTCTCATGACTGAATAATACACCATTGGGTATACATACCATATTTTCTTTATCCATTCATCTGTTGACAGATACTTAGTTGGGTACAAATCTTGGCTATTGTGAATAATGCTGCAATAAGCATGAGAGTGCAGATATCTTTTCAATATCTTGTTTTCATTTCCTTTGGATATATACTCAGAAGTGGGATTGCTGGAATATATGGTAGTTCTATTTTTAGTTTTTTGAAGAACCTCCATACTGTTTTCCATAGTGGCTGTACCAATTTACATTCCCACTAATAGTGCACCTGTTCTCTTTTATCTATATCCATCCCAACACTTGTTATCTCTTGTCTCTTGATGATAGCCATTCTGACAGGTATGAAGTGATATCTCATTGTGGTTTTGAATGGTATTTTCCTGATGATTAGTTACATTGAGCATCTTTTCATATACCTATTGGCCATTTATATTGAAAATTGCCTTCTTTGGAAAAATGTCTATGCAGTTCTTCTGCTCATTTTTAAAATCAGATTATTTACTTTTTGTTATGAGTTATATATGTTGCCTATTTGTTTTGGGTATTAACCCCTTATCAGATATATGGTTTGCAAATATTTCTCTCATTCCATAGGTTGTCTTTTCATTTTCTTGATTGTTTCCTTTGCTGGGCAAAAGCTTTTTAGTTTGATGTAGTCCTACTTGCCAATTTTTGCTTTTGTTGCTTGTACTTTCAGTGTCATATCCAGGAAATCACTGCCAAGACTTATATCAAAGAGCTTTTTCCCTATGTTTTCCTTTAGGAGTTTTATGGTTTCAGGTCTTATGTTTAAGTTTTTAATCTTTTTTTTCAGTTAATTTTTGTGAGTGGTATAAGATAGGGGCTACGAGACTAGATCTTAAATGTTCTCACTCTGAAAAGAAATGATAATTATGTGACATGACAGAGGTCTTAGCTAACACTATGGTGATAAACATATTACAACATATAAATGTATCAAATCAACACATTGTACATCTTAAACTTACACAATGTTATATGTCAATTATATGTCAATAAAAAAAAGACATCAACTTATTAATCTAACTTCATTTCTCATATTTAGGTCCTCAGTTTTCCTCTTTCTATAATCAGTTCCTTATTAATTTGTAATAACCTCTGGCAGAGTTAATATTATGTATTTTAATAGCAACAGTAGGTCAAAAATCATTGACTGCTTTTGAAATAATGGAAATTTTAAGTTCAACTTAAATCTTAGGTGTCCAGTGCTGTCACAAATGAGAGACATATTTATCTTAATAATAAAGCCTGATAAGTGATTTTAAATTGAAAGACTATCTATCTACCAGTTTGTTTATAAATGAACATGATAATATGCGAGCTGACTAAAATTTAACATTACATTATTGGAATAATGTTAGGTCTGTTGCCATAGTAATAGTTTTGCACACAAGGTAATGCTATAAATACCCAATAGCTTGTATTTTTTGTTGTTGCATACGAGAGCAGTATTGCCTTATGAACCCCTCATGTATCTGAAGTACTTGAGCTTTTGAGTAAAGATCAAGGCACCACTATATATCATTATATCTATCATTCTGTTCTTGAATGTGGCCATTATGTAGAATCACATAGTTAATTCTTTTTTTTCTTGATTTGTTAATCAGAAATTTAATAAACATAATTCGGAAAAATTTCTATAGAAATGGATATTGAAGACTAGGTGAATTATGCCAGTATAAATACATTACAGATAACATGTGAATAGATTGAAACATTTCACAAATAGCAGTAAATTGGAAAAGAAAGTGAAGATTTAGTGTGGACAAGCTCAATATCAGCCAATATTGAAGGATAAAACCATTTCACTACTCTTGCCATCTTTAATGGAAGTATTCTGTCATAATCAAAGAAAGGGAGACTCTTTTTCAACTCATGCTAGTCAAATCTATTGCTTGAATGTGATGTTCATTTCTAGCTTCTATTAGATAAACTGAAGAAAGTTAACTAAAAGAGTTAATGGTCTGAATATCTTAAAACAACTCAAATGTTAAAGAGACTCAAGATATATATCTTGGGGACTAGAAGATAAAAAAATGGATTTGAAGAACTTGGGTTTCTTCAAATTATGGAGGAACTACTCTACTCTATATCTTGGGGACTAGAAGATAAAAAAATGGATTTGAAAAACTTGGGTTTCTTCAAATTATGGAGGAACTACTCTTTGTGCCTTTCAAAGAGAACAGAAATAGTCTTCATTAGTTATAAGAAGTTGTATGGAAGCAATTTTTGACACCAAAAAATTTAAAAATTTGATTCTTATTTTACTTTTCTATAAGAACTTTACTATCTCCTTTATATAATTTATGACATTTAATACTCCAACAGTTCTATAAGTATATGTTATATTTTTATAGATAAGAAAGCCATAGTTCAGAGAGGGTAGAAAACTTTCCAAAAGTCATACAGCAACTAATTATTGGAATTGAGTCTGTGCTACCTGTACAATATTATTTTAAACTGTGTCAAGCAACCTCCCTATAGTCTCTTTCATACTCTGAGGAATATTATATGGATAATTTTTTTTTCCTGTTAGGTCTATAATAAAAATCAAAGGCCTTTTGGATTGCTTCAGTTTTCAATAAAATTCCTTTGGCACATAATTTTAGTTGTTTGAATATATCTCCCAAACATACACATCCTTATATCAAAATTTAAGAATTTTTAAAAAGTCCTAAAATTTTCTTACAATGGATAGGTTTCCATCTTTTGAAAGGGATGAATTAGGAGACTGATTGAAGTCCATTAGACACTCTCTGCTTCTGTAGTAGGTACTTTCTTTAAATTATATGCATATCATGATAAATTAAGTAAATAATAACTAATATTAGACCTATTGTTGAATATAATAAATTTATGGTTATTTCTAGTATGTTCTTTCTTTAAATAGATGGCTTACAGTATTATGCATTTTGTTTTTATATTTTCTAGGCTACAAAATCTGAGTTTATTACTTTATCAACTTAAATTCAGAGTCTGCAACCTAATCCTATGTATTGCCTACAATGGTTTACAGAAATTCTATAGCCAATATTTGCTCAAATAAACAAGCAAACAAAAAAGTCCCATACCCAATACAACATGCATCATTAACTGTTCTTCAAGGTATCAGATTCTTTTCTTAAATGTTAAATGTAATATAACACATGTGTGTATGTGTCTGTGTGTGTGTGTCTGTGTGTGTGTGTGTGTGTAAAATGGGTCAAGAATGTAAAAAGAAAATAGGATTAGAACTCTTTTGATCAACGAAGAGGAACTGAGTCAGTTTTAGGCAACTGTATTCATTTTGCAATTGTTATTGTTGATTGATTAGTAGGATCAACTTTTGTTGTTTCTTTGTAAAAAGGGGGCTAGCTTAGCAAACAATAATTGTGTTTAAACACATGACATTCTAAATACCATCTTCAACTTTGCAATTTTGAGTGAGCTCAAGTTGCTAATTCAATAATTTCCTTGACTGAGGAGAAAGGATTCTACTACAGAACATCTCATGCAATTCCAACTAAAATAATATGACATTACTATGAAAACATAGTAAGTAAATCATGTGATATGGCATCCTTGCATAGCTCTGATCTAAAATGTCTTTAAAAAACTGTACTAAAAGTAAAATAATTTAATGATGTATGAATATAGAGTTAGAATATGTATGTGTATTTGTTTTTCTTCTGAAATGGAAAGCTACTGGAGAATCAACACTTTGTACCCTAATGGCACCCTTGTATTAAATAACATTCTGAGCATTTGTCTGGTCTGTTTGATAAGGTATACTTCAAGGGATCATGGTACTTCAGGAAACAAAATATACCACATATTCTATATAAAATCAAGCTATGTATTCCAGATAGTATGCCTGTCACATAAATTAAGTCACCATTTATCTTTGAGTTTGTGAATACATAATACCCATGCTTAGAACTATAAATCCAGCAGGTTGTATTATGCAAATGAAAATTTATGTATCACTTTTTAACTATCAAAAACATTAGTTTAGATCTTATCCTGATGGTTGAATATAATGTCCATAGGTTTACTGATGAAAAATAAAAACAGCTATTTTCATCTAAAAAAACAGCAGTAATCAAGAATAAACTTATAAAAGCCATTAGAATACAAAAAATTCAGTGTGTATTTAGGTCAGGGTATGCTATACCTCAATGTGGATCCATAGCAAATAGTGAACCAGCCTGTTATAATTACTATAAGAACATACTTATATGATAAAAATATGCTTGAAAAATAATTAATTGGTTAATTTTAGATTTCTTTACATCTAAACTAAACTGTGTATTGCAACAATGTTTGTGATTTGCATATTGACAACTTCTTGTGGTAGAATTCTAAAATGGCTCCCATGATCTTTTCTCCCTTGGCTATATTATATAGTATGGCAAAAAGGATTTTCCAGATGTAACTAAGGTTATTTATCACATAATCTTAAAATAGAGAGATTACCTGAGTCAGGCTAACCTAATCACATGACCCCTTTCATAGCAGAGAATTTCCTCTGGCTTGTCAAAATTCAGAAAGTTCAAGAAATTCAAAACATGAGAGGAATTTGATGTGAGGGAGATTTCTTTGTTTCTGAGATGGAGGGGACCAAAGGGCAAGGAACTGAAAGCAACCTCTAGGAGCTGAAAGTGGTCCCCAGCTGACAGCCAGCAAGAAAAGGGGGACTTCAATTCTAGGACTTCAAAAAGTTGAATTCTGTCAACAAGTTACATGAGGTTGGCAGAGAATTCTTCCCTTTATCCTACAGACAGTGAGCACAGTCTGGTGAAAACCTTGATTTAGGCTTTGTGATACCCTAACAGAGAATCCAGCCACACCATGCTTGGTGTGTGACCTACAGAACTGTGAGCTAATAAATGGGTGCTGTTTCTGGTCAGTAAGTTTTTGATAATTTGTTATGCAGCAATAGAAAACTAACTCATTGACCACATCTATTGACTCTTAGTTAATTATAAAATCAGTTTGTATAATTTGTATTTTGAAAGAGATATTCAAGCAAAGTATCATTACAATTCTGAAAGAGAAACAAAGATAATAGAATAAGATTCATGAAGGTGGTGGGGTGGTGGACATTGACTTAAACCTTGAAAGAGAGAGAATTTTTAGTAGTGGAAATGATATTCTTGGGCATAGGCAAAGGCATTGTCAGGAAAGCATAGATTGTGGTCAGGGAATAGAAAATTAAATTCTATTTTATTGGGCGTTTATATAGGCAGTCTTGGGAGATAATGGTAGAAAGCATGGGTCATGATATAAAACACTTTTGGAAAAAAGTGGGAAATCTAAAATTAACCTTGAAAGCAAAAGGGTGCCAGTGAAGATTACTTTTGATTTCTTTGAGACCTAATTAAATCTGTTTAAGAAGACCATGTTGTTTTCTTTTATGACTCAAAAATGAGATTTATCAATATACAAGCTTCTAATCATATTTAAAAGTAAAAATGTTTCAAATTATTACTATCACACAAATATATAAAATAGTTATGTGTTTATTTAGCCCCACTAATAAATTATAAGCAGCTTGGAAAATTATCTTATTTATCTTTTATCCCCAAATCACATAGTACATTGTCTTGTGCAGGCAAGGTGACCAATAATAAATGTTTGCAGCATTAAACTTTCTTCATGGCTTGATAGTCATTGAAATATTGGCATCCAACAAAATATGCTTAACTCAGAAATGAAACTAAATCTAGTTTACTCATTTAAAAAAAGATTTCTCAAGGCACTTTTGGATCTTGCAGCTATCTGGGTAATAAATATAAAGAATAATTCTCACTATTTAGAATTTTTTAAAATGCATACATGAGATTTTTTTGTTTGTTTTCAATTATTAGTATATTCAGAGCTCAGCAAGAAATCTTTGTGCAGGGCACAACTAGAGTCAGACCTATACTGACTAAATACCTCCTTTTAGATTTACCTTATTATGCTATATATTTAATTCATTTAAGATGCTTTGTATGTTTATGATTGTACTAGACCATTCCAAGTGTTTCAGCTGAAAGTACCAACTTACATACTCTTTAGAAAATAGTTCCTATATTGCTGCATTCTGTTATCCCTAAAGGTATTTTCTGTACTCGTTCCACTTTTGTGCATTGTTGTTTCTAGCTGTTAGTAGGCTGAAAGAATGATAATTCTGTGCATCAAAGCTTTGCAGGGTAATTGGTAGCTATTTTACAGTTAACATAATTCTTACTGTATTTTCAATCTTCTGTCCTCTTGGCTATGCTGTACACAGGATGATATAAGACCGAGGGACACAAACAGAGTTTACAAAAGACAAGATCAGATATGATTACTTGTTACTTTCAGATGAAGCCTAAATCCAAAGCATTCAAATAGTTCGCTACATGTAAATTACAAAGTCTTCCAGGAGTTAAGTGTTGCTTCATTAACTTGCTTTATTAAACAATTGCCACTGTCAACTAGTTAAGTGAATAAAGCAAGCCAACAAAACTTTATGAGCACCTTTTATTGTACAAAGTACTTTTCTGGGCAACTAGAGTAAGACAGCTTTTCAAATATGTATATATATATATACTCTCTTTTAATGTAGCTTAAAATTATTTTTCAAATAATCATGGTTATGTCTCTAAATCTTTTTATATACTTTCCCATTTTCTTGTGGTGAAAGCACGGATATTTGAGAGAGTTCAATGTAGTTTGCTGAAGATGTAACATAGCAAAGAAAGTGAAAGGTAGAGTTTTTGTTTCCCTATTTATCCATTGTGTCCCAGCACTAAATTCACAGGTCGACAAGTGTGAATGAACCTCCCAAGAGGATATGGAAAGCATGTTACCTGGTGCTGGGGTATTTTATAGAAAGTACATGAAGTTGTCCATGTCCTCAAGGTGCCTACGCTTAATTTGACTCAGTGCTTGTCCTTGCTTGAACTTGTTGAATAGAACACTTATTCTGGGGTGACCCATTACTATTTGAACTAGGTGCCATCAGGTCCAATATCCTCATTTTACAGATGATAAAACACTCTCATTTATAGATGGGAGTGGTGTCAGAAAAATGGGAGTAAAGTTAATGGCTAAAGGGTAGTCTGCTAGACATTAAGCTTCCAGCCTAGAATCTAAGTCTGTGCTCAACTCCCCATGTCATACTTCCTTCTAGGTCTGAATTCAGAAGAAGGAATATTCAGTGAACTTCTAGGAGCCAGCCCAACAATACCCAGATTGCCCCATTCACAGTACATGTTAAAACACACAGACATACACACACCCACACACTCACAATTCTTTACTCACTTAAAAATGAAACAGGTCAAGGAAAATCATATCATAGTATACTGTGTATGATATAAGTGAATGTTACTGTCGAAGAATAGCCTGGAGAATTTGAGGAAGAATGTAGGTTTCCTTTCAGACCTAAATTCCAACAGAGTCATCTGGCAGCTATAATGAGATCCCTATAAGAAGTACTGGGTGTTGACATGGCATTTAGTTTGATTTCAGTAAAAAATGAAACTCCTTGAAAGAAGCATTTTTGTCATGTTTGGAAGCCCAGTGGGTGATAGCGTCTGATAGAAACTGTTAGAGCAGCTGGCTGTTATGAGGATTTCTGTACTGAGTTAACTTATTGCTATCATCTGCTTCCTAAACTCATTTGCAGTCACCAGCTGTCAAGGGGAGGTTTTACATTTAACAATAGGAAACACACATCTGGACACCAGATTTCTTGTAGTTTTTACAGACATATATCATATACTTTTATAAAGGAGAAGAATTAGTTTAGTTTTAGTTCTAAAATTGTTTCAGAATATTTATTCTGTATTTATTTCATTTACATGTATGTTTATGTATCTCTGTATATGTGTATACACATGTGTGTGCCTATGATTTTAGTTTTAGATGACTCCTCTGCCAGTCCACAATTCGTAATTTTCATTGGGCCTGGAATATAGTCTCTGAAATTTAAAAAAAATAAAGATGAGGTTGCTATAGGTGAATGACTATTGTATAGTATATTTATTGATAGTCTTCCATTCTTGGATAATGAATTACAGCAGTTGTGAATTTTCTATGGAATTGAAGTAAAATCTTTAACATCAACTATAACAATTAAAGTTTTTCAATGGCAAATACATTATAATAGATCCTTGATGTTCTTATGGAACAGATCTTAATACCAGTGTAAATTCTATTACTTGTTACCATGTTGGTAAATAGTTAGCATATCTAATGTGGTAAGGTATACTCTAAATCATTTTTTCTATGCACAACAATTAAAGAAAAACAGTGTAACACTGAGTGTGGATGTGGATAGTGTCTGGACTTATCCCCTTGCTCTGCCTTTCTCTTCACATATTAGTCTTGTTTACAATATGTGTTCCAGTGAAATGCCAAATCATTTCGTGGTATTAAACTTCAAGCTCACCCTTAAAAAATAAATCGCACAAATATGAAAACTAAAAGAATTACCATGGCTGTTTCTAGTTTCTTTTCAATAGTTTCTTATTTTTGAAACATGATGTAGAAGTTTGAGGTTACTGGGACATAACCTTTAAATAAGTGAACGGTTGTTAGTCCCAACCCATTACAGACTGAAAATTGTCATGTGGACCATTTGTGGAAAAGGAGGGCCAAGGAGTACAGTATTCTAAATATATTCTTGGAGAATGCAACATGCTTTAAAGAAATTTAGTATAAGATAATCTGATAGGCATGTGTATTATTTAAATTACGATGACCTAAAACCGTATTTTTGAGTCTTCCACAGGAGCCAAAAATAAGTTTTAAAAAATACTTGGGAATGCATCAACTAACAATTACTGTGTATTTATTAACATATATTTATTAAATATACTGAAGTAAAAAATAAATATATTTATTAAGGGGTGATTAAAACATCATAACTTAATAAGATAGCTTTTAAGTCAAATGGACATGAGTTCAAATTCTGATCTTAGTACCCAGTGGCTGTATAGCACAATATGTTAATTAACTTCTCTAACTCAGTTTTCTTACATAAAAATGAGGATATAGATATAATTTCAATATGAGGTATATTGGAAAGTGTTTAGAGGAGTGTTTTTTCATTATGAACACCCTCAACACTCCATCATCTGGTTACAAAATTGTCTGTATGTACCAAATTATGTTAAAAACAGAGGAAATTATTAAATAGTAGTAGAGGATGATTCTAAACTTGAAAATCTTATAGTCTGACCAAGGAGGTAAAATTATATAAAAGATACAATTTACTATATGCTTAGAATATATATGTGAAGAAAATAATAAAAACTTAGCATCTGTCATTCTTCATGACTGCTATATTCTCCTTCTTTTTTGGCACAGTAATTTTCTATTTGTAGCTTGGTAAGAGCCTTAGTTCTCAGACCAAAGACATATTAAGAAATACGTCAACAAAGGAAAAAGAGCAGGATTATATGATTTCCGTACAATTTCTTATTTTTTATTGAGCTATAATTGACATGTAACATTACATTAGTTTCAAGTGTAAAACATATATATATATATATATATATATACACATTCTGTGTATATTTCAGAATGATCACAATAGTCTTGACAATAAGTCTAGTCAACATCTTTCAGCATACAGTTACAAAAAAATTTATTTTCTTGTGATTAGAACTTTTAAGATCTATTCTCTTAGCAACTTTGAAATATGAAATACAATTATTATTAGTTATTGTCACCATGCTGTACATTACATCCCCATGACATATGACATTTATTTTATAACGGGAAGTTTGTACCTTTTGATGCCCTTCACCCACTTCACCAACATCCCCCCCCCCACCTCTGCCAACCACGAGTCTGTTCTTTGTATCAGTGAGCTTGGTTTTTTGTTTGTTTGTTTTGCTTTTTAAATTCCACATATAAGTGAGATCATATAGTATTTGTCTTTCTCTGTCTGACTTCTTTCACTTAGCATAATACCCTCAAGGTCCAGCCATGTTGTCACAAATGACAAGATTCCCTTCTTTTCTTATGGCTGAAAAGTATTCCATTGTATATATGTGCCACATCTTTATCCATTCATTCATCAGTATATGCTTAGGTTGTTTCCATATCTTAGTTATTGTAAATAATGTTGCAATGAACATGGAAGTGCATATATCTTTTTAAATTACTATTTTCATTTTTTTCAGGTGTGGAATTCACCCAGAAGTGGAATTGCTGGATATTATGGTAGATGGTTCTATTTATTCCTTTTTTGACGAAACTCTATACTGTTTTCCACAGTGGTCACAAACAATTTCTAGTCCCACCAACAGTGTACTAGGGTTCCCTTTTCTCCACATCCTCACCAACCCTTGTTATTTCTTGCCTATTTGATAATTGTGGCTTTGATTTGCATTTCCCTGATTGTTAGTGATATCAGGCACCTTTTTATGTTCCTGTTTGGCCATCTGTATATCTTCCTTGAAAAATGTCTCTTTAGATCCTCTGCCCATTTTTAATTGGATTATTTATTGTTTGCTATTGAGTTGTAGGACTCATTTAAATATTTTAGATATATGCCACTTATCAGATATGTGATTTGCAGATATTCTCTCCCATTCTGTAGGTGTTGTTTTCATTTTGTTAATGGTTTCCTTTGCTGTGAAGAAGCTTTTCATTCAGTTTGATGTAGTCACATCTGTTTATTTTTGCTTTTGTTGCTTTTGCTTTTGTGTTCAAATCCAAAGAAATCATTGCCAAGACTAATGTCACAGAGTTTACTGCCTATGTTTTCATCTAGGGTTTTATGGTTTCAGGTCTTATGTTCAAGTGTTTAAACCATTTTGAGATGATTTTTTGTATGGTGTAAGATAGTGGTCCAGTTTAATTCTTTCATGTAACTGTCCAGTTTTCCCAACACCATTTACTGAAGATACTGTCCTTTCCCCATTGTATATGCTTTGTTCCTTTTCATAAAGTAATTGACCATATATGCATGGGTTGATTTCTGGGCTCTCTGTTTTGTTCCATTGTTCTGTGTGTCTGCTTTTATTCCAATGCCATGATGTTTAGATTACTATAGCTTTTTAATATAGTTCGAGATCAGACAGAATGATGCCTCCAGTTTTGCTCTTCTTTCTCAAGATTGCTTTGACTCTTAAGGGTTTTTGTGGTCCTCCAATCTCTTCTGTAGAGAATGTTTTAATCCTAGCTCTCTGTTACTTACCATGATAGCTAATGATGCCAATGTTGCAAAGTGAGCATTAACCCCAGCTATTTCTGTTCCATCAAATTTGATTAACAATTGACTGTCCATCTATCCTCACTTTCCAACAATTGGAAGTATAATATATTCATGTGTATGAATGATCAAACACTAAGAAACCAGGTATTATTTTTAGTATCCTTTAAGGTATGCAGAATGCATAAAAATTCTCCCAAATAAAAAATAAAATTCACAAGAACCTCTGGGGTCAGCTTCTCTTTCTTCTCTTGGCTTTACTATAGAGGCTCCTGCCAGACCATGAGTGACCATAGAATAATGAAAAAAGTTGGGGACGTTAGGCAAAGTCTTGACACTGTGCTAAAGCCATCCAAGTTGGTATTACTTTCTACTTGACATGCAAGGTATTCCTGTTATGATAAGTTAAAAGTAATCAATTATTTGTTTAAGTGAAAAGTAGTTAGAATTAAAGTTTTTTTTCCATTAAACCCAAAAAGTGGAAAAGACAAATTTTCATCATCAATAAAAGATTATGTTAAATATTTAAATCCTTCTTTGCTTCCTAAACAGGTACCTCAATTAGTGCCTGAGTATTCAGAGTGTGTGTGGGAGGGAGATGTCTTAAAATACCATTGAAATTTGATGTGGATTGAACATGTTTGGTATAATTTATGATGTTTTGGAGGAGAGAGTAAGTTATTCTATATCTAAAAAAAAGAGATGTGTGAAGTATAGAGAAAAGGAGGATGTTGACAAAGATCATGAAAATAGTATTAGAACTTAAATTGCATTATTTCAACAAATTTATGATGAAAATCATTCCTATTTGACAGATAGAGAAACTATACCTCAGAGAGTTTGAGACTCATGCTGCTAATTAATGTTTACTTTTCTTTTCTATACACTAAAATCTACCATTATGATACTGGTTGAAAGAAGAGTTTCAGTGTGACTGTGATAGACAAAAAGGGTGGGAAAATAAAAAGGTAACATATCCATATATCTTTATCTATTTAACAATATATATTTGAAAAGATTATCTGAAAAGGTTATCTAACAATATCAGAATAAATGAACGAATTAATTAATGAGTGAATGAATTTATTTACTTGCTTACATACTGACTGATAGGCCAGTTCTCTATTTAAATTGTTTACTTCAATATACCAGTTTTTCCTCATCTCCTGAGATATAGAGTAGCCCTGATCTTTTATAAAGTTAGTCATTTTGCCAGCTGAAGTTACTTTCAACCAGTACCTAAGTACCTGAACGTTTTGGGGCCATGGTTGTCCTTATGCTCCATGTTATTTTAATCTCTACAAGTAAGTTTATAATGTATAATGGAAATTAAATAGTCTTGGAAGTTATGTAGATCTGGGTATGAATCTCAGTTGAGATAGTTATTATGTGTGTGACTTAGAATAAGTAATTTGCCAGGACTGGACATTGTGAATGCAAAGTGTACAGCATAGTTCTACTCATAGAGTACATTCATAATATATGATTGGTGTTTTTTATTTTTACTACTAAATAGACTCAGCTTTTGTGCTAACACTCTAATTCCCAGTAAGACATAACTCTTGTTTATAGCCTCACCACAATTAGTTGGTGTCCTCATCTTTCTCATATCTCTTTTCAGACTAATTCTGTGGGTAGCTAGATTCTGATTCCCATATGCCCTGCAATTTTATGGCTTCATGTTGTACATGGACTTCTCACCAAGGACCATGGATAACTTTGATGGCTGTCTCCTACCTGAACAATTTCTACCATGATGTTAAATTGAAGCTTCTCAGCTATGGCAAGTTATTTGACATATGAAAGTCTTATTTTTCTCATCTCTACACTGAAAACAGTACTATTAACTCAATAGGTTATTTTCAATGAAGGATTTATCACCCAAACATTTATCATAATGTCTGACATATATGGACTATTCAAAATATAGTAGCTATAGTTATAATTATTTTATTATTATACATGAATGAATATTATAATATTCCTAAACCAAGTTCAGGCCCTACACATCCCTTGTTTCCTCAAGCTTTAGATGATTTAGCTACCATCACAGAGGCAAATCCCACATTTCAGTAATTTTCCTTAGGTCCTTATTCCACTTGGTTTTGCTTCTTCATCCTTCTTACTCATACATATTTGTGGAACTGCTAGAATATCTTACACTGTAGTTTATCTGAATAAAGCAGTGCACTGTGCATATTTGGGATAGCTCTATAATTCTGATGGTACAAAAGAGACTTATAATGTGGTGCTCCAGCACGATTAGCCCATCCTGGACAACTGGAATTTGTTAAAAATAATTTAACTGTATATTCATACCTTAGATCTTCCAATGCAATTCAACCTTCTTTTAAGTTTAAATTATAAGAAAGACTCAGAATATTCCACCCATGAAATTCTAATATATTCACCTTCATGTATTCTTAAATTTTCTGTTCTTTTGTAGATGACTGACTTCAATCCCTGGAGTTTGAGAGAAGTCTCATTCTAAGAAAATGTGGAAAAGGAGCAAAACCTATCTATACATGTGGTTCTTTGATAGGGCTTAGGGTAAAACATCTGAATTATTTGAGTGTTTGTTCCACAGAGGCCTAGATGTTGAGGCAAAGGAGTGTATTCTCTAATCCTTTTCATGTCTCTGTTTGCGAGAATGCTTGATCAAGAGCATTAATAATCTGGTGTCAGGTGTTTTCCCCAATTCATGCTGTACTGACAGAGAAGAATTTAGAATGAAATGCCATGGAAGAATTCTTCCATTCCTTCCTGAGGGCATATTTTTGACTATATTTTTTGGCACTCTAATTAGGTTATCAGCCTGTGATTGCAAGTAGAAAATGAAACAATGATAAAATTTAGATCCAAATGTATTTAAAGTGACAAAAGTAATTGTTTAATGTATATCTTTAGGTCTTCTATTCATAGCTGAGCAATTTGAGCTCTGCTGTACCAAATTAATGTGATTTGAAGACCTAAGCAGTTATTCTTATATATCACTAATTAATCAGAATCATATTAATTACAACAAATCCCACTATTCAGTGGGATTAAATCTGAAGATACAGAGACTTCAAAATCTTTGGATTCAATGGGTATCACCTACAATAAGGCTGGCTCTGTACAAACGCATTCAGCATGATCCAACTGCCCTGTGAAGTTGTATTTTATGTCAATCAAGTTGTGTTAATTTTATATAATATGATATGTCTATTAAGAAAAACTTAATACAAAAACTGTTATATCTTTTAATCTTTGTCCTCCTCCCATGATCATCAATCATATAATTTCAAGGGAATGTGGCCAAGTGACTTAAACTGTAAATTGTATTTACACACTGTTGTCACATGGGTGGTATCACCTTAAGAAACAAAGTATCCTCTGTGCATTGTCAGGACTATCCTACAGTATTCTAATTTTAAGTAATGTTAAGTTTTCAGGAACATGTTTCTATATTTTAGGTATATATTTTTAATAAACTATCCATACTACTTATTGCATATTTAGCATAATTACTTTTGTAATGGATTTAATTGTGTCTTACCAAAAAAAGATATGTTGAAGTCCTAATCGCTCCCCTGCCCCCCAGTACCTGAGAATATGACTTTATTTGGAAATGCGATCTTTACAGAGGTAATCAAATTAAAAATGAGATCATTAGTGTGGGCCCTAATCCAATATGATGTTGTCATTGTAAAAAGAAAAAATTTGGACATAGACACAGAATCATATAGAGGAAAGATGATGAAGAGACATAGGGACAATACCATTTGAAGATGGAGGCAGAGATTGGAATTATGTAGCCACAAACCAACTAACGTCTGGGGCTGTCAGAAGCTGAAAGACGAAAGGAGAGGTTTTTTTCTTACAGGTTTTAGAGGAAGTGTGGCCTTACCAACACCTTGATTTCAGAGTTCTAGCCTCTAGAACTGTGAGACAATAAATTTCTGTAGTTCAAAGCCACCAAGTTTGTGGTACTTTGTTACTGCAGCCATAGGAAAATAATACACCTTTCTTTATTTCCAAAGATTCAGCAAACCACGGATCATGTAGTACTGTATTTACCACTGAAAATATTTACCATTGAAAAAATCTGTGCATAAGTGGACCCCTGCAGCTCAAACCCATGTTGTTCAATGGTCAACTGTACTACTATTTTGCCTTTTATAGAAGAGGATGCAGAAGCACACCATGGTTAAAAATAATGTGCCCAAGGAAACAAAAAACTTTCTTGGGTAAATTACCTTTGTTTGTCTGTCTTTCATATTGATGTTGATTTCACTTTGCCTAATCTGTTATAAACAACTCAGGAATAAATGTGGTTTATCTGGGAGCCAGTTTGCTTCATTAAAGTAGTTACAACTTTTCAGGCATGAATATCTAAACATGGGGAGTTCTGCTGTCTTACTATAGTTCACACTGCCCATTTCTTCAGAAAAAAAGGGGTTACTGGAAAGAATTGAAGAAGAAAAGGATCAGTCACTTTTCTCTATCCAAGAGGCTGTTTATTTCTACCTGTACCTATGTTTTGGTATATCCTGGAGATAATGGTAAAGTATACAAACAGTAAAAACTTCCTCAGGACTTACTTAGCAGGTAAGTACATTTTTTTCTATCCTTTGTTGTTAAATTTGATTATCAATTCAGGACAGGTGTGCCAAAATATTTCATTCATTCCATTTACTCATTTTCAAGAGATGCTAGAATAATTGTCATAATACACCAGTGTGGTCTAAAATACCCTTTTTACATAGCTATCACACATTAATAATGATTCAAAACAACTAGAAACTTACTTCAATTAATAATTCCATTCAACCTAGACTTGTAAATTACTCACAAAATTTTCTCAAAACTCTAAAGAATCTGAGATTTTGTCTATTTTCAAAGAAGAATTTCATCTACCATGGTGTCATGAATGTTGGCAGTAGACATAAGACTCCTTCATCAGAGATTAAGAACTCTATTACTCCCAGAAATAGCAGTACTCAGAGTACTAACATTTTCTTGTACTGGTTCCCTAGGCCCTAATTCCCATAGGGCTACATGGAAAGGACCTGTTGACAGGTACATACACAGTGAGTTTCACTACAAGAGAGGAACACTGAAGGTAGGGAAACTGAATTATAATGGGCAGTAAACATGACTACCCTTTGCTCTAGATTTTATCTCTATCTTCCAAGACTATAAGCAAACATGCTTTTTGCTCTAAAGGACAACGTCATCTCTGTCTCCCAAAGATATTCTCTATGCAAACATCCTTGAAAAGATAGTCAATAAAAAATCAGTTAATTCCTCTGCTCACAAAACATGCAGAAATACAAGAAACCCATAGACAATTTTCTCCCCCCAAAAACATGAAATTAATTCATTCTAAGAGATCATTAGAAATAAACTATTTAGCTGATTTATGGAGATTTAGCAATATATTCAATCAATTCCATTAACAATTCTGGAATTAATATTAATGATGCCAATGAAGAAACACACATAACAGGAGTAAGTATGGGAAAACAAAAAGACTACATAAAAGAAGAGACAATTAAATGAACATTAGATTGATACCACTGGGTCTTTCACTTCTGGCCAAGGTAGAGTAACAGGGATAGGAATTACCCTTTCACCTGAAACAAACTTAAAAACTAGACAAATACATGAAACAATTGTTATTAGACACTGTGCATCAGACAATGTAGGGCAGAGATCCTACATTGTGAGAAAAACAATGAAGTGATCTTTATGATTGCCTTAACTTACTGTCTCAAGATAGTTTCCAGGCTGTGTCTCAAAGATAGAACACTCAGCCCAGAAGTCCTCTTGAAATGTGGAGATGGAGCTAGAAATCCAGGGAGGCTAAGGGAACTAGGGTATACAGGGCAGAATACTGGAGAGGAGGGAACTGTACAAAGAGATACCAGACCTAGAGATGTGAACAAGAGTCCCTCTCATGTCTTTCAATTAGTACTGTACAATGTGTGTGAAGAGACTGCTGGACTCCAGAGAAAAAAATCACCTGAAAAGAGCAGAGGGAATACCAACAGAGTCACACAGGTCTAAGAATAGTTCTTTTTTCCACCAGCCAAAAATAGAGAAAATATTCGTCACTTTGGGTTAGGCAAAATTTTCTTATTTACACCAAATGCTTGGTCCATAAAAACAAACTATCGATCAGTTAGGACATACCAAAGTCAAGAATATCTATTCTTCAAAAGACAGTTAAGAGAAGCATCATCATCATCATCATCAACATCATCATAGGCTGGAACAAATAATTTGCAGATACGATATTTAATAAATAACTTGTATTCACATATACAAATACAAAATGAGGAAAACAAACAACTAATATCTTTTAATAGGCAAATGATTTGAGCTGGTACTCTACCAAATAAGACATATAGATGGCAAATAAGCTCTTGAAAAGATGATAAACATTTTTAGTTGCAAATTAATTAAATACTAATTAAAACCACCATGACATGCTATAACACTCCTATAAGAATGTCTAAAATTAACACGATTGATCATATCAAGTATTGAAGACCAAGAACAACTGGAAATCTTTTACACTATTGTGGGATTGTAAAATGATAGAAACACTTTGAAAAGCAGTTTGTCAATTTCTTCAAAAGTTCCAGACACTTCCATATGACCCAACCTGTACACTTATAAGAATTTACCCTTGAGAAATGAAGCCACATGAAAACACAAAGAATTTTACAAAAAAGATCATAGCATCTTTAGTCATAATAGCTAAAAACTAGAAACGACCCATGCAGCATTCCTTTTTATGGCTGAGTAATATTCCATTGTATATATGTACCACATCTTCTTTATCCATTCGTCTGTCTATGGGAATTTAGGTTGCTTCCATGACTTGGCTATTATAAATAGTGCTGCTGTGAACATTGGGGTGCATGTGTAATTTGAATTATGGTTTTCTCTGGGTATAGGCCCAGTAGTGGGATTGCTGGGTCATATGGTAATTCTATTTTTAGTTTTTTGAGGAATCTCCATACTGTTCTCCATAGTGGCTGTATCAAGTTACATTCCCACCAACAGTGCAAGAGGGTTCCCTTTTCTCCACACCCTCTCCAGCGTTTATTGTTTGTAGATTTTCTGATGATGCCCATTCTAACTGGTGTGAGGTGATACCTCATTGTAGTTTTGATTTGCATTTCTCTACTAATTAGTGATGTTGAGCATCTTTTCATGTGCCTCTTGGCCATCTGTATGTCTTCTTTGGAGAAATGTCTATTTAGGTCTTATGTCCATTTTTGGATTGGGTTGTTTGATTTTTTGATATTGAGCTTCATGACCTGCTTGTATATTTTGGAGATTAATCCTTTGTTCTTTTGTTTGTGAATATTTTCTCCTATTCTGAGGGTTGTCTTTTTGTCTTGTTTATGGTTTCCTTTGCTGTGAAAAAGCTTTTAAGTTTCATTAGGTCCCATTTGTTTATTTTTGGTTTTATTTCCATTTCTCTAGGAGGTGGGTCAAAAAGGATCTGGCTGTGATTTATGTCATAGAGTGTTCTGCCTATGTTTTCCTCTAAGAGTTTTATAGTGTCTGGCATTACATTTAGGTCTTTAATCCATTTTGAGTTTATTTTTGTGTATGGTGTTAGGGAGTGTTCTAATTTCATTCTTTTACATGTAGCTGTCCAGTTTTCTCAGCACCACTTATTGAAGAGGCTGTCTTTTCTCCATTGTATATTCTTGCCTCCTTTATCAAAGGTAAGGTGACCATATGTGCGTGGGTTTATCTCTGGGCTTTCTATCCTGTTCCATTGATCTATATTTCTGTTTTTGTGCCAGTACTATACTGTCTTGATTACTTTGTAGTATAGTCTGAAGTCAGGGCAGCTGATTCCTCCAGCTCCGTTTTTCTTTCTCAGAATTGCTTTGGCTATTTGGGGTCTTCTGTGATTCCATACAAATTGTGAAATTTTTTGTTCTAGTTCTATGAAAAATGCCATTGGTAATTTGATAGGGATTGCACTAAATCTGTAGATTGCTTTGCGTAATATAGTCATTTTCACAATATTGATTCTTCCAATCCAAGAACATGGTATATCTCTCCATCTCTTTGTGTTGTCTTTGATTTCTTTCATCAGTGTCTTAAATTTTCTGAGTACAGGTCTTTTACCTCCTTAGGTGGGTTAATTCCAAGGTATTTTATTCTTTTTGTTGCAATGGTGAATGGGACTGTTTCCTTAATTTCTCTTTCTGATCTTTCGTTGTTAGTGTATAGGAATGCAAGAGATTTCTGTGCATTAATTTTGTATCCTGCAACCTTACCAAATTCATTGATTAGCTCTAGTAATTTTCTGGTGGCATCTTTAGGATTTTCTATGTATAGTGTCATGTTGTCTGCAGTGACAGTTTTACTTCTTCTTTTCCAATTTGTATTCCTTTTATTTCTTTTTCTTCTCTGATTGCCATAGCTAGGACTTCCAAAATTATGTTGAATAATTGTGGTGAGAGTGGACATACTTGTGTTGTTCCTGATCTTAGAGGAAATGCTTTCAGTTTTTCACCATTGAGAATGATGTTGCTGTGGGTTTGTCATATATGGCCTTTATTATGTTGAGGTAGTTTCCCTTTATGCCCACTTTCTGGAGAGTTTTTTATCATAAATCAGTGTTGAATTTTGCCAAAAGCTTTTTCTGCATCTATTGAGATTATCATATTGTTTTTATCCTTCAATTTGTTAATATGGTGTATCACATTGATTGATTTGCATATATTGAAGAATCCTTGCTTCCCTGGGATAAATCCCACTTGATCATTGTGCATGATCCTTTTAATGTGTTGTTGGATTCTGTTTACTAGCATTTTGTTGAGGATTTTTGTATCTATATTCATCAGTGACATTGGTCTGTAATTTTCTTTTTTGTAATATCTTTGGTTTTGGTATCAGGGTGATGGTGGCCTCATAGAATGAGTTTTGGAGTGTTCCTTCCTCTGTAATTTTTTGGAAGAGTTTGAGAAGGATGGGTGTTACCTCTTCTCTAAATGAAAGAAACCTATGGTGACATAAATCACATCAGTAGTTGCCTGGGGATAGGGAGTGAGGGATTACAAATGTTTCATGATGATGAGTATGTTCATCATCTTGACTGTGATGATCGTTTCATGGTTGTATATATATGTGAAAACTAATCCAATTGTACACTTTAAATATGTGTAGCTAATTGTATTTCAGTTAAGTTGTAATAGATTCATACAAATAACATTAATGATTAATTAGGAAATAGCCAATGTAAGTAGTAAAAAGGGTTTATTTTGTGTAGTTTAAAAGTACAATTACACCATTATATTTCACTTTTCAATGATCTCAGTTTAGATTATATATATAGATATATATATATTTTTTAATCAAGTGCAAAAAAATATATATATATTTTTTCTGCCAAAAGTCTTTTAATGGGATTGCCATGGTGATGTTAGGAAAAATGTAATGTACATAGATATAATTATGCAATTTTCCAAGAAAAGTACTATAAGGAACTGAAAATTTAAAGCAGGTAGTAAGAATGTACAATTTTTGTCCTATGTGAGGTTACATCAAAGAACCTTTGTTCATGTGTATAATAAATGAGTAGTTTAAAACTCTTCACAGTATACTGGCCTGGAGCCATAAAATACATTGCTTCTATGACTCACATATTGAACTTAGACTGAATTTTTGTTGTTATTGTTATCTACCCCCTTAATAATATATAATAGTTTTCCTGTGTTCTGTTTTCACAGATGCCACCTTATATACTTAAGAACACAGGTCACTGGAGAATTCAGGTCACTGGAGTTGCCTGGAAAACGGGTTAGCTTGGTGTTGGGCAGATGAGATGGCCTCAGACTCAGCTGCATGTGGTGGTAAGGAAACCAAGTCAAGCAAAATAATAAATGCTCAATGGCTTCAGTTACCAAGAGCAGATGGTAGAACTTACCCAAAATGGACAGAACGTGATAAAAAGGCATCTGGCAGTAAATGGGCCAAAATTCACTTAATAAATCATCATGACTGTCTTACTGAAAAGAGAAAAGCTTTGGTTTGGTCTGGTGAAAGAGGTGAGCCAATAAGAATTTTACAATGGCCCAACTGCTAGAGCTTTTGAGGCAAGGGGACTGTACAAAAGTTCATTTAGCAGAAGAAACACATCATGGTTGATTTAGTACTGGCTTGATGCTATTCCCTTTAATGTCAGAGCTTTCCATTTCTCTTACCTCAAGTAAGACTAGCTCTTAGAATTGAGGTAGGATGGAGATTGAAAGTGGGACCAAACCACACACTGTTGGGGGATTTAAGGCTGGGGAGTTAGTGTAATCATTCTCAAATTTCAAGTGTAGAGACATTATTTGGGGGACTTTGTAAAAATTCAGACTCCTCTCCCTAACTGACACTCCCCCTCTGGAGTCTGATTCATTAGATCTGGATCAGGGCCCAGGAATCTGTATTTAAAGAAAATGCATGTCACTTGGTCTGAAGACCACACTTTGGCAAAAGTGGTTAGTGGTTAGGAGATGAACTTTGAAATCACGCAAACTTTGTGATTGAGTCCTAAATGCACCATACCTTAGCTGTGGGAGTAAAAGCATAACCTATTATTATTTACACTCTGTAAGTTTTAGTAAAAATGTGTAATTAATCTATCTCAAAAAATTAGGGAGGAGGTAGAGAAGATGGTGGAAGAGTAAGACGCGGAGATCACCTTCCTTCCCACAGATACATTAGAAATACATCTACACATGGAACTGCTCCCACAGAACACCCACTGAACGCTGGCAGAAAACGTCAGACCTCCCAAAAGGCAAGAAAATCCCCACGTACTTGGGTAGGGCAAAAGAAAAAAGAAATAACAGAGACAAAAGAATAGGGACAGGACCTGCACCAGTGGGAGGGAGCCGTGAAGGAGGAAAGGTTTCCACGCACTAGGAAGCCCCTTTGCAGGCGGACACTGGGGGGGGGCAGAGGGGGGGAAGCTTCGGAGCCACGGAAGAGAGCGCAGCCACAGGGGTGCGGAGGGCAAAGCGGAGAGATTCCCACACAGAGGCTCGGCGCCGACCAGCACTCACCAGCCAGAGAGGCTTGTCTGCTCACCCGCCGGGGCGGGCGGGGGCTGGGAGCTGAAGCTCGGGCTTCGGTCGGATCGCAGGGAGAGGACTGGGGCTGGCGGCGTGAACACAGCCTGAAGGGGTTAGCGCACCACAGCTAGCCGGGAGGGAGTCCGGGAAAAAGTCTGCAGCTGCCGAAGAGGCAAGAGACTTTTTCTTGCCTCTTTGTTTCACGGCGCGCAAGGAGAGGGGATTCAGAGCGCCGCCTAAACAAGCTCCAGAGATGGGCGCGAGCTGCGGCAATCAGCGCGGACCCCAGAGACGGGCATGAGACTCTAAGGCTGCTGCAGCTGCCACCAAAAAGCTTGTGTGCGAGCACAGGTCACTCTCCACACCGCCCCTCCCGGGAACCGGTGCAGCCTGCCACTGCCAGGCTCCCGTGATCCGGGGACAACTTCCCCGGGAGAACGCACGGCGCGCCTCAGGCTGCCGCAACGTCACGACGCCTCTGCCATCGCAGGCTCGCCCCGCCTCCTCCATACCACTCCCTCCCCCCGGCCTGAGTGAGCCAGAGCCCTCGAAGCAGCTGCTCCTTTAACCCCGTCCTGTCTGGGCGGGGAACAGACGCCCTCAGGTGACCTACACGCAGAGGCGGGTCCAAATCCAAAGCTGAACCCCAGGAGCTGTGCCAACAAAGAAGAGAAAGGGAAATCTCTCCCAGCAGCCTCAGAAGCAGCGGATTAAAACTCCACAAACAACCTGATGTGCCTGCATCTGTTGAATACGAATAGACAACGAATCATCCCAAATTCAGGAGGTAGACTTTGGGAGCAGGATATATTAATTTTTCCCCTTTTCCTTTTTTTGTGAGTGTATATGTATATGCTTCTGGGTGAGATTTTGTCTGTATAGCTTTGCTTTATAATAGCTTTATTTTACTTCACTATATTATATCCTCTTTCTTTCTTTCTATTTTTTCTCCCTTTTACTCTGAGCCGTGTGGATGAAAGGCTCTTGGTGCTCCAGCCAGGCATCAGGGCTGTGCCTCTGAGGTGGGAGAGCCAACTTCAGGACACTGGTTCACAAGAGACCTCCCAGCTCCACGTAATACCAAACGGCAAAAATCTCTCAGAGATCTCCATCTCAACATCAAGACCCAGCTTCACTCAACGACCAGCAAGCTACAGTGCTGGTCACCCTATGCCAAACAACTAGCAAGACAGGAACACAGCCCCATCCATTAGCAGAGAGGCTGCCTAAAATCATAATAAGGCCACAGACACCCCAAAATACACCACCAGACGTGGACGTGCCCACCAGAAAGACAAGATCCAGCCTCATACACCAGAACACAGGCACTAGTTCCCTCCACCAGGAAGCCTACACAACCCACTGAACCAACCTTAGCCACTGGGGACAGATACCAAAAACAATGGGAACTACGAACCTGCAGCCTGTGAAAAGGAGACCCCAAACACAGTAAGATAAGCAAAATGAGAGGACAGAAAAACACACAGCAGATGAAGGAGCAAGGTAAAAACCCACCAGACCTAAAAAATGAAGAGGAAATAGGTAGTCTACCTGAAAAAGAATTCAGAATAATGATAGTAAGGATGATCCAAAATCTTGGAAATAGAATAGACAAAATGCAAGAAACATTTAACAAGGACGTAGAAGAACTAAAGAGGAGCCAAGCAATGATGAAAAACACAATTAATGAAATTAAAAATACTCTAGATGGGATCAATAGCAGAATAACTGAGGCAGAAGAAAGGATAAGTGACCTGGAAGATAAAATGGTGGAAATAACTACTGCAGAGCAGGATAAAGAAAAAAGAATGAAAAGAACTGAGGACAGTCTCAGAGACCTCTGGGACAACATTAAACACACCAACATTCGAATTATAGGGGTCCCAGAAGAAGAAGAGAAAAAGAAAGGGACTGAGAAAATATTTGTATTTGAAGAGATTATAGTTGAAAACTTCCCTAATATGGGAAAGGAAATAGTTAATCAAGTCCAGGAAGCACAGAGAGTCCCATACAAGATAAATCTAAGGAGAAACACGCCAAGACACATATTAATAAAACTGTCAAAAATTAAATACAAAGAAAACATATTAAAGGCAGCAAGGGAAAAACAACAAATAACACACAAGGGAATCCCCATAAGGTTAACATCTGATCTTTCAGCAGAAACTCTACAAGCCAGAAGGGAGTGGCAGGATATACTTAAAGTGATGAAGGAGAAAAACCTACAACCAAGGTTACTCTACCCAGCAAGGATCTCATTCAGATTTGATGGAGAAATTAAAACCTTTACAGACAAGCAAAAGCTGAGAGAGTTCAGCACCACCAAACCAGCTTTACAACAAATGCTAAAGGAACTTCTCTAGGCAAGAAACACAAGAGAAGGAAAACACCTACAATAACAAACACAAAATATCTAAGAAAATGGGAATAGGTACATACATTTCGATAATTACCTTAAATGTAAATGGATTAAATGCTCCCACCAAAAGACACAGACTGGCTGAATGGATACAAAAACAAGACCCATATATATGCTGTCTACAAGAGACCCACTTCAGACCTAGAGACACATACAGACTGAAAGTGAAGGGATGGAAAAAGATATTCCATGCAAATGGAAATCAAAAGAAAGCTGGAGTAGCAATTCTCATATCAGACAAAATAGACTTTAAAATAAAGACTATTACAAGAGACAAAGAAGGACACTATATAATGATCAAGGGATCGATCCAAGAGGAAAGTATAACAATTGTAAATATTTATGCACCCAACATAGGAGCACCTCAATACATAAGGCAAATACTAACAGCCATAAAAGGGGAAATAGACAGCAACACAATCATAGTAGGGGACTTTAACACCCCACTTTCACCAATGGACAGATCATCCAAAATGAAAATAAATAAGGAAACACAAGCTTTAAATGATACATTAAACAAGATGGACTTAATTGATATTTATAGGACATTCCACCCAAAAACAACAGAATACACATTTTTCTCAAGTGCTCATGGAACATTCTCCAGGATAGATCATATCTTGGGTCACAAATCAAGCCTTGGTAAATTTAAGAAAATTGAAATCATATCAAGTACCTTTTCCGACCACAACGCTATGAGACTAGATATCAATTACAGGAAAATATCTGTAAAAAATACAAACACATGGAGGCTACACAATACACTACTTAATAACGAAGTGATCACTGAAGAAATCAAAGGGGAAATCAAAAAATACCTAGAAACAAATGACAATGGAGACACGACGACCCAAAACCTATGGGACGCAGCAAAAGCAGTGCTAAGAGGGAAGTTTATAGCAATACAAGCCTACCTCAAGAAACAGGAAACATCTCGAATAAACAACCTAACCTTGCACCTAAAGCAATTAGAGAAAGAAGAGCAAAAAAACCCCAAAGCTAGCAGAAGGAAAGAAATCATATAGATCAGGTGAGAAAAAAATGAAAAAGAAATGAAGGAAACAATAGAAAAAATCAATGACACTAAAAGCTGGTTCTTTGAGAAGATAAACAAAATTGATAAACCATTAGCCAGACTCATCAAGAGAAAAAGGGAGAAGACTCAGATCAATAGAATTAGAAATGAAAAAGGAGAAGTAACCACTGACACTGCAGAAATACAAAAGATCATGAGAGATTACTACAAGCAACTCTATGCCAATAAAATGGACAACCTGGAAGAAATGGACAGATTCTTAGAAATGCACAATCTGCCGAGACTGAACCAGGAAGAAATAGAAAATATGAACAGACCAATCACAAGCACTGAAATTGAAACTGTGATTAAAAACCTTCCAACAAACAAAAGCCCAGGACCAGATGGCTTCACAGGTGAATTCTATCAAACATTTAGAGAAGAGCTAACACCTATCCTTTTCAAACTCTTGCAAAATATAGCAGAGGGAGGAACACTCCCAAACTCATTCTACGAGGCCACCATCACCCTGATACCAAAACCAGACAAAGATGTCACAAAGAAAGAAAACTACAGGCCAATATCACTGATGAACATAGATGCAAAAAATCCTCAACAAAATACTAGCAAACAGAATCCAACAGCACATTAAAAGGATCATACACCATGATCAAGTGGGGTTTATCCCAGGAATGCAAGGATTCTTCAATATACGCAAATCAATCAATGTGATACACCATATTAACAAATTGATGGAGAAAAACCATATGATCATCTCAATAGATGCAGAGAAAGCTTTCGACAAAATTCAACACCCATTTATGATAAAAGCCCTGCAAAAAGTAGGCATAGAGGGAACTTTCCTCAACAGAATAAAGGCCATATATGACAAACCCACAGCCAACATTGTCCTCAATGGTGAAAAACTGAAACCATTTCCACTAAGATCAGGAACAAGACAAGGTTGCCCACTCTCACCACTATTATTCAACATAGTTTTGGAAGTGTTAGCTACAGCAATCAGAGAAGAAAAAGAAATAAAAGGAATCCAAATCGGAAAAGAAGAAGTAAAGCTGTCACTGTTTGCAGATGACATGATACTATACATAGAGAATCCTAAAGATGCTACCAGAAAACTCCTAGAGCTAATCAATGAATTTGGTAAGGTAGCAGGATACAAAATTAATGCACAGAAATCTCTTGCATTTCTATACACTAATGACAAAAAATCTGAAAATGAAATTAAGAAAACACTCCCGTTTACCATTGCAACAAAAAGAATAAAATATCTAGGAATAAATCTACCTAAGGAGACAAAAGACCTGTATGCAGAAAATTATAAGACACTGATGAAAGAAATTAAAGATGATACAAATAGATGGAGAGATATACCATGTTCTTGGATTGGAAGAATCAACATTGTGAAAATGACTCTACTACCCAAAGCAATCTACAGATTCAATGCAATCCCTATCAAGCTACCACTGGCATTTTTCACAGAACTAGAACAAAAAATTTCACAATTTGTATGGAAACACAAAAGACCCCGAATAGCCAAAGCAATCTTGAGAACGAAAAATGGAGCTGGGGGAATCAGGCTCCCTGACTTCAGACTATATTACAAAGCTACAGTAATCAAGACAGTTTGGTACTGGCACAAAACAGAAATATAGATCAATGGAACAGGATAGAAAGCCCAGAGATAAACCCATGCACATATGGTCACCTTATCTTTGATAAAGGAGGCAAGGATATACAGTGGAGAAAAGACAGCCTCTTCAATAAGTGGTGCTGGGAAAATTGGACAGATACATGTAAAAGTATGAAATTAGAACACTCCCTGACACCATGCACAAAAATAAACTCAAAATGGATTAAAGACCTAAGTGTAAGGCCAGACACTATCAAACTCTTAGAGGAAAACATAGGCAGAACACTCTATGACATACATCACAGCAAGATTGTTTTTGACTCAGCTCCTAGAGAAATGGAAATAAGAACACAAATAAACAAATGGGACCTCATGAAACTTAAAAGCTTTTGCACAGTAAAGGAAACCATAAACAAGGCCAAAAGACAACCCTCAGAATGGGAGAAAATATTTTCAAATGAAGCAACTGACAAAGGATTAATCTCCAAGATTTACAAGGAGCTCATGCAGCTCAATAACAAAAAAACGAACAACCCAATCCAAAAATGGGCAGAAGACCTAAATAGACATTTCTCCAAAGAAGATATACAGATTGCCAACAGACACATGAAAGAATGCTCAACATCATTAATCATTAGAGAAATGCAAATCAAAACTACAATGAGATATCATCTCACACCAGTCAGAATGGCCATCATCAAAAAATCTAGAAACAATAAATGCTGGAGAGGGTGTGGAGGAAAGGGAACACTCTTGCACTGTTGGTGGGAATGTAAATTGATACAGCCACTATGGAGAACAGTATGGAGGTTCCTCAAAAAACTACAAATAGAACTACCATACGACCCAGCAATCCCACTACTGGGCATATACCCTGAGAAAACCATAGTTCAAAAAGAGTCATGTACCAAAATGTTCATTGCAGCTCTGTTTACAATAGCCAGGACATGGAAGCAACCTAAATGTCCATCGACAGATGAATGGATAAAGAAGATGTGGCACATATATACAATGGAATATTACTCAGCCATAAAAAGAAATGAAATGGAGGTATTTGTAATGAGGTGGATGGAGTTAGAGTCTGTCATACAGAGTGAAGTAAGTCAGAAAGAGAAAAACAAATACAGTATGCTAACACATATATATGGAATCTAAGGAAGAAGAAAAAAAAAGGCCATGAAGAACCTAGTGGCAAGACGGGAATAAAGACACAGACCTACTAGAGAATGGACTTGAAGATATGGGGAGGGGGAGGGGTGAGATGTGACAGGGTGAGAGAGTGTCATGGACATATATACACTACCAAATGTAAAATAGATAGCTAGTGGGAAGCAGCTGCATAGCACAGGGAGATCAGCCCGGTGCTTTGTGACCACCTAGAGGGGTGGGATGGGGAGGGTGGGAGGGAGGGAGATGCAAGAGGGAAGAGATATGGGAACATATGTATATGTATAACTGATTCACTTTGTTATAAAGCAGAAACTGGCACACCATTGTAAGGCAATTATACTTCAATAAAGATGTTTAATGATCAAAAAAAAAATTAATGTAAGGATTAAATATAAAAATGTTAAGAATAGAGCATGACACAGAGTAAACACTCAGAAATTACTTATAATAAATGAGCTCTCTTTTTATCATTAAATAGCTGAGGACCAGACAAAACCTGACAATAATTGGTAATGAAATAATTATGAAATATTTCACCCTTATTCTGATTGATAGGGAAAATGTCATCTTTTAGTTTAAAAACATTAACACATATTACAGAGTGTATTATAAATATTGGATCAAGGGGTTTTGGTACTCTGGGGTGAGAGAGGAGCAAATAGAGGACTCTTAGACAGATGGCTCCCATTTTCCTGGGATTGCCACATTAAGGATATTGGGTTGATAGCTAAAATTGTTTTCAAAATTATTCTAGTGAAAAATAATTATATAAGAAAGTAAATTCTGAAGAAAAGTATATAAAGATATCTGGATAGATTTTAAAACTTACTTTATGAAGGAAATAGATAAGTTCTAGATGTTTTATGTAATCTAAATTAGTATTTTATGATCATGTCCTTTCTTATGCATTTTTTAAAAGAAGGAAGATCAAACTTAAGCTAGCATGATTCCATTTATTTAGCTATTAGTAATAATAGCTAAAGGCAAAATAATTGTATGACTACATAAGATAAAGTGATAAAATACTGTTAAAAATAAAAATGGAATTGTTATTATACTGAGTATATTTGTATAAACTTTAATAACCCAATTAACTTTAACTGTTTTTAAATCGGAATACATATTGAAAGTTTTTAGTTATCTCAATTATGTGTCATGGTCATTGATCAAGTCAAACATACATAAATTTTTTACGAAGGTAGCTTTCATAATCAGAAATTTCTTATCTATAATCAAAGTAAAAGGATAGTAAATTTTTTTAGGGGCATTAAAAAAAAAAAAGGTCCACTGAAATACCATTGAAGACAAGAGGTCCTTCCCCACCCCCCCATCCTTTGTAACATGACTGCCACTTCTTTAATATTCACTCCATATCACGTGAGCTAAAATATTGGAGTTGCTAATGTGGTATTGATTTTACTATTTCTTCATGTTCCTAAATTCTACAAAGTAGTAAACAAAGTCAAGCAACAGCAAATCTTGCCAAATAATAATAGTAATAATAACAACAATACTAATAATAAACAAGCACTATTGATCATTATGTAATAGGGACAAAAGATTCACTTTGTCAAACATATGACTCCCAGTTTTTTAAACAGAAAATGTAATGAATATAAATTGATGTAAATGGAATTAGGCAGACAGCATTTTTTAGAGTGGTGTTAACTTCACAGCAGAATTGAGCAGAAGGTACAGAGGTTGTATTTTTCTTTACAAGTAACAGAAGAAATTGACATAACAAAGACAAATATCGAAGCTGTGAATTAAAAAAAAAAAAAAATCCTTCAAGCAACATTAGTGGAGGTCAAGGTTTGTAAATTGTGTGAACACATTATAATTTCAGTCCAAATAGTCTTTTCTTGCTTGGTAACTCTATAATGGGACCTTAAAATTCTGATAAGGGTTATGTATTTCAGCAGATGTATTCTATCTGAATAATCACACAATTATTTAATGAGTATAACCTTTTTATTTACTTTTGTTAAATGATCACTTCTTTTTGCTTTTTATAACTACTTCCAGAAATTCCGTCTTCTGTCTTTCCTAAATACCCCTATTCTCCATGTTCTCAAGTTATATATTATAATTTTCCCTGTTTTTTGCAGGCATCTAAATACCTTCAGCTTCTTTCCTTTTCTTTCCTTAATAAATCTTTGATAATTTTATCTCCTCACTCAATGCCACTTTCTCCATCACTTATTCCCTCATAATTCTTGGTGATTTAAATCTTCATATAGATGATACTTCTACACCTTGGTCTTTCCGATATTGTTCTTCATTTTACCTCAGCCATTTATTCCCATAGTCATACCATCTTTATTAAGAAGGATATACTAGATTATGCTATGGTAACAAGATGACAAAAATCTCAGTGGCTTAACACAACAAAAGGTTACTTCTTGTTCTCATAAAATCCTCCACTGATCTAAGTTCACCAGAGACGCTTTCTCCATGTAGCAGCTCAACATTCCAGACCACTTCATCTTGTAGCAAGACATTTTCAGCATGACACTTCTGGTTTTGTTGCATCAAGGAAGAAGAGGATGGAGAATCATGTGAATTGGTTTATAAATGCTTCAGTCCAGAAGTCAATATTGCTCTCAATTCTTCAGCTACAGCAAATCACACGGACATGCCTACCTCCAGGGGTACACTTTTTTTTAATCATGCTTTTTTTCTTGGTCAAAACCATAGTTCTGGATAAATTCAATTCTTAGCCTTCTATGCACCTGTGCCTACACAGCAGAACATAGCCAACAGGAGTAATGTTAAATTATAATCATGAACCTCAATGAGGCTCTCAGTGCCAACTGGCAATCTCACTATATTTCCATAATTCAATGATTCTTAAATCTCCTAGACAACGTCTTCATAGATAACTGTGTAAAAAGCTGATGAGATTGTTTTCACTGGACAAAACAAAAGCCTCCAGAAAAGACACTCCATCATCACCCACCACAACACGTCCTCTACTATCTCCTTCTTTAATCACATCATCAGATTCTCTTCCATTGAGTTTTTCCTCATCTCTCCTATCTTTAAATGGTAGAGTTTTGCTCTTTTCTTTCTATGCTCACTCCCTTGCTGATCATATCTACTCTAATGATTACGAATAAGATCTACATAGAGAAACATTCAAAATTTATATTTCCAGCCTGGATCTCATCCTTGATCCCCAGAATTATGAATGCAACTGCCTACTTACCCAGTCCACTTGAATTTCTAACTGATATCTCAAACTTAATACACCCCAAACTGAATTCCTGGTATGTGGCCCAGATCTCCACCTCACACCATTTTTCTACATCTCAGTATGAGGTAACTCCATCTTTTCAGTTTCTCAGGACAACAAAAATTTTGTAGCCCCTATTTAAATATTTTTCCAATCAACAGCTCATCCTCTGAATATCCCCTTTCCACAAATGGCACTCCCTCAACCTCCTCCCTCTGTATTTTTATTCATAGCACTTTGCCACTATATTTTATTAATTTGTTTTAATCTCTGCACTAGGATGTAGGCAGAAGAATACTGGAAGAGAAAGAGGTAAGAAATTCTGAACACAGAACTACCATTTAGGGATTTTAGTTTGATGTGCTCGTAGAATTAGGAAGTGATATTAGAAAGTAAATAAGGCTGAAAAAAAGAAAAAAAATCATATTTCTGCAATGGTATTTTGGCTCAATACTTGTTGACTGGAGTTCATTTTCTAAAGTTATAAATCATATAGAAGATATTGGAAAAGAAAATAAAAGCAATAGCACAGTATGCTAATACTTGGAGCTTTATTTTACAGTTACCTCCACTTTGAAGCATTTATTTAGGCACAAGAAATGTTGGGGAAAGCTTTCTGGCACTGTAAAAAGAATGTTAGCTTGGGGAAAAGAAAAGATGACATTTTCTGTTTCTGACTTCATTAACAATTCTGAAACTAGTCTCTCATCTGAATTATTTTTATAAATTGCTGCTGGGAAAAGTATTAGCTATTGTATGTGTGCCTGGCAAGTAAGCATATCCCTAGATACTATACAAATGAGCAGAGTCAAATATAAAGCAGAGATGACGTGTGCCAACCGTTATACTCAGCTGAGGGGGCTCCCATTCGTGCAGCACAAGCTGGTCTATCACTTGGTGGGGGGAGACCTCATTTTCCTCCACACCTGGCTTTTGCTTATAATAAGCCAGATTCTCCTCAGCAGGACAGCAACTTGCTGAGCAGCTAGAAATGAAATTGTATAGAGGGTAAATTTATCTTTGGGTTTCTAAAAGTACCTCAGTGTGCTTTATATGCCTTCATTACTCCTTGGCATCTAGATCCTAGGTCATCCATATTTATGACATATAAAAGAGTAAACTTTGCCAAAGTTAGTATTTTTCTTTTTAAAAGTTTTAAGGAAAAGAATTTAAATTCTGATGGTAAAATCTTAAGGATCAATGTAAAAATTGTGAATCACGTGGGGTCAGAGGGGAAATAGCTTCTCTTGCCCTCAAATATCACACCTCAAAGATTCTTTGAGGAAAATTCTATCAAGTGTCTGATTCCTTGCAGTGGAGTTAGCTTTTATGAGCTAAAGACCTTTATTGTGGTCATGCTATAACTTCGCAAGAATTAAATGGCCAAATTTTCAGGAGGAAAATTCAAGAGAGGCAATCTATGTGGCTACTCTTATTTCTCTGAAGACCAAAGATGAGAACTGAGTTCAATAAAAGATCAAGAAAAAATGCACTTTTCCTCACAAAAATAAGTTTCCAGAGGATACTTGGAAAATAACAGTTTTGGGAATTCCGTGGCAATCCAGTGGTTAGGACTCCTTGCTCTCACTGCCAAGGGCCCACATTCGATCCCTGGTTGGGGAACTAGGATCCTGCATGCCCTGTGGCGCAGCCAAAAAAAAAAAAAAAAATGAAAAGAGAAAAAAGGTGACTTAAAAGAAAAAGAAAAGAATACTTTTACTATTAGCAGTCCTACAGTCCTACAGTTTACATTCCCATCAACAGTGTACAAGTATTCCCTTTTTTCCCTATCCTCACCAGCATTTATCTCTTATCTTTACAACAGACATCCTAACAGATGTGAGGTGATATCTGATTGTGGTTTTGATTTGCATTTCACTGATGATTGTGATGCTGAATACATTTTCATGTACCTGTTGGCCATTTCAAGGTCTTCTTTGGAAAAATGTCCATTCTGGTCTTTTGCTCATTTTTTAATGAGTCTTTTTTTTTTTTTTTGCTTTTTAGATGTATGAATTCATTTTATATTTAAATATTGACCCATTATCAGATATGCGGTTTGCAAATATTTTCTCCCTTCCATAGTTTGCCTTTTCATTTTGTTGGTGGTTTCCTTTGTTGTGTAGAAAATTTTCAGTTCAATGTAGTCATTTTTGTTTATTTCTAGTTTTGTTGCCTTTGTTTTTTGGTCTCAAATCCAAAAAAATTATTGCCAAGACCAATTTCAAGGAGCTTTGTCCTTATGTTTTCTTCTAGGAGTTTTATAGTTTCAGGTCTTATGTTTTTAAGCCATTTTGAGATGATTTTTTGTGTATGGTGTAAAATAGGAGTTGAGTTTCATTCTTTTGCAGGTGGATATCCAGTTCTCCCAACCTCATTTATTAAAGCAACTACCTTTCCTCATTGTATACTGTAGGATCCTTTGTGGATAATTAATTTACCATATATGTGTGGATTTATTTCTGGGCTTTTTGTTCTATACAATTGATCTATGTGTCTGTTTTTATATCAGTACTATACTATTTTGATTATTATACCTTTTGTAATATAGTTTGAAATCAGGGAGTATGATGCCTCGAGCTTTGTTCTTCTTCTTCAAGATTGCTTTGGGGGAGTGGGAGGTACAAACTATTGGGTATAAAATAGGCTACAAGTATGTATTGTACAACATGGGGAATATAGCCAATATTTTGTAATAACTGTAAGTGGAGTATAACCTTTAAAAATTGTATTTAAAAAGGTAAAAAAAAAAGATTGCTTTGATTATTGGCAGTCTTTTGTGATTTCATAGAAATTTTAGGATTGTTTTTTCCATTTCTGTGAAAAATGCTGTTGGAATTTTGATAGGAATTGCACTGAATCTGTAGATTTGTTGGGTAGTGTGGACATTTTACAATATTAATTCGTCCAATCCATGAACACATATATCTTTCCATTTACTAGTGTCTTTTTCAATTTCTTTCATCAATATTTTATAGTTTTCAGTGTACACATCTTTCTACTCCTTGGTTAAATTTATTTCTAAGTATTTTATTGATTCTTGATGCTAATATAAATGGGATTGTTTTTTAAATTTCTCTTTCTGATAGTTTGTTGTTTGTGTATAGAAATGCAGCTGACTTTTACACGTTGATTTTGTATCCTACAAGTTTACTGAATTCGTTTATTAGTTTCAACAGATTTTTCATGGAGTCCTTAGGGTTTTCTATGTATAATATCATTTCACCTGCAAATGGAGACAATTTCACTTCTTTGTTTGTGATTTAGATGTCTTTTATTTGTTTCTCTCGCTTAACTACCCTGGCTAGGACTTCCAGTACTATGTTGACTAAAAGTGGTGAGAGTAGGTATCTTATCTTGTTTCTGATCTTAGAGAAAAAGCTTTCTGCTTTTCACCAATGAGTAAAATTTTAGCTGTGGGTTTGTTATACATAGCCTTTCATTAAGTTGAGGTATGTGCCTTGTAGTTCAAATTTTTGAGTTTTTATCATGAAAGGATATTAAATTTTATCAAATGCCTTTTCAGCATCTATTTGATGACCATAAGAGTTTTATCCTTCATTGTGTTAATGTGGTGTATTACATTGATTTATTTGTGGATATTAAACCCTTCTTGCATCCCTGGAATAAATTCCACTTGATCATGGTATATGATCCTTTTAATAACTGTTGAATTAAGTTTGCTAATATTTTGTTGAGGATTTTTATATCTATATTCATCAGGGATATTGATCTGTAGTTTTCTTTTCTAGTATTGTCCTTGTCTGGTTTTGGTTTCACAGTAATGCTGGCCTTGTAGAAGAGGAGTGTTCCCTCCTCTGCAATGTTTTAGAAAAGTTTGAGAAGAACTGGTGTTAATTCTTTTTAAATGTTTGGTAGATTCACCCATGAAGTCATCTCTTCCTAGGGTTTTCTTTGTTTGGAGTTTTTTGTTTGTTTGTTTGTTTTTGTTTTCTTTTTTATACTTCAGTCTCTTTAACCATTATCTGTTCAAGTTTCTATATCTTCATGATTCAATCTTGGTAGGTTGTATGTTTCTAGGAATTTATCTATTTCTTTTAGATTATTTGATTGGTTGGCTTATAATTGTTCACAGCAGTCTCTTATGATCTTTAGTATTTCTATGGTATCAGTTGTAATGTCTCTTCCTTTATTTCTATTTTATTTATTTCAGTGTTCTCTCTTTTTTGTTAGTCTAAGTAAAGATTTGTTAATTTTATTTATCTTTTTAAAAATCAGTTATTCGTTCCATTTATCTTTTCTATTATCTTTCTAGTCTCTATTTCATTTACTTCTGCCCTGATTTTTGTTCTTTCCTTCCTTCTATAAATGTTGGGCTTACTTTGTCCTTCTTTTTGTAGTTCCTTGAGATGTAATGTTATGCTTCTTATTTGAGATCTTAACTTTTTTCTTAATATAGACATTTATTGCTATAAACTTCTCACTTAGAACTTGTTTTTCTGCATCCTGTAAGTTTTGGTATTTTGTGTTTCCATTTCGCTTTGTCTAAAAATATTTTTTATTTCCCTTTTGATTTCTTTGATGACCCCACTGGTTGTTCACTAGCATGCTGTTTAATCTCCACATATAGTGAATTTTTGAGTTTTTCTCTTGTAATTGTTTTATAGGTTCAAACCATTGTGGTAAGAATAGATATTTAATATAACTTCAATTTTCTTAAGTTATTAACACTTGTGGTTTTTTGGTCTAATATATGATCTATCCTGAAGAATGTTCCATGTGTGCTTGAGAGGAAGGTGTATTCTACTGCTATTGGAATGTTCTGTATATGTTTGTCAAGTCCATTTGATCTAACATGTAATTTAAGTACAGTTTCTCCTCATTGATTTTCTGTCTTGATGATCTATCCATTTTTGAATGGGACTGAAATCCCCAACTATTATTGTATTGTTGTTTATTTCTCCCTTCAGATAAATTAATATTTACTTTATATATTTAGGTGCTCCTATGTCAATCATCTAGTTTCCGGATTTCTCTCAGAACTATTGCCCTGTTTGCCATTATATATTCAGTGGGTCCATTGGAGGAGAGATATTCTAGAGCCTTCTATGTTGTCTTCTTGGCCTGGACTCCATCATGACTTAAACTATTTTTCTCTAAAATTCTAACTAAGGCACAAAATAAGACAAAGTGGAAAATCTGGACTCCATTTTCAGACATGTTCTAATAGATGGATGAAATTGTTCTTGTTCAAAGCTAAGAATAACAAACTCACATGAATGATTACATGTCCTGGTGTTAAAGATGGAATCCAGTCCCATTTGCTCTTTATTTACAACCCCTGCTTTATTAAATATTTACCAATTCAGACTGGTTCTTAAGGGAAAATCCACCTATGCCACTGAAGGTTTAAACTGGTTCCAACTCTGCCTTTATTCAACTGTGTGGTGATAGAAGATTATCTTTGATGTTTACAACTTAATTTTCTTCTATATCAGATAAAATAACCTCTAAGATACTATCCAGCACTTAAATTCCAGGATTCTCTGATCCTGAAAGTTGGAACAATTCAGTATCAAGGGCAGATATCCCTTGAGGCATGCAATATGTCAGAGAGAGCAGTTGCCAAAATGCTGATGAGTGCAGATGTGGGAAGCTGACCTACATCTGGAATTTCATCAGTCTCTCTCCCCAGCAGGGCACTATCTAAATGCTTGTCGGGTTGCATTTCATCTAGATTCCCTTATCAAGCCTTGAATATCAAGGTCAAGCAAAGATACACTTGATCATAGACCCAGCAAATTTCACTGCCAGCACCCAAGACAAAGGAATTGGTAGCCAATGATGGGAGGTAGGCTTAACAGCCACAGTATGAAGTTGTCCCAGGCCAAAGCATCTCCATCCTCCTCTCTTCAGTCACAAGGTTCTCAATTTTGAGAAAGACTCTATTTTTTTTTTTCCTGTCAGCTCTTTTATCTCGTCATAGTTATTACCTTGGATATGCCACTTGGTGTCATGAGAAATGTTGAAGGAATGCCAAGATCTTGGCTAGATAAATTCTAACAAATAAAGCAGGGTCACAGCAGGCCCTCAGTTCACTGTAAAGCATTAATATGGCTATGTACATGTCAGGAATCAAGGACAAGCACATCCTGTCAGTAATAATCTCAAAATATGACCATTATCTGAAAATTTGTCACCACCTTCAATGGTAGAACCCAATCCAAGCACCATTATCTCTTGCCTTCCTACATTTTATTCTCCATATTCTCTTTTAAAGTATGAATCAGATCATATCATTCCCTTGCTCAAAATTCTTACCAGCTTCCTAACTCACTAAAAATGAAAATAAGAATTCCTCATGGACTACAAAGCTCCCTATGAGTTGGTCCTGAGCTTCTCTTCAGATATTCTAAACTTCTTTCTACCTTACTCTTTATACTCTAATCATCACAGTCTTTTAACTATTCCACAAAGACACAGAATGCTCTCTTGTCTCACGGTCTTTGCTTTACTGTTTTCTCCTTCCAGGACACTAATTCTTTCAGTCATACTGAATAATTTCTGCCCCATTTTGTTCTTGTCTCTGCTTAAATATCACTTTTTTTTTTTTTTTTTTTTTACCATCTATGTACTGTAAAAATCTTTCATTATATCCCTTTAACTTTCACTTCATTTTTTTCCTTCATGGTATGATATGACATTACAATTCATATTTTCTGATTGTTAGATTAGTCTCCTCCACTAAATTATAATTTACTGAAGTCAAGAACTTTCTTTGCGTTCATCACTGAATCCCAAGTGTTAAGAACAGAGCATCACACTTCTTAAGCACTGAATTTACTATAAGAGCGAATACCGTTATTGCTGGTCTATATACTTCAGCAAATCAAAACAAAAGGAAGTTAGTAAAATGAATTATTGGTCCAAATTATAAAGACGTTTATTTCTCCCGCAGAGCTGGAGTCAACAGAAACACAACCAAGTTTGAAAATGTGAAATAAAGACACAAGAAATCTAGGTAGAAAGAGTTCAAAGGCTGGTTGTTAAACCTCAGACTCAATTGCATATGTGCAGATGCCTCTCTTCACTATTTTTTATCATCACTTAAGCATTCTTCTGAGCTTATGGTGATGATGATGATGATGAGGATGAGGATGATGAGGATGATGAGGATGACTGATGATAATGATGTTTGTTATAAAGACAAAATCCCTGGAGATATTTTGCTCCTAAAATTAGAAACCACCCACAACACGACTGTTTGACTAAGAATATTTTGTATACTTTTAACTCTCTCTCAGAAAGCTTACTATAAATACACACATCCTTTCACATCCACTTACATTTTATATTTCCTGAGGTCTTTTCTCCTCTTGGTAAATCTGTGACTTCAGTGGATAAATGGACAAAACTCTCAGTTGTAGAGATTGAATCTTTTCTACCAGGATCCATTTCCTTGTATTACCAGTCACCAGCTGAGACTAAATATCTGAAATTCAGATTCCCCATTTATTTATTTTTTATTTTTTAAAATTTTATTTATTTACTTATTTATTTTTGGCTGTGTTGGGTCTTTGTTTCTGTGCATGGGCTCTCTCTAGTTGCCGCGAGTGGGGGCCACTCCTCATCGCGGTGCGCGGGCCTCTCACTGTCACGGCCTCTCCTGTTGCGGATCACAAGCTCCAGACGCGCAGGCTCAGTAGTTGTGGCTCACGGGCCTAGTTGCTCCGCGGCATGTGGGATCCTTCCAGACCAGGGCTCGAACCCATGTCCCCTGCATCTGCAGGCAGACTCTCAACCACTGCGCCACCAGGGAAGCCCAGATTCCCCATTTATTAAACTGGACAGAAAGCAATTATTTTCCTTAGTTATTTATGGTGCTCAGTTCTATCAGAAAAGAGACTGATGATTAATTGCATAATTTTATATCATATAAATTGTCTGACCTGGCCCCCACCTGAGTCTGGCCATTGAATTCAGACAAAGTTTGATAAAAATCTATATTTAGTTACTTGTTTTCAGTTATTGTAGGATTATTGCTTTCATTTGTGATGCTAGAAATTTTAGCCCACCTCAAAAGTACTGTGATGGTCAATGCACTTGAATGCATAAAGAGCATAAAATAAAGCATAACTCCAATTTCTTTGTTATATTTGAAATAAATAAATTTCTATTCAGAAAAGTTTTCATTAATTTGTTTAAAGAGTGATGTGATGCTAATAATCTCATGCCCATATGTGTACTCATACCTTTTATATACAAATGAATTATTTCTTAGAGTCAGGGCTCTGACAGAAGAGTACTGAGATCTTGAGATCTGGCAGGGGACATTTGAATGGATGCTTTTGAGAACTCCAGACTGTCCATACCAATAGGATCCACTGGTTCTAGCCTGTACTTTATCATCTATCTAGAAAATTTTTTTCCCAGTAGAATATTGGAAGGGCTTCCTCAAGATGAAGCTCAGTTGATAGTTTGGGAAAAACACCTATGGGGTTGGAGTTCTATGCATCAGTTGTTCTATATCTCGGATGCTAAAGTATATGGGTCAAGGAAGCAAAGTATAGAGGTAGAAGTAACCTATCTCACTGTCCTTCTCAGTGACCCAATGGATAATTTATACTTCACCTCCATATAAAATTAGAATCTATGGAATTAGAGGTTCTGTTTTGGAGGGAAGTTGGGATGAGGGATATTCCTCCTAGAAGAGAACTGAATTTTGCTAAATATAAAGCCATGACAGCCACTTAGTCCTTTTAGGTTCCTCTTGCCAGTAGACCTGTAGGTGGCCAAGAAATAAAATACTATACTTCTGGAAGTAATTAATCCTTAGGATCAGGAGATGGGATTGTGCCGTAGCAAGGACAAAGATGTGTATATTTGAGCTCAGGAGATTAATTGGGGTACCTCTTTTGCATCCATGCTGGGTAATGACTTTAAATGGGCAATTGTAGAAATCATGGACTGAAAAGAGCATAGTAACCAGATATTCATGTACTTCAGGGTTAAATATCTAAATTACTTTGTTGAGCAAGCAACCTAGATCATCAGATGTACTAATTGAAGTTGAGGAAAACATGGAATCTAGTATAAAAGAGAAAATGATTATTAATTATAGATTCTAAGCTAACTGCGGTTGGGAGAAATTGGGTGAAATATGGAATCTATATTATTTATTAAAACAGCATATGATTTTACAATTAATCAAAATTAACATACAATTAACAAAATAAAGAGATTATTTTTTAAGTAATCAGGAAAAATTATTCAGGGTTCACTATATCTTATCCCACAAACTCTCTTATAAATATGTATGTAAAATTTTGACTGGCCATGATTTTGCAAAAGCAGTTATAACACATGAGCAGTTATAACACATGTGAGGCACAGATAGATTTGAGAAGTGCAGGTGGTAGAATGTAGAAGACACTGCTGGCATTCTACTCATAAAAAGTTTAGCACTAATTTATCCTGTGCCTAACTCTAATAGCTTTCTCTGGCTGGAAGAACATATTCTACTCATGCACAGGGCAGAGTGTAAGTACTAAAAAGTTCATACCTCTGGGAATAACCCCAAAGTATGACAACTGAAAAACATTGCATATTTATTCCAGTTTCCCTGCCACTTAGGACAACTCTGAATCATGTTTTATACCATCACCCAGAGCTCAGAGTGGGTGTGTGCCCCAATTACCTACAAGACTAACATGCTCATTAAATACTTTAAATACTACGTATTGGCTTCCTTCCTTTCCCTCTCTTATTTCACATTCAAATGCAAATCTTCCTACGACTACCTCCCAAACAAATTACTTGTACTCAAATACTTATCTCAGGGTCTCTCAGTAGGATTTGAACCAAAGACAATGGTATGAAAATCTCTGAAGTAATTTATTTTCACCTCTAGTACTTTGGGGAACATATGAAATATGAGACAAGCATGTGTTGCTATAAAGCATATTAAGAAATGAAATTAAGAAAACAACACTATTGCTTTACTCCTGTTTACTTAGGTACCTAAGCAGGTACCTAAGTTGTAAGTATACTTACAACTATTAAATCTCCCAGTTTTGCTGAGACTCTTTGGAAGACTCTGAAATCTAAAAGTAGCCAAACCCTGTGATATGTACCCCAGCTGAACCATCCTCTATACTCATTCCCCTAGTGTCTTAGTTATCAAGACTGTGATCTCTTTGTTTACACTTTTGGGAAACCCACAGGCTGCACAGTGATTATTTTCCCTTTGGCACACTCTATCCTGGAAACTGACATAATTTCAAAATTATCTCCACTGCTGCTAGAGGGAATAGGTCCTAATTATTTTTGTTAGGGTCATTATGTTTTCTCTTCTCTTTCTTTCATTCTTTCTATCTAGGCCAGAAAATTACTTACTGTCCAAAATCATTTCTCTAGGATATTCTTACCCCACCAGTCCTCCAACCTTAAATGTCTACATGCATCACCATGACCTAGTCTTGTTTCAAATATTTCATCAAATCCGTAGAATCTTAGAGTTGAAGAGATAATTGGTCTCTCTGATATATAGATGAAGAGAGTGCAGTTTTGACTACCTAGTTTATGAATGAAGAGACTGAAGCTCACATAATTTCAGTGACTTGCCTAAGGGAGCACAGTAAGTTAATGACAGAGCTAAGACCTGAACAAATCAGGTTTTAACATGTTCTACATACAACAAGAGACAAAAACATGGAAACAAAGGAATATATGACATAGTATATGCATGTAAAAATAGTCCTTTATTTACTCTAAGACAATTAAGAAAGAGGACAGCTGTCAGTCAAGATGTAATCTTTCAAATTGCACTGGTTATAAGATGTATACTGATCTTAAACATATTAAAATGTAAAAGTGAGCATTTCAGAATTAATACCATAATGATGATGATAATAATTGACATTTATAGAATGTTGAATTCAAGTGACATATATGTATTATTTAATCCTCACAACAACTCTTTTCAGTCTGTTCCATTACAAATTTAATTCCTCATCCATACCAGTAACTCAGTACTAAATTGTCTGACAGTTTTTCTTTACTATGGCAGTTTGCCTCTCCCAATCATGGACGCTACACATTCTTGGCTGAACTTGAATATTCACAGGAGTATGCCACACATGTGCCATTCTGATTAATCTCATCAAGAGACTAGGACTAGGGGACTTCCCTGGAGGTCCAGTGGTTAAGACTCCGCACTTCCACTGCAGGGGGTGCGGGTTCGATCCCTGGTTGGGGAACTAAGATCCTGCATGCCGCGTGGCATAGCCAAAAAAAAAAAAAAAAAAGAGATCGGACTAAATATACTCAGTGTGTCTCATACAGAATTTAATCAAGGTTAAAATCAACAGAACTTTAAGCAGCAAGATGAGGCCAATCAGGATGAGGCTTCAACCATGCCACTCAGGATTCAGTCACCTGTGAATAAGTCCCAAGGGTACCAGTAGGTCTTATTTCAGACATCCAGGATACAGTCTCAGACCATTACAAACTTCTCAAGTGAATTTTATACTGATCTGCCGATCTTTGATATTACTGCTAATAATTATAGGAGGCCTTAACATTCTTTTAAAAAATCGTTTGATCATATATGTGAGGGCTTGTGTATGGGTTCTTTATTCTATTCAATTGGTCCGCATGTCTGTCTTTAAGGCAGTACTGCACTGTTTTGATTACCATGGCCTTGTAGTAAGTTTTGAAATCAAGACGTGTGAGTATTCTAACTTTGTTATTTTTTCAAGTTAATTTTAGCCACTCAGCTTCCTTTGAGATTCCATATAAATTTAAGGACAGTATTTATTTTCCACACACACACACAAAATCATTAGAATTTTGATGCTTTGATTAGAATAGGGATTGCACTGAATCTGTAGATCACTTTGGGTAATATTGACATCTTAACAATATTGCCTTTTTTTTAAAAACATCTTTATTGGAGTATAATTGCTTTACAATGTTGTGTTAGTTTCTGCTGTATAACAGTGAATCAGCTATATGTATACATATATACCCATATCCCCTCCCTCTGCGTCTCCCTTCCACCCTCCCTATCCCACCCCTCTAGGTGGTCACAAAGCACCAAGCTGATCTCCCTGTGCTATGCGGCTGCTTCCCACTAGCTATCTATTTTACATTTGGTAGTGTATATATGTCAATACTACTCTCTCACTTCATCCCAGCTTACAATTCCCCCTCCCCGTGTCCTCAGGTCCATTCTCTATGTCTGCATCTTTATTCCTGTCTTGCCCCTAGGTTCATCAGAACAATTTTTTTTTTTTTAGATTCCATACATACGTGTTACACATATGGTATTTGTTTTTCTCTTTCTGACTTACTTCACTCTGTATGAGACTCTAGGCCCATCTACCTCACTACAAATAACTCAATTTTGTTTCCTTTTATGGCTGAGTAATATTCCATTGTATATATGTGCCACATCTTCTTTAGCCATTCATCTGTTGATAGACACTTAGGTTGCTTCCATGTCCTGGCTATTGTAAATAGTGCTGCAATGAACATTGTGGTACATGTCTCTTTTTGAATTATGGTCTTCTCAGGGTATAAGCCCAGAAATGGAATTGTTGGGTCATATGGTATTACTAGTTTTAGTTTTTTAAGGAACCTCCATACTGTTCTCCATAGTGGCTGTATCAATTTACATTCCCACTGACAGTGCAAGAGGGTTCCCTTTTCTCCACACCCTCTCCAGCATTTATTGTTTGTAGATTTTTTGATGATGGCCATTCTGACCTGTGTGAGGTGATACCTCATTGTAGTTTTGATTTGCATTTCTCTAATGATTAGTGATGTTGAGCATCCTTTCATGTGTTTGTTGGCAATCTGTATATCTTATTTGGAAATAGAACTACCATATGACCCAGCAATCCCACTACTGGGCATATACCCTGAGAAAACCATAATTCAAAACTAGTCATGTACCACAATGTTCACTGCAGCACTATTTACAATAGACAGGACATGGAAGCAACCTAAGTGTTTCTTACACAACAACACAACAACATTGTAAATCAAATATAATCCAATATAAAATAAAAATTTTAAAAATAGTTAAAACGGCAAAGTTTACGTATGCTTTTCCACAATAAAAAACTGCAACATCTGAATGTTTAAAATGTTACATTGTGGTGTGGAACAAGCTTCCCTCACTCATTTGGAGATTTCCATTAAGGCTCTATCTGCCCCATTTCATTTGCCATTCTGAGTGTATCTTGACAGTGTCTGATGAATTCAGTCCAAGCCACTGGGACATAAGGTTCAATAGTTAAAAGGAAAACAAGCTGAGAAACAACTTTTAGATATTTATCATGCAATAAGCACTGTAATTTGTAGTAATAAGATACAGATAAAGAAGACAAAGTGGTGCACAAAATTAGACATGTTAACAGTACTTTCATAAAATATGGTGAGTACCAAGTGGAATGCATGTTCAGGGTGTAGAGGAAGCACAGAGGAGCAAATATTGGCTTTTTGCTCTGAGATATGCCAAAGACAGCTGTAATAAATTTATTGCTTTTTAGGTCTGTCAAAGTATTGCAAATATATTTCATATTTTTAAGATAAAAATTATAAAGTTGTAATAGTTTCACTGTCTATGAGACAACTTCTAACTGCTGATAAATATCACACTAAGCTGTTATAAAAACAACTAATGGAAATAAGAAAGTACCAATTAGGAACAGATGCAATTGAAACACTTCTTATGTAAAGTTTTTCTTGCATTTGCACATCTAACAGGTATTGCTATGGCAACTCAGTTTTCCTGAGATATTCAGAGATTAGACCAAAACAGCATAATGCTGAAAATCAACATTTTCACTATTATGCTTTTAACAGAAAGATGACAATTGTTTGAGACTTCTTTATCAAATTAAAAAAAGGTAATATTAGAAGACATTTTTTATAGGTAAACAATATTTAAGACCAATGAGTTCAGGGAAAAAAAATGAGAAAAATCAGCCATCCTCAAACCTCACCATCTTAAAACAGTTCTCATCCCCATGTGTGCATGTTTGATGGTGGGGAGTGAAAGGTATGAGGGCAGAGGTGGGTGTTGGAGAAAGTAATTACAAAGAAAATATTAAAATGTAAAAAAGTGACATGTGACTTCTGAAAATTAGAAAGCAGATCAAAGGAAATCATTATAGCCTTCTAAAAAAACTTGCCATTGAAGCATGAGATCTTTAAGTGTACTTGGATCCAAAATAATAACACTGAATTATGATATTGCAAATACTTCTTAAAAACAAATTTTGAGAACCATTTATGATGGTGATTCATTCACCTTCTCATAGATTCTTCAGGCTAGAGTAAAGAGACTGACAAAGAGGTAGGAGATAAAGTATTGCAAGTGATGTGAGAAGTAAAAAGAGGGAGCACAAATACTGGTATGAATGTGCATAATTAAATGACTTACAGCAGAGAACATGGAGCAACTGAGTAAACAAAAGAAATTTCCCAAAGAAGCTAGGAGAATAAAATATTTTAAGCTTAGAAGTAACATTTAGCATTTTCAACCTGATTTACAGGTTGTAGATGAGCATATAAATTTTTGTCTGGTGTTTGGAGCAGGGGTCAGTACAGAGAGAATTCATTATTCACTTTAAAACTCATATTAAGAGGGTTTATAAACTTTGTACATCCTTCTAAGCGTTAGGCAAAATGATTCAAACTGTCCAGTTTTCCTAAGAACACAGGGATACTTTATGACCTTATATATTTTTAGCTATAAATAGTTCAGCAATCATTTCTTCAAATCAGACACACCTTGGGATTTAGCACAGAATGAGAGAAAGAGATTGAAGGAATAGTGAGAGAAGCTCTATGTGGTAACATATTTTTTCAACTTTGGTGTGGGAAATAGTTTAATGAAACTAGTATCTCTCCCTTTGACCAAAATTCCATTTGCAGCCTACAATTTTTTTTTTTTTTTAAATTGAGATGAAGATCCTTTGAGGAGTGGCTTTTTCCAGGCAAGCAAATGTTTGAGTATTATTACCAAAGGTAAAGGAGACATTGCTGAAATATTTGCTTGAAGAAACCAGAATTGGATCCAGAAGGTTTAAACTCTCTGTTAAAAGAACCTCAGAGTTGCAGAGGCTTCATATAGCACAAAACAATTTTTTTTTTTTTTTTTTTTTTTTTACCTTACTCACAGAGTGATCCAACACAGTTGTCCTTACTCGGGTTGCTTTCTTCCAAGTGCCAACAAAGACCCAGGTTCCCTTCACTTTCTGTCTCTACCTTCCTCACGACCCTTACTGCCCGGGAGGTGGTATGTGGGAGGGTTTTGTGAGCCAGGCTTGGAAGCAGTATATATCATTTCTGTCCACATTTTCTTGGCTATAGTCCAGTGACATGGCCTCACCTAACTCCAAAGGAGGTTAGGAAATATAGCTTAGCTGTGGGAGTTGGGTGAACAACCAGTAATCTGGGCAATTTATCTCTTCATAGATAAAGATTTTTATTTCCTGAGTTTATTTTCTGTGAGAACAAAAGAAAATTATATACTTATCTTACCAATTCTGTCTGCTTTTCAGGCCTGCGTGTGTGTGTGTGTGTGTGTGTGTGTGTGTGTGTACATGTAAGAGTTTAAATAATTAATGTGTCAAAAGCCTCTAAAGCAGAAGTTTGTTTTCACTCTCTTATTACTCTCCTTATAGCGTGTCTTTCTGCCTCAGGCTACACCTCTTCTTTGACTTTAGACTTCTGACAGAACCTAGTGTTCCCATCATTACATCAAAGCATCCAACTCTTCCTAGTATATCAGTATTCTGTATTCTTTTCTGGATCTCTAATCCTTTTCAAAATGCATAAGTCTGTTGCTTCACAGTATTAAGGATGACATAGCAAGTTGATAATATAATGTATGTTAATGTCTTAATGAAAAATTGCATAGTGTTTCTCACAAAATGGTTCCGAAATTCACTGCATCATAATCTAAGGTATTTGTTAAATATGCAAAATCTAAACCAGGAATTGGGAATTAGAATATTCCAGAGAGATGATTGAAATCAACATTTAAAAAAAACACCTCCACATGACTCTACTGCACATAAATTTTAAAAACTAAAAGCTTAGCAGTATTGCTTTCCCAGATAACATATTTGGATTTTTACAGTAACTCTAAAAAAGTAATTTGTGGTGGCTTCCCTGGTGGCGCAGTGGTTGAGAATCTGCCTGCCAATGCGGGGGACACGGGTTCGAGCCCTGGTCTGGGAGGATTCCACGTGCCGCGGAGCAACGAAGCCCGTGCGCCACAACTGCTGAGCCTGCGCGTCTGGAGCCTGTGCTCCGCAACAGGAGAGGCCGCGATGGTGAGAGGCCCGCGCACCGCGATGAGGAGTGGCCCCCACTTGCCGCAGCTATAGAGAGCCCATGCACAGAAACGAAGACCCAACACAGCCAAAAAAAAAAAAAAGACCGTGGGTTCAGGTCCCAATCTGAGGTACACGGTTTCACTACTAGATGGAAACTGCTGACCATCAGCAGGCAGACCCCAGACTGACCATCACCATATAGACCCCCCCCCAAAAAAGTAATTTGTGTGTGTGTGTGTGTGTGTGTGTGGCAACTATGACATGTGGAAAGAAACTTTTGAGCATAGTGGCCCAGAATTTGAATAGCATAGCTATTGCTGGCATTTTTTTTCTTTAGGCAAAGCACCTGATCCTGTTATTTAGCCTATAAATGGTAATAATAATAATTAATTAGTTAATGCCTGATAGCATAGGGATATTCAATACCTATGAATTGACTACTAATCTGTTTTAAAATTGTAAGCTGACAAAAATCTGCTATTTTCACTGAAAAGACAATCAGATAGGTGACAAAATCAATACTAAGAAGGTGAACAGATAAAAATTTAACGTTTCAACATCTATTTGCTTTTGTTTCTAACCTTCAAGCTTCTTAGGACATCATTTACTATAACTTGTCCAATTGCCTCTACAGTCTAATCACAATTTTGTCCCAGTCACAAATCCACATACATCTTTCCTTCAGCCACATTACCACTTTGCTGTTCCTGGACATATTCTTATCCTATATTTGGATTTTTTTTCTCAGTTTATTTGCCTAGAATACAGTTTACTCTAAAATTCCTTGACAAAATATACCTCTTACAAAGGTTTGTTTCACATCCCATTATTTCCAAGACATTCCCTGGATCTATTTCACCTCATGGAGTTAGCTCCCCACTTCACATATTTCTGTAGTGTATTTATGGTATCTTGATTTTAAATATTTTAATAGGTAGAGCAAAAATATTTATCTTATATGCTAAACATCTAATAATTAGTAGTAACTAAATGGAGTAATGTGGGAGGGGATGGGGGAAGAAATGGTCCATCACATTTATGGCCACTATGTAAGAGCCAGGATTGACTACTGATGTCTGTTATGTCAGTGGGAGCTGAGAATGGCCATTAGTACTAAATTTTATACAGAACAATTTACATCTATAGGGATCAAAGCCAATTAAAATTTGGCACACTATAATACAGCAGCAAATTTTTGTTTAAACTCAAATTATAAAACTATTTTCAGATATTCAAAGACGTTTGTGATGAAAGGATACTTGAATTGTGTTATGATTACACCATAAGTGGCTAACTCACATCTCTGAGGCCTTCATTCTTTTAGTCCAGGAAATTCAAGCGGATTTTTGAAAGATCGTTTCATGAAGGGAAATGCAATGTTCCAAGAGACTCTGGTTGCCTTCACAGGGCTTTTCTCATGTTAGATATACTTAGGATAGCATAGGTTAAATACGTAAGGAGAATCAGAAAATTCAGTTTTCTCCTCGTTTTCCTAGATATGGGTTGTTCAGCAAAAACCATCTACAAAGAGGCAAGCAACCACTGCTTGACAAAGTATGCGCAACACTAGGAGTTTGGTGTTTCTTATTCAATAGCACAAGAAGAGTAACACCAATGAGATAGTAAGTCATGCAAGAGGGACATCATATGTTAATACAAAATGTCTCAAGGGGTTAGAAAAATTCCGAATCAAGGGACTGAGGACTAAAGTATGAAACTTTATGGAAATCTTTGGAGGATTTGTTACAAGGTTGGAGATTCTTTATCCAGATTTCTGCCAAACACACATACTTCTACGAAGACAGTGATACCTGGATTTTAGATTTTCAATTTTTCTGTATTTTACATTATGCATAATTTCACATACTTACCAATATAGAAAATATTAGATAAACTTCAAAAGATTGAAGAAAACAAGTATACTGTTCATCACAAAACTTTAATATTGTCAAACTAAGACAAACATCCAGGAAGCAAGCATCTTTTGAATTCTAAGACAGTCTTAAGTGAAAACTCTGCTCCTAATACAAAATTTAAAAATGAACCAGGCTGTCATTTAGCTTCTTTACAAATAAACAGGATACTCAGGTAAAAGATAGCAAACTGTTGATAGCAATTAGTATTACAACAAAATGAGATGAGTTTCCTGTAGTTTCCAGGTGTCTTCATGATTAAAATAAATGACTCCTTAAAAAAATAACACAAAATAAATTAAATTTATAAAGAGAAAATGATGCCTGACTTCACATTTTAGAATATATGTAAATGGACATATATTCAAAAAAATATTTAAAGCTCAAGATACCTAGCTAGGAAAACCAAAACACAATATCAAACAGCTCTATAACCTAAGTTTCTAAACTGAAATTAAATATTATAACATGTCTAACAGAAAATACTATTTTATTGAAAAGCCTTTTAACAAAGACAGTTCCTATAAATTACACCTTAGTTGCTGGGAACTAAGTTTCTACAGCTATAAAGACTATAACACAAGGCCAAAATCATTTCATTCATTCCTCAGAGAGTGACGTCAACATCAGTTGTGCAGGCTGTGGCTGGAGGAACCCATTTATCTCCAGCAGCACCTGGATTTCTGAGGAAGGACCTCTGTGACTGGGGAGAGGTAGAGAAAAGGAAAGGAAGCTGACAAGAATATCAAAGTGTCATGTTTCCTGCTGTCTGCTTTGGGACTTCAAAGGAGAACTGCCCACTGCCTCTGGGTGTGCCCCACTTGAGGATCCCCCACTGACCCTGTGGACACCCCCAAAACCCTAAGATTTTGTTAAGTCAACACCTCCCCAACTCCGCTGCGGACTCCTTGTGCCCACTCCCTACTGCATGTTTAAGAGCCAGTGCCTATAGAAGAAACCACAAACTTGAGCTAGAGCGCCACCCTCTGGAATAAAAAAGGTTTCTAATAGCCAGCCTGTTGAGCCATAAGACTCAAAGTAAACAGAAAGCCTTAGTTTAGTAAGATGTCTGCTACTTCAAATGCGAAAGGAGAAACGCATACCTTCAAACACTATGAAAAATCAAGGAAAGATGGTATCACCAAAAGAAAATGATAATTCTCCAGCAATGAAATTCAAAGGCACAGAATATTGCAATCTAACTAATAAAGAATTCTAAATAGTTGTCATGAAGAAATTCAATGAGCTACAAGAAAACCTAATAAGCAATTCCATGAATTTAGGATTAAAAATTATGAACATAAAGAGTTCTTTACCAAAGAGATTGAAATTAAAACACAAAACAGAAATTCTGGAACTGAAAAATTCAGTGAATGAGATAAAGAATGCAATAGAAAGCACTGACAACATGAGAGACAGGCAAAAGAAAAAATAAGTGACTTGGAGGATAGGGATATAGAAATAATTCAATTAGAAGAGGAGAGAGAACTGAGATTTTAAAATAGTTAAGAAATCTGAATACTACTCAGCCATAAAAAAGAACAAAATAATGCCATTTGCAACATGGATGCAACTAGAGATTATCAGTAAGTCAGAAAGACAAAGACAAATTCCATATGATATCACTTACATGTGGAATCTAAAATATGACACAAATGAACCTATATATGAAACAGAAATAAAATCAGGAACGTAGAGAATAGACTGGTGGTTGCCAAGGGAGAGGGTGGTGGGAAAGGGTAGGAGGGGGAGTTTGGGATTAGCAGATGCAAACTGGTATATATAAAACGGATAAACAAAAAGGTCCTACCATATAGCACAGGGAACTATATTCAATATCCTGTGATAAACCATAATGGAAAAGAATATGAAAAATAATGTATATATATATATGTATAACTGAGTCATCTGTACAGTAGTAATTAACACAACATTGTAATTCAACTATACTTCAATAAAAAATAAATTTAAATAAATAGTGAAGAAACTCCATGAGAGCTATCATTTTCAATCAGAAAAGCAAATATAGGAATAACTGGTGTTCCAGAAGGAGAAGAGAGGGAGAAGGGAGTAGAATATTTATTTAAAGAAACAAAAGTTGATAATTTCCCAACCTGGGGAAAGAATTGGACATACAAGTCCAGGAAGGTAACAGAGTCACCTTATTATCTCAGTGCAAAAAGACCTTCTTCTCCAAGACACATTATAATGAAACTGTCAAAAATCAATGACACAGAAAGAATCTTAAAGGCAGGCAGGGAAAAAAAGAGTAACCAAAGTAACCTACTAAGAAACCCCCATTAGGGTATCAGCAGATTTCTCAGTAGAAACTTTATAGGCCAGAGGAGAGTGAAATGACATATTCAGTTGTTGAAAGATTAAAAATTACCAGCCAAGAATGCTTTATCTGGCAAAGTTATCCTTCAGAGATGAAGGAGAAATAAACGCTTTCCAAGACAAACAGAAGCTGAAGGAATTTAGCACCACTAGACCTAATTTGCAAGAAATACTGAAAGTTCTTCAAGCTGGAATGAAAAGATGTCAATCAGTGACATGAAAACATATAAAAGTACATAACACACTGGTACCAGTGGGGGGAAAAAAAGTCAGAATTAGAAAACTGTAAGTCTATATTAGAATGGTGTTTTAACCAGTTAACTATATTATAAGGTTAAAGGAAAAGAATATTAAAACTAACTAACTAATTGTTAACTAATTCACAGCATAAAAAGAGGTAAATTGGGGGAATTCCCTGGCGGTCCAGTGGTTAGGACTCAGTGCTTTCACTGTGGTGGCCTGGGTTAATCCCTGGTCGGGGAACTAAGATCCTGCAAGCCAGGTACTCCTCTGGCAGTCCAATGGTTAAGACTTTGCCTTCCAATGCAGGGGGTGCAGGTTTGATCCCTGGTTGGGGAATGCCTCGTGGCCAAAAAACCAAAACATAAAACAGCAGTAATATTGTAACAAATTCAATAAAGACTTTAAAAATGGTCCATGTCAAAAAAATCTTTAAAAAAAAAAAAAGAGGTAAATTGGGACATCAAAAACACAGGAATGTAAAATATACTTAATAATACTGTATTACATATTTTAAAGTTGCTAAGATAATACATCTTAAAAGTCCTCATTGCAAGAGAGAAGAAAAATTTTTTGTAACTATGTATGGTGACAGATGTTAACTAGACTTATTATGGTGATCAATTTGCAATCTTTATGCTGTACACCTGAAACTAATATAATGTAATATATGTTAATTATGTCAAACAAACCTAAAACCTAAAAGAGGAGGAGTAGAAGGGCGGAGCCTTTATAGGAGAGTGAAGATAAGTTGTTTTTAGTACAAAATGGATTAGGACTATTTTATTCATGAGATATTTTATGTAAGCCTCATGGTAACTATAAAATATATTCATAAAACATTAAAAAAGGCGATACTGAGCATACTACCACAGAAAACCACCAATTTACAAAGGTGGACAGAAACAGAGGGGGAAAAAAACAATGGAGATACAAAACAACATGAAGGTAAATGATAAAATGGATTAAAAAAAATAAGACCCAACTATATGCTGCCTACAGAGGACTCATTCAGATCTAAAGACACACATAGGACCCCGATGTTCATAGCAGTACTATTTACAATAGCCAAGACATGGAAGCAACCTAAATGTCCATTGACAGACAAATGGATAAGGAAGATATGGTACACACACACACACACACACACACACACACACACAGGAATACTACTCAGCCATAAAAAAGAATGAAATAATGCCATTTGCAGCATCATGGAAGGACCCAGAGATTATCACACGAAGTGAAGTAAGTCAGGCAGAGAAAGACAAATATCATATATCACTTATATGTAAAATCTAAAAAATGATACAAATGAACTAATTTACAAAACAGAAAGAGGCTCATAGACATAGAAAACAAACTTTTGGTTACCAAAAGGGAAAGGGGGGAAGAGATAAATTAGGAGTTTGAGATTAACAGATACAGACTACTATATTTAAAATAGCTAAACAAGGACCTAGTGTATAGCACAGGGAACTATAGTCAATAACTTGTAATAATCTATAATGGAAAAGAATCTAAAAAAGAATATATAACTGAATCACTTTGCTATACACATGAAACTAACATAACATTGTAAATCAACTAAACTTCAACTGAAAAAAAAAGATACACATAAGTTCAAAGTGAAGGAATGGAAGAAAATATTCCATGCAAATCAAAAGAAAGCAGGGGTAGCCATACTTACGTCAGACAAAATAGACTTCAAGCCCAAAAGAGTAAGAGACAAAGAAGGTCATTATATGATAATAAAGAGGTCAATAAATTAAGAAGACATAACAATTGCAAATATATACATATCCAACATTGGATCACCTATATATATTAAGCAAATATTAACAAATCTGAAGGGAAAAACAGACAATACAAAAATAGTAGGGGAATTCAATACCCCAATCAGCAATGGATAGATCACACGAACAGAAAATCAACAAAGAAATGTTGGAATTGTACCATACTTTAGAACAAATGGACATAGCAGACATATATAGAACATTCCATCCAGCACACATTCTTCTCAAGTGCACACAGAACATTCTCCAGGATAGACAATATGATTGGACATAAAACACATTTTAGCAATTTTAAGAAGACTGAAATCATACTAACTACCTTTTCTGACCACAACGGTATGAAACTAGAAATCAAGAGGAAAGCTGGAAAAATCTACAAATAGGTAGAAACTAAACAGCTATTGGATCAAAGAAGAAATCAAAGGAGAAATAAAAAATTATCTCAAAACAAATGAAAATGGAACTGTATCATATAAAACCTTATGGGATGCTGCAAAAGTAGTTCTGAGAGGAAAGTTTATAGCAATAAATGCATATATTAAGAAATTGAAACAACGCTACACCTGAAGGAAACAGAAAAAGAAGAAAAAATTAAGCCCAAAGTTAGAAGGAAATAATGATCAGAGTAGAAATAAATGAAATATAGGCCACAAAAACAATGGAAGGATGAATGAAACTAAAAGCTGTTTTTTCAAAAAGATAAACAAAATTTACAAGCCATAAGCTAGACTCACTAAGAAAAAGAGAAGACTCAAATAAATAAAATTAGAAATGAAAAAGGAGACATTTCAACTGATATTACAGAAATACATATGATCATAAGAGATTACTATAAACAATTACATGCCAACAAATTAAATTACTGAGAAGAAATGGATATACTTCTAGAAACACACAACCTACCTACCAAGACTGAATAAGGAAAAAAATCAAAAATCTAAATAGACCAATAACTAGTAAACAGATTACATCAGTAATCAAAAAACCTCCTAAGATTAAAAGTCCAGGACCAGATGGCTTTATTGGCAAATGCTACTAAACATTTAAAGAAGAACTAACACCAATCCTTCTCAAATTTTTCCAAAAAATTGAAGAGGAGGAAACACATCCAAACTCCTTCCTATGAGGCCAGCTTTAGCCTAATACCAAAGCCAGGTAAGGACACTATAAGAAAACTATAGACCAATATCCCTGATGATACAGATGCAAAAATCTCCACAAAATATTAGCAAACTGAATTTAAAAAAACATTGCAAGGATTATACATCATGACCAAGTGGGATTTACCCCTGGGATGTGGGGATGGTTCAACACGTGCAAATCAATAAATATAATATATCACATTAATAGAATGAAAGATAAAAACCATATGATCATTACAATGGACGCAGAAAAGGTTTTTGACAAAACGCAACATCATTTCATGATAAAAACTCTCAACAGATTGGGTATAGAAGGAACATACCTCAACATAATAAAGGTCAGATACAACAAACCCAGAGCTAACACTATACTCAATGGAGAAAAACTGAAAACTTTTCCACAAAGATTAGGAACAAGACAAGGATGCCCACTCTCACCACTCTTATTCAATATATTAGGGGAAGTCTTAGCTAGAGCAATTAGGCAAGGAAAGAAAATAAAATGCATCCAAATCAAAAAGGAAGAAGTAAATTTTTTCTGTTTACAGATGATACAATTTTCTATACACAAAATCCCAAAGAGTCAACCAAAAAACTATAGAAACTTTTAGTAAAGATGCAAGCTATAAAATCAACATACAATAATCGGTTGCATTTCTACATACTAATGATGAAACATCTGAAAAAGAGATAAAGAAACTATCTCATTCACAATAGCATCAGAAACAATAAATACCTAGGACTAAATTTAATCAAAGTGAAAAAACTGCACAATGAAAAATACATGACTTTGCTGAAAGAAACTGAAGAAGACAAAAACAAATGGAAAGACATTATGTGTTTATGAATCAGGGGAATTAATATTGTTAAAATGTCCATGTTTCCAAAGCCATCTATAAATTCAACATAATTTCCCCATCAAAATTCCAAAGTGAGATCATGTGATCAAATTAAAAGAGAAATATTTTCTCAAATTTAATTAGCTATGCAAATTGTTATAAAAACCAAAATCAAAAAGAAAAATATTCCAATGGCATACTTCACTGAAATAGAAAAAACAATTCTAAAATTTGTACAGAACCATAAAGGACCCTAAATAGCCAAAGTAATCCTGAGGAAGAAGAAAAAAATGCTGGAGGTATCATACTTCCTGATTTCAAACTATACTACAAAGCTACAGCAACTAAAAACAGCAGGTGCTGGTATAAAAATAGGCACACAGACCAATGGAACAGAATAGAAAGTCCAGAATTAAGCACCAACATATAAGGTCAACTAATATTTGACAAAAGAGCCCAAAACATCTAATGGGGAAAAGAGAATCTCTTCAACAAATGGTGCTGGGAATACTGGATAAACACATACAGAACAATGAAACTGGACCCCTACCTTACAGTACTCACACAAAGTAATTCAAAACCTAGAAGAAAATGTATGGAAGAAGCGCCTCGATACTGGATTTGGCAATGATTTTTTGGTTATGGCACCAAAACCACAAACAACAAAGCAAAAATCAACAAATGGGACTACATCAAATGTAAAAGCTTCTATACTGGAAAAGAAACAATTAACAAAACAAAAAGGCAACCCACAGGAGGGGAGAAAATTTTGGCAAACCATATATCTGATAATGGGTTAATATCCAAAATATATTTTTAAAAAAACTCATACAACTCAATAAAAAAAAAATGTGTTTAAAAAATGGGCGGAGGAATTAAATAGACATTTCTCCAAAGATGGCCAACAGGTACATGAAAAGATGCTCAACATCACCAATCATCAGAGAAATACAAATTAAAACCACAATGAGATATAACCTCACAACTGTTAGAATGGCTATAATTAAAAAGACAAGAGATAACAAGTGTTGGTGAGGATGTAGAGAAAAGGGAATCCTTGTACACTGTTGGTGGGAATGTAAATTGTTTCAGCCAATATGTAAAACAATATGGAGGTTCCTCAAAAAATTAAAAACAGATCTACCATATGATCCAGCAATTTCACTTCTGGGTATATACCCACAGGAAATGAAAACAGGATATTAAAGAGATATATGCACCCCATATTTATTGTAGCATTATCCACAATTGACGAAATATGGAAACAATTTTAGTGCCCATCAGTGGATGAATGGATAAAGAAGATGTGATACACACACACACACACACACACACTGGAGTATTATTCAGCTGTGAGGAAGAAGGACACCCTGCCATTTGCAACAACGTAGATGGACCTCGAGGGCATTATGTGAAGTGATATAACTCAGACAGAGAAAGCCAAATACTGTACCATATCACTCATACATGGACTCTAAAAAGCTGAACTGGTAAAAACAGAGAGTAGAATGGTGGTTTCCAGGGGATATGGGGTAGAGAAATAGTTTGTACCTTGCTTAAAGGGTACAAATTGTAACAAGTAGTAAACAAGCCCTAGAGAGCTAATGCACAAAATAGTGAATATAGACAACAATATTGTATTATAATCATCAAATTTGCTAGGAAACTAGAGCTTAATTATTGTAACCACTAAAAATAAATGATAATTATGTACCATGACAGAAGTACAAATTATTGCTACAATGACAATCACATTACAATGCATAAACCCATCAAATTAACATGTTGTACATCTTAAATTTATACAATGTTATATGTGAAATATATTTTAATAAAAGAAATAGAATAGTACCTGGCACATAGGTACTCAGAAATGTTTGTTGATTAGGCATTGAATGAATACTAATAGAAAAAATTATCAGGGAGTTAGTACAACTCCAAGTCTATATGTAATCAACAACTTAGTGTCAAAATATAAAATAGCACACCTTATATGAATATGATTAGGTATCTGCACACAAACACACAAACAAAATTTTAGAAGAAGAACAAGGCAAGACATTTGCAAGAAACTGTGAGCCTTATAAACAAATCCTTACTACCATCTGCCAGACTGTGCCACCTGTTTGAGTTAGACAATGTGATTGCTAAATTACATGTACCGTGACATACCAATAACAATGTTGTGCAATATCCCACCCCCCGCCAAAAAATTATCTCATTATTTAGATATAAAACAAAGTTTTACCTTCAGGTACATGAAATCCCAGTTTTAGTTTTTCTCCTATACAAGAGATATACAATATTGTTAGATTATTAGAATTAACTGAATATTTACTAGCCCTTCCTTTCCATTGTAATAAAAAATTTTTCAATAACTACTTCTACTTCTTGAGATCACCACCACCACCACCAGCACCACCACACACCAAAAGTTAAATATAGCTATTGAATTAGTTCCTGAAAATTCCTGAGATATAGGGGTAGAGATAGGGGTGGAAGAGTAAAATAGAAAATCTCTTATGATACCAGACTTTTTTTAACCAAATAAGACTTCTTATTCTTTTCCAAAAGAATAAGAACAGCCTGTTGCGTGTGCCAAGGGTGATATAGGCACCTAATGGAAAGCTTCTCTTATCTTTACATTCCAGTAATCTCTGAATATTGTTCAACATAATTGTTAAAATTAAAGTTATTATGGTAGTCATAGGGTACTGTTTAAAAGCCATACTCATTTTCTAATTGATGTTAAGTAGGTCATTATTCTTTAATATAACCATTTTATATTAAGGCTGAGGTTTTTTTCCCCCTCCTATTTTCAATTGTTAATCCCTAAAACCTTGATAAGTAGAATATTTCTCAGGCACGATGAGTGATTTTCCATTGCTGAAGATGTTTTCCGATGTTCTCAAACAGTCATGAGCCTTCAGTGACTAATGTACCAAAAAGCACTGAGCTCTGGGATAGGTGGTTCATTAGTTTCTAGTTGGTGTGTACTTGTTTGGATTGGTAACTGTCATCATCCATGAATACTAGTATCACTGAACTGCTTTAGTGATTATTTTAGTGGGTATAATATGCAGCTACTAATAACTATGATCATTGTATTATACTTATTTTTAAGTATCAACAGTCTAAAATAGAGGTTCCATTCTCCTGCCACTCCAATGTTGCTTTAATATGATATCTAATTGCCTAAGTGGATTTCAGCTCTTTTGCATTCCTGAAATTGCCAGTTTCTCATTTCCTATACTTTACTTATAATGTTCCTTCTGCTTAGTATGCATGATTATCCTTGGTGCCACCAAAACATTTCAATTCTTAGTCCTTAATGACAAACATAATTTTTTGTTAGAATTAGATTTTTCCTTCCTGTCTCTAAATTTAAACTCAGATTGTTTTGTTTTGTTTTTTTAAACTCTCAGAACTGACATTCAGTAATAGCTGACATTCAATAAATGATGAAATGTGCCTCTGGATAATTTCATTTATTTGAAATTGATCTTAAGAGGCAGTTCTTTGGGAAATCGTCCCTGAAGATGATCCAATGAACATTTACTAAGTACTTTTAAAGTGTGAAGGTATTGATATATGTTCATTTGTGGATGCAAAGATATATATGTTCCTATAGAGAGGAATCACAGAGAACAAATGGCTATCTGAAAAAAGAGGTCAAATATCTGTCATGCAGTCACTCTCACTTTCTCCAGCTAGTCTACATTATCCCTGCCAATTTTATATGTGTATGTATGCACACACACACACACACACACACACAAATGTTATCTATTTTATGACTAAATTCCTCAACTAAATTCACCATTTCTTTCCTTTTCCCCTTCTTTCTCATGTTGAAAATGACATACTGGTACAAAGTTAGGCATTTCAGTCATCATCAAGAGTAGAGTTTTCGACCAAGAAATCAGTATATCTTGCCCAAAACTCTATTATCTTCATATCATATCTTCCTTTGGAGTAACCAAATGAAACAACCAGAGATAATGCTGAACTTTGGTAAATAAATTCTTGAGAATTCTTTTTTATTTCTAGAATACCTGGCCAGGTAAATCCAAGGCTTACATATATGGAGACTGTGGACAGGCCCCTGTCCCTAAAGAGAAGAATTTTCCCTCAAAGACACATGTAAAGCATAACTTCTTGTCTACTAAGTTACATAAACAGGACAAAAATTTAATATACCTAGTATTTTTATTAATAAAATTGCTGTTTATGATTGGTTAAGATTAGACTCAAAGTTTTTGCAATATAATTTCATAACACGGAGACTCTATAGGATATTTTAAACAAACTTTCATAAAATAAACCCTATTTTGATTACTCCAACTTGTGTTTGTTTTTCCTAACATTATTTATAGTACATAAAAAATTTGTGCACTAGATTACATATATATTTTATGGTTTATTTCTTTTATAATGTTTATTTGTGATAATCTTTTATTTCCAAAAGTTCTGTCACCATCTGAAAGCATATTTCTAGATTTTCCCCTTCTTTTTTCTATCTCAAAACATGATTTTAGGTACACAGTAATCAACTCATTTAAATAATTATCACATGGGTATAATCACTATAAAACGTATGATGAAATGAATTATGCATACCTTGCATAGGTGTGCTTGCTAAAGTTCCTTTGACAACTTAAAATTTAGAAATGCGTTTGAATATGGCATCTAAAATTGCAGAGCTCCATAAAGATTAACAAGTTTTTTTATAACTATGTCAACAGTTACACAAATTCAGTTTAACAACATAAAAAGAATTTACCCCCCCCCCATGACAGTTTAAAAAGGCCTCAAGATGTTGATTCCTGAGACTCTAGTTTTCAGACTTAATGCCTAGGTTATTCAGGGTTTCAAGGGCAAAGTGTGTAAAAACTCACTAAATTTTTCAGAGCCCAATGTTCAAAGTATCAAAAGGGTCATTTAAATACTGTGCTGGGAATAATAATGAAACTAGTTGATTTAATACCACACTGTTTATATTTTAAAACTTACACATATTTGGCCCAAGGAGGAGACGTAAAAATTGTAATATAAGAAGTTGCATAATTCTGTAAGACAGGATGGGGTTTATTAAGGACAGAAAGATTCTAAAATGGGAAGATAGTTTTCTTTTCATGACAGGGTAGAATATTTGAAATGAGCTTAGTTTCACAAATTCCAAAATTATAAAGATAGAATGAGGGGGATTAGCTTTGCTGAAACTATCCAGATGTTTGTAAGAGAAAAAAACAAATCTACTCTCACTTGGAAGACTTGAACATACCCCTCTCAGAAGATGATATTCAGAAAATTAAAAATTAAGTATATAGATGATATAAACTTAAAAACATAACAAGCATAATCTAATAAACATAAAAAACATTACATATGACAGTTCTAAAACAGACATTCTTTTAAAATCAACATGAAACATTAAAAAAAGAAAATCACATTCAAGGCTACAATTGCTTCCCTCATTAAATTTCAAAGTTTTTATTACATAGATGACATTTTCTGACCAAATTAGAATAAACTTAGAAAGATTATCCTCTCATATAGAGTAAAAAATTTCAAAATTATTTTTCTAAGAAACTCATGAATCAAAGAAATAATTTTAATAGAAAATTCTATGAATTGAATGACTGAGAAAATACTAATAGGAAGCCAGAAGAAATTTATAGCTTTAAATGTTTACTTGAGAAAACAAATAAAGATCCAAATACACAAGTTTATTATCTGATAAAAATAGTTTACCAAAAAAATACATATTCTCTACCTAAAAACAGAAGGTAGAAAATGAGCAAGATATATGACACAAGTCAATGAAACAGAACAAAACATACAATAGCAAATCACAAAAGCCAATCTTTCAGTATTTGAATATTTGAAAATGAAAATCTGAAGGGATGTATCAAGGAAAAAATCAGTGAAGCACAATAATGTATCAGGAATATAACATTAGGCCATCCTAAAACAGGATACAGATTTAGATTAAAAAGATTACGACAACTTCATACTAACTTAAAAAGATTAGAATGAAAAATTCCTAGAAAAAATTGACAATACCTAGAAAATATGAAACTAGAAAAAAATAAACAAAATAGTGTTTACCATAATAATGTTAAACAAAATTAACTTTAAAAAGGAAAACATTATTCTTAAAGAGAATAGAAAAAGAAAGTTTTCCTATTGGTTTAACAGAGTAAGCTTAATTTTCATTTTAAGTTATCAAGACTTCTGGTCAAGACAGAGCAACAGTGTCTTGACTGTACTGATTCACTGCCTAGTCTCCCCTCCGCCCCCACTCTTCACTGGTTTCTGTGTCCTTCCCTTCAATAGAAAAGAGGAAGAGTAAAAACTCTGGCAGGCAGCAGGGCCTTTTCAGCAGCCTCTGTGGACTCATAGATTTCCATGTCTTTGTGTAAGAGATCACAATTTCCCAGGGGTAGTTTTCCTCCTTGCACACATCTACATTGTGCAAGTATCAATGAACAAGGATAGTCTTTAAGGGCCTAACAGAGGGCTAAGAAGAGCTGGAAGCTGAAGTCCATCTTCTATCTGATAGCAAGTCCCAATTCCTGAGCTTGTCAGTCAAGACACTTCCGGCCAACTTGAGGCTCCAGCCACATGGGCAATTCAAGGGCTTTGAACATAACAGATAATCAAGCCTCCCCTCCTCTTTGGCCTCAGTGTGGACTGATGCATTTCACACTCCTTGAGAGAAATCTGGTTCCCAGAAGTTTGCAGACCTCTGCGTTTGATTACTGTACATCTGCCCAATCTCCTTCCCCTGTCCCTGGCTTGGAGTATCTCAGGATATTATCCTTCACCCCCATCTTGGTGGGCTCCATGTGAGTGTCTTCTCTTCCCTGCTGACTTTCTGACAGCCATAATGTATGCAAAGATAGGGAAACTCCACAACATCCCAACCCACACCCCAGTGTCCCTTAGTAGACACTCCTTTCCTGGGGTGGATATATATATATATGTACTCTTGCTCTCTTGTTTGTGCTGCAGACATTTTGGAGAACATGAGACTAGAAAGGAAATGAGACTGTAGGGGTAAGGGAGCCCATCCAGTAGGAGGGAGGGAAAAATGGGACTGGATATTTGGGTTACTAGAAGGCTACAGCAGGAACCATGTGGGAGGGAGGGGGATGAGTAGATTGAGGAAGCCACTCTGTGGGCATTTGTGTGCTCCCTGGTGGAGTATCCTCAATCCTCTCTGAGCCCAAAGACCTCTGATAATTATCCTATTTCATACCTAAAAAATGGGGCCAACACATTTGAAAAGACAATTTGAGAGAAAACTAGGGACACCTTAGTAAAGCAGGGCAAACCATCGGAATGCACAACGATCTGAATCTCCACCTGAGAGAAGGTGACCCAGTCTGAGACAGAACAGTGAACACTGACTCTTAAAACTTTCTCTCACCAAAAACAAAAGGCCCCAGTGCCTTTCTCATGGGGATGTTTAGGTCTTTCTCTGACATGAAGGTCCTTTTCTCATACGGAAAATGAGTTTTCTACTCTCTGAGAACTGTCATTTTTCTCTCTTTCTCTCTGAAGTAGCAGTTTCCACACTCCCAATCAGGAATGCAATCTCTTTCTCAAACACTGTAGTGCCCGCCCCTGTCCACAAACCCAGCGACAGACACACAGAGGAATGGAGACTGAAAGCAACAAACAAAGACACAGAAACACACACACACAAACACAAATAGAAATACTGACTCACAGACACAGGCCAATATACATAGATGGGGGTCTCTATACTCTCACTATTGCTCTTCATTGTATTACTCTGTTTTAGTTTGCTACCCTGTTTTAACACACCATGAAATCATCCTATTTATCTTTTCAATTGTTCATTCTCATTATGCTCCATGTAGGCAGGGACTGGTCAGATAAGCCCACCGCTGTAGCTCCAGTTCATAGCAAGGGACCTGGCACAAATCAGAGATTCAGTAAACATTTGGATCAGTAATTAAAATTATCCTCCCACATCTAATCACCTGCATAAAGCATTCATCTTCTCCGTGAATGTGAATTAAGCTCAGTATGTTTGTAGTATATCCCTTTGGGCAAGCAACCCCTGATGCCCCAGGCCAGGGCCCCTTCCCCATCTATACCCTCTCTATTCACACCAGTCCCAGCACCTATCTTGTTGCTGGCCTATGAGTGTGGTTCTTCCCACCAACATATGAAGATAAGCGGACAAACAGGCAGCTGAGAGAACCCCAGGGTTTTTAATAAACAGAATCCAGAGCCTGCCCCAACCTGGTATGTAGTCAAAAATCAAGCTGCACTCAAGGAATTTAAGTCCATCCTGCAATGTGGGTGAGGCCAGAGAGCTGGGGAAGAGGAAGAGAGGGATTAGCCCAGGGTAGGCTGGGCATGGGGATAATGTACAAAACTTCATCCATAAGATAAACTCCTTGCTCCTTCCCATGTCCCATCCCCTCCATGAACAGCGGAGCACAGAAACAGAGACAGATAGACCAGAGATCCTTGCTCCCGCCATACCTACAGTCCAGGGACACACACCATGGCCTGAGTTGGAGTCCGACCTGCTCTAGGATCCTTCCCCATGTTGCTGTCTCCCAGGAAGCCATGGTAAGCCTGTATCTCCAGCAGGCTGTGGGTTGTTGGCCTTGGGGGGACAAGGTATGGGCGATGAGTAAGATTTATCTCCCAGCTTTTCTCTCTGCCTCCCTGCCCAACTGTTCCATCTTTCATTCACCTTGGAGGATACACCCTCATCTCTCCCCATGGTGTCCCGAATGTTCTGCTCCTGGAGCTGGGTCAGCTGCTGGGGCTTATCCTTAGGAAGATCCAGCTCTTGTGGCATCTCTGCCTCTGCCTCAGCCTCATGGAAGAGCAGCTTACCCTGAAGGGTGTATAGCAGGTGGAGGAAGGTCTGGTGCCTGGAAGGAGGAGGTGGGTGTGAAGAGAGGGAACCTCAGCTGAACCACCCTGGGTCTGTAGCCCATGCTCCCGGCCTCACCTCTGCAGCTTGTACTGCTCCTGCTCTGCCTGCTGCTTCAGGGTTCCAAGTTCCTGATACAGCCGTTCAAGCTCCTGATGAGTTCCTGTCTGACGCTCCCTCACCTCTGAAGAAACCACTGCCAGATGCTGCAGACGCTTCTCCTACCAGGAGTGAGAATGTAGACATGGTTCCTCAGATGCTGACATCTTAGAGCCATTTCCCCAACCCCTACAGCCTAGACCTAGCTGGGGGTTCAGACGCACAGATGGAAAGAGGGATCCTACTCACTTTAGGCAGGACCAGGGGCTTAGAAAAAAGGAAGGGTCAGAATGTGTTGTTCCAAGGTGAGGAATTCTGGAGAAAAGGAGCACAAAGATGATGATAACACTTATTTAGTTTGCTATGTGCCAGGCACTATTTTAAGCACTTGCTGTACCAATTACTTAATCATCATAATAACTCTATAGAGTAGATGCTATTATTTTCTTCTTTCACAGATGAAGAAACAGAAGCAGAGAAAGTTAGGTGACTGCCCAAGATCATGCAGTGGTAAGTGGTGATGCTAGGATTCAAGTCCATGTTGGTACCCATGCTATAGTGCCTCACAGGGGGAAACAGAATAAAGGTTTTCTGGGACTTGGCCCATGCAATAGCATGGTGGTGAGAAGAGGTATTTTCCTAGGTGAATGGACCTACCTGTTGTAGCTGCCACTGCTTCTGGACTATTCTGAGTTTTTCCATGGCCACTTGCTTCTGCAGGTAAGCAAAGGAGGGGAACGAGGAGAGGAGGAGTGCATTTTTATGTTTGGATTTCATTTTTTTTTTTTTTTTTTACAGTAAGTCTTTGTTGGTTATCTATTTGAAATATAGCAGTGTGTACATGTCAATTCCAAACTCCCAATCTATCCCTGGCCCCCACCCTTCCCCCCCCTGGTGACCATAAGTTCATTCTCTAAGTCTGTGAGTCTGTTTCTGTTTTGTAAGTAAGTTCATTTGTATCATTTTTTTTTTTTTTTAGATTCCACATATAAGTGATATCATATGATATTTGTCTTTCTCTGTCTGACTTACTTCACTTAGTATGATAATCTCCAGGTCCATCCATGTTGCTGCAAATGGCATTATTTCATTCCTTTTAATGGCTGAGTAATATTGACGGATGAATGGATAAAGGAGATGTGGTACAGGGGCTTCCCTGGTGGTGCAGTGGTTAAGAATCTGCCTGCCAATGCAGGGTACATGGGTTCAAGCCCTGGTCTGGGAAGATCCCACATGCCGGGGAGCAACTAAGCCCGTGCGCCACAACTACTGAGCCAGTGTGCTGCAACTACGGAAGTCCGTGCGCCTAGAGCCCGGGCTCTGCAACAAGAGAAGCCACTGCAATGAGAAGCCCGTGCACCGCAACGAAGAGTAGCCCCCACTTGCCCCAATTAGAGAAAGCTGGTGCGAAGACACGAAGACCCAACACAGACAAAAATAAAAAAAAGTAAAAAAAATAAATTTATATACATATAAAAAAAGATGTGGTACATATATACAATGGAATATTACTCAGCCATATGGTTGGATTTTAAAAGACAGCCAGTGGGTCCAACCCAGCATGTTCACCCTTTTCCTCCTCCTCTCTGCCTGCCCTCTCCTCCCCTCATCCTTGGTTCACCTTGGCCTGGAGTTGTTCAAGGGTCTCCTGGAGCTGGGCCTGCTTCCTCTGGGCCTCCGCCACCTTGGGCAGTGCCTGGGTCAGGGAACTTGTGATGGCCTCCACGTGCTCTTGGTAGGTGGCCTTCAGCTCTTTCCATTGCTCTTTGACTTCAATTGCCTTCTGCCCTGAGAAGAGCCAAGAGTGAGGGAATAAGTGAGGTTGGCCCACCTGCCTGCAACACTGGGGCTTCAGTCTTCCCGTCAGCCAAACAGCTCACTTGACTGATGTCCCTCTTCCTTATTCACTCAGGGAAGCCCCTATTCCAACCCCCTGCCCACTCACGGCTCGTGTCTTCAGAAGCCAAGGGGTTCAGGTCCTGGGCAGTGCCTTCCTGAACCAAGAAATTCTGCAGGAAGTCTACTACTTGAAGCTGGCTGCAGAGGAGCTTGTCCTTCTTCCGGGAGTCCTGTTCAGAGGGAGGGTGGACGCAAGTAACATTCTTACCTCCTTGACTATAGGCCAACAAGGTTACTTTCCCGTCTTTTCACCATTACCGCTGCCCAGTATCTCAATAGGAGGACCCAGGAGCAGTCCCTGGCTTGTGAAAGGCTAGCTCCCATCTTGTACGTACCATCACAAACTCAGCCAGGATCTGCACGGGCAGTTCTGCCTCTTCCTGAAGACCTATAGGCTCCAGGATGTCTGCCACCTTGGCCAGGGCCCTGAAGGGGCAAGAAAACAGGAAAAACTGCAGACTCCTGGGGTCCTAGTTCTAGTCAATTTGTGTGCACATGCACATATGTGATTATGTGTATTAATGCTGAGTCTTGTCCTGCCTAGCACAGGCTTGAAGGGCCATCTGGGACCAGGAATGGTGTTTGTATGGAAGACACATGGAGGTAGTAAGTGCCGTGAAGAAAAATAAGCAAAGCAAGGGGAATAGGAGGGTGGGGAAGGAGCTGTGATTTTAAATAGGGAATGTCTCACTAATAGAAACCGTTTGAGTTTCTGAAATCAGTCATGGAAATATACAGGGAATGGGGGAGCCCCGCCACGCAGAGAACACAAGCTTGGGGGCAGGGTATCAGCGTACTTGAGGAGGAGCTAAGGACAGGGGGCTGGATCCCTGGGTCTAGGCTCTCCAGAGTTCTCCCTTGTTAGCGGCCGAAGCAGTCCATTAGGAGGCGGGGATGGGGATAAAATAACCCACCGGGAGAGTGTGTGTTGGACAGGGGTGACAGAAATTGAATGGCCCTCCCAGGATGTCTCCTAGGGGTGGAAAGTCTCCTGTTAGGGTGGTCGATCTGCGAAGAGATATGGAGGGTTGACAGGGACGGAACCGTCCCCTTTCAGGACACACCTCTGGGGGGTGTGCGTACGTGGTGGGGGACGGACAGTCGCTCATAGCCCTTACTCCTGGAGAGAGGCAACCGTCACCTCAGGAACCTAAGACTGGGGGGCTGGGATTAGGATCACTTCACGGCTTAGTCGACCCGCAACCGCTGTAAGGGGTGGACGGGAATTACTGGTTTTACTTGGGACCGCGCAAGGTCCGCCCCAGCCCGCCCCCGGCTGCCACCTGGCGGGACACACTTACTCTCGGGCAGCAGCCTCCGCCTTAGTCTCTGCCGCCTCCATGCTTCCCCGGGCCGCGCGTCAGCTCTAACCTCCGTCCACTTTGGACCCGCGGCGAACCGCGCGCCGGGACAGGCGATTGGATGTCCTGTCAGTGGGCGGGAATCAAGGACCATTGGGCACTCTCATTGGCAGGCGCAGATTGGCGCGTTGGCGCGCCTCGTTGTTTGGCGCAGGCGCAGTTGTTGCTGAGCCCTGCAGGCGCGCAGAAGTTCTACGCCTGCGCAGTAACCCGTAGGCGGTGCTGAGGCGTTGAGGTGCGGCTTGAGCTCACGCAACGGCGCGCTGCCTAGTTCTCAGACTAAGAGGAAAGACCTTTGCTCGGTTTGGCTTTTAGGGGCAACTCTCAGAGTTACCTTTATTTAAAAAAAAAAAGAAAAAGAAAAAAATAATCTGCTCTTGAAGGAGAACGCTGGGTCTGTCTTCCGAGACACTTGGCATCAATAACGGATAACTGATCCTGGAGACTGAGGAAACAAATATCAGCTCAAAATGCTTACAGCCTTTAAAAGATTTTCCAGGATGCGGGTTTGGGAGAGAAAACCTAAGCACAGCCCAGCGAATTGCCTGCGTTGACCGGTTGGAGCCGAAAGTTTGGGGGAGACCAAGGCAGGTAATGTCCTCCAGAGTATAGCAGAAAGGAGAGAGTATCTCAGAGAGAGAAATCGGAGTTCTGTAGAGTTTTCTCCAGTATTCTGCTGAGTTCTGAGCATCTTGTGTTTGAGGAAACTACCCCGAAGGGGTTTTAAGGATTCCCAGAGATCACTTAGGGTCAGTAACTCCTTCCACCAATCAGGCTGGAAAACTTCATAATCCGTGGGGTGTTGGTTAGCGTACACATACAGGTTTTGCCTTAGTAGTAGGGCATTAGCCCTAGACACCTCACTCCTCTAGTGCCACCTAACAAATCTTAAAAGCAAGGCCCAAGTGGATCAAACGGTTAACAAATCATTTCAGTATATGATAGACCAAAGTTAAATAATATTTATAGAAATACAAAAATGTCCAGCAACCAGTAAGGTACAGTTCACAATGTCTGGCATCCAATTAAAAACTACCAAGCTAGAAAGAGAAAAACAAATACTGTATGCCAACGCATATATACGGAACCTAAAAAAATGGTACTCATGGACCTAGAGGAAGGGCAGGATTAAGACACAGACATAGAGAACAGAGTTGAGGACGCAGTGGGGGAAGGGGAAGCTGGGACAAAGTGAGAGAGTGGCATGGACATATATACACTACCAAATGTAAAATAGATAGCTAGTGGGAAGCAGCCGCATAGCACAGGGAGATCAGCTCGGTGCTTTGTGTCCACCTAGAGGGGTGGGATAGGGAGGCTTAAGAGGGAAGGGATATGGGGATATATGTATATGTATAGCTGATTCACTTTGTTGTACAGCAAAAACTAATACATTGTAAAGCAATTGTACGCCAATGAAGATATTTAAAAAAAAAAAACAAACCAAGCTTGCAAAAAAGCAGGAAAAGAAAACCCATTTTTAGGAGAAAAATCAATCACTTCAGAATAGAAATAGATGCTAGAATCAACAGACAAGGGTTTTAAAACAGTTATGTTCAAAAAGATAAGCAGAGGTATAATCAAAAAGATAATAAGAGGTAAGGATATGGAAAAAGTGGACTGCTCATGTTACTGGTAGGAATGTAAAGTGGTGCATCTGCTTTTGGAAAGCAGTTTAACAGTTTCTCAAAATGTTAAACATATAGTGACCATGTGAACCACAATTCCACTCCTAGGTATATATCCAAGAGAAATGAAAACATGCTCATAAAAACTTGTACACAAGTATCCATAGTACAGCATTATTTACAAGGGCTGAAAAGTAGAAACAACCCAAGTCCCTTCAGCTGGTGAATGGAAAAAACAAAAATCTACATCCATTAAATGGGGTATTTTTCAGCAATAAAAGAGAATGAGGTACAAATACATGCTAAAACATAGATGAGCCTCGAAAACATGCTAAGTGCCAGTTGAAAGAGAGCAGATATTGTATGATTCCATTTATGTGACATGTCCAGATTAAGCATATCTGAAGAAACAGAAAACAGATTAGTGGTTGCCAGGGCTGGGAGCTGGCACGGGAATGGGGGGAGGTTGCTAGTGTATGGGGAGAGACTGCAAATGGACATGGGGTTTCTTTTACTGCGTAAATAAATGAAAATGTTCTAAAATTAGACTATAGGGAAGGTTGCACAATTCTATGCAAAAAACCCACTCAATTTACACTTTAAATGGATCTCAATAAAACTGAAAAAAGTTAATCAGAAATATGAAACATGTAATAAAGACCTAAATCAAACCTGTAGAGGTGAAAACTGCAATATGACAGATGAAATTAAATGGAATTAATAGCAGATTAAACATTGCATAATAAGAGATAAAAGAAATTGAAGGCATAGTCTTAGAAACTAACACAAATAGTAGAAAACTAAAACATAAAAAGAACAAAGCAACAGTGAGCTGTGGTACAATTTCTGACAACCTATCCTTTCCATAAAGGATCTTCTTGCTTGACTGAGTCCTTCCTGCTTGATGAGTCTACTTTTTAGAACTTTCTAAACATTCTACATATACAATACAGTGGAGAAGATAAATGACACTTTCTGAAAGGTACATTTGATTGGAGTAACAAGGATTGACTGTCAATCTCTTTATGTTTGAAGGTTTGGGTCCCTTTGATCTATTTTTCACAAATTCCCACAGAAATACTGCCTTTTGAATAAAATCCTTTTCAAATGTATGAAATGACCTCACTTCACATCTAAATTTAAATATTTTAGGGTAAACTGAAGACCAAATCATGAAAAGAGCAAATAATAAATAGCAAATCAAAATGACATACTGCAAGTTGAACTTGAATGCAAGTTGACTTTGGACTATACATAGCACAAATTTGCCAGCTCTGGGAAATTCCCTGGAGGTCCAGTGGTTAGGACTCTGTGCTTTTCCTGCCAAGGGCCTGGGTTCAACCTCTGGTCGGGAATAAAATCCCACAGGTAGCGTGGCATGGCCAAAACCAAAAACAAACAAACAAACAAAACCCAAATTTGCCAGCTCTGTTTAACCCTCCCCTTGGCTCTGATTTATAGAGATCTGACCTAGAATTCTAATGAAAATTACTATAGATCAATAAAAAGTATGATTCCAAGTTTCCTCCTCTTTCTGTGTTTTCTAATCCGCAAGCCACAGCCACGTGTGGCTATTTAAATTTAATTACAGTTAAATATTAAAAGTTTATTTTCTAAGTCACGTTAGCCACATTTCAGTGCTCAATAGCTATGTATGCCTAGTGTCTGCCATACTGGACAATGCAAATTTTAGAACATTTCCATCAATAGAGAGTTCAATTGGACAGTGATGATTCATAAACTTTTAGGTACATTAGATACATACAGCCTGTAATTTATGTACAAAAAGTTTACATTAATTTCAACAAAACCAACAGGGTAAAAAAAAATTCCGTAGCTTAAAAATGTCACATTTGCAGTAAAGAGGTTGGAGGTGTATAAATTGTATGTGTTTTTAAATTTAAAGAGTTCTTGTTTGCAGCTTATCAAACTCTAATGCCCTCCATAAATTATATTAAAAAATTTTATATTGCTCAACCGATCTTCCCCTGTTGTAGAAGGTAATAGCACAACCAGGAAGGATGTAAAGCAAATTCCCTTAAGCATATAATTGATATGGGCATTATATTTTCATTTATTAAGGTGGAAACATCTATTCAGTCATTGAACAAGTGGAAAATGTTTTAAAAAGCATATGTTCCTAGAAATAGAAAATTTCCTCATTCATTTTGACGCTTTCTTTGTGTAGTGCACGTGAAACAGTTCTGAAAATAGCACTTACATTAACACTCAGATGGAATATCAACTGTTTTATTGGGATGCATGAAATGATTGTTAGAGCAGATTCATCTGAGATTCATAGAGCATTAAGTAAATATAAGTAATAAGATAAGACATATGTTTGCAACTGTCTATAGAAAATATACCTCCAGTACTTTATAAAACATTGAAAACAAAATACTGTGCTTTGCGGACTGATTTCTATTTGTACAGAAGTTCTGTTTGGTATATCCAGCTCTGCCAGCATTGTTTTAGGATTTAAAGTTGTATTTCCACATCTTCTCTGCCCTGTCGCAAGGTCATCTAAATGAGTCACGGGAAATCCAGTGAATAAAACATTATATATACATAGGTGTATATAGACATAGATACACATACATCTGTCTATCTATATCTCTATACATATCTTCATATGTGTTTGTATATCTTACACAATAAACATTAACTAAAAAGTAATATTTTAAAATCGATTTAATTTTCTCCTAGTATTTTAACACCAGGCTTTTTTCTCTGTAGCTTCACTGATTTTTTGCTTTCCATGTCACAGTCACTCTCAGAGTACTAAATGTAATTCTCTTCTGATATTTATTAGTTCAGAGGATAAAGCAATAACAATGCAGGTAAATAAAACATATGTGCTAGGCCATTTTCAAAGGATGCTTGAAAATTTTATTCATTATGATAAAACTGTCAAAAATATCGCCTCTTTTCTACCTTCCTAAACATAGGAATATTTCTGTGTTTATATCACTTTGACCATTAGTTGCTGGATGTTTTCTTCTATATTTCAACTATTCTCCAAGCAGGGCCGCCGAGAGCTTACACAATTTAGTCTGCTGAATTTTTTTTTTTTAATTGTTTTTGTAATAGTAACTTTTTAGGGTTTTTTTCAATTACAAAATATATGATGAAAATTTTGTTTAAAAAGTTGGTAAATAATTATTGCTTTGGTGTAGGTGTTTTAATGCATTAAGGCAAATTGTATATCTGATTGGAACATCTGTGCAGTAAGCTAAACATGTGGCAGACAGTACAAATAATCAAAAAGTGTTGACACTCAAACTCTTGATGAGGAAAATACTTTTGCTTTTATCAACCAGTGAATATATCCTTTGGTTTTCATGTGTGTGTGTGTGTGTGTGTGTGTGTGTGTGTGTGTGTGTTTTCAGTCTTGCTCTGGGAAAAAGAAATTCCCATCGGTTTACTTACTTTTTAAAAACAGCTTTATTGAAGTATGAATTACATGACATAAAATTTATCAATTATAAATGTAAAATTCAATGATTTTATTATATTTACATAGAATTGTGCAGTCAGTTTTAAGACATTTTTATCACCCCTAAGAGATCCATTTTGCCTGTTTGCAGTGAATCCCTGTTTGTAGCCCCGGGCCCAGACTAGCACTGATTTTTTTTTTTGTCTCTGTAGACTAGCCTTTTCTGGACATTGCAGAAACATACAATATGTAGGTGTTTTTGCATCTGGCCTCTTTGCCTTAGCACAATGTTTTGAGAATCATCCATGTTGTAGCATACATCGGTAATTTGTTCGTTTTTATTGATGAATATATTCCAATGTGGAGATACACCACAAACAATTTATTTGTTCACCAGTTGATGGAAATTGTAGTGTTTCTGGTGATTGACATATGAATAATGCTGCTGTGAATATTCCCAGAAAAGATTTTTTGTGTGTGTGAACATATGTTTACATGTCTCTTGAGGAGATACCTAGTAATGGAATCACTGAATCACTTGGTAAGTTTATGTTTAACTTTTTAAGGAGGTACCAAGGTTTCTTTCCAAAGTGGCGATACCATTTTTCATTCTCCCCTGCAATATACGAGGGTTTCAGACTTCTCCATATCTTCACATGTTGTGCTCAGTAGTTTTAATGATAACCATTCTAGTGGGTGTAAAGTAGTATCTCATTGTAGTTTTAATGTGCATTTCCCCCTAATGACTAATTATGATGGCCATCTTTTCATATGTTTATTATTCATTTATACATCTTCTTGGGTGAAATACCTATTCCAATATTCTACAGTACTCACTTAGAAAAAGTTGGTTAATTTTTTTATTAATATTGAGTTGTAAAAATTATTTCTATTCTATGTAAAAGTATTTTTTAATCAGATACATGATTTGCAAATATTTTTTCCCAGGCTGTGGCTTGTCTTTCATTTTCTTAACGGTGTCTTAAATATTAAGAACACTTTGCCTAGCTGAAGTTATGGAATGTTTTTTCCATGTTTTCTTCTCACAGCTGTATAGTTTTAATTCTTACATTTACATTTATGATTCATTTTGAGTTAATTTTGTGTACAATGTGAGATAAGAGTCTAAATTCATCTTCCTGTATATGGGCATTCAGTTGTTATAGCACTACTTGTCAAAAAAGTATTCTTTTCTCATTTAATTGTCTTGGCACTTCTTGTCAAAAAATCAGTTGGCTAAAAATGTATTGTGTTTCCTGGACTCTCAATTCTATTTCATTGATCAACATTCTTAGTCTTACAGCAGCACCACATTGTTTTGATTTTTGCACCTTTTTATAGTACCTTTAGAAATTGGGAAGTGTATGTCTTCCAAATATTTCTTCTTTTACAAATATGACTTGACTCTTCTGGTTTTGTTTTGTTTTGTTTTTGGCCACACCATGTGGCTTGTGGGATCTTAGTTCCCCTTGACTATTCTGGATCTTTTGCATTTCCATATACATTTTAGGAATGGCTGATCAATATCTACCAAAAGGCCTGCTGGGATTTTTTATGATTTGCATTGTATTAGGTTGGAAGATATGGATAATGGTTTTGGTTTGTCTCTGTTTTTTTTCATTTATTTTTATTTTTACCACTGTGTGTTATTACAAAGCTAGGCTGCCAATAATTTTCAGGAAATACTTGGTATACTTATTGCATAAGACTGAACCAGCCAAGTGTCTCCAGGAATTCTCTGGAACTGGTGAGGCTGAACTCTAGGTAAACACTTCTCTCTCCAGGTAACTATCTTAAACACCAACATAGAGGTGGACCAGTTAGACTTTGGAAAAAATTTAACGTTCAAATCAAAGTATTTGACACAATAACCTCACCTTGTTTAAAAGAAAGCAGGCAGAAGATTAAATACTTCATTAACAGGACACAGTAATATTTTATTGACAAAGCTAGATAATTTGCTCTGACACAGTTAGGTATTTTTTCCTTCATAACTGCTCTCTCTGAACATTTCAAGAGCTGATCATCTTTGTGTTTTGAAAAAAGCAATGGCAACTTCTAAACTGATGTGCAAATTTTGAAATATGGAAAAGAAAATGGATTTAGTCCTCTTTAAACCTGGCATCTGTGGGAATTTTGTTCTGCATGGATGAACTTCACATTTATTAATTCAAGGCACTAAGCTAGACTTAAAAAAAAATTCTTTCATTTAATTGCCACACAGAAACTCTCTGAACTAACTTATTATTCCCGATTAAGAGAAAAAAAACAGAAACTCAGGAAAGTCTAACTGAAGTAATTTTACCAAGGCCACAGAACTACTGTAGTTAAGTTGCAAACCTAAATCTGAAATATGTCTGACACCAAATTAGCTCTTTCTATGTGAACTGATTGGAGTTAGGCCAGAGAGATTTTCAGCAATAAAATTCAGCCTTTGTTGAAGGCCTGTTTTTCTTATGTCATCAGCATCTTATTTACCTGATTCTCAGTAAATGTTTTTAAAATTGATTCGAAATTGCTTTGTTTTATTATTTTTTTAGAATTTTATTTTATTTATTTTAAATTTATTTATTTATTTGTTTATTTACTTATTTGGCTGCATTGGGTCTTCGTTGCGGTGCGTGGGCTTCTCATTGTGGTGGCTTCTCCTGTTGCGGAGCATGGGCTCTAGGCGCACGGGCTTCAGTAGTTGTGCCGCGCAGACTCAGTGGTTGTGGCTCGCGGGCTCTAGAGTGCAGGCTTAGTAGTTGTGGCACACGGGCTTAGTTGCTCCGCGGCATGTGGGATCTTCCCGGACCAGGGCTCGAACTTGTGTCCCCTGCATTGGCAGGTGGATTCTTAACCACTGTGTCACCAGGGAAGTCCCTGCCTTGTTATTTTGTTTTTTTTCTGTTCTACATACATGCAATAGTAGTGCTTTACCCCCAAAATATGTGTGCCTTATATTTATGGTTTCTGAAACTTTAAAAGCTTTATTTATTGGGAAATTCAGTTGAGAGAGGACATGTCTTAGTACAAATAGTTTTTTAGATTCTCTTCAATTATAGCATTTCAGTGACCAGCATTTTCAACATTGTACATTTTCAACAGCTGAGAGAGTCATATTTCATCAGAGGAAATTAGTTGCCCCCTGAAGATGGTGAAAATCAGGTTTATTATAGCACAATTCATGGCAAAAGGCAAAGAACATGGTCTTTATAGTAAGAGATTCAGGTTCAATTTCAGTTCAACTACCTAGTGCATTTGTGACCTTGGACAATTTAAATGAAATCATGAATTCTATTTTCTCATTTATTGAATAGGGATAATGATGAGCATGTTTCTTGTGAAAAACCGAGTAAAAGAATTTCTGGAAAATATCTAGATCTATGTTCGACACATAGTGGATGTTATTAACATTTTAGTTTCCATGTCCATCAGCTGCTTTTAGGAGTCATTTTAAATAAAGCCAGAACATGAATAACTGCAGAAATTATTTGGGAATAGTCTGTCATATAAGTACTTAGTAAATGCTTAAATGTATACAACATGGATTAGACTTGTTTTCCAATAAACTATCTCCTCCAATTGCATGATTGTTTAACATGATTTACAATTTTTACCTTTCACAATGCCCTATTATTCATTTTTCAGTGTCAACTTAGTCATTAAACTTAAAACTCTAATTTTGGGTTTCACTAAAACAACTAAGAAATACCCTTCCAAAGACTTAACATTTAGCTCATAAAGCTATTACTACTTTACTATGAGCTATGATTCTGAGAGTCACTGATAGTTTGATGTTTGCTACAACTGTGCTTTGCTGGAATTTTCAGATCAACATACTACATCTTGTTTTAGGAAGAATCTCCATGTTTAGCATCTAAATTGCAGACCATAAGGTAATTCTTGCCTTGGTTTGCTAGTTCCAGATGGATAGATTCTATCTTACACCCTGTTCCATTCCCTGTTTCAGTCTCATTCTTCTAACAATGCTCAGCAACCATGCAATTTGGATATGGACCATCAGAACCAAATTGCAAGACCCTCATGAGAAAGGATATCTTGCTAGGAGTAAATGCCCATGAAAGCCTTTTGAATCATTTCTAATCACTGTCTAACCCTCCAGCTTCTTACTCTTTGTTTTCTGACAGTAATGAACCAAATCAACATGGTGAAAGCCTGAAAGCTAAAGGGATTCTTTTTAATTCTCAAACTCATTTTTATGTATCTGTTGCACTTATAATCATGTTTAGATTATTCCCATTGCTTTCCTCTAATTTTGAAGGGAGATAATTTCACCTTATCTATATAAATCTTTCCCTTTCAGTTCAAGAAGAATTATCTGTTTCTCTTCATAGATTAAGCTAAGTGCTAAATATATTTGTTTTTTTACTACTCAACAGCCACGGAGATTCACCCAGGGACAGCTAATATCTCATAGGTGCACAAAGTGGGTGGCTTGGAAAAGCAAGGGGAAGAACAAAGACATAATCTAAGGATTTCCCCCCATTTCATCCTTATACATCTACTCTACAATATTGCTGTAGAAATTACTCATCCCTTTGAAATTTTTTATTCTGTTTAAATATGATTATGAGAAAAAAGTCATAAATCTTCAGGTAAATTTATATTTCCACTAAATGAAATGCATTAAAAAATAAAACTCAACTCAATCCTGGCAAACATGTCCCTTTATATCACATAGATACACTATGTTCAAAAGCAATAATTTAGACAGTTATTTTAGTTTCCAAGTAAGTAAAATTTTTTAAAAATCATGGTGACTAAAATATAGGTTTTCATTATTTCGGTGTCACAATGTACTGTGCCATTTTGAAAGTAGTGACTTACTGGTATTTTTGTCAGTTATTTTGTCAGTTTTAAATATCTAAATATCAATATTTTTATTAACGTGTACAAAGATACTTATTGCCTATATTAAAATTTTATGTCAAATGAAATTACATCAAAAAACCCTTCACTCATTAAAATTTTTCCAAGGTATTGTATTATAATTATATATCCCAAGGTATCTTATAAGATTAATCATCTTTTCTTAATTCAGTTAATGATTTGTATACAGAATATGGTTGAATTATGAGTTGGATCTATTCTGCCAATCTCTGTCTTTTAATTTGTGTGTTTAGACATTTTAACATATAAAGAAATTATGTATATGTTGGGGTTTAATTTTGTCATTATTGTTTCTGTTTGTTCTTGTGTTTCTTGTTCCTTTGTTTCCTTCTTCTAGCCTTTCTTAGATTACCTAAACATCTTTTAGAGTTACATTTTTATTTACGATGGCTTGAGTATATCCACTTGTATAATTTTCTATGTGGTTGTCATACGTATTGCTGTATACATATATAACTTATCACAAGCTATTGTGTCAATGTTTTACAACTTAGAAGTGTAGAACATTTGCTTCTCTTTAGGTCCCTTTACCCTCTTCATTTTAAAAATATAATTGTCTAATACATTTAGCACCACATCAGATAGTTATAACTTTTATTTTAATCAAAATATTTGCTAAAAGAAGCTCCTGTGATGAAGAATAGTCTGTTATATTTACTATCCAGTTCATTGTTCTTCTTTCCTTTCTAAAGATCCCTGTCTTCTTCTGTTATCACTTTCTTTGTGTTGAGAGAGCTTTCTTTAGTCATTATTTAAGGGTAGATTTGCTAGCACAAATTATTTTAGTGTTCCTTTGACTGAGAATGTCTTTATTTCCTCTATTCCTGGTGGATAGTTTCATCACTGGATATAGAATTTCTGGTTCCTTTTTAGAATTGACAGTTCTTTTCTTTCACCACCTAAAAAAAATGTTGTGCCACTTCCTTCTGGCCTGCATGGTTTCAGATAGGAAATCCATTGTAATTTAAATTGCTGTTCCTTTATAGGTAATACATTCTTTTCCTCTGGCTATTTTTAAGATTTTTTTCTTTTTATTTAATATTTAGAATTTTAATTTTGTTATGTCTTGGTGTGGATTTCTTTGGGGTTGTTTGAGGTTCTCACATGTTTGAGTCTGTAGATTTGTTTCTTTTGCCAAGTTTGGCAAGTGTTCAGCCATTGTTTCTTCAAATCCTTTTCCAGTACCACATTCTTTCTCTTCTGTATTCTGATAATATGAATTTTTGCTCTTTTAAATTTTTCTACAGAAACTTCTGTTCTGTTGGTCTGTCTTCAAGTTCAGTGATTCTGTCCTTTTCATTAACACTCTATTGAGTACAACTAGTGAGTTTTTAAAAAAAAATTTCAGTTATTGTAGTTTTCAATTCTAAAATTTCCTTTTAGTTATTTTATGTAACTTCTATTTCTGTGCTGAAATTTTCTGTTTTCGTGTGTTTTGTGAGAATTTGTAATTGATTTCTAAAGGATTTTTAAGGCAGTTGCTTTTAAAAATCTTGTCAGATAATTTCAATATAAGATTAATCTCCATATTGGCATTCCTTGATTATCTTTTCTCATTAAATTCTTGTTCTCCAGTTTCTTGGTATAATGAATGATATTTTCAGTTGTATCCTGGACATTTATTTTGTTGGGGGACTCTTGTTCCTAAGTATTCTATTTTAGCAGGCAGTTGTTCTGTTTAAGTTTAGTGTGTAAGTTATAGTCTACTTCTCTGACTTTAATTCCTATGAATATTTAGTTTCTGAGCCCTTGCAATGTTATTTTTGTCTTCTTTGTTTTCTGGTGCTGCTGGGACTCCTGCTTAAGCCTTATTGGAGCCATCTGTGGGGGCACTGAAATATTCTGGGTGAGGCAGGAATCCACTGGACCTAGTCCCCTTATACCACTGGGTAGAAGCCAGGAAGTCACAGGGCTTTGCTATTGCAGTAGATATGAGAAGATGGGACCACTCTCTGGGCCCTGGTTCTGGATTGGGTGATAAGAGAGCTAGGAGTTTGTTTCTGCTGCTGCTGGGAGATCACAGCACTCACCTGACCTAAGGTAGGGAGTAGGGGCCGGGATGGCTGAGGCTTTGCTGTTGCCACTGCTGTTGGTGAATTGGATCATCAACAGAGGCCCTCTTTGTGGAGAACTGCTTGGGGTTCTCCATCAGGTCTCTGTTAGGTTTCTACTTTCCCAGTCCTTTGGTTAGAAAGAGCAGGTCTGTTTTTTCTTTCTTCCTCCCTCTCTTCTTTCTTATTCTGTCTTGCTATCGATCTTTCTTTCTTCCTCTCTTTTTGCCTTTTTTCTTTTATGCCTGTTGGTTATTTCTTGTGGCAGTCCTCTCCATTGCCCAGTCCAAGGTATATGGGAGATGAAAAGAAAACCCAGGTAACTTGCCATGTTGTTATTCCTCAAATCCTGCACTCTCTAGCCAGTACACATTCTTTTTTCAGCTTTCAGATTTCTCTTACTGTTGTCTATGAAATAATTTCCAGGGTGTATAATTATACTTAGAGAGAAGGAACAGGGAAAAGTGAGTCTATACACTCTTATTCCTGAAGCCTTAGCTAGTATTTTTATAGCTGTGGTTATAGCTTATATTTTTTATGCTTTAGCAATTAGCATTGATCTTAGAACACACTAGGTGCTCGGCAAAAAAAAAATGTGAATAAGTGAATTAGCAAATGAGTGGTTGCCTAAACAAAAGGAAAGAAGGAAGGAAGGATGGAAGGAAGGAAGGATGGAAGGAAGGAAGGAAGAAAGGAAGGGGGAAGAAAAAAAGGAAAGAAAGAATAAAGGAAGAAAAAAGAAAAGGAAAGGAAAGGAAGAATGCTTTTGTCAATGGACTACTTTAATAACAACATTATATATTGGAAAGAGCACCAGCCTCAATTGTGTAACTAACCAATGTAGCATTATTGCCTATCAATTTAAATTCTATAAACTTATGTTTTCTTATTTATAAAATTAAAGGCTTTACTTAAAATTTGTCATCCCTTCCAGTCATGTATGCTGTGGCTCTCAAACAGTTTTTCTGAAAGTCACAATTGACGCTCTACCTAAAAATCATCTGCTATAGAGCTTATAGTTATGCCCCTGAGGCAGCACGCAGACCCTTTGATACAGCTGTGCAGTAGTGGGAAACAGCAACAAGTCGATTGAATTGGTGTAAAACAATAGCGGATTCTATACATTTTCCCAATCCATGGCATATGTAGGGCATGAGTCAAAGGGGTTGAGCTACCAAAAATGAAGGGCTCAATAGACCTTTCACCTGTGAGCAGCTGGTCACACACTTGTGGTTTTCCATATATGTTCACATATTGAGAGAAAACCATCCACTAGCTATTATCTTTGAACACCAAGGACAAACGTATCATGGATAATGCCCATCCAGCTGTTAATGCAGTCTGTGCCTTTGTTGGAACTTCTGTTCCCAGGCTAATAGATATTTCATTTAACTGATAACTCTGCCTTCTTGATATACCATTAGCACCTAAACTTTTTATGCAAGATGTAACTAAGAATGTGCTGAGGGTGCATATGTTTACTCTCTTGGCCCCAACTCTCTAATAGTCTTATATATAAGAGTGTTATACAAATTTTGGAAGTGAGAATAAAACTGTCAACAGAGGAGAAATATATAAATGCATCATTAAAATACTATTATGCTACCATCATAAACATTTTATACACACACATGCATGCAGACATTTAGCTATAGTTATAGATATATACATTAGCCTTAACAGGTATATAGTATGCTTCATAATATATATGGCATTATGGTTGTTCTTTTCAGATGCAAGTACAAAGACTGTTCAGAATTAATATTATGATAGCCTTTTACAATCCCTTTTTCCAAATGTAAGTAGAACTTTCTAAAATGCAAATCCGAACATATATTTACATTACTTTATTGTCTTTCGGTGCATACTTATTGAATATTTAATACATTCAACACACTGTATATGATGTGGAGAGTATTGTTCAGGGTGTGACTAAAACAAATATGAAAATTACAGTCTATTAGATGAATGCTTGGGAGACCATACTCTTTAAATATTTTACTAGTCCCTATGTGATACAGTCCCTGATTACAACTTCTTACTAAGATTTTTCTCTTCATTCTCTCCTTATCACTTCACCATTCCCTCTACCCCATACTTCCCCACTACAAATTAAAACATGCTTTCTGTTGCCCTTAACCTTTCTTACATCCTCTTCCTTTTGACTGAAACAAATACTACCTCATCTTCTAAACTTGCATGTTTGTGTGGAAAGTGCCACTAGTTTTTCATCCCTAGCTTTGATACCAGTTCTTCTGGAAGGCCTTTCCTGATGATCCTGACAGCCTTAGACGTTAGCTAAGTGCTTCTCTTCTATTCTCCCTTATCACTCTATACTGTCCTATAATAGCTCTTATCACATTGTTTTGAACAGTAGTGTATAGTCTTATTTAATTATTCAAAGCCTGGATGGATCCTGAGCATCTTTTTTTTAAAATTCCTTTTTTTTTATTGTGGTAAAAAACATATAACCTGAAATCTAACTTTAGATACCTTATATGAAATCAATAAAGTGATCAATCTCTTGGAAACAAAAAGTAGAATGTTGGCTGCCCGGGGCTGGGGAGAGGAGGAAATTGGGAGTTGATCAATGGGTATAAAGATTCATTTAATGAAGGTGAATAAGTTCTAGAGATCTGCTTTACAACAATGTGACTATAGTTAACAATACTGTGCTACTTTCTTTAGGGTCAGTTTCTGGAGGTGTATTTTATTCCTTTGATTGGGCCGTATTTCCCTGTTTCTTCATGTGCCTTGTAACTTTGTGTTGGGAGTCACACAGTTGAAAAAAATAGACACCTCTTCCAGTCTTATGGACTGGCTTCATTCAAGGAAAGACTTTCACCCATCAACCCAGCTACAGATTTTTGGGGGCCTTTCCAACTTTTTCTGAGCATGTACCTTCTCTGGGCTTGTGTATGTGATTTCCCAATTAGAAAGGTTTGCTGCTTTTCTCTGGCTCTGCCTGAAGCCACCAAGCTCTGTGCACCCACCAAGTGTCCAAAGTATAACTGTTCTGTTAGCGCTCCCCATCAGATGAGACAGAAACCAGTCTCTCAGACTGCACCCACAAAAGCAAGAACATTGGACTTATGCTCTACTCTTTTTTTCTCTCTCTAGGGAGAAGACACAAACTGGGTGCTTACTCCTGATCATGGTGAATGGTGGCTGTTTTGTCTGCAGTTTTACCACTTCTCTAGTGCTGCCACAATCTGCTGAATTCTCTTTTGTTCTCTGCAGCCCCCTGACACTCAAGGTATGCCAATTCCCTGTCAGTGCCCCGAGTCAGGTGAGACAGAAAGTAGTCCCCCCACAATCTAGAACTTTGAATGTACATTCTCCCCTTCTCTTTCCTTCCCAAAGGAGAAGCCGCAATTGGACTTTTCCTCCCAACTGCAAACTATGCTAGCTTTGGGAGCATGGTTGGAATTAAACAGCTTTTCTTAGCTGTTTCATTGTGGCTCTTCTTGGATTTGAGCTTGCCTGGGTGCTGCATCTTCCTAACTGATTTCTGGAGTTCTTATAGAAGCTTCTGAGGATGTATGTTGATGTTTCTGTAGTGCACTGAGGTCTGGGGCTTCCTATTCCATCATTTTGCTGATGTTACTTGTCTGGATTTTGAACATCTTGAGTAACATTGTTTTCTTAGTATCCAGCACACTGCCTGGCACACAATTAGTGCTTAACAAATACCTGTAGAATCTGAATGAAGTAGTCCCAGTTCAGGGCTAGAATATCAAACTTGTTTCTAAATGATATAAAAATATTTGGTTTTATAAAGACATTGATACCTTGGCAGGTTTGTTTATTTCTCTTCAAGATAGTGGGTTTCAGGGTATAGTCTTGTGCAAATTCAGTGTATAAACAGCAAGTCCTAGAGCAGTGCTTTCGAATAGAAATTTATGCAATAATGGAAATGTTTATTTTTGCTATCCAAAAAGATTGCCATAAGCCATATGTGGCTTTGGAGCATATGAAATGTGGCTAATGTGAGGGATAGAATTTAAAATTTTATTTAAATTTTATTATTTTAAATTTAATTTTAAATAGCTACATGTAGCTAATGGTTACCATATCGGACAGTGCAGCTCTAGAGAACTTGAGAGCTGGCATGGATCTCTAAAAATGCATTTTGAAAATATTTATGCTGCAACACTTTCTGTTTTTTCCTTGTAAAAAAGCACCTACAGAGATGCAATGTCATTGTCTTAATCGTGACCATAAGTTTCTACCTGCTACCAGAACCAGTTGTTTTTGAATTACTTTATTTCCTTCCTTCTTCCCTTTTCTTTTGTTTTCTTGGCTAAGTTAGGCGTTAGAATAACAGACAAAGATGTGATATTTCTTTTGTTATTATTCCATGGTATTTAAAATTTATATCAAAGTCATATATATATATATATATATATATATATATATATATATATATATGTATATATTTGGGTCAAATAATACTACAAATCTTAAAAAATAAAAAAGATATTTTCCTAGCAACTACTTTGCCCCACCCCTGGGTTATGCTACTTTGAAGCAACTACTTTGAACTCTTCAGCTATTTCTTCTATTTCTTTTCATATATATAAAATATGCTTAAAATTGAGTTTTCTATTTTCAGTATCATCCTATATCCATTTATGGCAGATGAGGATGCAATTCTCTTGTATGACCTGACCTGAAATTGCGCGCGCGCACACACACACACACACACACACACACACACACAACGACATATCCCCTTCCGCATCTCTCTAATGGAATTTCTTCATAATTCTGGTTAAATCAAATTTCAGCAGTTATATAAATAAGTCTGTAAATTATAATTACTACTGAGGCAGGATTTTGAAGAGTAAATGCCTTGATGTGAGCACTACTGGTTCTTTCTGCTTCTCACATACTTCACTCTAGGGGAGGTAGGAGTATCGATTGGTGAATTTGGAAGGAAAAACAGAGAAGGTTTGGCCCTACCTCTCCCTCTCACTTCCTCCCAGTAAGAATGAACTTGCTCATGGAGTGACCTCCATGCCATCTGGTTTATGGTTCTAGACCCTAAACCTGCAAAATAGGGGAGATCTGTAGTTTTAGGGGATAAAAATCACATTTGGGGAAGAAGAACACATGTAGTACTTGAGGAGTCCATTTGTCCAGGGCCTGTGGCTTGGCTTTTGAATTTCAGTGGATGGGGAGAGCACTATTAATGCTTGTACAGGAATATGTCACACCATGCATATTTGACTTTTTATTGCTGCATCTGTGCAAGAGAATTTAAACTGCAATGCTTGACTAACTTATGATGGCTTTAACAACAAGTAAGAAGCTGATCCTAAAGAAACTGAGCTTTACATTTTGGGTCTTTATCAATTAAATAGGGATTGAGGGCTTAAGCAAAGAATTAGGGTCTGGGCAAACTCTAACAGGTGCATAGGCCTTAGGGAGGCAGAGGTGGTACTTTTGACAAAGGATTTAACTTCTCTAAGTATTACGTTTTCTTATGTAAATTACTGAAAATAATTCTACTTCATAGAATTAATGTACTTGTTAGGAGGATTAAATAAGATAATAAATATAAATAAATTAGCAGATTGCTTGGCATGTAGTGAGTTCTTAATTTTAGATACTAATGTTATTATCTGCATATCAATTAGACAATAAGAACAGTTCAGGGGACTTCCCTGGTGGTCCAGTGGTAAAGAATCCACCTTCCAATGCAGGGGACGTGGGTTCGATTCCTTGTCGGGGAACTAAGATCCCACATGCCATGGGGCAACTGATCCCGCGCACCACAACTACTGAGCTCCTGCGCCTCAACTAGAGAGCCCACGTGCTGCAAACTACAGAGCCCACGTGCTCTGGAGCCTGCACACCATAACTAGAGAGAAGCCTGTGCATTGCAACGAAAGATCCCGCATGCCTCAAGGACGATCCCATGTGCCACAGCTAAGACCTGATGCAGCCATAAAAATAAAATAAATAAATATTTTAAAAAATTTAAAAAAGAACAGTTCAGATTGCTTCACATTATACTATTCATATACCCAGAATGCCATGGCAATCCTGGACAGAGATATAGCCATTAAAATAGATGGGAGGATGGACAATAAAAATAACATGGCATATGGATAGTCCAAGGTTACTGGCTCCAGATGCAAATTGTAATCACTGCTATTGATCCATAGTATACAATACTTTATAATGGTTTTTGAAGTTCATACTGTTACGGACTCCATTGTGTCTCCCCCAGATTTATATGTTAAGCCCTAACCCCCCTATATGACTATTTGGAGATATGGACTTTAAGTAGGTAATTAAGGTTAAATGAGGTCATAAAGGTTGGCCCTGATCCAATAAGACTGCTCTCCTTATAAGAAGAGGAAGAGACACGAGGAGTGTCACATACAGAGAAAAGGCCATGTGAGGACATAGCAAGAAGGTGACTTTCTGGAGCCCAGGAAAGAGGCATCACAAAAAACAATCTTGCTGGTACCTTAATCTTAGATTTCCAGGTTCCAGAACTATGAGAAATAAATTTCTGTTGTTTTAGGCACCCAAGTCTGTGGTGCTTTGTTATGGCAGTCCGAGTTGACCAATACATATACTTTATCAGTTTGAAACAGAATGTGATTCCATAGCTTTGAACCATCTACAATTATCTAACCATAGCTCTGAAGGCCACATTTCTTTAACTATTTAATAATTGATTGGGTCAGTTTTATTCATCCTACAACCTTTTAGTACCATGCTTTATTTGTTCTTTGGGAATGAAGTTGCATTTTCTATTATAGATAACTGGAATGCTTTTATCTTACTTATTTTATCTTACTGCCTTGTCGAGAGAAATGGATCATGGAAGGACATTAAAAGTGAACAATAATATAGACAAAGAATAGTTTGTGTTTTAAGACTGGATTTTACCTTGAATTTAAAACTTTCCTCTACTTAATCAGTACTTCTTTTTATTAAATACACACACATTCAGTTTCTCAATAGGGAAGAAGGAAGGGCAATTGGATGTATATTTCTATATGTAAGGGATTTATTTAAATAGAAAAAACAGAAATCAGAACATATTATAATTTAAATTTAAAAATATATGTGACAGGGTAAGAGAGTGTCATGGACATATATACACTACCAAATGTAAAATAGATAGCTAGTGGGAAGCAGCCGCATAGCACAGGGAGATCAGCTCGGTGCTTTGTGACCACCTAGAGGGGTGGGATGGGGAGGGTGGGAGGGAGGGAGATGCAAGAGGGAAGAGAAATGGGAACATATTGTATATGTATAACTGATTCACTTTGTTATAAAGCAGAAGCTAACACACTATTGTAAGGCAATTATACTTCAATAAAGATGTTTAAAAAAATATATATATGTAATGGTACATTTAATGCTTACGAAACTTTACTATGTTTCTCATGAAAATATATCTAGGTGTGCAAAATGAATGTAATTATCCCAAAATTAATGAACAAATAGGATGAGGAGTGAATGTGGGCATTTCTCTCACTTGAACAATTTTCAAGCTGAACTTCAGTATGTAATTCTTCACTTTCCACTAATGAAATTATGTCTCTGCCATGTCTGTCTTGTATGTTTTTTGAGAATGAGTCACATTCTGACCTATCATAATTGTAGGTTCCTAGGTTAACCTACATAATTGTAGGTTCATTGTGTTTAAATGAAACACAATGAAAATATAAGAAGAGTGAAGAAAAAACAAGGGTAAAGTATATTGGAATTCAAATAACAGGTGAAGAAGGTCATCTGCTTCTGGACAAATCAATCTTTTCTTGTAAAGAATGAAAAGTAGGGGGGTAGTCCTTCTACTGATATTTTTGGTGATCTTCTTAGTGTTTTTAAAATTAAATAGATTTTTTCCTTAACAAGAAAGAGAACTGGATACATAATTAAGAGACTGGTATCTAGGCTTGGATCCACCTTTACCCAGCTACATTATTTTGAATGAGCTGCACCTCCACAGGCTGAAATGCCTTCAAGTATGAAGGGAAGGAAACAGGCTCAATGACCTTTAAAGAACTTTAGAGAACTATCTAACAACTGATAATGTTATTCCTCTTCATTTATTGTCTATTCTGATAGTGTTTCCTCTTTAAAATTTCATGATGGTACCTAGTGAGTGCAATGAGAAACACATCCTTCAGAAACTTCAGTGGAATTGCTATAGATCTTGAACAGGACAGTACAAAATTGTCTGCTGAAAAGTTTGTCCACTGGCAAAGCAACATCAAGTAAAATTTATAGTGCTCCTAATTTTCACCTTTGTGCTAAAGCAGTTTTATTATTTGTGCTCAAAATAAATTATTCCCATTATATCAGTGAAAAGCTCAGGAAAAACTAGTGATTGATCCTTCAATTAACACTGTAATTACCAGTCATCTGTAAAAAATAAAGCCGTCAACACAAAGGAACATGGATAATGAGTTAACTATGCTGGGTAGGTCATAAGTAAACTTTGGACATTTTCAAAAATATGAATACTGTGCATGATGTAATTTTGTTTATCTTTTCTTTTGCTCTCCATCGTTTTGTCTCTTACTCTTCCTGAAAGGAAGAACAGAGACAAAGAGAAAAAGGCTTTTGAGTCCTTGCTTCACCTCTAATTTTTTTCAAGTTTTCACCCTACATGCAATTTATGCCAATAGTAACGTCCCTCACAGATCTATAATGAAGATTAATGAGGTGTATTTATTTTCCCACATGTTGGGCTATTGGACTTGTCTCTAGAGATGCTATAAGCTTTGTCAAATAGAAATAATATTGTATATGGGAAAAGGAAGGATTTTGTTCATTAGGAAGTTTCTTACTAATTAATAGCTGACCATTATTCCCTCTTAGAAAGGATAGCACACACACTTCAGAAATGATGTGATTAATACAACTTTCATAAGTGTCTATTTATTATGTAAGTATTCCCCAAAGTTCCCAAATAGGGTTAACACATCTGAATAAACAATGAAATGGAAAATATAACTCTCTGAATAAGCAATAAAATGGAAAAAACAACCAGGTATTCTAGATTTCAAGTGATGACTTGAGCTGTGTTCCCATATCTGAGTCACTTGATATCTCTGGCTCTTACCTCTAAAATGAGAATCATAATTCTTTACTAAAGGTAAGGGATTATACTAGATGTTCTTTTAAGGACTCTGGTAGTTCTGAGAGCCAGAATTCTCGTACTAAAGATGGTTTAGTGCATTAAGATGAATTGCTGATCTATGGTTTTTCACAAATTTGTATCACATTGAGCTGGACTTATTTTCAGCACCTATATTGAGAATGTCCCTTGGATTGCTAATTCAGTCATTCAACAAATATTTACTTAGGGCCTAAATTCTGTGGTTTCTGTTTCATGTCAGGCTGCTCTTTATTTCTTGAAGTCCTCCATCCCTCATGATCCATATTACAAGATTTATACTTTAACTTTTAAAGTAGATTCATACATTATAGTTTTGACTTCTTGACCAGATTTGAGTTTCTCTATAATATGTGGACACAGCGGGGGAAGGGAATGGTGGGACGAATTGGGAGTTTAGGATTGACATATATCCACTACCATGTGTAAAATAGTGGGAACCTGCTTCATAGCACAGGGAGCTCAGCTAGGTGCTCTGTGTTGACCTAGATAGATGGGATGGGAGATGGGGGCTGGGGGTGGGAGGGAGGGCCAAGAGGAAGGGGATATATGTATACGTATACCTGATTCACTTCATTGTACAGCAGAAACTAACACAACATTGTAAAGCAACTATACTCCAATAAAAAAAATAGTAAGGAATTTACTTTGGATTCTTCCAATGGTATGGCAGAAACTACTGGATTCCTCTAGGTATCATCTCTCTGCTTTTTACTTAACTAAACAAAATACTGGAGACATTGCCGCCACAATAAAAGGATATATTTCATAACATCTCTTGCAGTGGTTGGCTGTTGAGGTGTAAATAGAAATTTTTTTATTGTCCCATAAAGTTTCCTTAAAAGGAAAGAGGAACCATCCTTTTTACCTATTGCTTAGAATGTTGATGTGATGGCTAAAGCTCTTAATAGCCATCCTGGATTATGTGGAGACTCTTCCAGGGAACAAGAGAAAATAAGTCTGCTATCCTGACAGTACTCACTCTGAACTATCAAATTTTTAGTTCCTTTTCTTTTATAGAATAATTAATGTCTATTTTGGCTAAGATGCTACTTTTCAAATCTTTGCTACTCACAACGAAATGTAATCCTAACCAGTAGAACCTCATAAGGTGTCAGGTTCATACTAAGAATGTTAATAAATCCATATTGAATAATTGACCCCTATTTTGTGGGTTATAAATGTATCCCTTCGTGTGTGTATGTGTGTATGTGTATACATATCCTATCATATCCTGTCATATATGGGAAGTAATGCCTATAGTAATAAATGTCAGAGTTAGCATTATACAAGGTTTATTTAATTGCAAATTTAAATTAACACAAACTCATAGTTATTTGAAAATGTTACAGAAATAGGAAGAAAAAATGATGAAAAATATAAAAAATTGACATAAAAATTACACTAACATAATAATAAGAAGATAAGTTCCAATATAGTACTATACTAATACTACTGATAATAATGTAAAAGAGAGATGATGTCTCAGTCCATCCCATTTATTTTGCCCATGTTTACAAAGAGTATGATTAGTATTCTTTTGTTAGAGTGTCTCCATGTCACATAAGTATGGAGGCAGGGAAGTACAAAATCTGTAGGATGGGCTGAGAAGCTGAAGACTCAGGAGGATCGATGGTGCAATTCTAGTGTGAAGGCCAGTGGGTGAAGACCCAGGATAGCCATGTTCAGGATCAAGTCAAAGGCAGTCTAGCAGGCCAGTCTTTTTGTTCTATTCAGTCATTCTACTGATTAGATGAGGCCCACCCAAATTATGGAGGGTGATCTGCTTACTCAAAAATCACAGATTTAAATGTTCTCATCCAAAAACACCCTCCAAGTTAACACATAAAATTAACTATCACTGGCTCTTTGTTCAAATAATTGTAAGAAATATTTTTATTGCCAAAATATGGGTGATGCTAAAACTGTTTCTTGAAAGATGAGTAAATATTTGTTAGACAAAAAGACATATGACAAGACACATGACTAAGAGGCAGAAGTTTCTAGGCAGAGGGAAAAGCACAGATCCTTCCAACTTCTAGGTTTGTGTTAGAAACTGCTTGTTAATGACTATAACACTTTACTATTTAACATTTTTCTGTTCTAGGAGTCTTCAACATAATCATTCTGAGACTAGTCTCTTATTCTGGAATTAGCCAAATCCATTTTTCAGTCACCAGATTTGAGGGTCTGTATGTAAAACTATTTGTATGCAATGAATAAGAGGTACTTGTCCCATCTATGATTGCCTCTAGTCATTTCCCCCAGGTTTACCACACTAGAGTTTCAAATCTCAAAATCAATCAGTAATATATAAAATACTGCTGTGCTTATAATTCCAACCAGCTACATTTAGCTGCAGTTGAAGGTGAGGCTTACTGGAAACACATAATCATTTTAGTAAACTTCTCTTTGTTTCCTTAGATATAACTTCCTTTGAAATAAAACACTTGTGGAAATGTTGATTATTTGACTGCCTTGAGAAGGAGGCAGCTTTTTTTTGAGCAGCTCTTTTCATTTTTCCATCCCTCACACTTTCACACAAAATGCCTTAATATCTTTCCTGTGGCAGGGGTGGAGGAAACTACTATATAGTGAAAGAAACCTCAGAGAACTTATACAGGTTTTCAGTGATTTTTATGAACAGTCTAATAGGTTTCATTAATGCAAAATACAGTTTTTACGAGAAGAGAGAGAGAGAAAATTTTGCATATCAGGAAACCTCACAGAGGTATCACATTGTTGCCATAATTAAAAGAACTTAGGGAGTGTCACATTTTGCAAGATGGAATTGAGCCACCATATATGGAAAATATTACTGACGTGGCCCCTGTCTCTTCACTCTAGGCAGTTTGGTCTAGAAAATCCACGTGCAAGTGGAAGTTTCCTGGAGCCAAGATTTCCTGACCATGTATACAAGAGTATTAGACATGACCATTTTCACCTTTCTCCCTTTCAGTCTCTCCCTCTCTATAGTCTCATGAAAAACTTCACAGTAAACTTAGCTAAAATGCTATGGTCCCAGGAAGTGAGACCTATGATAGAGAGGGGCAAGATTCCCCAACCTACCCTGCCCCGCATAAACCACAACAGACACAGCACTGTGCCACTAATACTGCCGGACTAGACTAGTAAATAGGAGGTGAGAGGCTTTGAAATATGATGTTCCTCCTGCCTGGAGCATTCTTCTCATTCCTCACTTGACTGGCTCCTCTTTCTCTCTTCAGTCTCAACAGAAGACCTTTACAAAGGCTTTCTTAAGCTATTTGTATAGCACTTTTTTTTTATTTGAAAATAATTTATGTTTGCAAATTATAAATTTTATGTATTTGCCTGTTTACATTTATCCTGTTCATTTCTCCCTCTAGAATGTGAGATAAATCCTATGAAGGCAGATTACCTTGTCTTTTTTGCTCACTACTGTATACCTAATATCTAGTACACTTCCTGGAACATGAAAAATACTAAATAAATTTGTGCTAATTAAATAAATGAATGCATAAATGAATTAAATGGAAAAATGTGAAATATAGTTTTGTGAGTATTGGGCTAATTACTTAACATTTGAGCTTCAATTTTCTCATCTGTAAAAAGAAGAAATTATGACTTTTTTGATATTTAATGAGCTTTTGTGACGATCATCTGGGGAAATGAATGAGAAAGTGTTTTTAAACCTCTAAACTCCATGGAAATATTGAGCATTTTTCAACTTTGGTTACTTTACTAGGTTATTAAATCCAAACTGTAAGCAGTGCAGTTTTAATAACTAAACATCACTTTCCCTCTATTTTTTGGTCTGTGATTTTCTCTAATTTAGTTAACAGAATTTCACTCTCTGCTCACACTTTTCTCCTCTAATTTTCCTAACGTTTCATAATACAGGGGGTGGCTAAGAGTTCAGTTACTTTCTTAGAGGAAACTGTAGCTCATAGAAGTTGCAACCTGCTCAAAATTTCCTGTTTTTAATAAATGACAGGCAGAATCTCATCCCACATGCCATGACTCCAAGTCCTTCTGTTAAATCATAGTGGAAGACACAGCAAACAGGAGGGCTAGTCATATTTCTTGAAAACGCATTACATTGTCTTCTATATTTCTGGGAAAAAAATAAAATTAGATTTAAACAGTCAGGTCCATTTTTTTGGCAAGAACATTTCTTAGGTGGTGGACGTTTCTGTCAGGAGATACATGCTGTCTGGCTGTCTTTATGAGGTATTAACAGCCATTGATGATCTTTTCTAGGAGCCATTACATTATTAGAAGTTGGATAATAATGGTATTCTATTTCTATCATTTCTTAATTAAAAAAGTAATTGGCATAATTTTATAAAAAATAAATTTCCTATCAATTATTTATTTGCACTGAGGAACACTTTTTATACTAAGGAAAGATAAACTCTTGATTCTTTCCCTTTATAACTCAGTTTTTAACACAATAAGTTAGTTAACTATCATTCTCTAGTAGTGACTAATGAGCTTTTCTGTTTCATTTTGGTCTGTTTCTTTAATTTGTTGGTTTTGGCTTTGTTTCGATATCATCATGTACACATAGATTTAAATATATTTGATGAAGTTTAGAAATTGCCATTATCATTCTAATTGATGGTCTAATTGTCTCAATTGTATCCTAGGAGAGGCTCTTCAAATTGGTCTCTGAAACTTTTTTGACATGACCCTAGTAACCTTTGATATCATTTTGGTTATCTGGTTTTACAAGATGTTGTAGGAACATCTTGTACATGTTCTGACCCACACCTAAATCAACCAATTCTTCAGGGATACCTGATTTATTCCTTTTGGTAGAAAATTCTATTCAGATACAATCTATTCAGATACAACAGTGAGAAAGATATTTATATTCTGATTGCAGGACAATAAATATGGCTCATTTTAAAAATGATTTTAGTAGGAAAAGAATGCATGTTATTGATTTTACATTGTATCATCTGCTTTTAGGCATTAGCTAATATATTTCTTAGAACAGTTTTCTGAAGTAAGCATTGTCAAACTCATCTTACAGATGAAGGAATTGGGGCTCAGAGAGGTGAATTGTTCCAAGTTGACAAAACTAATAATTGGTAAGCTTGATTCTCTAATGCTAGCGTGACTCCAAAGCTCATTCTTTAACTTTATTGTACATTGCCTTTTATTCAGTCACCTGTACTTTCTCTTCCATGCTTATCACTTCTACATAAAGTTTTTTCCTTTGGTTAACTTTCATTTATAGTGATAGGAGCTCCAAACATTTTTTTCCCCTTAACATTACTTTTAGGTGGACAGATACTGGAAAGGAATCTGGAAAAACCTGAGGTGAAGGGCAAGAGATAAAACATTCTTCTTTCAAAAATTTTTGCTTTTTCAGAATGAACTTCTGTAAGGGATTTTATTTTATCTTCATAGTAAACTACTCTTTCCAGAGAATTACAAAATTGAGAACATTTAAAACAACTGTATTGCGAGGCTTAGCAACCCTCAATATAAAATATGTGGCATAGATACCAAATATATGGTAATTATTAGAATTATATTTGTTAATTCTTGATTCTACTGAGAAATGGTTTTCAGGTTTCCATTTTCAAATATTTCCCATTGCACAGAATGCTAAAAGTATATTTCTTTGTAAGTTACCATCTGTTAAAAATGAATTAGTTAAAATTATATTTTTATCATTTACTCACAAAATAAGCCATATTTTAAATAAATGAATAAGCAAATAAGCAATCAGTGGATACAATGAATTTAACAAAGCTTTTGCTTGTTCATTCCTAGGTATAAAATCCTATCATCTGAAGGTCAAAAAGCACATTTGGAAAGTACAAATACCAAGTACAAGGCTGGGCAGATGAAAATTAAAACCATATGCAATGCCCAGTATGACATTTTAGATGTTAAATATAATACAGTTCATTTCAGATTGGATGGCCAATGTCAATCTAGAACACTGTTTGATCTGCAATTTATATTGAGATGAAGCAGAGAGAATTTTTCTGCCTCAGCTTCTTGTCTTTTAACACAATGTTTCACAGATGTCTGACCTTTGGGTTTTAATGTGATAATGCGGCTTCCCCTGAACAAAGGCCTGAAAGCTGATTGTCAGACAGAAGTTGTTTTTCAAAGGAGAATGAACCCAAATTGTATACAAAAATGATACCATGTATTTTCTAAATTCCTACACATAACAATTATAGTTGTTCCCAGGCGTATTTTAAGAATAGTAGATAAATATAAAATATTAAAGAAGTAATTAATTTTTTGAAGTTTAGTCACTTGAGAAAATGTTTAATTCTCCTTGGGAAGCACATTCATTATCAATAGTTGTTCCCAGGGGTATTTTAAGAATAGTAGATAAATATAAAATATTAAAGAAGTAATTAATTTTTTGAAGTTTATTCACTTGAGAAAATGTTTAATTCTCCTTGGGAAGCACATTCATTATCACAGTTGTCACTTTTTCTTTAAGTTTTATTGTATATATTGTCACATGGGCTCATGGCTCTTTTGTTGTCATTGTAAATTCTATTCAGCATCATTTAATCTGCACATTGAAATGTTACTAGTTGTTTTCACATTCTCATGTGCATCCTCTAGCTCTCTACTAGAGGCTACATGCTGAGATTGAATATCTCTCCTATCCATTTCCTCATAGATTTTCAAATTGATGACAATAGGAAGATGGACAAAAGCCGTTTTCTATTATTTGACAGCTTTTTATTAATTAACTGATATCCTCATACATGAGTGAGAGGTTTTGGGTTTTAAAACCTTAAGTAATTTTTTATTGTTGGTGATGATATATTTGAAACCCTGTGGTATTACTTTTTGAGTAACATCTATTATCTATTCTTTCTTATACGTAATTACTGATGGTAGGTAAAACTGCATCTTCACACTAGTTCTAACCCTGTGTAATCATTATTTGACACAAGTAGAGGTTCTGCCCTTGCTATTTGTGTGGCCTGCGTTATTTTATGTGCAGTTTCTTCTAACCACGTTGTTGGCTATTCTTTTAATCCCTTTCTTACTTATTCAGATGCATTTTGCCTTGGAAGTAACAAATGTTTCCTTACCCACAGAGGCTTCTTCTTTTTCTTTATACTCAGTAGCAATTATAAAATTCAAAATCCAAGCATCATCCAAGGGTGAGCAGATGATACAATTTTTCGTTCTCCCTGCAGCCAAATGCTCCCTGTCGAATCCTCCTAGAAACCTGTTACCTGCCTCAGTTCTCTGAGTTACCTGACTCAGCTGCCATTTTCCAATGTCTTTCCTTGACCTTGGACTGACTGCCTCCTGTGTGCATGCCTTCTGTCTTCTTGATCTCTCACTGGCTTCAGGGCTCTTTCCTCCTATCTGATATCTTAATGCTACACATCCCTGCTGCCGTATACAACCTGAATAGGTTCAATCCACAAGATGCTCCAACACTTCTGCCTGCATAAAATCCACTCCTTGTTTATGCTGACTTTAATGCTGCTCTCCTCTAGCTTTACTTTTAATAACTTCCTATCCCATTAAAACCCAAATGGTATGTAGTCACCAGCCATTCTGTTTCCTTATCACAGATCCTCTTGACTAGCTTTTGTCCATAATTTACTTAAACATATAAATGAAAAATCCTTTTTCTTTTTAATATTTTTCTCTTTTGTATTCCTCAATCAAATTCAAGTTTCTATATTTTCATGTAATCATTTCTTATCCTTAATTTTCTATGCTAAATTATCATTATTTTTCTCTCACTGACTGATACACCACTTTTTTCTCATCAGCATTCATCCATCCTCTAACACTTCATCTCCATACTTCAAGTTGGTCACGTAATAACTAGATTCTTTTTTTTTTTAATTTTATTTATTATTTGGTTGTGTTGGGTCTTCATTGCTGTGCGTGGGCTTTCTCTAGTTGTGGCAAGCAGGGGCTACTCTTCATTTTGGTGTGCGGGCTTCTCATTGTGGTGGCTTCTCTTGTTGCAGAGCACGGGCTCTAGGCACGTGGGCTTCAGTAGTTGCGGCGCGTGGGCTCAGTAGTTGCAGTGTGGGCTCTAGTGCACACGGGCTTCAGTAGTTGTGGCTCGCGGGCTCTAGAGCACAGGCTCAGTAGTTGTGGTGCACGGGCTTAGTTACTCCAAGGCACATGGGGTTTTCCTGGACCAGGGATCGAACCTATGTCCATCGCATTGGCAGGCGGATTCTCAACCACTGCACCACCAGGGTAGACCCCTAGATTCTTAGTGTAGTTTATATTCCAGTTATTTCATCTCCATTCCTTAATGTTATCTACGTGTCACATTATTTCTCTCTGATCTTATTGTGTGTGTGTGTGTGTGTGTGTGCATGTGTGTGACAGATCCTTAGTATAGTTTTCTCTTCTCCAGTATAATTTATACTTTTATTCTTCTCTAAGGTTTTTCAAATTTTATATTAATTCTGGTTTTTAATGTGAAATCCTAACTATGACCTCTTGTTTTATAATCCACACTTTTTATGCAGACCGCAATTATTATGTATCTTCAAAACATGATATAGGCACTTCTAAATTCGTCAGACTTTATAAAACCAAGTCATGTGCTGGGGTGAAGATGCAAATAATGTTTATATGCCCTCAAGGAGCTCATGGTATATTAGGATTACATGAAAGTAAACAGGATACTTCTCTATATTTTGATGAGAGTTAAGATAAAGGCATGCTTAGGATGCTGTGGGAAGCCAGAAGAGAAGCATTTAACCCAGTCAGGGGGGAAAGTACCTGCTTGATTACCTAGTTTCTGGAGGCCAGAGACTGACTACCTTATTCATTGTTCTATATCCTGTCCCACCATTTCTCTGTACACACTGAAGGTACCTAAGAAATATTCAGTGAGTGAATGAATAAATAAAATGATACATATGTGGATTTATGAAGTGTGCTTAGTGCTTAGGATATACCCAACATTAACAAATCAGATGTAAAAGGCACTGAGTATTAGGGGGAACTGCGGAATTTTGACATAACAGGTTTGTAGATGCAGGCAGTTCATTCTAATGAGTTCAAAACCGTAGGTGATCAGGTTCCACTAAATGATTTTGAGTAGGAAAGTGACATGGTCAGATATATATTTTAGGAAATAATTCTAACCTGTAATATGAAAGATGGATTTGGTTGGTAGAGAGAAGGTGCAGAGGAGGGTGTAAGGAAGATCCTTAGGTGACACAACTGAGAAGGTATGGTGATCAGATGGACTGGACTCAATAGTATTGGGTTGGCCAAAAAGTTCGTTTGGTTTTAAGTAAAAATAAAAGGTATTTTTCATTTTCACAAAGAACTTTATTGAACAATGTATTCACTAACCAAACGAACTTTTTGGCCAGCCCAATAGCAAGTATCACCCTCATTCTGAGTGACACAATGAACTAGCAGGGGGAGGGGAAGGAACGTTTAGATTTGTTGTCCCTCTAAATAACCTTATTTCTGAATCAAAGGGGGGTTTGGCATATTGTCTGGGGAATATATCAGATGGAAATTCTGTTTCCTCATCCCTGTTCAAAGTAGCCAGACTCTTCATATTTCCTTTTCATAACACACTTGTACAAGAAACAGTAGTCTGTGTTAGGGCTATATCTCCCTGAGATGTTTCTTCCCACTTTCAACTTGGAGAAAAGCTGAGATTTCTTCTTTTTTCAGAGGGAACCATGACCAAATCCCCACTCATTGTCCATGGTGTCTCTTCCCTCTTTCTATACATCTATTTGATCTCACCATTATATTCATATCTCTTAATAGAATCCTTCTAATCAACATAAACTGCTAATTCAAAATGAGACGGACATTTTTGGAATTAATTACTCCAACTTAAATTCATGTTTCAGATAATTGTTCTATGTATAGTTGTGGACAGCTACCAATTAAATGTATGTGTTTAACTGGCCTCTGATTTTTCCGGATATTTTACTGCTTAAATTTGGAGAGGGTTTAGAATATTATAGTATCCACTTACAACTCTAATGGCGTGAACTCTAGGCTGCAGCTACTGTTTGTGAGTATAATTCCTCTTCCCTTACTGTAGAGATTCTGAGAAGGCTCATTTATTTCCTCCTTAAAACTGCAGCAAACGGAGTAGAGTATTCATCAAAAGGAAATATACAAATAAGTATATTTATTATTAACAAACTGATATTTGAACAATAATATTCAAGCAGACTGCAGGAAGTCGCTATTAACTTGTCAAGAAATCTCTTTTTACTGAATAATACATTTATAGAGGAAAGTGAAATCAGTTTTATCATTCAGAATATATTTGGATGAGAGATCAATGTAAATTTTTGAATGAGTCATTTCCCCCTCCTCCAGAGAAGCTGAGACCAAAATTTTTATATTATTAACTTTTAAAGGAAAAAAAGGACGTTCTTGAGATTTGCTTCTAGGAAGATGATGACAGAATTTCAGATATGTAGACATATAAATATTTGCTTTTATCTTATAGAAATTCCAGTAGTGTTCTGTTTCCAGCCCTTTGTAAATAAAGGAAATATGCAACCAAGTATTTCTCAGTGTTTGTTTTTTTTTTTTCAGTAAGAGAAAACAAACAAGCTTAGTCTGATAGAAATGCATCTGTTTTCTAATCAAACACAGAGAGAAAGTTGAAAGTGCTGACGGGTGTCACCTGTGAATGGTTATTATGATTCTATGATATGCTTACCTGAGGGGATAAACACAGATAATAAATTAGAAGGAGAGAAGCTACTGAGTTACAAATAGATTTCAGATTGAGATGCCACATAGAATGACGTGCCACAAGCATTAGGACAGCAGAATAGATATACAAAGTTGAAGCAACTGCCTCTGTACAGGGTACCTTTATGTTTGCTTTTCCGTGGGCAGTTTTCATTTACCTATGTTGTCTTGGTGTTCTGACTGACTAAGGATCTATTTCTTCCTCTTTCACTTTTAAAGAATCCCAATTTAGACAAAACTTGTATTATAACCCTAATTAAGTATAATAATGTAAAAAAAAAACTTGATAACTTTAGGTTTACACCATTAACTCTGATTTTTTAGCCCTAAAATTTGATAGCTAGGGTGAAAGGTAATTATTTTTAAAAAGTCTTTGTTTCTTTTTGACCTCTGATTCACACAAACTCTGGCTTTGATTACTCCCAAATATGGGACCCAAAATTGGTCTTTTTTTAATATTACTCTCAAAACAAGAAGGATAGTTTGAAAATAACAGATTGGACAGCAACGTATTATTAATTTTCAAGATATAGAATGAAGTATAACCAAATTGCACTTCAAAGATTGTTTCCTTGGCCAACTCAAAATAGAAAATAATGTGGGTTTTACCTCTGACTCTAGAAAAAAGAAAAAGACACAGATGCTCTTTGCTAAAAAGGCAGTTCACTAGACCTGTCAGCCCTATTCTCTCCTAAAATTTTCTCTAGTCATAATTGCTATATTTTTTTTAAGTGTTAAACCAGCAGAAATGGTTTTCACCTCATTGTTCACGATTTCAGGTTTCCTTACTCTGACTCCAGTTACAAACCTTGCAAAGAGTACCAAAAAGGATCTCGCTAGTCAAAATTTCCTGTCCTTCCCTGAACTTCTGATTTTACTTCTGCAGTGTATCATGAATGACATCCTACCCCCAGGGTGTTAGAATATTTTTAAAAACTTAATACCTTCTGTTGCACTTTTTCTTGATCTTCTGGATTTTTAAGTCTTTATTTCAGGAAGTGATAACTACATAAACTTCAACCTTGATCATATTCAAGTATTTCTAAGCCTTTATTTCCAATATCCACAAACTCTTCCTCTACTTCAATGCCCAATAAGTCCAAATCTACACTAGTAACTTGTTCTGCACTCATCCTGGTATATTATTGATAGATGATGTAGGGCTTGGTAAATGGTTTTTGTATTTTCTAATTGGATTGATTCATTTCATCTGCTGCCAGATTTACCTGGAAATATATAGGCAAAAGATATTTATGCTAAGGAGAGTTCCATAAATACTTTGGCAATTATGTTTTCTATGTTTGCATGTTAATTTTTATGGGCTCAGTAAGTGTGGCTAATGGTTTTCTTTTTGAGGAGGGGAAGGTCCATGCTTTAATATGGAAATTTATAGTTACATGAATGAATCAGAATACAATTTAAACATTAAAAAGCCATGAAGAACCATCTGCTTACCCTTAATAACCCAAACATTTAATGAGATTTTTTAGTATTCATATGTGCGTGTATGTGCATGTGTGTGGGTGCAGAAATAAGAGAAAGCCAACCCTGACCAAGCAGAAGTAAATATTTGGAAAGAAGTCATGAGAAAAAAGTAAATCCATTCTATTATTTCCTTTTAGAGACGTGAAAATCTTCCCATTGCAATTATGTGGTTTTCTGTGCTCTCTTTCAAATAGCAAACAATGTTATTTATGGTTTGAGTCTTCGTTTGTGATTATGATCATTATGTTGTGTGTCTAACGGAGGCAAGAGGATAATAAAATCCAAATCAGGAAAGATGTGTATTTGTATATGTGTATATGTATTTGTGTATATGTATGTATATCTTTTGAAGTCTGAACATAAATGATCAGTCTTTTCTCTGGGAAAGATACTTCTAGTACATGTACACCTACATTTACAAGTCATCACAAAAGAAAAGTTAATATAGCCATTCTAGAAATTATCGTTGTGATAATCCTACTTTTTATTTTTCAAAGTCTTTGCCTTGTCAAATCTAAACAGATTATGTTGTAAGAAGATATAATTTTTGGAAAATGGCAGAACTAGTAAAGAATATGATATAACATACAGTTGAATACAATCTTTATGATACCAGTTGTAGTAATATGTGAACAAACTAATACTCTCTGAGATTCAGTGAAACAAAGGAAAATATATTAAGATAAACTATAAGTAAATGATTTTATAGCAGAGAAGAATTCTTGGGAAATAAAAATTTCTATTAAATTAAAATTGCAAATTTTATTATATTATCAGTTGAATTTGTCCTCTTGGGTGAAAGACTTAGATTTCTTTCTTTATTTTAACCCCACATCTAAGCCACATCTACACAGGAAAACAATATATGAACGTTTTTCTTTTTCCAAATATGCCAGTCTCCTTCCTACCTCAGTGTCTTTGCACATACTTCTATTTATTTGGAACACTATAAACCATTACAAGGCTGCCTTCTCTTCATCATTGAGTTCAAATGATACCTCTTTAAAAATAGGTCATTCCTAATTACTCTAAGTCATCACATCCATTCCCTGACTATCCTAGCTGAAATAGAGAATACCACTCATTACTAGCTTGTTGCTCTGATTCAATTAATTTTTTGTACTGTGTAAAAATGTTTTAAAATATATTTCTTTATTTACTATCTGTCTACATCCAATGAAATGTAACCACTATGCGAGTAAATACTTTGTCTTTCTTTGTACATCAGAGGGCAGATGGCATAACAAAGCTGATGCTCAATAATTACTTGTTGAAAGAGTTTTGGTTAAGATATTCTGTAGACTCAAAAAGGTTTATCAGTTGTGCCAGCTTACAGTTGTCTACCCACATACATAATAAAATAAATGAAAAAATAATGGACTCCATGGCTTTGAAAATTCTCAGCTGCTATAGATGGCAAATGAAGCTAAAATTCATAAATGGCTTTTGAACACTGGTTGAAGCCAAGGCACTGCTGGGAAATTATGGCCCAAAGATGAAACCAAAGATGTAACTGTAAGATTATTTGATTAGGTTTCAGAAAGATCAAAGGTGGTGCTCTGAAATGCTATTCAGTTAGACAAAACATCCTCTAAAATATATAGTATGTGATACTCAGATCCACTCAATCAAACAATAGAGCCTGTAGGAGGCTTTGGATATCGTCCCACAGCCTTCTCAACAAGATGCTCAAGGTAAGGAAGAGCTTATTTTGGAAGAGATTAATGGGTTAGCTTTTGTTTAATAGAGTGAAACCCAGTAAGAGACACAGTAAACCCATAAAGTTTTAGAGAAGATTACATACGTACAAATATTGACAGTTTGGACTGAAAGAGACAGAGACATTTCAAAATGGATCCCCAAATTCTTCAAACAGGTGGTAAGCTTAGTAGACTGCTCAGACTCAAACATGTGCCAACCTTTATGAAGAAAGAGGGATGGCTCAAAGAATAGAAAAATTGTCCAGAGAATGGAACCAAGAACTGTGGAGCATCATCTCAGAGAAGACATGTGATTAAATCCTAATCAAGGAAATTCCTAATCCAAGGAAATATTTGCCTGGCTGGATTTCAGAACTCTCATGGACTAGTGACTTCTACAAGCCTCTCATTCTCCCTTATTGAATAAGAGTACCTACAGAGATTATTCTATGCCTGTCTCACCATTTATGATGGGTATGGGAGAAGCAGATAACTTGTTTCTTTAGTTTCACTGGCTTTCAGATTGAAGGAAACTGTACTCAACAAGGTGCACTTAAGGAACTATATTCAAAGAGCCATATATGCAGCTACCCCTGATTTAAATGACAAGATTCTGAACTTCAAGCTCATGCTGTAATGGGATGAGTTTTTAAGGAACTTGTGATACAATTAGTGAATAATTGTCCAGAGAGCAGACAGTTGTAGCTGGATGCTAAAATGGCTCTCAGTGATCGTTACTTTCTGGTATACGTGCACTTGTATAATCCCCTCCCACCATGTATCAGGGTTTATCTGTGTGATCAATAGCACATGCCAGAAGTGATGGTATGCCACTTTTAGATGAGGTTTTAGGGAACTCAAGGGTTAGCCTTTGGGGAAGTGTGGGGTTTTGGATTTGAAAATTTAGAAACTGAAATAACTTTTACTTTGGTAACTTCATACTCTCATTATTGCCCCTCTGTGTATTTCTGATTGGGTTTTTTAAAAAAATTTTTCTATTATTTATTTATTATTTTTATTTTTGGCTGTGTTGGGTCTTCATTTCTGTGTGAGGGCTTTCTCCAGTTGCGGCGAGTGGGGGCCACTCTTCATCGCGGTGCGCGGGCCTCTCACTATCGCGGCCTCTCTTGTTGCGGAGCACAGGCTCCAGACGCTCAGGCTCAGTAGTTGTGGCTCACGGGCCCAGTTGCTCCGCGGCATGTGGGATCTTCCCAGACCAGGGCTCGAACCCGTGTCTGCATTGGCAGGCAGATTCTCAACCACTGCGCCACCAGGGAAGCCCTCTGATTGGGTTTTAATAAATAGTTTCTTATTCTCTCCATACCACTTTTTTTTTTCATATTCTATTAGAAAATATTCTGGGCTACTGTATAAGTCAATTTATCTATCTATCTATCTATCTATCTATCTATCTATTCTATCCACACACACACACACACACACACACACACACACACACACACATATATATATATATATATATATATATATATTGTGTGGACTTTTAACTTCACATATTAAGAACAAAGCTTTCAGATATGCAGTTTAGATTATTCAAAACTTAAGTAATTCATTTTTGGACCATTTAACCTCTCTTTTGAAAAGATCCAAAGTTCCATATTAATTTCCATATAAATCCATGCTCACACACGCACACACAAATTTTAATAATCCTTGGTTTGTATAGATTTGTTGTATTGTCCTCTTGGTTTTGTGTTTTCAAATTACTTAAATATTAAGTTACTTAACTTAGTTGTGGTCCCCTTCAGAATTTTAATATAAATGCACTGGATAGCATGAGTATGTGATAATGAATTCTTACTCCCTTCCAACTGAGGTAGGTGCATTTAAATTCTTTATAATATCTGCTACCAATAGATTTGCCTAGTGAAGCTGTACATCAAATAAAGGTCTAAGTTTTATTTGACATTTACATTAGTTCCTAAATGTACATTGGATTTAGGAGAGAAGACCATCATAATCTCTTAGAGAGAGATCACTTTTTGATTCTTTTTAATTCTTAGAATTCTTGGGAGGAGATTAAAGTCCTGGAGGATACAACCCATATTATTGGGTTAGCCAAAAAGTTCGTTTGGGTTTTTCTGTAAGATGTTATGGAAAAACCTGAACGACTTTTTGGCCAACCCAATATATCAGTTTTCTTTAGTTTCTTTAGTTTTGCACATTCAGTAAGTATTCAATGAATTGAATAAAATCTTCCTGTATTTTCACAAAAAAACAGCTTTCTATTTCTTCTCAATTCTTCTAAAACAGTAGAAAAGTTTGCCAACATAACAAAGTAAGAAAAAAGCAAGAATTGATTTCTTACTATTCAGCATATGACTTATTCTGATACATCATCTTTTGTCATAATTCTTGCCCTTACAGTGTTTAGTCCTTGTGTTTGTTACATCAGGACTTGTGGCTAGGGAAATTGAGGGATTGGAGGAAAAAAGTAGCTATGCAAGATAATACCAGAAGGATACACGAATCTTTCTTAAAACCTTGTGTCTTTTACACCTTTTCTATTTCACAAAACAGTTGGCAGGGCTGCCCTTTAATTTAATGGATATATCTGTCAGAGTATCCTTTGAAGGCTTTGTTAATCCAATTAAGACTATTTTTTTCTTGTTTTAATACCATTAAACTTGTTCTCTCTTTGATAATAATGGAGGAGGAGAGAAAGACACGCAACATGATCTATCACATGAATAAATTCTTGGGATAGTCATAAGCCTTTCTCCCTAAACAACATCTTGATTAGAAGTGCCTGCTCCACAGAGCTTCCCTAAGTTTTCAAACTTGCTTCTTTCCTCTCTTTGGAATAATAATCCGTTTAGGAAGAACATCGTCCAGGAAAAGTCACAGTGATCAGTGGAAACCTATTCTAGCTCTAGGATTTGTATCCCAATTTCCTAAAGAATTTATATTCACGGGGAAGGAACATAACTCTTCAGCCTAAAGGCCACAATTACAATTATCATAGTTATCCAGATAAGACGTGCATTAGGATTGTAAAGAATTTCTCAATATCTTTTTTCCTTGTACCACTTTTTAAATAATCACTGAGCATTTAGGAGGAGTGTGCAATACTCTGATCCCTTATTTTATCCTGAAAGTCTGAATATGACTAGTTGCCACTTGGTAGATACTATTCAAACCCACTTTTGATCCCAAACGTTTTTAACTTCACATAATTAAAAAAAACAAACAAACAGTACTTGCTTATTCTTATTATCCTGAAACTGATAAGGATTGAGTAAGATAATCAAATAATTAGCTTAGAAACCCCATTAGGGGATTGTAGATAAAGAGGGAACTTCAGGGGGCTTTGGAGACCACAATAAGACTAATGATCACTCAAGAAAGTAATGGGAAAATCCTGAAACAATGCGGGCTTGCTTGACTCATAAAGCAGAACAAGTTGCTTAGCATTAAAGCCAGATTGGCTTGCTTAACAACAAGCTAACTTGATTAGCAAAAAAACCATGCAACAGAAGCACAAGACATGCCCCAAAACAATAAAACAATGGTGGCATGAGACCTACATCCTGCCCAGTGAGCTCAGTAAGTTAATGACCCCCAAAACATGCTCTTTGAGCCCTAGGACATTCTCTTTGCACAGTGCCCCCCCAAAAAACAAAAAAACAATAATGGAGAATAAGGCCTACAACCTGCCCGATGGTGTCATCAAGTTAATGACCCCCAGGACATGCTCTGTGCACACAAAAAAACAATCATTTATGGAAAGGTGACATTTCAGAGTGAAAGACCCTCACTGTACTGAGACCTGAAATAATTTTTCCAAAGTACCATGACAGTCCTGGCCTGACCATGTAGGGACAAGAAAACTCCGCTGCCCAACATGGAGGAGGAACCGAAGATGGAAATGTGACATTTACTCAAGAAAGACAAAGAAGGTCTCTCCCCCTCCCCTCTCTTCCTCTGATTATAAAAATGTAACCCACTAAGTACTCAGGGCAGAGCAACACTTGCCTGCCTGCTCATAAGCCTCACAAGCGTCCTATTCTAATACATCACTTTTTATCTATCACTTTGCCTCTTGCTGAATTCTTTCTGCTCTGAGACATAAAGGACCAGGCTCCTCAGAGCCCCCCGAGATGATACCTAACAGTTTCAAAACTATTAGAGCTAGCAGGAGGCCTTTCTATTTCACCAATGATTGGACAGAATCAAGACTAACAGAAAACTATAAGAGTTTAGATAAAATTAATTAATTAAAGCCACCTGGCTAATGGCAAAACCAGCACTGGGAACCAAGTTCCTTTACTTGGGATTAGAGGCTGCATAAATATGCTTTCTCTGAAGCAGCACTTTACAAGGGAATATTAAAATCCACCTGTTGTCCTTCAGCTAAAAAGAATAGAGTTGAGCTCTTTCTGTAATTTTAACCTTATTATAACAGATGGTACATGAACTCAAGTGGAACTCTGACTGCCTTGAGAGCTTGAATGAAACACATTCTGCCATTCATTGCTGCTGGATCAGGGTATTTGTCTCTGCATCAGGAGAGACAAAAAGAAGAGGCAGGGAGAGGCACAAATTCAACAGTGTGGGGGAATCAGACACAATAGAAGGGAGGAAGCAATAAATGCCTTAATGAAATTAAAAGAACAGACAACTAAGGCCCATGTAGAGGCCTGCTAAAGCTGTGGTACCTTGGGAGCTGATTTGTAGGAAATAAAATTTAGAAGAGGTGACTTACAGTACATTCATGACTTTTATTTCCTTTCCTCCCTCAAACTTGTCAAAACCTTTGGACCAATTTTCCTATGAATGTGAATTACTGCTACAATATTTAGTTGAACTATGTGTTTCTCAAAGCAGTAGTACAATGCTACAGTACACCTTAAATATTATTTAAGTACACATTTCCTTATATTCAGGTAATTTCTAAGGAATCTATACAAACACTTTCAGAGTACCTATTTATGATGTATATCCAAGGCTAAAAAACAAAATGCTGTTAATACCTGTATAAACGGAGAAAGCCATAGGTTGTGTTTTCACAGGGATTCTGTTTCTGGAGATTATTGTTGCATGAGAGATTGTGCTTTTATGAAGGAAAAGGTGTAGTTTTTAACCAGCTCTGTGTTATAATGTCTGTGTTTTGTGAAAGAAAAACATGTTTCTGTACTAAAATAAAATAACAAAACCCTAATTAAACCTTCAGAATTAGCATTTGGGTCAGAGACAGACCTTCTCTTGTCTCCTAAGTGTTTTATTTTTGTTGTTGTTGTTTAAGAATTCATCCTTTGACCAGGGTACTTAAGACCTTCCAACAACAAATGAGAAAGTAAATGAGTTGTGTCCATATGGAGGGTAAGAACTCAGTAAGATATTGAAGTTTTGACCAAATCTTCAAAGACCTTGCAAACTATGGGTTTCCAATTTGGCTAGCCACAGATAGGGCCTAATTTGCTCATTCATTCAGTCATTCATTCATTTTCAATACCTCACTCTTTGGGTGGTTGTGTGGTCAGTTCTCACCTCTTTCGCCATTTAAGTATATTAAGTACTGACCCTTGAGCTCTAGGACGATACTTTCTCTCTATTTGCTCCATTACCAAGGTAGTTGTAGAGATTTGTTTTTCACCTAGAGATAGCTACTTCTAAAATCTGGAGATCTGGAGTCAGTTTCTTTATTCCTTTAGTAGCACGTTCAGATATACTACCTAAGGCCTGCTGGATTAAACTGTTAGATTTATCGTCTCATTAACATTCCTTCGGAATCAGACAAGTCAAAAAGATTGAACTATTGAAGTTATTTCAAAAGATAAACAGTTACGGAATGGAAATAAACTACAGATAGTAGGAAACTTGAGTAACTGAATCTCCTAGAAAACATTTACAGCAGATGGTAAAATATCCAGTCTTCTTGTTATACATGAATTTCAGAGACACAGAGCAGCTTTACAAAGTTTTACTACAATAACTGACAACAGCCAACCTCTGCAGTGGACACAAAATACTACCATTTGCACTTCTTAAGTTAAACCCATTTCTGCGTAAACAAATTCTGTCTGTGGTAAGACACTGCTTAGTATATGCAAGCACATTAATCTAGAAGCCACAAGAGAAACTTACATTGGAAAACTTCATAATACTTCCCTTGTGAATTATTCTCTTTATGGTTTTCAGATTATAACATTACCAAATTGTCATAAAGTCTTTTATTCAATCCCAGAGCATGATAAGACTCTAGTTGTTGCTCGAACTCATGCATTGTCTAACTATATGTTTGCAGTCCCCCAGAATGACTCTGGAAGCATACACATGAGGTCAGTGCTGTCAGATATCTGGAATCAAAACCCAACCCCTCTACTCACTGGCCATGTAAATATAGATACATTACTCAAATCCTCTGAGGCTTAGCTGATTCAACTGTTAAGTGGATGTAGACTTACATACCACATCAACTATTTGAAAGGATTAATTGATATAACATGTGCTGAGAATACTTCCTGACTCATAATAAATTGTTATTATTAAGGAAATATTTATTAATATGCAATTTAAAGGATGATACTACTAATCCATGTCATAAGATCATTTTTTAAATGCCAGAATTACGGTCTCATGCAGTCACTTTTGTATTCAAATCAACTGAAAAATCAGTCCTATAATTATTCTTTGCATTATTAAGTCATAGGATAAAGAGAGGGTCTATTCTTGAATTAGACATATATATTTATTTATGTAATTAATAGTAAGATTTTTCATTCAGACTTAGATATGAATCTTAGGTGTACTGCTTAGCAGCTGTGTGTTCTTGGACAAGTTGCTTAATCCCCTGTACCTCAGTTTCCTCATCTGTACCTCAGTTTCCTTATCTGTCAAATATAAAAGTACTTATCTCAGAGTAATAAGGTAAATCTTATGTGAGAGAATTCACAAAAAAATGTTTAGCACACTTTCTGGCAGTCAGCACACACAGCAGGTACTCAGTAAATTTTAGTTCTGTGTACGTGATGAATATATTGAATCCCCAAACTGACTATAACCTCTGAAAATGCATGTCTTTATACTTCTCACTGCATTTGGCACAGTATCATGAATATATTAGCCATTTGTACATATTTCTTAGCTACTTTTTCCCTCCTGTCAATACCACCGTAAAATTCTACCCCTCCAATTAACAGAGCATCATGTTGGGAAACAGTTGAATGCTTGTTTTTATGTTTTACTGTTTTATGTCCATATGGAGGGTAAGACCTCAATAAGATACTGAAGTTTTGACGAAATCTTCAAAGACCTTGCAAACTATGGGTTTCCAATTTGGCTATACACAGATAGGGCCTAATTTGCTCATTAATTTAGTCATTGACACGTCGTCACCCTCCAAATGCTAAATTGGCATAGAAAACATTAATGTTCTAAATGTGTGAGAACCTGAAACATAATGGGATATAATATTAGTGATTTAGGTTTTGAAATATAAGTCAAAATTATATTTATTATGCAATAAAGTAAAATTCAGCACTGCTTTTATAAAAGAAGAAATTAAACCCCTCAACCTATCTATTTAACTCTGGAAAATTTTACAAATTGAGCATGTCTTAGTGTGGATTCCTTTATCTCAGCTACTGTGCAAGCATCACCTTTCGTGTGATAGGAAAAAAAGAGGAAACAGGATTAGTTCTGGAATATGAAATAGTATTTAAGAGGAGGAGTCTTGAAAAGTAAGGAGCAGGGTGACATCACTAAGCAACAGAAGGGCTGGAAGAGCATTGAACATGTCATACACATACAAGAGTCTAAAATAGTAGTTAAGTAAGTAGACTCTAGGTCAGGACAGCTGAGGTATGAAGTCTGACTCCTTCACAAGCAATATTACCTTTGGTAGGATATTTAACTTTTTGTGCCTTGGTTTCATCTAAAAAATTGGGATAACGATCATACCTATGGCATAGAATTGTGTATTTAAACTAATTAATACATGTAAAATACAGTGGTTAGCATTTGGTTTAATACTAGGGCATTTAGTTAAAATATTAGCTACATTTGTTAGCTCGCAACTCACAATTTTGCCTTAAGCTGACCCTGTATCTAGGGTTCAGTTTTGTAAGAAACTCTTCATCATCGGAAGCAGACCAAAAGTTATCAAGGAAAAGCTAAAGAAATACGAATATGTGTAACACAGGGATCTTTACACAGAACCCATTTGAAAGCCCCCCGTTGAGCCCAGGTAGATGGCACATGTCCCTTTTGTATGTGTGATTCTATCTCATGAGTCACTGCACTGTCTTATATCCAAAGGCTTCAAGGCAGACTCATTTATAATTATGACCACGCAGTCATGTCCACTTATTTTATAGGTATATTTTAAAATGTGATATTGAGTGCATTTCACCTCAAACCGAAAAGGTTTATAATGTCGGCATGTTATAGAAGAAAAATTACTGACTTTGTAACCAGGCAGATCTTGTTTGCATTCTGGCTCTACCACTTACTGATTTTGTGATATAGGCAATTTATATCCTTTCTGAGTCTGCTTGTCATCTGCAATATGGGATAATAATTTCTACTTTGCAGGATTGTTATGAGGGTTAAATATAAATTACTTTCTGGTTCATAATGTTGGTACATGGTATTCAATGAATGATAGTTAATATTATGAATATGATTTTAACAGTAAGCCACAGGAATAAATAATGTAATACGGATTCTTAGAATCCATCAAAGCAGGTTGTAAAAATGACTTAAAGAAACATCCACCATGGCAATGACTAAAACATTTTGAAAAGCTTAATTTTTCCGTTGAGAACCATAGCCCAACAGTGTCTGCGCTTCTGTGTTCCTCTTGCCAGGAAGGATAATATCTGTGATACATTGACTAACTCTAATGAAAATTTTTATTCTTAAGACACAAAATATTTCCTAACACAGCACATCAGGTCTTTGTGCTCATGTCAGCATTGGAGACAAACTTACAGGAAAGAAATAGAGAGATTGCTCATTCTTACAAAACCAAAAGACTAAAGTAAAAATGAAAATAAAGTACATGGCAGAATTTTTTTTTTAAATCCCTGAACTGAAAAATATACCTATCAGGAAACATCTAGCCCATGAATTACAAATTTTTAAAAACAGTGTTTTTACATACTGACAGATCCATGCAGTTTGTCTGATGTTCCTTTGTGTTTGCTTTGTGGGGCTTAGTGCCATCCTTGGAGATACAGGCAAGAAAACTATTTCCTCTTCTACACCAATAAGAGGAAAACAAACTGACCATTTCTCACACACTTGGGAGACTTCCCTCAATGGGCTTTCTGATCCATAAATCATGTCAAATATGCTTTCTTGTTGTTTTTGACACAATACTGTTCCTAAATGGTGGTACTCAGAAACTCCCAGAAACTCAGCTTTATCATAAATTCAATACATTCTTTTATTAAAACAGTGAAGCTATTTATCCCCAGTTATTAAGGCTATGTTTCATTTTATACATATATGTGGATACAATGGCCTTTTCCCTAGAACTACTTAAAAATAGGATTCCTTAAAAGTTCCTTATATATATTTTCTATGCACCAAATGAGCAGATTATACATCAGGTGAGCCACATATGAGATGAGGAGCTGAAATTAGGAGGAGTTGGAAAAAAACTCTGAAATAAATCTTCAAGTAGCGAGAGGAAAAGGTTACTTTAAAATTACTTTATCAAAAAAAGGGAATATCACTGTTTTGGTTATGTTTTAAAAATTAATAGCTTCAAAATGTATATATATATACATATAAAATTTAACTAGGAATACTTTTATCTATGTGTAGCCCAAGGCCAATTTTCTTCTCAATTTCTAGGTGGTTTGTTTAGTATAACATATATTTGTTTTAATCTGAACCACTACAAGCTCAACTGCAGATATGGCTATGTTACCATTATCAGGTTTGTGAATCTCCCAATTATAACCTGCCAGCTGGTCTATCTATCTGCATGGCTCTCTGGGAGGAAAATCTCGCTCTTTGCAGAACCAAACTTTTTCATTTTCAGATAGTTCTAAATATTTGAACATTCTTGCTGATTCAAGTCAAAATATACCTTATTATAAAATTTGTAATCTCCGGGTTTACATTTTAAATTACATGAGATTAGACCAAATCATTTCTCCACATGATAGACTCCACCAAATTTGATGCGATTTATTTGCCAAAATTATCCTACCAAACCATTTCCCCCTGTTCTTTAGGAAAAAACACCTCCAGCTTTTTTCAGCCACACTTGGAAATATTCTTCTGAACCTCTTTATCAATCTGATATCTTGTATTTGCACACCCTCTAGTTTCTTCCTATTAAAATATGCATGAAAACTATGCTTCTAGTGTGATCTAACTAGAGAAAAGCAGGGCTCTTACTATCTATCCAGACACTAAACTTATAAGAGAAAATCATCATTTTCCTTGTAGCCAAATCGCTCTGCTAACTTGGTTTCAGGCAGGGCTAATAAACATTTACTGTAAAGGGGCAGAGAATAAATATTTTAGATTTTGTGGGCCAGATTGTCTCTTTTGCAACTATTTAACTGTGCTGTTGCAACGAGAAAGCACTTGTAGACAGACCATAAATGAAAGGATATATCCATACATCAATAAAACTTTATTTACAAAGTAAGGCTGTGGGTTGGATTTGCTTTGCAGGCCATAATTTGCTGACACTTGGTTTAAGGCCTAACTAGCTAAGCGCTGCTTGTTATAGTGACACCTGGCCTTTGAAACACATCATTCTCATCCTTGAATTGTACATTATGTGTGAGTATATAATATTTAAGTATCTTCCCTATTCCATTTCATTTATTAAAACCTGATTGTTAATTGTGATTCACTAGCATTTATTTAGGTTTTTGTCTTATTATTTAGCCTATTAACTAGTACTCAAAGTTCTGTGTCATTCCACATATCTGTTTGGCAGATGAACAAATCAAGTCACAGATGAAATATTACCAGAACATGGACAAAAATGAGTTTTTCAGGTTAAAACTTTGTTATTTATTTGTAATTTATGAGTATATCTGCCAATCATATAATAATTTATGAAATTATTCCATGACCTGGTCCATGTTGCTCCTTCTTGTCCAAAAGAATATAATAAGCTACATTGCCAAATAGTAAACTGTGACATTAGTGGGTATTTACTGTATCATTAGAGGATCCTGATATCAGTCTGACTTAAAGAACTTAAACTGCTACCTAGTGATTGTTGTTTCTTCATCTAGCATTGTACTTTGAATAACCCATTCTAGAAAAAAATCATCTCTAGTAATTAATATTAGATTTACTGAGCATTTTTTAAGGACAATTTTCTAGTGGTGTTTTAGTAAATATTCAACAACCGGTTCTCTGAGAAAAAATGACGTATTTTTAGCTTCCTAATTTCTGGGTGTTAAATACTTCCAGCATGTCCAGTTTTAGAACATGACATCATTGAATGCAGATTTGGGAAGAGGTGAGTACTACTTGTTCTTATAAGCAGTTCAAATTGGTTCAAACAGGAACACCACTAATATGGTTTCCTAACCTAACTTGGGTCCCTTCATCTGACTCGAAGCAGTCAATCTACTGACATCTGGCTGCGGTGAAGGGAAGTACAACGTTTACTGCAGGGTGCCAAGCTAGCAGAACAGCAGCCCATGCTCAAAAGATCTGAACTCCCTGATGGCTTTCAGGGAAGGGTTTTTAAAGACAGTGTGAGGGGGGCTTCCCTGGTGGTACAGTGGTTAAGAATCTGCCTGCCAGTGCAGGGGACATGGGTTCGAGCCCTGGTCAGGGAAGATCCCACATGCTGCGGAGCAGCTAAGCCCGTGTGCCACAGCTACTGAGCTTGCGCTCTAGAGCCTGCGAGCCACAACTACTGAAGCCCACATGCCTAGAGCCTGTGCTCCGCAACAAGAGACGCCACCACAATGATAAGCCCACGCACCGAAACGAAGAGTAGCCCCCGCTCACCGCAACTACAGAAAGCCCGCACACAGCAGTGAAGACCCAATGCAGCCAAAAATAAATAAATAAATAAATTTATTAAAAAAAAAAAAAGACAGTGTGAGGGAGAGAGTTGCAAGGGTGTGATCAGCTTGTGCACAATTCTTTGATTGGTTTATGGTGAGGTAACAGGGTGATGTTTCTGGAATCTCAGTTATTAGTTTGCTGGCTCCAACCAGTCTGGGGTCTATGTGCTGGTGGTCAGCATGCAGTTAACTTCTTCTACCTGGTGGGGAATTTACTGTCTGCAAAACAACTCAAGGATATGCCTCAAGATATTATCTATAGACCTTGAAGAGGAACTAAAAGTCCTTGACTTTGTTTTAAGGCTAAACTATTATTAGTTTGCCTTGCTTGACTCTTTTTCTTTGTTTTTGCATTTTCTCACTTCTCTGATTAAATTTGTTACTTGGAACTCAGAAGACCGAAGCTTTTCTACGAACAAGAGAGGGGAGACATGGAGGGGAGTGGAGGGGAGACAGGAAGGCCGTGTAGGGTTCTGCTCAGTTTCAATATCACCCCTTTCTAGCCATGGGACTCTCCTTACTGATGCTTCTTGCATTAACCACAACATAAAAGAAAACTTACAATCCTTATTGTCAAGAAAAACTCAATTCATCTGGACTCTTGATATTATTTTAATGTCTGTGGTGTTACTTTATAATGATTTCTGAAGATATTTTCTCTTGTTTATATATTTTTGTTTTGTTATCCAACTTTATTAGTTTAGCTACACAGTTTTCCCACTGAATGAGAAAATAAACTGACATTGTTAAATGCACACCCAGGGAAATTCTCTATGCTAGATGTTCATATTATATTCTTTTTAATCCTCTAAACAACCCTGTGAGGTCAATATTATTATCTCTGAATTGTATCTCAAGAAACTTATATCTATAGATTAATAAATTACCTAGGTTCACACAGAGGATACATTGTGGCACTGAAATCTTTTTTTTTTTTTACTCTGAGTTAACAGAATCATGTTTTTTTTTTTGTTGTGGAGCACGGGCTCTAGAGCGTGGGCTCAGTAGTTGTGGCGCACGGGCTTAGTTGCTCCGCGGCATGTGGGATCTTCCCAGACCAGGGATCGAACCCATGTCCCCTGCATTGGCAGGCGGATTCTTAACCACTGCGCCACCAGGGAAGTCCCTGGCACTGAAATCTTATACAGACCTATATGACTTCATAGTCTGAAGTGGAAAAGACAAAGAATTCACCTTGGATATCAGGAGAAATGATGGGACAAGGTCAATACTGGATTTTATAGAGGTAAAAGACTTATTTGGGCAGCAAAAATGGAGGCACTCAGGCAAGATATATATTACCAAATATGTAGGAAAAGGTCTGTTATTGGTGGGTCATGGCTATATCACAAAAAAATTTAATTTCACATATACTATTAACACTAGACTACTTATTAAAATAGAAAGTAACTACATAGGGGACAGACAACAAAAGTAATAACACTGTGGCAAATAAAGAAAGTAAGATGTAGCTATCTGTTCCCTTCTGCCCCCCCCCCGCCCCAAGTATCCTACCCCAGAGGCTTAAGTGGACAAAGAGAAGAGGTTGGGGCTATCAAAATTTATAAGTTCAGAGGAATAGGCTTGCTGAACTGGGGCTCACACTCCTGAGTAAAGGATATGTTCCAACTGCTGCTTCTAAATTGGTGCTGTAACGCTGGTTCAGGGGATGCTGAAAAAAACAGTTAAGCTGAAATCAAGTACTGTTCCTAGGGCAAACAACTGCTCCTTGCCTTCCAGTGTTTCTCTAGTACCTCCCAATAGTGGAATCCAATAGGAATGCCATTCAAAGGTGTCTAGAAAATGTAGCTTGTTGATCCCCATCACAGCATCACAATGAATTTGTTGCAGAGAAACATAACTAAATTCCATGATTATTAGTAACTCAATGATCTTACCTAATTCTTTATCTGCATTGATTTCTTATAACACGGATATTTGTGGTTATAGGACACTCAGTGTGTTTTTGTTTTCTTCTGTAGTGGCATTCCAGTTGTCCTTTGGGGATCTACCTATTTCTTCCTCTTCTAGTTGACATGATCTGAGAGGGGTTGACCCAGTCATCACTTGTAGTTGTCAGAATATGTCTCAGGCCTATCCAAAAGAGGACACTACCTCATTAACCATGGTTTATTTTGTAATGTGCTCATGTTCCATGCTAATCTAGTGAGAAACTTAACCAGAAATTTTGTTGAAATTATTGGATGAAACAATTGTTATTTCTTCTGCAGAAGCAGCTATACTACTAGAATGTAAGCTCACTGCTGCTGGTGGCCATCTTGCCTAGGGTACACTTCTTCAAGAAAGCCTGCAAGAAATGTACACAAAATAAAGGAAAGTAGAACAAAATTATAATGAGAAGTTTCTTACAACCTAGAATAACTTGAACCTGAAACTAGCTTTAAATCTAGATTTTTAATAATAATAATAATCTAGATTTTTAATAATAATACTGTTAATAATAAATGACATTCATATGGCAAATACAATGTGCTAGGCACTATTAGATGTGCTTCATAAGACTAATGCATATAATATTCACAAGGACTCTATGAGGAAATTACAATTAATATACAATTTTATATATAAGGAAACGAGGTAAAGAGTAGTTAGGTGACTTACCCAAAGTAACATAGCTAGTAAATAACCTAACTCAAGAATATATGCTCTTATCCACGTCATTATGTAGTCTGATGTGCTTCAGTTATAAGAATCAATGCTTTACATTTTAGCTTATGGCCATTTGAGTTTTTGTTTTGTTTTGTTCTGGCCTGAAACTAAAATGTTCTGACTAATGATATCCCTCAGCAAAAGTAATCTTTCTTTTCTCTGAAATCAACATTTTATATGTATTTACTTATTTTATGGCCCTCCTTTGATTTCTTGAAATTTATTTATATGTGTATAAATATTCTTGCTGCTACTGGAATTTGCAGAAATTTCAGGGTATATTGTAAAACCTGGGTTATGGCCCACATCACATTGTAGCAATCAATGATACATTCAAGATTAAAGTCAAATCTCAGGAAAGCCACATATTTTAAATACTCAATGATGTGAAATTGTATTGATTTGGTCCCAAGAGCTTATTTCTGAAGAAAGTGAATTTATTTTCTTTATGATAGGTTCTAGGAGTATTTGGTAAATCAAAATATTTCATTTCTATCAGTTGAGAAAATGGTTTCTTATATTTTGCTATTCCTAGCACATCATTTGTTTCCTCACACCAAGATAAGAAAGGTTGCAGCATGTGTTTATTTTGTTTTTGAGCATAATGGTTAATGGCTTTTTCTGCTCTCAGAATTTTTTAAGCCATTAATTTTATCTGAGCCCTTTTTGCATTCCATACCTGCCTGCATACTAACTATGTAAATTTCTCTTACAACCACATCTCCTTACTAGCCCAAATCAGTTCATTCCTCCCCTATCACACTTATTCAGGCTCAGTGCCCTCTTCTATTACCTCAGTGACAAGTTGACATAATACAGTGCTTTACTTCTATCATTTATTTCTCATGGTAAAGAAATGACACAGTGGATTTAGATCCTCATTTTAGCCATCAGTTAATCATGGGTATGTAGGCTCTAAAATAGTTCAGAGGTATTTATTGTTCAGCTTCTGTTGCATGCGTGGATTCCATTAACAGAATGAATTCACAAGTATTCAGGTAAGATATATCCGGTACAAACTTAATTCTTTTCTGTTCAATTACATTGTATCTCAACTATAAAAGTTGATTAGGATTAAGTCAATACTTTCATAACAAAACTGCCTCTATAAATAGATGTGATATGATTACTAGGGTTGAAAGTATTATAATAGAAAAGAAGCTATAGCACTCTGCACTGTTCTCAAAAATTTATACATACCAATCCTATATTTCAACATGTAACTCACATATTTTATCTAACCTCTGTTGTCCAGATTTTATAAAGCAGCAACTAGAGACTATCCTTTTCCCAGTTTTTCCCAGGGGATCTTGGGTCCTCATTCAAAAAGTACTTTGACTTTCGTAGTATAGAGTGAAGACTGAATAAATACCTATGCCTCTCTACCAAGATTCCACTAAAATGAGAATAAAGACATAAATATTGTATAAATCTTCAATTAAGAAGAGAACGAATGGAAGCCAAGCATCAATAAGCAAGATTTCAATAAATTTCTCATGGGCAGAAAGAAGAATAATGGTAACCAATACAGTAGATCAGAGAAATGCTTACCCTAGAGTATGTGAAGAATAGGATATAATCAAGAAAGAGCAAGTCACTGTGGCAAAAACTCAGTCTCTTGGTGCTCAGCCAGACACTAAGGAGAGTAAGAATGAAACCTGGGGCTGCAAATATTGGGATTAACTTAATGACCATATATCATAGATCTGAAAGAATGTGTATATATACTTGTCCTCTAGAATTTCTGCATGCCTGGGGTGGGGGCGGGTAAGAAGAACTACAAAGGCTTCTAATTTTGGCATTTGGTATTCCTCATCAGTAGCGAAGCTCACTCAGTGAAAAGCCCCATGCTGAACTCAGAGTTGTCAAACACATTTTTTTGCCTCTTGAAAAGAAGAAAAAAATTGTATCAATAGAACTATATGTTCAGTTGAACTATATGTTCAATCCATAAAGCAAGAATTGGGTATTATGAAAAAAAAAAAAAATGGAAGAAATCCTCCAGAATTAAAAATAAATGGCTGAAAAGATATTTTATTAGATTTTTTGAAAAATAATTTTGACAAACCTTTGAAAATCATGAGAAGGAGAAATATGAGTGAAAGATCAATTCAAATGGTCCAGTGTAATCTTAATAAATGTTTTATTTTAAAAAACAGAGCAAATAGAAGGAAAAATCAAAACAAAAATACATAAGAATTACAAAAACTAAAGTGCATGAGTGTTCAGAATAAACGTGCCCATCAATTTTCCATGACAAAAAAATTCATGAAATTGCAGACTATTAAATATTATAAAAAAGAAGACCCTAAATTCTTCCAAAGAACAAAGCAGGAACCCTTGCCTTGAGTAATGGTTGACTAAACTTATGTGGAGCAAACTTTTTATAAAAATAACCAAAGTAGTCTGAATAAATAAATTAAAATATACATATATTGTAAGACCTAAATGGATAGTAAGGAGTTAGACTGAATTTTAAAATAAATATAACAAAATGGCAGATGACCAACAAAAATAGGTGAAACATGAAGAGACATTTTACAAAAGAAGAACTCCAAATGGCAGTGCACATATGAAAAGTACTTCACTATATAAGTAATCAGGGAATTTAATATTATTATATGTCTGGTGATTTTAAAATATGCCTGCAAATTCTTTTATATTCCTGCCCCTCAGTGGTAGGGATTTATAACTCTACTCTTCAATCTGGCCTGGTTTGTGACTGCTGAAATAGAGTATGGCAAAAGTGATGCTGTGTTTTCCAAGGGTAGATAATAAAATGCCAGGAAGTTTCCACTTTGTTTGCTGGAACACTGGTTCTCAGAGCCTTTAACCTCCATAAAGAAGTTGGACTGCCCTGATACTGCCATGCCGTGTGGAATTCCAAAACACATTCAGGAGAGACTACTTATATAGGTGCTTTGGCCAAGTCCCAACTGAGCCCAACATTTGTGTCATTTCAGCACAGATGCCTTACATGTAAGTGAAGAAGCTAACATATGATCCCAGCCCTAAGCTGGTCAACCTGCTCTGCGCTGGTTGAATCTTTTCAGCTGAGTCTCCAGACATCATGGAGCAGAGACAAGACATCCCCTCTGTGCTCTGTCTAAATTCTTGAGCCACAGAGCCTTGAGCATAATAAAATACTTATTGCCTTATGATGCTAAACTTCGGGGTGATTTGTTTTGCACTAATAAATAGAACAGAATTTGGTGCCGGAAGCAACTTGCTGCCAAAACAAAACTTAAAATATGTAGTGTTGATTGTTGGACCAGGTATTGCTGGAAGCATATTGGACCTTATGGAGGCTATTTGTAAGGGTTTGAGGAAAGTGGGAAATGACTATTGAATTTAGTGGAAAAGGGGACTCATTAAGTAGTGGAGGGCGTTGTCACTTGTGATGTAGAAAGTAAGAAAAGTACCTAATAAATTTGTTCACTGAGCTATTTCTGAGCACAATGTTGATGATGCCATAAGGCTTATTCTGTTTTTCCTATAACAGCATAAAAGAAGAGAGAAATTAACTAATGAACAAAAGTTCATATTTTAAGTAGAATTTAGAGAAAATATATAAAGCACTCAGAATGGTCAGCCATTAAAGAGTTCTCAAAGTAAGAAAGGGCATTAGGATTCTTAATTGGCATTAATGAGAGGATTAAAGACTACATAGAGCTCACCAGTTGATTATAATTAATTTACTGAGTGGTAATCATTAATGTTAATACTCTGTTTCACATGATACTATATCTGGTTTTACCTACTATTTAAAAAAAAAAATTCTTATGTTTCTTTTATACTTAGAAAATTGTTTCCCATGTAGAAAGCTGAAAACTATTATGCTTATTTTCTTTTTGATTTTAAGGTGTTCTAACATTCATTTGTTACTCCATGTAGAATTAATTTTGGATTGAACTCTGATTTGGAATTTATTTTCTTCTAGTCATAATATTTTATTCTCTTGCATCTTTGATTATTGCTCTTGTTCCATTTTCATATATAGAACTTATCTGGAGATGGGGGTCTCTTTTCTATTGTCTATATCCATGATTTTCAGTCTCATTTTTATATCTTTATTACTTCCTGTTAAACATTATAGAGCTTTTTTAGATTATCCTCTATTCTTTTCAATTTATTTTCTGTACTGATCATTATCCCGTTTTCTTCCTAAAGAAATTGCCTGATTTAGTTACGTTAATGGGTTTTATATTACTTTATTTTTTTACTCAGTTCCTTATCATCCCTTCTCTTCAGCCTGTTTTGAAATCACAAATAAGATGCTTTCTAAAATTTACTGTTTCCTATATTTCATTATTTCTAGACTATGAATTCTGTCTTTATTTTGAATGCTACACTAGATAGTTAAATAAACAGAGATTATAACCTAGCTGCCTTAAAAGAACCAGACAAGCAAGGAGTCAGGAGCATCAGTATTAGTAGCTATGGGATTATTTCCAGAAGTCCAGTAATGACGAAAATGGAAAACAATACCTTTTTGTACTTTGATATGTTGAACATAAAGCAAAACAGTGAGGTATGCAAACTTTGGATAATTTTGGTATCAAATGGGAAATTATTTTCTGATTAAAAAAGTTGGTTAGTGGATCAACGTCAATTTGAAAAGAGTAAAATAGGAATAATAAATGATTATGTTGATAGCCTACTTTGTGTGAGCTAGACAAAGGAGATAGAATTGGGAACAAGATGTGTTCTTTGACTTCAAGGTTCATACTCCCTTTTTGGAGAAAATAGTCAATTAAATCAGCAAGTACAATGCAGAATAATAAATAGCACCAAAATGATAATAACAGGATACTTAGGGGCCATATGTGACAGACATTTAGTGCCATTTAAGTAGCATTAGGAAAGATGTGAGCTCTGAGAGATATAGCATTCTGTCAATAGTGATAGAATAGTCAACACCTTTATGACTGACTTTGATGAAAACGCAAAAACATGCCTATCAAATCTATGAGTAACTCAAAATTGAAAAATTCACATTTTGTTAAATATAATTAACACTTCAGTATGACATCACTACTTTAAAATAGATGGTCAAACACAAAATGAATTTGAACAGACAAAAATCAAAGAACTACATTCATATTTAAGAAAACTAAAATAATTTAAAATTGGACAGTGAAAATTTTGTTTAACAAGTAGAAACAGCGGAAGATGACAAAGAAGAAGAAGAGGAAGAGAAAGAGGAGGAGGACATTTGGTGACAAACAGGAACATGCAGATAACTATCATATATTGAATACTCAACCTCAATCAAGGTACTATATTAGGCATTTTTACTCATGCTATCTTTAATCTTCATATTAACACAAATGGTGCATATTCTTAATCAACATTTTATAGAATTAATTTCTGCATGGCCATCGTACTGATGGCGGTGAACCCAGTATTTGAATCCAAAACTAATATTGAGGGTTCTAAATTGGTAGTACTGGTTTAGATGAAATTTATTATAATAAATATTTAATTTATAGTAAATTAAATATTTATTTTATAGTTTGGTTACATTTTAACTGTATAAATTGTATAAGGTGAAAGATATTGTAAGGAAAATGTTTATGTGTATTAATGCAATATGCTTAATTAATTAATATAAAATATTATGACATTCATTAAGTAATATTTATCACAATCCAAATGGTATTGAGAAAAGCTGTCAAAATACAGAGAACAAGGCTGCCTATTACTAACGGATGAGTAAGCCAATGTACTTCAACTCGCAACAACTCAAGGAAAGGGCTAGGAGATGATTAAGAGCCTCTTGTGCACTGGAGAAAGCAAGTGATCAAAAGGGACACTAATGTGTCTATAAAAGGAACTGTGGAGGACTTTCCTGTGGGTAACTTGTTAGGTACACTTCAAGAATGTTTCTCATTTAAGAATAGTGTCAATACGTCAAGTGCTCAATGAGCCCAAATCCTACTGATTGGAATCACTGCATAAAAATATCCTTTGCTGAGAAATAGGGGTGCTCATTCTCATGATGGCTTTTATCAGTTGGCTTTGATGCTACCAATTTCGCAGGCTTTAAGCTTGATTGTTTTTCCTGCCCCTTACTGGGACAAAGTGAGCTGACAGGGAATGAGACAACGGAGTGTTTGAAAGAACCAAAAGGAGTAAACCCTGAGAAAATGAGCCTTGGGAGTGAAAATTGTTTTTGAACATTAGGACTGAGTGTAGCATATGCATTTTTCTTCCTCCAGAAGGTTGAGCCAGATACAATGTGCAAGATTTAAACTAAGATGGGAAATAATTTTTGAATAATTGTAGGAGTTCAGTGATAGAAATGCTGCATTGAGAATTATGTTTTATCCATCACTGATGGAATTAAATTAAATTAAATGGTGCTTGGTCAGGAGTGCTTTGTAGAAAATTTCTCCCTAGAGAAAAGCATATATCAAACGATGTTAAAGTCCCTCTCAGCATTAAACTCTTTGATACTAACCATTATGAAAAAAGCAATAAATGGTTAAACAAATAATAATTAGATATTCAACAATGTGGATAGATAGAAAATTACCATTTAGTTAAATATGCTCTCTAATGAAATCCCTTTTTTTATACAAATATATTGCCAAGGGACCTTGTAACATTATTTGTAACAAAGATACAGATCCTCTTTTAGTTACGATTCAGTAGAGAACTATTAAGTAGAAAGAACTGAAGAGTGTATGTGTCTGTAACTATAGGGATAATTGAGGAAAAGAAAGGATCAATATACAAGATGAATCAAATTACCAATCACCTCAGGAAAATATGCACAGGCAACAAAATTAATGGTTATTTATTAATAATTGCATTAAACAATTATTCTAGAGGTATATTCCAACTTTAGTGTATAAAATTAATTTAATATGGTCCCAACTCCCACTTCACAAAACATCTTTAACTTCTCTATATGAATCATATGGTTTCTATTAAATCTGTGTCTATTGTTGTTTATCATTCCAATAAATTGGGACTTGTGATGGGATTATGAGTAGGTAGGGAATTCAGAATTAACTTGAGGCAAACTTAGTCATGATTATCAATGATGTTAAGTTCAAAAACTGAAATACATGATATGTTCAAAACAAATTCAAATTATAAGCTGTCTCTCTCTGGGAGCGCTGAAACAGTGGTTGAAACTACTATTTCAAATTCACTTAATAAGCAATTTATTTAACACCATTTCTTTAATTTTACTAGGATATACATTCATGTGTAAAAGTATATAGTAAAAAAAATAATCCTTCAGTGTTATTGGATTGTTGTGAAAGATGTCTTAACGTATATACTTAGAAATATAGAAAATAAATTTGAGTTTTTTCAATTAAAATACTTTTGTGATAAGTGGAATTCTAAAATGACTTACAGTGACCTAGTCCCTTATATATTCCCCTCTCCTTGAGGGTGGGCAGAATATGTGAATATGATTGAATATCATTCATATGATCATTTTATATTATAGGGTGATGGTTTGCAGATGTAATTAAGATTCCTGATCAGTTTGACTTTGAGTTAATTAAAAGAGAGAACATCCTGGGTGGGCCCCGCCTAATCAGGTGACACTCCCCTGCTGGCCTGGAAGAAGTGAATTGCCATATTGTGAACTGCCTATGAAAGCCACATGGCAAGGAAATCTGGGTGGCTTCTAGAAATTGAGAGCTGACAACCAGAAAGAGAATAGAACCCTTGGTCATATTCCATAAGGAAATGAAATCTGCCAACACCAGTGAGTTTGAATGAGGACCTTGAGTCTCAGACAAAATTGTAGCCCCAGCCAATACATTGATTTTAGGCTTGTGAGACCCTGAGAATTTCATAACTATAATTTGAATTCTTTATCTTCTTAAAACTCTATTTTTTGGAGAGTAACTCTTTATATTTACTACTCTATTACTTGACTTATCAGTTATGAAGAAATCTTTTGATTCTTAACCATTAAAGATGAGAAAATCAGCCTTGCCACACAATCTTCCAACTTTCCCTTTGGCCTTTCAAAATAGGTGGTCAATGTCTTTTCTATGATAAGAGTTTATTTTTTTTATATAGCTCTCACATTTGTTTTGGTCTTAGTTCTACCATCAAACATATTCATGGCTCACTCCTAATCCTTTAACTGTACATTTTCTAGTCATCTTTCAGTTAGGTGAATCTCTTCCAACAGATTATTTAAGAAGGACATGTGGTAATAATATTCTCAGTGTTATTACACATAGTAAAATATTATTGACTTATTTGAAAAAGAGTTGGGTGTGTATAAACTTGTTGGCCTCAGTTTCTTTCCTTGATGATTTCATAGGTATCATTTTGACTGTTTTCCGGTGTTGAATGTTGCCTTGTATAAATCTGAGACCCCGTGTAAATAACTTGGTGTTTTTACACGTGCAAAAACAATTATTTATCTTTTGAAGTTTAATAACTTTATTGGCTTATGTTCTGTTTTGATAATTCCTGAGGGATATTGTGCTCTTGCAACATGTACATTTAGGTGTTCTTTTAATTCAGAAGCTTATTTCTTGGCTTACATTTTTCTTTTAGTTATTTAAGTTTTCTTTCATATTTTAGTTTTAAAGGACTCTACTATTTATATATTGAATTTTACTTGTCTCATTTATGTCTGTCATTTTCTCTATCACAATTTCAATGTTTGTTAAGTTTGATTTCCTTTTGCTCATTTTTTTACAATTTATATATTCTCCTACGTTCCCTCCCAAACTAGTTGCAGTTTTTCTCTGTGGTCATTCTATATACAGGTGGCTCTCTGTATCTGCAGATTCCACATCCACAGACTCAACAACCACAGATTTAAAATATTTGAAAAAAATTTCTGGAAAGTTCCAAAAAGCATACTTGAATTTGCCACACATTGGCAACGATTTTTATAACATTTACATTGCGTTTACAACTATTTACATTGCATTTACATTGTATTAGGTATTACAGGTAATCTAGAAGTAATTTAAAGTATAAAGGGGGATGTAGGTAGGTTATATGCAAATACTATGCCATTTTATATAAAGGACTTGAGCATCTGAGATTTTGTATCTGAGGTGTTCCTAGAACCAGTCCTCCCCCCCAGTATTTCTTCAATTTCATGATTTTTTTTGTTGTTGTTTCCCTTTTTTTCCTGTCAACTACTATTTTAACTTCTGTTTTCTCCTTGTTTCTTCTTAGAGCTATTAAATGTCGAATTTGCAAATAGAGTGGATTAATATACACTTAAAAGAGTGGAATCTATCACTAAATGCTGTTTTTGTGAACAGGGGAAATTTGAGAAAAATTATTTTTACTGAAACAATATTTTGTCATGTGTTCTTTGTCTTATATTTTTTCCTGATAATCTGTCGTCCTTCTATATTTGTATATAGATCTTCTGCTGATTACTTTAAAAATTTTCAAATTAGAAAGAGTTGACTTTTTTTGTAAACCAGTTATTTTGATTACCTTTTACTATAATATAATTTTAAACTTTTAAAGTGAGTGTCAAAAAGTTTCTGTGCCATTTTCAACAGAGAAAAACATTCTTTTATATTTTATTCTTGGAGTACCCGCTTAGAGATTTTTAAAACATAAAATCAGTGCAAAATTGGTATTATATAATTTCAGCCCTTTGACAGCTAAGAATGCCTTTCATTGATTTCACATGTAATTAGGAAATAAGATGCATATAAAATTCTCAGTTAACTTTCCCCAAATTATAATAGGTTTTTCTCCGCTCTTTCTTGACATTTAATCTGACTATTCATTTTTGTCAGTCTGAGCTTTTGATGTTACTGAGAGTTTTCTTTTTTCTCATTGTCAGTGTTATTTGGTGTGAACTTGTTTTACTTGCATGAGAAGTTGCTAAACAGATGCTATTTAGTTGCCCATCATGATTAATTTATTTAATGCATAAATTTCATTGATTCAACATCTTTAAAGATTTTATTTAATTTTCATTTTTTGTTAAAGAACTGCTTCTTCAAAATACTTGCCACTAAAATAATTTAAGATTTATTATGGCCAATTTCTCCCAAATTGATGGTACTAATTTAAAATAGCCATGAGTAATTAGGGTAGCTGTCCTGTAACACCCGTATCAGCGTTATGTATTATTGGTAGTATTTATTTTAAAGTCTAATAAATTGCATGAATTTGAATTTTTCCAGTTATTAATGAGCCTCTTTTTCTTAGAGTTCGGTGAGTAAAAAGTAGCATAAGCTCTGGAGTCTGACAGAAGTGGGGTTGAATCTTGGCTTGGTCGTATATTAACTCTGTGACCTTGGACATGATCACTCTAGTCTTGAAATTCAGTATTAGATATATGGGAAATATCACATCTATTTCGTAGGGTTGTTAGGATTACATCATAATGCTGGTAAATAATGTGCATAGCAAAGTTTAGTTACATATTTTGATCTCAGAGGATGATTGTTATTTTAGTAATTTTTATTTTTATTTTTATATTATTACAGTTATTACTATTATTATTCATGCCATCCCTTATTTGTCTTCTTTCTCTTGGGAAATAGTATGTTCCTTACTCTATGTATCTACTGGGCTCTCATGTTGGGTTTCTTTTTACTGATTTCTACAATTATTATCAGAATGTTAACATTTTCATATTTGCAACATATGTTTGTTCTAATTGTTTTCCTTTTGGCTAAGTTCTCTGTACCACATTTTAACTTTGTATGTAAGCTATTGGGCTGATGTTTACCTTTTTCTCTTTTTTTATTACTTCAGGATCATATGCAAATTGACAAAAATCTCACCACCCAAATCTCCTGTAAAAACCTCAAATCAGTACATACATGGCAGGTCTTATAGTTTATCCCAAGTTCCTCACATTCTGTATTAACATTTCAACCCCTAAATATGTATGTATATACATATATATTTTTTCCCTATATTAAACTTTTGCTTTAGCTTCTGTATTAAAGAGTACCCAAACAAAAGTAGTTTCAACAAGATAGATATTTATTTTTTCATATGTAAAATTTAGGGGAAGGCAGCTCCGTTATCATCAAAAACTTGGACTCCTATCTACTTGCTCTCACATTCTCAATATGCTACTTTTATTTTGTGTTCCAATAAGACTGTTTCAACTTCTACCTTCAAATCGGCCTTCCAGTCAGAAGGGGGGGATAAATGGAAAGAAGAACATGGTTCTTTTCTTTAGAGGACATAATCTGGATATTGCACACATAACTTCTGAACATATTCCATTGGATACAGCTAGGTCACAGAGTCACCTATCTGTAAAGGAGGCTGAGAAAGTCTTTATGTAAGAGCCCATGTGCCCATTAAGAAGTATTTTTTTTTAAGTAAATATATGTAAAATGGAGACTCCTCATTGATCATCAACTGCACACAAGCATTTTCTCTCACTACAGACCACTCATACCATATCCCTAATGGAGACAACCATAAATTCCATCAGTTATTATATATCACTCAAAGCCTAGGATTTGGGGAGAATGTGTCATTTGCTTCATTAGGTCAGGATATGGCCCTTCATGAATTGACCATCTAGAAATAAAAAGACAAGTTGCATCCTTTATGCTCATACATAGTAAATAATGATTGAGTCAGAACATGAAAACTGAGAAAAACTCATAATCCTAAAAGGAAGGAAGGCAAATATACAGGAGTCTTTGTGTATAGCAGTTATTAAATATTCTTGGGTAGGAACTGAGTATATTTTATGCTCTGACCATAGACCTTGATTTATACATGTGGCAGCTGCTGGCTTTCTCTCTGGGATAAACTCCCTTTCCCCACTGACCTGTGTGGTTGAGTTGCCAGATAAAAGACAGGGTGCTCAGTTGAATTTGAATTTCTGATTAAATTGGGAGATCTGCATTTTTAAATCAGGCAATACTGCTCTGTGGACCTGGCTTTAGCTTTTGGGCAGGCAATTATTATTATTTTTCTATTTCTCATAGTCACATGTAATATCATTTGAGAACAGGCCTTTATTGTAGACTGCAAACTTCTGTATATGGTTTTTCTGCTAGCATAAGTTTGGCGGCCTGTGAATTGATTTAGGAACTAAGTAATCACATAATTGGCAGGGGGTGGGGGCAATTGTTTTATTTGTAAAGACAAGCTCCTCAAATCTAAGTTGACTTCATGGTCAGTTTGCTTTAATCATTTCCATGTTCAAAGACTCAAGTCAAAGATCTCATTTAGACATAGTTTAGCCACTGGAAGGTCATTTTCTTTTATTTGTTGCCTATTCTTTTTCTCTCACTTTAATGTAGGTTAGCTTGAGGCCATCTGGAAAAAACAGGTTGATATGGGAAGGCAAAATGTTTTTTGTATAATTAGACAGTCTCCTGACTACCACTGAAGCTATGCTTCCTGTAAGCCCTCTCTCTAATTCTACATTACTGCTCTCTAAGCATTTATAAATTATGATACACACACTGAAATTTTGAATGTTGCATCTTTGCAACTCACCTTCTCTTTACCTAGAAGTCCTTCTGTAATCCTCCAGATTGTCACTTCATAATTAGCTAAAATGTCCCCTCTTCTGTAAAGCCCGATCTGAGTCCTCCAGAAAACATTAGGAAATATAAATATAGCATGTTAAAGTGTCGACTGTAGGCTGTGCAGCCTGGACTTTAATCCCATCTCTAACTCTTATGTAACCAATTTATAATCTCTATATCTCACTTTCCTTATCTATACAATGTGGTTAATACAGTAATACCTACTTCAGAGGGCTGAATTAGATGATCCAGGTAAGTTGCTTAACACAATGTACTGTGCAAATGTGTTGAATATTTTCAAGTATACATATGGTATTGTGGGCTATAGTCATCATGTTGCACATTAGATCCCCAGAATTTATTCATCTTATAACTGGAAGTCTGTATCCTTTCACCACCTTCACCCATTTTTTCAACCCCTGCCCCTGGCAACCTCCATTCTATACTCTAAGAGTTTGGGATTTTTAGATTCCACACATAAGTGAGATTATACAGTATTTGTCTTCCTCTGTTTTTCTTATTTCACTTAGCATAATGCCCTCAAGTTTCCATGTTACCACAAATGGCAGTATCTTCATCCTTTTTTTATCACTGAATAATATTCCATTTTATATATATATATATATTCTCTATCCATTCGTCCATTGACAGACACTTAGGTTGTTTCCATGTCTATACAAATGGCCAACAGGTACATGAAAAGGAGCTCAGCATCACTAATTATCTGGGAAATGTAAATCAAAACCACAGTGAAATATCATCTCATGCCTGTTAGAATGGCTATTGGCAAATTGTCAAAAAGACAGACAGTAACAAGTACTGGAGAGGTTGTGGAGAAAGGGAACCCTCCTACACTGTTTGTGGGAATGTAAATTGATACAGCCACTATGGAGAACAGTGTGGGTTTTCCATAGTGGCTGTACCAATTAAAAATATTTTATATTTAATTAAAAATATTTTTAATTAAAAATATTTTATATTTTTAGTATTCATCATAACATATACTTTTTATACTCACCTTATTGTCTGTCTCCTTTACTAGATGGAAAGAAAGGGAAGGTTTTTTGTATTTTGTTCACTCTTTTATCTCAGGAGCCTAGAATTGTGCCTGGTGCTTAGTAGATGTTTAATAAGTATTTTCTGAATTAATGCATTTTTCCCATAGTAGTTGTATATACATACAGAATAATGTAAATGTTGTAAAGTGAAAAAAAAAAGGAAAACAGAGAAAAAGGCCTAACATACTACATATTTGTTCTTTATTTAAGCTGATGAAAATATTACCAGATCCCTTGGGCTTTATCCAGGATTGCCATGTGAACAATTTGAAAGTTTTAATTCTCCATTTCACACCACTGCATACACAACATAAAACCGTCCAAATTAATATTTGCTGGGACTTGTACTTGAGGATAGCTGAGCATAGGTTTTCACTGTTCTTCCCTCCTGAGAAACAATTAACAGTGAGAGTTAAGTTTTACAAAGAAGGCTAAATAAAAAAAATTGTGTAGAGAAAAAGGAAAAATTTATTAGTATGTGAAAGCTTTTAGCCTTTTGGAAGACAGACAGTACATGGAAGCATGTTAAGCATGTTGATGAATCAGAGAAAGGAAGCCCCAGTGAAGGATCTCTGTGGAGTTGGACATGAGAGGAGAGGCTCATTCTTCTAGCAGACTCCTGGAGAGGCAAATGTAAGATTATGCATGGAAGGGAGGCCAAGAGTATAAGGATTGCTTAAAATATGTGTGGAACACCTATACCAATACACATCCTTCCACCACCAGATAAGGAGACTGACCAGTTGACCAGACACTTTGTTTTGCACCCAGACAAAAACAAAACAAAAACAAAAGCAAACTGTGGTTGTTTCTCTATAGAAATTAAACAAATTGAGAGGAATTAAGATTTCTTGGGCTTCCCTGGTGGCGCAGTGGTTGAGAGTCTGCCTGCCAATGCAGGGGACACGGGTTCGAGCCCTGGTCTGGGAGTATCCCGCGTGCCGCGGAGCAGCTGGGCTCGTGGGCCACAATTGCTGAGCCTGCGCGTCTGGAGCCTGTGCTCCGCAACAAGAGAGGCCGCGATGGTGAGAGGCCCGCGCACTGCGATGAAGGGTGGTCCCCACTTGCCACAACTAGAGAAAGCCCTCGCACAGAAACGAAGACCCAACACAGCCATAAATAAATAAATAAATATTAAAAAAAAAAAAAAAAAGATTTCTTAAGGCCTGTATCAATGTGTTCTCTTGGAGGCTGCCCATCCTAATAGGCTTCTCTCTATACTCTTTCCCTAAAGAAGACAAGTTCCACTGACCAGTCAACTTGACAGGTGGACAGTACCTGTCTCATAACCAGAACTCTTTGTATTTCTACCTAGAGGGGAGATCTGTCAAGAGAACATAGCTACATCATGATTGCACAATATTTTTATTCTTCTTGCCAGCAAACTTTTATCACAATATTATTACATTGTCAGAATTAATGGTTTTCAATTTCTGTTGTTAATCAAAATTCACGTGGATATTTTGTCTATATATAACTTAAAACAGTGCTGACTCTGGTCCTTGTTATGGTAGCTACTCTATTCCTAATCAGTCTATTGACGCATCTCTTGATCATTTGAATTTCATTCTTAAGTAATTTCCCACTTCCTTATCACCCAGGAGTGTTCACTGGTATTAATATTCTTTAGATTCTTCCATTAAATATGAGTGTGTCATTATTCCTTGAACTGTAGTGCCGATTCCATATTCTCAATAAGACTGTCGAAACATTTAGATTTCTTTTCCCTCATTTTTCTCCCCTGTTGGAGCCCTCTGTCCTCTAGATCCAATCTGGATCAATTACTCATTATTTGGATTAACGGATTCTTTGATTCTAAAATGTAATCAAGGAAAAGTTTAATCCAAATGCTGAGAGTAATGAAGGAAATTCACAGAATGATAAATGTTTAGGTTCTCTGGGAATTGATTGTTCAACTTAGTTTATTCACTTTGTTCTCTATTTACTAGTTTAATTCCCTTGTTTTTGGAGCATATCCTTAAATAACTGTATAAGAATAGATGCATAGTAAGTAAAAATTTCTGAGTACTTCCATGGCTGAAAACAACTATATTTGACCCTAACATTAATTGGAAATGCATTTCTATGTTGAAAATCACCTTTTTTCTTTTTCTTTTTCCTACAGGAAATCAGACAGGTCATTCCATTGTCTTTAAGCATCTTGTTTTGTTTACAAGAAATTTGGTATTGGTCTGATTTTCATCCCTTTATAGGTTACTTTTCCCTCTTATTTTGAAATTCTTTGATTCAGTCTTCTTTATTGTATATTTTGCCGGACATTGAGTGACCCAGCCAATCTCTCCATCTCTCATCCCTATCTGGAACATCTATGTGTCAGACATTAGGCAACCTTTTATATGTTTGTTACACTTTTTTCCTCATGTATCCATCTCTTTATCTACTCACAATAGTATAAATGTTATTAATTCAATTTTCAATTTTTAGCAACAATCTAGAGAAAGCACAGAGAAAGTGTGAATTAAAAGTACAAATGTACAATTAAAAGTACAAGTGACTAAAGATAAAATTGTGGAAGGCAATTTAAGAGGCATGTCTCTTCATCTTGTATAAAGAGATGTCAAGGCACCAGGTAAAATGGATGGAACAAGAAATAGAGACTTAAATGCATTATTTATCTCCATAATTGTTCAAAGAAGAAAAAATAACAATGAACTACCAAAAGCAGGGTAAGCATGTGAAAGGGAGACCAGGAGAATATAAGCAAACTGAATCATCATCTCATAACAAATTACAAAATCTGATGCCTGACTTTCATAGATTTAAAAAAATTAATTGAATAAGTATATTATTTTAGTATGTTAGATGCAACCATTATATTTCTCTAATGCTTAAAGTAATTAAAACCAGAAGTGATTAAAATTATTAAACTTGGGGTGGAAAGGGGGTTGGCTATTATTATAGGTAATATTGGTTTTCATCATAAACACTCCCTACCTCAACATTTTTATAATGTGAAATATAATTTTTTAAATTTAATTGGAAAAGTGTATATCCATTTTGAGTTGAATCAAAGTATTAAATTTCCTTTAAATATCAATAAAATAATTTTTATTAAAAAATAAATAATATTAAATGTTCTTATAGGTGAAACATATAATTAAAAATGCAAGACTATTCTAACAGTATATCTTAAAAAATAATCAGAATTTCACACAAATATGTACATACATGATTATTTGTTACAGCAGTACTTATAGTAAGATTCTTGGATACAAAAAATATCCAAGAGGGAGGGGATATGGGGATATGTGTATATGTATGGCTGATTCACTTTGTTATACAGCAGAAGCTAACACACCATTGTAGAGCAACTATGCTCCAATAAAAATGTTGAAAAAAAAATCTAACAATAAAGAAATGATGAAATATCTTCTAGAATATTATGATGGCGTTAAATATCATGCTTTTTAAGAGTACTTAAACACATGAAAAAATTAGCATTACTAACAAGTATTTTAAAAGCTTAATATAAATTTATGTGTGCATTTAAAACTAACTGATAATTAAGAAAAGTTTATTCATATACAAAACTAAAAAGAATAATGCCAGGAGGTGGTGGGAATACGGTAATTTTCATTTTTATCTTTAGAGTTATATAAAACCATATATGTAATTATATATTTTATATAATAGAATATATTACATGTTATAAGTAATTATAATTTTATGTAATATACTTACATATATTAAAGATAATTATCATCTAGTCTTCATAATGAAAAAGTAATAAATGTTATAAACATACAGCACACAGTACATGGTGCCCAGGGCTCAGAATGGTATACCAAATTAGTCAGCTTTTCTCATCATCACACCAAGATGCCATTTTTTGCCAAATGCCTACCTCAATTTGATATGACTGAGTGGTTTATGAGCTCACTCTTTTCCAAGTAACTGATTAGTTTTCTTAGAAAACTCTCTGACTTTGTTAAATTTGAGGGTTTAAGTTGCAAAAGAGTTTGTGGCTTAGGCAAAGACTGTTCTCTAATCCTCCCCTACCAAGAGACAGTATTTGAATTAGATTCAGAGAAAGTTCTGAGGCATGTATAAAAATGAGCTCTTATTGAATTTGAAATATGAAAATAGATTTTCCCCACACATTTGTGTTGAGAAAAGGCTAAGATGAAATGGAGGGCTGCATTTAAGTACTGAATTGTTTACATATATATATATGAGGCTCTATCTAAGAAGAGCAAAACGTGTAAATGATATATATGTATAGAAACTTGAAAACAAACAATTTGTAAACTTGTTATTCTCCATTTTCTAGATTATTCTATAATTTCTATCTTTGATAGCCTAATATCAATCCCTGTACTTTTTTTAGTTTTTATTTTTATTTATGACTGTGTTGGTTCTTCGTTTCTGTGCGAGGGCTTTCTCTAGTTGTGGCGAGCGAGGGCCACTCTTCATCGCGGTGCGCGGGCCTCTCACTATCGCGGCCTCTCTTGCTGTGGAGCCCAGGCTCCAGACGCGCAGGCTCAGTAATTGTGGCTCACGGGCCCAGTTGCTCCGTGGCATGTGGGATCTTCCCAGACCAGGGCTCGAATCTGCATTGGCAGGCAGATTCTCAACCACTGCGCCACCAGGGAAGCCCCAATCCCTGTACTTTTTTAAGTAAAGCATCATTAGCTATTTTTATACATTCTGAAAACAAATTCTCCAAATTTTTTCACTTCAATAACATTAAGTGAAAACATACATTAAAATAAGCTCCATATATTTCTAAGAAAACCCTTGATTTGACAAAGACCTTAATAATTACTGAGTCTACAATGTGCTATCTAATAATTTAAAAGGATAATATAATTGTTAACAGTTAACACATAACATTTTACTTAACATCTGAGTATTATCTTCTGTACTGTTCAGTGCTAGGTTAACACAAGCAAAATCGTTTTTTATTTGAAATAACAAGGCAAGGTTTGATACAATTTACTAAGATGAAACACATGTTCACCTTCTTACACTTATTTATATTCTTTGAGCGTATTAAAATGTATATGTTTCCTACATCACCATTTATTAATAATATTCTCCTAGAATGGGTTAAGAGGAGTGACATAATATGCAGTAGTAGAGAACATGATCTTTGGAAGCAGGCTGACAGGTTCGGTCATTAATCAGTGGTGTGACCTTGAGTAAGTAACTTGATCTTGATCTCTCTGAGCCTCAAATTTGGAAAATAATTTCAGTTCTCAGAATGAGGGTCTGATGAAGTAGATGAAGTATGTAAGTGTTCAAATATGATGTCAAATTTCTTTCCAGGTATAACTAAATGACAACAGCCACACCAGCGGCTATCAGTTCTCACTTATAAAATTAGCATCTCTTTATTTATGTATTCCTTTGGGACTTGTTAAAAAAATATATTTTTGGATGATTTAAATCATTTTTTATTGTTAGATTCGAACACTTGAATGCATTCCCAAGATGAACCACTGAGAAGCCCTTATCCCAAATTTTTGAATTTTCAATAAATTATGATGACAGTAGTTAAGTGTTATACCGTCTGGATTCTGATCCTACCACAAATACTTACTAGCTGTGAGACTTCAGTCACGTTTCTTAACTCTAATAAGTGCCTCAGACCTTTTATAAATGAGGATAATTAATGATTGCACCTACCTTGTAGAGTTGTTATTGACTAAATGAATTAAGCACGTTAAAATGTTCAGTCTTGTATCTTGCATCTTGTTAGAAACCCAAACCTGTTATTTTTATTTATTAGTGATTTCTAAGTCTAGGATCTTTCTACCAGCTCAGTTCCCTATAGCCTGATGGATCTTTTGAGAAGATGCAACTTCTATTTTTACTTTTATTTCTAATTTTAATCCATGCTTACTTACTAGAAATGGTACCTAGCAGATCAAATTAATTTCTGCATAATGACACCCTTTGTGATCATATCTAGCTCGTTAGATTGCCATCAACATTTTCTTCTCTTCATTCTTTTAGCCTTAAAATGTAATGTTAGGCTACACTTAAGTTATGCACAGGTTGATTCTATCTCCCTTTGTACAGTGGGAAAACCCCACTATGTGGAAATAAGCATCATATTTACAAGTGTGACTATGAGTTAAAAGCCATGATCTTCAAACTGGTCATCAGCAGCAAAAAGCAGTCTAATATGGCTGAGGTAAGATTCAATTCTACGGCCAAAGTCAAATTTCTCGGTACAAGTATAATCTTAAATCCTATTTGCCTCCTTCAAAGCTTTCTAGAGCATTTTTTTCATATTTTACCACTGACCCTAATATTTCCATATGAATCCATGCCTCACTTTCTAGCACATTAGGTTTTAAGGTTAACTCACTCTTAATCAGTACTTCTGTTTCTGATTTTATTATTTTACTTTCTATTACTATTTTATTGCCTTTTCCCTTCTGATTTTGTGAGAATTCACTGTTCTCCAGCAGCCCGTCTTTGCAAGCTGCTGATTAGATGATTATTTAGAAGGATGAATTCTAAATCTTCCCTTTGGCAATTTATGTAGCTAAACAGAAATGCAATAAATATATACATGCATACATATATAATAAGGACAGCAAATCTTTAAAAGATTTTACCAAACAAAGGACTAGATGTGTTCTTTCCTTCATAGAATGGGGAGGAAAATAACTATTTGTACATATTTTCTCAAATAACTCAAATGTACTTTAGTATTTGGGTGATTTGGAGAGATAGTATCTGACTAAGATCTTTGGAAAGGAATCAGCTTTCATAGTTTTTAGTGTCATTATTGGGTTTCAAGTTCCTCCCACACTTCACTTTAATGCAAACTCTTTCAAGGCTAATATTCTTAACACACAGTTTCAGTAGTATAATTCCCCAAGCCAAAATAGACAGTGGTTCCACATTCAAGAACTTAAATAGTATGATCTCAACCTATCTGTTGTGTCTACAACTACTTTCCTGCAGTTCTCTATACCCTGGACAAGCCTGTCTCACCTACTTCCTTGCCTTCATCCATCCTTGCACTCTCCCTGCAGTACTCTTTCCCCATCTCATATTTATCTGTGCAATACTGCCTGCCTTTGTGAGCTCAGTGCCCTTATTCTCTAAGAGGCCTCTCCTAATCCTAACAATTAGAAGCAAACATATCTATATATCTAAGTTTATAAGTGTGATGTGGGCACATATTTACTGCTGTTACCACTTTATTAGTTTATTTTCTAATTTTGATATCAAGCCCAAGTGTAAGCACTTCAAAATTAAGTCAGTATGCTTGAAAAGGCTTTGAGAGGTGAGTAGAAGGTGAATGGCTTCACAGACCTCGTCCATTTTGTTAAGTACACAATATCCTATTTCTCTGTGTACAACCATGCTTCCTATTCCTATCAAAAGGAAATAAAAATTGCTAGATTATGAACATGATAGCTGCAGGGAACTCTTCAGTATCTGTTACCAATTTGCTCTGTGTCTTAGTCAAAAAGTGTTTTTAAAAAAGCAAAGCAACCATGGTTAACAGTATATGTAAGATATCTATCAGTGTTTTTGTAGCTTTAAAAAAAATCAGATAGAGAGATACTACCTAATCTCCAAAAATATTAGTGACATCTGTTGAAATGTAAATGTATTTTAGTCTGGTGAAAAATTTTGGTCAAGTATGGTGTCCTGACTTGCAAAGAAAAATTGTCTCTGCGTTATGTCAACAACAATAAAGCAATAAAGCACCAGCTATAGCATGAAAAAATAAGCTAATCCAGGTATTTTATATATAGCTTGCATGCTAACATCTTTGGCTAGGTCTGATGGGTAAATTCTCTGAAGAATTTCCCCTTCCCATTACATTTATTTGCATTTTAATTTGTGGCCATTTATATCTCCGTACCATTGCAGATCTTTTCAGGGAACTACTTTAAATGTTTCATGTACTAAATGGGTATGAGCAAAATACCTCAGTTTTACTAATATCATAACTACATAGGCAGCCACAAAAATAATACTTGAGCTGTAGTTATTCTGATGTCAACTTCTAAGATGAAAATTTTACACTCACTCAAAAATGAAAATACATATACGTAAAACATTTTATGTATGATTTCAGGTGATTCATATGCTTCAAGAAACCCATGGGGTTCCCAACTATGACAGTTTTTAAATATATGGTCACAAGTTTCTTGATATCCTCCCTTTCAGAGATGGGGTCAATGTCCCTTTTCCTTGATTCTAAGTGGGCTGTGATTCGCTTGCAACCAATAGAATATGGCAAGTGTGGCAGTGCATGGCTAGGTTATAAAAGTTGATCTATTTTTCACCTTGTTTGCTAGAACACCGGTGATTGAGGCCCTGAGCTGCCATGTAAGACTTCTGTCTAACCCAAGGTGATTATATTGTGAGAAAGCTGATCCACATGGAGAGGTCAGGTATAGTAGCTTCTGTGGTTGGCAGTCCTAGTCTTTGAGTCCTCATAGTTGTGATGCCAGATATATAAAGTAAATAAGAAAGTAAATAAAATAAAAATAAATTAAAAAGTAAATAGAAAAGTCTTTACATGACTTCAGCCTCAAGGTATTGAGTCACCTCCAGCTTTGAGCCTTCTCAGAAGAGGAATCTTGGGGTAGAAAAAAGGTGCTTCCTCTTTGCCCTTTCTAAATTCCTAACCAACAGAAGCCAAGAACAAATGCATTTTTTTTTCTTTTACACAGTGAAGCTTGGGATGATTTATTATACAGAAATGTTATTCAAAACAACAACATATATTAAAAAGCTTAAGTCTGTAGAGAACAGAAATCCAGAAGCACTGGGCTTCACTGAACTCAGCTAGTCACATAAGGGCTTAAGAACAGGAAAATTTTTGATATTCTGTCTCTTCCTGGAAATGCAGATTCATGAAAATGGACTAAAATTAGCAAATGCAATCCACCAAGTTAACATGTGCTAAGTGACAGCCCTCAACTGTGATCTTTATAAAGATAGATAAGTTTTCAAAAGAAAAAGATATAATTAAAAACAACCAAGTTAGTTAAGTCTTGAGAGGGCACATCCCCCAAATTTGGCATATTGCCAAAGTATTTCTTCTCTATTGGTCAGGATACATTAGGCTCATGTATGAAAATAAATTAACCATCTTTTTTGTGGCTTCACATAAAGCGGTTTATGTATTGTTCATAACATATTTAGTTCATGGCTGCTAGTTCTGGGAGGGGGTGGGAAATTTCTCCATATAGTTACTCATAACTAACATTTCACCTTATAGTAGCTCTGTCATTAAGGACACATATCTCTAAATTTTGGTGAGAAATGTAAAGAAAGAACTTAAGAATCATGAGGGATGTTTGAAAGGCCAAGTTTGAAAGAAGATAGGTGATTTTTGTCCATATCTTTTTGGAAAACCCAGATAAAATCTTAGATTTAACTACAAAAGAAACATAGCCTCTCTGTGTTCTCAGAAAAAGAAAAATGTAATGGAGTTGGATGAACATCTAACAATGTATTGTCAAACCCTGCTGAAAGCTAGATTTTAATCATTCTATTTATTTTATTAATTTTTTGTGCCACATATATTCCTTTCAGTGTCTGATATTTCTGATGCTAACCAAAATACTTATTTTTAGACCTTTCATGGTATGAATGGCCTGCTATACTGAGGATTAGGTGGCAACTAAGTGAAGAGAAAAATAGAATTTATTGAAAATTATAGAAAATAAGTTGAAAAATACTAAAATAACATACTTTGGTTCAAAGTAAAAAAATATCACCCCATTTTGTATTTGTTTGATCAAAGAAGGACATAAAGGAAATAAGTGAATAATTTATTGTATTAAAAATGTGATAGATTTTGGCAAACACAAAGTGAAACAATGAGCACAAAAGCAGTTTATTGTCACCTATAATATATAAACTCTGTGCTCTAAGACAGTGTGACTCATAATGTTTTAAAGTCGTCTTATTTTTAGTATGGGAAGTGGTAATACAAACTCCTCTTCTGGTTCCAAATGCATTTAATTATTTCTAGTAGTAATTTCCCCAGTGAATCAAAATATTTATTGATTGGTCTGTTTGAAATGACTTAGCAAGCAAACACTCTGGATGAACCTACGTGTCATCCTCTTTATCAAAATCATTAACATCTTCTTTTACTATAGAAATATTCTTGGCAAAGTCAGGATATTGTTTATTCTACAGAACTATTCTCTTAACAAATGTGTAATGTCACCTGGTATTTAAATGACTTCAAAACACATGATTAGAAACAGAGAAATAAGTCACTCAATCACCAAAAAAACCTCCTGGCTTTTCTTGAGTCGCCCCTATTGAAATAGTCATCACTCAGATAACAATGTAATCTAGGAAAAATGTTAAGGAAGCAACAATTTGAAGGTACTGGAGGGAAACTTAAAGTAGACAGAAAGTGGAGGGAACTTGAGTCTGAAGGAGGGAAATTACACCAGTTTATACTTGTGGTTTAACTTTTGGCCTGAAGACACTTGGCAGTCTAGGATGGAAGGGGTGGGTGGAGTGAGATGAGGTGGTGGCAGCTGTACTCAAAACGAAAAGCTGCAGTCATTTTAGCTTCAGGTATCAGAGGATGGAATTTGCAGCTTCTTGGGTGGCTGGAAACTAATGAAGGGAATAAGATTTGTGGTTATAAGACTTCTCCTCTGAAGGAATGCCCCAGGTTTGGTGATAGGGGTGTTGGGGGTTCGGGGAACAGCTATACCAAGTATATAGAATAACCAATAAATGGTAGTGATTACTGTTATTATTAATATTATGTTATGAGTTCTGTTTATCTCTTAGAAAATGTCAACCAGGCAGCTGTAAACATTGAAGAGAGAAAAAGTATGTATATAAATATTTATAATGCCTTAGGACAGAATGTAATTTTCATTTTTATTTAAAAAAAATTTATTGTAACTCAAAGCAGAGATACAGAAAATCACACAAAAAGTAAATGTATAGCTTAATGAGTATTGAAATGTGTGAACACTCTTGTTACCACCACCCTATAAAGGCTGAACTTCACCAGGCACCACAGAAGCCCTATCAAGTAGATGCATCCCAGTCCTTCCCTCCTCCAGTAAGTAATCATTACCTGACTTTTAAAATCACCACTACCCTGTGTTTTTTTCATAGTTTATTATTATATATTTTAAGTCTCTTTTAATTTACACAGTCCACGTTCAACCAATTTTCCCCTTAAATTTTATCTGTTGAAGAATCCAGAGCATTTGACCTATGGAATTTTATGGAGAAAGTGCCTCTGTTTTCTACAAATTGGAAGCTGGACCCATAAATTTGACCAGGCTCACATTTGATTCCTTTTGGTACATTATTGTGTTCTTTTATTAGGAGGCATCTAATGTCTGGTTGTCCCTTTTTTAACATTAGCTGCTATTGAAATGCAATGCCTAGATCCATTCTTTTATTTGAGGTTGCTAAATAGTGGTATTCTAACTCTTTCTCACTTATTAGGAAATGTAAAGAGAAAATTCTAATCTACTATTTGATTACCCAGTGGTATTGAATTCATGTAGGAAAGGGAAAATAAATGCTTGACTCTGTCATTTATTTACCAGTTTTCAAGATAAATAATTGGGTCTTAATAATCTTTAAAATTAGTTTTAAAAATATCATTATGGGGGCGGGGCTTCCCTGGTGGCGCAGTGGTTGAGAGTCTGCCTGCTAATGCAGGGGACACGGGTTCGAGCCCTGGTCTGGGAAGATCCCACATGCCGCGGAGCGGTTGGGCCCTTAAGCCACGGCTGCTGAGCCTGCGCGTCTGCAGCCTGTGCTCCGCAACGGGAGGGGCCGCGATAGTGAGAGGCCCGCGCACCGCGATGAAGGGTGGCCCCCGCTTGCCGTAGCTAGAGAAGGCCCTCGCACAGAAACGAAGACCCAACACAGCGAAAAATAAATAAATAAATAAATAAAGTAGCTATTAAAAAAAAAAAATCATTATGAACTCATGCATTTAATGCTATTTGGTGGGTTTCAATACATTTTAATCATCATCCTTTTTAAAGATTAAATTGTTCCAATTTTACTAGTAGTTTCTTCCTTAAGTTATAAATTCTTTATTGAAAATTGATGCATGGATAATACACAGAAGGAGTAAAATTGGCATTTGGAGTTTTTTGAAGGACCAAGTTATTCTGTGCCCAAATAGCAGTTCCATTTTAGCATTAAAATACCCCGTTCACTGTTTTTAGTGTGATGTATGTATATGTGTGTATGTGCATGTGTTTGTGTGTGTCCCTTTCTGCACATACATATGTGTGCCTGTGTTTGTGTAACAGAGAAACTCTGTGACTTCTCTTTACAAAATTTTTTATTACTTAACCTTAGAGGGGCTTTATTACATTTCCTTCTCTTGAACGTTTTAAATATTCACTTGATTGTCATCTGACCTACACCATTGCTTCTAAAAAAGACTAATCATAATTTAATTTTTCCTTATAAATAACTAGCTCTTTCAGATAGTGAGCTAAAAAATTTTATTTTACATTCCAATAGTTTGAATTATAGTTAGTATTGATTTTCTATGCTACTGTTGTCAAGTACATGATGTGATCATTCTATATATAGAATTTTTTAAAGAAAACCTTTAAAAATTTTTAGCTTAGTTCTAGTTTGTTTTGTTTTATGGAGTTGTTTTTCTTCTTCAGGAACTCCTGTTATCCATATGTTGGATGTCTTTTTCTATCTTTAATTCTTATCAATTTCTCTCAAACCTTTTAAAAAAAATCTTGTCTTGATTTCATTTTAATTTTGGTTCACCTCGTCACCTATTTTTCTGAAGTTATTATGTGATATGCTCATGTTTTTATTATTTTTAATATGTCTGTGATTTGTTTTGAAATATAATTGTAATTTTGATGTATACTCTGGGTATGTCTTTCTAGCATGCTGTTATTTTCTGTATTCTTTTTAACTTTTATTTATTTTCTAAAATTTCTTTTCTGCCCCACCCCCCTTCCCTCTGGAAATCACCTGTTTGTTCTCTGTATCTGTAACTCAGTTTCTGCTTTGTTATGTTTGCTCATTTGCCTTGTTTTTTAGGTTCCACATATAAGTGAAATCATACAGTATTTGTCCCTTCTCTGTATGACTTATTTCACTTAGCATAATACACTCTGGGTCCATTAATGCTGTTGCAAATGGCAAGATTTCATTCTTTTTCATAGCTGAGTATTATTCCTCTGTGTGTGTGTGTATATACACCACATCTTCTTTTTTTTTTTTTTTTTTTTTTTGGGAAACCCGGCTAAACTCTTCTTATTGAGATATTACTAACATAAAATATAACAAAAAGGTAGAAAATAAACAGGTATATTGATATCAAAGTAGAATTTATAAGCAAAAGCAATAATAGGAATAAAAAAGGATCTGAAGTTAAATAGGAAAACCATTTAAGATTTAATAACTTTGGAATATATAAAGCAAAAACCGAGAATTACAAGCAAAAATGTAAAACTCCAAAACCATAGTGAAAGGATTTTAATCTATTTCTAGCAGAAACTTGGCTCAAACCGACAACAATAAGGATAGAGAACGATTGTGTCTAATAGAAATGTAATGTCAGCTCCATATGTAATTAAAATTTTTTCTAGTAGCTACATTTAAAATTATGGAAACAGGAAAACTTAATAATATATTTTATGTAACCCAAACTGCCCCAAATGCTATTTCAAGAGATATAAAATTCATGAGATGTTTTACATTCTTTTCATAGTGAGTCTTAGAAATCTAGTTTGTATTTCATACTTACAGTACATCATCTGCCACATTTCAAGTGATCAGTAGCCCCATCTGGTTAGTGGCTACCATGCTGGATAGTCTTGATGCAGAAAATCTAATAGGTAAATATAAAATCCTATACCTGACAGAGTATACATTTTTTTCAAGTACATGTAATATTTACAAAATTTGACCTTATGCTAATTTACAAAAGAAGTCTGATCAAATTTTAAAGAATCAATGTTATAGAAGTCACTATCTGACAACAGTACATGTGCCAGGAGCCTTCAAAATTTACTAATAAACATCTGTGGTTAAAGAGAATATTACAGTGGAAATTTAAAACATTTAGAACTGAGCTATAATAAAATTTGTCAATATCAAAAAACTCGTGAGGTGTTGATACAACAGTTCTTAGAAGTAAATTGATAGCCTTAAGTGCCTTCATGTAAAAACAAAAAAAATGGAAAATAAATTCAACTCAGGAATATGGATGAGGAAGCCAAAACTAAATGCAGATAAAACAATATAACTATAAGGAAGGATTTTGAAGGGAATAATAAAGATAAGATCATAAATTAATGAGATAAGACAGAAAATAGAGGATCATCAAAAAGAACCAAATCTGCATTTTTTAAAATGTCCTTGAATAGCATTTTATTGTATTTAGAAAATGTTTCATAGTTAATTTTTAATTGAAATTTAAGTTTCACAGTTTAATCTTAGTTTTTCATTTCCAGTACAACTACTTTTAGAAATATTTTGTTTTCCACAGACTTAATAAAACCATTCCTTACTAATATCATTTTATATTATATGCTAAACACATACTATGCTATTTTAAATATAACAGCTTTGGAAAGGACTATCCTTAAAATATTCAAGAATATGCACATGAGCATGAGGATCAAAAATTTTTTTAAGTTTTCTAGGTCATTATATTCAGTCTTATTTGGCATATTAAGAGAATTAAAGCAACAACAAAATCAAAATAAAATCAAAGAATTTCCTCCTTAAACTAGTGAAAGACCCACAAAAACAATTGTATTTGGACTCAGATAAAAAGAGTTGCTCTTTTTTTTTTCCTTAAAGGAAATTTAACCTAAATGTCAAAACAAGAAATGGAAATCTCTATATTCAACTTTCTCCTAATGAAAATGTAATCAAAGATAAGCTAATGCCTTCATAATTAGAAAATAATGAATAATAGTGTCCTTAAATTAAGGGGCATTAAAATATGACCAAAGGTTGTGGTGGGGGATGAGTACAGTAAATATATAGTGAAGAATACTAGAAGTTACAACATAAATAAGTACTAAATTGTATAATGGATGATTTCATATTTGGCAGGTACCTAGGTGAGATTCATATTCTGAAAGCAAAATTTTTCTTACAGTCATATATTTAAATAATAATACATATATGCAAATAAATTTTTCATGACATCCCCAAATTACTAAATTCCTAATAGGAACAAGTTGCTAATAGAAAGAAAGATAAAGTCAGAAACAAACTGAGAAGCTTCTGTAAGAATGTTGAGTTCTAAATGGAAAATCTATGGGATTGTAAGCAAAGGGAGCATTTTTTACATATTCAATTGAAAGGGCATATTTAATGACTAACTTGAGAGATGATATTAAACAGTAAGATTTATCTTTGAGGCCTCTGTTGAATAATTAATAACTATAATAATATAATATATAAGTATATTATATAATATAGTTACATATTATGTATGCATTATATATGTGTAAATAATATACAAATATAATAATATATGTCATTAGTAGCATTCATCAAATCCCTATGGCTTTCTGCCCTCTGTGCATATGGTAAAATTTTACTTCCAAACCATCTGAAAAAGTTAGGCATTGCCATGTGACTTCTTTTTTTTTTCTTTTTAAAATCAGTCATCAATTTTATACACATCACTGTATACATGTCAATCCCAATCGCCCAATTCAGCACACCACCATCCCCACCCCACCACAGTTTTCCCCCCTTGGTGTCCATCCATTTGTCCTCTACATCTGTGTCTCAGCTTCTGCCCTGCAACCTGGTTCATCTGTACCATTTTTCTAGGTTCCACATACATGCGTTAATATACGATATTTGTTTTTCTCTTTCTGACTTACTTCACTCTGTATGACAGTCTCTAGATCCATCCACGTCTCAACAAATGACTCAATTTTGTTCCTTTTTATGGCTGAGTAATATTCCATTGTATATATGTACCACCACTTCTTTATCCATTCGTCTGTCAATGGGCATTTAGGTTGCTTCCATGACCTGGCTATTGTAAACAGTGCTGCAATGAACATTCAGGTGCATGTGTCTTTTTGAATTACGGTTTTCTCTAGGTATATGCCCAGTAGTGGGATTGCTGGGTCATATGGTAATTCTATTTTTAGTTTTTTAAGGAAACTCGATACTGTTTTCCATAGTGGCTGTATCAATTTACATTCCCACCAACACTGCAAGAGGGTTCCCTTTTCTCCACACCCTTTCCAGCATTTGTTGTTTGTAGATTTTCTCATGATGCCCATTCTAACTGGTGTGAGGTGATACCTCATTGTAGTTTTGATTTGCATTTCTCTAATAATTAGTGATGTTGAGCATCTCTTCATGTGCTTCTTGGGCATCTGTATGTCTTCTTTGGAGAAATGTCTATTTAGGTGTTCTGCCCATTTTTGGATTGGGTTGTTTGTTTCTTTAATATTGAGCTGCATGAGCTGTTTATATATTTTGGAGATTAATCCTTTGTCCGTTGATTCGTTTGCAAATATTTCCTCCCATTCTGAGGGTTGTCTTTTCGTCTTGTTTATGGTTTCCTTTGCTTTGCAAAAGCTTTTAAGTTTCATTAGGTCCCATTTGTTTATTTTTGGTTTTATTTCCATTTCTCTAGGAGGTGGATCAAAAAAGATCTTGCTGTGATTTATGTCAAAGAGTGTTCTTCCTATGTTTTCCTCTAAGAGTTTTATAGTGTCCGGTCTTACATTTAGGTCTCTAATCCATTTTGAGTTTATTTTTGTGTATGGTGTTGGGGAGTGTTCTAATTTCATTCTTTTACATGTAGCTGTCCAGTTTTCCCAGCACCACTTATTGAAGAGACTGTCTTTTCTCCATTGTATATCTTTGCCTCCTTTGTCATAGATTAGTTGACCATAGGTGCGTGGGTTTATCTCTGAGCTTTCTATCTTGTTCCATTGATGTATGTTTCTGTTTTTGTGCCAGTACCATATTGTCTTGATTACTGTAGCTTTGTAGTATAGTCTGAATTCAGGGAGTCTGATTCCTCCAGCTCCGTTTTTTTCCCTCAAGACTGCTTTGGCTATTCGGGGTCTTTTGTGTCTCCATACAAATTTTAAGATTTTTTGTTCTAGTTCTGTAAAAAATACCATTGGTAATTTGATAGGGATTGCATTGAATCTGTAGATTGCTTTGGGTAGTATAGTCATTTTCACAATATTGATTCTTCCAATCCAAGAACATGGTATATCTCTCCATCTGTTGGTATCATCTTTAATTTCTTTCATCAGTGTCTTATAGTTTTCTGCATACAGGTCTTTTGTCTCTCTAGGTAGGTTTATTCCTAGGTATTTTATTCTTTTTGTTGCAGTGGTAAATGGGAGTGTTTCCATAATTTCTCTTTCAGATTTTTCATCATTAGTGTATAGGAATGCAAGAGATTTCTGTGCATTAACTTTGTATCCTGCAACTTTACCAAATTCATTGATTAGCTCTAGTAGTTTTCTGGTGGCATCTTTAGGATTCTCTATGTACAGTACCATGTCATGTGCAAACAGTGGCAATTTTATTTCTTCTTTTCCAATTTGCATTCCTTTTGTTTCTTTTTCTTCTCTGATTGCCGTGGCTAGGACTTCCAAAACTATGTTGAATAATAGTGGTGAGAGTGGACATCCTTGTCTCATTCCTGATCTTAGAGGAAATGCTTTCACTTTTTCACCATTGAGAATGATGTTTGCTGTGGGTTTGTTGTATATGGCCTTTATTATGTTGAGGTAGGTTCCCTCTATGCCCACTTTCTGGAGAGTTTTTATCATAAATGGGTGTTGAATTTTGTCAAAAGCTTTTTCTGCATCTATTGAGATGATCATATGGTTTTTATTCTTCAATTTGTTAATATGGTGTATCACATTGATTGATTTGCATATATTGAAGAATCCTTGCATCCCTGGGATAAATCCCACTTGATCATAGTGTATGATCCTTTTAATGTGTTGTTGGATTCTGTTTGCTACTGTTTTCTTGAGGATTTTTGCATCTATATTCATCAGTGATACTGGTCTGTAATTTTCTTTTTTTGTAGTATCTTTGTCTGGTTTTGGTATCAGGGTGATGGTGGCCTCATAGAATGAGTTTGGGAGTGTTCCTTCCTCTGCAATTTTTTGGAAGAGTTTGAGAAGGATGGGTGTTAGCTCTTCTCTAAGTGTTTGATAGAATTCACCTGTGAAGCCATCTGGTCCTGGACTTTTGTTTGTTGGAAGATTTTTAATCACAGTTTCAATTTCATTACTTGTGATTGGTGTGTTCATATTTTCTGTTTCTTCCTGGTTCAGTCTTGGAAGGTTATACCTTTCTAAGAATTTGTCCATTTCTTGCAGGTTGTCCATTTTATTGGCATAGAGTTGCTTGTAGCAGTCTCTTAGGATGCTTTGTATTTCTGCGTACACCACATCTTCTTAATCCGTTCATCTATTGATGGACACTTAATGTTGATTCCATATCTAGGGTATTGTAAATAATGCTGCAATGAACAGAAGTATGCGTATATCTTTTCAAATTAGTGTTTTTGTTTTCTTTGGATAAAAATACCCAGGAGTGGAATTGCTGGATCCTATGGCAGTATTTTTAATTTTTTGAGGAATCTCCATAATGTTTTCATAGTGCCTGCACTAATTTACATTCCCAACAACAGTGCATGAGGGTGTCCTTTTCTTCACATCCTCAGCAACACTTGTAATTTGTTGTCTTTTTGTTGATAGCCGTTCTGACAGGTGTGAGGTGATATATCATTTTGGTTTTGAATTGCATTTCCCTGACAATTAGTGATGTTGAGCATCTTTTCATGTGCCTGTTGGCCATCTGTATATCTCCTTTGGAAAAATGTCTATTTGTCCCATACTTTAACCTTTTTTTTAATGTTAAATTGTATGAGTTCTTTGTATATTTTGGATATTAACCGAATATCAGATGTATTGTTTGTAAATATCTTCTCCCATTCAGTAGGTGGCCTTTTTGTTTTGTTGATTGTTTCCTTTGCTGTAGTTTGATATAGTCCCATTTGTTTATTTTTGCTTTTGTTTTGTTTAAGGTGTATTTGAAATTTTTCTTGTTTCCTGAGGTAGGCTTCTATTGCTATAAACTTTACCTCTTAGAACTGCTTTTGCTGCATCCCATAGATTTTGGAATGTTATGTTTCCATCTTCATTTGTCTAAAGGTATTTTTTTTTTATTTCCTCTGATATCTTCATTGACCCATTGGTTGCTTAGTAGCATATTGTTTAGACTCCAAATGTTTATGGTTTTTTGGAGATCCTTGTAGTTAATTTCTAGTCTCATACTGTTGTGGTTGAAAAAGATGCTTGATACGATTTCAGTCTTCTCAAATTTACTGAAATTTCAATCTTCTTAAATTTGTTTCATGGACTAGCATATGATTTCTCCTAGAGAATGTTCCATGTGCACTTGAAAAGACTGTGTATTCTGCTTTTGTGGATGCAACATTCTGAAGATATTTACTCCATCTAGTCAAATGTGTTGCTTAAGGCCAATATTTTCTTAATGGGTTTCTGTCTGGATGATCTGTTCATTGATATAAATGGGGTATTAAAGTCCCCTACTCTTATTATAATATCTATTTCTCTCTTTATGTCTTTTAATATTTGTTATATCTGTTTAGGTGTTCCTATGTTGTTGCATATATATTTACAAGTATTATATCTTATTTTGGGATTGGTCCCTTTATCAGGGTCTTCCTACTCAGCCATCTTGGTTTCCCTCTCAAGTGGTATTTTTAATAGAATAGCTTTGAAATCAAAAAGTACGAAACTCAGAGGTGGCAATTTAGGCTAAATATATTTGAAAAAGGGTTAGACTAAAGCTGGGTAGCCTACTGGAAATAAATTAAGTTTAGCATTCAAGAGACTTGGGTTCCAGTTGAGGTTCTACCAATAGTGAGCTGTATAAATTTAGGCATTTAACAAACAATATGCTTTAGTTCCTTGTTCTAAGGTAGGCATGCTAGTTCTTTCTAACCTCCTCAGAGAGATTTTTTAATATCAGCTAAAATCAAAACATGTCATGGGGAAATGCTGACAATAAAATTAATGAGTAAAAACGGTAGGATATAAAATTATATTTATTAAAATAAATTCAATTTTATATAATAAAAAGGTTTATACATCTGAAAGTATATATCTATTTAAATAAGAGATATTTAAATAGATATATACTTTCAGATGTATAAACCTTTTTATTTATATAAAATTGAATTTATTTTAATAAATATAATTTTATATCCTACCTTTTTTACTCAGTGACTTTCACTTTCTTATTTGTATATTTCAGTATTACTAAAGTTATAGTTTAAATCAATGTTTTAGTTGTAATGCTGCTGGGATTGTATTTTAAAAGTTGAAAGCATTGTGTTAAGGGAAATACATTATTTGATGAGAGGAAGGAAGTAGATTATAGTTAGAAAAGAGAACAAGGCTGAAGGTCACATGAACATTGGTTTTAATTGTATGTCTGCGAAATATTAACTACGTGCCCTGGGGCAGAATGTTTGGCTGCTCTAAACCACAGTTTCATCATCTGTAACATGACAGTAAAAATGAGTTTTAATTTTTATTGTTTACAATAATAGATTAATAAAGTCCAGCCATTTATAATCCCCAAATACTATTCTTTAGTGGTTTTGTTTGTTAAATTTCCAAAGAAGTTTTCAATTTCAGTGAAACGATTCCAGAACCAATTTAAATTAAATATACTTAAGGAAACAGCTGCTTTACTTCACTTCTTCATTAGTATCTATCATGTTAGTCCCTTTGTCCACATGGGATATTATTTTTAATTTTGATAATTTGATATAATACTTAATTTTGTTATTTTAGATGTGGGTGTAATTACACTTGCCTATGCAGGTATTATGATAACAAAATTAAATGAGACATTATATGCAAAATGTCTGGCTTAGAGAAGAAGCTCCCATTACTAGAGGAAGGATAGTGAGACTTTGGCATTCACTGAAGTTAAGTACCACTGATAGATCACCCAAAACATCCATTTTAGTGTGACTCAGCAATCAGAGGAAGCAAACAGCCATATATAGAACATTCTTGGAAAAATTGCCAAGTCTCTGCATTGCGTAGAGAAAAAAGATCCTAGATTTTTGTTTTAATGCTACAATGTAGTGTGCACACTTGTAAACATCCTATAAAATAAAGAAGATAAACCTCCATTAGATATGAAAATTATTTTCTCCTTTTCAGTTTAGTGATAGCATAGGCTTAAGAAATGTACACTACATTATATTTTGAAATATCTAAGCTATATTTCTCTATAATAATAGCTTTATTAAAATTTACCTGAAACTGGAGACCAAATTCTGTAAACTTAAAGCAGTGCGTGAAATAAGGCATTTGCCTAATACTATCTATTGCTATTGTTGTCCTCTAGAGATAAGCATAAAATGACATTGGATAGTCTATTATATGCGTATTCAATTATAAATACATTAAAATCAGAAAGTGGAAAATGAGAATGCAATATCTGTTCACCTTACCCTGACATGCCTACCACAGTATGGGTTCATTAAAATTCAACAATTCTCAAAAGTTGTACCTGTTTTGGTTTTTACATTTGCCTTTTTTTTTGTAAAAAAATAAGCAAAACAACAACAACAAAACAACTATGAACATGAAATTTATCTAATATTTTACTTGAGCTTGAGTCTCCTTCCAATAGGACAGTCCTACAAAAGGGGAAATTTTTTCAATATATTGATACTAAGTTTTCCTATCAACAGCCACACTTAGAGAATATGTTAGTAGAATAAAAAGAAGAGAATTAATGCTATTATCTGCTCTTCCCTGCATTCAATGAACATTCCTCTGCCTAAGTACATACCATTAAATGACATTTTAACATAATTATTCACAATAAAATGTGCTGATGTCCATTCAAAATTATAACCAAATCAACATCTTTAAAATTAACCTGAGTCTGCTACCTGTCCGTGTGTTGGCAAAAGTAAAGGGAATTGACAACAGTTAGAAAAATTCAATCACACTGAAAATCATGCCACTTCCCTTCATTTATTACTCTTTACACACCAGCATACATTGTGATACAGTTTAACTAGAACAAATATTTGATATGCACATTATATCTACTAGACTCTGTGCCAGCAACTTAAGGGGTTTCAAAGAGATGAGTGGGTCTCATGATTTCACCTCATTAATTTATGAGGATTAGAGTAGAATATAAATATCATAATATTAGCCATTATAAGATAAATGCCATTCAAGTTTATAGGGAGAGCATTCAGTATACAAAAAAAGAGAAGCTATCCATTGTAAGAATAGAAAATTTTCATGGAGAGGTTGGGATTTAGAATGGACTATATTCCTAGGAAAGAGGTTATAGTGAAGTTTGGCAGAAAAACATGTAGTAAGCAAAATCATGAAGCTGTGTGGTATGGATGGTATGCTTAAGAACCAACATGCAACCTATAGAAGAGAGTCATGGAATACAGGTAGGAGTGTAGGAGGACAGGGGAAGTGGTATCAAGGACCTTTGTCAAAGTGATGGAAAACAAGAATAAAAAATTCCAACTTAACTCAGAAAAACAAGGGAGGCTTTAAAGTTTTGTTAACAGGGGAACTGATTATAATAACCAACCTCCAAGATAGCCCACAGTGATTCCACTTACTGGTATTTGCACATGTTTGTAGTACCCTTCCATATTGTACGAGTTTGTCTGTGTGACCAACAGAGTAAGTCAGATGGATGTATGCCCCTTCGGATTAAGTTATAAAGCATACTGTGTTTTCCATGTTATTCTCTCTTTCTCTCTCTTTCTCTGTCTTCCTTTCCTATCATTCATTCTTGGGGAAGCCATTTCAGGAGTAGCTCTATAAAGATGATGAAGGACTGAAGCTTCCTGCCAATAACTACATGAGTAAGCTTAGAAGGAGAACTTCCAGTCACAGTCAAATCTTCAGATATTATAGCCCCACTGAACACTTTGACTGCAGCCTCATGAGAGACCTTGAATATAATCACACAGCAAAAATCCGCACAGATAACTGACCTTCAGAAGATGTGTGAATAATAAATTTTTGTTGTGTTTAAAGTGAAGTTTGGGTACTATTACTTATGCAACAATAGATACCTACTACAATTATGCATGGACTTTGTGACAGTATTATTTATACAGCAGTAAAATTCTGAACAAATTAGAAGAGAAAGATATAAGAGGTGAGAGGACAAATTTTAGTAACTTACCACATACTGAGCCTCCTGCCATTTGCTTTGTATGCATTTCCTCATTAAATGACCAGGTATGCTTTGAAGAGAGGTATTATTTGTATTCTTATTTTATAGAAACTTAAATAATTAAGCAACTTGTCCAAGATCGTATAGCTACTAAGTGATGAGCCAAAATTCAAACTCTTACTTGTTTATATAAATGTGTTGGTTGAATTAATGAATAAACATATGGGAGGACATTTTATGAGTTACTGTAATGTGCTACTGATACTTTTCCCTTGCTTTCAAGAAAATCTGGAACGATTCTGAATTAATCCTAAGAACATTTTCGTTGTAGTTCCCAAATAAGTGTAATCGAAGAAAAATTTCCAAGAAAATTCATAGCTTAGCATACTTCCCTGGTCCAGATGTAGTTAAAAATTTCATAGTGCAAATCTTTGCAAAAACTCTAAACTACCCTGTCTGGCTTTTTATGTATAAGCAATTTCTAGGAAGTGCTTGCTTTCGACTTCTTTTGAAGTTTCAAGCAAAAAAAAAAAATAGAAAAAATACTCCAGGAAAAAATTTGAACTCCTGAAATGGGATTCGCTTCAACACAGTTAAATAAAAAGTTTTCACATGAGATCCAAGCAAGGGTGGAATAAACACTCAAATAGAGGGAAAAGGGGTGGGGGAAGGAGAAGTAGCAAAGTAAGAGCAATATTCACAAAACTCAGTTTATAAAACAAACATGCAGCTAAAAATACTGAGATCAACATTAATACCTAGTGTAAAACCCCAACAGATTGTCTTAAAGCTGTATTTTAAGAAGCAATAGAGCATAGATGCCAGCCAGAACTAGCCTGTCTGGATTTACATCGTAACTCTCCTTTTTATGGACCACATAACCTTGGGAAGTTACTTACCCTGCATACCTCATCTTGAAAACGGGATGATAATTGTGCTTATTAACCCCTAGGGCTGTTGTGAAAATTAAATGAGTCAAAATATGCATATAATTTTGAAGAATGACTAGCACAGATTAACTGCTATATATCCATCCTGAGAGGTATATAAAGTTGGGGGGTATGGAGATGGCATTTTCAGGGCAACTCTGTTAGTTCTTACATTTAGTAACATAAATTTAACCAAAGCTTGAAGAAGATACAGATTTATATCTGTATAAATTAGCCGCCCCCAGAGGAGAGGCCAATATGTCTACCAGTTAGATTTCACCAATGACCATACACACTAAATCAGTCTTAATTCCATAAGACCAGAGGAGGGCCATTTCTCCTTAAATTTTGCACCCTAGGTAACTCACTTGTCTCACCCTGTTTCATTTCATATTTGAAATGAAAATGTAAAGAAAACACACAGTGTATCTCCACGAGACTGTGTATTATAAGAATATCCCTGCTGTTCTCTAAGGGAGCTATGAAACAGTAATTAAGCACACAAAAAATAAAATTTCATGAATAATCGTAGGTCCCTATATTTCCTCTTCACTTTAATCATCATTTTCAACAGATAATTGTCACAATTGTGGTTTAGAAATCTGTAGAAATTGAAAAATGACTCAAAAATAGATTTATTTCCAGCTGAGGTCCTCCATGAACTAGGAAATATATGCAGTTGGTGCAAGTTGCTTGCAATTTATTTCTAAAAATCTTCCCTGGTTTTGCTATAAGGGTTCTAAATATAACTGCCTATAAAAGGTGTTAAAATGCAGAGGTAACACATGTATGAACAATATTTCTGCTCTAAGCAGAGTTCACAAAGTCTATAGTTTCCCATCAGTATTTCTCTGCAGATTTTTGCTGATTAGACTCTCTATTCTTGACTGGAAGATACATGTTTATCTTCCGAAAATATCAGAGATCATTGGAGAGAAAACTCTGTTTTAATTAGTATAAATAGTATTTTGTTCGTAGTTAAAGCAAAATATATGATGATGTTTGAAAATTTTTATTAGGAAACACTTTTTGAAGAACTATTCCATCTAAAAAGGCATTTAAAACTCAATGGTATTCCATAGGATAACTAGAAAACCAGAGTAGATGTGAGTGATAGGCAACCTTCGGAGACATTTAAGGAGAAACTTTCTAAAAATGCAGCTGATTAGCAATAAGAATAAAATTGGCTAGCTTTTACCATACATGTACTATGTACCAAATACCGTGTTAAGAGATTTATTATCTCATTCCAAGTATAAAGGATGTACAGGGTAGGTATTAAAATTGTTTTTCTTTTGCATATGAAAAAAATGAGGTGCAAAGGGAGTAAATGTACTTCCAGAGGCTAATTCTTGATGTAGTTATTATTTGAACACAAGACCGTACCAAGGTCACTGAAACAACGTGTAACTCTCTCTCCAAGAGCTTAGACATAATGTGTTAGGCACATGGAGGTGAGGGCATAGGGAGGTCACTGAAAATCCTGAAAAAAAAAAACAAAAAAAACCTGACAACAAGGAAGTAGAGCTCTGAAAGATCAGTGTGCAGAAATGATGAAAAGAAAAACATCTTGGGATCAGGCTGACCATTCCCAAGGCTGCTGAAAGACGAAAGAATGAAAGATGAATGAAAAATAGTGTAACACCTTTCATATTTTGATTTCTACAACAAAAGTGTTAATAGCCAGTATTGATTGAGAGACTGTGCACATGGCACTGTGCTTAGTATTTTACATGCATTATCTCAAAGCATCCTACCCGATCCAGTAGGGTAGGTGCTATTATTATCCTCACTTTACAAGTGAAGAAACTAAGGTTTCAAGACTTTAAGTAACATGCCCAGGCTGTGCAGTTAGTAAGTCAGGAAGTCCCAGGTCAAAGCTGGACTTAATCTGAATGCAGGGCCACCTGAATGCAGTCAACCACCAGGCTATATCCATCCCATTATTTTATATTCATGCATTCTTTTGAGTCTCACAACAACCTCGTAAAATACATAGTGACTAATGTAAAAGGTGAAACTCAGAAATGTTAAGGGACAACCCTAAGTCATATACCTCATATTCAAACCCCAGTTTGATCATATTGATGGCTAGAAGTATATGAAACATGCGCTAAAAACGAAGTCTTTCAAAGCAAATGATTTCCCAGAGAAGTGTCTATAAACTTCCTGCTTTGCTGAAAGATTATTCTCAATTATAGACCAAATAAAATATTCCTTTGTGATGTTTTCAATACTGAACAATTGTTTGCTTCTCCCTAAGATCATTTTGTATTTATCATTTCAGAGCTTCCAGGTACTCATTGATGAGTTCATTGAGAACAGCATTTATGAAATAAAAGAATTAATCAGCATTGATTTGTTTTTATTCCAAAAGAAAAAGAAAAATAATAAAAAGATATCCATAGCAAATTTTAATGTATTTTTCAAATAGATTTAATATTAATTTCATTAATGATTTCCATCTAAGAGCCTACAACAGACTGTATTGGCTTTGCATGGACTTATACTGCTTATCACACACTGAAAAATTGTAAAACATAATAGTTTCACAACAAGACCTAGCATCAGTGCTAATGAGAATGTTCAGGGAGAATGAAAATACAGAAGTGAAAAGATTACTCCCTGAAAGGGAGATGATATGTCTAAGTTGAGATCAGAAGGAGGTAAATCAATAGTAGGAGAAGGCAGATAACCACCCCACCCCTGCCCTGCTGCCACTCTTGTTATTGATGAGGATTTTATGTGCCTGTCAAATGGACATTTCTTTTTTTCTTTTTCTGGACTTGGAGAAACCAGGGAAGTTTGTACGTGATATTCTGCTGTCACTGACAAATGAGACAGGAATCAGCCTCCTTCACTAGGATGATAATTGTCTTTGACACTCTCTGTTGACAGCAGTAAGCATGGCCAGAGATTGATGCAGACACTTGACCCAACATTTCCTTGATTTCGATTTTTCCTAGAAGTATAAGGATTTTTTTTAACCTTTGCTTGTTTTTAATTGTGAAGCTCAAATTTCAAACTACATTACAAGATGAGCATATATAGTATATAACTTTAAATTCTGTTAGTATAAAAGTGAGGTGTACAACAAAAATTAAGACAAATGGAATTTCTTTATAAGTTAATATTCTCATATATGGAAAGTCTGAGAAATAATAATATATTCAGGTTGTCTTACCTCCTCCTACAACCACGGTACATGGTAAACATAATAATACATTTTTCCACTCATTTTTCTCTTGAACCCGGGATAGGTAATCCCTCCCAAATGTCCAATAGTGGCTCAGTTAATGAACCCCATTTGCTGTCCCTGCTGTAAGCCATGATTAAGTATCTCAAACAGATAACTAGCCTGACATAATTACAAAGCAAAACTTTGGGCTGTGAAATCATAGAATAGAACACAGATTATCAGTGAAATATAGGAGTAACATAGAATCAGTAGCTTTTCATGTCAATCCAGCAGTTCTTTCCTTTATACCAAACTAAGAAATTCTTTCTGCTGCTGAACCACGGAGTCAACAACAAAAAAAAGGGAATTTTAAGTAGCTGCAGAAAACATTTTGCAAAGCATGGATATTCTACGTGTTGAAGGCATTTAATGACTAGGTCCTATACAATGTTTGTGCTGCTGGGGGATGGGGGGATATTTGAGAAGTAATATCTTCCAGAGAAATCAATTCTTAAAATAATAAATATTAAAAATAATATTAAAATTTTACAAAGTTTAAGGCTTTGTAATAATTGTCTGAAGCAAAATAGACTTTCAAAAATCACTAGGCAAGCATTCAAACTATTACTCCTGCTAGACTGCTAGACTAGCTGAGGAAAATTAAGCCTAATGGCAATAAAAATAGGAACCAATATCAGAAATGTTAAAGTCAAAAAATTATTATTTAGGAATAAAGAGGTAAAATGTGCATACTTCTCCTTCAAAGAGTAAGTTCAGCCTTTAAGCAATTATTTTTTTTCCTTTTCCTTATACTTTCAAGTCATAAAAGGCCCCAGAATGTGATGGCCCCTATCTGGTGCTATCAGAATCAATATTTGGGGGTTCAGGTTGAGTAGGTATGAGTCAACAATTCCTTATAAACAATTCTGCATCTTTGAGTGCTTTACACAAGTACCAGTAGAGTTAGGTTTGGTATAAGCAGCTCATAGGAACTAAATTAGAAAGAGAAATATGAAAAGGGAATGAGAATCTTCCTGAAATCTCAAATTCAAGCAAAAGCAGAGACTGAAGTCTTGCTATAATCCCTAGTAAAAGAAAGTTCATTGATCTCTTCCTTGTTGTTTTAATTTAGGAAATATAACTGGCAGTTATGTAAGTACTGACTCTAGACACACACTGAAAGGATTTGAATCCTAGCTTCTCCTAATAACTCTCTGGTTTTAGGAAAATTATTGAAATTTTCTGACTTTCAGCTCACTCATTTTTAAAATATCAGAAATAATAGTATCCATCAATACTTCGTTAAGGTTGTTATAAGGGTTAAATGAGGTTAAATGTGAAAAGTATTTAGCAAAATATCTAGCACATAGTAAATGCTCAATAAATGTTAGCTGATATTTGCTACTAATAATACTATTGTGTAAAATTTACAGTAGGCTTCCTCATTTCCTCTGGACCCACTTCCTCTCACTCTTCATCCACTTGGAATTCTGAATCTCTCCCACAGTTGCAATACTTTTTCAATCCCTTCTCTGTCCTTTATTTTCTTTGCTGATTCAGACGCTCTTTGACATCTATTTATTTCATGCCTTTTTTCCATGTTCAGTCTCCCCTACAGTTGCAAACAGATCCCAAGGGAGCAACTCTCCATGTAACCCCAGTCCCTTTCCATCAGGAATAGCCTATTACTTCTCTTCCTCTACCTCATATAGGTATGGATATGGTTCTGGTTATGCTGCTTGGTACCTAGGAATCCAGAATACAGAAAAACTCATGGATAGAACTACCTAGAGAATCCTTGAGATGCAAATAACTAGGATTACAAAAAAAATAATAGTGTATTCAGTTATGCTGTAACAACGACAACAATAAAACTGAAAACTTAAAGCAGCAAATATCAATTTATTTCCTGTTCAGATTTCATAGCCATCTTGGGTGGCAGAGGGCTCTGCTTGACATTGTTTTTAATCAGGGCCCCAGGTTGATGAAGTGTCCACATTTGGAACTTCATCTGTTACCACGTGAAGAGTAAAGGAACAGTTTTCACATAGACAAAACACAAGACATTTCAGCTTACATATCATTAGTGCGAGCAAGGCACATGTCCATGCCTAACTGCTAGGGGGCTTAGAAGTTCTTTCCTACTAATTGTCTGGAATATGAGCGAACAGCCCTGATGTTTACAAAATTTTAAACAGAGTAGACTCTGGTTCCTGAGAGCATAAAAAGTATTTCATGAATTTTTATATTTATCCCTTCTGACAAAAAACTTACCCATAGTACCTATACACTAAATGCTTTTATAATGAGTAAATAAATAACCTCATATATCATGTTGTAAAAATGAATCCAAATGTTGATTATGCTAACAGATGCAGAAACAATGCTAAGAGAATTAAGAGTTTTAGAAGAGATTATTTACCTTAGAATGTCTATTTACATTCGTTTTGTTTTTAAAGTCCTAAATATTAAAATTCTTTAGTTCCAACCTTGAGATTATTAAAGTTTTCTGTGAAGTCTTTTACCACTCAGCGTAATATAAAGCGCTCTTGGGACTTTGCCAAAGCTTGCCATTGAGATCATCTGAAGTTACTCTAGATTTAAATTACCTAACTTGGTATGGGAGAACACTTACAGACCAAGTTGTTAATCATGCGCTGTAGTATTATGAAGGCATATAATGTTTTTTTCCCTGTGGGATATTAGGTGTCATGTTAGCACGCTGTGATCATTACTTTGAGTGCATGTTTTAATTCTCTTCTCTCCCCACCAATGCATACCTCCTTCTAGGCTTGTAAAGTAACCTCTTTTGCCTGTTTCCATTGCTGGGGGAAATTATTGCATAGTAGAAATATTGAATTTCTACTATGGCTTCATTCCAGTGGGTTTCATATTCATATACTTGACCTGATTGAATGAGTCATGAATGAATAGATACATATTTAAAGCACCGTGAATGGATGTTTCAAACTATTAAGACTGAGTATTGATGAAGAGCAGTTACTGTGCTGTGATGAGAAGCTTCTTGATTTAGGAATCCTGAATATTTATGTTATGTGAAAATAAGGAATATAATGAAAGAGAAAGAAAATCAAACACTTTTCTTAAATATTATATTAGCAAAGCCAGTATTACAATAGAAAATTATAAAGCGAGCACTTTTATAAATGTAGACTTTTCTATGTAGTCTATGCTCCAACATTTTATTTTGTTGACTTAACAGTTATACTTGATATACTGGTCACTTAATTTCTTGTTTTCCCTTCTTAGTGATCAGGCTACCAACAAAGCTGGCTAAAACTTGAAGAATATTTACAGCTTTATTCTCTTTATAAGTCTAGAGGTAAGGAATAGACAATTTAGCACAGGCAAAATTGGAAAATAAAACGTTTCCCTTTTCCTTATCTGGTCCTCTTTTCCATTTATCAAATACACGGTCATTTATTTTTCTTTATGTTGGAGTCTTGCACTCTGCCCACCTCCCATGAAAAATGACACTCTCCCCATTAAAACTTCTATGATCTGTTTTTTTTCTCCCTCTCCCTGCAGTTTGTACTTCCCAAATGTGTCTGAAAATCTAAGTCACATATTGATAGTGCTGTCTTCAGCTGTTATTCTTTCCATAAGTAAATTTTACTAGGAACTTTTGGAATTTTAGTCTAAATATGAGAGGAATAAAAAGATATTCAATTGTGAATGTTTGTAATTCTCTGTTTTTAAGGAGGAGTCTTCTTGCTTGCAGGTTAAGACCCCAAAAGTTTTGTGATTCTGGGGTACCTGGGAACGAGGGAAAAAGAAATACTGAAAAAGGCAGAGGCTACTTGGATCTATATAATAAAGAGCTGAACCAGAGAGGACAGAGGCAAAGGACTCTGGAGAAGCTTAGAGTAGAGCAGAGTGGTTGCCTGTGAAAGATTCAAAAAGAGAGAGAGAGGAAGAGAGAGGGAGGGAGAGGGAGAGGAGAGAAGGGGAGAGAGAGAGAGAGAGAGAAGAGAGGGGAGGAGAGAGAGAGAGAGAGGGAAGGAAAATTATCAGGAATCAAAAAGGGGCCATCACAATAAATCCTTTAGACATTAAAAGATGATAATGAAAAATCGTGAACAACTTTATGCCAATAATTTTGACATATACGTTTTTGTGGATATATGTAGGAGAGATGCTGAGCCATGTTTTTAGCTTTATTAGGGAGCCACAAATAATTTTCCTAAGTTGATATACTTTTTACATGTCCATAAGCTGCATATGATAGTTCTATACATCCTTCCCAAAACTTACTGTTGTTAGTATCTCTAATTGTACCCATTCTGATGGATGTGTATGGGTATAGCATTTTGACTTTCATTTGTGCTTCCCTGATTTTAATGAAGTTGAGCACCCTTTCATACATTTATTGGTGAATTGGATAGCCTTTTCTGTGATGTGCTAATTCTTGTCTTTTGCCCTTTGTCTATTAGGATGCCTGTCTTTTCCTTACTGATTTGTAGAAGTCTTTTTCATATTCTTCATATAAGTCCTTTGGGAGTTATATTCAATATTACAAATATCTTTTCTAACTCTGTATATTGCCTTTTCATTCCCCAAATCCTGTCTTTTGATGAATGAAGTGCCTAACTTTAATGTCATTTTTTAACCAGTGATTTTATTTACAGTTATTACATTTTATATCCTGTTTGGGAAGATTTGCCTATCCCAAGGTCATGAACACCTTTTAGATTAAAAAAATTTTTAGCTCTAAAATCCACGTTGAATTGATTTTTGTTTATGATATAAAGAAGGGGCCAATATTAATATTTTATCCATATTGATTAGACTTTCCTTGTCTGACTGCTCTGCAGGGCCATCATCACAACAAATTGAGTGCTGACGTATATATGAGATTATTTCTGGACTCCCTATTCTGTTCCATTGGTCTGTGTTTCTATTCTTGTGCAGTTACCATAGCATCATATATTTATAATAAAACTTTATATTGGGTAGTTTGTGCTACAATTTCCTATCGTCTTTAAAATTATCTTGACTCTTGTTTCCATATTTTTATATAAATCTAAGAACTAGCCTTTCAATTTTTCAAAAAAATAAAAAACCAAGATTTTTCTTAGAATTGCATTTCATTAACAGATCAAATTTGGGGAAAGCAAAATCTTTTTGTGATACTAAATCTTCTGATCCTTAAACATTATATTTCCCTCCATTTATTATCTAATTTTAAATGATGTTTCATAATGTTACCTGACACCTCTTTTGTTAGAATTATTCAAGGTATTTAATCAAGGGTTACTACAACTTCCTAGAAGAGCTGAGTTGTTGGGGAGCCATAAAGTATGAGTGAGAGCTAGCTGGATAATGGATGGAGAGGGATGAGGTGATCTATGGGAGGCATTCAAACCACTGATAGGGCTTGAAGAGGACAGAGATCATGGCCAGTCCAGAAATTGGATGTGCTTTAGTATCACTCAAAAGTAATTCAGTATAATTGGTTATGGTATTATACATTATTTGGATACAATTATTCAAATTTCTGTGATTATTTCTTGACATGAAAACTGTTATATTAGAAAGCATTATAATAATCTTTATTTTCCTCAATGTTTAAGTTATTATGTGAAAGATATTTGTTGCTAAGAAATATATTTAGACATTTTCTTGTTATAAAACAAGAAAAGAGGAAAGAATGTATTGCTAAATTAAATAGTAACTTTATAAGCCTGGATATACTAGTGTATTTTTCTAAGTACTTAATTTATTAAGAAAGAGAGATTTGGGTCCTTGTGATAACAGACTCTTTAACTTAATATCACATGATATGTAAATTCAGAGCATTTGCAAAAATATATATCTGAAGATAAGCTGCATTAATAAAAATGTAGAGCCCTTAAAGAATGTAAAGCCCTCAAAGCCACAGGTCATAAAATATCCTTTGGAATATATTTTAAAATGCACAGAATACACTAGGAAGTATGAACTAGATTGAGAAATTGAATTAATAGTAATGGTGAGAAAATGCTAAACTCTCACTCTGAGTTTAAGCTCTAAACTTATGTCACATAACTGCTCATTTCTTCATTACTTTGAAAAAAAGAAAATAATGGTTTTCTGCAAAATAAGAACAACTGATGAAAAAAATAGATGTGGATCCAGGAGGATAAGAATGATGCTCCAAAGGATTTGACATCTTAGAAAATAAAAACAAAAACAAAATCCTGCCTTAGTCTTCAGTGTGAGCACATACATTTGCAGGAACCAAAATCACATATATGAGAAGGGGCATGAGGAGCAGGCCTGGGGCCTTGCTTGGTGATGAAAGATACATGAAGAAGGCAAGGTTGAGATATTTTAGGCTGGAAATACTTTTTAAAAGATAATAAGTAATAAAAATACTTTCCCACGTATATTGAAAATGAAATAGAATATGACTTACTGATATGTTTATGGGGTGTGGACTGCTACTAATAGAAAAGTCACTTATTTTTGGTAAACATTTGGTATCATGATAGAGGGCTCCATGACTTAATAGCACAGGGTCACTGGTTTGAATTCACACAAGTCAACAGTCATTGAAAGGCATTATGGTTGTTCCAGAGCTTGTGAATTGCTGCAGCATCTGACATTCTCTGTTCATCAAATACTCTAAGCAGGTGGCAGTATTTTTTGATGAAATGAAATGCACCTGGGGTAAGGAGAGGAATTCCAGTGCCAGCTCTGCCACACATAAGCTGTCTGGACTTAGGCAAGCAACATGGATTCACTGGACTTTTCTTAACTATGAAATGAGGAAGTTTCTTGTAAATTTTCAAGTGTATGATTAAAAAACCCAATTGCAAGGGCTTCCCTGGTGGCGCAGTGGTTGAGAATCCGCCTGCCAATGCAGGGGACACGGGTTCGAGCCCTGGTCTGGGAAGATCCCACGTGCTGCGGAGCGACTAGGCCCGTGAGCCACAATTACTGAGCCTGCGCGTCTGGAGCCTGTGCTCCGCAACAAGAGAGGCCGCGATAGTGAGAGGCCCGCACACCGCGATGAAGAGTGGTCCCCTCTCGCCGCAACTAGAGAAAGCCCTCGCACAGAAACGAAGACCCAACACAGCCATAAATAAAATAAATAAATTTAAAAAAAAAAACACAAAAAAACCCCACAAAAAACCCAATTGCAAATTGTATTTGTGTACATCGTATAAGTACAATTAGCAGGGCCAAGGAATTAGTTGCAATCTCAGACTACTCTCTTTACAACGCATGTTGGTTGACAACCTTCCTCTGTTAAGTAGATTGCAGAGGAAGAAACAATAAGAAAACCACACATTTTAGAGCAACAAACTGCCTTGCTGAGAACGATTAAATTGTCACCTGTTTTACTTGACAAGTCTTAGCTGAAGATTGATGAAGCCCTTCTGGTTTCAAAATCCTCTCTCATCAAAAAGCTGGTGTTTTCAGCATTCCATCATTTGAGCCCAGCTCACATTTATAATTGAAAAAGGCTGCAAATTCATGGTCTATCAGAACACCCTCCTCTGCTTATACCAGCCCAGCACATGGGGTGTAGACAAAGGCTCAAGCTCAACTAGAGTCTGAATCCCTTCATAGGGTATGGAGTGAGACCATCTTCAGTCTGCCAGCCTATCTTTCACAATAGACGTGCTGATTAAATGTTTATCCCCACTTTACTTTTACTCCTTTCTCACCCTGCTGGTTCTGTTTTCCAGTCAAACCAACTTTACTGCCTAGAAATTGTCATTAAGAACTGACCACTAAAATGGATTCTTCTAGAGTGACTTCTTTAATTTTTAGTCTATTCTAGGATGTGAGTGCTAATGGTAGAAAGGACTACCTTTTTCTCATTGTAGAGAGTCACCAATTGTAAATCCTATGTAGGAGAACCACTGACATTGGAAAGGCCTTCAGAAAATAAACCACCGAGAGATTAAATAAAAACAATATTGAGGGCTTCCCTGGTGGCACAGTGGTTAAGAATCTGCCTGCCAATCCAGGGGACATGGGTTCAAGCCCTGGTCCAGGAAGATCCCACAAGCCGCGGAGCAACTAAACCCATGTGCCACAACAACTGAGCCTGCGCTCTAGAGCCCGCAAACCACAACTACTGAAGCCCATGTGCCTAGAGCCCATGCTCTGCAACAAGAGAAGCCACCACAATGACAAGCCCATGCACCGCAACGAAGAGTAGCCCCTGCTCACCACAACTAGAGGAAGCTCGCGCACAGCAATGAAGACCCAACACAGCCAAAAATAAATAAATTTATAAAAAAAAAATATTGAGAAGAAATTAAAAAAAGCCATAGAAAGACATTTCACATTATTTCCAGCCAAGGTAAACAGCTGATTTTGATAGCTTATCTCAGAAGTATTAACTCAGGGTCTTCTATAAGATTCAAAAATTGTGTTCATTTCTGCATACAAGATACATATTATTTTCAATCATGCACCTGGGTTTATTAAACATACTGCTGGTGTTATTGAAATGATCCATCTCAGAAAACATAATCAAATATGCTTCAAAGTGGCATTTGTCAAACATTAGCCATCCTTGACACAGCTTTCAACAAATTTCTGAAAATGCCTGTAGATGCCACAAAAAGCCAGTAGAGGAAAAGTAATAAGGAAGACTGGGGTTATATGCAGTTTCTCTTTACCCAGCCATAACTTTTTTTACTTATGAAATACAACCTTGCTGAGGATGCATATCTCTGTAGTTGTTCTCTATAAAGGAGAAATCTAAGATTCTATTAGTTGTACTTAAATAACTTTCTACACAACTTTGCCCATTTCCTTCTTACCTTTCACATTCTCAGAGCAATGTCAAACAGTGCAGGCTTTGGCAATGTTCCACATAGCTTCTCCAATATAGTGTAATTCTTTGACTTTCTACTCCAAGGAAATAGTAAAAGATGTGGACTCACATTAACAAACCAAAGTATTTATCACAAACTTTTATAATTATCAAAATTTAAAACTAGATGATAAATAGTACTCATTACATAAATTGTATATTATGGAAGAAATGGAATCACTGCATTTTATTTTCAAAGAATTTTTAATGGCATGAGAGACTGTTCATTATGTCTTAAAAAAATGGCATAATGTATAAATCTATTTTCATAATACTATAAATATATAATATATTCTTTATGTAATAGGGTCTATATTAGCAAAAATTTAAAAAGTTAATCAAAATATTAATAGTATTTATATTATGGTTTGATGTTATGAATGATTCGGGATTTTTTTCCTTATTGTGTCTTCCAAGTTTTCTATAATTTTATATACCTATTTTAAAATTTAAAATGGGAAAAAAAATGTTTCTGAGGCATAGGATAGACCAGGTATTTCAGGTCTCTGCCAAGTTTAGTGAGGTTTTGTTTTATCTATATTGACCTCTGGAGAGGTTTTTTAAAAAATACAGATTCCAAAGCCCCACCACAGACCAAGTTTTAGTGATGGATGCTGGCAACTAATAATTTAGCAAAAACATCATAGAGAGTCTGGGGATCAACCAGATATGGGAAGTCAAATCTAAATAAAAAGGCAGATGCTCAGTGCCCCAATCATTGAACAGCATTGCTGGCATGGGCTTTAAATATTATCTCTTAGAAGTGTCTTATTTTTAAAAAGATGTATAATAAGCCCCCAAAATGCACAACTTTTGATGCAGACAGAACGGGAAACCTGGTATCCTGACTTCTAGCCCTCTTCTGGCTCTCCAGTACTCTGCTGCCAAATCTAGAGACCTCAGTGCTGACGATCTCTTACAGATCCTTTAAAATTTGGCTTATTTCTTGCCAACATCTGCATCTTCTTCCTATTGGAGGATGGATAAAGTCATCAACTCACACAGCATTTTAAGCAGGCACCAGCCTTCAGATAAAGACAACTCAGAATCGCTGCCTACTTGGGTCATATCCATTCACTCAGAACTGCAAAGACTGGAATCTTTTCTCTTGCATTAGAGACCTGTATTTCACAGACTTTTGAGTAGAGTGTAAAATAATTGAAAATTCACTTGTTTTTAATGTATTATTTAGGTATTATAATGCATACTTTGAAAAAAGTGGATTGAAAGACTGAGTAATTAAATATGTAAGTCTTTGTTTAATTTTTTAAATTATATTTTCCATTTTTAACCAGTATTGATTAGAGCACATAAACCCAATGAACCAACAAGCTAAAGGAAAAATAATTTTTAAAGAATTGCTTCGTCATATGGTAGTTCTATTTTTCAATTTTTGAGGAACTTCCAGTACCGTTTTCCATAGTTTCTGCAGCAATTTACTTCCAACCAACAGTGTATGAGAGTTCCTTTTTTCTCTACATCCTCACCAACACTTGTTATTTCTTGTCTTTTTGATGAAAGCCATTCTGACACGTGTTAAGTGATATCTCATTGTGGTTTTGATTTGCATTTCCTTGATGATTAGTAATGTTGAGCATCTTTTCATGTGCTTGTTGGCCATATGTATGTCTTCTTTGGAAAAATGTCTATTCAAGTCATCAGCACATTTTTTAATCTGGTTGTTTTTCTTTTTCATATTGAATTGAGTTCTTAATATATTTTGCAGATTAATCCCTTATTGGACATACTGTTTACAAATATAGTCTCCCATTCATTAAGGTGCCTTTTTGTTTTGCTGATAGTTTCCTTCTCTGTGCAAAAGCTTTTTGGTTAGATCCCATTAATTGCTTTTGTTGCCCTTGCCTGAGGAGACAGATCCAAAAATATATTGCTAAGACTGATGTCAAAGAGTGTATTGCCTTTGTTTTCTTTTAGGAGTTTTATGGTTTCAGGTCTCATATTTAAGTCTTTAATCCATTTTGAGTTTATTTTTGTATACAGTTTGAGAAAATGTTCTAGTTTCATTCTTTTACATACAGCTGTCCAGTTTGTCCAACACCACTTAATGAAGAGACTGTCTTTTCCCCATTGTATAGTCATGCCTCCCTGTTGTAAGTTAATTGACCATATAAGCATGGGTTTATTTCTGGGCTCTCTATTCTGTTCCATTGATCTATGTGTCTGTTTTTGTGCCAGTACCATACTGATTTTATTACTATAGTTTTGTGGTGTAGTCAAAATTTGGGAGTGTGATACTCCAGCTTTGTTCTTCTTTCTTAGGACTGCTTCAGGGTCTTTTGTGGGTCCATACAAATTTTGGGATTGTTTATTCTAGTTCTGTGAAGAGAAGACACCCACAATGACTTTTAATATAAATTTCTTTTAACAAAGACAATTTGTTTTGTAGTTTCAATTTGAACTTAATTTCATTGGTCCTAAAAGTAGGCAAGACTTGTGCTTTATGATTTAAGCAGTAGCTCCATTTTGATATATTATCTTTTTATTAGGCTAAGATGGGGAACACTAGAGCTTAGAGACTCAATTAGACATGGCCTGGTCTAGTTCTCTGGCTTTGCGCAGATATGTGTTTTACTCCTTTTGCAGGTGAGAACGTGGAAACTTAGAAAAAGAGGAGGAATCTCTTGATTTAACTAAATAAATTTGTGCGTTGAAGGGACCCAGAAGCCTTCCTTCCTAGCTTCTCCCACTTTATGCTGGTAAATATATTTATATTTATGTAGCTTTAAACAACAAAAACAGAACCAGAAAAGTAGAGGCTGATAGTATTGGGTATATTTTGTCAGGAAACAGAGAGTATTCAGATAAAATTTTAAATGATTCCAATTTCCCTTTCTGCCCCCCACTTTTGTACATGCAGTATATTAAGCAGTCCTGCTATATTCTCCTCTGGACTCTGTAGATAATTGGCAGCTATATAGAGGCCATTTATGCAAAGAAGATAACAGATAAAACTTAAATTGAAAACATGTTAGTAGCAGCAAACTAATGTGTCCTCTAGGCTCCCAGTTATAGCCAGGCTGATGGATGAGAGAATCTAATAGAGACAGGACGAGAAAGCTGAGCAAGAATTATACTTGCATAAATATTGCAATATTAAAAAAATCAGTTTCAGAGGTTTAATCAAAATTACTTTATTGGTTCTAACATTATGCAAGGCTTAGTGTTTTCTGTTTAAGGAATATGCCTATTTTTACTGCATTATTCCTCCCTTTAACCAGGATATTAAGGTTTCCTAAGGAAACCTTAATGAGGACATGACTGAAAGAGGAAATGGCTAACTGGGAATTGGCAATGTATAATTACCTAAACAGAAATTTTAAATTTCTAATAAATTCCAAAGATATCAGTTCCCCTAAAAAAGGGGAAAGAAGAGTACTAATGGAGATATTATATTAAAAATAAATATATATACTTATGCAAAATATCTATTAACAATTTGATATTTAATTCATCCCCAGATATTGATTGAATACTTTGTACATTTCTTTTACAGTGCCTTACACACATTAACCATCATAAAACAGACACAGTCCTTATGTTCATAGAAATTATAGTCTAATAGGAATGACAGATGTACAACAAAAAATCCCACAAGTAAATAATGGTGAAATGTAGTGTGCAATGAAGGGAAAACACTATCCATTTAAAAAAATTTTAAGAGATTGAACAAACTTAGATTGAGTTAAAGAAGTTACTTAAATGATGAGTAGAAATTGCTTTTTGAAATCTCATGAATGTGTGTGTGTGTGTGTGTGTGTGTGTGTGTTTCAGGAAGGATGATAAATCAGAATATTTCAGCCAGAGAAAATTGCACTGCTTGAATATCCTGAAGGGAGAATTCAACCATTTGGAGAAGCCAGAAAATAAAATAAAATAAAATAAAATAAAATGTGAAGTTGGAACACAGCAAAAATAACAATATAGGCAGCTACTATATATTGTGTAAAATCTTACGGATTTTTAAATATGTAATGTTGAATGTGATGAGGCCATTGACAATTTTTGTATAAGTATGGTTTAATTCATGTTAGCCTATTATACTAGTACATAGACAGAACTCATTAATAGTAAATTATTTAGTGAATCATCCAAACCAATAAAAATCTAATAAACTGTACCAAAACCTCAAAAATACTACTCTTTATGGTCAGAGGCACCGATCCTAACCAGGAGATCAAGTTTTCAGTAATAGCTGTGGTAGTTGGTCCTCTCTTGGCCCAGAAAGCTTTCTGGCTCTGACTTGCCAACTACATCTGTAAATTGCATTGCTGTTGTATTCACTCTCACTGATCTCTCACCCTGGGGAGATTTCTGCAGAAAAGCATACTGTTAATAAACATACTACAAAACCAACCTTTTCAAAAAGCCTTTTTATAATAACTATCAGTCACAAAAGTCTACTTGGTTGTCATTTCCTTTACTTTCTGTATTCTTTCCTGCTAATGCAGAGGAGACCATGAAATCATCCCTCTCAGAAAATACTAAGAACACTCTTGAACATATCAGAAAAATATAAAGATCTTTGCAAACAAGAAGGTAGATGACACGGTCCCTTCCAGTGAATTTTGTCAGCAGAAAAAATTACACTTCATTTTTTTAAAACTTTGCAAAATAAACATTCTGAATAGCTGCTTCCATCTCACTCAAAGTCCACAACTGAACAACTGTAAAACATAGTTTGTATATGTTTGCAGCTGAATAGTTTTATCAACCCGCTTTTCACCAATAACATTTTGAGGGTCCAACAGGGTCCTGCCCTTTTGTACTCTGTCAATTTCAATTCCATATAGTAGTGTCTCTGTTGAGACAGTTTTCTTAAGAACTTTGGGGGTCTGCAATGTATTTCAAATTTCACTTTGTTGTACAAAGACCACATGCACTTTTTTTAAGAATAATAATCCCTTCTCTATCATTGGCTCCTTTTGAAATGACCAAGGGGCAATGCCCTTAAGATTCCCAGAGACCTTATGGTTTGAGAGGATATGTGAGGCACATGCTTAATCTCCTGAAAGGGTTTCTGTGTGACTGAATACAGTGAACTTTGGATCTTTCTATGGTTTTAGTAAAAGGTTTCATGGATACCCCCTTTTTCTCTAGTCCACATTTTTAGAAGCAATTACTTAATTTTAATAGCTTTTGCCATGTGGAGAGACTGACAGTTTTCTAAACCATCAAGCCCTGGTTTCTTTTTGTTTACTAGTTCTTCCCTCAAATAATCTCTCTTCACATTTTATTGTAAGCAGCAAGAAGCAATCAGGGTGGCATTTTTAATACTTTGCTTAGAAATCTCCTTAGCTATATAACAAGTTCAGTATTTAAGTTCCTCTTCACATAAGACTTCAGGAGACAATTTTACTAAGTTTTCTGTCACTATATAACAAAGACTTCCCTTCCTCCAATTTCTGAAAATACGTTCCTCCTTTCCTTTTGAGCCCTTGCCAGCAATATCTTCCAAGTCCATATTTCTAATAACAGTTGTTTAAGGCAGTTTAGGCTTTCTCAGTCATGCTCCTCAAAATTACTTTGGCCTCTACCTCATTTCAAAGCTGCTCTCACATTTTTAGGTATCTGACAAGAACACCCACTTCGAGGCATCAAAATCTGTATTTACTTTTATACTCTTGCACAACAATTACCATAAACTTAACAGCTAAAAACAAAATATACTTATTATCTCACACTTTCTATGGGTTTAGAGTCTGAGCACAGCTTAAGGTCCTCTCCTTCAGCATCTCACAAGTCTGCAATATAACTAATATAACATAGATGAGATAAATGCTATAAAAATGCCACAGTTAAAGTGCTAGTGGAGCTCAGAGAAAGATGATATTACTCTGGCTAGAGAATTTCACTAAAAAGATGGTATTTATGCTGTATGTAAAGAATAGGTAAATTATAGCATGTGATGATGTTGAAGGGGATTGGAGATAGAGGGGGCTTATAAGTCATATCTCAGAGGGCAGGAAGGATAAGTTGTGTAGGGACAAAAATAAGTAGTTCAGTTTGACTAGAGCTTAGGTGGTGAGAATAAGAGCTGGAAGATATAAGATGTTAAAAAGGGCATGAATTGCCAGGTTAGGGTACTCAGATCTTAATGTATAGGAAAGAGGGATTCAATTGAGCTTTGTTGTTTGTTTGTTTTGTTTTTAATATGTCTGATGGAATAAAATGTCTGCAATAGGAAGACAGATCTGGCAATGGGGTTCAGAATGTATTGGAGGCCATGACTAGTGACAGAAAAACTATCAACAAAAAAACTTTAATAGTGTATGTGAGAGTTAAAGAGGACCTGAAATAAGAAAACCACAGTGGAAAAGCAAAATGAATAGTGATTTTAGCAGTATCAAAGAGACAGAACAAAGAGGATAAAGAAATAGATATAAATTCGAGAATGATTTCAACCATGCAAACCTCTGTGATTAGTAAATGGGTGATGATCTTATCTGAAATAGTGAAGTCATGATAATAAGCTGAGTTAAGTTTTGTTTTAATTTTTTTCAGAGGAACGAAGATGTGTGTTCAGTATTGCACTGTACAGTTTAAGTTGCGTATCATATTGAGCATTGAGGACATCCCTGGGCTATAGTGTGTGGTAAGGCTGGAATTCTCAGGAGAGGTCTTATTGAGGATATGAATATTATTCATATGAAAGGAAGTTCTAAAGTCATGAGTCTATGATACTAAATGAGATTGAAAGTGATCTTCATGGGAGCAGTGTTAAGAAAGGTAAAATAAAGACAAGGCAAGAAACTTAGAAAATCCCTATATTTAAGAAGTGGTTGAGTGTAGGCAGGCCAGAAATAGAATAAGAGAAGGAAAAAAACCAAATATGAAACAGAAGAAAAACAGAGCTAAGAATGTCTAGGGTGATAGGAATTCAACAAGGATCTGAACACAGTTATCTGTATATAAAATACAAAAAAAGTTATTTTTGTTTGTTGATTTCTGTTTTACTTTACAATGAATTCTATTGATGCACTAAACAGTTCCACAATATAATGAGCCACGAGTGTATTTATATGCAAATATATTCAAGCTATCAACTTTGGAATGGCCTCTAGGGATGTATGATTCTCCTCAATCATACATATATATATAATAAATGGTCTTTAAGCATATACATCTATACTATTTACAAATATTGTCTTCTTACCAAATTTTTGTGTTTCTCAGAGTCATATCATCTTCAAGTAAAGATATATTTGATTCTTTTCTTGCCAGTATTTACATCTTCTTGCTATTGCATTAGCTAGAGCCTTCTAAACAATTTTTTAAAATTTTATTGAAGTATAGTTGATTTACAATGTTGTGTTTAATTTCTGCTGTACAGCAAAATGACTCAGTTATACATATATATATATTCTTTGTCATATTCTTTTCCATTATGGTTTATCACAGGATATCGAATATAGTTCCCTGTGCTATACAGTAGGACCTTGTTTTTTATCCATCCTATATATAATAGCTTGCATCTGCTAGTCCCAAACTCCTTCCCCCACACCCCCTCCCCCTTGGCAACCACAAGTCTGTTCTCTATATCTGTGAGTCTGTTTTTGTTTTGTAGATATGTTCATTTGTGTCATATTTTATATTCCACATAGAAGTGATATCATATGGTATTTGTCTTTCTCTTTCTGACTTTCTTCGCTTAGTATGATAATCTCTAGGTCCATCCATGTTGCTGCAAATGGCATTATTTCATTCTTTTTAATGGCTGAGTAATATTCCATTGTATATATATGCCACATTTTCTTTATCCATTCATCTGTCACTGGACATTTAGGTTGTTTACATGCATTGGCTATTGTAAATAGTGGTGCTGTGTAAACAACTTTAAACAGCAGTGAGGACAGTGACCATCTAAGCCTTCTTTCTACTTTGAAGGGGAATGGTCTAGTAAGTCATCATTAAATGTAATTTGTTTAGAATTTTCTGTGAAAAGTCTTACATTTTAGTAACCTTTCTTCTATATTTATTCTTTTGAAAGTCATTATTTAGATTCTTTAATTTTAACAGTGCTTATTTGGAATCACTTACTATTACTTTGTAAAATTATATGATGAGATGAAAATTTGATGCATTTTGATATGCTAATTTTTTCCCTCACTCTTGACATTACTCCATGATACTTCCCCTATTTAAGCAGGATCTAGATTGTTCTATGCTTACCTCCTCAAAGAAAGGAGGACACAGCAAAATATGGAAATCAATAAAGTCAATGCTATGCTCTTGTGTTTCAAAAATCCAAACCTTGAAGGATTCAGGGCATAAACAATAGATTTGAAAAAAAATAGATGAAGAGGCAAGCTACCTCACTTCCATGTTAAATAAAAATTCTTAGGGATAAAGGAAATCATAAACTTGTGGAAAAAACACAAAATTTTGTCTCTATATCTTGACTTGTCCCCATCCTTGGATCAATTTGTTTATGTGTATGAGGAGTAAGAGGAGGCTAAAGGTCAGCGGGACATTCCAGAGCAGAGGAGATCTATGTTTCTCCTGAGAAAGCAGATCTATGCCTTTCTTGAGGGAAACCAGATTTCCCCTTTGCACAGGCTACAGGCACAGTATATGGGCAGTAGGTTAGTGTGGTAGGCAGCCTCTGAGATGGCCTCCAGACATCTGCAACATTGAGTGTCAGGCCCTGTGCAATGCTATCACCTTGAGTGTGGGCTGGTCCTAGTAACTTTCTTCTTTTAAATAAAATATGGCATTCCTGAGACTATGGCTTCCATCTTGCCAGATCTCTTCTTTTTTTGGTGCCCTCACTTTGGAGGAAACAAGCTGCCATGTTGTGAGTGGTCCTATGGAGGAATCCACAAGAAATGGAACTTGTCTCTGGTCAACAGGAAGTGAGGGCTTGAGTACTGCCAACAGCCATGTGAGATGGTCTAAGATAACTGCAGCCTTGGACGTTATCTTGCTTGCAGCCTTGTGAGAGACTCTGAGCCAGAGAAACAGCTAAGCCTGGATTCCTGATCCAGTGGTGATATAATATATGTCTGTGGTTTTAATCCACTAAGTTTCAATGTAATTTTCTTATTTTTACAAAGTTATAGAAAACTCATACAGATATCATTATGTGGAGTATTTCTGCAGATAGATTTGAGATTGGCTCTCATCCCAATGCAGATATAGTAGAATGATATCTTCTTTACCTGTGAATAGTACAGAGTCTTTAAAAGCTACATAAAGTTTAATTTAGACCCAGAGACGTATAAGAGCAATGGAAGCAACCAAATATTTTCTGTACCCTTGAGAGTGGCATGATATTTACCAAAAGAAAGCTGAAACTTTAGAGACCTTGCAGTGGTAAAAATGGATGATTTACCTTTAAGTTAATTTGATAAAAGACTGAGTATGAAGTGGTAAAATGCATATCTCAAAGGATTCAGTGTGTTCAGATAACAAAGACTAGCTAGTACTCCTCCCTCACAGACACTATAGACACAGAGTCCTCAAATACCCCACCCTTCATCCCCAAGAAACTGATGAGAATTAAAGTGACTCAGATTAAACTCCTACAGTTAGAATTAGATCTCAAAATATAATTCAAGATAATTTCAAACAAACAAAAAACAAACAAAGGAATAAATAAGTGTTGGTAGGCAAGTTACGTTTCACATACATACTAGAATTTGTTCGCTGAAATTCAAACTACAATGATAAAATAATGCTTTTTTCTCCCATAATTTGTAAATAGAATAAACTATATTGCTAATTCAGTGATATTGAATTACCTTTATTCTCCTCAAATAAAGACCATTTTGTCTTTGTCTACCTTTGAGTAATTATCTGGGAAAATAAATGGGAAAAAAATCCCAACAACAATAAATAACACAAATTATAAAATAGCCTTAATTAATTGTAACAGAGAAGATGCAGGGCCCCTATTTTAAAAATACATATTTTAATTAAAGTTCTATTAGTTTAATTTTAAATTCACAGGCTCTTATACAAATAATACAGAGAGATCCTTTGTGCCCTTTTCTTCTAAATGTAAATTCTTGTAAAACTATAGTATAATATCACAATCAAGATATTGACCTTGATATAATCTACCAAATTTATTCAGATTTCCCCAGTTTTTCTTGTATTCATTTGTATGTGTGTGTGTATTTAGCTCTATAAACTTTTATCACATGTGTACATAGGTTAGTGTATCTGCTACCACACAGCCAAAATATAGAACAACTCCATAACTACAAGTAAGTGGTAAAGCTCAAGGAGGCTGGAAGTCCCAGATCAAGGAGTAAGCAGGTTTGACTTTTTCTGAGGCCTCTCTTCTTGGCTCGCTCTGCCGTCACATGATCTTTGCTTGGAGTATGTGCGTGCCCGGTGTCTCTTTGTGTGACCACATTTCTTCTTCTTACAAGGACACCAGTTAAGATTTGATTAGGGCCTGCCCTAATGGCTTCATTTTAACTTAATTATCTCTTTAAAGGTCTTGCCTCCAAAAACAGTCCCATTCTGAGGTAATCGGGGTTAGGGCTTCAACGTATGAATTTGAGGGGACACAATTCAACCCATAACAGGGTCATTTCAAAAATGTTATATAAATAGAATTATAAGTGAAGTAACCTTTTGGGATTGCCTCTTTTTTTTTTTTTTTTTTTTTTTTTCGTTCAGAATAATTCCCTGGAGTTTCATCCAAGTTGTTGCATGTATCAGTAGTTTGTTTCTTTCATTGCTGAGAAATATTTAGATTATTTAACCATTTATTCTTTGAAGAACATCTGGGTTGTTTCCATGTTTTAGGTTATTATAAATAAAGCTACAGTGGACATTTGTGTGCAGGTTTTTATGTGAACATACATTTTTATTTCTCTGGGATAAATGTCCAAGAGAGCAATTTCTGCTTCATACGGTAGTTACACATTTAGCTTTATAAGAAATCACCTAACTTTTCCTGAGTGACTGTACCATTTTGCATTCCCACCAGTAATGTACAAGTAATTCAGTTTCTCTGCATCCTTACTAAAATTTAGTGTTCCCAGAATTTTTTATTTTTTGCCATTCTGGTAAGTGTACAGTGACATTCCCTTATGGTTGCATTTCCTCGCTGGCTAATGATACTGAAAATCTTTTAACATGCTTATTTGCCACCTGCATATCCTTCTAAATGAAAGATATGTTCATGTCTTTTACTCATTTTCTAATTAAAATGAATTTTAAAAAATTTGAGTCTTGAGGGTTCTTTATATATTCTAGATACTAATCCTATGTTGGATGTATTGTTGGCACATATTTCCCCAAGTCTGAACCTTGTCTTTTCATCCTCTTCACATGGTCTTTCCTGGTGTTGTCAAGGGACTCCCTTTGAGTTGTTACTGGAATTCTAGATTAAGTTGGAAATTCTAAAATGCTATCTGTGTTCTAAAGTTTGACAAATTATCAGGGTCTACAAAGACCCAACCAAATACCACAATGCAGCAGTTACACCATAGATTTATGAATTATAGATTACAGAAATAATCTTTCTGTTTTCTGAAGATGTTCAGAGAATAGCATAATTTGTTCATTTATAATAACAACAGCGAATATTTATAGTGAATTTAGCAAGTTCTAAATAGAGCTTTACATGCATTTATTCATAATAATCCTCCTAACTATATTATGTAGCTATTCATTATTTATTTTTTCCTCTTAACAGAAGTATAAACTTCTGAGGTTTATAATTGACTTTTCTAAACCTTGAAATATTATCACCAGAATATAAAGGGATTTAGGGGAACCAAGAAAGTACAAGGATTTTTTTCTGCTATTGGAACTAAAAGCACACTTTTAACTGACCTGGTGAAAATTTAGTGTCTGTTAGTAGGAATTTTAAAAGTTAATGGGATATTTAGCAGATGCTGGATATTTATTTGTACACATGTAAGCATATGGATTTCTTTTATCATGTGCATAAACTGTATTTTGGTTTCATTACACAACTCACATATATTTTCAGAGTGACTGTTTCTGTGTTCATTCTTTCTCTACTTTACTGGATGCACAGAATTACCAGAATGGTTCTGGTTCTTAAACATTCCTTGGTAACAGACCCCTTGAAAAATATTCATAAAACTATGGATATCCTCAGTTATATCTCACATGCAAAGGTAATCACAGTATTACTTGTGCTGATACAATTTCAGATGGTCTGCTGGTCCCCTAATGGTCCTCTACGTTAAATAATTCTGTTTTCTTTTCTAGTTTCTAGTTTGTATTGGTCAAGTTAAAGCTGAAGTCACCAAACTTGTACATTCCCCACTAAACTCCCTGATGTGGATAAAGTTATGAAAATACTAAATTCCTTATTTGGTTATCTTAACTAAAGTTCTACAATGACCTTGGCAGTCAAGAGTTGAGAGTAACTGTTTCATTAAACGGTTTATTTTATAGACTTTAGTACATGTACCCTCTGCAGTACTGACATGAATGGATAAATTATGATATTTCTGACCAAACCCTTTCAATGCTGTCTTCAAGCAAAAGAGATGTTTTCCACCAAAATGTTTTTAAACAGGACTTCCATGGCTCCAGTGTGTGGAGGATGCTGATCAAGACAGACAAGACCCATGTGCCAATAGAACAGAGAAGTGGCTCAAGGACAAAAAACTAAGCTTCATGCAAACATTCTTGAGATCAGTAGGGAAGCAGGCCGCCAGTATTTTGAAAAATCTATTGAAAGGATAAATATTATTACTTGGAAATCAATTTTAAAAGGCACTGTACTAAACTCTTATATTTGTCCTTTGACTTACGACAAATTCTCAGTGTCTGCCAGTACCCAGTTAAATTCTGCAATGCAACAGTTACAGTCTGCCTCTAATTAGAACCTAGAAAAAAGAATCCGATGTCTAAGATTAGATTGTATTGAATACAACAATGTGGGGTATGTAAGAGAAAAATAATCCAGTTCAGGTCAGAACTATTTCCTTAGTCATACAGGTTAAAGGTGATCATAAAATTGTTGGTGAGGAGGAACTGAAGACTGATGCCAAAATTTACTACATATCCTTGATGAGTCAGTATGAAAAAGGTCATGTTTTTAATGATATATTATCACCGTGCTCTCCATAACTTATTTTCACATATTCTCAAATGCAAATTAAGGAATTATTTCAAGTACTGTCATGCGTAGATCACAGTATCATGTCACCGTGGAGTCTAGTGTCCAAATATGGCAAAATTAGATAAGCAACCCTCTTTGTGGAATCATCTCTCAACAAGATTTGATTCTCCCTACTCTGCTATATTTAAAGCTTGTCTGTGCAGTGTGTTCAGTGTTATAGATGGTGGATGTTTCCTTTTGTTCATGCTAAGCTTATATCATACAAAATTGCTGGGTATTAAGACATACAAAAACATTTTCAATTTTTCTGTGAGTATATATTTTGTAGAAACACACACATGAAAACACATATATAATTATAATGTGTTTTTTCAGTCCTTGACTTATAGAAATGTGCACTAATTTTCTCCTGCCAATTAAATTGTTATTATTTACTATAATTATGACAACCAGCCCTCAAACATATATCACAGAACCAGATTTTTGTAATTAGAACCCTGCATTGAGTAGAGCAGAAAAAAAATCAACAATTAACAATGACAAAAGCAAAGCAGAAAACATATTCTGCATACTGAATGGATGTCTCTAAAGGATCAAGACAAATGTTTTCATTTTGTAAGAGAAGTGGTCTTACATCAAGTCAAAGTGATTTTAATGGTCTTATATTTAAAATAATTTCCCTCAGAATTTATTTCTATCTTTCAAAAAATTACTCTTCTCTCTCAAAAAATTATTGCATTTGCATCATGGCATATTATGGCTAGATTAATGTTTTTAGTATCTGCATGATTTCAACTCTTTGTATCAAGTAGGTCCCGACAGTGGAAAATCCAATCAACTTTCAGTGAAGTAATCAAGTTCTATTACTGTTGTGGTTTCAGCACATTCCCAGGTGCACAGTTATTCCAACTGACTCTAGTATGCAGGAGAAAAAAACCTCACATTTTGTACCAATATACTGGTGGTTAATCAAAAACAGAGGTGTCATTTTGTAGGCCTCTTAAAAATTCAATTTATAGATATTTCCTGGTTAAGGTTCTTAAAGATAGCACAATAATGTAAATTAGCAAGTGCCATTTTCCCTAATATCAGACTCTAAGGTACTTATGATTTGTATTATTTTTAATTTAAAATAAGTCTGTGTCCTTTTATGCAATGCTTGAACAGATCCACTCTGAGTTACGTATTTTACAACCATATGGGTTAAATAGTCCAACTAAACCTGTTCTGAGATTGAGAATCAGCTTCTTCTAACATTATGGGTTCTTTGCAGATTGAAAGTATTATAAATAAGAATTTTAACAACAGCCTAACAATAATGAGAATGATGATGATTACAATAAGAACAAAACATATAATACTTATTACGTATCAGGGACTATTCTAAGCACTGCACTAATGCAATTCATTACCAATTTAAGTCCACAACAATTCTGAAACATAATTAATTATAGTAATATTATTTTACAGAAGAAAAAACTGAGACACAGAGTCAAAATAATTTGCCCCAAAGCAGACAGCTCATACGAAGCCAAACCAGGAATTAAATCTAGGCAATCTGTCCCTCTTCTCAAATAACATGTATTTGTTCAACTCCTTTTAGCCAATGAGTGTTAATTTCAAATTACTCTGATAATAACACTGCTGTCAATTATAATTTGAGCCATTATATTCATAAGAAATGTTCAAGAAAATATAGTAAGAGAAATAGGCTAGTGAAACTCCTTTGATAGCACCTGTGAAGCTCATTCTGATTTCAGAGACTTTAAAATATTTTTAAATTAGTCAATATGAAGGTACAAATTATTATTATTATTATTTTTAACATCTTTATTGGAGTATAATTGCTTCACAATGGTGTGTTAGTTTCTGCTTTATAACAAAATGAATCAGTTATACATATACATATATCCCTATATCTCTTCCCTCTTGCGTCTCCCTCCCTCCCACCCTCCCTATCCCACCCCTCTAGGTGGTCACAAAGCACCGAGGTGATCTCCCTGTGCTATGCGGCTGCTTCCCACTAGCTATCTATTTTACATTTGGTAGTGTATATATGTCCATGCCACTCTCTCACTATGTCTCAGCTTACCCTTCCCCCTCCCCATATCCTCAAGTCTATTCTCTAGTAGGTCTGCGTCTTTGTTCCCGTCTTGCCCCTAGGTTCTTCATGACCTTTTTTTTTTTTTTTTTGGATTCCATATATATGTGTAATCTCTCATGATCCTTTGTATTTTTGCAGGTTTCTGCAGCATACAGTATTTGTTTTTCTCTTTCTGACATACTTCACTCTGAATGACAGACTCTAGGTCCATCCACCTCACTACAAATAACTCAATTTTGTTCCTTTTTATGGCTGAGTAATATTCCACTGTATATATGTGCCACATCTTCTTTATCCATTCATCTGTCGATGGACACTTAGGTTGCTTCCATGTCCTGGCTGTTGTAAATAGAGCTGCAATGAATATTTTGGTACATGACTCTTTTTGAATTATGGTTTTCTCAGGGTATATGCCCAGTAGTGGGATTGCTGGGTCATATGGTAGTTCTATTTTTAGATTTTTAAGGAACCTCTATACTGTTCTCCATAGTGGCTGTATCAATTTACATTCCCACCAGCAGTGCAAGAGGGTTCCCGTTTCTCCACACCCTTTCCAGCATTTATTGTTTGTGAATTTTTCGATGATGGCCATTCAGACCGGTGTGAGATGATATCTCATTGTAGTTTTGATTTGCATTTCTCTAATGATTAATGATGTTGAGCATGCTTTCATGTGTTTGTTGGCAATCTGTATATCTTCTTCGGAGAAATGTCTGTTTAGGTCTTCTGCCCATTTTTGGATTGGGTTGTTTGGTTTTTTGATATTGAGCTGCATGAGCTGCTTGAATATTTTGGAGATTAATCCTTTGTCAGTTGCTTCATTTGCAAATATTTTCTCACATTCTGAGGATTGTCTTTTCATCTTGTTTATGGTTTCCTTTGCTGTGCGAAAGCTTTTAAGTTTCATTAGGTCCCATTTGTTTATTTTTGGTTTTATTTCCATTTCTCTTGGAGGTGGGTCAAAAAGCATCTTGCTGTGATTTATGTCATGGGGTGTTCTGCCTATGTTTTCCTCTAAGAGTTTTACAGTGTCTGGCCTTACATTTAGATCTTTAATCCATTTTGAGATTATTTTTGTGTATGGTGTTAGGGAGTGTTCTAATTTCATTCTTTTACATGTAGCTGTCCAGTTTTCCCAGCACCACTTATTGAAGAGGCTGTCTTTTCTCCACTGTATATTCTTGCCTCCTTTATCAAAGATAAGGTGACCATATGTGCATGGGTTTATCTCTGGGCTTTCTATCCTGTTCCATTGATCTATATTTCTGTTTTTGTGCCAGTACCATACTATCTTGATTACTGTAGCTTTGTATAGTCTGAAGTCAGGGAGGCTGATTCCTCCAGCTCTGTTTTTCTTTCTCAAGATTGCTTTGGCTATTCGGGGTCTTTTGTGTTTCCATATAAATTGTGCAATTTTTTGTTCTAGTTCTGTGAAAAATGCCAGTGGTAGTTTGATAGGGATTTCACTGAATCTGTAGATTGCTTTGGGTAGTATAGTCATTTTCACAGTGTTGATTCTTCCAATCCAAGAACATGGTATATCTCTCCATCCCTTTGTATCATCTTTAATTTCTTTCATCAGTGTCTTATAATTTTCTGCATACAGATATTTTGTCTCCTTAGGTAGGTTTATTCCTAGGTATTTCATTCTTTTTGTTGCAATGGTAAATGGGAATGTTTCCTTAATTTCACTTTCAGATTTTTCATCATTAGTGTATAGGAATGCAAGAGATTTCTGTGCAATAATTTTGTATCCTGCTACTTTACCAAATTCATTGATTAGCTCCAGTAGTTTTCTAGTAGCATCTTTAGGATTCTCTATGTGTAGTATCATGTCATCTGCAAACAATGAGAGCTTTACTTCTTCTTTTCCGATTTGGATTCCTTTTATTTCTTTTTCTTCTCTGATTGCTGTGGCTAAAACTTCCAAAGCTATTTTGAATAACAGTGGTGAGAGTGGACAACCTTGTCTTGTTCCTGATCTTAGAGGAAATGGTTTCAGTTTTTCACCATTGAGAATGATGTTGGCTGTGGGCTTGTCATGTATGGCCTTTATTATGTTGAGGTAAGTACCCTCTATGCCTACTTTCTGGAGGGTTTTTATCATAAATGGGTGTTGAATTTTGTCAAAAGCTTTCTCTGCATCTATGGGGATGATCATATGGTTTTTCTCCTTCAATTTGTTAATATGGTGTATCACATTGATTGATTTGCGTATATTGAAGAATCCTTGCATTCCTGGGATAAACCCCACTTGATCATGGTGTATGATCCTTTCAATGTGCTGCTGGATTCTGTTTGCTAGTATTTTGTTGAGGATTTTTGCATGTGTGTTCATCAGTGATATTGGCCTGTAGTTTTCTTTCTTTGTGACATCTTTGTCTGGTTTTGGTATCAGGGTGATGGTGGCCTCATATAATGAGTTTGGGAGTGTTCCTCCCTCTGCTCTATTTTGGAAGAGTTTAAGAAGGATAGGTGTTAGCTCTTCTCTAAATGTTTGATAGAATTCCCCTGTGAAGCCATCTGGTCCTGGGCTTTTGTTTGTTGGAAGATTTTTAATCACAGTTTCAATTTCAGTGCCTGTGATTGGTCTGTTTATATTTTCTATTTCTTCCTGGTTCAGTCTCGGAAGGTTGTGCATTTCTAAGAATGTGTCCATTTCTTCCAGGTTGTCCATTTTATTGGCATATAGTTGCTTGTAGTAATCTCTCATGATCCTTTGTATTTCTGCAGTGTCAGTTGTTACTTCTCCTTTTTCATTTCTGATTTTATTGATTTGAGTCTTCTCCCTTTTTTTCTTGATGAATCTGGCTAATGGTTTATCAATTTTGTTTATCTTCTCAAAGAACCAACTTTTAGTTTTATTGATTTTTGCTATCGTTTCCTTCATTTCTTTTTCATTTATTTCTGATCTGATCTTTATGATTTCTTTCCTTCTGCTAACTTTGGGGTTTTATTGTTCTTCTTTCTCTAATTGTTTTAGGTGTAAGGTTAGGTTGTTTATTTGATATGTTTCTTGTTTCTTAAGGTAGGATTGTATTGCTATAAACTTCCTTCTTAGAACTGCTTTTGCTGCATCCCATAGCTTTTGGGTCGTCGTGTTTTCATTGTCATTTATTTCTAGGTATTTTTTGATTTCCTCTTTGATTTCTTCAGTGATCTGGTGCTTATTAAGTAGTGTATTGTTTAGCCTCCATATGTTTGTATTTTTTACAGATTTTTTCCTGTAATTGATATCTAGTCTCGTAGCGTTGTGGTCGGAAAAGATACTTGATATGATTTCAATATTCTTAAATTTACCGAGGCTTGATTTGTGACCCAAGATATGATCTATCCTGGAGACTGTTCCATGAGCACTTGAGAAGCAAGTGTATTCTGTTGTTTTTGGATGGAATGTCCTATAAATATCAGTTAAGTCCCTCTTGTTTAATGTATCATTTAAAGCTTGTGTTTCCTTATTTATTTTCATTTTGGATGATCTGTCCATTGGTGAAAGTGGGGTGTTAAAGTCCCCTACTATGATTGTGTTACTGTCGATTTCCCCTTTTATGGCTGTTAGTATTTGCCTTATGTATTGAGGTGCTCCTATGTTGAGTGCATAAATATTTACAATTGTTACATCTTCTTCTTGGATTGATCCCTTGATCATTATGTAGTGTCCTTCTTTGTCTCTTGTAATAGTCTTTATTTTAAAGTCTATTTTGTCTGATATGAGAATTGCTACTCCAGCTTTCTTTTGATTTCCATTTGTATGGAATATCGTTTTCCATCCCCTCACTTTCAGTCTGTATGTGTCCCTAGGTCTGAAGTGGGTCTCTTGTAGACAGCATATATACGGGTCTTGTTTTTGTATCCCATAAGCCAGTCTGTGTCTTTTGGTTGGAGCATTTAATCCATTTACCTTTAAGGTAATTATTGATATGTATATTCCTATTACCATTTTCTTAATTTTTATGAGTTTGTTATTGTAGGTCTTTTCCTTCCCTTGTGTTTCCTGCCTAGAGAAGTTCCTTTAGCATTTGTTGTAAAGCTGGTTTGGTGGTGCTGAATTCTCTTAGCTTTTCCTTGTTTGTAAAGGTTTTAATTTCTCTGTTGAATCTGAATGAAATCCTTGCTGGGTAGAGTAATCTTGGTTGTAGGTTTTTCCCCTTCATCACTTTAAATATGTCCTGCCACTCCCTTCTGGCTTGCAGAGGTTTTGCTGAAAGATCAGCTGTTAACCTTATGGAGATTCCCTTGTATGTTATTTGTTGTTTTTCCCTTGCTGCTTTTAATATGTTTTCTTTGTATTTAATGTTTTATAGTTTGATTAATATGTGTCTTGGTGTGTTTCTCCTTCATTTATCCTGTATGGGACTCTCTGTGCTTCCTGGACTTGATTAACTATTTCCTTTCCCATATTAGGGACATTTTCAACTATAATCTCTTCAAATATTTTCTCAGTCCGTTTCTGTTTCTCTTCTTCTTCTGGGGCCTCTATAATTCAAATGTTGGTGCGTTTAATATTGTCCCAGAGGTCTCTGAGACTGTACTCAATTCTTTTCATTTTTTTTCTTTATTCTGCTTTGCAGTAGTTATTTACACTATTTTATCTACCAGGTCACTTATCCCTTCTTCTGCCTCAGTTATTCTGCTTTTGATCCCTCCTAGAGAATTTTTAATTTCATTTATTGTGTGGTTCATCACTGTTTGTTTGCTCTTTAGTTCTTCTAGTTCCTTGTTATACATTTCTTGTATTTTCTCCATTCTATTTCCAAGGTTTTGGATCATCTTTTCTATCATTATTCTGAATTCTTTTTCAGGTAGACTGTCTATTTCCTCTTCATTTGTTAGGTCTGGTGGGTTTTTACCTTGCTCCTTCATCTGCTGTGTGTTTCTTTGTCTTCTCATTTTGCTTAACTTACTGTGTTTGGTGTCTCCTTTTTGCAGGCTGCAAGTTCGTAGTTCCCATTGTTTTTGGTGTCACTGCCCCCCAGTGGCTAAGGTTGATTCAGTGGGTTGTGTAGGATTCCTGGTGGAAGGGACTAGTTCCTGTGTTCTGGTGGATGAGGCTGGATCTTGTCTTTCTGGTGGGCAGGTCTACATCTGGTGGTGTGTTCTGGGGTGTCTGTGACCTTATTATGATTTTAGGCAGCCTCTCTGCTAATGGGTGGGGTTGTGTTCCTCTCTTGCTAGTTGTTTGGTATAGGGTGTCCAGCACTGTAGCTTGCTGGTCGTTGAGTGGAGATGGGTCTTGGCATTGAGATGGAGATCTCTGGGAGATTTTTTGCTGTTTGATATTACATGGAGCTGGGAGGTTTCTTGTGGACCAATGTCCTGAACTTGGCTCTCCCACCTCAGAGGCACAGCCCTGATGCCTGGCTGGAGTACCAAGAGCCTGTCATCCACACAGCTCAGAGTAATAGAGAGAAAAAAAAGAAAGAAAAAGGAAGATAAAATAAAATAAAATAAAATAAAGTTATTAAAATAAAAAATAAATAATAATTATTAAAATAAATTTTAAAAAACTAATAAAAAAAGGAAAAAAAAAGGAAAGAAAGAAGAGAGCAACCAGACCAAAAAACAAATCCATGAATGATAACAAATGCTAAAAAGTATACTAAAAAACCTCAGAAAACAAGCAAAAAAACAAAAAAATGGACATACAGAACCCTAGGACAAATGGTAAAATCAAAGCTATACAGACAAAATCACACAGAGAAGTATACACATACACACTCACAAAAAGAGAAAAAGGGAAAAAAATATATATATATCGTTGCTCCCAAAGTCCACCTTCTCAATTTGCGATGATTCTTTGTCTATTCAGGTATTCCACAGATGCAGGGTACATCAAGTTGTTTGTGGAGATTTAATCCGCTTCTCCTGAGGCTGCTGGGAGAGATTTCCCTTTCTCTTCTTTGTTCACACAGCTCCTGGGTTTCAGCTTTGGATTTGGCCCCATCTCTGCGTGTAGGTCGCCTGAGGGCGTCTGTTCTTCGCTCAGACAGGACTGGGTGAAAGGAGCAGCTGATTCGCGGGCTCTGGCTCACTCAGGCTGGGGGGAGGGAGGGGTACCGATGCGGGGTGAGCCTGCAGCGGCACATGCCGGAGTGACGTTGCACCAGCCTGAGGCATGCCGTGTTTTCTCCCGGGGAAGTTGTCCCTGGATCACTGGACCCTGTCAGTAGCGGGCTGCACAGGCTCCCGGGAGGGGAGGTGTGGATAGTGACCTGTGCTTGCACACAGGCTTCTTGGTGGCTGCAGCAGCAGCCTTAGCTTATCATGCCCGTCTCTGGGGTCCATGCTGATAGCCGTGGCTTGCGCCTGTCTCTGGAGCTCCTTTAAGGGGCGCTCTTAATCCCTTCTCCTTGTGCAGCAAGAAACAAAGAGGCAAGAAAAAGTCTGTTGCCTCTTCGGCAGCTCCAGACTCCTTCCTGGGTAGCTGTTGTGCACTAGCCCCCTTCAGGTTGTGTTAACGCAGCCGACCCCAGTCCTCTCCCTGGGATCCAACCTCTGAAGCCCGAGCCTCAGCTCCCAGCCCACACCTGTCCTGGCAGGTGAGCAGACAAGCCTCTCGGGCTGCTGAGTGGTGGTCGGCACCGATCCTCGTGCGGGAATCTCTCCGCTTTGCCCTCCGCACCCCTATTGCTGCGCTCTCCTCTGTGGATCCGAAGCTTCCCCCCTCTGCCACCCACAGTCTCTGCCCGCGAAGGGGCTTCCTAGTGTGTGGAAACCTTTCCTCTTTCACAGCTCCCTCCCACTGGTGCAGGTCCCATCCCTATTCTTTTGTCTCTGTTTTTTCTTTTTTCTTTTGCCCTACCCGGGTACGTGGGGAGTTTCTTGCCTTTTGGGAGGTCTGAGGTCTTCTGCCAGCGTTCAGTAGGTGTGCTGTAGGAGTTGTTCCACATGTAGATGTATTTCTTATGTATCTGTGGGGAGGAAGGTGATCTCCACGTCTTATTCTTCTGCCATCTTGAAGCTCCTCACAAATTATTTTTATATGTCATGTTCCTTAGTGGAAAAATGTGACAGAAATCATGTTCTACTTGCTATTTGAGAAAGATTAAATTTCTTTATATGTACTGAAGAGGACAGGTTTTTAAAGATGAAGGAGGAAGAGAAGAAAGAAGAGAAAAATTAAGAGAAGGAAGCTTCATCGAGATAATTTTATAACGTATGGAAATATTGAATCACTCTGTTGTGCACCAGGAACTAACACAGTGTTGTAGGTCAATTATATCTCAAAAACAAACAAACAAACTCATTGAAAAAAAGATCGGATTTGTGGTTACCAGAGGTGGGAGGTAGTGGTGGCAGTGGTTGGGGGGGATTGGATGAAGGTGGTCAAAAGGTACAAACTTTCAGTTGTAAGATAAATTAGTACTAGGGTTATAAAATACAACATGATTCATATAATTAACACTGCTGTATGTTATATATGAAAGTCTTTAAGAGCGTAAATCCTGGGTTCTCATCACAAGAAACAATTTTTTGTTTTATTTTGTATCTATATGAGATGATGGATACTCACTAAACTTTCATGATGTATGTAAGTCAAATCATCGTACTGTACACCTTAAACTTATACAGTGTTGAATGTCAATTATATCTCAATGAAACTTGAAGGAAAAAAAAGAGAGAAAAGGAAGCTTCACATTACTAGGAGTTTTCCATTCAGGTAATGGACTATTGTGAGAGAGCTGGGCAGCATGATAAGGGCATTAAACCATATATTTCAGATCAAAAACAAGCAATGATAGCATTAACATCATTTGGGGCTATGTTGGTGAGAAATGGAAAACTAATAAAAACAAACCCCTTGGAGATACTCTTAACACAAATAAATGAAATATTAGATTTCTGTATTTTATTTTATTGTCCATAAGATCTTTTCTTAAAAATAATATTAAACCAATATTTTCCTGTGAATTCTGTAGGCATTCTAATATACCACCCCAGAGAACAAAATTTTTGCTGAGGAATCCTAACTTCTGTGTCTAAGCTTAGTGTGAAGACACATTCTTTATTTGGACTATTAGTACTGAAAGTATGTGCCGTAGGCATCTGTGGATTTACTATACTCAACACCTATTTCTCCTTCTTCTGTTTGAGCAACTCCAGTATCAACTCTTCCCCAACACACACACACACACACACACACATGCACATTTCTTTAGGGGAACTGCTTCTCCTCATTATACCTACCATACCATTCTGGTAGAGCTTCTAATCATAGTATTGTAGGGATTGGCCATCATGAATGTTCCCAAGGATTGAGTTTATGACACAAATTAGGTTGATCAGATGCCCGTTCTCAGGTTTATGTATCCTAAATTGGGAAAAGAAGAGTTTCTCTTCTCTGAGATTGCTAAACTGTAATAATGAAAACTTGAAGTTGACTGTGGCCATTTTATCCCCTCCTCCCACTTCATATAGAGTTAAGGAGCCTACATATAGAGTTATGGAAACAGAGACAAAGAACATTATTTGTTTCCCTTAATCCCGGTTGTTCTGAGTTACATGAATTAATAAATTCCCATTTTGTCTCAGTTGGGTTTCTTCAGCTTTTAGATAATAAGGAGAAAAAGGAGAAGGAGGAGATCTGAATTCCAATTACAGGTGTTTGTAACTTCCCTGGACAATAGTGATATTTTAATGACTTTTCACAATAGTTTCTTGCCTGATCTCTGGTAGGCCATACAAATAATAGCTTTTAAGAAACATATTAGATTCAAGTTTAAAACTGCAACAAAAATGTACTCCATGAATTAACTCTCAATGTAACAAAATAGAAGAATTAACTACCACTCTTATTTATCTGCCCAGTTTTGTATATTTTATTTCCACAAAGCCAATACTCCATAAATCCTGGGGAATCCCTGACAACTTCTACTACTCTGTCAACAGTAGGAATGAAATGGAATGGAAAGTTTACTGAAGTATCTTTAACCTCTGTTTGCAACATTACTCAAGGAGTGCATGTTTAAGTAGAATACCTCACTACTTACTCAAAGTTGTGGTATTGGAAAAGGTTCAAGGGATCTTGGACCCATTCTGTCTGGAACACCTTCAAATATAATATCCAGACTTAATCAGTCATGTCTTCCAAAAATCACTTGAGAAGAAACTTAGAAGTCTGTACCACTCAAGTCTCATTCCAGACTGTCTCAACCTTTGGGGAGCACATGCAGGCATGTGCATTTGATAAAGTTCCCTAATTCTGATATTCATCTCTGATTAAAAACATATGCTATGCATAAATTAGTTTTCTCTGACCATGTGCCTTAGCAAACAGACTATGCTCTGACTAGGGACTCTGCAGTTAACTATAGTGAATATGGGTCTGGCATAATGGAGGCACTCAATAAGTTATTGTATCACAAATAAATCAAGCTGATTTGAGTTCTTTATTAATTTGTCAAACTGGAAAAAAAATCTGAATTCCTTGTGCTATGATGTTTTCTGCTGTAAAATGAAACACCATTCCTAGGATAATGCATCTTCTTTTCAATCACTTGTTTTATAAAGAGAATGTGCTAAAATCTAAGAATAGATAAGTATTGTTCAACAAGCTTGTAATATTCACTGTTTGCCTACAGTGGGTGATGCACTGTTCAGGAAGCTGATAGAGCAGGGTACAGGTCAAGACAAGGATGAGAAAAGGCCCAGCTTTCAGTAAACATGCAGTCTTGAATTTGCCATCATTACTGGTGTCCTACATAAGCAGATATGGCCTGGTCTAGATATATCCCGTAAAACAAAGCAGAAAGCTATGGTTTTTTAACCACAGCCTCAGTGCTTAGAGGCAGAGAATAATGATAGAATTAGTCCAAAAAAGAACACCAATTATGTCCAAAGATATTTAGCACCTTTCCTGTGGGACAGAAAAGGTATAGCCATGCGCTGAAGAAGCACAGAAATACCTGTTTTGTTTTGTTTTGTTTTTTTCTAAAATATAACTGTACTGGACATTAATTTGTTTCATTTGTGGAAAAATAACACTTTTCTAATTACATAAGCTCCACCCCCACTTAATGCATGTATAATTTATAACAAGCAAAAAAGCAAAATTGTGCATAGCTGGGTGTTTAATTTTCCAGCACCCATTTCCCCTTAATTATCCTTATTTCCTTCAGGGAAGCACCATCCTCCCACTCTCTATCAATGTCTTTGGCTTAGAAATAATATCACTTTGTAAATCCAAGGATGAACACTTGATTGTGAGAGTGGCAAACTAGAATTTTCTCTACTCCTGACCATAGTGACTGGTTCCTAAATGAGCATGTGACCCAAGTCATCTCACTAAGAATCAGCCCTCTACCTTTTGCTAGTACTGTTGTTGGTGAAGAGAGGTCCATTCGTATAATGTAAGCCTGGAGTTGCTTGTGACTTGTTTGTAAACACAGTAAACAAGACTACTTGAGAAAAATGAAGGTCATACAGAGAAAAGAGCAGGCAACTAATGGAGGGAGAGAGAGAAAGGGGGAGAATATGTGCTAATGACTTTGTTGAGGCTCTGGATCCAAAGGTGCCCCATCAGACCACTTCCTTTGAGCTTCTCAGTTATGTGATTAGTTAAATTACTTTTTTGGTTTAAGTGAAGTTGAGACAAGATTTTGTGACTTGCAACAACAAAAATTTTACCTAAAATAGATGGACCAGGTGCTTTAAGATTAAGATCAAGACAGCATGAAGAGGGTTTAAGGGTTAGACTGGATCTAGGAGGGGCTCTTTGTGTTTTGAGATCATGGCAATACTCACAAATCCTACAAGGAGGATGTGCATGTGTATGTACAGACACAGTGTCTGAATTTCCTTTACGGAAAGAAAAGTATTCCACTCAGAGAATTTCAAATTAATACCTGGTGGAGAATGGGGAGGGGAGACTTAATGGCTTACACTTGGTTTATTGGCTCCAAGGAAGATGACTTTATCATTCAAACTGAGACACTTGATAGTCAAAGAACACACTAATAGTAATCACAACAGGACAATAGGTATAAATCAGGACTATCCCAGGGAAATCAAGACATATTTATTTTACACAAAAGGAGTGAAATTGTAGAGTGAAAACAATTATTTTTTAGTTCAAGAGTCTCAAGTTTAAATCTTTTCTCTGTCATTAATCGGTTAATTATTTTATTGCAAATGATTGTTTCAAAACTGATGTGTTATAATGGACATGTATACAGTTAAAAACTACCAAATTTTCTTTTTGTTTTATTGAAGTTCAATTTTCATAGAAGAAGAGGACCAGAAACACATTATAAGAGCTGAAGTGAGACAGAAAAGGGTCAAAAGGATGAAAGTGGCCAAGAGTGTCTGTGTACACCTAGCATTGGATTTTTATTTATTGGTGGGTGTGGTGGCTTAGCTGAGGACTTTCTCGAAGGCAGAGGGCACCATCTGGAGGTAACAGGGGTGCATTAGCGCAAATTGGTATAGGTTCTATGAGTCTGTAATAAGAGCAATTTTGTAAGAATTTCCATCAAGAGAATTGATCATTGAGGATCTGGCAGCCTGCCCAGCGCATTATCCAGAGTAAACTCTGGCCCTACTCTGATCCATTTAAACATTATGTCACCTTCTAAAAAAATCCTTGCAAGTAAACTGTCAGTGTTTCTTACATCTGCTTTACTCATTAGAAACAGTTTGGTACGGACCGTGATTCAGGAATCTTATACACTAGTCTCAGGTCAATAGACCTGAGCTGTGTGCTCATGAGTCAATCAACTTATTTCTCAAAGGTTTCCTTAAAATGAGGGACCAGGATGGTGTAGCAGAACTATTAAGAGTAATCACTCAGAACTCAAATATGAATTCAAAGTGTAAATCCACCATATACCTGTGGAAAATTATTTACCTTACTTAATCTTTGTTTTCTAATCTACAAAATGATAAAAACTTTAGAAAGGGTCTCATAAAGTTGAGAAGATAACATGAGATGCTGTGCTTAATGTATTTATTGCAGCACCTAATATTTGCTAAGGGATCAGTAACTTTTTGTTTTAATTCCCATGAACTCTTAGAACATTATAATATTAAACCTAGTAATATTACTAGGTTAACTCTAAAGTAAGCTTAATCATTTATGGAGAGATTGTATTTTCCAAATATTGCCATACCAATATACATCCCATGTTAAACATTCTTATTGAAATATGACATTAAAGTTCTTCCATTGAGAGCTAGAGGTCTAAGTTTTCTCCCCTTGGGTAAATGTTATAGCTGTGTTGACCAATATAGTACAGCAGAACTAATGCTACCTGACTCCCAAGTGTCTAAACAGGCAGCATGGCTTCTACGTGGCTCTCTCTCACAGAACAAGCACTACTGGATCCCTGAGCCAACACGTAAGAAGTCTGGTTCCCTGAAACCCCTGTGCTGGAGATATCACATGGGGAGACCGCATAAAGATGGAGTTGTCCAAGAAGGCCCAGTTTTTTTCAGTCTCCAGCTGTTTGGGCCATCCCAACATCAACTGTCAGACATGCAGTGAGTAAGCTTTCAGGTGACTTTATCCTCAGCATTTGAGCCACTCTGCAGAGCAGAGGCAAGCTGTCCATGCCAAGTACTTCCCAAATTAGAGATTCGTGAGCAAATTAAATTATTGGTGTTTTAGACTACTAACATTGGAAGTTTGGTTTGTTACATAGCCATAGTAACTGGAAGAATATCTAGTGTTTAAAATGTATTATTTACATGGCCATTGACCCTACAAAAAATAAGTTCAGCCTCCTCAATTTTGAGTTCTAATTCAAATGTTTAATCAAAGATCCCAAACTTATTTTTTTTTCAAATGCAGCTGTTTTAATTTGCTGATGAATAAAATTTTGATATGGTAAAACTTGAATTCATCAGGAGCTATCATTTCTAATATATAGATGGACTATTTGGGTTGTGTTATCTCTATTATTAATATTGAAAATTATTTGAAACCAAGTGCAAATGTAATATCTTATAATCCTGGGTCAAAGCATCAAACCAAATTCAGGTACTTGGAACTTTTGTTCTGTGGTTCTTACCCACTGGCTTTATTGATTCAACATTGATTGTGTAAGTGTCAAGTGCAGAGTCTTAGAGCCTATGCATGTATGACTCTCCTCTGCATATTGACCTCATTTCAAAGGGGAAAATTGAAAATATACATTGATACAGAATATATGTTTTTCCTCTCTTATTGAGTATATCAGAAGATCACAAATTAATAAGTATTTGAAGAACTGAAATTTAAAGTTGGAAGGGAAATGCAATAATTTTTAAAAAAATCAAAGTAGAACTTGTCTCTTGGAAAAGTAGAGGAAGGGGCTAATCAAATTTACTATAGTATTCATTTAAAAATAAATAACTTCCAAAAAATTCATATCTTAAAGAGATAGAGACACATTCTCAAATATTACAATCTAAGTAATATCAAGTAGGCTTTTTCAGCTCCCCCACCCTCAGTTTGAGTCTTCTTATCATTTTTTTTTTCCTTTTAAAGCTACATGTTTTTAAATATATAATGCAGATTGTTGAAAATAGTTTTCACCTGTATCCTTCTGCTTGTGTATTACTGGACTGAACCCAGATCTCATGTAAACCTAGGAAAATGGAATATGGTGGTCAGAGTAGAAAAACCAAAATGATCAAGAAAATGGAGGAAGCATTCTCTAAGGAGAGGCCATGGAGTTAGGGCTTTGCACAAAAGGAACGAATGCTGAGAAATAGTTTCACTCCAAGTCTATGAAGTCATCAAATATAAATTAAATTCTGTCAGTTTTGTGGCTCTGTGAGGACTTTAAAGTAAGAAAGTTGATATTTAAAATTATTGTTGATGGTGGTGTTATTAGAAAGTGCACATTTTTGGAATCAGGAACCAGACTCTCAGTCTTAACTCAGAGACTTATTAAAAGTCCAATATAAAAAATTATTCAATTTTTTTCAATCTTGTGATCCATATCAATCCAAGGGGGGTGTATTAAGAATTTTTTCCTGGGATAAAAGTAGGTGTTGTAGGAGAGATGTGAATCTCCTAATGTTTAGTGGACATGTAGTTTGATAGGGAAGCGAGTCTATAACTTGGTTATGTTCTCAGGGGATCTGTTATTCCCTCAAGTTTAAGAACAATCCCATACTCTCTTTGAGAATCTATCAGGTAATTTTAGGCTACAGAAATAAAGCATATTTACATTTTCAGCTAAATTATGCTGTTAAATTCATTGATAATGCATACAGCAAGTCATAAAGAAAAACCAGAGGTACTTGGAGCTTATCGATAACTTCCTGACTGATGTAAAAGAAAGGAAATATACTATTACGATCCAACCAATGGTATTATACAATGGAATGTTTCAGTCCAGATATTTGTACACTCTGATTATAAAAGATAATGAATACTATAGGCATGGATGAGAATAATTTGAAATAGGCCAATAGTTGACACACTGTAATAATCTCACTAGATGTTTAGTGAAATTTTAATCAGGAAGTTTACAATCTATGCTCACCAAAATTTGTTGAGTCACTGTGCTGGCACTGTTCTCATTCTTAAACACTGATCCTTTTGTGACTATTGAGATACACGTTCTCTTTGAGAGCATTTTTGATTCTTTGGATGAGGCCCTAATTTCTGGTATGTCTCCAATCTGCTACCCAGCAATCAGTCTTAAAGGTAAGAAATGCTGCACAATTATTGCCAAGCCACTAGCTGATATAAAACACAAATTTGCCAGTTTTCTGATTTATATAAAAATTTATGTTGCAGTATTTCAACATATTTCTAAAGATATTCTCTGATGCTGTCAAAGGCAAAGAAGACTATGCAAGCTTCTTGAAAATAGAGGAGAGAGACAAGAACTCAGTTTGAGTTCAACTTTGCTGAAACATAGGCCAAGAGATCCTTTTAAAGCTGAAGCTGGGGGATGGGGGACGGGGAATCACAGGTCATTTGTGTTTGCTAATTGACCTTCCTAGAGAAAAAGTAAAACTTTCTCCCATCTTCAGGTAGGTAGTTTTACAACTTGGTACAAGTTAACCTCCAAAGTTAGGCTTCTCCCCTTCCACAGAGACTGAGAAATAGGAGTTCTATCTTCCTTGACAATTACAATACAAAGGGATGACTCCCGTGTCCTTGTGAAAGACATTCCTAAGTTGTAAAACTAGCAAGAGGCTTTTAAGAAGATTTACATCTCAAAGGGGCAGAGAAAGAATTGACAATGAAAAGTTTTCTAATGTAAATGCTCTTAGAAAAGGAAGGCCATGATCTAGAGTCAGGAAGAAACCTAGCTAAAATTATAGTCAAGCTGGGGGAAATGTTAAGGCTGCCTTGGGCACTGTCAGACTTTCAAAATGCATCTTACTCTTTTCATATGTCACATGATATCTATCAATTACAGAATCATTGACTGCACTAAGATGGTAAAAAGAAGTTACTATATCAGCTTAAGCTATTCAAAAAGTGATGAACAATAAGAGTATTATTTTTTTCACAGAAGGCAATATGAAATTTGTATTCTGCCATTTATAATAGATTTTATTTTTGCCCAGGAGTTTATGTTAGAGTATTCTACGGGTACTTATGTGAACTTTTAGTTGCTGTGCATTTTTTATGATTTCTCAAGCACATTTGAAATAAGCACATTAATGCAGCTTATTTATTATTTTAGTATATCTGATTAATAACAAAAAGGATAGTCATTTCTCTTGACATCTTGTACAGAGCATCTATATGCTTATATGTATTTTGTTTTAATCATAGTGTATGATCTGCTTATTCAACAAAATGCTCAGAATTGTCCATGCCTCATTTTGGAGACCATCCTCTTCTTGCATGTATTGTTTCTGGGGCTTCCTGTTTCATTAGTTATCCACATTACTCACGTTGTGCCAAGAGCAATTACGAACCATGTTCTCTTGCCAAGGACCTTGGTGCAGAAGTAACCCTTTGACAGTGAATCTCTACATTAGTGACAATAAGAAGGTGACTTATCCCATTTTGACAATTAAAGGGACTGTATAACAGGCCACACTTTCTCCTTGATGTACTGAACAAGGGCACTGAAAGATAAAGTTTAGTAAGATAAAATAAAGCATGAAATATGACGCTCCACCCACAAAGGGGATAATATGCAAGTCCACTTCTTTATAGCTCTGTACTTCAGATTGTACTGTTACCACTTCTAAGCAAAGAAAGAGGCTCTCACTGTTCAAATGACCTTCAGAGATGCCCTGGATTGAGGCAAGGGGACCCGGGCTTTGTGCTCCTACATTAATCATCATTGGATGTTAACTACCGTGCATGGGGTACCCTTGAACAAGGTAGCTCCTGTCTCAGGGAAATTTGTGAGAGGGACTAAGCTGTGAGCAGCAGTACCTACCATGTCCAGCTGCTGTGGGAATAAATGCCTCCACACTGCAAGAGGATCTGAGTGACACAGTACAGCATCCACTTTAGTTCACTCTTTGTATAGCTTTGGTTGACTTGCTTTATATAGTTAATCCATCCAGAAGGGAACAGTTTTGCTAGAATTGTGATTGGTTTTTATCCTGGGACAACTTGTAAGTGGAAGGTAAGTAGGGCAAAGTAGTCTCAGAAGCTGCAGCTGATATTCATCATCTCCCTCCTCTAATACCCATTCTAGTTCCCTTCATCCTCAGCTAGTACTTGCACGTACATAGTGTTTTACCTTATAATCCCTCAGGGGTCTGAATCCCTGATCTCCATGACCTTCATATCTTCAAAGTTAGTTAGGATATTGCCAAAAGATACCCTACTGTATAAAGCCAAATGTACATTCCCCGTCCCCACTATCCATCAACAGCCTTATCTCCTCCTAATGTTCTGCTCTCTTGGCACAAGGAACACAGAGTGACTAAGTGGCAGTGCCTATGGTTTAATGGGACTTTGCTGTACCCCTGGTGTAATGATTTCATCTCTTGAACTGGGAAGGCAAGACATTGAGTCTTGAGTGAGAGAAATACAGTTGTACTGAGTGCATCACTGAGAGTGATTCTACTCCTACTTTTACACTGGATTACTGAACTCAGTTGGGTATTCTATCTACGGATACAAACACCGTATTATTACCATTGTTCTAGGATGTATTATGTGCTGGAGAATGACACTTAATCCTTCCAGGATATCATCTCCAATCTGACACTCCAGCTGGATATTTAAAAAGTTGTTCCATCACTCTATCAGGCTACTTGTTTCTGGTTCATACAGTATGTTATAAGACAAGTGGATCTTATGAATATGTGCCTTCTTTTCTACATAGTTTGCTGGAAAGTGGGTACTTTGGTCTGAAACAATATTTTGTAGAATCTAGGGCTATTGGAGCAAATACTCTGAGGATCCTCAGATAGTGGTATTTACAGAGACCTACAATCAGGAAAAGTAAATCCCTCTTCAGAATATGTCAGTTTCAGTCAAGGTGTACTTATTGCCTCTTCCACCAATTGGATAGCTGGTCTTCCATCAGTTGGATAGCTGGTCCCCACAATATCACATCAGAGGCATAGTCTAGCTGACAGCTGCTGGCCGAAATATTAATTGCATAAAGTTTGGTGAGTGGTAACTCATGCTGTTGGGTTTATACATAGCTTCCATCCTTGTCACCATGGCTGTTCCATTCAAGAGCCCATTGTTCCAGACTGGGTGCTGGCAATTGTCATCTGAATGAATCATTCTGCCAGCTTGATTGTTAGTGCCTCTTCTGTGATGGATCTTCTCTTTTGAGTATTAATATGCAAAACAATGATTTTCATTGTTTTTGCTCACATCTACATGCCTCTTCCCAGACCTCTTTGTCCCTGATTTTCCAACTTTTAATTTAATTTCAAGTATCTTTTGGTGGCTGAAGAAGAGCAGATGAGAAACCATTTTATTTTCCAATCCAACAAGTCTTGTCAAGTTATATGTTCTCTAATAATGATGCCACACCATTGACCTTTTTCAGTAGATACAAGTTAATTATTATGAGGTATATAATATTTGGGTTGCATTTGCTTTTGCAAGAGTAGTGATGTAATTACTTCATAGAAAGGCTCATTCCTAACATGAATCACATAGTAGAAAGTTTTCTTAAAATGGGTAGAGTTTCAATTATAATTTCATAAGTTTTCCACCTTTTTTGATAGAATTACAGTACAAGACCACTGGGTAATCTTCTCATAGTATAACTTGTTTTATAACCTGTTTATAAAATTCTATGAAATTTATAAAAAGTATTTGTGACACAAACATACTGATGCCTTATTAATTTGCTTTTTAGTATATGCCTGCTAATTGTGAGACTTATGAACATATCATTCATGCAGGTTTTGTTTCTATATGGTTTTGTAATAATTTATTTTTATCTTTTTTCTGAACATCTATTTTTATATTTAAGAACTATAAATTGTACAGGTACCTCTTCTAACATGAGTAAAGAATTTTGCCTACTCAGTATTTTCCAGCTGTATTCTGGGTGATAGCTTGATGTAGGTGAATAGGAAACTCTTTTGTATTTTTCTCAAACTTCTTTTAGCATCTGTCTATATATCATATTAAGGACAAACTTCACAATATATCAGTTCTGTCACAAGAAACATAAATAAATACAGCAAAAAATGTTTGCCTGTCCAATTGTATTCTAAGTGTCTCTAGGGTATCTATGGACTTTGGCACTGCGATTAACTGAAAATGAGGGCAGTTCACCTGAATAATTTTCAGATCTATTAGCCATGAATATAAGAAAGAGCATATTTAGGGAAGTCTTACTGATTTGCCAATATTTAAGTAGTATCCAAACCATATATATAACAGGTCCACTGTTCCCTATTTTATACTGTGATTGCATTCCTTTTTTCAAATGTGCCGACCATGTAAAAATTGTGGTGTCTTAGTAAAGTTGTAGTGGTTACTGTGATAAAAATTATATTCTGTATATATGTGTGTATATCTCTCTGCGCATATACTTATATTCAAAAAAACGGGTCCATCCAATAATATTTTCTGAAACGTCTCATCAAATTCATTTTAAATATAGTAACTAGCCTACATTAATCAAGTAGCCACTTGTGCCAAGCAAATAAGAATAAATGTTACTGTCATATTTAATTCCATATTGAAATGTTTACTATTAATATATTTCCTCAACAAATAATGAGTTACATCATGGGTTAGGAGTGGGGTGCAAGCTGAAGATGTGGCATTACTTGTTTATGAGGGTGTGGGAAATAAAATAGGGTGAAAAAATAATCTGGCTTTGTACAAACGCCTAGCACCCCACAGACTGCTTTACATCCCATTTCTTTTGTAACCTGTCAAAGTTCATCACTAAGCTCATGGAAAACAAGGAGGCATTTTTCTAAGCCTCTTTTCTAGTGACATGAACAGTACTATAAAAATTTAATACTGTGTTACAATTTTCTTTAACAGCCACCCATATTTAGGTTGTAAATAAGAATAGTTTCAAGTGCACTGCAACAGTGGAAGATAATTTTCCTAAACACATTTTGTTTAATTGTAATTGTGTTCAAGAGCATAAGTTAAATGAAGAACTTGCTCCTTCCCTACTAAATAAGGATTATGTAGTTTAGACCAGTGTATGTGTGTGTGTGGATGTGTGTATCTTGATAATATGTAGTAAAAATAGGATATTGCTTGAGAAATCATTATACATGAATCCAGTTGCCTGCTAATTGTGAGACTTCTGAACATATCATTCATGCAGGTTTTGTTTCTAACTTTGATTGCAGTTCCTGACTCTACAACCCCACCCCCTCCTCTTTCTTTCCTTTTCTTTTCCTTGTACCTAAGTTTTCCATTTAACATTAACTCTGACATATGATCTGGAACATCAAAGTAAAGATGGTCTGAGGGGTTTCTGGATAAACAGTGTCAAGTAAAGAAATTCATTTCTCAATAGGCCAAATCTTTGGAACGTGTCCTTTTTAAAATAGGTTAAAAAAAATCACCTCATAAATCCCCAATCAACTAATGTTTGTGGATAATTTGAGGGAACTAAATATTTTAAATAGGAAATCAATATAATGTAGTAATAAAAAATACGGACTTTGGAGTCAGATATATTTTGGGGTTCTGGTTCTTCTTGCTGATGACAATTTAACATCAGTCTTGCTACCTAACCTCTCAAAATCTCAGTTCTATTCCTGTAAAATGAAAATCCATTCCCTTATTCAGTAAACAATTGTAAATATTAAACAGTCAAAGCAAGGTAGAACCTGTGTTAACCAATTTCTACTTCACCCAAGAGATTACACAATACAATTAATACCTACTCACGGTTGATGCCTTAGCCAATAGGCTAATCTCTAGTAATTGCTTATAAATCTGCTTCCATCAGTCATTCTCATCTCTTCGCAAATCTCTTTAGACTAATTGTACTAACTGTACTTTTGCTTATAATTACATTTTAAGTAAGTGTAACTGTATCTGTTATCTATTGCCATGATAATGTTGTGTAACATATAACTCAAAACATTAGTGGCATAAAATAATTAATCTTTATTTGGTTCATGAATTTGTGGGGTTCAGCTGTAAGCTTGGGTGAGTTTTCTGGCTTACTTATGTGCTTGCCATTTGCCTTTCAATCCCACCCACCAATGCTTTTATTGAGATTTTTAATTTGATTTTCATTTATTCTTGCATATTTTTGTTACCAAGACCATATTCTTTATTCTTTTTATATAGCAGCCCATTCTTATTTAATGGATGTTTTTTTCTCTAAAAATATTATTGAAATATATTTTTTAAAGTTTCTTCTCTTTCCTCCAATTTTTTTTTTCTAATTATGTTTAGTTTCTAATGCTGATATGGTGGCTTAATCTAGTGTATGGTGCTCTTTATCTGCCTACTCTAGTTTAAGGGAGGATCAGTTACATGCTGATTGGAGATTCACTATCCATGGATGGGTTTGTCGACTATGGGATTCACTGGAATTGTTTGTTCATTGGGGAAATCTTATCTTAGTACATTTAAGTTTTTTTCCTTTTGGATGGTGACACTCCACCTGCACCCTCAATCCACAATATGATATTCTCTTATGTGGGTGCTATGTCCGGCTGTCATCATTCCAGAAACCATCATTCCTGGGAGAAGAAGGTGAGGACTCAATATTCACAAAGAATATTTCAATCAGTGCCCCTGTTTTCATTATAGTACTTCTGCTTCAACGGTGCCTTCTGTTCCCCATGCTGCTTTATGCTTTCTAGAAAATATACTTTCAATATGCTGTTAGACTGAGAGAGGAAAACCATCCAGATTCTCAAAGTAAAGAAAATATATGGGGGTTTAGCTTCTTAAAAAGAAGTTAAACATTCAGTTTTAGCCCTAATTTTGCCCATTACTTTGTCCTAAATACAACAAATTTCTGAGCCTTTTGGGAATGTAGTAGGGTAAATCATCCAGCTTTATCCACTGCTAACTTTGAATTCAGAACTGTTGGGTTAATCACCACTAGTCATCTGTTTCCAGTCTCTAAAATAATTTTATCTCTTCTGTTCTCTTTTTTCATCAAAGGATATGTCTTTTGAAAAGTCACTTCCTGTCACTGGTAGGATTTGGTAGAAACAGAGGTAAAAGTGCCTATTCAATCCACCACATTTATTCAGAAATCTGACACTGACAAGGACAAGACACATGGCATTAAAGAAGAAATTCAAGGGCTTAAACTCTTGATATTATAACAAGGTGCCTCAGAAAGAAATTAGAACTACACCCGTACACACCACAGTGCTAAGTTACAAAATAAAATGAGAAAATTTGATCAGTGCAAGAGGTATACCTTCCACTGAAACTCTATTAATAGGATCTATCTGTTAATCTGTAAGATTTTCAAGAATCCCTGGTGAAAGCAAATAGTATGTAGGTCTTTTCTTACCAAAACAAGTAAGCTCAGCAGAGGAGAAAGCTTGAGGAACGGTGATTAAGTCCCATACCATTTGTATCACTGCCTTGAAAATGGAACTTATGAGGCACCAGCTGTTGACTCCAATCTTATTTCTCCTAAACAGAAGGAAGAGTGTGCATTAATATCCCTGCCATAGAAAATGCTTCCAAAAGTAGAGCAGAACCATCAGGGAATAAATTTACATGAGTTTTGGATATTTTTTATTCATTGTATTCAAACACTTTCTGTGAATTATGTTTTGCACATATTTTTGAAATAACTTGATGTCTTGGTCAATATAAGTGCTTTGAAGGTTTGCATTCTAGATTCTAAAATATTGTACAGGTAAATTTTCTAACCACAGAAAGGAAAATGTAAAACTGACTTTTAGTTGTTTGGCGTTTAAACCAAAACTATCTTGTTTTTTCCTTTAAGTTGCTTGCTCTGATTTTAAGACAGCATAACTCACTTGTCCAATCTCTAGACTACATGTGTCAGATATTTCAAATTACACTTTTCCCTACTGTCTGTTGTAATAACCAAAAATATTCCAAGTAAAGAAAGTGAAACATTAGAGGTGTGCCACTTTTCTTACTCTAATTTGTGATAGGTTCCACACTGTTATAGATGACTATTTGTGAAAATACAGAATAGAAATAAAAGTGTTGCTGAACAAAACTATTTCTACTTCTTTAATAAGTTAGACACAGTTTCAAAAGTGGAAAGTCTCCATAAATGGAGAGCCTGAAGCTTGTCATTGGCATTAATAACTCTGACATTAAATTCTATGTAAATGGAATTGTAATCCAAGGATACTAAATGTGACTGTAGAAGCTAATAATGAAATAGTTTCTCTAGGATACCTCTTTCTTTTCCTTGGAACACAAATGTAACATAAATGCATTTTTATTTCACTTAACAGGTAAATGAATTGAATAATAGCAGTTTTATGAGCAGTACATATTATAAAACATGCTCTGTAAAAATCATGTAATCTATTACAACTGAAAAAATGAGCAGGCTTTTCAAAATTTTAGAATATCAGCTCTACTGAACTTATCCTTAGTCAAGATGTAAACTCTTATGCATTTTATTTCTAATTTTTTTACTTTGCTATCTCCAAATATTGCTAAGCGTTATTTCTAATGTTTCTCATCCAAGTACGTATACCAAGCTAGCACCTGTCCCCTAGAAAATTGCATATGATATACCCAGTTTCTAGTAACAATACAATATCATTTTTAATAGTAAAAAGACTAAAAAGTTTGTGCTTATAGGAATACCAGACCACAAAAAAGTATGTGCAAAAAAAGTTAATATTGCTAAAAAGAGCTTCATAAAATTCTAGCAGCTGTTTTACCATAATTATTTAGTCAGCTGATTCCTTTCTTTCATGTAAATATAATGCTGACATAATTTTTCTTCTTTATTTTTCTTTATCACATTTAAATTATTTCTGATTTTATTATAAATGTGCCCCTTTATGAAACTATATCCCTTCTTTAACTGATTAAGATCTGAAGGATTCTTCTTGTTCTGTGTTGCATCATTTCATTATCTTTTTCAAATTTCTACATGTCAGAAAAACATATTTCCTGAGCTTCATAAAACTGAATTTACATTTAAATGCAATCCATTCTGCTGAAAAAAAAATAAAAAGGCTTAAATAAAGAGTGGTTTTATCCTAGCTGTAAATGTGGAGCTACAGGATTATGTCAACTACATAAATTGAAGGATTTAAATGAAATGAAATATAATTCTGTATAATACTCTCCATGTACTCATTAGAGAAGAGATTACTTTTAATATATGATTTACCAAAGTAATCCCAATTAGTGTTCTAAACTGTCTCAGTGCCAAAAATCTGGGGGAAAAAATGAAAAGAATATAGTCTTCCAGAATAGACTATATTTCATAGCTGTCCAAAAAATGCTGAATATAGATTTTATAGAGAACGATAAATCTTGTGCTCTTAATGCAAATTCCTTATATCAAATTTGACTTTGTGTTTAAATAAACAATTAAAAAACAACATATTGCCCTGATGTAAATTTAATTGACCTAATTCTACTTCCTTACAACAAATTATATGAATTACAAATGATAACATTTATTTAATTTGGGATGGGAATTAAATCACAGACAATAAGCCTCAAAACAAGGATTAAGATCAGTTTCATGCATCATACATTTATTATGTTAATTTGACCCTGATAATAAAAACATTTGCAAGCAACTGACAATACAAATAAGCAGAAAAATTCAAGAATAATAAATAATCCTGAAATGATTTTTGGTCAAGTTTTCTTATTTTTCCTTAAATAGTATTTGTCTTGTAAAAACTAAGTTACCTTAGTTGCAAAGAAAGAATATTCATACAAATACTTTTATACATGGGACGTGTGATGAGGATCCTTTGAGACATGAGTGGTTAGGAAACTATCCCAGCAACTATACAGTTAGGTTTGTAGAATAATAGAAATGTTATTTAGGATACAACAATATTTAAAGGTCTCTAGTCTGCCAGTAGCTCTGATTATTCAACAGTTTTAGCAGTATTCCCTTCAGCAGGAAATATCCATTGCTCACTAATCTTGTGACCCACCATTCTTCTGGTGATTAGGTTACTTCTGTCTCTGATTTATATACATGTTTGATGGATAAAATTTTGGTATAAATAGTGAGGATTTAGTATTTTCTCATTCTCATGGAATTCTTTAAAGCCATTGAACTGGAACCTGTGGAATGCCATCCCAAACTAATATTTTAGATACATACTCCCTCAGCTTCAGAGTATACTGGGAAATAACAATGATAAGCTGAGTTCCTCTTCAGGAACTGTCATTAACCAGGAAAAGCCACTTACCCCAGGTCACTCCCTTCCTATTCCACATCCAATTATTGGTCCATGCAGCCATATAAAGGACTGGCTCTTTCTCAGGACAGGATGATTATGAAGGGCCATTCCAAGTCCAGGGCTCTATGTAGTATTGATTGAGGCCTTTTGTCATACTGCATCCCAGTTCAACATCTCACTGTACACAATTATACTTCCTTACCACAGGTGTTGATCCAACACAAAGATCTCCATCTTAGAGTCTGTTTCCAAGGGAATTCAAATAAGACCATTGATATTAGGCATGCTCTAAGGAAGTAGGCTCTAAAGTAAGACACTGGACATGGATCACCCACCAGCAGGCTGATAATGAGAACATCATTACTGCTTGTAAGTGGAACAATGATAGCCCTTATAATGTTGTGGCTGCACAATTATTAGAACTTATTTATGTTAAACTAAGGTAAGATAGCTGAGGCAGGAAATGTATTGGTAGTTGTAATGCTCTAATTGAGAAATATAAATAATAATGACTAAGGAATTGAATGATATTGTTGGGGTAATTGATATCAGTGAAAAGTTGAAGATAATCACAAATTTAAGGTGAAGTGTGAAAGCCACAGGGACTATATTATGAAAGAGTTACAAAGTGTGGTTAATATAATAAAAGCAATGATAAATATGTATGGAAATAGGTACTGAGAGTGCTGAACCAAAGGGAATGTAACATGAAAGATGGGATTAAATCATGCCTTCAGTTATAAAGTAATTTACCACTGAATCTGACAAATGTGCTATTTTCCATTTTTATGAAGGAGGACCAGATGCATTTCACAATCTCATGGGACAGAAAACAATGCATATGTATGTTATTGATCCAGAGCTGAGTAACTCTCTTGCCTTCTGTCATACTATAGTCTGAATGGACCTGGAAAATCTATACAGTCCTCCGAACATCACATTAGTCATTCTGTCAATGATATCTTGTTAATTGAAGTAGATGACTAACAATGAACAAGTACATTGGAGGTCTTGACAAGACATATGTATTCTAGAACATGGAGATTTAAAAAAATTCAAAGCCTTACCATATCAGTGAATTTTTTAGGGATCCAGCTGTCTGAGGGATGTTGGGACACTTTTTAAAGTAAAAGATGTGGATGGACCTAGAGTCTGTCATACAGAGTGAAGCAAGCCAGAAAGAGAAAAACAAATATTGTATATTAATGCATATATGTGGAATCTCGAAAAATGGTACAGATGAACCTATTTGTAGGGCAGGAATAGAGACGTAGATGTAGAAAATGGACATGTGGACATGGGGGGGAAGGGAAGGGTGGGACGAATTTGGAGATTAGGTTTGATATAAATACACTACCATGTGTAGAATAGATAACTAGTGGGAACCTGCTGTATAGCACAGGGAGCTCAGCTCGGTGCTCTGTGATGACCTAGATGGATGGGATGGGGTGGGGGGGGGCGGTGGGAGGGAGGTCCAAGAGGGAGAGGATAGAGGTATACAAATAGCTGATTCATTTCATTGTACAGCAGAAACTAACACAACATTGTAAAGCAGTTTTACTCCAATAAAATAAAAAAAACAAAGGATGAATCATTGCATCTTATATGTCATACTGCTAAGAAAGAAGCACCATACCTGATAGTTTTTTACTGGTTCTGGAGGCAGTAGCATATTCTAAACTTGTAAATAATGTTGTGCCACTTTTACCAAGTGACATTACTATGGACTGAATTGTGTCTCCCCTCCCTTCCAAATTAATATGTTAAAAGTCCCTAACCCTCAAAGTGATGACATTTGGAGATGGGACCTTTGAGAGATAATTAGGTTTAGATGAGATCATGAGACTGGGCCCTCGTGATGGGACTAGTTCCCTTATAAGAACAGGAAGAGACACCAGAGCTCTTTCTGTCTTCATGCTCACAAAGAAGAGGTCATGTGAGCTCACAGAGAGATGGTGGACATCTGCAAGCCAGGAAGTGTGCTCTCACGAGGAACTGAATTGGCCAACACCTTGATCTTGGATTTCCCAGCTTCCAGAATTGTGAGAAATAAATAACTACCAGTCCATGGAATTTTGTTATAGCAGCCTAAGTAGACTGAGACAGACATAAAAGACTATCAGATTTGAGCAGAATTCAGAATATGAAAGGACTCTGAAGTCCAGGTGGCAATTCAAGCAGTCCTGTCATTTGAACAATACAAGTCAACAGACATTAGAGGTCTATATGCTGTTGGAAAATACCCTATGTGGAGCTCATGGCAACCTCAATATGAAAATCACAACTTAGAACTCTAAGCTAATGGGCCCAGTTTTTGACATCTGCAGCATATAATTGTACAGTATACAAAAATAGTTCTGATGTGCTATGGGCCTTGTAGAGACAGAGAATCTGATATCAAGATTTGTCACTTGACACATCAAGTAACCACGTGATCAGAACTTCTCCTTCATAATCCAGTTTCTGTCAGAACCAACAAGTCAAAAGCATAGGTGGCCCAGCATAAATCCATCATTAGGTGGAAGAGGTACATTCAAGATCAATCACAAGCAGAACCAAAGAACACAAATACATGAGTAGGTAACCTCCCTGTCATCCATTACGGTCACACTGTGACTTCCTCCTCAGCGCAAACCTATGTCCACATTGGGTTACCTTATGACTAACTAATGAAGGAGGAAAAAGGCAAAGCTTGCTTAATAGAAGTGTTTCTTAGTATGGGATGCACACCAATAAAGGATGATTGCTGTGCTAAAGCCAAAATCAGGAGCAGTCCTGAAACTAGCAGGTAGGAAAAAAAGTCCTCCCAGTGGATACTATTTCGTCCATCCACTTTGTGTGGAAAGAAGAAGAGCCCAAGGTAGGAATATAGTTTGACTCATGGGAATGGAGAATAGCTTGGCTGGTTGGTCAGTGGATCAAAAAGACTAGAATATCAGAGATAAGGGAAACTGCATCCTCATAAGTTGTTTGATATAATGAAATACTGTATATGTAGCAGATGCTGGTAGAGTGATAAAATTTAAGATATTTAATTCTCAATTGGACAGAACACCAAATGTGTGCATGTGTGTGTGTGTGTAATGAACCACTAGTAAGTATAATGATTCAATATTTTCTATCTCAAATTTCTATCTCTTCACTTCAAACTGGAAAAAAAAAACTTACAGATTCCAGCTAGAGATTAAAAAGAATATGTGATATTTTTCAAAAGCTGCTTCCATTTCTAGAGGGGAATAAATATAAATCACTTAGGACACTATCATATTCCATTGAGGAAAATCCAGATAAGTTGTTTATTATACCTTTTTTTTCAAGTTTATATGGTAGAACAAATGCTGAAACATCTGATGGAAAAAATGAAAATTCGGTCTTCATTGTCCAGTGTCACTAAAAATTCAGTCTTCATTGTCTAGTGTCACTAAAGTTGTTTTGGTTTCCCATCAGTAGAAAGATCATAAGGAAAATAAAAGAAGTGTGATATACATACTGAGGAAATTAAGGTGCTGAATTAGTACTCATCTCACTGGTTCCAAGACCCTGCACTGAGAAACCTTCTCTAGTTTCTCTGAATCATAACATTGAGCAGGGCAGGGTTTCTCAGCCACTTAAAGTGAATCATTATACTGTGTAGTCAATTCTTTGATATAGTGGGAAAGGAATTTTTAGCATTTGACAGAATTTGGTTCAGTCTTAGCTCTGCCACTTACAGTTTGATCTTAGACAAGTTACTCAAACTTTTTGAGATTAAGTTTCCTTATATTCACCCCAAATCATACTTACATGATAGGAGTACTGTAATGTCCAAATAGGGCAATCATTTTTAAGACGTCAAGACCATTATGAACTATGAACTTCAAGACCATTATGAACTAATAATAATCATCATTAACTTTCATTTTTTAAGGTTTATATCCAACTGCTAAGGCCAGAAAGAATTAAAGGTGATTACAAAGTAACGTGAACGATATCAGGTGTTCATACTAATCAGTAAAAGTATAGAGGGAAGAAAACTCTCTATTTATGAGTCACTCCAATGCAGATGCTGAGGGATCCAGAACAGATTCATGGCCCGTTCCAGTATGTAAATAATGAGAAACATACCAGGAACAAGAAAATGAATCCAAGACAAGCTTGAGGACAAGCTATAGACTTGCAAGGAATCTATGCTTCAAAAACACTGAAGCAGTCACTATTCAGGCCCACTCAAAATCTGTCTGTTCACTCTGATAGTTGTATACAGTACCCTCTGATTTATAAATTGGAGCTAATGATGCTGCCATGGAAAATTAATTTGAAAGACACTATGAAATGCAAAGCATCATTTTGCTATTACACATGACTCACTGCTCTGATTATTGATACATACAGTGTCAAAAACAGTGCTTTTATTATGCTGGTAAATGAAAAACAAATATGTTGGAATTATCATTCTCTATCAGTTTTGTGGATGTCACATTTAACTGAGTCAACATTTCATCATTAGACCTACTTAAATCCTTTATCAAACATGTGACCGATGTTACAGAAACTGCTTGTATTTTAAGATTCTCTCATAAAAGAGACAATTAAATAGGCAATTACTATTTTAGCCCTGCTGTTCTGATAAATCTTACTTAAAGGAATGTATATTGTGTTCTTTTCTGAGTTTTATAAACATAGAATATTTTTCACGTGTTTCTGTCACGTTTAGCTCATCATAAATGTGTCAAGTTTTTGAAGTATGACTTACTCTTCTCCATGCATGCCTCATTTCTTTTTCTAATTCAGAGCCTCTATTAAAATGTTTCCCTCCTTGATTCTGTACATTAAACCAGTCAGGCCCATTGACATATGTTGTGGGTGAGGTGACTACAATAAAGATAATTTTATATAGAATCTCCTCAATTTGCACACAACCTACACTCATGTTCAACTTTTTTCCTTACTCCAGATCTGTATTTTCTATTGTTTTTGGAGTTGGTCATGATATTTTTGTCTTCTCCAATTCTTTAGACTTATCAACTGATCTTGGTTTTCTCAGACTGACCCTCAATGTTCTCAAAAATATTTTTCTGTCTCACTGTTTCTGCCTTTATCTGGTAAAGTTCCCTCTCCTAAATTTAAGTATTAAAACATAAACCATAGGATAGCCCCCACTGCTTAGCACCCTTCCCCATGGATTGAGAGGAAGATGGAAGAATCTAAACAGCTCTTTTCTTTGTCTCAGATATTCCTTTTCTCTATATTTACATATACGAAGTGAAGCTAGTTATTCCCAACCTCAGTACCACTGTGATGTGGTCCTTCCATAACATTAACTATTTGACATTCTGCCCTGCCTAAAATTTTGCATAGAGCTTTCAGGCTAAGTCCAAACACTTTAACATGTCTTATCAACTTTTTGTGGTCTACCTCCTGTTTACCTTACCAGATGACCATGAGTTCTTGGGGCATAAAACATTATACTCTTTATGCAGTTACCCAAATGTATTACATTCTTTCATACTGTTGTATCTTTTCAGGTAATTCAAAGGAATAATAAAGTTAGCCCTATTGATTGTTTTATTTACTTATTTTTTTGGCTGTGTTGGGTCTTTGTTGCTGCGCATGGGCTTTCTCTAGTTGTGGCGAGCGGAGGCTACTCTTCGTTGTGGTATGCAGGCTTCATTGTGGTGGCTTCTCTTGTTGCGGAGCACGGGATCTAGGTGCATGGGCTTCAGTAGTCACAGCACGCGGGCTCAGTAGTTTTGGCCCAGAGGCTTAGTTGCTCCGCAGCATGTGGGATCTTCCCGGATCAGGAATCGAACCCGTGTCTCCTGCATTGGCAAGCGGATTCTTAACCACTGCACCACCAGTGAAGTCCCAGCCCTGTTGATTACTAATTAATTATTCTGTGCTTGGGGAACGGTGCTTGACACTGGGGATAAAAAGATCACTACGAGAAACCTTTCCTCCAGAGGCAGAAACTACAGTTATGTTATAAATGGATAGTATCTGAACTAAATCATTAAAAAATAGGTAAGAATTTGTTAAGTGGACAAGAGGGAAAAGGTCATTGCTAGGAAAGTAAAAACCAATATGAGCCCTGCTTCCAGGTTTTCTGATTCAATTGTTCTGGGTTGAGAATCTGCATTTCTAACAAGTTCCCAGGTGATGCTGATGTTTCTGGTCAGAGAGAACCATGGGTTATAAGGAGAAAATATAGAATCGCCATGTTGAGTTGGAAGAAATAATAAATAGGTAATATTCTTTAAAAACAAAAAAAGTAAAGAGACAGACTGTGAAGAATCCAAGGAATGAAAAACAAGACTGAAAGGAAAGAAGGTATAGCTCCCCAGTCCAGTAAGCTAGATTCAAGATTAGCTAAAATCTGTTTAAATTTATGACTTCTTCCATAATTGAGGAGGACTCAAACTATTTGGGAATTTTTTAAAAAATGTGTATGTTTAGTTTATAACTTTCCAAGTTTCAAGAGAAACTTGAAGTTAATTTGGCATAATAATGTTAATATTTTTAACTTTTAAGTGAAATAATTAAAAACGGAAGGCACATGATCACAAAATCCATCAATTTATGGAGAGACAGATAAAGGGCAACATGTCTGTATTATCTAACCAGATCACTTGCCTATACGAAGAAATCAATTTTGTGTTTCTTTTTTGATTCCTAGCCCAGTATTAACTTGACTATATGGTGATCTATAAACCATTTGTGATCTAAGATAATTTTATCTGTCTCCACTGGCTAACACTGAGACTCCCAATAATTGTACACATTTTTCAATCCACCTACCTAAAATTTGAAGTTTCTTTTTTTTCATTACCTTTCTCTTCTAAAACTATTTATCAAATTAGTTATTGCATACAAAGTCCAGCTTCACTATGATTAGGACCATTTACATTGATCAAATAAAGATCACAAAATGTAACCTATGAACTATCATAACTATAGGAAATTTTACTATTTTCCTTTTTGTTCTTGTAAAATACATGAGTAGAGTATGCAAACACACTCATTACTTTGTGATTTTTCAGTTATATTACATGCATGCTTCATTAATGTCATGGATGAATACCTACTGAAAGTTTACACAGATGTGATTTTTTAAATGTCATTCTTTCATCAGTGATTCAAAAAATGTAATAATGATATCCCCTGGTAACTTCCCATTTAAATCTGAAGTATATAGAATTGTTAATTTTTTCAGGATATAAAATCAGTGTTAAGTGACCTTGAAAGATGAGAGAAAGTCCTTTAAAATACTGATAAGACTTTAGTAGAGTTCTTTAATTAGAAGGTATCCAAGATGCTGTGGGACCAATACCCAGCTTTTAGATAGATGAGTATTTAAATTTTACAATGAAATTAACCCTGCAATGCACATCCAATACAGTCTATGAATACACTGATGGCATGATTTTAATTACTATATGAATATCCAATTTATTAAGACAGTGGTTCTCCAAAATTTTTTAAGTTACCCATTTGTTCTGGATAATTTCACTTGTTTTTCCAGATTCACTCTCTACCCTTCTTCATAATCCTCTGTACCCTGGAAAGATGACCATTATGGATTATATAGTGGGTCCCCTTGCCTTCAGGCCTGGGTTAGCATAACAAGAAGCACTTTTAGGAGATGGACACCAGTCAGAATGAGGTTAAGGTATTTTTTCTCCCAGCTTTCTCCCTACTGATTTGCTATCCCTCTATCAAGCCTCTGTTCCTGGAAGGAAGTCATTTCCATACAGTTGTCCTCTCTGCATTCCGATAACTGTATTAGCCCATGTTCCAAGTCATTGTAAGTGCTTCCACTGTTGCTAGTACTACACCTGTACTATATCCTGTGCTTTTCCTAAATAGGCCTTTAGTGAACTCTACTGCAACTGCCTAAAACTGAAGGTGCTATTTCCTTTCAGGACACTGTGTCTTTAAACATCCTCCATATCCCATGATAAAATAATTTCATAACAGTATAAATACAAATATAACATTTTTGTACCAATGTAAATGAATTATTTAATAAATATTTAATAAGGGATATAAACTTAACGCATGATCTTATATTACTAAATGACACCCCCATAAATTAAAAAAATACCCAAATAATTTGAATACTGTTCCTTTGATATTACATTACAACTTCTAGAGACACTACAAATTCATAGATATTATATCACTAGTGATGTTTCACTGTTCAAGAATTTAAAAAATATTTTTATTTATATCAACTTTAATATTGATAATATGGTAAAAATCTAGTTAATAAAATGTATTGTTTAAAAACTCTGTTGCTGAAAATATGCATCTTTACACACAGTAGGAATAAGCCAATAACCACAACAAGGAAATTGTATTATGTAAATATAACAATTATTCATATTAAACCAGGAAAACAGCAATTGAAATGATAATCAATTCAAGTCAACTTTCAGGATGCAGTGAAAACAGAACACTGAAGCCAAAAATGTAGAGGTTGCAGATACACCCATGAGTAGAGGTCTAACAACGTATTATAGAAACCAGACTTCTTACTGAGCTAGTACCACAAGAATTCTAAGCAAAAATAAAATATAATTTATTCATATCATATTTTAATTATTCTTGCTAATTCACTTACTAAGTTACTAAATAGCTTTGAACATTGTTTCAATGAAATTCTATAATGGTACATGTTATTCATTAGAAATTAGAGGTATGACCTAGTGCTATGCATTTTCAAGAATTATTTTCATATACTAAACAGGTGATTTTCATGTATACTAAAATTTTAAAAACAATTATTATTTTATTTCTAATTTGATACTTAAGTATTTCCTGTGTGATATTTAATATAGTGAGCTTTCATCATATGCATCACATTAATCATATTCATTAGTCATTAAAAGTTAGCTTTACAGTCAATATAATAAGAATCAGTGTTTTTGACATATGTGCAAGTGTTTTAAAAAGTTAATCTAGTGAGAGCCCTCAATATTCTCAGCAAAACCCACTCATTTTTTATCAAAATAGTGAAATTAGCCTGAGTTTTTTTAGACAAAAATACATCCAACATGTTGTATTCAGTACACAGCCAAAGAGCATATTGTAAAGCCATTTTGGCATATGCAAGTCATTGTGTCCAGTTTTACACACACACACACAATTAGTGTCTCTGTATGGACCTGTAGTGAAGTAATTAAAACTAAGACAACTGGCAGGCAGAATTTTAGGAAATTATAAGGAATATCCCTTTCAAGATTAACTGAGAGAGAGAGAAAGAAATGAGGGGCCAGGTGGTGGGTGAAGAGGGGAAGAGACAGAGAGAGAGAAAGAAACTGACTCTCACAAGGATTTTAAGAACTAAAAATTTATAACATCCTGTCTGCCCATAATTTCTTACTTTCTCAAGCCAACATAGTAACTACTTCATGAAATGTGGAGGGGGCCTGTTAGAGGGGAATCTTATTTGAGAAACACATTCCATATGTAATATCCCTAATTTATTCAGTGAGACTCCTGATCCTGTTTTGTCCAATTAATATATCTCATTATTTTATCCTCGAAGTGGATGAACACCAGACTCCAGTTGCCTGCATCAAAGCTCAAAGGTCTAAATCCATATATCGTATACCACATGGATGAGGATAAGGGTAAGGGTAGGGAGTGGGGAGATATTTAGTTTTGCCATTTCTACATGTTCTAATTATTTATTACTAAATAATAACCCCCCCCCCCAAAAAAACTATGACTCTCAAATGACTGCCATTTTATTTTTACTTTATTTCTTCAGATCTCCTTGCCAGTGAGGTTGCATTCAGCTGATAGGTCTATTAGGGGCTGAGCTCTACTGGGTCTCTTAGATGGCTGAGCTTCTTCCTGTCTTCATTGTAGCCTCAGAACCTCCCTTCCTCATGGAGTCTCTCTTCACATTGTATCTCCAGTAGGGTATCCAAGTGCAAAAATGGATGCTCCCAGGCCTTCTTTTGTCTTAGGCAGAACCTGGACAGTTGCTTTCCCCATATTCTAAGAGTTCAAACAAGTTACAGGGCCAGCTCAGCTTCAAGGGGAGGGGATAAAGAGGTCATGAGTGCTAAGAGATACGATTCATTGGGAGCATCAATGTAATGGGCTTCTAAACTGCCTAATTAGTCAGATACCAAATTTTACAAGTGAGCCCAAAATGTGAAGATATTTTGGTTTAATACACCCATTCTAACACAGCCAACTGGAGATAAAATAACACATTGCTGTTATGTAGCCATATATCTATTCAATGCCACCATCCATTAATGAACTTGAGTAGTGATCAGAGGGAAGATAGCAGATATTAACTTTTATGCCAGAGTTAATTTCCCATTCTATTTTAAAATTAGACTACTATATGACTATCAATATTTAATAACACTCCAAACGTAACTGCATGCATCTGAATTGACACTCTTCTTAATAGAAAAGTATCTAACTTTACTGTGATGATCAAGTAATAAGAGTTCTATTCTCAGAGTACACATGGTCATTAGAATCATTACAATAGAGTAATTGACTAACATAGCTATCTATGAAGCAAAATAAATGAAGTAATAGAAAACTTAGGAAGGGGGTCCTTTAATTTGTTTAACTGAGGTGACAGGATGTGGAATCTTGTTAGAAGTCAATTACCAAAATAACATTTTTCTTTTCACTTATAGAAGAAAAGATTAACACAGGAATTGCTGATACTCCTTTCCCTAAGAAGTAAATTGTGATTTTCTCCTTAAATTGTTTTGATATCAACTAGCTTTAAATGTGGTAGACTTTACATTGAAATACTTGAAAACTAAGTCCAGTCATGTGCACTAGTCAATTTCTTGAGGAAAAACATCATCTATAAAGCCTCAAGCTTCCATGACAGATCTGGCAAGGGTGACCTCTAAGAACAAAGTTAGAGACAGATTGGACAAGCCAGTGAAGTAATTCCTAACTAAATAGTGAGAGGAAGAGAAATATTGTCCTTAGTCAGAGGAGTTTCGCTTGGAATCCAGAAAGCAACATGGTGAGGTGAAGGGGAAAAACAAAGGTCTATCAATGCTCTGTGGGAAATGGTCTTGACTATAATTATTCGACACCTGCCAAAGACCTTCTGTTCCCTTCTAAGCTTGACATACTGCAGTTCAAACCGCCTATTACCTAGCCCTCCATGCTTGACCAGCCTTTCTACATAAAGAACCAAACATCTACATTTAAAGAACCAACTGTCCTATGAGTCTTTTCTTTTAATATTTTGGCTCTAGCATTAATCTAGGCAAGTGACAAAACCTAGGAAGGCCACTGTGTAGTCCTGTGTGCCCTGTTGTCCTGCATATCCAGTGACTTATGACAGAGAGTCCTCATTTCCACTAGACATTTTTAAGATGAAATAATGTAGTATATAGCAAGATCAGGAAATTTCATTAGGGGAGAGAGTGAAAAAAAATCTGCTTTTATAAAATCTCCAGGGATCAGTACTTACTTATATGATGACTACTTACTGGCCTGAGAGACTATATTCCTTGCCTCTGATGATGATTGATGCCTCTTAAGCAATCAGTCAATCAATCAATGCTAAATAATGACGGAAGGGGTGAAAAGGAGATGTGTCGCATTTTCAGGACTTAGGCCAAGGTTTTATTCTCTGTTTATTTCTTTACCAAGCATCATAATCCCATTGTACATATAAGCGGGTCTTATTGATGAATTACTTCTGAGAAAGACCAAAAAAAAAAAAAAAAAAAGACAAAGTAACTTAGTAACTTAAAGTCTGTTAGCTAGTTTTCACTCTCAAATAGATCGATAAACTCCCAAGCCTTAGGAATAACTGTCCGTAATGAAAATGTACATGGTGTTCATTATCACATAATCAATACAGTAAATAAACTGGTCGACAAATTTGTTTCTGCCTATTTCCCTTCTTCCTACTCTAACTCCAGCAAAGGTCCCATTTCAGCCAGCTCAATCATTGATCTTTTCTTTCTCTCTCCCACTTCCCATGTTCTAAATCAGTCGTTGAATGAATATAAGTTCAAAGTAAATGTAAACATGCACCATTTACAGAGGATAAAAGAGAAGTATGTACAGTCATCCCTTTGTATCCATGGGGGATTGGTTTCAGGACCCCCTTGGATACCAAAATCCACAGATGCTCAAGTCCCTAATATAAAGTGGCAGAGTGCAGTTGGCCCTCCGTATCCACAGATGCATAACCCACAGATATTGAAGGCCAACTATATACAGAGAGGTATATATAGATAGATACACATACATACATAATTGTGGTCTCCTACCTAACATGAGATTTGTTACTTAAAGAAGTGTGAATACAATTACAGTTTGTAGAAATATTGTCTCTTTCCTCACAGAAATTTTAAACACAGGAATTTTCTGCCCTTTCTCCTCGTGCAGGGAAGTAATGAGGGGAGAGATTTTGCTTCTCTCCTCATTCCTTTTTGAAGTCTTCCACAAGAGAGAAGGGATAATCTGTTTTGTTGGTTCCTGATCAGCATAAATGGACAGGTCACCATCCTGTAAATCAGCCCTCCTTCAGAGTGCTTTCTCTTTTCTTTCTGACTCCTCTTATACTTCCTGCTGCCACCTAAGGTAGGCTGGCTCTCCTCATCCCTCTACTGAGACAGGTAAACTGAGTTGGATGCTCTCCATGGACCTGGTCCTATTTCTCTCATTCTCTCTCAGGCATACCCAAATATGTCTTCCCAAAGATTTAGAATGGGAAAGAGAGAATAGGAATAATTTAGTCTCAAATGTAAACTGTGAGTTTTAATGTAACCTTAAGAGTTTTTATTGAAATATCAAGCATTTGGTCAACAACCAGCATTTCATAACTGTTTGGTTTCCTATAAGGAAGAAGGAGTGAGTTACATATTTAAGCCTTAACGATGATGACTTCAGTTAAATTTTATCTTCCAGTCAAATAAAAAAAACAGCAATAGAATAATTAAAAGATAACAATAAAGGGATGGACGTGTGACAAATAGTCTAGGTTACATTCCCAGTAAGCACTCCTCTACTTCTTGATATCCAGTAGCCCCCAAATTATGTTAGTTATCCATTTGACTCCATTCCAAATTCCAAAAGCAGAGGACATACCAGTTAGAGCATTCCAGTATCCTGGCCAAGTGCGACATTTCCAGGGTAGAAATGAGTCTAAGCTGTTATAATAAAAGTGAATAAGAGGACTTTTGGTGGGAATGCTGGTACAAAGATATCTGTGTCGAAGAGCTTATAGCAATCATCTTGCAATCACAAGCACAGCCCTCCTTTGGCTCAAGCTGCATTGCAGAGGCAGAGCAGAGGGACATAAAGTAACTGAGCTCTTAGAAACATTATTGAATTGTTGGATTATACCAAGCATACCTCTAGGTTTTTCGTGTATGTTTTCTCTGTCTATCTCTATATACATTGTTTAACCAAGTTTGATTCAATTTTTCTGTTATCTTAACCAATACTGTGTAACTGATATGTCTTCAGAGAAGAATGCTTATTGTTATTCAGATGAGATGAAAACAATCAATATCTTTGGTATAGTTGACTTAGTATCTTTGTCTTTTATCCAAAAATCACCCTCCACCCTCTCACATCTGTATTGCTATATTGGGAACTGCAAATGTATTATGTGTTCCTATCACTGGCCACAGATAATTGGTCCTGCGGAGAGTTCCTGACCAAAACCAAACCATCTGAGTCATTTTTTCCCTTACTGGAAATAGAGAAAGAAACTTAATGGTAATGGAAGCCAAAAGTTATGAAGCTCAAGAGCTCTTGATGACTGTTTTTCCTACCATGTAGATGAAAGTGCTCAGTAGTGCAACAAAGTGAAACTGATACAAAGATAAGTGCAAAGCTGAGAGTGGAATGAGAGTCCTGGCAGAATCAAGCCCACGTTTTCACTGATCCCCGAGGTCTAGTGACATCCTCATTCTTCCCAGTGATGGGAGTAAATGATTTTCATTTTGGAATTAACTTTTCATCATTTGAAACCACAGTGACATTGTAAACTATTTAAAAGATAATTTTCTTCATAGTGTCTCATTTCAAGTCACAGAAATGTGCTATCTAAAATCCACATTAGAAACTCTTTTCCTTTCTTTTAATACAAATATTTAAATATATAAATGACAACTTTTATATATCTATACAGAATTTTAATTTTCACATTTGGGGAAACAAGTACATGTATGTAAAGTAAATATTCCAGTGCTCTAAATTTGGCTTCAGGATTTTAAAGCACTCAAAAGATGTTCTTGTTATTTATAAAGTCAGCAGAAAACTCTGAAGTGAATAACAGTCTTGTGTTAATCAATTACTATTCTGTACGTAAACATCAAGTGTTTACCAAGTAACAGGTAAAAACTTTTTTATAAAGCGATGTGTATTTTAGAATGTTTTGCTGTGAGCATTACAACAAAAGTATGAATAGCTTGGTCGAACTCACATAACACTAGGCTAACTACTTGCAAAAAAGAAAAGTTTGGAGAATGGATATTTATTTACTTAGTTCAGTTCCAACTTACTTGGCCAGACTGAAAATAAAACGTGGAAATAACATCTGGAATATCAAGTTGGACAAGTGATTCTTATTCTTTCCTTTCACTTGCATATAGTAGTTCATCATATTTTATGATTTCTTTTTTCCAAGAAATGCTGAGTGCATGCTTGTGGCCAAATATTTGTAACATAATATACACCTTCTTTACATTCAGGTTTATTAGCTCTCACTCAGTGGATGTTTTAATAGACTGATATTTCAATAAACAATTTACCATAAAAATCGTTAAACAATACAATAATAAAAATAAAAATTATCCTAGGATTCAGTAAATGTATATAATGTATATAATAGTTTATTCCTCATAAAAAATGCTTAACATTAAGAGAATTTGTAGGATGAAAAACCTGACCTTAAAATAAAAGTTTACCCTTATGCCACTTGAAAACCGAAGTCAACATAATTTCTTGTCTCTATGTTGGACAGTACTCGGACTGGGCATACTTTCCTATCTATATGTTAAATAATATTGAGAATAAGCAAAATCACCTTAGTTACTTGACCAGAAAATACTTGCTCCTGAAAGATAAGACTGTGAACCAACTGAAATAGCTTACTTATCAGGATTAATTGGTTGCTTATCAAGAATTACTTCAAGGCATTTGCTCACTGTGCCAACTAATCCAAAGCTATTATGCTTTAATTACACAATCCTAACAAATTCTCTTTCTTGAAACACCTTCCTTAAAATCACTAAGCTCAGGCTCTGAAATTTTATAAATATCCTAACCTGACGTTCCCTTTCTGGGACACTATTAAGACTCTATCAAGGTAATTTTATCCTACTGCAGTAATACAATAAGATTAATAAATTTAGCTTTGGTTGTTCAAAGGTTTTTTTTTTCTTGTAGTTGTCAGATGACAGTGTCTTTCTTTCTTTCAGTCTGTCTGTCTTTCTTTTTGTTGGACTTCTGAGATGTTCCAAGTTGACAAACCTGCAGATTTCACGGATAGTCAACACAGAACCCCTTGCTGCCATAGTTAAAATTTTTCAAACTAATTGTAAAAATGTGTGTTAATATAAAAATGTAGCTTGATAGTTCTTTGGTTTCCTGTATTCCAGTTTTGTGTTATGCTGAAGGTGGGGTGGAGAGGTGTTAATTTATTTAAAGTAGTAATCAATATGAGTGGTGTCCCCAAGGAGGGACAGAGGAAAGGGATTACAGAACTGTCATTACTACTATTCTTCCAGGTAATTTAGATAAACTAGAATGCCTTTAGAATTGGTTCACAAGGAAGAACACTTTTTGGCTTTTCAGGTGATGGATTTTACTAATCCTGTTTATTTCTTTATTTCTATTAAATCAATAAAATAAAAATGAATATAGTTAAACATCTTCTCCCTGAATCTACTCTACAAATTAACTTTTAGATGTTTAAATAGTCATGGTGTTACTACATTAGAAGAACTCTTCTTATCTATAAAGGGGTGGTTTCTAATTATCAGTCTATGATCCAGTTGGCCTACCAGTATATTGTATTTGGTTACAAAATGTTTTAACATTTTGAAAATTTTCTTAAAACATTAAAATTCTTGGTTCTTTTAAATATTCTGCCTGTTGCCCAGCCAGAGGTGGTAGGCAAGTGACCCACCCCCTGTGCCACACCTGCAGCCCCATGAGAGCTGGCAGGCATGAACAGTCCATACAGAGGATGCTCCTTGAATGCCAGATGTTGGTGGCCGAGGGGATTGCGCTTCTGGGCCCCACAGGTCTGAAACAACTGGAGAGACAGTTCAAGAGACAACCAAGCCAGGACAAGATTAAACAATAAGGTTTATCACCTATACAAGGCCAGTCCTTTAAGAGTGGGGAAGATAGCTCTCTTGCCCAATACATAGAAACAAACACAGAGAGTCAAACAAAATGAGGAAACTGAGGAATATGTCCCAAACAAAAGAACCCCAGAAATAAACCTAAATGAAATGGAGATAAGTAATTATCCTGATAGAGGTTTAAAATTTATGGTCATAAAGAAACTCGAACTTGGAAGAAGAATGGATGATCACAGAGAGAACTTCAACAAAGAGATAGAAAATATAAGAATGTACGGCAGAAGTCAAAGAGCTGAAGAATACAATAACTGAATTAAAAAATACACTGGAGGGGTTCAACAGCAGACCAGATGGAGAACAGAAAGAATATGTGATTTGGAAGACAAGACAGTGAAACTCATCCAAAAAGAGCAGCAAAAAGAAAAAAGAATTTTAAAAAGTGAAGATTGCTTAAGGGACCTATGAGACAATATCAAGCAGGATAACATTCACATATAAGGGTCCCAAAGGAGAAGAGTGAGAGAAAGGGGCAGAAACTTATTTGAAGAAATAAATGGCTGAAAACTTTCCTGACCTGCAGAAGGAAACAGATATCCAGATCCAGAAAGCACAGAGAGTTCCAAACGAGATGCACCCAAAGAGACTCAAACCAAAACACATTATAATTAAAAAGACAGAAGTTGAAAATAAAGAGAGGATCTTAAAAGCAGCAAGAGAAAAACAATTTGTTACATACAAGGGAAGCCCCATAAAACATCAGAATATTTCTCAGCAAAAACTTTGCAGCCCATAAGGGAGTGGTGTGATATTTTTTAAGTGCTGAAAGGAAAAATATTTCAAAAAAGAATACTCTACCTGGTAAGATTATAATTAGGAATTGAAGAAAAAAAAAAGAGCTTTCCAGACAAGCAAAAAAATAAGGCAGTTCATCACCACTAACCCAGCCTTACAAGAAATGTTAAAGAGACTTCTTTAACCTGAAAAGAAAATGCACTAATTGGTAACAAGAAAACATTATAAAAGTAAAAATCTCACAGGTGAAAGTAAATGTACAGTAAAGGTAGTGGATTAATCACTTGTAAAGCTAGTATAAAGGTTAAACAACAAAAGTAGTTAAAGTAACTGTAACTACAAGAATTAGTTAAGGTATATCCAAAATAAAAAGATGTAAAATTTGACAACAAAAACATAAAATATGTGAGTGTTGAGGGAGAGGGCAAAAATGCTGTGTTCTAAAATGCATTCAAACATAACTTGCTATCAACTTAAGATAGACTGTTATATGCAAGCCTCATGGGAACCACAAAGCAAAAACCTATAATAGATACACAAAAGATAAAGAGAAAAGAATAAAACTTATCCAAGAATAAAACTACAGAAATTCATGAAACTACAAGAGAAGAAAGGAACACAGAGAAATTGCAAAATAGCCAGAAAACAGTGAACAAAATAGCAATAAGTACAAACCTATCAACAATTTAAAAACATAGAGTGGCTGAATGGGTACAAAAACAAGACCCATCTATATGCTGCCTATAAGAGTCTCACTTCACTTCAGATCTAAAAACACGCACAAACTGAAAGTGAGGAGAGGGAAAAAGATATTCATTGCAAATGAAAAAGAAAAGAAAGCTGAGGTACAAATGCTTTCATCAGACAAACAGATTTTAAAACAAAGACTGTAACAAGAGACAAAGAAGGACATTACGTAATGATAATGGAATCAATTCAACAAGAAGATATAACATTTGGAAATATATATATACACCCAACATAGACTTAACTATGTATATAAAGCAAATATCAGCAAAAATAAAGGGAGAAATTGACAACACAATAATAGTAGGGGACGTTAGCACCCACTTACATCAATAGACAAATCATCTAGACAGAAAGTCAATAAGGAAACACCAGCCTTAAACCAGATGGACTTAATAGACATACATAGAGCATTCCATCCAAAAGCAACAGAATACACATTCTTTTCAAGTGTACATGGAATATCCTCCAAGATAGATCATATACTAGTTACAAAACAAGTATCAATACATTTAAGAAGATTGAAATATCAAGCATCTTTTCTGACCACAATGGTATGAAACCAGAAATCAATTACAAGAAGAAAACTGGAAAAATGACAAATACATGGAGATTAAACAGCATACTCCTGAACAATCAATGGGTCAAAAAAGAAACCAATATAAAAATCAAAAAATATCTTGAGAAATATGAAAATGAAAATGCAGCATAACAAAATCTAAAAAAAAAAAAACTATTACATGGTGGGTGTATACTATGAGTCAAGCACAAATCTGAGTACTTTACATAGAATTTAATTTTTACAGTTTTGTGAAATTAATATAATAACCACAACTGACAGATTGGGAAACTAACACATAGAATAGATTGTATTAGAAACTTGCCCAAGTACATGCCAAGATTAAACTGAGCAAATCTGACTGCAGAATTCATCCTCTTAATCACTCTGCTATACAGCTTCCTTTAGTTGTGTAAATTTATTTCACGTTGCTTGTTTTTCCTGCTGACTGTAAGGCAATCGGCCCCTCTCTATTCCTGTAGGTGTTTAAGTTTCTGATTCATGATCAACTTTGAATTCTGTTTTATAAAATCATGAAACATATCCATAAAAAAAGGGAATTATATACTTCCCAAAACACAGAATCACCCACTTTAATGGAGAAAAATTTTAAAGACTATAGTGAAATAAGTTTTTATTCCTATAGTACTTTTAAAGAAATGTCCGGTGAGGTCCTGTTTATGATAGGAAATTCTAGCTTAATGCAGTTTAGAATTGCTGTGTATAATCTATTTATCTTATTTTTTTAACCAGAACTAACCTGTAAATTTCACATTATCTATGAGATTGGTTTATTTTTTAGATTCCACATGTAAGTCCTACAGAGAAAGACATTTCGTTAAATCTTACCTCTCCCTACTGTCTATTCTTCTCAAGGTAATGGGCTTTAAAAATATATATTTAATGCAATATTTGGCAGAATTGTTCACTGATGCTTTTACATGGTACAGTGTTCTCTATGTTCCTAGATTCTTCTAGTTTCCTCCATCTCAGATAACCTCTGTTCCAGTTACTTTCTGTTTCCATCCTCTGCCCTCACATTTCTACATTTCTGAAATTGTACTCATTCAGTCCAACTGTAAATCCAAATATAAATGTTGTCACTAGTGTTCCCCCAAACCACCCTCAGTTTGAGACTCACTATACAAACTCACAGAACTCAGAAAAACTGTTTTATTCATGGCTATAGTTTATTTGAATGAAAGGGTACAGATTAAAATCAGCACAAGAGGGACTTCCCTGGTGGCGCAGTGGTTAAGAATCCGCCTGCCAATGCAGGGAACACGAGTTCAAGCCCTGGTCCGGGAAGATCCCACATGCCTTGGAGCAGCTAAGCCCGTGCGGCACAACTACTGAGCCTGCGCTCTAGAGCCCGCGTGCCGCAACTACTGAAGCCTGTGTGCCTAGAGTCTGTGCTCCGCAACAAGAGAAGACACCGCAATGAGAAGCCAGTGCACTGCAACGAAGAGTAGCCCCCGCTCGCCGCAACTAGAGAAAGCCTGTGTGCAGCAACAAAGACCCAATGCAGCCAAAAATAAATAAATAAATAAATAAATTAATTAATTAATTAATTAATTAAAAAATAAAATAAAATCAGCACAAGAAAATAGCACATAGTATAGGGTCCAGGAGAGACCAGGTATTTGTTTCTACTTGTTCTCTCCCAGTGGATTCATATAGATAGCACTGTATTCTCTCAGCAATGATGCATGACAACATATACACAATATTGCCAACCAGAGAAGTTTACCAAGTCTTGGTGTCCAGTGGGACCAGTCACATAGGCATGGAGTGCCCACATGGCTGATCTACTTACTCAGTCTCCAACCTCTCCTGAGGTCAAACTGACACTGCATGGCTCAAGGCCTTCACCATAAATCACAATGTTTGCATAAAACTGGTTAACAATCTGGTGTAACTCAAAGTCCCAGGTAAACAACAACTCTTATCAGGCAGGATATCCCAAGGACTTGGAGGTTATCTCCCAGAGGCTGGTCCAGTCTTTGGAACGTGCAGGGTTCTAACAACCCAAGTCTGCTGAGTTAGTCCTTTACTGCACAAATGTAGTTTACTCCATGAAACACCACCCCCATCAGCTTTAGCTGAAATAAATTATTTCCCTTCTGAAGTCTCATAACACTTTATTTCTTGTTGTATATGTGTGCTTTGATAAGCTGAGGCCATTATGTGTCAAACTTGGGGAATAAGGGAAAGTAGCTTACTAATTGCAGAGATTTTGATTTGCTGAGCAGGTCTCCAAGCTGAGCAAAATCACTCCAGTTTAGACTATGGGAAGGAGGGAGTTTGAATGACTATGAGAGAAGGGAATAGAGGTTAAAGCCTTAGTGTGTGATTAAGGGGAGAATCTTGGAGAGAGGACAAATGGCTAATTGGGAAGTTTAAGTTGTCTTACCTCCCATGTAAATTTTAACAAAATCCATATAATTTACAATTCCTTGGAGAGGGAGAAGGAAGAAGTAGAGGAACATTCTGAAAAAGGTGGGGTTCAGGCAAAACTCTAAGACAGCCAACCATGTTGATGCTACATATAATGGTTCAAGTAAGCTCATCATTTTTTTTTAAACTCTTAATACTTGAGAGTAGACATCATATTTGAAGGAACTTTTGAACCCTCACATACTTAGCATATTCTTTGGTACATAACTTAATAACTAGCTTTCATCTTATAATTAGCATGTGTTAGAAACTATCCTAAATACTTTATATGCATTGTATAATTTAATCCTGTGAGATAGGATGTTTTACATAGTAAAAAACTGAGGCAATTTAATAAGCTACTCAAAGTCCAAAGCTAGCAAACGGCAGAGCAGATGATTTAGACTTGTGATTTGGCACCAGTGTCCATAACCTTAACTGCTAAATAATACTGAGCTTCATAGTGTATAGATCACTAGTTGCTGAATTGATACACTGAATTAATATATTGTGTTTATCAAAAATCTGCTTAAAGTTTGATGTTTGAGTTAATTCCTGACCATTTCTGGCCAGATCATAATGGAAATTTAGACCTTCATTACAGAACACTTCCTTGTTAAGAACACAATATTGGGCTAGAATGCATGACAGGTTTGACTTAGAGTCAGAACAGATATTGTCTTTATTAGAATTTGAGTTTCAGCTTCAACAAATAAAACATATTCACCCTCATATTGTCATCATTAAGAGGACAAAGTATCTCTTGTAAAAATAAAATACAGTGTGTGTGTGTGTGTGGAAAAAAAAAGGAAAAAAAAAAAAAAAAAAAGAGGACAAAGTGAGCAATGAAAAGTAAGTCACGATTTACTGTTCAGCCCAAAAAACAGACCTTCAGCAAGACCACCATTTTCCTGAATACTTATTGTCAGTACTAACCAAGAAGTCAAAGTGAATAATTTGACTGATTGATGCAGTGGGAGAACAGTTGGTGGTAAACTCTGAAACATAGGAAATAGGTATAAATTATCTTCTTCCTTTTACAGTTGTCACCCACTTAACTATTTCTGAGAAATAAAAGGTCAGAGCAGAATGTACACACAGACAAAAAAAATCAATTCAAGAATGTAATTAAGCAAATAGAAGGAAAGCAAAACAATTAGTAGCAACTAAAGAAGATTTGTTTTCGGTCTCCAGGACCAAAATAATCAAAAAGAAAATAGCCCAGGTGAGAACAAAGCCATGTTGTTCCCCCGAATGAATTCTCCTGTCAATAACAGATGTAGAAAAAAGAAAGTAGAGTGACCAAAACATCTTATTTTGTCCTATTTTGGTAAGGTGTGTATAAATATGAAAAATACAGCTTACTAACAAGATATGAGAATATAAAGAAAATAATGCAGTCCTAAATCCCAAAATCTTAGAATATTGAACTCAAAGAAAACTAAGAACCAATCCAGTCCAGGCTCTTTTGGTAGCTCTTAGTCTCCTGGCCAAATGTTTTTCCACACTTCCACTCTTATAAATGATTGTAGTCCAAAAGAATAGTTTTGTTTTATGGTTTAAGGTAAAGGTAGTAATGATTTCCATATAATGGAAATAAGTCTCACATGTTCAGAGAAGCGGCTAACTTTAGAGAATTATATCTGTGTCATATAGAAAAAGAGCTCACAGGAGATATTATTAGTTATTGACTAGGAATTATATTACTGCTCTGCTTCCTAAAAATGAGAATCCCCTGCTAAATATTGGCCTGTACAAAATTTACACTACTGAGGGTATAAGAGTAGAAGCTAAAGATTTGGAGATAATGCCAAATGATCTGCTTAACTCTGAGGATCTGCCAGAAAAAGTAGACTTGCAGTACAATTCTCTTCACCCAGAGATCCCTACCTTATTGGAAGAATAAAGCAAGCTAATTAGGCCTTCTCCAACCACATGCTATGGTTGCTTAAAGCCAGGGAGGAAGATAGGCAGTCTTTGCTCTAGGATCAAGAGCCACCTGCCAGTTTTAGTACTCAGTGAACCAGTTGCCCATTCCAAGTCTTGAATATTCTGTTTCTCTCATTTAATCTGACCACAAAACTGATTTGTGTTGTGTGACTGAAACTGACTTCCCATGTGGCTTGAACTTCTGGACCTTTAATCCTAGAATGTAACCATAACCATTCTCTATTCATGATTCCTGCCCAGTGTGAATAGTAGGTACATGAATACAAAAACCAACTTGCCAGTTGGACTGCAGAATTTGCCCCTGTCCAAAAGTATGGTCTAAAAACCTTGCCATCCTTAACCTGAGACCACTCACCCTTAACATGAAGCAACACATAACCTGGTTCTCACAAGGTTTATGAGCAAATGGAATGCTTTTCCCTTAGTAATAGTGATGATTAGGTAATTCAATAAATGATAGCTGTGGTTCAGAACTGAAGTGTTGAAAGCCCACAGAACTTTTGAGGTACCAAGTGTAAGCACAATTATGCATAGTACTTATTTAAGATGCAGATATATGGGCCCTGGCCTGGATTTACTGAATCCAATTTTTCATAGTCATCTTTGAGAATTCACTTTCAGGGGCAACAATTTACTTTTTAAAATTCCCACTGTAAGCAGGACATAGCAGATTGTGAGATGCTTTAATGGAAAAAATTGACTTTGATGAGTTCAACCAATTAAATCAATATTTAATATTAATTAAATCAATAAATCACCACTATGTGGTGAGGGAACAGCTATGTGTAAGAATAGTTGTATGTCAATCTATGATAACTCATTTATCTAAAGAAAGACTGTATGTACTGAAGGAGTTCAACAGCATAGAAAAGGCAGCAGTGATTAGGCTGGATGTTGAGTATGGTGCATATGATCAAATTGGTCACCAGAGTATGTTATCACATATATGGCATTTTTATTTCTTTATGTTTCCCCATGACCTGAGTTAAGTATCTCTCCAGCTATCTATTTTTCTCTATTGTCACTCCAGTCACACCAGTTAACTTCCTGATTACTGATAGATGTCATAGCTATTTTGATTTTTAGGTAGGATGGGTTCTAGGAAGCATTATAATATTCTACCCACTTAAAGCATATGTTCTTCTCTGTAAATAATTGAACCAAAATGATTGTAAACTAGCATTATGCATAAATCTAGTGTGAACCCAACACTGAGAGTCTGATTGTCCCTGGGTGAATTGGTTTCTGACATAAAAGGTTGAGGATCTGATCTTGATCTATGAAAAATGTCACCTTGTGGAGTCCATGGCAGTCAACTGTCAGACTTCCGTCTTGTCACACAGTGTGTGACTCAAATCTATGGGGAAAGGGTGAACTGTCAATAATCAGTGTTGGGATAAATGAAGAAACACAAGGAAATGACATTATTAAGCCCATTTTTCTCTCATGAACTAGAATGAATTCCAAATGGATTTAGAGATTTACATTAAAAAATAACTGCAATAGGACTATAATAGAATGAAAACCACACAAAGTAGAAGAGAAACATGAAGGAAGGCTTATATAAACTAGGAATGGTGAAACACTTATAAGTATGCCTAAAAATAAACATATACAGAAGGAAAGACTGACGAATTTAATCATAAGCCCAATTTAGGATTATAATTCTAAAATACAGACAGGTAGTGGGAGCCAATGTTCAGGGGTAAACCCAAGAGGAAAAAGTTTAGAAATTAAGATTTTTGAAGAAATTCTAAGATAAGTAATAATGAGGAATAAAATTAGATGGAGACTTAATAAGCTCTAATAAATAATTAGAAGGAATAAGGCTTGAAGTAGTATTGTAGAAATGTGTGGCAGATTTTATGCAATTTAGGCCCCATTATATATATTTATATATTATATAAAGAGAGAAGAGTCAGCCAGATGAACAAAAACCTGTTAAAATATGACTTTCAAAAAGTAAAGAGCATGACTCTCTTAAAAATATAAGCATGTGTCAAAGATTTATTTAAGTCATTAATGAGGCAGCCAGCTAGAAGGAAATGTTGGTTCAAAGGAGTGTAGGAGATATAAAGTTATTTATAGGCACTGAAAGAAAGAACACTGGAATAAGACTAATAAATAGATTCAAAGCTGGTTAATGTTTGACAGTAATAAAACTGTAACTTTGGAATTATCTTTTCTTTGGGCATAAATCATTTGCATCTCTATAGGACAAAATCCATTTAATGTGCTACTGTACAAAGATCATTTGTGTTACTATCATTTTTATAAACGTTAATATCAACCTTTAAAGAGTTGCAGAATTTCCTATCCACTAGTAAATAGTAAGTCAAAGAAAAGTGATACTGCTAAAGAGTTAAATAATCTTCAGATGAGACTACTAGACCCATGCAGCTAATACTGCCTAATGTAAAGTATCTACTTTCCTATACTGCAAGTTATGAGGTCTTTTCAAGAAGCAGTTCTTTAATCTATTTAAATTTTAAGATAGTAACACTCTAGTCATTGCACTTGGGTATTTAGGCTCCTCCAAAAAATTCTTATTTTACAGGATAATTTAAAATTGTGACAATAGATAAGTCATTTAAAAGAGATATTTACACATCTTTAGCATTTATTGCCTTCAGTTTTCTACTAAGAACATGTATTTTTTTAATGTCTTCTTCAGAAGATCATAAAAAAAATGTAATAGCATTTTGGAAAAAATACAAAGCACACCAAAGTCATAGTGCAGGATTTATTGCCTTTAATGAAAGCATTAATTACACTAATAGAATCGTATTATCAGTGACTTAATGCATCTGTTATGAGTATCACACTGAAATACTTTATACTCAGTGGAATGTTTAAATGCGTTAAGCTCAGGCAAGATATTCAAAATTGTAACAGCTCTTGTGAAAGTCAACTTACAATGGTAGAGAAGTGTTATGGTTGAATATATGCTATAATTTAGAATTTTCAACTTTTAGTAAGAACATGATGATAGAGAAGACATAGTGACTTTTTAACAAATATGTGGAAGTTCAGACTGACAAAGTGTTCTGTAGCCCTAATGAGCCAAGAAGAAAGAGAATTAAGATTTAATTGTGACTACAACAGCTGTTCATGTGTTGAAATCCTAGATAAAAGAATGAATGCATATTAGTGTTGTGTTAAAATTTCTTTGCCAAGCAAAATTTAAAACAACAAGGATGACCAAGTCCAAAATAGTCTTATCCTTCACAGCTTCTGAAGAGTCAAGGAATAGGATCAAACTATTGAAAATGGATCTTCGTTGAGAGGAGGAATATAAATAATTGTTTGGAAGCAAAATATTTCCTTTATCCTTGGAGACCTGGCTTTCCAAGTATCTTGAAAACAACATCTCACCTTTAGAACAAAATTGGCTCTGGGTCAAGATTAGAGAATGGACCTATGGAAAAAGGAGTACTACTTTCTGTCTAACATTTAAGTGAGAGAGGCAAAAGGTGTTCCTGTGCCTCCATGACATCCTTTTCAGACCACCAAGATTAGGGGTTTCCACACATAGACTTACAGCCCAGACTTTATAGTAATATATGTAATTTCAGTGCTTTAAGTTTACAATTAGAAAGGATTGGTTCGCTTCATCATTAACAACGTTACTATTAGCTAAAGGAGTGTGCGCATGCACACACACACGCACAGAGTTTAGGAAAATGTGCAAAATAGGTCTCTGTGGTGGTAGGTTTGTTCATATTTTCAAAACCATACTAAATTCACATTGAACTGAGGGTTTAGTAGTAGAATCTCTATTCCATTCATCTCCTTCCCCAGCCCTTCAGTTATTACATGAATTGTCAGCCATTCATCTTTATTAGGTTTTAGTCTGGTTAGATCTGCTACTAAGATATGTGGGTTTGGTATTGTATAGTTATTTATATATATATATATATATATATATATATATATATATATATATATGATTACACACGTGTGGTTGTGTGTGGGCATGGGGGATGGTATTGGGGAGTGGGTGTGTGCAGAGTATGGGAGAATCTATAGATGTTCCACTATAGGTTGGTACTTCATTTGGAATTTTTCCTTTGCTTCTCTCTCCTAGAAACATTCAACAGTCAGATAATCAAAAATGTGGATATTAAGATACTCACTAAAATTCTTTCTATGCCATCAAAACTAGCACATAGCTTCTTTTGTGATGGAATATATTTGTGTGTTTCAAAAACTTCAGCTATGGTCCCAATAGTTAGACCTTATCCTACTATTCCTGTCCTGCACAGTCTTTACAATATCCACCTCCAGCTGTCAGAATCTGTACTGTTTCTAAATCATTTCCATTTTACCCTCAAGTTTTCTTGGTAAATGTGTTAGTCAAGTTGGGCATATACCAGCAGACCTACAGAGTAAACAAGGAACAGCAAATGTAAGATTGGATGATGATCTCTCTGCAGGGATGGAGTTTGAATATGTTCTAAAACTCATCCAAAAGTACACCCACTAAGTGAACCAATGTAGCCCATTATCCCTTCCATATGAGCCATAGTGGGGAAAGAATTGGGCTTTGGCCATTGATATGAACTTCAGTTCAAGCTGCCTGATTTTAAAGCATTTTAGAGCTCATGTCCTAAAGATTTGGAAAAATGAACAGAGTGCCTGGCTTGGAAAATATATCAAACAGAGATTGGCAAAAGGAGAGTATGTCTCCTCTCCCTGCAGTTGTTCTGCCCTTCCTAGGTGACCTTACCCTGTGAAGACTTTATCTTTTTTTATGTACTTTTATGGTGTAAGTCTATAAAGTAACTTGTGCCAAGATGTTAGAAACTCTCAACATCAAGCATAATATAACCAGTGGAATTTTGGTGCCTTCATTTATGCTATTTTTTACATATACATATATATGTACATACATGTCATATTTGCCATGTATGAGACTGCCTATGTATAAGGTTCAATTTAAAAATTATAACATTCCTATCCCTGTGGCATGGGAAAATAAAATTATTTTGAATTTAATTCATTTTTTAAATGAAAAGTTTGGAACTTTTCAAATAGAATTTTTCTATGATCTTGTTCCTATGCTGGACAAACATGGACTCTAGAGCTGCTCTGTCTTGGTTTGAATCTGGCTCCTTCACCTGCCATCTCTGTTACCTTGGGCACAAAGTTATTTAACAAGTTGTTTAAACTCTCTGTTCCTCAGTTTCTTTAAATGTAAAATGAGGATAATAATAAGTCCTACAACATAGAGTTATGAGAATTAAATGAGACAACATTTGCAAAGAGGTTAAAACAGTGCCAAGCATACAGTTAAAGACATGAAAAGGATTAATGAATAAAATTTTCAAATGATTGACTTGGGGCTGCTTAATAAAATTGTCAACATTTTATTAAATTTTGATGGTAAAAGTATTAACAACTCAATATAAAACCCAAGGAAATTGGTTATAACCTGGGAGACAGTCTTTCAGAAAGCTCTGAGGACTGTTCCACCCATTAGAGGTCAAAGCACAGTTATATAAGTTTTTGAGACAAAGGGTTGTAAGTCAAATTATGTATTGACAGTTTATACAATTCAGATCTGCATGTACAAAGCGGATAGTGGGTCATTGTGACCCCCTGCAAGATTAAGGAAGGTTATCTCTTAAGGAGGTGTGGTTAATGCAGATGCACAACACACACTAAAGGGAAAGGGGGAGGCCCAAACAGAAAAAAGAATTTATGTTTAAATTTTTCTTGTCTTGCCATATGAATTTTATTTCATCAATACAGTGATTTTCCTGAGGAAGACTCACATTTTCTAACATCCATTCAAGAAAAAGAATTTTGAAATAATTGACTGGAAGAGCATTTACAAGATGGAAATAAAAATGGGTTGCTGCATGTATACCAAAAAGGAAAAAAAAAAATTCTGAGATTATAGCATGGAATTAGATTAGTAAGATTTACATTCAAATGAAGGTAGCAGCGTTCTCCTCAATGCCCTCATTACTTTCTCACCAACTTAAGGTATAATACAGATGCACACTGCTGGATATTAAGGAGTCTCTTATAGCCTCAAATTGCCTGTCATCAAGTCAAAGCAGTTGGTACATAAACAGTTGCCTTACAACAAATGGAAATTTAAAGCACTACATTATATATAAATAACATAGTAGGTGAGCTATTTTTAAATGATAATTTTTCAAATGGTCGATGGAAAAAAACACAACAAAAGAGCAGTGAGTTTCAGTTTTATTCAGGGACTTTACTGAGAACTATAGCCTGGGAAATAGCCTCTCAGTAGCTCTAAGGGGACTGCTCCGGAGAAATAGGGAAAGAGCCAGTATATATTTTTTCCTGGGAAATACACGTAGTTAAGCATACATCTTGGTTAAGATTACTGCTAATCACAAAAAAACAGACATCTCAAGTTAATTTTCTCAGTGTTTTTCTATGTATGGGAAGATGCAAGAATCTAGGGTCATTGAGATTCTTCCTTGGATGTGCATCTTAATTACCTAGGGGCCGTAATTCCCAAACAAAGAATGCTTCATCCTATTTTCCTCCACCCTTAGTTCCCCTCAGGGCACACTGTCAGTGGGCTATTGCACTGGGTTGGAATTAATCCTGTTTTACAGGATGATGAGGGAGACTCTTTGTTCTTTTTGTTTACAATACAATAAATAAATGTGTTTTTAAAGTATATGTTTAAGACAAGGAGAGATAGAAAAAGAGTGAGGGATCTGCACTGAGTAAATGTTATAAAAAAAAAGCTATATCTAATCTAGTCTTCTAGTCTTTTAATTTCATATTTCACTGTAGATAAAAATTGTACATTTGCTTAAAATATTGCTTTTATCTTTGATAAATTAATCAAGACATATTGAGCAAGAATAGATTGATATATTATGTGGTTAAACAAGTGGATTATAGATAGAGTCAGTCTGCCTGGGTTCAGATTCTGTTTTCATAATTTACTAGTTATGCCCTTGAATAAGTCACTTATCCTGTGTCTGTCACAATTTTCTCATATTAAAAATGGGAATATTTTTGAAAATATTACAAGAGATATTGCATGCATATGAAGTGCCCAGGAAAAACTGTACCAAATATGTTGTGGCACTCAATAAATATACAATTTTTATATATACATTATAATTTTGTCATAAAAAAATGCCAGTACCTCCAAGGAAATTAGGACATAACCATTAATTTAATTTAATTTTATTTTTTAAATGTCTTTTTTTTCTTTAATTAATTTATTTAATTTATTTATTTTTGGCTGCATTGGGTCTTCGTTGCAGCACGCAGGCTTTCTCTAGTTGCGGCGCGGGGGGGCTACTCTTCCTTGCGATGCGTGGGCTTCCCATTGCAGTGGCTTCTCTTGTTGCAGAGCATGGGCTCTAGGTGCATGGGCTTCAGTAGTTGTGGCACGCGGGCTCAGTAGTTGTGACTCACGGGCTCTAGAGCGCAGGCTCAGTAGTTGTGGCCCACGGGCTTAGTTGCTCCGCGGCATGTGGGATCTTCCCGGATCAGGGCTCGAACCCATGTCACCTGCATTGGCAGGCAGATTCTTAACCACTGCACCACCAGGGAAGCCCTAACCATTAATTTTAAATTGTGTCCTACATTACTATCAGATTTTCTTTTCTATAAATTCTATGAATTTGTTTTTTTTTTGTTGGGTCCAGTTATTTATGATTCAGATTCCAACATCTGATTCATGACTAGCCTGCTTATAATTACCATTCTGACAGATGAATACAGTGTTGGGTGTATTTTTTTTCCTATTTAACTCTGGAATGAATTAAATACCTGTTGATCATATCTATGCATACGCTTTCTTGACTGTGATTCCCCTATCATTCAAGTGTATTTTGCCCTTGTAGCATATACTTCTGACAGTGTCAGCTACTCTTAGAGATGCAGCCCAGAGTACCTGGTCTTCTGATGGGCTGCTGAATGAGGGTATAAAGGGAAGAAATCTTTGCAGGTGTGAAATGGTGGTGTCATTGGCTTCATCATCATGCACAGAAGCCAGTATCTTTCATCCCATTATCAGTGAGATCATGAGTCAAGTAAATGATTCATATGATTGTGAAACTGCCACCTAACCCACCACCATCACCTGGGCCACCACCTGGGCACTTTTATGTATGCGTATGTCCATGTGTGCACGTGCATGCACGCACATGCACACACATAAACTGGAGTGTAACACTCTGTCATGAACAACTAAGGGAAATTAAATTTTTTCTGCCTGAACACACTAAGTCAGGAAAGACTACAACACATTTAAGACATTAAAGAGTCACCATATCCTATTTCCCTTTCTTCTGTTAACTCAAGTGATCAGACAGTAGTCATATTTGATACAACAGCAGAGCTAGAATATGACTTTTAAGCAGGGTCAGCTTTAAAGGCAATAGGATAAAAAGCTATGTATGTGGTATAACTTGAAAAACACAATGAGGAACTGCTTCTCCCAATTTGTTCAACATTGTAACTGAAATTTCATCATCAGAGCTTCATTCTCTGAGTTTCTAGGGATAATAAAAATGCATAAAGTTCTTTAAATGTTAAAATATAACACCATTCATCATGTTTTTACTGTGGACAAGTATAAGAAAACATTTTACAATGAGAGCAAGCTGTGTAGCAATGATATGCAAGATAGGGACTTTTGAAAAATAAATGTACCACCAAAGTCAAAGTCAGTCACATTTAGATTATTTATGAAGGATAGTTTCACAGGAGTCATAATGAGAAGTGCTGAGAATCTAGAAGGCATGAAGAGGGGCTTGTAGGAAGGAGGGAATTTCTGAAAAGGGAGGGAGAACAATGTCCATAGCCTAACTTTGCCATCTATATAATTTTGCCTGTATATATAAGCTATTGCCTTTATACATAGACTCTTATATAAGCTAAGCAAATAAGCATGGTGAATATATGGTTCCCATCCTTACAGCAAACATAGAGTCAGATGTGTGGGTTCTGATAAAACTCTAGTACAAGTGTAGAGAAAAATTGCTTTTACCATAACAGTAAAGTGTTATTACTACATTCACCCTGAAAGCAAAACAACTTTAACAAACCATGTTATGTCTTCTTTAAGAGTTATTTCAAATACCTCTTGAAACATTTACAATGTAAATAAAGGCAATAAATGTCTGTGTTGGGAACTGAGAAGACTCAGGAAGCTATTATTTTTAGAAACGTTAACATATCTTCTTAGTAAGACTCCATGTTTCATTGGTCTTAGCCACATCACTGAGACTTTGGAAAACATTTGTATATTCACTAAAAATGGATGACTTTAGCTTAATTGTTTTCAGCTTCTTTTCACTTCCTTAGTGCCACTCCACTCACACTAGTAATTAAAACTTGAGTTCTGGAGGCTTTATTTCTGAGACAGCCTAAGAAAAGTAAAAGGAAAATGAAATTTAAGGCTTACAATCAAGGAAACAAAGTATGTTCCATAACAAAAGTTGAATTATTATTTTCACGCATATATTTTTGAAGAAAAAATGAACAAAACTTTTCTGCTTTATATTAAAGAAGAAAACATCCTTTAAAAACATAGTACACATTTATTTGTCTTATAAAGATTAATCTGGTTTTAAGAACTACAAATGTGACTAAATGAGAACACTGAAAGGACAGGCTGGCAGTCGGGAATTCCCTTCCGATTGTATGACACTATGCCTGGGGTAGGGTTTATGGTGAGAGTGTGTCTCAGCCTTTCTTATGCATTTCAGTGTGTGTATTTTCTTGTTTGCCTGATGTGTAGGAATCATACAGCTAGTGTCTAGATTTCTTTCAAAGGAAATTGCTCTGGGTGTAGCTATAGATTTGATGTGTCCATGGGAGGAGGTGAGTTCAGGAAGATCCTATGTTGCCACCTTGGAACAGAACCTCTTTCATAGCATGGATAAGTCTTAGGACCACCTCCTATACAGCAGGAACTCAAGACATGCTAACTCTTAAGGTCCACTGTCACAGAAGAAGCTTGAACTATGGTGAGTAGAGGCCAAAGCTTCCCATCTCCTGAGATTATTGCTCATCTTGGGGAGCTCATCAGCTCAGGATCCTTAGAGGCTGCTATCAAACCTTGCATCAAAATGTTGCCACTGACTTAAACTTTGAACTGTAATTGGTAGCCACATCTTGGAAGCCACTCGTGTCTATATCATTTTCTCACTGTGACTTCTTGCCAAAACATTTCCAAGGGAAGATTGACGTGCATGACAGCAATCTATGAGTGATCCAGAATTTGCATATTGTCTGCAAAAAATTAATCAATAGTCAATCTGAGAAAGAAATGGAAAATTTTATTCGAGACAACATGAGGATTATAACCCTGGAGATAGTCTTTCAGAAAGCTTTGAGGACTGTTCTGCCAGTTAAAGGTCAAAGCACAGTTATATATGTTTTTGAGACAAAGGGTTATACATCAAATGATGTATTGACAGTTTACACAATCCAGATCAGCATGTACAAAGTGAGTAGTGGGTCATCATGACTGCTTACAGGATTAAGAAGGAAGGTTATCTCCTAGGGAGGTCTGGTTAATGCAGATGCACAATACACACTAAAGGGGAAAGAAGAAGCTCAAACACAGAGAAAAAATTTTTTATGCTTAAATTTTTCTTGTCTTGCCATAAAATATGAATTTTATTTCATCAATATCTTTGCCAGCATTGGGAAAAAGTCAGGCAAATTTGACTAGAGAAGCACCCTATAAAATATCTGACTATCAATGTCTCTACTGAAAAAGGAGTCAATTAAATAATCCTTTAGAAAATGTAAAATTGTAACTTATTTGGAAATGAAATTGTCAGAGACTAATATTGGGGCAGGGGTTTGATTAGGTCTTTGAAGGGAGAACAAGTGTGGGGAAAAGAAGCCCTGGAAATAAGATGTGGGTCAGAGATGAAAGATTGAGAGCATCAAAGATAAAACATCAACTAATTTATCCCCTATCTGGGTCCCATCTTGCCTAAACCTCTCCTTTCTTTACTATTTTGGTTGGAGAGGCTTTTCCTAGGGACCCACATTATGTAATGATGATAGATAGAGGTACATTATGATAGTCACAAAAGATAAAAAGGAGAACCTCTCAAATGCCTATTTTGTGAGTGAAGATTTTTATCTAAATTTGTTTTTAACAGTAAAGTATTAGTCTAAATGTGAAATTTTTATACTACAGAAATTTTAAAACAGCATAACTTAACCAAATAAACTTTGTTGTTTTACAGTAGTCTACATGGGAGACTTCACACAAATTTTTAACCATTTAATTTGATTTTTATATTTTTAAAATTTGATTTTGATATAAAACAAAAAAATCATGTGAATAGTCTTTCCACATTTCAGAATCCTACTGTTACTTTAAAGTGCAGCTCCTCCATAGATCCATCATTGACTGAGGCTTCTTCTCTGATTTTCAATTTCCTCTCTCTCTCTCTGTCTCTCTCACACACACACCCATGTATATCTGTAGCACACACTACTTATAATAAAATGAAATGACTCTATAGTGCATTGTTATCTTGAAGCAAGACATCTTGTGTCCAGATTTTGAATCTACTGTATATTATCTTTGTGGCATTTAGCAGGGGGCTTCACTTCTTTGTGCCTCAAGTTATTCCTTTGTAAACTGGGAATTGTAATACTATAACTTCCATAAAAGATTGTAGTGAAAAATTAAGTGAGCTAATACATAAAAATTACAGAAAATAGTATCTAAAATATTACAAACACTCAATAAATGTTAGCCATTATTATTACTATATTATTAGGTATAGTACCATTTTTTTAAAACATCTTTATTGGAGTATAATTGCTTTACAGTGGTGTGTTAGTTTCTGCTTTATAACAAAGTGAATCAGCTATACATATACATATATCCCAATATCTCTTTGCTTTTGTGTTTCCCTCCCACCCTCCCTATGCCACCCCTCTACGTGGTCAAAAAGCACCGAGCTGATCTCCCTGTGCTATGTGGCTGCTTCCCACTAGCTATCTATTTTACATTTGGTAGTATATATAAGTCCATGCTACTCTCTCACTTCATCCCAGCTTACCCTTCCCCCTCCCCATGTCCTCAAGTCCATTATCTACATCTGTGTCTTTATTCCTGTCCTGCCCCTAGGTTCTTCAGAACCATTTTTTTTTTAGATTCCATATATATGTGTTAGCATACGGTATTTGTTTTTCTCTTTCTGACTTACTTCCCTCTGTGTGACAGACTCTAGGTCCATCCACCTCATTACAAATAACTCAATTTCGTTTCTTTTTATGGCTGAGTAATATTCCATTGTATATATGTGCCACATCTTCTTTATCCATTCATCTGTCGATGGACACTTAGGTTGCTTCCATGTCATGGCTATTGTAAACAGAGCTGCAATGAACATTGTGGTACATGACTCTTTTTTGAATTATGGTTTTCTCAGGGTATATGCCCAGTAGTGGGATTGCTGGATTGTATGGAAGTTCTGTTTTTAGTTTTTTAAGGAACCTCCATACTGTTCTCCATAGTGATTGTATCAATTTACATTCCCACCAACAGTGCAAGAGGCTTCCCTTTCCTCCACACCCTCTCCAGCATTTATTGTTTGTAGATTTTTTGATGATGGCCATTCTGACTGGTATGAGGTGATACCTCATTGTAGTTTTGATTTGCATTTCTCTAATGATTAGTGACGTTGAGCATTCTTTCATGTGTTTGTTGACAATCTGTATATCTTCTTTGGAGAAATGTCTATTTAAGTCTTCTGCCTATTTTTTGTGATTGGGTTTTTTTTTTTTGATATTGAGCTGCATGAGCTGCTTGTACATTTTGGAGATTAATCCTTTGTCAGTTGCTTCATTTGCAAATATTTTCTCCCATTCTGAGGGTTGTCTTTTCGTCTTGTTTATGGTTTCCTTTGCTGTGCAAAAGCTTTTAAGTTTTATTAGGTCCCATTTGTTTATTTTTGTTTTTATTTCCATTTCTCTAGGAGGTGGGTCAAAAAGGATCTTGCTGTGATTTATGTCATAGAGTGTTCTGCCTATGTTTTCCTCTAAGAGTTTGATAGTGTCTGGCCTTACATTTAGGTCTTTAATCCATTTTGAGTTTATTTTTGTGTATGGTGTTAGGGAGTGTTCTAATTTCATTCTTTTACATGTAGCTGTCCAGTTTTCCCAGCACCACTTATTGAAGAGGCTGTCTTTTCTCCATTGTATATTCTTGCCTCCTTTATAAAAAATATGGTGATCATATGTGCATGGGTTTATCTCTGGGATTTCTATCCTGTTCCATTGATCTGTATGTCTGTTTTTTGTGCCAGTGCCATACTGTCTTGATTACTGTAGCTTTGTAATATTGTCTGAAGTCAGGGAGCCTGATTCCTCCAGCTCTGTTTTTCTTTCGCAAGATTGCTTTGGCTAATCGGGGTCTTTTGTGTTTCCATACAAACTGTGAAATTTTTTGTTCTAGTTCTGTGAAAAATGCCATTGGTAGTTTGATATGGATTGCATTGAATCTGTAGATTGCTTTGGGTAGTATAATCACGTTCACAATGTTGATTCTTCCAATCCAAGTACATGGTATATCTCTCCATCTGTTTGTATCATCTTTAATTTCTTTCATCAGTGTCTTATAGCTTTCTGCATACAGGTCTTTTGTCTCTTTAGGTAAGTATATTCCTAAGTATTTTATTCTTTTTGTTGTAATGGTAAATGGGAGTGTTTCCTTAATTTCTCTTTCATATTTTTCATCTTTAGTGTATAGGAATGCAAGAGTTTTCTGTGCATTAATTTTGTATCCTGCTACTTTACCAAATTCATTTATTAACTCTAGTAGTTTTCTGGTAGCATCTTTAGGATTCTCTGTGTAGTATCATGTCATCTGCAAACAGTGACAGCTTTACTTCTTCTTTTCCGAATTGGATTCCTTTTATTTTTTTTTCTTCTCTGATTGCTGTGGCTAAAATTTCCAAAACTATGTTGAATAATAGTGGTGAGATTGGGCAACCTTGTCTTGTTCCTGATCTTAGTGGAAATGGTTTCAGGTTTTCACCATTGAGAACGATGTTGGCTGTGGGTTTGTCATATATGGCCTTTATTTTGTTGAGATAAGTTCCCTCTATGCCTACTTTCTGGAGGGTTTTTATCATAAATGGGTGTTGAATTTTGTTGAAAGCTTTTTCTACATCTATTGAGATGATCATAGGGCTTTTCTCCTTCAATTTGTTAATATGGTGTATCATATTGATTGATTTGATTTGCATATATTGAAGTATCCTTGCATTCCTGGGATAAACCTCACTTGATCATGGTGTATGATCCTTTTAATGTGCTGTTGGATTCTGTTTGCTAATATTTTGTTGAGGATTTTTGCATCTGTGTTCATCAGTGATATTGACATGTAGTTTTCTTTCTTTGTGACATCTTTGTTTGGTTTTGGTATCAGGGTGATGGTTACCTCGTAGAATGAGTTTGGGAGTGTTCCTCCCTCTGCTATATTTTGGAAGAGTTTGAGAAGGATAGGTGTTAGGTCTTCTGTAAATATTTGATAGAGTTTGCCTGTGAAGCTATCTGGTCCTGGGCTTTTGTTTGTTGGAAGATTTTTAATCAGTCTCAATTTCAGTGCTTGTGATTGGTCTGTTTATATTTTCTATTTCTTTCTGGTTCAGTCTCAGAAGGTTGTGCTTTTCTAAGAATTTGTCCATTTCTTCCAGGTTGTCCATTTTATTGGCATATAGTTGCTTGTAGTAATTTCTCATGATCCTCTGTATTTCTACAGTGTCAGTTGTTACTTCTCCTTTTTCATTTCTAATTCTGTTGATTTGAGTCTCCTCCATTTTTTGCTTGATGAGTCTGGCTAATGGTTTATCAATTTTGTTTATCTTCTCAAAGAACCAGCTTTTAGTTTTATAGATCTTTGCTATTGTTTCCTTCATTTCTTTTTCATTTATGTCCAATCTGATCTTTATGATTTCTTTCCTTCTGCTAACTTTGGGGTTTTTTTGTTCTTCTTTCTCTAATTGCTTTCGGTGTAACGTTAGGTTGTTTATTTGAGACTTTTCTTGTTCCTTGAGGTAGGATTCTATTGCTATAAACTTTCCTCTTAGAACTGCTTTTGCTGCATCCCATAGGTTTTGGGTCATCGTGTTTTCATTGTCATTTCTTTCTAGGTATTTTTTGATTTCCTCTTTGATTTCTTCAGTGATCTGGTGGTTATTAAGTAGTATATTGTTTAGCCTCCATTTGTTTGTATTTTTTACAGATTTTTTCCTGTAGTTGATATCTAGTCTCACAGTGTTGTGGTCAAAAAAGGTACTTGATACGATTTCAATTTTCTTAAATTTATCAAGGCTTGATTTGTGACCCAAGATATGATCTATCCAGGAGAATGTTCCATGAGCACTTGAGAAGAAAGTGTATCTGTTGTTTTTGGATGGAATGTCCTATAAGTATCAATTAATTCCATCTTGTTTAATGCATCATTTAAAGCTTGTGTTTCCTTATTTATTTTCATTTTGGATGAACTGTCCATTGGTGAAAGTTGGGTGTTAACTATCTTCATTTTTATGGCTTTTGTGAATTATACCACTGCATAACCAAGGAGGAAGTGGACACTTTTCCTTTTTGCCAAAGATTAACCTCATTCCATCTTCATCCGCTCCATCCAAAAGTGGCATTGCTCATATAACAGATGGTGATTTCTGAACATCAGACACTGTGGCAAGTTTGAATTATTACTCAAATAAGATATTCCTTTATCCTCTGGTGTGACCATAAATAAATATTAGCCCTTATAAATTTTGTCCGAAATTTAAGAAAAACAGGGAATTTCCAGTATCTGAATGTTCTTCTCAATGAAATGCTCTTTATACCATCGCTTCTGGTTCCTAGAGTAAAATGCCCATCACCATCTGGCCCCAGAACCGTATTTCCATGATGAGCAGTCACAAAGCAGTGTCATAATGATTAAAACAATGTTTTTCAGATCTCCAACAAGAATCTTGGTTTATAATATGAATATATTTTGTCTCAAACACTGGACATATTGCTGCTTTGTTTATCTCTCTTTCTTCCGAACACTTGCTGTTTCATTAAGGTAGATAATAAAAACAAAAAACTAATATTTTTAGCTGGTATCTCCTCACATTTCTCCTGGACCAACTACTTTGCCAATTCCCCAGGGAGTAAGATGAAGTCATCTAGATTTTACTAGTTGTGTTTATCCCCTGTTATTTGCCTCAGAGGCTTCACTACCTCAAAGCATAGCTGGCCCTAAAGCATCAACTTCTGTTCGTACCCTCCCATCACTATCTCTTCTCCTGCACCACTTTTAAATGCAGATATCTGAGAATCTACATATACATATGTGGAATTATTGAAATTACACAATTTAGTTTGAAGCTCACTATATGCATACTGATTGGTACTATACAATCAACAGTCTGAAAGCCAAGCCTTATTTCCTATAAGAACAATGGGAATGTTACACAAAACTAATTCAAACTGTTTTTATTTCATTCCTTGATTTGTACACATTCTGCCACTCAGGAATGTGAAAGGACTGAAAGAAAAATGAAGTGTAGGTTGATTTGCCTTTCTCTTTCCTTCTATATTATTAATTTCAGCATAAGTTGGTTAATGCAGGAAAGTAATATGAGTCAGAAAGAAATGATAGTGTTCTTTGGTCATTCATGTTTCTTAGAATATTATGACCTTCTTTCTGCGTTCAAAAGAAGTGCTGGTTTGAATTGAAAGCATGACTTATAAGGGCTGTCAGCACCCTCATTTAGTCAGTCGTAGATGTAACATACTGCTATGGACCTTATAGTATCTTGCCAAAATTCATATGTATAAGCTTTAACCCCCAATGTGATGGTATTTGGTGATGCAGCCTTTGAGAAGCAATTGGAGTTAAATGAAATCATGAAGATGTGGCCCTCATGATGGGATTAGTACCCTTAAGAAAATGAAAAGATGGCAGAGTTCTGTGTGTCTCTCTGCCACCGAAGGACACAGTAAGCAGGCAAAAGTCTGCAAGCCAGAGAGTTCTCTCTAGAACCTGATCCTGCTGGCATCCTGATTTCAGAATTACAGCCTCCAGAACTGTTAAAAAAATAAATTTCTATTGTTTTAGCCACCCAGTCTATACTACTTTGTTATAGCAGCCCTAACTGAATAAGATACATGCTTACCTTGTACTCAGTTGAGTGCTCTAAGCATTGTGGTACACTGGGACGCTGAGCTCATGGAGCACTGCAAACACTATGTGCAAATGGAAGAGCAGGGAACAGAGGATACATGTATTGCATACATCTACGCTGCTCACACAAAGCTCCCTTGTCCCATCAAACTTTGTTTATAAAACATAAATTCAAAGTAAAAGTATTAAGAATTTCAAGGCACTGAGTTCAGACCATTAAATCAAATTTAGAGCCCTGCTAAGTGTGGGGCCTTATGTGACTGCACAGCTTGCACACTCATGAAGCTGGCCCTGAGTGTTATCACTTGTATATGGAACTGGAGAATATCACAAACTGTCTCTAAGGAAAGATTGATACTAACCTACAACATAAATATTAAATGGCAGGATAGAAATTGTCCCATAATAAATAAGGGTAAAAATTAGAGACATCTTAAGAGGAAGTATCTTTTGAATCATATTTTAATAGAGAAGTGTGAGTTAGGTCATTCTACAAAAGGTGGAAATATATACAGTATTTGAGAAAATAAGTTTTTTAATATTTTGTGTATTAAATGTACTGTATAGTGAAATACTTAGATCCATTTATTTCTAATAACTACTCCTATTATACATTTTCCACCCAGGCACCTTCTGTAATTCCTTGTCATTAGCTGATTTCACTCAACTTTAAGGTGACCTGAAAATAATGTGTTTTGGGGGGGGAAAAGTTTCAATTTAATATAATAAACAAATAAATAAGGTACACGATATAAACATTATATATGTTTTAATATTCATCTAAAGCACTAATTCAGCTAACATGTTTTTATGAAACAATGTAATGTATTTTATGCATCCATTTAAGACTCACTTTTACCTTTTTCTGCTCCTCTAATAACAAAGTGAACTCCTTACCATCAGAAGTTTAATTGTTTAGCTCTGTGGTCAGGTGCCTTATCACTGTCCTTAGTTTAATTTAGGTTCTAAATAAATGCCTGTTGATTCAATTAAATATTTTTGTTTTGTAACATTTGAAGCCTAGTCATATGACCTTTAACCATTATTTTAAGGTAGCCATCTTTTATCCATTAAATTAACTTTCTGCAATTTCATTTGCATCTGTTAATCATTATACACTGTTGCATTTATGAGATCATCTTTTCTAGGTATAAAATTATAATGACAAAAATATCAAAAACAATAATCCCAGCATTAAATAGATGACAGATTGTTTTCTGATCATTTGACATATTTGGGATTGGTTATAACTAACTTACCTAATTTAAAAAGCTGAACAAAGTTTAATATAAAATAATAGATGTTGTTTACATGAGCAACAACTTCTAGGAATTGATATTTCTCAGAGATGAAGAGGTGAAACTTGTAACTAATCTTTGTTCTATCAAAATTAAGTATCACTGCCTTGTCCACAGGAAGTTTCAAAGGATTGATCAAAAAAAAAAAAGGAGAGAGGAGAAAATAGAGATTAAAAAATCATATATAATCCCAAATAAAGCTAATAAGAGGGAAAATTGAAAATAAAAGTCAGCGCTAGAAGAATCAAATAAATGGAGATTGACAATTGAGATATAAACCTGGAAAAAGAAAATAACTTCACAGCTTTTATGCCTTGATGAGAAGGGAAGTGTTCAGCCCAGAAGCAGGCAGAATTTTAATCAGTCTTTTGAAAATGAGCTCAAAAATAAGTGCAAGAGCAATAACAAAAGGAACCTAAAAATGAAATAACGTAACTCATACAAAACTGGTTTATGAAATGCTCTCAAAATTCCCTTTTCTGCCAATATTCTGTGATACTAGAAATGTTTTAGTTCACATTCTCCAGTTTGAAAATATTTTTGATCATTCACACATACTACCCAGTTAATGATCATGACTGTTCATTTCATGTCACTTACTACAGGAGTAAGAATATTTGTTTCTTAAGGACTCTCTTCAATACAGTGCTGAGTCATTTTTTTTTTTTAACAGAGCTATTCTACAAGGATGCCAAGGAAGTATCTGAAAAGAACCCTTTTGTTACTTCCAAATGGTTTGGCAGTGATTCTAGCATAATTTAGACATCTCTCAAAAGGTAGTCTTGGACCATATGAATAACTGTTACTTGTCTGCTTTAACACCCATCACTAGCCTCCCACCTAGACAGACTCTGTCTGCATTAAAGGCATCACTACTCAGTGGTTCTCAGTATCCGATATTCAGTTTGAGTCTCGAGTGAGTTCACCTCAACTCCTGTGTGGTTTTGCTAGTCTAGCTTATCTTTCACTTCCTCATTACAGCTCTAGTGTCATTTGCCAACAGTTGATCAACAGGACCTGACAACCAACAATACCAGCACCCATCCAGTACCTCCCTTGCAGATCAAGCCACTTAGCCAGCAGAGTGACATTGATCTTTAGTAACATGCACTACCATTGCACCCAGTTTCGATTTCCAAGTGAATCATCCAGTGGCAGAAATGTATGTCTTTAGTGTAGTAAGAAACAGAGAATTCTCTGCTCTGCTTTTAGTGTCTAGGAGTTTATTCTCAATTGTGGCTAGAGTTATCTTTTTATCTTTTTAAAATCTAAAGCCACTCTTCTATTCCCAATTCACTTAGAGTTTTATTAAAGCTTAAATCCTTATTATGATTGATAAGATTCTGCATAATATTGTCCTCTATCACCAATCTGAAACTATTTCCCACTGCTTTTCTTCAGTCCAACCAAAAAAGATTCTTTGATGTCCCTTGTACACATAAGACACACTCTTGTATTATGACCTTTATATTTAATGTTTCCTTTGCCTGGAATGCTTCTTTCACAGATGTCCCACAGATGGCTCCCAGTCTCAAGTCGTTTAGGACTTTCATCAAAAACCATCTCTGTGTGGCTTTCTGTGGTCCCCTAATCTCTGACCTGCAATAATTCCTATCTCCCTTTCCTGTTTTTGTGGTTATACTATTTATAACCAGGTAACATACTATACATTGTATTTACTTATCTTGTTTATCATCTGTCTTTCCCTGCTACAGTGTTTACTCCATGAAGGTTGAGATGTTTTCTGTTTTCTGTATTATGTACTATTAGCACCTAGAATATGTATGGATCATAGTAGGCAGTCAGTAATCATTTGATGAAAGACTGGATTTTGAGGACTATTAAAGTTCTTATGTAAATTAATTAATCCCACCCCACCCCCAAATGCCTGAGGTCTGTTCTGCTGACAGCCACAGGGATCTGCAAACATGTGATCTTGACTTATTTATTAGCTTTATAAGGGGTTTGCTTTGTGGCCTTGAAGAAACAACACCTTCAAAGTCATTGATAAATAATTTAAATTATATTTAAATATCTTTTAAATCATTTAATCAATGTGAAATACCAAATTGAATCTGTTAGAATGTGACTAAATTATAGCAGGCTTATAAATGGGATAACTAAGGTTGTCCTTTTTAATAAGAGGCAGCACTGTTAAGCAGAACAACAAGAGACACTAAGGATTCAGTAATATTAGTTTCTTTTGCCTTTGACTATCTGTGTAATCTGAGTTGACTCACTTAACCTCTCTGTGTCCCACATTTTCTTATCAGCAAAATGAAGAATAATAAGACTAGCCTACAGTTATTTTAAAAAGATGATGGTCAAAAACAGTATAAATGTTAAGGGCTAATGCAATATTATATTTTTCTACTTACAATATCACTTTAATTTAAATTAAGTCAATTTCTTTTCACATGATAAGATAAAAAATAATTTAAAAGAGTGGACATCCATCTATTAGTTGTACATAAAGCTCCTAGAAATATTTCAGTAATAGACAATGTGGTCTGGTTTATAATCTAGTAATGTCTGTTCTGTAGGAATTTCACACAATGATGTCCCAAGCTTTGTAACTATAGCATAGTCAGATATATGCAGTATTTTTTCTGATAATAGACTTGCCTTATCATTGAATTAATTGAAGTAAAGAAATATATTAAAACTCAATTTCCAAAACAGTCTTGCTATTAGTTTTCTTTTTTTTTCCACGATGGGTTGAGGAGTCCTATAGAAACCACTAGATTCACTGGGACTAAAGACTAGTCCTCCAGAAAATAAACCTCTAATTCATAAATTAATAAGGGCTACCATTTACCCTGCATTCCCCCAAAAAAGGTGTATCCGCTAAAGCAGGAACTTGCTGGGAGGAGGACTTGATGTAGAGATTGTGAAAAAGGGTCGAAAGAGAGCAACAATTTTGAGTACAATCTTGTGTGTGTTATTCAGGTTGTCTTCTGGCCCAGTTATAATGACTCGTAACACAGTCCTGGGTGTAAGAAGATAGAGGAAAGAGGTATCAAAGAACTGCATCTTTAGTTCTCTGTAAAATAGTAGAAAAAGCACATGGAGGGACACACATGATAGGGGAAGATACTTTCCTTTTTAGCAACGTCATGTTTAAAACTGGGGCAAAAGAATTGTTCTTCCAAACTCAGAAACAGCAAAGCCTTATATTGCCCTAGTAGTGGAGTCAATATGAGTGATACCAACATTACCTCGGTAGAAATTTCTTGCCAGACAATGAGTGAATACAGGGAAGAAGTGGTAGAACAGAGAAAAAATGAGTCAATCTTTATTCCTGTCCTGCCCCTAGGTTCTTCAGAACCTTTTTTTTTTTTTTTTTTTTTTTTAGATTCTATATATACGTGTTAGCATATGATATTTGTTTTTCTCTTTCTGACTTACTTCATTCTGTATGACAGACTCTATGTCCATCCACCTCATTACAAATAACTCAATTTCATTTCTTTTTATGGCTGAGTAATATTCCATTGTATATATGTGCCACATCTTCTTTATCCATTCATCTGTCGATGGACACTTAGGTTGCCTCCATGTCCTGGCTATTGTAAATAGAGCTGCAATGAACATTGTGGTACATGACTCTTTTTGCATTATGGTTTTCTCAGGGTGTATGCCCAGTAGTGGGATTGCTGGATCGTATGGTAGTTCTATTTTTAGTTTTTTAAGGAACCTCCATACCGTTCTCCATAGTGGCTGTATCAATTTACATTCCCACCAACAATGCAAGAGGCTTCCCTTTCCTCCACACCCTCTCCAGCATTTATTCTTTGTAGATTTTTTGATGATGGCCATTCTGATTGGTATGAGGTGATACCTCATTGTAGTTTTGATTTGCATTTCTCTAATGATTAGTGATGTTGAGCATCCTTTCATGTGTTTGTTGGCAATCTATATCTTCTTTGGAGGAATGTCTATTGGGGGAAGGGTAAGCTGGGATGAAGTGAGAGAGTGGCATGGACATATATACACTACCAAATTAAAAATAAATAGCTAGTGGGAAGCAGCTGCATAGCACAGGGAGATCACCTCGGTGCTTTGTGACCACCTAGAAAGGTGGGATAGAGAGGGTGGGAGGGAGACGCAAGAGGGAGGAGATATGGGGATATATGTATATGTATAGCTGATTCAGTTTGTTATAAAGCAGAAACTAACACACCATTGTAAAGCAATTATACTCCAATAAACATGTTAAAATAATTAATTAATTAATTAATTAAAAAAATGAGTCAAAGCCATTTGCAAGTACCCATGAGGTATTTCAGTTACTGTCTTGAATTTGGAAGGATGAATGTGATTCTGATATTTCTAGCTAATTTTGTTTGAGAATGGTGAGTTGGGGACTTACAATATTACAAACTATTATTCTAACCCTCTTGTAAGGAGCATCCAGGGGACAGAAAAATGGCATGGAATCACAGGGAAATATGACGATGACCAGGAAAGGGAGCAGGAGAAAAACAAAAGCAAACTTCTCTTAGCTTGTTTGCTGAGTAATTTGTTTATCTTCTAGGTGGCATATCAATTCGCACTGTGATTCTGAGGCTCCATAACTTAAAAGTAAGGATTTTACAACAAGGTTTTAATAAATCTAGCTGACTTTTTTTTTTTGAGCATCTGCCTTGACTGCTGAATCTGAAAATAAAATGAACTAGGTTCTAAGTTCTTGTCACAGATCTATTTAGTTATACCCTCCAGTCCTCCAAATGAATTATCATAAACCGTAAAATTCAGCTTTTATCATTTGTGATGATTTAGCATGTATTATGATTAATTTTTTGCATTTAGTAAATTATCTCATCCTTTGAGAAGAAACAATTTAGTATAAGAGACAGAGACTTTTCTCCAGTGGCTCTTTTAATACCTGTGTCTGGATGACTCGTACTTATAATTTCCACTAGAATAGTCAAATATCTGCAGAAATCTGGTTTATTTTATGCATTTTACATGGGTAGAGACTGAAAAATAAATCAGTTTGACATATGTATCTTTATTGAATATTGTGATGGTATCTATTACTATTCAGGAGATAGGTGAAGTAAACAAAGCATAAATATACAGTAAATTTCAAAGTGCTGGATTTTGAGTAAATGTAAGTTGTGAAGTAGAATGATAGGAATGAAAAGACAAGAAAATATTTGTGATTTTTTTTTAAACTTAGTGAAAAAACAAGAATTTAGAAAATTATGGTTATAGATGTTTAAAGTTCCTTTTTTTTCTCCCGTACTGATTTCTGATTTAAATTAAGTGAAATAAGAATGGGTTACCTTATACTTTTATTCTCAAACTCAAAACTAATGGAGAATGATATTTAAAGAGATGATAAAATATATATGCATTAAGTATAGTTAGGCATGTAAGGCACTTCAAAGTTCAAAGAAGAAATATGGACAATATATATATGAATAGTCAAGGTCCAATACTATGGAGAACATCTTCTATTCCTGGCCATAGACTTGCCTTACCATTGGATTAGTCAATAAATGGAAGAAAAGAATCTTCAAATTTGCCCTCTATTTCCCTAGTGCCATTAATTTTTAAAAGTCCCACCTCAAATGTTTACATGAGTTGAAACTCCCTGATTTCTACATCATCACCCCTAGCTCCTTCAGTTTAAATTATATTTTACAACCACTATATTAACTTCCTTAAAATTATGAGACTACACACAACCTTTAAGTCAGATAACCTGAAGAATGTGTACTGTAAATTTATAAAAATCCTCTGTCCATTTGACATTATAGAACAGTTTTAAAAATCTCTGAAAAGCAAATTTTACATTGATGCTATCACAGACTGACTGTTGAACTTCCTGTTCATTTCTCAGTGTTTAATCCCACTTGGAAAGAGACAATAGATAAATCTGAATAATTACTTAAATATTTGTGGAAAATACACGTTTTTATTCTTACTTTAGTTTTAACAAGTTTGTGTTTTTAAGTAACCTTCAGTCAATAAATAAGTTAATAATATTTTCAAGTATAATCATCTCTCCATTATACAGAAACATATATACAACCTCTAAACTAATTTATTTTGGTTTAATTAAAAAAAAAACTCTTTGGCAATGTGGTAAATATACAAGTTAGCGAAGGCAAGTCTGAATTTCTGACATCAAGTGTTAATTCATGTGCTAATAATAGACTTCTGGAAAAGAGAGAAATGGAGCAATTGTTAGACTGCTTCACATTTGAATGCTGTCACTTCTTAACAGCCAGTGCACCCTTTCAGAAGCAGAACTTGCATCTATAGGGTTATAGTTGTCATCACAGTCCAAACTCTGATCAAATTCTGATTTTAAATTTCGCTTGCTCTGACCAACAGCTGCTGCTTTCTGGTGGTCTTGTACCGCTGGATAACTGAGCATTGTCACTTCTGCATCAGGATTTTCTCTTGCAAGCTGACGAGAAACAATCTTTTTAAGTAGAGAAGATTTTGCTTTTAACTAAGCTTTAAACCATCCGTGTCCCTGCTGGGATTTACAAGGTGGCTGTCAAGACAGTTCTTATGATTCTGTAGCACACATGAATTTCATTTGCATCCAAGATCCCATCATATGGTCTCCTTAAGAACTTGGCCCCATGTTATTTAATTCAATGAACTAATTTTTCTATGTTAATGCATATTTCAAGATTGTAAATAAGTATGCAAAATGGACAAATATTATTGCTATGTCTAGTTCCTTTTCTGTAGCAGGATTTTATTCTATAGTTTTCTAGGAACCTGATATACAGTCAAAGGAAAATAAAATTTCACTCCTTTGAAAGTTGGTAGGCAAACTTTTAGCTTTACTGTCTAAAGTTTGCAGAAAGCAGGCCAATTCTCTTTGAGCTAAATGGCCAAAAGCCAATTATTCCAGTGGCTAGATTATCAAGAAGACAATTTTCTGAGTGAACTCTCCTTAGTTGTTCCTCCAGATGAAAACTTTCTCTCTCCTTCCTCCAGCTCCCACTGGATTTAGCTGTAAGGACATGGTGGAGAAACATGTTGAAAAAATCTTTAAAAGCTATTTGTAAACCAACATGAAAGTTAGACAACTGAAACGTAATAGAAATCTCAAAAGCTGTTAAAAGCATATGATCTAATTTGAATTTCTGTAAATCATATGAATAACTGACAAAATAAGCATATTTAGCTAATTTGGCCTTTTGGAAAATTTGTCCAATCAGTGAAGTGGATTTTGTTGGAACGAATTTGGTGAATAAAACTAGATAGAGTCTGAGTCGCAAGGAATAATGAGATAAAGTTGAGGAGTTGGAGAAGGCAGGTGGTAGTGGGCTGGCAGTGGGGCAAATTGGAAAGTTTCAGGAGTAGTAAAAGTGAAGACAAAGTTAAATTAAGTAGCATTTCAATATAACAGTCACATATCTCCCAGATTTCCTGGTACACAGACGACAAACTTATGAACTCTTCTTTGCCTCTGGAAAAGGGCTCCTCTAAGATCAAGTGGAATGAGATAGAAGCATGGACTCACATGTGAAGCAGAAAACCTCAGAATCAATTGCACAACTCAGTTCCTTTACCCTGAGCTATGAGCCTCCTCTTAACTGTACCTGTCTCTATGTTTATTTCGCAATTCCCATCTTCACACTTCATTTCTATTTATCCTACTGTTAGAATATTATCATTGTTGATTGTATATTAATCAACAATGTGATTTACAGGGCCCTTACTACTGTGAATCTTACCCACCTGTTGCCCTTGATTTTGCGTAACTCACCATAGCTTCCCAACCTGAACTCTTCCCATGCTTTCAGTTTGGGTCAACTGGGAGCACATGGCTATTATTTATATGCCATGGTTCCCAGATTACTATTTCATAATATAAGAGAAAACACGGATAAAAAAGAGCAATTACTATGATGGATTAGATAGGAGGAGGTGGCAATTTAAATATATATATATATCTCTCTGATTATCTCAAGTGAGCATATGACTCATGGGAATGAGTAGCTTCTGCACCCTCTCCTTATGGGATTAGGATTGTTACCCTCCCAGCACATCAACGTGTTCATCAACCAGGAATCTCTACTAAACTTTGATATCCAGAGTTTTTATTGGGATTTCATTACATAGGTGAGATGAATTGATTAAATCATTGGCCACATGATTTAACTCAATCTCCAGCTCCTTATCCTCCCAGGAGGCTGGCCTGGCTCAAAATCCAAACCCTATAATCACACAGTTGATCTTTCTGGTCACCAGCCCCCACTGCAAAGCTCCCTAGGGATCTCCAGTGAGTCATTCATTAATATAACGTGAAGACTCTCCTATCACTTAAGAAATTCCAAGGATTTTAGAAGCTCCATGCCAGGAACCCAGGACAAAGGCCAGACAAATTCTTTATTGTACAGTAGATTATATTTGTTGTTTTGAGTTAAATATTTTTGCTTTCTCAGCCAGACCACCTATTCACATCCTTTCCCTACTTTTATTCTCCTGGATAATTTGATAGAAATATGGGAACAGTCAGAATTACTGGGAGATTTACATGTATTAGCTAGCAGTTTTTATTATAGTCTTATGAGATAGGCATTTTAAAAAATTAATTAATTTTATTTTTGGCTGCGTTGGGTCTTCATTGCTGCGCGTGGGCTTTCTGTAGTTACGGCGAGTGGGCGCTACTCTTTGTTGCGGTGCGCGGGCTTCTCATTGCTGTGGCTTCCCTTGTTGCAGAGCACAGGCTCTAGGAGCATGGGCTTCAGTAGTTGTGGCTTGTGGGCTCTAGAGAGCTGGCTCAGTAGTTGTGGTTTATGGGCTGTAGAGCGCAGGCTCAGTAGTTGTGGCGTAAGAGCTTAGTTGCTCCATGGCATGTGGGATCTTCCTGGACCAAGGCTCGAACCCGTGTCCCCTGCCTTAGCAGATGGATTCTTAACCACTGAGCCACCAGGGAAGTTCTGAGGTAGACATTTTATCCTTATTTTTCAGGGACGAAAATTAAAGCATTGGAAGCGTGGGTAACTTGCCCAGGTCATACATTGAGTAAGGGACAGACTTGTTGAAATGAGGACTAGCTGAGCCCAAATCCTAGACAGAGTAAGGGCTAGGATTAGTGTGGTCCATGCCTCCCTGGACTCTTAATGGGAGGCTGCTTTAGTATTTACATAAAAACTGAAAACAAAAAGTTTTCAAAACAAAATTTTCCAATTGGAATATAATTTATTTTTTTTAACAGCCATCCACCTCCAGCTAAAGGTCAGTGGTCCAGTGTATGCTGCTGCCTAGAGACATAGCCTGTGGTCAAAGATGGGTTGCATCCAAGTACTTTAGTTTCCCAGGAAACAAAAGTAATTACCTAATGGCTGCAACTGTGCTTATGATAGGGACACTGTTTTGATGCTTAGAGACTGTCCCTTAGCTTCTTTGTTGCTACAAAACAATAGAACATAACGCAGAGCACAATGGCCCAAAAAGAAAAAGTGCTTATTTGACTTAAATCTATGTCAAGAAGGTGGCAGACTCAGAGATAGTGCATTTAAAACATATATTATTTTCTAATACGTTCCCAGGCATGTCTAAAATGGACTTCTATTAAAACTTTCAATTTTTTCCATGTCTACATGTTTCAAAATTGCCATGCACTTTCTGAGACAATAATCTGAAATGTTACGGAGGTGCTATATGTTTTGAGCCATTAAAACACATTCAAATCTCAGAGTCTCAGTTTCAGGTTATTACTGAGTGAATTCTGGTCTTTTAATAACCTGTGTTCTTGAAAGGACAATAGTCTATGACTTGTATTATTTCTGCTCTCTTCAAACAGTGATGATGCTAGCTGGAGTCAATAGCTGTTATTTAACAAGTATCAAAATGCAGCCCACATACGTTTATACTTACTCTGTCCAACTGGGGACCTGATTATCCTTGTTAGTGGTGCTCACTGACTGTGAGGTTAGCAAGCAGTGGCATCAGCACTACCCAGAAATCTGCTAGAAATGCAAATACTTGAGGTTCACCCCAGACTAACTGAAACAGAACCTCTAGGGTTGGAGCTCAAAAATCAGTGTTTTCTGCAAATGTTTCTGATGTAAGCTAAAGTTTGAGCACCATTGCCTTAGTTTATTTTTTTGAGATCAAACACTGAATACACCTTCTAAGCCACAAACTTACCTGGGTTAAATATCAGTAACATCACCAATCATGAACACAGTCATACCGACAATATCACATCAGCAGGAATACCTTTCTGATAGTCATGGTCATCTTGCAAATACCTACAGTAGCAAAGCAGGAAATTGGTAAATTCTTATGCTAAAAGGAAACCAAAAAATGTACAGAGAATAAAGAAAAACTTTACTTGTCAGGTGTGGAAGGTACACAGCTGAATAGAAATACTGAAAGAAAAAGAAATGGAAAATGTATGGACAAGAGAGAGAATGATCTTGTTTCCGAATTTTTTTTAATGGGCTCTTTATATACGGAAGAGTAAAAGAAATGTTCCAGAAGCTTTTTGAGGAAGAGGAGAACTTTCTTACTTGTATTCTCCTTTACAAAGCTGGTTGTATCTGTGATAAGACAGCAAACTAAGTTTAATATTAGTAATTAAGACAAACCTCCTCTTTTATAAATTTATCTTCTCCACCACCTTCCTATCTTAGCTGATAGACTTTACTTAAATGTTTCCATTAAAAAATAAATGCAACTAAACAAATCACTTTTTTCCACTGTGATATCTCTTCCAGTTACTAGCTCTCTGACCCTCCCATCAACTAAACATCTTGAAAAATACAAGACTACACTCACATTCCCAGATCCTCACCTCCTGCTCCTCCTCCTCCCAGCTACTGCTATCAGCTTCTTTTCCATTATATTCTACTGACCCTGCATTCTTCAAGGAGATTTTATGTGCCAAATCCAATGACTACTTTTGACCATTATCTTTTTTACCTTCTCCAAAGAGTTTCACATTTTGGAATACTTCTTCCTTCTTTAAACTCTATTCCTTTGGCTTCTCCTTAATTCCACTTTATTATGGATTTGTGATGGTTTTTTTTAATGGTTTTCAATAAATATGTTTCCCTCTATTCACTTCTTAATTTTTTAGGTTTCTTGGATTTTTTCCCCTTGACTTGTTATTATTTTCTCATTGATTGAGTGAACTTATTCATTTTTCAATTACCATTATGTACTCACTCAGAATTTCTCAGTCACTCTCTCTGGCCCAGACCTGCCTTTCTAGTTATAGACCCTTGTCTTCAGTTGCTTACTGTAGAAATTCTGATTCTCAGGTATAATTCATTGTATTCCAAAATTGTCTTATTGTCTACCCCCTACCCAACAAATCCAATTCTCCTCATGTATACCTGTCTTGTCTTGTCTGCTTTTACAATTAAATCTAAAAGCCTTACTAGATTATACTCTTTACATCGTCACTTACTTTCAATGAATCATTGAATCCATCCATCTTCTATGTAATACATACTTCAATGTTTTGTACTTCATTATACCCCATCTCAACTACCTTCATGTATTTTGGGTCCCCATCACAGACAGCTTATATTATTACTTTACCTTCCTCACTGGCTGTTTCACAAGGGTATTTGACACAACCTTATCATATTTTCCTCTGCTTAAGATACTTCAATAGCTTGCTATTGTTCAAAGTATTATTATTCAGACTTTTAACTAAACATACAGATATCTTCATAACTCAACATCTAGCTACTTTCTGTCCTAAACTTTGCCATTATCCCTCAGATACTACTCTTTGGCTTTAAAATACTGCATTTCCCCATGTATACAATGCCTTCTTTCTGTGCTTTTACCAATGATATCTTTTTTTCAAATTTCTCACCCTTACTTCCTTTTTTTTCCTGATTAATTTTAACATTTTTAACACACAGCTCAAAAGTAATTCTATTGCTGAGATTCTTTTCAATCTTCTTAGACAGTGGGAAAATGTTCTTTTATTGGAAATTACAAAACACATTTTATATACTTTCACTTGAGACACATCCCTGAGTTCAAACTTCTTATTTACATTTCTGCCTCCTTCAGATTCTGAACTGTTCAGGATCTGTGACCATGTCTTATTCACCATTGTGTCTTTATCACAGTACATAATTCCTAACATAAAACAAGCACTCACAGTGTAGTGGAAGAGGTACACCTGTAAGTAAGAAACCACTACAGAAAGCACAAGTGCTCTTGGATGAATCTCTCACCCCCTAGTGCAATGTCAGAAATCTTGGTCTTATTTACCTCTCCAGACTTCTCTCTTGCTCCTCTCTTCCTTGTAGCCTTTGTTCCAACCGTACAAAATGCATAAATGTTTCTAATTTGTGGTATGGTTTCATGACTCCATGTCTCTGTGTCTGCTATTTCTTCTTGGAAAGCTTGTCCATGTTTCTTTTGCCAGCTTAAATCCTATGTACCCTTCAATACAGTCTCAACTTTCTTATTCTCTATAGGACTGAACTTGACCTTCTCAAGACTAGTGGATTATTTTCTTCTTTTTGCCACTAATGAATCTTGTATACACCTATATTATAGCACAGTTAATAAATCACTTAATCTGGAGTTATATCTAGTCCAATTCCAGATCTAGATATTGCTAAAATCAAGGAGTGTTTGTACTTAATAAGATTCAGAGAGTAATCAATGGAAAAAGTCCAAGATGCCTCCTAGGTTTCTGATTTGTGTGAATGGTGGTGGCATTAACTCAGATAGGAAACATAGGATAAAGGATAGCTGTGTGTGTGTACGCATTTGTGTGTGCATGTCCATGAACACTTGGTCATAGTGGTGGTAGGGGTCATGTAGTGGTAAAACATGATTAATACCTTTGGTTTTAATTAAATCAAACTTAAAATATTTGTGTGCTATCCTGATGAACATTTCAACTTAGGCAGTTGGATATATGATTCATACTGAAGAGAAAGTAATCCATTCATATATGAATCAGTTATGTACCTCTATCCTGATAACGCCCACATATATCCATTACATAACTGAAAACTATGCATATGGATGCTATGAATTTAATTTGGGCTCCCACATCTCTGAAATTGCTATTCTCACGGAGAGTAATAACTTCATAATTGCCAAATCAAATGATCACTTCCCATACCTTATATTGTTTGACTTATTTGTAAACTGTATTGTCTGATTAATCAAATTATTTCAGATTCAGACAATGTTCTCTAGAGAAGTTGAAATACAGATTAAGGTAATAATAACCAGTTACAGCCTTATATGAAGCTAGCTATCTTGGAATAATCTGCCATGTCTAGGTACCTTCACAGGTAAAGAGATAGGTAAAGGAATTCAAAACAGGAGCTTGGTGTCTATTCTATGGCAAGCCTGAGGACTAGTCTGTCAGAAGTCATGTAAGGGTTACAGTAGAAAACAAAGAGTTAAGCGATAGCTGGGACTGAGTAGGAAAAAGACTGGAAAAACTGAATGAAGTGTAGCACTGAACCTCCAACAACAATCATCCAAAGAGATGGTAAATACAGATTTGGTGCAAATAAATATAGATATAGATATCTGAAGAGATATAGTCCAGGAAATGCAGGGGTCTGGGTGGCAAAACTTAAATTATTTAGTCACTCCTCAGTTTTATTTACTACCAGCTGTATTGCAGATACAATGCTAGCCTTAACAATAAAATGGTAATCAAGAAAGACTTTTTCCCAGACTCCATCAAATTTATTATCTTTGAAGGAGATGAAATTAATCAAATAATTATCAAAATTACTTAATAACATCCTGATTCATACTATAAAGGAAAAGAAGAGGGTACTGTGAGACAATATAATAGGATAGCCTAATCTCTGTGCGTGTGTGTGTGTGTGTGTGTGTGTAAGAGAAAGAGAGAGGATTGAAAATCAGTGTGCTTGAGAAGGAAGTGTTGCATAAAAGCCTCACTAAGTAAGAGACGTATAACCTGGAACCTGAAGAATGATATGTTAGATAGCTAAAGGATAGGAAAAGTGAATTCAAGGGAAAATATATAAAAGTGGAATACAGCACTAAATTACATGTGGTTTTTGTACTGAAGCTATCCAAGTTCTCTGTACTATCGCTTTTTTTTATCATGGTTGCTGCTAGGTCAGTTTTCTGACACCACCACCGCAGGTTGGTTGTACTTAGATAAATACAATAAACCATTATGGGAATGAGTGTTGTCAGGAACTAGTATAAGAGCCAAGGATACAGAGCAAGGCTCCAGTACCCAACAGAAAATGCTAAGCTCTGAAATTAAGACAGAAGCTCAGGTTTTTGGACTGGTAATAGTAATCATCCTAAAATAATCCTTGTCTTGATGAGAACCACCTCAGTGTTTGCTATATCCAAGCTAAAGCTTAGAGGCATCAGTGACTCTTGCTAAGAGGTTCTAGAGACCCAGGAATTGACCACTGAGATGTGACCTAAAATTATTTTGAAGAACTAGCTGAAGAAGCAGAAAAAGTTCCTCTCATACGCTTACATAAAGAAGAAAAAAATTAGAGCCAATAAATCTTTTATCTGACTATCTTAATAAGAGAATCTAATCTGTTTAAGGCTTTGGGATTTATGACTAGACCTTTCCTGATTTCTTTCATTATTTTTAGGCTAAGTTGTTCTGCTCAGCCTTTTTTGTTTTTATTCTATACTTGTCCATAGTAGATCTGTGATATGAGATTTGAACCCTTAAAAATGTCCTCTCAACCAAAAAATAAAACAAAAATAACTTCAAATGGCTTGTAAAGTACTCTTTAAAGGAATACATTTGGAAAAATCTCATGTTACCTATTAATTGGTGAAAATTCTGTTTGCATTGCTTTATGAGATTGGAAGCTAGACTTTGTCTTACTGGATTATCTGAAGTAAACAAGAATGTAGCCTTGAAAGAAGGAATGAATAATGGGTTCCACAAACCTTCCATGTTAGGAGTGCCCAGGTCCACTTTCCTGTTCAATTAAATTTTTTTAATTGCACATTTATGATTTCATCAACCTAAGTCTTTCCAAATACCTAAAAGACTATGTACAATTCCTGCTATATTGCCATGCCTTATTGCTAATGCTCCTTTGATGTGTAAGTTGGGTTCAGGTAAGAGGATTTCGTCTTAAGTAGCTTATATAGAAAAGAACAGAGGGATTCTATTGATTCTGTGTGAGGTAGGAAAACGCACCATTTTCAAAGGTTTTAATTTTAGGTAGACCTGAGTTTTATTCCCTGCATTCCCTCTTTTTGGGTGCCAGACCTGGAAAAGTTGCTTTAAGTTCGTTTTCTTTTTTTTTTCTTTTTTAACTGGTAAAATGGGAATAATTATATTATATACTGCAAGAAGTTGTAGTAAGAATTAATGAAATAATGCACATAGAGAGCTTCAAGATGGCAGAAGAGTAAGACGTGGAGATCACCTTCCTCCCCACAAATACATCATAAATACATCTACATATGGAACAACTCCTACAGCACACCTACTGAACGCTGGCAGAAGACCTCAGACTTCCCAAAAGGCAAGAAACTCCCCACATACCTGGGTAGGGCAAAAGAAAAACGAAAAAACAGAGAAAAAAGAATAGGGATGGGACCTGCACCAGTGGGAGGGAGCTGTGAAGGAGGAAAGGTTTCCACACACTAGGAAGCGCCTTTGTGGGCGGAGACTGCGGGTGGGCTGGAGGAAGCTTCAGAGCCACGGAGGAGAGCACAGCAACAGGAGTGCGGAGGGCAAAGCGCAGAGATTCCCGCACAGAGGATCGGTGCCGACCAGCACTCACCAGCCCGAGAGGCTTGTCTGCTCACCCACCATGACGGGTGGGGGCTGGGAGCTGAGGCTCTGGCTTTGGAGGTCGGATCCCAGGGAGAGGACTGGGGTCGGCTGCGTGAACACAGCCTGAAGGGGGCTAGTGCGCCACCACTAGCTGGGAGGGAGTCCGGGAAAAAGTCTGGACCTGCCAAAGAGACAAGAGAATTTTTCTTGCCTCTTTGTTTCCTGGTGTACGAGGAGAAGGGATTAAGAGCACTGCTTAAAGGAGCTCCAGAGATGGGCGTGAGCCGCTACTATCAGCATGGACGCCAGAGACGGGCATGAGATGCTAAGGCTGCTGCTGCAGCCACCAGGAGGCCTGTGATCAAGCACAGGTCACTATCCACACCTCCCCTCCCAGGATACTGTGCAGCCCGCCACTGCCAGGGTCCAGTGATCCAGAGACAACTTCCCCGGGAGAACACACAGTGCCTCAGGCTGTTGCAATGCCAGCTTCTGCCACCACAGGCTCACCCTGCATTCCGTATGCCCTGCTCCCCTCGGCCTGAGTGAGCCAGAGCCCCAGAATGAGCTGCTCTTTTAACCCTGACCTTTCTGAGCAAACAACAGACGCCCTCAGACGACCTACATGCAGAGGCGGGGCGAGATCCAAAGCTGAACCCCAGGAGCTGTGTGAACTAAGAAGAGAAAGGAAAATCTCCCCCAGCAGCCTCAGGAGCAGCGGATTAAATCTCCACAGTCAACTTGATGTACCCTGCTTCTGTGGAACACCTGAATAGACAATGAATCATCCCAAATTGAGGAGGTGGACTTTGGGAGTAATGATATATATATTTTTTTCCCTTTTTCTCTTTTTGTGAATGTGTATGTGTATGCTTCTGTGTGTGATTTTGTCTGTATAGCTTTGCTTTTACCATTTGTCCTAGGGTTCTGTCTGTCCGTTTTTTCTTTTTTTTTAGTATAGTTTTCATCACTTGTTATCACTGGTGGTTTTGTTTTTTGGTTTGGTTGTGCTTTCTTTCTTTCTTTTTTCTAAATTACTTTAAAAAATTTTTTTAATAATTATTTTTTGTTTTTTATGTTAATAATTTTTTATTTTAGTTTATCTTTTTATTTTTTTCTTTCTTTCTTTCTCCCTTTTATTCTGAGCCATGTGGATGACAGGCTCTTGGTGCTCCAGCCAGGCTTCAGGGCTGTGCCTCTGAGGTGGAGGAGCCAAGTTCAGGAAATTGGTCCACCAGAGACCTCCCAGGTCCATGTAATATCAAACGGCGAAAATCTTCCAGAGATCTCCATCTCAACGCCAAGACCCAGCTCCACTCAATGACCAGCAAGCTACAGTGCTGGACACCCTATACCAAACAACTAGCAAGAGAGGAACACAACCCCACCCATTAGCAGAGAGGCTACCTAAAATCATAATAAGGTCACAGACACCCCAAAACACACCACCAGATGTAGACCTGCCCACCAGAAAGACAAGATCCAGCCTCATCCACCAGAACACAGGAGCTAGTCCCTTCCACCAAGAAGCCTACACAACCCACTGAACCAACCTTAGCCACTGGGGGCAGACACCAAAAGCAATGGGAACTACGAACCTGCAGCCTGCAGAAAGGAGACCCCAAACACAGTAAGTTAAGCAAAATGAGAAGACAAAGAAACATGCAGCAGATGAAGGAGCAAGGTAAAAACCACCAGACCTAACAAATGAAGAGGAAATAGGCAGTCTACCTGAAAAAGAATTCAGAATAATGATAGTAAAGATGATCCAAAATCTTGGAAATAGAATGGAGAAAATACAAGAAACGTTTAACAAGGAACTAGAAGAACTAAAGAGCAAACAAACAATCATGAAAACACAATAAATGAAATTTAAAATTCTCTAGGAGGGATGAAAAGCAGAATAACTGAGGCAGAAGAACGGATAAGTGACCTGGAAGATAAAATAGTGGAAATAACTACTGCAGAGCAGAATAAAGAAAAAAGAATGAAAAGAATTGAAGACAGTCTCAGAGACCTCTGGGACAATATTAAACACACTAACATTCGAATTATAGGGGTCCCAGAAGAAGAAGAGAAAAAGAAAGGGACTGAGAAAATATTTGAAGAGATTATAGTTGAAAACTTCCCTAATATGGGAAAGGAAATAGTTAATCAAGTCCAGGAAGCACAGAGAGCCCCATACAGGATAAATCCAAGGAGAAACACACCAAGACACATATTAATCAAACTCTCAAAAATTAAATACAAAGAAAAAATATTAAAAGCATCAAGGGAAAAACAACAAATAACATACAAGGGAATCCCCATAAGGTTAACAGCTGCTCCTGCAGCAGAAATTCTGCAAGCCAGAAGGGCGTGGCAGGACATATTTAAAGTGATGAAAAGGAAAAACCTATAACCAAGATTACTCAACCCAGCAAGGATCTCATTCAGATTTGCTGGAGAAATTAAAACCTTTACAGACAAGCAAAAGCTAAGAGAATTCAGCACCACCAAACCAACTTTACAACAAATGCTAAAGTAACTTCTATAGGCAGGAAACACAAGAGAAGGAAAAGACCTACAATAACAAACCCATACCAATTAAGAAAATGGTAATAGGAGTATACATATTGATAATTATCTTAAATATAAATGGATTAAATGCTCCAACCAAAAGACATAGACTGGCTGAATGGATACAGAAACAAGACCCGTATATATGTTGTCTACAAGAGACCCACTTCAGACCTAGGGACACATACAGACTGCAAGTGAGGGGATGGAAAAAGACATTCCATGCAAATGGAAATCAAAAGAAAGCTGGAGTAGCAATTCTCATATCAGACAAAATAGACTTTAAAACAAAGACTATTATAAGAGACAAAGAAGGACACTACATAATGATCAAGGGGTCAATCCAAGAAGAAGATACAAAAATTGTAAATATTTATGCACCCAACATAGGAGCATCTCAATACATAAGGCAAATACTAACAACCACAAAAGGGGAAATTGATAGTAACACAATCATAGTAGGGGACTTTAACACCCCACTTTCACCACTGGGCAGATCATCCAAAATGAAAATAAATAAGGAAACACAAGCTTTAAATGATACATTAAACAAGATAGACTTAGTTGATATTGGACATTGCATCCCAAAACAACAGAATGCACATTCTTCTCAAGTGCTCATGGAACAGTCTCCAGGATAGATCATATCTTGGGTCACAAATAAAGCCTTGGTAAATTTAAGAAAATTGAAATCGTATCAAGTATCTTTTCTAACCACAACGCTATGAGACTAGATATCAATTACAGGAAAAAAATCTGTAAAAAATACAAACACATGGAGGCTAAACAATACACTACTTAATAACCAAGAGATCACTGAAGAAATCAAAGAGGAAATCAAAAAATACCTAGAAAGAAATGACAATGAAAACACGATGACCCAAAACCTATGGAATGCAGCAAAAACAGTTTTAAGAGGGAAGTTTATAGCAATACAATCCTACCTCAAGAAACAAGAAACATCTCAAATAAACCAGCTAACCTTACACCTAAAGCAATTAGAGAAAGAAGAACAAAAAAACTCTAAAGTTAGCAGAAGGAAAGAAATCATAAAGATCAGATCAGAAATAAATGAAAAAGAAATGAAGGAAACGATAGCAAAGATCAGTAAAACTAAAATCTGGTTCTTTGAGAAGATAAACAAAATTGATAAACCATTAGCCAGACTCATCAAGAAAAAAAGGGAGAAGGCTCAAATCAATAGAATTAGAAATGAAAAAAAAGTAACAACGGACACTGCAGAAATACAAAGGATCATGAGAGATTACTACAAGCAACTATATGCCAATAAAATGGACAACCTGGAAGAAATGGACAAATTCTTAGAAATGCACAACCTTCCGAGACTGAACCAGGAAGAAATAGAAAATATGAACAGAACAATCACAAGCCCGGAAATTGAAAGTGTGACTAAAAATCTTCCAACAAACAAAAGCCCAGGACCAGATGGCTTCACAGGTGAATTCTATCAAACATTTAGAGAAGAGCTAACACCTATCCTTCTCAAACTCTTCCAAAATACAGCAGAGGGAGGAACACTCCCAAACTCATTCTACAAGGCCACCATCACCCTGATACCAAAACCAGACAAAGATGTCACAAGGAAAGAAAACTATATACCAGTATCACTGATGAACATAAATGCAAAAATCCTCAGCAAAATACTAGCAAACAGAATCCAGCAGCACATTAAAAGGATCATACACCATGATCAAGTGGGGTTTATCCCAGGAATGCAAGGATTCTTCAATATACGCAAATCAATCAGTGTGATGCACCATATTAACAAATTGAAGGAGAAAAACCATATGATCATCTCAATTGATGCACAGAAAGCTTTCGACAAAATTCAACACCGATTTATGATAAAAATCCTCCAGAAAGTAGGCATAGAGGGAACTTACCTCAACACAATAAAGGCCATATATGACAAACCCACAGCCTACATCGTCCTCAATAGTGAAAAATTGAAACCATTTCCACTAAGATCAGGAACAAGACAAAGTTGCCCACTCTCACCACTATTATTCAACACAGTTTTGCATGTTTTAGCCACAACAATCAGAGAAGAAAAAGAAATAGAAGCAATCCAAATCGGAAAAGAAGAGGTAAAGCTGTCACTGTTTGAAGATGACATGATAGTATACATAGAGAATCCTAAAGTGGCTACCAGAAAACTACTAGAGCTAATCAATGAATTTGGTAAAGTAGCAGGATACAAAATTAATGCACAGAAATCTCTTGCATTCCTGTACACTAATGATGAAAAATATGAAAGTGAAATTAAGAAAACACTCCCACTTACCACTGCAACAAAAAGAATAAAATACCCAGGAATAAACGTACCTAAGGAGACAAAAGACCTCTATGCAGAAAATTATAAGACACTGATGAAACAAATTAAAGATGATAAAAGCAGATGGAGAGGTATACCATGTTTTTGGATTGTAAGAATCAACATTGTGAAAATGATTATACTGCCCAAAGCAATCTACAGATTCATTGCAATCCCTATCAAACTACCAATGGCATTCTTCACAGAACTAGAACAAAAAATTTCACAGTTTGTATGGAAACACAAAAGACTCCGATTAGCCAAAGCAATCTTGAGAAAGAAAAACGGAGCTGGAGGAATCAGGCTCCCTGACTTCAGACGATACTACAAAGCTACAGTAATCAAGACAGTATGGCACTGGCACAAAAACAGACATATAGATCAATGGAACAGGATAGAAATCCCAGAGAAAAACCCATGCACATATGATCACCATATTTTTTATAAAGGAGGCAAGAATATACAATGGAGAAAAGACAGCCTCTTCAATAAGTGGTGCTGGGAAAACTGGACAGCTACATGTAAAAGAATGAAATTAGAACACTCCCTAACACCATACACAAAAATAATCTCAAAATGGATTAAAGATCTAAATGTAAGGCCAGACACCATCAAACTCTTAGAGGAAGACATAGGCAGAACACTCTATGACATAAATCACAGCAAGATCCTTTTTGACCCACCTCCTAGAGTAATGGAAATGAAAACAAAAATAAACAAATGGGACCTAATGAAACTTAGAAGCTTTTGTACAGCAAAGGAAACTGTAAACAAGACAAAAAGACAACCCTCAGAATGGGAGAAAATATTTGCAAATGAAGCAACTGACAAAGGATTAATCTCCAAAATTTACAAGTAGTTCATGCAGCTCAATATCAAAAAAACAAACAACCCAATCCAAAATGGGCAGAAGACCTAAATAGACATTTCTCCCAAGAAGATATACAGGTAGCCAACAAACACATGGAAGAATGCTCAACATCATTAATCATTAGAGAAATGCAAATCAAAACTACAATACGATATGATCTCACACCGGTCAGAATGCCCATCATCAAAAAATCTACAAGCAGTAAATGCTGGAGAGGGTGTGGAGAAAAGGAAACCCTCATACACTGTTGGTGGGAATGTAAATTGATACAGCCATTATGGAGAACAGTATGGAGGTTCCTTAAAAAAACTAAAAATAGGACTACCATACGACCAAGCAATCCCACTACCTGGCATATACCCTGAGAAAACCATAATTCAAAAAGAGTCATGTACCACAATGTTCATTGCAGCTCTATTTACAATAGCCAGGACATGGAAGCAACCTAAGTGTCCATCGACAGATGAATGGATAAAGAATATGTGGCACATATATACAATGGAATATTACTCAGCCATAAAAAGGAACGAAATTGAGTTATTTGTAGTGAGGTGGATGGACCTAGAGTCTGTCATACAGAGTGATATAAGTCAGAAAGAGGAAAATATCATATGCGAACACATATATATGGAATCTAAAAAAAAAAAAAAGGTCATGAAGAACCTAGGGGCAAGATGGGAATAAAGACGCAGACCTACTAGAGAATGGACTTGAGGACACGGGGAGGGGGAAAGGTAAGCTGGGACAAAGTGAGATTGTGGTAGTGTATATATGGACATATATACACTACCACATATAAAATAGCTAGCTAGCGGGAAGCAGCTGCATAGCACAGGGAGATCAGCTCGGTGCTTTGTGACCACCCAGAGGGGTGGGATAGGGAGGGTGAGAGGGTGGGAGACGCAAGAGGGAAGAGATATGGGGATATATGTATATGTATAACTGATTCATTTTGTTATTAAGCAGAAACTAACACACCATTGTAAAGCAATTATACTCCAATAAAAATGTTAAAAAAAAAAAGTTAACCTCCAGAGGATAAACAACAAGGTCCTACTGTATAGCACAAGGAACTATATTCAACATCCTGTGATAAACCATTATGGAAAAGAATATGAAAATGAATATATAGATATATATAAGTGAATCACTTTGCTGTACAGCAGAAATTAAGGCAGTGTAAATCAACTATACATCAATAAAATTTTTTAAAAAGAAAAAAAAGATAATGCACGTAAATCCTTTGCATATTACCTGTCGCTAGCACTTTATTAATATTTGCAGTCATTGTTTTCATCATTATTCACTCTCTTTAGAGATTGAGATGGAATATGAGAGGGAGAGAAAAGAAGCATGTATGACTGTGGAGTCAAATTTAAGAAACTGTTGCAATTCTTATGATAAAATTCATCATGATTAACACTCTTAACACTAGATCTATGCACACCCCACTTTTTCCACCTGTGAATGGAAGTCATTTATGCAGTATTCCAATGGCATGCTTTTGGAATCTAACAACTATATATCCATATATATATATATATATTCACTTACTTTAACACGTTTTATTTTTAGAAAACACCAAATTATCTAAGCCAATAGCAGCTTTTAAGACTCTGTTGGGATTAGTAATTCCTCCTATGTTCAATACATTGAACTCATTATTAAAGTCTAATACTATTAATGAAATTCACATTTCTATCCTGCAGCCAGATTCTTCCTGCTGAGAGGTTGAAATTGATTGAAGTCAATCATAGTTAGGTATGAGTAAAGGATAGAAGCCTTTGGTCTCTGATGAGTTTCCTTATATTACCTTTTTACCAAAGGTAGATTCTTCCCTGCTTTCGTCTTAAGGTGGAGGCATTGAATATTTATGAGCAGTTCTACAACCAACACTGGTGATTGTTTTTTGGACAACTTATTTGGATATCAAGCACATAGTCTGCATTTCCTACTGGGTCAAATAATCTGCTTGAAGAAATAACTGTTTATTTCCACAGATAAAATTAGTCAGTGAATGACTCCAAGTCCCCACCATTTGCCTCATTGTTATGTGATGTCTTTTTTTTTGCTAGTGCTCCAAGGGGAACATTTGAATATCTTTGAAGAAAGTAGAGGAATTACAAAAAATGAATCCATTGCCAAATTCTGAAATTTAAATTTAGGTGCAAGTTTTTGTTCATATATCCTACTCATCATTCAGGATGTAAAGAAGGTCACATATGCAATCTCTTACTGATACTGTATCAGTAACAGTTATTAATCTGTGGGTTTCTTTGCCTACTCATTTAAATGAAATATTTCAAAAATTTTATATAGTCTATAGTGTTACAGAAAGAGACATAGTCATGTTGCTTTGAATGAGACTCTATTCTTAAAATAACCAAAAGATACAACTCAGAAATAGGTAGATAGGCGTTTAGGTTTCATAGTTAAGGTGAATAGGCTTGTTGTTTGGCAAGAAAGCAAAAATGGAGAGTGTACATGAATATATAACTGCATTATGAGATATACAGTCTGTGCTAACATCAAAACAAGGATCAAAATATAAAATGTGTTTACAATGTTTAATTTTATCACAAATTAGATAAAGTAGGAATTGCCTTTGTCAAAACTTTTTTTTCCTCCATATATTAGGCAACAAAATTCAGATACTTCATTAACTGAACCATATCAAGCTTCCGTTATCCCACATACTCCAGCATACACACACAGACACACACATCACCACCACCACCACCAACAACAACAACAACAAAAACTCACTCTATAATATAATCTTGTGCTACTCTTTCAGGAAGAAAAAATAAAGTGGCCAAATAGTACTTTTAAAAACCCTGAAAAACCTTAAATCTACCATTAAAGACTTTGATAAAATGGTATCTTGGGGGAATAACATTTTCTAATTCTAATGTATAAGTGAGCTAATAAAACAATTCCTCAATACCATTTCTGCCAATGCACATTTTTAACCTCGAATGCTCAGTTTAAATCTAACCCCCCTTCCCCATTGCTCATTCTGTGATTTTTACCAAAACTGATAAGACCTTGCCTTTATCTCAATGCCACACTACCTAAATTATGCTTCTTTTTGAGCACTTATTATATCGTGGCACAACTTATGTCTATATGTGGATTTATCTTATTCTGAAACTAGATTATTTTTTTCCTAATTTATATTTCAGTTCCCTATAGCAACATTAAGACCTTGCTGGCCATAACTACTCCACAGCTCTTTTGAAATGAAAAGATGAGTGAATGAACTAAATATAGTATTTTGATACTGAATCTGGCTGCAGGATAGAAATTCCCAATTCTTCTCATTTAACACCGAGGTAACTATATCTCGCCTATCAAAAACATCATCTAATTTTTAAATCCATGTAGTAAAATCTCTTATTTTACCTTTCTCTTCAAAGTTAAACTTTGAACGATATTACTGTTTAAGATTTTTTTCTTTCTTTCTCTTCTGTTTCCCTTAATTAATTCAGCACCCCTCCCACTCAAAAACAAGCAAACAAACAAACATGCTCTCTGTGGATCACAACAATTTCAGTCTTTCTTGGTCCTTAACCCACTGTACCTGAGTTTTCTTTGCCGTTATCCCATGAGTCCCTCAAGACCAGGAACCAGTTGGGTTTATAACCATCTTCCGAGCACTGAGCACATAGTTTGATTCATAGTATATAAAATATTCACAATTGAAAAGTACTTTTCCTCCCCACCTTCAAGGCTAAGTCCTCGCTCATTTAGTGAGGATATGTTATCATAAAAGTTGTATCTCCCAAAGTGTTGGCAACCTAAACTAATACCATTTCTACCCTAAGCTGCCTAAAGTAAATAAGTGGTGTTCCTAGCAACCAGAGCAGAAAGGATTTGCAGGATAAAAGAAGCATAGGCATGTTAGAAAGTTTTCAGTGGAAAGTAATAGAATAATCCATCTCAAATTGAGCTAATCAATAAAAGGGGTCTATTGACTTATGCAACTGAGAAAAATTTGTAGGCTGACTGATGAAGTGGTTCAACAGAATTATTAAAGACCATATTCCATTTTTTTCTTTTTTTTAAATAAATTGATTTATTTATTTTTGGCTGTGTTGGGTCTTCGTTGCTGCACATGGGCTTCCTCTAGTTTGGGCGAGCTGGGGCCACTCCTCACTGCGGTGCATGGACCTCTCATTGCAGTGGCCTCTCTTGTTGTGGAGCACGGGCTCTGGGTGTGCAGGCCTCAGTAGTTGTGGCATGCAGGCTCAGCAGTTGTGACTCGCAGGCTCTAGAGTGCAGGCCCAGTAGTTGTGGCGCACTGGCCCAGCTGCTCTGCAGCATGTGGGATCTTTCTGGACCAGGGATCGAACCCGTGTCCCCTGCACTGGCAAGCGGACCCCCAACCACTGCACCACTAGGGAAGTCACTCCATTTTTTTCTTAATCTTGGTCTTAGGCTCTAAGTAATTCAAAATAATTGACTCCAATGAGGAGATATATGGCTATGACCACAGTGAGGTGAATAAGGCACTTGTAAGGACACAAAATTTAAGGCGGTACCAAAACACTCTGCAGTCAAGATGAATAATATCTTAATGCAATATTTTAAAATATCAATATTAATGTAAAAATTACATAATACAACAAAACATCAAATTTTTAAATAAAGAGAGGATCCATCATAAAACATCCTACTTATCCCAGAATGTTTCATGCTTCCACCTTGACAAAGACCACTATCCTTCCTTTGGCAGATAAGGAATAATTATCAAGAGGTGCTTGAGGAGGGTAGGGAGGTTTTTCTTTGGTCCCAACCTTGTTTTTACTAAATCCTTCACTTCCTCATCTCTCCCTTATTAACTTCAGCTTAGTGTGTAAATTTAGCTTTCCTGACTATGCCTTTAGCAGGCTTGACATTTACAGAAATTTCAAACATTAGGGGATTCAGACCTTAGGCAAACTAAATCCCTCTTAGCAAACTATGGTTTATGCTTTTTCTGTTTTCAAATAGCCACTTTTGGACTAAGCTTGTTTGTTTCTTAGAGAACATGCTCCAATATCCTGATTATTTATTACCAACATTTTAATGCGGCAGCTTCTTGAACACATGGTCTGAGATTAAATCCATGCTCCAAAAGCCTCACTTTAACTGTTTTGCTACCATAAAATGAGGATTGATAGGTTCCATGTATTGTGGATAAAAGTTTTGTTTTTTCTAGTTTCTTCTCTTGCCTTTACTCTATCAAATTCAGATTTCTAATGGAATTGGATGATTTCTAAAATTATCCTACTCACAATTCCAAGTTCTATAAGAATTTAGAATGTTCTTGGTTGAGAAAAAGAGCAAGCAAAGTCAATCTGGCTTACCAATAAGGAGGAGTTATTTACTCACATAAATATAAAGTCCAGAGATATGGAGACCTTCAGACTCAAGGTAGTGTGACCTAGCTATTTAATAATAACATGAAAAATACATTTTTTCCCATCTCTTGCTCCTTCCAACTACAGTTTGGCTTCTTCCTAAAGATAACTTCCTTTATAGTCACAGAAGTGTTCCCAGTCACAACTGAGAATGATTGATTCCCAGTTCATACCCAGAGGAAGAGGAGTCAGTTCTGATCCAGCATTCTAAGCATAGGAGGCCAAAATCTCAATCCTATTGGACTAACTTAGGTCACATGACCTTTCTAAACCAATAACTGTGAAAAATAAAATAAAAGGTACTGATTGGATTAGGCTATCAGAACCCACCTAAGGAGCTGCTATATTTTACTTTTCCTTGAAATATTGGAACTGCATGAGGGAGAATCAGATACCTTAACAAAAATCTGACTACACTTATAATGATGGAAGGAAAAATGGATTCTAGATATCTAACCTTAATTTACCAATGGGCATAGCCTAAATTAATTAGAAGAATACATTTTAATGATCAATTGAAGACAAGATATACATCTTTATTGTTCAGTGTAAAGAGAAGAAGAACAACAAAAAAAAGGATAGACAAAGTCTGATAAGCAGTTTGAGCTCAGAAAATAATCATGTATTAGTGGTGCTTATAATTGTTGTATTGAATGCCAGATATTGTTTATTAAAAAATTAGGAACTAAAGAAATTAATTAAAAATATGTATGCTTATTCTTCTTTTGAGTTATTAGTATGTGGGATTGGCTAATGTAGGCAGTGGTTGAGCTGGGTTTGAATTTCGTAGTTTCTATATTTACCTGCAGTGTTTTAAATTACTTCAGTGGTTGATTGACTCTATCTTGTTTTTTAGTGTGTGGCCTGAAGCTGGAGATATTTGTGTGTGTGTGCTTCTTCCAACCTAACCTTTCAGCATGTACTGTATGCCTGCATCATAAAAGGGGTAGCTCTCTGTATTCCTGCCCTTAACCTAGTGATAAACTCTTATTGCATTTTACTCTGTATAAGATTCCCAGGATGGTAATAAGGGAGAAAGCTGTTTGTTTCTGAGATTTTCTGCTTTAGCCTCAGTCTTAGGCAGGCTCTGGGAACCTGAGCTTAAGGATCTGGGCCATTGCAATATTCTGGTTTCCTGCCCTTTTGCCCAAGACACACAAAACCTTTTATTGGTGGGATTTCTTGGGGTTGAATGAGTTTCCTGACCCTTTCCCAGTTGTAGCATGGTATCAGTATAGGATATTAGGAACAAATCTCCTGCTTGTTCTACAGTGGCAGATGACTTTTCCATAGTGTCAGTTCAAGGTAGGAAAAATGGATAGTCTATGCTTTCTTGATGACTTTTGCTTGGTAGTGTAAGTTTGTGTTGGGTGTGGGAGGTGTTGTTTTATGCCCTTGCCCCAGTAGCAGACATATCAGAGCAAAGTTGCCAGCAGTGGTTGACCACCCCCTTTTACTCATGTAGGGTCAGGATTGTGGAAGAGCTTTGTCCTGTTCTTCCCTTAGACTTTATCATACCCTGAACATCTAAACCACCAAAGGGCTCCCTCAGGTTTTTGCTCTAAATATTTCTTACTGGTACCAGAAAAAGTCCAAAAAATAGAGATATCAAAGGGTGTGTACTTCCCATGAGTCTGGTCCTCCCAGGAATTCTAAACTGAATGCACATCCATACTTGGCCCTTAATTTGTTATCGATACATTTCAGTCATTTTCTTTGTAACTGTTTTTATGGCTCCCAATGTTTTATCCTGTGATCATTCATGCGTACCATCTTTGCATCCATCTATATCCTAAGAGGAAGCAGAACCTGTAGAAGTCAATTTTGCAAATGAATATTAAATTAATGTCTTTTACAAAACTAGTTAATCTGCTAATCTTCTTTGAACCTTATATTTTGCCTCTGAATGTACTTTGGGCTTTTTCATACTATCAAAATGTAAATCTCGTTCCTGGATCCTATGGCTCAAAGATTGTTTTAAGAAAAGATATTGCAATTTGAAGTCTGCAAAGCATGGGGTGTACTCTTATGGTAATAAGAATCTAGAATGAAAGCATCTTATTGTGGGATAGGTAAGACAGTATTTCCTCGAGGGGGTGGGATTTTATCAGGATTGTGAATATTGTGTACCATTTGGACATGTAGAGGCTGTGGAGCAACAAATTTCCCAGTCAAGGCAACAGCATGAACAAACACATATATAGCACAGTGGTGCTGGCCAGACCAGAGAGCAGTAGCCCAAGCTAAAAGCAACACCCAACTTTACCAAATATGGAACAGAAACTTTACCAAATATGGAAGAGAACTTCTATTAAATACTTATAAGTTGTCATTATTTTTTTTAAATCTTCAGATCTCTCAAATTCTTTCTATAATGACTTTTGCATGCTTCATAGCCTCACTGGACAAATTCTAAGTAATATGACTTCTATTGTATAATTAAGGTTGCCAAAAATAGTATACTCCTAACCATGCTTATTTGGGAGAATCTAATAGGGAATAGATGTAGGACAGCTGTGAACTGAGTATTTAAATGATAGATCTCTTCCTGAAATATATTTGATCTTGACCTCATTAAAATCTCACCCAATGTTTTAAGCTATCTTAAATGACTTATACTCTTTTACAGAGCTTGAAGTTTAGAGATAACAAGCAGTAATAAAGTGTGGGAAAGGAGGGCATGTAGTATACTGGTTAGGAGTATGGATGGAGTTTGGAATTAGTCCCAGGGATTTATGTTCCATCTCCATCAATTATCATTCAATTGACTGGACTAATGACCATCAAAAATCAGAAATCAAAAATAACTCGGGAGAGCTGCAAATTCAACCCTTCTTATTTCATCTAGTTGAAATGCACCCATTCTTTTCTAAATGTCAGGCCTAGATATTTCTCTGTAAATAACGTTTCGCACTTTTCTGAGGAATTCAGAAATTGTCTTCAAGTTGGTCTTACTCATAAGAAAGCATATACTTTTCAGGACTTGCCAGTCTTAGCAAACTTTTGAAATGAAAGCAATATTACATTTTTTAGAGTCATCAGTTTGGCAGCTTAATATGTATGGCATGTCTCACCTAATTAGCAGCCAGATATCTCTCTAAATAGACTGCATAAGCTAACTGCCAGTAACAGAGTGCGCCTCATGCAGACAGCAACTCTACATCCCTCTTATTGCTCCAGAATCTTCTGCAATGAATATCACATATGCCACGTAGCCCATATTTTATATAAAACAATCACAGTCTCTGCCACCAAACTTGGAGATGATAAATTCAGTACTTTTCATGAGCGAGTGATAAACAAATAAAAAATAAATTGAATTTATATGGAAAATGTATGAGATATCATTGCTATAGTACTCCACATTAATCTGCAGCTTTGTCCCTCAAGATGTTTGCAAAATTCTATTTTCATTGTTGTGAGAAGAACTGAGTATGGAATGTCCACTCACTATAGTCTCCAATTATTTCTAAACATTGAAAAAACAACAGTAATATAATTGATAGATTATAATTGATAGATTATTCATAGATTTTTCTCTAATCTATATCCAAGGCAGTTATATTCAAGGTCTCTTGCCATTAACAGGGAATGCTATTTGTTATTATTGGCCTTTGCAAAAATTACTCTGTGTGCATTAACCATAACAAAGCACAGTAACTGATAACTGGCACTGATATATTTTCTTCACTCACAACCTCTTTCCAAAAGAGATACTATGACGCCAAAGTCTTGGACAGTCCTTTTCAAATTAGACTGTAGATTCACATGCTTATTTTATTAGACCTTATAATTTCCTTATGAAATGGATAAGCATTACTATTATCACCAATTTATGTCAGTAAGAAGTATCTTGGAATAGTTAGTGTACATGTTGGCATGTTCCAGATGCTGGATGCTTTCCACTCTGGCGCACACAGCCACTTCACCTTCTTCAAGCCATCAGTGTTTTAGAAGAATTTTAAGGACATTTAAATACATATTTCTCAATAGAACTGTTCTTAATTCTCTAAAATATTTTCCAGAATTATGGAAAATTTCAGAGTGTGCTTCCTCTATGCATCCCTACTCAATAACCCTAAATCCAACATGGTTTCAGTTTGCAGCATCATCTCTGGGAAGCAAGTGTAAATCTTGCCTAGCTCAGCAGCACAATTCCTCCTGAGCCTCTCAGTGGCCAGTACCTAGGCTGGGACAAAAGAATCAATACATCAGAGAGGAATCAACACACCTATCCAGTCTTGAGTACTGCATCTGATAAATGTAGATGAATTTAGATTGTTTCCAGCTTTTTCCATTATGACAAGATCATTAAAGACTTAAGCAGACTCAGAGCAGGCTGAAAGATTAATTCTAGTAAAATAGTAAATATCATTATTAACAAGCAGTACTGGGATCTGTTTTTACATTCAGGCTCTTGAAGTTTTTTTCTCATTACTGATACTTAATTGTTCAACAGAGAGACACAATGAGTAGCTATTTCCTTTAAATCATTGTCATCAGGAACTCAATCTTTCTGCAAAAATGTGAAATCTATGCTCTTTATTAATTAGTAAACACATATGGGATTTTCAAAAAGAAAGCTTTTAGATTAGAGGATACCACTTTTGAACTTGGTTAATAAGCCAGCATATAAAATAGGATAGTTTCTTTAGGCTAAATTATAACTGGTTACTAATTAATTGGGGGCAATGTAATGACATACATTATATTTTTTTACTTTCTTGAGGTTATTTCAACAATTACAAAATCTAGATCTGAAAACATTATTTATGTTTCAAACACTAGTTGTAGAAAGAAAATCTTCCAAAAGTTGGTCTTGCTATAAATGAAGATTTGAAGACATCATTGCTTAGTTCCTAGTAATATAAGAAATGAGTCAAAATGATAAAACTCCTTATTCTCTAGTCCTTTGGGGTCCTTTGTGGCTGGAGGCCAATATGTCTTTGACAGAGAATAGTATGTATAAGATAAAGATAAATGACGTCCCAGAAAACAAACAAAAATTTACATAATTAAAATTACTTCACATCTGATTTAGCCATGGAATCTATTTCTTTTCAAAGTACGCAAGAGAGTCAATACGTTGTGGTGGAAAAAATGAGATTATTGAGTCATACATACCTGAGTTCAAAGTAAGATTCTCCAGATGGATAGTACTTAAATTCTCGAATTCTCAGTTTCCCGCATTAGATGAGTATAATAATGTCATTCTTGTGATATATTTGCAAGGAGTAGAATTAATAGAAGTATCATACCTGGCACATATCAAGGACTTCACACATGTAGCCATATGGTCCCATTTCTACTACAAAATTTGTTCTACAATTGTACTTATAGCATAAAAGATTAGGAAATTTGTTTGCATTAAAGTATGGAAACAGACATTTGAAATATGACAGACAATAGAAATAGTAGGAACAGAGAGATAATAGAACAATAGACAGATGAAAGAACGTACAGATCAATGTATAATCTGTAAAATATGAAATGAGCAATATTAAAATTAAAATGGGATTAGGAATTTTGATAATTTACTACCACATAACTTTTAGAATGAAAATATATTCATGGAGAATTTAACATTAGTTTATATTATTTGGCAGAAATTGGTTTTTTTCCTTTGTAGACCTAGAAAATAGAATGAGTAATTACACAAGGTGGAGAAGGAAAGAAGTAGTGAAAGGTAATTTTGGAGCTCATGATAGTGCTTAAAAAGAATTAGCCTTTATCAAGCATGTTGAACAATTAGAGGTAATGTGAAAGACTTAAAATTTAGGGGAGTAAAGTGAGGCCCCTGAAAACCAGAAAAACGCTTAGAAAAATAATGTGTTCTGTTCCAAATCTGGAGGCTCATTCAGTTCTCAGTGCTTGGAAGAAGCCAAATAAATACATGAGGAATGACAAAATGTAGGAGCATGGCAATGATAAACTTTTTCTTATCAGTATAATACAAATGTACATTAAAAGTTAAGAAATGTATAGGTAGATAAATAAATATTTAAAGTTAGCATTATGTAACTTTAATTTTCCAAAGATAATTTTCAGAATTCCGTGGCTTATTTATAGCTTTCTAGAGATGATAATTCCAAAGCATGAATGCCTATTATGATTTTCTCCTTTGCATCACCACAATTTTCATTATAATAAACACTCTAGAATTGAGTACCATTCTCTGCCATTCATCTTGAAGAGGAATTATATATTTAAAGCTGGCTAGATATTTTTACCTGTGCAGTGTGAAATTAAGGTACTAGTTGGAATACAATTTATATTATAATCCAATCTTGGAGATCTACAATATATATTCGCATATTAAAGACTGACAATTCTAGAGCAAAGAAAGCCAATTAACTTTTTAAAATTAGAATTTCAAAATCACAGTTGATCCTTTTTATTATAATATCTGTTCGTCTCCTACTTTAGCATTCTATAGGACATATTTGTAGAATGCTTTGTCCTTGAATTTACTTTTCCTCTACCAAAAAATTCTGTATTTTTCCCAGTCTTCAGACAACTGGTTGAAAATTTGATAAGACAGTTTACAATAAATTATGAAACACAGGACATGACTTAATATGGTTCTTTTCCAAAAGGTTTCAAGTTTACCAAGGCCTTCTAAAGACGTATTGCTTTTACTGAGGTAGACGATAATATACCCTACAGGTCAAATCTGTCCTATTACCTGTATTTGTAAATAAAATTTATTGGAACACAGCCATAGCCATACTCTATTGTATTTACATATTTTCTATGACTTCCTCAGTGTTGCAAGGACAGAGTTGAGTAGTTGTAACTGAGACCTTATATCCATAAAACTGAAAATATTTACTAATTTGCCCTTTATACAAAACATTTGCAGGCTCTTGCCTTAAACTATAGGATGAAATTATAATAATAATATGTTAGGCTCTGGAGCAGGACCACAGAGGAGATACTTTTTTTTTCCTTATTAAGAATTATTTTTCGGAGAGGAACCAAGAATGCGGAGTGGAAGGACGTGCTCTCCCTCTTGCGAGAGCACCAGAGTAACAACTGGCTGCTGGACAGTCATCAATAGGAAGACACAGAAACTCACCAAAAAAGATACCCCACATCCAAAGACAAAGGAGAAGCCACAGTGAGACGGTAGGAGGGACGCAATCACAGTAAAATCAAATCCCATAACTGCTGGGTGGGTGACTCACACACTGGAGAACACTTATACCACAGAAGTCCACCCACTGGAGTAAAGGTTCTGAGTCCCACGTCAGGCTTCCCAACCTGGGGGTCCAGCAACAGGAGGAGGAATTCCTAGAGAATCAGACTTTGAAGCCTAGTGGGATTTGATTGCAGGACTTTGACAGGACTAGGGGAAACAGAGACTCCACTCTTGGGGGGCACACACAAAGTAGTGTGCGCATCAGGACGCAGGGGAAGGAGCAGTGACCCCAGGGGATACTGAACCAGACATACCTGCTGGTGTTGGAGGGTCTCCTGCAGAGGCGGCGGGTGGCTGTGGCTCACGGTGGGGGCAAGGACACTGGCAGCAGAAGTTCTGGGAAATACTCCTTGGCCCTGAGCCCTCCAAGAGTCTGTCATTAGCCCCATTAAAGAGCCCAGGTAGTCTCCAGTGTTGGGTTGCCTCAGGCCAAACAACCAACAGGGAGGGAACCCAGCCCCACCCGTCAACAGTCAAGTGGATTACAGTTTTACTGAGCTCTGCCCACCAGAGCAACAGTCAGCTCTACCCACCACCAGTCCCCCCCATCAGGAAACTTACACAAGCCTCTTAGATAGCCTCATCCACCAGAGGGCAGACAGCAGAAGCAAGAAGAACTACAGTCCTGCATCCTGTGGAACAAAAACCACATTTGCAGAAAGATAGACAAGATGAAAAGGCAGAGGGCTATGTACCAAATGAAGGAACAAGATAAAACCCCAGAAAAACAACTAAGTGAAGCGGAAATAGGCAACCTTCCATAAAAAGAATTCAGAATAATGATAGTGAAGATGATCCAGGAACTTGGAAAAAGAATGGAGGCAAAGATTGAGAAGATGCAAGAAATGTTTAACAAAGACCTAGAAGAATTAAAGAACAAACAAATAGAGATGAACAATACAATAACTGAAATGAAAACTACACTAGAAGAAATCAATAGCAGAATAACTGAGGCAGAAGAACGGATAAGTGATCTGGAAGACAGAATGGTGGAATTCACTGCTGCGGAACAGAATAAAGAAAAAAGAATGAAAAGAAATGAAGACACCCTAAGAGACCTCTGGGACAACATTAAATGCAACAACATTCACTTTATAGGGGTCCCAGAAGGAAAAGAGAGAGAGAAAGGACCAGAGAAAATATTTGAAGAGATTATAGTCAAAAACTTCCCTAACATGGGAAAGGAAATAGCCGCCCAAGTCCAGGAAGCTCAGAGAGTCCCATACAGGATAAACCCAAGGAAAAACGTGCCAAGACACATAGTAATCAAATTGGCAAAAATTAAAGACAAAGAAAAATTATTGAAAGCAGCAAGGGAAAAGCGACAAATAACATAAAAGGGAACTCCCATAAGGTTAAAAGCTGATTTCTCAGCAGAAGCTCTACAAGCCAGAAGGGAGTGGCATGATATACTTAAAGTGATGAAAGGGAAGAACCTACAACCAAGATTACTCTACCCGGCAAGGATCTCATTCAGATTCTGTGGAGAAATCAAAAGCTTTACAGACAAGCAAAAGCTAAGAGAATTCAGCACCACCAAACCAGCTCTACAACAAATACTAAAGGAACTTCTCTAAGTGGGAAACACAAGAGAAGAAAAAGACCTACAAAAACAAACCCAAAACAATTAAGAAAATGGTAATAGGAACATACATAGCAATAATTACCTTAAACGTGAATGGATTAAATGCTCCAACCAAAAGACACAGGCTTGCTGAATGGATACAAAAACAAGACCCATATATATGCTGTCTACAAGAGACCCACTTCAGACCTAGGGACACATACCGACTGAAAGTGAGGGGATGGAAAAAGATATTCCATGCAAATGGAAATCAAAAGAAAGCTGGAGTAGCTATATTCATATCAGATAAAATAGACTTTAAAATAAAGAATGTTACAAGAGACAAGGAAGGATACTACATAATGATCAAGGGATCAATCCAAGAAGAAGATATAACAAGTATAAATAATATATATGCACCCAACATAGGAGCACCTCAATACATAAGGCTACTGCTAACAGCTATAAAAGAGGAAATCGACAGTAACACAATAATAGTGGGGGACTTTAACACCTCACTTACACCAATGGACAGATCATCCAAAATGAAAATAAATGAGGAAACAGAACCTTTAAATGACAAAATAGACCAGATAGATTTAAGTGATATTTATAGGACATTCCATCCAATAAGAGCAGGTTACACTTTCTTCTCAAGTGTGCACGGAACATTCTCCAGGATAGATCACATCTTAGGTTACAGATCAAGCCTCAGTAAATTTAAGAAAATTGAAATCATATCAGGCATCTTTTCTGACCACAACGCTCTCAGATTAGAAATGAATTACAGGGAAAAAAACATAAAAAACACAAACACATAGAGGCTAAACAAGACGTTACTAAATAACCAAGAGATCACTGAAGAAATCAAAGAGGAAATCAGAAAATACCTACAGACCTATGACAGTGAAAACACGATGATCCAAAAGCTCTGGGATGCAGCAAAAGCAGTTCTAAGAGGGAAGTTTATAGCTATAGAAGCCTACCTCAAGAAACAAAAATCTCAAATAAACAATCTAACCTTACACCTAAAGGAACTAGAGAAAGAAGAACAGAACCCAAAGTTAGCAGAAGGAAAGAAATCATAAAGATCAGAGCAGATATAAATGAAATAGAAACAAAGAAAACAATAGCAAAGATCAATAAAACTAAAAGATAGTTCTTTAAGAAGATGAAATTGATAAACCATTAGCCACGCTCATCAAGAAAAACAGGGAGAGGACTCAAATCAGTAAAATTAGAAATGAAAGGGAGAAGTTACAACATCCACCGCAGAAATACAAAGCATCCTAACAGACTACTACAAGCAACTCTATGCCAATAAAATGGACAACCTGCAAGAAATGGACAAATTCTTACAGAGGTATAACCTTCCAAGACTGAACCAGGAAGAAACAGAAAATATGAACAGACCAATCACAAGTAATGAAATTGAAACTGTGATTAAAAATCTTCCAGCAAACAAAAGTCCAGGACCAGATGGCTTCACAGGTGAATTCTATCAAACATTTAGAGAAGAGCTAATACCCATCCTTCTCAAACTCTTCCAAAAAATTGCAGAGGAAGGAACACTCCCAAACTCATTCTATGAGGCCACCATCACCCTGATACCAAAACCAGACAAAGATACTACAAAAAAAGATAATTACAGACCAATATCACTGATGAATATAGATGCAAAAATCCTCAAGAAAATACTAGCAAACAGAATCCAACAACACATTAAAAGGATCATACACCACGATCAAGTGGGATTTATCCCAGGGATGCAAGGATTCTTCAATATATACAACTCAATCAATGTGATACACCATATTAACAAATTGAAGAAGAAAAACCATATGATCATCTCAATAGATGCAGAAAAAACTTTTGACAAAATTCAACACCCATTTATGATAAAAACTCTCCAGAAAGTGGGCATAGGGGGAACCTACCGCAACATAATAAAGGTCATATACGACAAACCCGCAGCAAACATCATTCTCAATGGTGAAAAACTGAAAGCATTTCCTCTAAAATCAGGAACAAGACAGGATGTCCACTCTCACCACTATTATTCAACATAGTTTTGGAAGTCCTAGCCACAGCAATCAGAGAAGAAAAAGAAATAAAAGGATTGCAAATGGGAAAAGAAGAAATAAAACTGTCACTGTTTGCAGATGACATGATACTATACATAGGGAATCCTAAAAATGCCACCAGAAAACTACTATAGCTAATCAGTGAATTTGGTAAAGTTGCAGGATACAAAATTAATGCACAGAAATCTCTTGCATTCCTATACACTAATGATGAAAAATCTAAAAGAGAAGTTAAGGAAACACTCCCATTTACCACTGCAACAAAAAGAATAAAATACCTAGGAATAAACCTACCTCGGGAGACAAAAGACCTGTATGCAGAAAACTATAAGACACTGATGAAAGAAATTAAAGATGATACCAATAGATGGAGAGATATACCATGGTCTTGGATTGGAAGAATCAATATTATGAAAATGACTATACTACCCAAAGCAATCTACAGATTCAATGCAATCCCTATCAAATTACCAATGGCATTTTTTACGGAACTAGAACAAAAAATCTTAAAATTTGTATGGAGACACAAAAGACCCCAAATAGCCAAAGCAGTCTTGAGGGAAAAAAACGGAGCTGGAGGAATCATACTCCCTGACTTCAGACTATACTACAAAGCTACAGTAATCAAAACAATATGGTACTGGCACAAAAACAGAAACATAGATCAATGGAACAAGATAGAAAGCCCAGAGATAAACCCACGCACCTATGGTCAACTAATCTATGACAAAAGAGGCAAAGATATACAATGCAGAAAAGACAGTCTCTTCAATAAGTGGTGCTTGGAAAACTGGACAGCTACATGTAAAAGAATGAAATTAGAACACTCCCTAACACCATACACAAAAATAAACTCAAAATGGATTCGAGACCTAAATATAAGACCGGACACTCTAAAACTCTTAGAGGAAAACATAGGAAGAACACTCTTTGACATAAATCACAGCAGGATCTTTTTTGATCCACCTCCTAGAGTAATGGAAATAAAAACAAAAATAAACAAATGGGACCTAATGAAACTTCAAAGGTTTTGCACAGCAAAGGAAACCAGAAACAAGATGAAAAGACAACCCTCAGAATGGGAGAAAATATTTGCAAATGAATCAGCAGACAAAGAATTAATCTCCAAAATTTATAAACAGCTCATGCAGCTCAATATTAAAGAAACAAACAACCCAATCCAAAAATGGGCAGAACACCTAAATAGACATTTCTCCAAGGAAGACATACAGATGGCCAAGAAGCACATGAAAAGCTGCTCAACATCACTAGTTATTAGAGAAATGCAAATCAAAACTACAATGAGTATCACCTCACACCAGTTAGAATGGGCATCATGAGAAAATCTACAAACAACAAATGCTGGAGAGGGTGTGGAGAAAAGGGAACCGTCTTGCACTGTTGGTGGGAATGTAAATTGATACAGCCACTATGGATAACAGTATGGAGGTTCCTTAAAAAACTAAAAATAGAATTACCATATGATCCAGCGATCCCACTACTGGGCATGTACACAGAGAAAACCATAATTCAAAAAGACACATTCACCGCAATATTCATTGCAGCACTGTTTACAATAGCCCGATCATGGAAGCAACCTAAATGCCCATCGACCGATGAATGGATAAAGAAAATGTGGTACATATATACAATGAATATTATTCAGCCATAAAACGGAACAAAATTGAGGCATTTGTTGAGACGTGGATGGATCTAGAGACTGTCATACAGAGTGAAGTAAGTCAGAAAGAGAAAAACAAATATCGCATATTAACGCATGTATGTGGAACCTAGAAAAATGGTACAGATGAACCAGTTTGCAAGGCAGAAGTTGAGACACAGATGTAGAGAACAAACGTATGGACACCAAGGGAGGAAAGCCGTGGGGGGGTGGGGATGGTGGTGTGCTGAATTGGTGATTGGGATTGACATGTATACACTGATGTGTATAAAATGGATGACTAATAAGAACCTGCTGTATAAAAAAATAAATAAAATTTAAAAAAAAATCCTGAAAAAAAAATTATTTTTCCATAGCACACCTCAGACTACACCAAGTGACCAGAGAAAATATTGTTGCTTTGGGCCAAGAACTACTCCCAAATTTTCAAGGCAAATGCTCGATACAGTGAGGTCTTCAGCAACAGGTATACAATTCAAAGGCAAAAAAATAGCTACATTTCCAAGCTTGAAAATGTGCAACCTGTTTGTGCTGACTTTATGTCTGGAATCAGAAGATCAACAGACCCATGCATCTCTATTCCAGTGTACTTGCAAAAATCTATAATATAAAATAACACTTCTGATAACTTGGAAAAAATTGATGAATCTGTGAGCAGAAAAACCTTGATTCTACAGGAGTCAAGGTTTTGGGGCAGCTCCTTTTATTTATCTGTGGGCATTGCAACATATCTAGCTACCCCCAACAAGCCTGAGCACCCTGTTTGTTGTTCATCAGAAGAAGAACTAGGGCAGTGGGCAGGGATGAAATAGTGTAGACACATCACTGCTGATGAGGTTCGAGAAGTAACTTAATTCTCATAGATGAAGGAGAGTACATTTATAAAGAGACAGCTAAATTATTAAGGCTCAGTTCCACACATTTCAAAACAGTCCTTTAAAAATAATTGCTGTCATTAATGTAGTAGTCTTTCAGAGAAATGACAAGCCTGTTGATTTATATTCTTGCTTTGAAAATTCCATCACCCATTTCCCTAAGGTAAAAAGATTGCAGTGGCTTAAATCTCCAAAGAGAAAAACCACATTTACATTATATATACTTTAATATTTTTTCATTCTCAATGAATTTTTTGAGAAGTAAAGTGCAAATTTGAGTTCATGCTAATGAAGTTAGTGATTAATGAAACTCTGTTTCATTTGGAGTTTTGTATTGGTGAAAGTGCATGTTAGGTATATAAGAAGTCCCAGTAGTATAGAGTGACTTAGAATCTATCTGCCAAGTATTTTTATTAGTATTCCTGATAAAAAGTGATATATGATTATTTCTCAAAAATTTAAGGTTTTGAGTATCTATATTTACATAGGAAAACATTTTTGAAACTAAATTTTAGCTGAGCATTCAGTTTTTTTCAAACTTATCACTTAAGTAAGTTACTACAAGATCGTCCATAACACCAAAGGAAAGGCTAATTAATTAATTGTATTGTTTTTAAGTGTATTTTATGTGCACCATTATAAGATTCAGCAAATTTATTATAAACTCATATTCCAGAAACATTAACCTTTCAGTTGAATTTTTTTTTTCAATTAACACACTAGGAGGGTCACCAGGTAAAATGCAGGAGAGTCAATTAAATTTGAGTTGAAGATAAACAATACATAAATATTTAATATAAATATGCCTCCAATATTGCATGTAACATACTTACACTTAAAAAAAGAAAGAAAAAACATTGTTTATCTAAAAATTCAACTTTCTTTTGACTTAGAACAAGATAAATTTATTATCTTAAGTTTCTGTAGGTTAGAAGTTCAACATGGGTGAAATTCAAGGTGCCACCAAGGTTATGTTCCTTCCTGGAAGCTTTAGGGGAGAACCTGTTTCCTTGCTTTTCCCAGCTTCTAGAAACCATCCACATTTCTTGGTTTGTGACCTCCTTCTTTCTTAAAGCCAGACAATTTATATGTCTTCAACCTTTCTTCTGTAGTCACATCTTCCTCTGACCAGAGCCAGGAAAGATTTCTGCTTTTAAGGACTCATGAGATTAGCTTGGGCCACACAAATAATTCGAGAAAATTTCCCCATCTCTATGTTCTTAACTTGATCACATCTGCAAAGTCCCTTTTGCCATATAAAGTAGTTTGCCATTCAAAGGTTTCAGAATTCAGACTTGGACATCTTTGGCAGGTTATTATTCTGCCTACCACAAGTTTACAAAAGATCTGGGCTAAACCTGAAGCCAGAAACACTTATCTAGATCAGTGTTTTTTCTCTATCATGGCTGCACCACAGAATCACTTGGATAGTACAAACAAGCTCCATCCTAGACCAACTGAATCAGTGTCATAGAAGGGAGGGTCTAGCATCAGCATTTTTAAAGCCTCTCAAATTGACCTTGATGTGCTGTCTGGGACAAAAACCACTGGTGTAGGGCAAGGGTTGGCAGTCTCTGGCCTGCTGACCAAATCTGGTCAGCTTATTGGGTGTATGTGTGCGTGTGTGTGTGTGTGTGTTTGTTTTGTTTTGTTTAAATTTTTATTAGGATTTTTTTTTTGAGATATAACTCATATCCCACAGAATTTACTCAAAGTGTTCAATTTAGTGGGTTTACAATAGTCACAAAATTGTGCAATCATATATACTAATTCCAGCACATTTTTGTTACCCCAAAAAGAAACCCTGAACCAGTTAGCACTCACTGCCCATGCCTCCTTTCCCATCAGCCCTTGACAACCACTAATTTACTTTCTGTCTCTATAGATTTGCCTATTCTGGACATTTCATGTAAATGAGATCACGTAATATGTGACCTTTTGTGTCTGGCTTCTTTCACTTAGTATAATGTTTTCAAGTTTCATCTATTTTGTACCATGAGTCAGTGCTTCATTAATTTTTGTGGCTGAATGAAATTCAAATTTAAGTGGACTTCTTGTATTTTTATTTGCTAAACCTGAAAACCCTACACACTAGTGTAATTCGAGTGAGTGTAAAAATAGACAGGACTGAGTTTTGTTAAACAAATAATTTTCTAAATGCCCCCTCATTTTATCTCTGCATTCTTTTTAACACTCAAGTAAGGCCCATAGATGGGCCCATAGATGACTGTCAAAGACCAGGAGAGCTCTTTATTTTACTCCTTATATTGCTATATCCCAGATTTCAGGTCTGTCCCTGAACATCCGATTCTCTCTTCATTCTTCATTACAGATATAATACTATTTCCTAATCTATAGATTTTGTTCAGATTTTACTAACTGTCACAATAAAGTCCTTTAAGGCAAAATGAAATCTTGGGCATGCATTGTACTCAGATGGCATGTCTCTTTATTCTCTTTTAATCTAAGATGCTCAATTATTGTCTTTCAATATATTGATACTTTCAGTCCAAGCCACTTGTTTTGTAGAAGGTAGAGATTTGGCTGTTGCAAATATGAGACAATTTAAACATCAAAAGAAAAAATGATAGTAAAGGATTAAAATTCATAAAATAAAAGAAGAATCCAAGAGTCCACACATTTACAAGGATGATGAATAAATAAGGAGACTGGTTTTGAATTCTAATCCTTCCCAATGAAGAAACTGGTAAAATCTCAAACCATGTGTGGCAAATAATATTTCCTCTGTTCCATCTGATGTGGATATCTCTTCTCTTTTACTTGAATAAGGTTTTCTGATTGCTTTTGTGTTTCACCCTTTTCCTGGCCCACTGCAATCAACAGTGGAAAGAAGCTTCTTTAAGAAAGGGTCTTAATTATGAATTACAGTCTCTATCTGCTGCTCAAAACTCAGATGTTAAGTACGTATCCTGAACCACTATTTTACTTTCAGGGTCCCAATCTCCCAGTAGCATCTCTGAAATTTCTGTCACAAGTGTATATGTGACAAGGTCCTTGTGCTATGTTGATAAGCTTTCTGCTAACTAGCATCTCTGCTATAGATACCGCTATCTCAGGTTTGCCTGATTTTCTGCTGCATGCTATAAAAATGAGAAAAAAAATTTTAATAATGGGGAATAATGATTTATAGATTGTGTCAAAGTGTGAAGAGCTTCCTCCCTGGGCAGAACATGTATACTATTCTATTTTCTCTATAAGAGGAAAAATATTCCTCTGTATATACTGTTAATCTATTATATAAACACTCTCATGTGAGCTATGTGATTTTTTATTAAGACTAAATGTGGTCTACTGTTAGGGCTCAAAATGAATTGTCAATTGTATTAGGTTCCTATTGATGCTATAAAAAGTTACCACAAATGCAGTGGCTTAAAGCAGGACAAATGTATTGTTTTTTATCATTCTGAAGGTCAGAAGTGTAAAATGAGTATTATGGGGCTAAAATCAACATGCCCGCTTGGCTACTTTCTTTCTGGAGGCTCTAGGGGAGAAACCATTCCTTGCCTTTTCAGCTTCTGGAAGTTGCCCCCATTCCTTGGCTCCTGGCCCTCTTCTAGCAATCATATCACTCCAACCAACCTCTATTTTGTTGTCACATCTTCTCTAACACTTCTGTCACTCTCTTTTCCTTATAAGGACTTTTGTGATTATATATTGGATTATCTCTGGATAATCAAGAATAATCTCCCCAGCACAAGGTCTTTAATCATATCTGCAAAGCCTTTTTTGCCATAACATATTCATTTTAGGGATTAAAATATTTGGGAGCTGTTATTTTTGCCTACCTCATCAATAAAACCCAAATCAAAAGATTTCCTCAAAATAGAGTAAAAGGAAACATAAAAAACATCGTTGGAATAGATGCTATGCATGTCACTTTAAGACAAATTCTGCAAAATGATTATTTTTTTGTTTAGTGCTTTCAGTTTAGCAAACACTGAATTTTATGAAGAATAAGAAGAAAGAAGAAGAAGGCGGGGAGGAGGAGGGGAAGGGGAGGAGGGGGAGGGGAGGAGGAGACAACAACAACGAGGAGGAGGAGGAAAAACAAGAAGAACAAAAATGACAACAACAAAAACAAGAAAGTATATGAACTGTAGATAAGCAAACATAAATAAACCTTTTACCTTTACTTTGGAATGATTTTAAAGTTCACCCATACACAATGTTCTTTCACTTTTAAATTGCACAAGTTCCTATATCAGCATGTCCCTGAAGGGTCTGAAATGGATTTACTAGTATTGTAACCTATTTGATCCAATTAAAATATGTCTCTGTCTAAAATTCTGAAATTCAGCTACAGAAATTTCTGACATATCCTCCTTCTGACCTTTAGCAGAATGTTCTATACTCACAACATCATTCTCAGTTGTTAAGAAGCGAGTTCATATATTTCACCACTGGAGAAACTGAAGCACATTTAAGGGGGAAAATAGCTTATTTTGGTTACTTGCAGAGTCAGAAATATACCAGTGTAACATTTTATTGAGTTTATTGAAGTGAATGTTGCCTACAACATGCAGATGGTAGGTTCAAAACATCCTCATCTAAAGTGACAGGAATAAAGTTAAGAAATGCAAAAGTAAACTCTCAAAACACATCACTGTATGGAGGCAGGCAGCCCCAGCAGGCATCTTTTCCTGTGCCTCCTGTAAAAGATCAGATGTTCTGGAGTCAAACAGCTATGCATTTTTAGCTTTCTTATATATGAAGTAAATAAATTTGGTATTGTGTTATTTCTCTCTCCCATAACTAAAGTGATTCTTTTCTAAAATAAATAAGGCAGGATGGGAAGGGAGTGCAGAATCTAAGCTGTCACTGACATCCTGACCACAAAGCCACCTGCCTCTTTGCTTCCTGTTCACAATGTCCAACATGAAAATATATACTACCTATTGATGTCAGGATATAATTCAGAGTAGTAGATAGACCACTGTAAGAGAGATTGGCTATTTTCTCTTCAGTATTAAGATTAAGAAGCAGTTTTCACTGCCTTGCATGCCGTGGAAGTTTCTGAGTTTTCCAAGTGACTTTTTTTTCATTTCAACACTTCTGTGTTTTCCCTTTCTTTCTTGGCTATCTCCCATTCTACACTAAAAAAAATGATGCTTTACTGCTTTCTAATTACTTAATTTACATCTTCTCTCCTGGTAGTCAGATTTTCTAGACACTCCATGATATTTCTCTGCCTAATTTACATGAGATAGGAAACCAGACTGAAATCTGCGTGTTTGCTTTTCTTAGTTAATCCTTCTGCTAGTTGATAGCAGTATTAACACCTTGATAATTTACAATTAAATTTACTTACTAAATTTCTTGCTTCAAATAACAATGTCTCTTTTTAATATTTAATTGAATCGAATTTAAAAAATGTTGATTTAAATGCTATCATGCCCAAGACATCATGCTTTTAACCTGAGATGTAACCTTTCGTGCAACTTAATTGAATACTTCCTATCTGCTATGAAATATGAGAGGATGAAGAATATAGAAGAAAAATAAATTAGCCTTTGACTTCAAATATAAATGCAAATTTATAATATATTTACATGAGAAACTTGAAATTCTTTTAACAGTTTTGGACATCCAAAATCTTTGGAATTTGGGGCATTTCAAGCATTTTTTACTCAGATCTTAAGAAGCAGGGAGGGTCCTGGATGATACCTGGGTTATTTTAATAATTACTAATATTTAGCATTTACTTTGAACTGATTTCTGTACTATCCATATGTTTGACACTAACTCATTTATTTCTGAAATGAGAATTTATATTTTGATTGCTTTTCCTGCCCTTGGTCATCTACTTTCTTCTATGTCCATCCTTCCTCCACGAATAGGAAAGTAAGATAGAGAGTATGGTGCTAGTTCCTAATCCCAGTAGTTGCTATGAAAATGAATAATCTTTGATGAAAAGCAAGTTGAATGTGTCACAATCGAGTGTGTGCACCGTCAGATTTTAATGGAAAAATTGAAAAGGAGTGTAGTTATCAAGGAACGTAATACAAAGACACTTTTCTCTCAAGTTTCCAATTTCACAGCGATATTTGTGAATATACTTATGTTTAGGAATGCTGAAATATTCAGTCATTTCTCTCAATTCTACAGTTCAAATTTACATTTACGTCCCGCTTGATGGGAAATTTTAAAAAGCAGTCAAATGTATCATGCCTAAAGAAAGCCTATTTCCTTCATTTATAGAAACCTTTTCTCCAACCTAGACAGCTTCTTTTCAAAACCATTTTTGTGTATATGTTTGCATGTGTGTGTGTTTATCTGAATTCAAGTGCAGCATAAGTTTTGCTGCTCAGTTCTGTGCCAAATACAGATGCCAGAATTTCCCCAAACCAATAGTTACTGGGATTTCCCTCTACTGAATCTGTCAAAATAGTATCTCATGAGTTTTCAAATAGTTTGCACCTGTCTTTTGTTAAGTTTTGTTGTATGTTGATTCGAGAAACAAACAAAAATAGCCTAATGAGAAGGAACTGAGAAACCTGTAAAACTGGCCAAGCCAGACAAGGTAGAGAAACATTTTGCAGGAAAAAAAATTACTTAAGAATAATCTATAATTTACATATTTATAGCGCTAGAACTGGAAGAGAGTGTTCAGTAAATTTACCTTGTTATTCAGGGGTGTGTCACTTGGCTCATCAAAATGTACTGAGAAAGAGGTACATCCTGTTCTCCTTCTCTATAACACCTTACCCAAGGAAGTTTGTGATATTTTGGTCTAACCCAAATAATGCTTTAATTATTAAATCTAGTGCAGTAAGGGGACAGGGCCGGCCAAGATTTTTGTATATCAAACACTTTGCACACATCTTGACTTCAGTAAGTGCTCAGTGTCTGTATAATATGACAAATAATGAAAGAGGCCAGTGCTGGAGAATTTCAAGGCTACAAATGTAGTCAAAAGAGAGATATTTGAGATATCAAATATGGTTTATAAACTCATTATTAAAATGGCTTTTTAAAAACCACTATATTCTGGCTTATTAAAAGCCAGTATACGCTGGCAACAGTGCTTTACCGACATTATCTCATTAATTCCTCCAAACTACCCCATGAACACATACTTTCATGGATGTTTCAGAGATATGAAAACAGAGTCGTAACACAGTTATGAATTTGTTGCCAACACACATGCTGTAATCACAATGGCATACTGAATCAGGATGGGAACAAAAGCTAAGTGAATAACAAGGTGGACTTAAAATTACAAAAAAACTTGCCATCTCATTATTCAGTTATAGTTTGTGTAGATAACTGAGAAAATTGCCTGAGGTCTATTGTTAAAATTATTTAGATTTGGCTGAATTTCATTTGGAGTAGACTATAATCCTGGGATAATATATATGAAAACAATAAATAAATATTGAATATAGATTTTTATTTGCATTGGTTGAAATATAAATAAAATTATTTCCATTCAAAAATATTTTCAAGAAATCCAAATATAATAAGAGTAATAATATAGAGCATCATCTTTTAAAATAAGTATCAGAGGACATTTTATCACATAACTTAATATTTTCCTAGGACAATAATAGTTACTCAATAAGTAATTATTACATGACTTAATGACAAGAAGTATTGTATTATATTTTTAGTTTTTTACATGGTTATCATGTTTGAGAGAAATATATCAATCTGTGGTATACTCACAGTCAGTGTAACATAGTGGTTAAGATCACTGGCTCTGTAAGGTTCAGATATGTTCCATATAAAGTTATAACCTAAAACTTCAGGACCCCAGGTTCTATAAAGTGAAGATAATAATAGTATTTATTACATGGCTGGTTTGAGAGAATTATGAGTTTCAACAGGTAAGGTTCTTAGAACAGAATCTGGCATTTAGTAAGTATTGAATAAGTATTAGCTATTATATAACTTGTGCCCCTGTTCAAGTAAAAGTAAGATACACTATGATGGAGTTCTATTCCATCATTCAATGCTAAACAGTAAAGATTTCAAATGGTTGAGGATTGATATATCCACAAAATACTTTCTCAATGAATAAGTGCTGATATCTTTTTTCTTTAGATTTTAAACTAATGAAGATGAAGAAGGATGAGGAGGAGGAAGAAGAGGAACTATTACAGATTGGTCTTAGTAAGTAATTCCAGGAATTCAGAGTATAATCTATATTTTGTGTTCTTTTCTTTCCCCCATTTTATTAATGTGTTTCTTTTAATTCTTTGCTATTTTTTTGCACCAACTTCAAACCCTTTTAGGAATAAGGGAGGTATACTTCAAGTAATTATTTATTAAAATATGCTTGATAAATGATACCAAATATATAGATTATAATATCAATATGCTTACGCTTTTGATATTATATATCAAAATATGCTTAATATATAATATCAACTATTTGAACAAATTTATCAGGCAGATTCGGAATATACCTGCCCTATATTCCCCATAGAGCATCTGAAAGGTTTTTAGCACATATCTTCATCTGATCCATTTAGTTTATGACAGCACTTTTTAACAATTAAAATATGCTCACTGGTTTACCAAAACATCATAGGGAAGCCCTGCTAGTGAGTCAAACCAAATATTTTGTTATAGACATAGCTATATATTGACTATATATATGTTTATGAATGCATATATGTATGTACTTCATAGATCTGTTATAGTATATGTAAGTGACATTTTTAAAACTTTTCAGTTTTCCATGGATTTTAGTTAGTTGACCTCTCTTCACCTTGGAGATATTCAAGTTAACAATTGTTATTAATTGTTGTAATTGTTCAGTTAATAACTAGTTACAACTCCTTCAGCCATTACATTAGCCATGAAGTACAGATGCAAGTGAACCAGGGGTGGGGAGTGGAAAAAGCAGAAGTCAATACTTTACAAGGAATGTGGGTACCAGTCGTACATGTCCATAAACACCAGAAAGTACCACAGCATCACATTTGCAGTTATGAGTATCCACATTTCCAATGCCTTCTTCCACTTTTATAGTTCTCACTACACTCTATGTGATGCTGTTCTCACTACACTCTATGTGATGCTACTTCAAACATTTCTAACATAGGTCATGCTAAAATTGAAATAAAATCTCAAATCAAGTGGTTATTCAAACTTTTTTAAAATTTTCAGAAATGACAAAGGCCACCGCTCTTGCTTAGACAGACAGTTTTGATTTCACGTTAATCACCTTGCAAAACTTCAATTTTGAGAAAATTTCATGTGCTTATGGAATCATTCTATCTGTTGCTCTTTGATTGATAACATCAATATTTATTTTATCCAGTAGTATGTTAACTTTCCAAGCTATTTTTAGTGTCTACTATTCTAGATTTACTTGCAATCTTCTCAGTAACTGAGCAAAATGTTTCTATCATATCATGTGCAGGTTCAATTATTTTGCCTAAAGTCACTTCTATTCCCTTCTCATTTACTTTTCTCTCCCCCCCCCCGCCTTTTTCATATTCCTCTGTACACATTTTTGTTTTTTTGGTAACAATTTTGTATCAAATTTTTTCCCATTTTTGTTTTTTTCCTATTTTTTAAATTTACTGAGATATAATTGACATAATGTGTAAGTTTAAGATGTCGAGGGTGTTGATTTGATACATTTATATATTGCAATATGATTACCACCACAGCATTAGTTAACACCTGAATCATGTCACATAATTATCATTTCTTTTTTGTGTGAGAACATTTAAGGTCTACTCTATTAGCCACTTTCCAATATATAACACAATATTGTTAACTATAATCACTATGTCGTGTTTTAGATTTGGAGACTCTATTCCTCTTCTAACAAAGTAAAAGCTTTGTAGATGCAGAGAGTAAAATGGTGGTTACCAGGGGCTGGGGGGGTAGGAGAATTGGGTGATGTTGGTCAAAGGGTAAAAACGTTGTGCTTTTTGATTGGATAGTTCAATAAATTTCTGTTTAGAGTGATTATTGCTATGTAAGGACTTATTAATGCCACTGTATTAATTGTTTTCTGGTTCTTTTGTAATTCCATTGCTGTTTTTCCCTCTCTTTATGCCTTTCTTTGTGAATTGATGATGTTTTGTGGGGGTATGCTCTGATTTCCTTCTCTTTCTCTTTTGTGAATCTAATATAGGTTTTTGCTCTGTGGTCACCATGTGAGGCTTACATCTTACAGATTTAAAAAGTCTATTTTATGGTGATAGCAACTTAACTTTGATTAAATACAAAAAAATCTACCCTTTTACTCCTTCCCATTTACTTTTTTAATGTCACAATTTATCTCTTTTTATATTGTACGTTTTTTATACTATATATTATCAAATTAAAGTAGCTATTTAGCTATAAAGTAGCTATCGTTATTTTTAATGCTGTTTTCCTTTAACCTTTATACTATAGTTCAGTGGTAACTTGCCATCATACTACAGAATGAGTTTTCTGAATTTGACTATACATTTAACTTTCCCAGTGTGTTCTATATTTTTGTATATTTTCACTTAACTAATTAACTTCTTTTCATTTCACTTGAAGAAATCCTTTCATTATTTTTTATAAGGCAGACCTAGTGGAGACAAACTCCCTCAGCTTTTGTGTTTCAGGGAAAGTGTTTATTTTACCTTCATACCTGAAGGATAATTTTGCCATGCAGAGTATTCTTGGTTGGCAATTTTTTTCTTTCAGAACTTTGAATATATAATCCCACTCTCTACTGGCCTGTGTCTGCTGAGAAACTTGCTGATAGCTTAATGAAGATTCTTTTGTAGGTTACAGTCTTTTTTCTTCTTGCTGCTTTTAGGTTTCTTTGTCTTTGATTTTTGACAATTTCATTATAGTGTGTCTTTCAGAAGATCTTTTTGTAATGAAATAATGGGGTAATTTGTTAGCTTCATGAACTAGAAGTCCAGTCTTCCCCCAAGTTTGGGAAATTCTCAGTCATTATTTCTTCAAATAATCTTTCTGCCTCCTTCTCTCTCTTCTCCTTATGGAACTCCAATGATCCTGATTTGGGCTCTTTCAATAGTATTCCATAGATCATGTAGACTTTCTTTGGTCTTTTTCATTCTTTTTTCTTTGTTTTCCTCTTACTGAGTTATTTCAAAGTTTGTATCCTTTAATTCACTGATTGTTTCTTCTCCTTGGTCTATTCTAATGTTGATGTTCTCTATTGCATTTTTCATTTCATTCACTGAATTTTCAATTTTAGAATTTCTGTTGTTTTTTTTAAGATTCCTATCTCTTTGTTGAATTTCTCATTTTGTTTGTGTTTTGTTTTCCTGATTTCATTGAATTGTCTTACAGTGTTTTTTTGTAGCTCATAGAGTTTCCTCAAAATAGCTATTTTGAATTCTCTATCAGGTAAACTGCAGGTCTCTGTGTACTTTAGGTTTGGTTACAGGATGATTATTGTGATCTTTTGTTGATACCATGTTTTCTTGATTCCTCACTTTTTTTTTGGAGTTTGCATTGTTGTTTTTGAACTTGAAGTAGCAGTCACCTCTCCAATCTTTATTAGCTGTCTTCACATGAGGGATACTTTTTTTTACTTTTTTTTTATACATCTTTATTGGAGTATAATTGCTTCACAATGCTTTGTTAGTTTCTGTTGTACAACAAAGTGAATCAGCCATATGCATACATATATCCCCATATCCCCTCCCTCTTGAGCCTCCCTCCCACCCTCCCTAGCCCACCCCTCTAGGTCATCACAAAGCACTGAGCTGATCTCCCTGTGCTATGCTGCTGCTTCCCACTAGGTATCTATTTTACATTTGGTAGTGTATATTTGTCAATGCTTCTCTCACTTTGCCCCAGCTTCCCCTTCCCACCCCGTGTCCTCAAGTCCATTCTCTACATCTGCGTCTTAATTCCTGCCCTGCTGCTAGGTTCATCAGTCCCTTTTTTTTAGATTCCATATATATGCGTTAGCATATGATATTTGTTTTTCTTTCTGACTTACTTCACTCTGTATGACAGTCTCTAGGTCCATCCACCTCACTACAAATAACTCAATTTCGTTCCTTTTTATGGCTGAGTAATATTCCATTGTATATCACTTCTCAGCCTTTTGGCTAAGATCAAGTGTAGTATCTGTTCTTATCAGTGAGGGATAGTTTTCACTGGTCTTGTTGCAATATTCTGAGACTTTCTCCAATCTTGTATGGATATACCTACTCCACATGTCTTGCTCCCTCTTGTGGCAGAATTCTTGTATGTCTTCTCTCAATCTTAAAATGCACCAAGCTGGCAGCTGCTAACCTCTCTTTTGTTTTCCCAAAGGTGGTGGTACTACAGCTCAAGATTGTGGCTTCTCCCTTGCCCACAGACACTGGCCTGTTTTCTGCACATGCTCCCTCTCTATCCAAGCTCACTCTTGCCACCGCCCTCAGGAACATGTACTAGGAGCCAGCTGCAGAGTTGAGGGAGGTGTGAGTTTGGAATTCAGGTCATTGTGGGTATTCAAAGGCCACTTGGGGGATCTTGGAGTGAGATTTTCCCTGCAGCTCATGGGTGGGCTGTCTGCTGGAGTCCAGGATACAGTCAGCTGAAACTGTGTCCCTTTAATGCCCTCAGATATTCCTATCTACCTCTTTCCTTAACTTCCCCTCCACTCCCCAGTCTTGGAGTTCTTGATTAATACTCTGGCTGCTGTGAGTGAGAAATGGGTTTCTATAACAGCTTCTTTCACTGCTTGGGAAGCCAGATGCTCACTCACTGCTCTCCCTTTCCCCTGCAGAAGAGATGGTTTTTTGCTCCAAAGGAGTCCTGAAACTTCTTCTCTGGAAGCCTGGACTTCTACAAAGGCTCTCTCCTCTGTGCGTGTCCACATAAGTCAGTGTTTTTCAGGTGCTCCCATTCCATGGCTGAGCAGGGCTGGAGCCAGTGCTCAGGCCCATGCTGGTTCCACAGCTTGTACTGAATGAAGTCTGTCTTCCTATTACCTGATGCATACGTGGGTGGAACCTCTCTGGGGTCCCTTGGTGTATGTTGCTGGATTCCACAACTCCCACAGAGGCACTTTAGTTCGTGGATGAATGCCAAATTTCAGTGGTGAAGGAGGGTCAAAACCAAGGACATCTTATGCTGCCATGAAGCTGATATCATTCTTTTATATCAAAGCTTTTATTTAAGAAGGAAGAGAAAATGTCCTTTTTGAATAGTTTTGAGTGGGATTCTGAAAATAACTTATCTAAGAAGGCTTTCATTTTTAGAAAGATAACAACAATGGATAGTGGAGAAGATAATGAAGTAGCAGCAACTTTCCCTAGTACCTTAAACACAAACACTATATCAAAGTCAATAGAGAATTAAACTTTTATGCGCATCTGTACATTGTAAAACTTACATATTTTTGCTCTTTTAGATGCTTTAGCTTCTAATTGTCCTTTATTCAGGAAAACTTATTTGACTTTTTTCTTTTTTTTTTTTTTGGCTCTGTTGGGTCTTCGTTGCTTCACGCAGGTTTTCTCTAGTTGCCACGAGCGGGGGCTACTCTTTGTTGCGGTGCCTGGGCTTCTCATTGCGGTGGCTTGTCTTGTTGCGGAGCATGGGCTCTAGGTGCGCGGGCTTCAGTAGTTGTGGCACACAGGCTTCAGTAGTTGTGGCTCGCAGGCTCTAGAGCGCAGGCTCAGTAGTTGTGGTGCACAGGCTTAGTTGCTCCGCAGCATGTGGGATCTTCACAGACCAGGGCTCAAATTTGTGTCCCCTATGTTGGCAGGCAGACTCTTAACCAATGCGCCACCAGGGAAGTCCCTAACTTATTTTTAAAATAAGTTTATATATTTTATATATACTTCCATTTTCTCATTACTATCTTAAAAATGTACTGATGTATGCATATTATCTGTGTATGTGTCCTTTTCACAAACGAACTGAACTTGCCAATGATTTTTATCATCTGCCTATCATGGAGGCAAATATATTTTTTAAAAATTTCAGCTCTTATTATTACCTCCACTCTCCAGTTTCCCAGTGATCTTCCAGCATCTGTCTTAGCTGCCCATCACAAATACCCTTCTTAGAAAATGACAACAACCCCTTGTATAGAATTGATTTTATGCTAAACACTATTCTAAGTGCCTGAGTATCATATGAAATTGATGTCGTTATTGCCCCCATTTTACAGATGGCACAATGAAACAAAGAGAAATTCAATAACTCACCCACAGTCATACAACTTATGGTGGCAGAACCAATATCCAAATCAAGGCAGCCTGTCTCCAGAGCCCATTTTTTTTAACTTCTATAAACCCCTGAAACTCGACCATTCATTTCAGTTATTAACCCAGCAGTTATCAGTATAGTTCATAACATTTATTTCCATTAAAATTGTATTTCTTTCCAAACCACAGTCTATTCTCTCTGAAAAGTTTTCTTCAGTTAGATAAATGCATGGAGTACAAACTTTAATATTATGAGTTTGTTTCTGAAATATATTTTTCTGATATTAATGTCTTCTTTCCTTGCAAATGAAAAATTTATCACATTATAAATTACCTGAAAATTTCTTTAAAGAGAGACCATTCTTAGATGCAACTCATATAATGCAAATACATCATGTTTAGTACTTTGTGTGGTTGTAGCTTTCTTGATATTTGTCTTTGTGATTAAGTAGATAATCAAAAAGCTTTTTCTAAAAAAAGTACTAAAAATCTTATAATGTTCCTGACAAGAAAATGATTAAGAAATTAAGATCACAGAGAAACATGGCACATGAATTTAATCCATATTAATGTTATATATTAGCTTTGAATATTTTCCCTGATGCAAAGTCTAAGATATTTAGAATATTTTTCTTTCTGTGAAGTCTCAACAATATATCCCTTTAAAAGAATCCCTTAGGAAGTCATTTCTTGTATAGTTTGTGCCTTAGGGCACAGCAATTTCTTAACAAGTGTTAAAGAGCAAAAGATAACCCTTTTCTCCATTACCACCAAACACTCCCTTTTTTACTTACTATGCCATATTCACTTGAGTCCCCATAAAACTAACAGCAGAGAAAATTTTGTCCATAGTTCTTGTATTATATTTTAAGCTTTTAGTCCTTTTTGCTTCCTTCACTGTCCAAGCCCTTGACCCACCTCAGTAAGGTTTTTAAGAAACTTTTAATGTTAATAACTGTTAACTATTGTTTAAGGGTTTCATAGTTCCCATATTATTTTATGAACACTACTAAGGCTGGAAAGTACATAAAGACTATTAGAACAGATTCACTTATGGCACCTTTATCGCCAATAGTTGACTTCCTCAGTCACTGTTGTTATAGACAGGCAGATCCTTTTGAATTGATAGGCAAACATCCATTGAACATCTTTTATATGAACAAATTATGAAAGTGGGGTTAGACAAGTAAATATATAACAAGAAGGTATCTGAACATGCTCTATCGTTCACTCGGTATATGCTTTTAAGAAAGTTTCATGACTTTTTAAAAAATTTATTTATTTATAGCTGCGTTGGGTCTTTGTTGCCACACACACGGGCTTTCTCTAGTTGCGGTGAGCAGGGGCTACTCTTCATTGTATTGCGCGGGCTTCTTATCACGGTGGCTTCTCTTGTCGCAGAGCACGGGCTCTAGGCATGTGAGCTTCAGTAGTTGTGGCACACAGGCTTAGTTGCTCTGCAGCTTGTGGGATCTTCATGGACCAGGGCTCGAACCTGTGTCCCCTGCATTGGCAGGTGGATTCTTAACCACTGCGCCACCAGGGAAGTCCAGTTTCATGACTTTCTAAACTCTTCTTTTATAGAGATTATATAATGGCTAATAGACTGTGAGTGTATTTTACCTCACTTTCTTTCCTCTAGTAGGCACCCAATAAAAGTTTATGAAATGAATAAATATAAATAGTTAGCAAAATTACTGAGAAATCTGTCATCCAGATTCTCTCTGTCACATTTTCCAAAGCAAAGATTTAGGGTAACATCAAAGGCAAGAACTGTATTTGTGAACACTTAGGGAGACTTTTTATTGTCTTCTTCTAAATGAGTGAAACTATCTTCAAAAAGCCATTTTTACATCTTTCCTATATACTTCTCTATTCCTCTGCCTTTTCTTTTTACTTGGTTTTTCCTTTCTCTCACTATAAGAGTTCATATAGTGGTTTTACTGTAGTAATAATTATGGGAATAAGTGGAAAACTTTTCTTAATGTCTGGTCTTAATTGTGAAGGGAATCTGTTATCCAAAAGAATTATTTGCAAATATATCCAGACTTGACTTTACAAGTATTTTACTCTTAAGTAGAAACTATTTCTAGAAAGTAAAGGTCTGAAACCCTCCAAATTATCTCAGATAGTGGGCACAGTTATCATGGATGTATTAAACCTAGGATGACATTTGAAACTGTTATCCACTCTGAAAAACAATGGCTTTGCTTTATATCTTTGATAAAGTAAATATTCTCAAGGTACAATGAGGTTTGGAGCAAAACAAATCCCAAACACGGGTCATGTTGAAGATCCTTTCTTGAAAACTCTAAAATTTGTGTTGAAAATTAAAACAATAAATCATAGTATGACAGGAAAAATGTGTAACAGGCAGTTTTAGCTCTGGAAATGACTTGAGCACTTGGAACTGTTTGTTCTAAATCTAAATCTAAATCTTTGTTCTAAATTGAGAAATGTAACAAAACAATACTGGAACTAAGCTATCAGAGACAAAAACCTGAAAATATTTCTATTTTAATCCCGTGGTTGATTAGTTTTGTTTTTGTTTTTGTTTTCTCTCCAGTGCCACAGTCCTAGCCTAATTAAATGAACATGTAATTCTAATTTTAATTTTATCAAAAATAGAAATCAGAAACAAGTCACAAAACCCTCTAAACTAAATAACTCCGAAATGATGTTTCAGGAAACTACTCTTTTCATCTCTGCATGATTTCTTCTGAAACCTTTTTAGTTCATATGCAAAAATCATCAATTAAGTCTGTGACAGCTTTTTGAGTAAGAGCAAACTTTGCCTTGACTCCTCTGCAAGTTCAGAATTGATCCCTTAATCTCTCCCTCCCTCTGCTCTGTCTTTCCTTCCATCTCTCTTTCCCTCTCCCTCCCCCTTCCCTTCTTCAGAGGCAGCATCAAATTTTGGATGACCATTTGGATTTTTCAGAGGAAATAGACACAATTTCAAGTCCAGGTTCTACTATTTTTACCTGTGAAAACTTGAGCACCTTACTTATCCTATTCAAACCTCAATGGTCTTACCTATAAAATGGAGCTAATAAAACTCACACAGAATGATTAATATGATGAAATTAGAAAATAAAGTACTTGACATATAAAAAGCATTCAATAAATGTAAGACATTATTTTAAAATACTATTTCTCTTTTGCTTTCTATTCTCTTCCCCTTCCTTCTTTTGTCCTGACTTCAATATAGCATGCTAGGCACTTGATAAGCTCTGTGGTATCATAGTGAAAGAAACCTCATTTTTCCATTCCAGGAGCTCACAGTCTATTAGAGAAGATAAGACCAAAACATGGGGAGAGGGATAAATGAGGCCAAAAGTGGCCAGTTCTTTAAAAGAGTTTTAGACAAATATTTGTTTGAGACAAAGGACTATGCTGGCTATATACAGTTTAGGACAAAGGTATGCTGCTGCTAAAGAATGACTATTTCTATATCTGTTCTCTTCCCTAATACCAGTAATAGCTAACATTTTGGGGGTACTTGCTCTATATTTTACTTTTGTGGAGCTGCTTCATGTGCAAACTGATTAGTCGAAGTTCTTCCTTGGAATTTCTTGAGTCGCAAGATGCTCTTTACGTAACTCCTCCACCTCGTGATAAAATATTTCAGTTTCTTGGACATTCTGGATAAATTGGATAAGCAGTTGTTAATTCCAGTTGAGTCCAATTCAAAATGTTGATCTCTTGCATTGCAGAACTACAGGAAAGTATAATGGTCCCAAAAGCAACTTTCAATCACAGTGGAGTAGGAGTCAGTGGATAAATGCCCCAGCCTCTAAATCCTGGATGGGTGCTGGGAACACTTTCAGGTGTTCTAACTAAGCTTCACAGAGGGTCCTGAGCAGGACTAAGATTAGAATGGTAACCACTCATTAACACATGCTATTGGCCCTTTTCCCTTCTTTGTATCACTTTTTCTTATCCATCACTTGTGCTTGCTTGATCAACTCCCAAATAAAATACTTGCACCCAAGTCCTTTTCTTTGCTTCCGATGATGGGAAAATTCAATGTCAGATATGTTCCAACAGTATCTGATAATAGAAGTCATTGAGTAAATAGCACTGTCATCATCATCATCATCATTATCATTAATAAATTAATGATAAAGGCTGAAGTTCAGCCAGTACAACACAACAGTTATTAAATAATTTGATATCACTCCTCATAATAATTGTTAATTATTTAGTACTTAATATGTAACAAGTACAGTTCCTAAAGACCTTAAGGTTTTAACTTATTAATCCTCGCTACTGTGATAAGAAGCAATTTTCATGCCACATTTTACAGATAAGAAAACTGAAGCATGTAGCTTTAATTAACTTGATCATAGTCACAGAGCTAGTCAGAGGTTAGTAGAATTAGGTTTCAAAACCAGACAGCCTGTCTCTGGAGCCATCACACTTAACCACTGCAGATAAACTGACTTAGTCATAGTCATCACCATGAAGACCAAAATTAGAGGGTTTTTCTGGTTGGTTTGTTTTTAGTACTTTGCCTTCATCTGGAAGAGTATAGCCTTCAATTTAGGAGATTATCCAAGTCATTTTAGCCAGTCTTTTGCGTAAAGGTTTTGATATGCATTCTGGTCGATTCTTTTCCTGAACCTTAACTACAGGGTTATGATTCTACTATATCATAGCACCATTTGATATCAGGAAGAGATTCAGTAGAATATTAGAAAGATTTTTTAAACTGAAACTGACATGATCACTGGAGCAAATCGCGAAAACAGTTTTGCTATCTCCAGACTTAGTAACTTTAAAACTTGAATACACAATATTTGTTTTCATTGTTTAGAATGCCCTCTTTCTGGCCAGTTTTTACTTATCTTTAATTATAATAGAGGTAATCTTCTCTAGAAATCTGTCCTTTGCCTTTGCAATTGAGATTATTTGCTTTCCTCTCAGTTTCCATGGTATATTATTTTTACCTCTTTTCTGACTTATCTCATGGAATTATGGTGGGTGTGTGTGTGTGTGTGCACGCGCGTGTGTTTTACCTACTTCATGAGTGCCTTAAGGCAGGGATTGAACTTGTTCAGAATTGGATCCCCAGTCACTGGCAAAATTAAATGACAAACTTTTAATATTTAACTGGATAAATAAGTGAATGGTCAGAAATTTAAAAAAAAATCTTGAACAGGGGCTTCCCTGGTGGCGCAGTGGTTGAGAATGCAGGGGACACGGCTTCGAGCCCTGGTCTGGGAAGATCCCACATGCCACGGAGCAACTGGGCCCGTGAGCCACAATTACTGAGCCTGCGCGTCTGGAGCCTGTGCTCCGCAACAAGAGAGGCCGCGATAGTGAGAGGCCCGCGCAACGCGATGAAGAGTGGTCCCCGCTTGCCACAACTAGAGAAAGCCCTCGCACAGAAACGAAGACCCAACACAGCAATCAATCAATCAATCAATCAATCAATAAGAACGTGAATTTCTAAAAAAAAAAAAAAATCTTGAACAGCCTACGGATTCACTTTCATGAAGGTAATAGGAAGGAGGTATAACTCAAGTTACTTTAATAAAAGGAAAAGCAGAAGAACCAGGATAAGAAAGAAACAGAATCAAGGCATTACTGGGGATTAGAGAATAGGAAATAAAGGACAATGGAAGAGAGGTTCTTCTCCAGAGGTTAAGGTGACTTATGTCCTGGTTACCACAACAATTCCAGTTTACAGATGCTTTCTTGGTATAATTATAAGTGCCCCATTAAACTTACAAAAGTGCACCAGTGTGGATGATAAACTTTGTGATCAATTTGCCACAGAAAAATGTAGATGTTGCCCTGGAAGAAGGAGAAATGCTTGTTGGGAAAACAAACATTATAAGATGGGAGGTGGTTATATGGTATGTTTTTATATTGGGACTTTGGATCATTTGATAGCTGTAGCAATAAGAACCACCCTGATTTAACAAGCACATTTTTAGTTTGTCCAACCAAAAGCCAAAAAGCAAAGAGATCTGATTCAACACTTTGGAGACAGTTTTGCTGCCATCTTAAAGTTAAAGGCAACTACTCAGTTCAAAAGACTTTTCTCTCTCAGGGGAAAAACCATAATGCCCTGAGAGGGTGAGGTAACACAGAATTTTGGATTTAGGTACATACTGAAACATAAATCATTCCATGGAAGCCATAGAAATAAAAAAATCTGAGGTCACCTTAAACCTTATAAAGAATTGTAGCTGCTTAAAATCTGAGAATAATCACTAGCCCATTTAAAAATAGTCTTCAATCTTATTTAAAACTGATTTGTTTAAATGGAAGTACATTTAGAACAAAGCTGTTATCTGGGTTCATGACTATGATCCAACATTTTAATTTAAACTCCCTTAAAATTGATTCAGGGGCTTCCCTGGTGGCGCAGTAGTTGAGAATCTGCCTGCCAATGCAGGGGACACGGGTTCGAGCCCTGGTCTGGGAAGATCCCACATGCCGCGGAGCGGCTGGGCCCGTGAGCCACAATTACTGAGCCTGAGCGTCTGGAGCCTGTGCTCCGCAACAAGAGAGGCCGCGATAGTGAGAGGCCCGCGCACCGCGATGAAGAGTGGCCCCCACTTGCTGCAGCTAGAGAAAGCCCTCGCACAGAAACGAAGACCCAACACAGCCATAAATAAATAAAATTTTTTAAAAAAATAAGGCAATTTAAAAATTGATTCACAAATCTCAAAATTATTCACAATGGTGAATAACCTTATTAAAATAACCTGGTGATTTTGTTCGGATGAATTAATGATAATTACTAATATGCCTGGGAATTTTAAAAGGGAAATTTATTTATTTATGTATTATTTATTATTGTTGGGTTGACTTCTGATAACACGTGTCCCCTAAATATGTACCAGAAAGAATTGCAATTGCCATGGGGTTCTTGGTAACTTACTCCAGGCAGTCCTTGTTTTCTGAAAAGCCAATTTACAAAATTCCCATTAGCAATGATGATGAAAAGCCACACTGTGAAACCATTAGCCCAGGGTCTCTTTGCACAGTTTAGCCCCCTAGTACATTTCAAATGTATTTGACCTTTCAGAGCAAGGGATGAAAGAAGGTGACCCTTCTCATCAAAAAATCTACAAATAGTAAATGCTGGAGAGGGTATGGAGAAAAGGGAATCCTCTTGCACTGTTGGTGGGAATGTAAATTGATACCACTACTATGGAAAACAGTATGGAGGGTCCTTAAAAAATAAAGAATAGAACTACCATACGACCCAGCAATCCCACTACTGGGCATATACCCTGAGAAAACCATAATTCAAAAAGAGTCATTTACCACAATGTTCATTGCAGCTCTATTTACAATAGCCAGGACATGGAAGCAACCTAAGTGTCCATTGACAGATAAATAGATAAAGAAGATGTGGCACATATATACAATGGAATATTACTCAGCCATAAAAAGAAACGAAATGGAGTTATTTGTAGTAACGTGGATGGACCTAGAGACTGTCATGCAGAGTGAAGTAAGTCAGAAAGAGAAAAACAAATACCATATGCTAACATATATATATATGGAATCTAAAAAAAAAAAAGGTTCTGAAGAGCCTAGGGGCAGGACAGGAATAAAGATACAGACGTAGAGAATGGACTTCAGGACACGGGGAGAGGGAAGGGTAAGCTGGGACAAAGTGAGAGAGTGGCATGGACATATATACACTACCAAATGTAAAATAGCTAGTAGGAAGCAGCCGCATAGCACAGGGAGATCAGCTTGGTGCTTTGTGTCCACCTAAAGGGGTGGGATAGGGAGGGTGGGAGGGAGACACAAGAGGGAGGAGATATGGGGATATATGTATACATATAGCTGATTCACTTTGTTACACAGCAACAACTAACACAACACTGTAAAGCAATTATACTCCAATAAAGATGTTAAAAAAAAGAAAAAGTGACCCTTCAATTAACTTAGTTCTACAGTTCAGTTTGGAAAAGGATTTATATTTTCAATTATTCTCTGAGTGAGGCTTCTTGTTGATAAGCATCAGACCAAGTCACCTTAGGAGGGCTGTCATGGAATTCCATGGGTGTTCTGTCTGCTTCATTATGGCAAAAAAAAAAAGTAATGGGTAGGAGTAAGACTTTGCTTGATTCTCAGAGGCTTAAACTCCAGAGGTGATCTTATATTTTGTAAAGAAGCAACCCTCTTCCTTTTTTTTTTTCGGTTTTTATTTATTTATTTATTTTTTTAACATCTTTATTGGAGTACAATTGCTTTACAATGGTGTGTTAGTTTCTGCTTTATAACAAAGTGAATCAGTTATACATATACATATGTTCCCATATCTCTTCCCTCTTGCATCTCCCTCCCTCCCACCCTCCCTATCCCACCCCTCTAGGTGGTCACAAAGCACAGAGCTGATCTCCCTGTGCTATGCAGTTGCTTCCCACTAGCTATCTATTTTATGTTTGGTAGTGTATATATGTCCATGCGACTCTCTCACTTTGTCACATCTTACCCTTCCCCCTCCCCATATCCTCAAGTCCATTCTCTGGTAGGTCTGTGTCTTTATTCCTGTCTTGCCACTAGGTTCTTCATGACCTTTTTTTTTTTTTTTTTTCCTTAGATTCCTTTTCAACTGGCTACTTATATGCAAGACCAGATAGGGAGGCTCCCTGTTGGGATAGCTATAAGACTTCTGATATATTCAAAAGAGAAGAACTTAAAAAATAATCAGCTCAATAATCATAAAAAGCCAGGTGACAGAGCAAAACACACTGACCTCATAAACAGAAACTGATATGCTCAAAGTGATTTAGTATTCCCAAGTTTGAATCTAGGGCAAATAACTCACTTTAATGTTAGTCATTTTAAAACTATTCATCAATTATTATAATACCCTGAATTCAAGAGACAAACTTGCTCTCTAAGATTCTAATTATGGGAGTTATTTCATGGTTGCTACAACCCTGGGCAGACTGTTTACAGGGAAAATGTTTTCATATCTACAATGGTGAGTGTGCCCACCCGCACACTCAGATATCCATGATTAATGAAATGTGTTGTTTATTTCACTAATCCTGAAAACAACTGTGAATATTCATTTTTCCCTACAGACTACCCTTAGATTAACATTTAAATTTCCACTGAATCACACTGAGGAGAAGCCATGGCTATTGCTATTTATAACCATTTAGCACTTTCTTGTATCAATTTCAATTTAACTGAGAGACTGAAATACAATAAAGATAACTTTAGAAAAAAAGTCTTACTAAAATTTATCTGAGAAAAACATCTGCTTATAATGTACTGGGTAGAAAGGCAACATACACATTCAAAGAGATAAATAATTATCTAACTATAATATAGGCTATTGACAGTAAATGTCAAGTAAATGTTGCAGACAGGAAATGCAGCAGATTATGAGAAGGAAAATAGATCAGCCCTGCCCTCTGATATGACAAGGCTAGGAAGCGTTCCAAGATTTGTGAGTTTGATTTTGGTATTTGAAAATAAGTAAGCCTTCTAGAGGCAGAGAGGTGGGTACTCCAGACTGAAGATGAATCTTGAATATTAAAGTTTTAACAGACAAGGCAAATACTGTTAACTGCTATAACACACAAACCCAGCATTATCAATTGCTTAACATAATAAACTTTTGTTTGTCACTCAGGTGAAGTCTACATGCAGGTTAGGTAGCCCTCCTCCGTCTTGTAGTTATACCCTCTTGAACATATGTTCTCCATGTTCACAACGTTGGGAAAGAGACTGGAGGAAGCACACCAGTTTTAGTTAGCCTGTGCCTCTGGATTTGAACTTCACAAGTGTTTCTCAGTTTTTTTCTCCCCACAAAGGTGGGACAGGATGGCTAGAGCCGGCTGAAGTTGTGTATTTCCCTTCCCCAGGTAAATTGGGCTCTTATAATATTAAATCTTAGGCTTTGGTTAATTACTTTGCCTTGAGGGCAGACCTTGTTGATAAGAACAGAGTACTTTGACCTATTTCAAAATGGTTCCTTTTCCCCTCACCTGCTGGAAACCCAAGGGGATTTTTTTTTTCTGATATTTACGGGGAGAATCTGGTCCTGCTCCCAGAGGTAAATCCACAATACTGTGAGTCTGTCCATGACTGGATCCCCTGGAGTTTTTAACTGTCACAGTTGTCTGCACTGAAACACCAGCCATTCATTAATTACATTTCCGGTTTTTCTACTCCAGCACTAGTTCACATGGTGAGTCTCTGCTCTTGTAAGTCATGTTGACCTGAAACAAAGAGACTGCCAGATATTTCTCCAGAAAATATGGGTTTATCCCGGATCAGCAGACAATTGGAATTCAGGCTCTGAAACCATGGCGAGCCACATGCAAGTCCCCTACACAGCAAGAGAAGGAGAACTCTTTTATAGAGAGAAAAAGGAAGTTGGAAGGGGTATACTAAACAAAGAGTCCATGGCTTTCATTGGCTGAGTCCTTGCCAGGAAGGAAGAGGAGTCTTTCTTCTTCCTGTTTGCCTCTGCTGTCTTCACAGGGCGTAAGAGCTCTCCTAACTCTATTTAATTGAGGTTTCTATTTATTAACTTTTTACAGCCATGACATCCTGTATTCACCTATCTTTCCAACCTTGGGACAGAGGTTTGCCCTGTGGTCTTCCCTGTCTTATAGATCCAAAAACAGTTGTTGATTTTTCAGTCTGTTAAGCTTTTTACTTGTTTGTTAGGATGGAGTAGCAACTTCCAAGCTCCAGATATTCTGAACTGAAACTCAATTCACACCAGTTCTTAACTGTTTTGTTCTAAGAGTTATACATGCCATTTTTGCTCATACCTCGTTGTCCAGAGTTAGTCACATGTCTTCAGCCCAAATGAGAGTGAGGTTGGAACATCAGGAAACTACAAGGACATCTCAAAATCACTAATCTTCTCTATTATATATAGTTACATGTAAGATAAGTTTCATGTTCTTGTTGCAGTTCTGTAAGAGAGTAATTGATGATGGATTTAGAAAATTATTTTGAGTTGAAATTATGGAGTGTTTTGAACATAAAATGGGGATTGATTTTATCTTTTAAGCAACTGAAAGACATGAATGATTCTGAGCCCAGAATGTTATATTCCAGAAGACATTCTAAATGAAGAAATATGTGTGTGTGTATGTGTATGCATGTGAGGGGTAAAAGAACAACACATTAGATATGGTATGGGTTATTCATTAGACAAGATGATTTTTCCAGGGTTCTGAATCTTTCACTCAAAGTAAAAAATCAAATGAATAAATTGCCTAATGTTGTACAATGTATGGGTAGGTTGTAAAACACGCTGGTCCTGCTCTGTGGGAAAAGTCATGATTACGTACCTAAATTGTATTAGCCCAGGGTGCCATAACAAAATACCATAGACTGAGTGGCTTAAATGACAGACTTTTTTTTTCCTTACTGTTCTGGAGGTTGAAGTCTAAGATCAGAGTGCCAAGGTTAGGTTTTGGTAAAGGCTGTCTTCCTGGTTTGCAGAAGGCCACTTCTCACTGGGTCCTCACATGGAGGAAAAAAAAACAAATTCCCTAGTTTCTCTTACAAAGCCGCTAATCCCATCATGGGCCAGACTCTCATGATGTCATCAAAACCTAATTACCTCCCAAAGGCCCCATCTCCAAATGGCATCACATTGAAGGTTAAGGCTTCAATATATGAATTTTGGGTGGACAATTCAGTTCATAGCATAAGTTAACCAAAGGTGAAAATTGGCCTTGACACTGGAAAAAGTATGATTGGTTCTCATCTTTGTCCCATGTAGGAGGACATCTCACTTTCCATCCATTTGTCCAATTATTAATCATTTCTTGAAACTTATATGAGAACCCAGCTTCTAATTTAATCCTCTTTTAATTACCACATTCTACAACAGATTTCTCCCATCCATGAGGCTTTTTTAGTTAAAGTCAATCGCACACATAACTGGCCTCTAATTGGCTCATTAACAGGGTTGTAAATGAATTTACACTTAAAGGAATAATTACAGATGCATTTTATATAGTATAATTGTTTTCTTGTTAATGTTATATAAATAACACATGTGCAGAATGTAAAGTAAATCTGCTGCAACAGTGTGTTCTTCTTCATATTGCCAGCACCTAGACTGGGGATTATTTATACTGGAATCTCTGTTAAAGTGATAGAATAGTAAAATATCTATTAATTATAGACTATCTATTAACAGGTTGGATAGCATAATTGATAGATGTAATTTATTGTACATTTTGTGGTAATTGACTGCTCTCCAAACAAGTGTCCTATTGTTTCTGAAAATAGTATAAGTCGCAATTTATTTACTTGATATTATTGTAGAATCTCTGACTCCCTGGAAACCTGGATCCCTGATTTTAGAGTTTACCTCTTTACTCAAAAGAAAATATATTCAGAAGAAAATGTAGCAACTCTACACAAATATTAATTTTTCTTAGAATGAGGAAAAAGAAATAAGAAAAAAAAATTGGATAATGCTAACCTTGGAAAAAGAGGAAGAAAAAAGTACTCTTGAGAAAGAAATTTTGGCCTTTGATAAAAGAATACAAAATAGACTAATTTAAGGTAATTATTTGGTTGAGGGAGTGGAGGGAAATAAAAGGATCAACTTAATTGGGGCTGTTTGTGGGACAAGATGACACCAGTTTGTTGGTTGGCTTTGGGTGAACTAACTTTCTAATATTTTACCTTTAATTGGTCTATCAAAAGTTAACCAAATGTACAACATTTCTATGACTCTGTGCTGGACCCAGTGTAGTTGCTGGGAAGTTTACTGCCAATCCTAGTGACAACAATCATATTTCAAGGAGAGTGACTATACTGTCTTTTTCTTTTATATAAGAGGACTCAATAAGAAAGTGTTGATTAATGAACACCTGTAGATACATCTGCTCCTCTGGATCTCTGTGATCTTCCTTGAGATTAATAGAGCAAGAGGTGCATGTTGAACAACAGAGGAAATCCCTTTTCTCCTTTGCTGCCATTCATAGAGACAAGCATATAAAGTCAATCCACAGAGATGTGGGGGAAAGGTAGGGCCCACCTTACGCTAGGCCTTATACACTAGATTTTGTATTTTACACTAGACGCAAAAGGGAAATAACCTAATTTGTTTGGGGATCAAGAAATCCCCCAAATAAAACATAAAGTATAACATATACAGAATAATAGATAATCCTCACTGTGGCCTAGACCACACCACGTGACCTGTCTCTGCCCCAGTCTCATCTCCTGCTCTCCCCATTTCTCTCTGCTTCAGTTCCTGGTGGTTTATCAGTTTTTGTTAGTTATAGTTCCCATGGGGTTTGGCTGCACTGTGACTGCTATCTTTTGGTGTCTGAAATAGTCACATAAGTGAAAAAGCCTGGGTGACTATCTGTTCCTTACAACTAAAAGAGAGAACTAAAATGGCCTCAAACACTCTCTACTAGATAAATTATTGCAGTTAAAAAATAGAATCTTTTGTGCTTGTGTTCTTTACCATAAGCTTCTGGAGAATAGTGTTTATTTCTTATTTACGTTTTATCACTATAGTAGCTACCAATGCTTCATGTGTATTAAATGCTGAATAAGTGAATGATGGCAGGAAATTAAGCAGCTTATCAAGTCAGCAGGTATCTTCTTCTGCCCTTTCCCCACCAAAATTTCAAGAGATCACAAAAGTCACTAGAAATTTTTCTGGTCACAGGATTTAACTTCTGGCCATATTTCTCTTGGGGCCTCTCTTTTAACAATGAATTTGTCCTAAATCTCTGTGGTGCATCATTTGTTGACCTTTTATTAAATGTTGTCTGAGGTTCACTGGGAAGTTAGAAAGATTTGGAAGAAAGAGCTCCTTTTTATACCATGGACAAAACAGAGGCCCTCTTGAAGACTTTGACCTCTGTAAACAGGCGAGTAGAGTCTGGGATCATACCATTCAATGTAGGTTCAGAAAAGAGAACTGAAGTGGACACTCAGACAAAAAAGAAATCGTAAACAGAACCCTGAAGGTGAAGTTCAGAAACTGCTTAGAGAGTATATCAGAGACCATGTAGAGTTCCAAATGGAAACCTAGAATAATGAAGTGAGAAGCTAGCAGTTTTAGATGTTGCAACTATCACTAAATATATCAGTGAACCAAAATTCCCTGGGAACTATTTTCAAATTCAAATGTCTGGTTATCCCTACTAAGGGCAGATCAGAACCTGCCTGCTAACTGTAACAACTAGGATAATCAGGTTCTGTTTCTATTTCCTGCTTATTCACATATGGGCTACATCTTCTATTTTCTTGCATGCTCAGCGTATTTTACGTTGAACATTATGGAGGACACATTGTAGAAGTTCTAGTTAATCTTTCTCTGAATGGTGTTGACTTTTATTCTTGGAGGCAATTTAATTAATTAATTAAATTATTAAATACTGGAGGCTTAGATTTATACATTGTTAGGATAGACCTGTTTCAATTTAGTTTTTCCCTTAGTTCAAGGCTTATATATACATAATGTGCATCTCTTCTGGACTTGCGGTGGAAAACCTAAAGTGTTTAGTGTGTCCCTCTTAATTGCACTTAAATTCCGTACTCCTATCTCCATTAAAATAGCATAGAAATGAGACATCCTCTCAGGTCAGTCAATCTTCCAACACCATTATCCATTAAAGAAAGGCAAATAAAAACTACATTGAGATACAACTTCATAAACATTAGGATGGAAACCTTAATTAATTAAAATATTTTAAATTGGAAAATAACAAGTGTTTGTGAGGTTGTGCAGAAACTGGTACCTTTATACATTGCTAATGGTAAAATTATTGAACCACTATGGAAAATATGTTCAAGGTTCCTGTCTTAGTCCATTTGGGCTACTATAACAAAACTACCATAGACTGGGTGGCTTATAAACAACAAACATTTATTTCTTACAGTTCATGAGGCTGAGAAGTCCAAGATCAAACCATTGGCAGATTCGATGTCTGGTGAGAGCCAAATCTCACATGGCAGAAGAGCTAAGAGAGCTCTCTCAGTCCTCCTTTATAAGAGCACTAATTCTATTTTTCAGGGCTCAGTCCTTATAACCTAGCCACCTCCCAATCAATCTACTTTCTAATACCTGGTGGGTAGGTTTCAACATATGAATTTTGTGGGGGACACAAACATGCATACCATAGTAGTTCCTCACAAATTAAACATAGATGGCATATGGCTCAGCAATTCAACTCCTACATATATACTATAAAGAAAAACAGGCACTCAAACAAATTCTTATACACAAATGTTCATAGCAGCATTATTCACCATAACCAAAAGGTGGAAACAACCCAAACGTCCATTATCAGACCAATGGATAAATAAATTGTGTTATATAAATAAAGTGGAATATTACATAGCCATAAAAAGAGATTAAGTGCTATTGCATACTATAGCATGTATTATCCTTGTAAACATTAGGCAAAAAGTGAAATAAGCCAGGCAAAAAAGTTTGCATTTTGTGAGACTTTATTTATATGACATATCCAGAACAGATAAATTAATAGCCACAGAAGGGAGATTGGTGATTTCCAGGGGCTGGAAGAAGAGAGAAGTGGTTAGTAACTGCTTATGTACTAGTTTTTTTTAAAGTGGTGAAAATGTTTTGGATCTATACTGTATAGAAGTGTTGGTTACACTACACTATGAATGTACTAAATGTCACTGAATTGCTTAGTTTAAAATGGTTAATTTTATACTGTGTGAATTGTACCCAATTTTAAAAATTACAAAAACAAACAAACAAAAAAAGAAGGAAGGCATAGAGAATACCACCGTATACAGACAAATTCCTTCTCCATGACTTCCACATTTTTCTATGCAACAGAAAAACCCCAAATCATTTAAAAAATATTTTTCTGGTAAGAAAAATTATAATTTCAAGGTCAAACAAATAATAATGCCAAGTGAATGAATAAGGTGATATTTTATTTTGTGTATACAGTGTTCCTAGATTTTATTTCTTCTGTTTTCCCCATATACTCATATGCCATCAAATATTAAATAAGATACATATTTCAAGAAATTTTTGAGCATTCACTAATTGAATAATACTGTCTCAGGCACCAGCAGGGTAGGGTTAATGAGGTACAAAAATAAATAAGCTAAATTTCCTGTTTTTAAGATGCACACTATATAGTAAGCAAGTTGTAAATTAACTCTTTCCATCATTGTACAAAGTAGAAAAAGTAAAGTGTCAAAAGAGAGGTGTATATATTTGCCCTATTTGAGAGCATATTTGCAGCTAAGAAAACCAAGAACGAATTCTGAAAGCAGGCTAATCTTGACCCTTGAGGACAGGTAAGACTTTGGCATGCAAGGATTGGGAAAGATATTCTTTTTTTTTTTTTTCTTGGCTGCGCTGCGCGGCTTGTGGATCTTAGTTCCCCAGTCAGGGATCAGCTGGCAGTGAAAGCAGAGTCCTAACCACTGGACCCCCAGGGAATTCCTGGGAAAGATATTCTAAACAGAAAATATTAACAGGAAAATCAGACAGGGGAGAAAGTACGAAACACATTTTAAAAAGTAGTTGATTCAGGAGTTGTATAGTGTGGGGAAAGTAAAGGTTAATTAAGCAAGTGAAAATCTGAGCTCAGTGAAGAGAGAGACTGTATGGGCCTCATTTGTAATTTATCTCAATGAACAAGCAAAGTTTCCCAGAGATCCCAAGCAATCAGTACATGAATATAATTGAAAGAACAAATAAGTAAACTGAGGTATGACAAAGAATGTGAAAAAGTTCTATAACCTGCAAAGTGCTCTATAATTAAAGACAACTTAGAGCTGGGGCACAAATACTTTGAAGATTACTGCAGTGGAGCCTACTGGAGATTATTCCTAATAGGAACATCATGTGAAGAGATTTACTCAGTTAACTTCAAAGACTGCACAGAAGAAGCAAATGGATTAGATGCTTTATGTTCTCAAACTTCACACTAGAGCCTGTCTAATTAATCTGTAATTACAAAACTAGAATGATTCTTCCTTAAATGTTCCAGGAAGGAAATTATGCTTCTTACAAATTTTGCTGCTAATATCTTGGCAATTAGGAGATACTTCTTAGTAAACAGCCAAACTTAACCATAGGCACAGGAGGACCTTGAAATTTGCTTATGAGATCTCCATACTTCCTCATCTTATCATCACTCCTGTCTTCAGTAAAGCCCACTGGAGGTAGAGAAAGCTAAATCTTCACTGTGGCTTAACTTTTCTTACTCTCCATGAGATAATGAGTTTGAAATTAGGTGACAATGCTCTGCCTAAAAACAATTTTTGTAATAATCCAGGGTGGAATTAGGAAAACCACTTAGAAATCTACCACCTAATGGATATGAGGAATATGACATTTCCTTGGACCAAAGATAGAAAAGTGAAGATAGTAAGAAGATGTCAAATCCTAGGTATATTTTGAAAATAAAACAGAAAGAATTCACTAATGAATTGGCTATGAGGAGTGAGAAAGGGAGAAGTTAAGGGTGTTACCAAGGTTTTTTTTGGTTTGAACTACTAGAAGATTAGAATTGCTATTTATTAGATGGTGTGAATTCCAATATGACCAGGTTTGAGAGTGGGAATCAAGAATTCTGTTTTAGTATGTTCAGTTAGAGAGTCCATTTAGATATCAAAGGGGAGAGTCCGATTCGTGGTATTTGTCAATCTAGAATTCGGTGGACATATCAGGTCTGGAGACATTAATTTGGGAGAAATCATTCTACAAATGACATTTAAGGGCAAGAAACTGAATGACATCACCTACAGAATGAGTTTAGATCAAGGAGAGAAGTGACATAAGAACTTGAACCCACAATTGACTCAATATTTACTCCAAAATTTATAGGCTAGGGAGAAATCGATAAAATGATCTGAAATGCAAAACCTAATGAGGTTGAAGAAAAACTAAAGAGTGTTCTAGAAGCCAAGTATAAAAATTACATAATAAAAAAATGTCCTGTACTGAATTAAGCAAAACCAAAGTGACAAAGTATGCATGATATAAAACTATATAATAACTGGTATTAAATAGACATAGAAGTATCAGTGAATATTTCTGTATATGTTTAATGAACATAAATTTTTTAGAAAACTTCACAGAAGTGAATAACTGGTTACCTCCAGAGACTAGCAGAGAAAAGGATGGAGGAATAGGAAGTAAATCCTGGGTTTTTTTCATACTCTTGTTTTGATTAAAATTTTCACATCCATCACTTTTTAATAAATATTGTTAAAATGAATCTTAATAAAGATGTAATATGAAATATATTTGCAAAATATACATTAATCAATGTTCTGTTTTTACTTAGGTTTTTTTTTAGGTTATAGTTCCCAATTTAAAAAATGTTTGAAATGTCATGAAATGCCATATTTACGTTTTATTAATAAAAATGTTTCTAAACAATAGGGTCAAAAGCAAGAGAATTATGAAACTAATTTCTCTTTTACCTGACTCAGACAACACGGCAATCTCATTAGATTTTCTTAAACAAACAACTGAGCAAAGAGCAGCATGATATAGCAGCAAAAGAGCACAACTAAAAGGCAGATTTAGGATTGTGACGTGAACTGTACCATTTTTGTGACTTCAGGTAAATCACATAATCTTTCTGTGCTTAAATTTTTTAGTCTAGGTAATTAAGATGATAATGATGCCAACAAATTCATCCTGGATGGATACACAAAGCTTCAGTGATTATTAGATGGGATAATGCAAGTCAAATTGGTTTGGAAAAAGGAAAGCCTATTAGATCCCATTAAATCCGTGAAGTATTAAGATCATTGCCTTACACATAAATTAAATCTCTGATCATTTGCTTCCAAAACTTTGATTACAGGAGTTGTGATCCCACAGGTACTTTTTAGAACTTAATATTTATCAAGACTTTTTATATCCCTAATATTTGGAAAGACAATTATGTTACATACGGTGCATTTACTCCATCATCACTGCAGAGCCTAAGGCTGTTTCATATGCAGCATCCTTTCAAAGTCTCGTTCTCTTTCACTGCCTCAAGTGAAAAACTGATTATGATTTTAATCAATCATTCAAAAATAAAGGCTAACTTCCTTAATAGCTCTCATCGTTCAGACAGTATTTCCATCTGAGTCAGCTTACATTTTGTTCTTTATTCGTTTCATCCCATTTACTTTTAGTTCTTTGTCCATGTAGCTATTATTTTTTCAGTATTTATGTCTTAAAATAAATAATTGCTCTAATAGGAACCTCTTTATATCTACAAGAAAATACATAGTGAAGCTTTAAAATATGGTTACCATATTCCCCCCAGAATTCTATTTGGTTACATAAAGTTTATTGCCTGTAAGATATGTTCTAACTAACGTATGAACTGTGAACACTGCAGGATAACTCTTTTTCATCTATTCTGGCCAACTGGCATATTAATATTCAGTAACAAATGGAATGTAAAATATTAGGGAGTTAGGAGAAAATAATTTGCCCCCAATGAGCTATCATACACTCCTCTTTAGGTTTGGTGTAGGGAAAAAATGGTGGGTTTATATGCCTGTTAGATTTCTTTAAGGTGGTTATCATTGTCACAGATGACCCTGGATAAACAGTATAGGTTCAAGAACCATAATGGATTCACCAATTCATCTATAGAAGAGACCACCCTTAGGACAACTCAGTATCACCAGACATCCCATCAATAACAGCTTCAAGGAAGAAGGAACATAAGCTTGTTCTACAGTGGAAAAACAATGCTATGAATATTGTTTTTGTAAAATATAGACATTGGGGAAAATATATCAGGAGAGGTGTTGAAGAGGCTTCTTTAGAACCCATTTCTCTGCTACCATCCTTGACTCAGTTCCAATTCTTGGTTTCTCAGTGTGAGGAGGCAAGCTGACAGGAAAATGTTTCTTTTAACTCCAGTCCTCTCCCATGTTAACCTCTACTTTTTCAGTGTTCTTGTAGTTTATACCTTGCTTTAAAAGCTCAGAGATAATTGTAAGTGCTTCATGAATTCTTCCTGCAGAGGTGCTGATTGATTTATATTTAATTTTTTTTCTAGTATATTATCCCCCAAATTTTCTGTTTTTGAGCTATTGTATAAGATCTTACTTTGCTGATTTGAATTCAAACTTTAAAATGAGATAGAAATTTCTAACTATTAAGGAGCTTCATATTTTTTTTCAAGATTATTTTGCTCTTTAAATATATTTGGGCACTCTTTTATCCATTTTGTTAGCTTTAATCAGTGTCTTTGGAGCTGACATTATACCGTCCCTATTAATCTAATGCCATGCGGTCCTAACAGTATCTAGTAATTCAAAACTGCCATGGACTACTAAAGCCACAGGTAGCTGGGAAGTTCATTCATCTTCCTACTACTATTTCTCCTGAAATGGAGTTCATCAATTTCTGTCCTGAGGGGTGTGAAAATTAGCTGTGTGTAGAAACAGTGGACTCTGCAAAATACTTGTAGTACAGTTGCATGTAAGTTATTGACTCTAGATTTAGTTCCTTCTTTTTTGCCACCCTTTGAGAATAAGAATATTATACTTCATGCACCATTATATGGATATCCAGATATAGGTCTAGCTATACATAGACCTACTATATGGATAAGCATATCTATATCATTCTATCTACCCATCCATTATCTATAATTTTCCTACAGTCAAAATTTTAATAGATGTTTTCTTGAACATTTTATGTGTTCAATATTTTTGTAAATTTATGCCTAAGTTTAACTCCATATTGAAACTGATTAACCAAACATACATTTAAACATTATTAACATTCTTTTAACAAGAAAAAATTTGTTAACAACATACAAAACACAAATGAAAACAAAAAATGAGTAAATAAAACATATGATATACATTAACATCTTGTTTAGGACATTTTTATTCAGGTGTGAAAGCACATTTATCAAGATTGCTTTCTGTTGCAGTATCTAGGAATATATACTATTATTGTGTATTATTAATTATTATATACATATAAAATGTCTTACAACAGAGGCAAATCAAAATATTCAGAATCCAACTGTGGTAGAATTTCAATTCCCTTCATAATAAAATAAGTAAAGAACTAATAGAACTGGCGAGAATCTTAGAGAGCTTCCAGTTGGATCTACTTTCTTTATGTGGTTAGTACACAGAAATATATTTAGAAATGTATTTGTGATATTTGCACAGACCCTTGAAAATTCTCCAAAAGAGAGGAATGTATTCTTAATATATTAAAATTCATTTCTCAGTATTTCTATTATTCTCAATATTCTCTGTATAAATGATGATTGAAGACCAAAAACACTGTTTTTTAATTTTGTCCTCCAACCCAAAATTGTTTCTAAATCACAGTATTACTGTTAAAATTTCTCCAACTTCCTACCTTTCCTTCTTCCTCTGTTCATCTTTTACTTAAAATTATATTTTTCAAACATATGTAAATTCCTCATCTTCACTTATTCAGTTCTGCATTTTTATTGTTAAAGCAATTTTATTTTATTTTGAAACAATCTAAAACTCACAGAAACATTAGAAGTTCAATACAAAGAACTTTTATTTTCCTTCATAGAACCATTTCAGATTATGTGGTCAGCATCATGCCACATCAGTCAATCTAAAATGTTTGTTAATTTGGTTTTATTTGAGGTTTTCCTATGGTCACATTCAGGTTACACATCTTTAGCAAAATGTCATTGAGAAGATGATGTGTTCTTCACCTTGGATCCCATCAACACCCAATTTTAATTTGTCTCATAACTGATAATATTCACATTGATAATTTAATTAAGATAAATAGTATTTTATTCTACTTTGCTTCACCGTAGATAAGTATTTTGTAAGGAAGTGCTTGGGATTGTGGAAATATAACTCATCAAACTTGCTATTTATTTATTTACTTCAATTAGGACTCATAGTGTCACACTTTATTCAATATCACTTATGTATTTTTGCATTTGGCTAATGCCAATGAAAGTTCCTTCAAACAAGATCCTGTGTCCATATCCTTATCATCCTTTGAGGACTTCTTTTATGGTTCAAAAAGATATTCTAAGCTTGTCTGCCTCAACCCTGGACTCAACCATTTCCCCCAAGAGCCCTAAAGCACTCATTCCTTTGAGTGGAGAATAGTATTTAGAAACAAAGACACCAAGATAGGAGTGTTCATTTATTTTGAGCTATTGAGCTGTCAGTGCTCTGAGTCCTTCTGGGCAGATGGAACTATGAAGTGTATATATACACACACACACACACACACAAACACACACACACATTTATAAATATATATATACTAACATTTAATCTCAATATCTGTGTATCTATGTTTCTATCTATCTAATCTATTGAAAATCATGAGCTAATCCTAACATTTCCAATTTTAATATAAAAATCATTGGTTTCATTGTAGTTTTCTTTCTTTCTGTATATGTACATCCCTTCTCTGACAGTGAGAAATGGGGCTTCCACTATCCTTATTATATTTACTTATTTCATCAAATCTCCTGTATGTAGGCAATCTCCCATGGGTGCTGCCACATCCTCTTTCATGGATATGTCCTCTTCACTATCACTGGGCTGGTCTCTTACCACTGCTCTCACTTCCTACATGGATATTCCTTCATCCTACATGTGCTTTGAACCTCTGTCCTAGGCCGTCCTCACCTCTGTATCAGCACCCTCCATGCTCTGCTTGAGATGCAACGCTCTGAGCCAGACAGCTCTCCTACATGATGCCTGCTTTTCCCTCCTTGAACTTTGAAACAATGCTCTAGGCGCTATCTCTGTGTGGGTGCCATCCTTACTTGTTCAGGCTCTAACTTTTCTCTCTGATCCCTGTGCTCACCTATCTTGGTTGGCCCTACCCAGGGGCTTAAGAGGTATTGTTCAGGGAGAGAAGAAAATGGAAGGACACGAAAGGAGAAAGAGAAAATAAAAATGAAGAGAAAGAGGAGGGGAAAGAATTTTCTTTTTCACCCTTTGTGTTAATATAATCTCACACCCTTCAAGTCAGAATTATTTGCATATGGTAGGGAAGAAAGGGAAGTTCAGCAGGCAATGAATAAATTACCTTTAGCTAATAAGAAAGAAGGAGGGCTGAGAACACTCACACATTAATAATTTCCCTTTGCTGCTTTCCAAACACAGTGGGACACTCAACACTCTGGTCTGTTTTTAATGCGTGTAAGATTCAGGTGAACTACCTTCAGGGTATGTCTTATTCAACATCTCTCCTTTCAAGCTGACTAAAACTTCTTTGAATCTTCTTGGATTTATCGCAACATGTAGGAACGCCTCCCACAGGATATAGATTAAAGTTATTAGGACCTGTTTTCTTCTTCCCTTCCAAGCCTTGTAAACATGACTGTTCCCCATCTAAAAATTTCCCAGACTAAAGGCAGTTCTATTGCAGAGAGAAATCATCATGCTTCTTAATAAAATCACACAGAGGATCTCAATACTATCTTGCAATGATTTTCATTACAGAAATAAAACGTTGTATTCCCTGGCTTTTTTACATTAAATATTTACATAATTGCCATTACCAATTCTTTCAGTAAGCATTTTCAGTGACCTCAGCTTCAAAATGCACAGGGTAGCTAAGTACCCTTACACTGCTACTGTTAACACTAATAATAATAAAATCACATGCTATCAAAATCTGCGAATCTAGGGGAATCTGTCAAATGATGCTGTATAGTTCTAACTGCCTTTTTAATCTTCTTGAAAAATGTAGGAAGTCTGGGATATAAAAACTGGTATTCAATCCCTTTGAAAATGTATTTTTATTATTGCTCAACAATTGAAATACAAAATACTGGGTGCATAGTCAAAAAATAGCAGACAGGTATTGATATTGGCCTTGGCTCTATAATTGACTAATTGGGTGACAAACAAGCCATGTACCATCACTCAGCCTCAGTCTCTGTATCTGTAAAACAGAGACCAATGTGGAGGGAGAATAAAGCAGGATTCTGTATGTTTTCTAAGGGTTCATTCAGTTATGAAATTCTTCTTTTAAAATTATTTTTTAATTTTTTTTATTGGGGTATAGTTGCTTTACAATGTTGTGTTAGTTTCTACTGTACAACGAAGTGAATCAGCTATATGTATACGTATATCCCCTCCCTCTTGGGCCTCCCTCTCATCCCACCCATCTAGGTCACCCCAGAGCACCAAGCTGAGCTTCCTGTGCTATACAGCAGTTTCCTACTGTCTATCTGTTTTACACATGGTAGTGTATATATGTCAATCCCAATCTCCCAATTCATTCCACTCCCCCTTCCCCCACCCCGTGTCCACACATCCACTCTCTATGTCTGTGTCTCTATTCCTGCCCTGCAAATAGGTTCATCTGTACCATTTTTCTAGATTCCACATATATGCATTAATATACAATATTTGTTTTTCTCTTTCTGACTTACTTCACTCTGTATGACAGACTCTAGGTCCATCCACATCTCTACAAATGACCCAGTTTTGTTCCTTTTTATGTCTGAGTAATATTCCTTTGTATATATGTACCACATCTTCTTTATCCATTCATCTGTCAATAGGCATTTAGGTTGCTTCCATGTCCTGGCTATTGCAAATAGTCTGATTTTATCATCTTAATCTTTTTCTCACTTTATTTTATTCTTAAGAGTTAAAAGAAATTCTCAGAAAAGGAGGCAAATAAGTCTTAAATATGAAGACTATGTAAAACATTAACATATATGATAATTGCTTTCTTTATAGGCTTAATGGTCTTCTTATCTGGACCTCATATCCTTGGTCCTAATACAGGCTTCACTGGCTCTGGTAATGTTTATGTCTGAATTTCATCATTCTTTAATTGACTCTCATCTACTGTAGCTTATCTAAAGCATCCGAAAGTTCTAGGCAAGAAGGTCCAATGCAGTGAGCAGCAAATAGCCAGAATGATTTCTGGAATCTAGATGGATTTTCAGAATCTCACACACAGTGTACAAACACTTCCCATCACCACTTCTTTGGGTTCCCCTGCCTTTCGCAGAGCTTCGAAGTAATTACCCTTACTCCCTGAATCTAACCAGCCAGCTATGGTTTACACCGATAGCGTTCTCAATCATTATGATCACAAAACTGCATTTAGGCGTTTTGTTAGCAGAAAGCACCCAGGTTTTAACCTTCCTCTTACCTCATGTCACTGTCTGATGTCATAAGCTTATGTAGTTAACTCTTGCCTTGTGCTGTGCCTCCCAGATTACCTCTTAAGATACATCCTAGGATAATTCTCTGCTGCTATGAGTTATGTTTCTTCTTTCCTTTTAGCCTGCCTAGCTTCCTTTCTTCCTTTTTTAAATTCCATCTTAGTGTCTTCTGGAGAAGATCAAAAGATCCGTATTTCTTGGAACATCTACAATTCCATGTTAGCAATACTGAATAGACAGATCCAATGTCACTCAGCATAATAAATAATAATTGGTTAATCAAAATACTTAGTTCATGACACTTGATATTATTAATAAAATAATAATAGCCAATTTTATTGAATGTCCTTTATGTGTCAGTCATTGTGATTAGAACTTCACATATATTATCTAATTTTCATAAAAATTCTTTGGGAGTAAGTTTTTGTTTTTTGGGATTTTTTCCCCCACATTTACCAGAGGGGGAAACTGAGTTTTCAACAGGTTAAGTCATTAAACAAATTCAACACAGCTGATAAGTGGCAGATCCCACTTCCGTATTCTTGTTGTATGGTCCCGGAACTCAAGCTTTTAACTATTTTATGTTGCCTCCTAAATTCTCTATGGCGTTCACAATTATGTGCTTTTACGAATAGGCATTCTGATTTTTGGAAACTATGTTTTTCTGTTTGTTTGGCTGCTTTAACATACTCCAGATAATGGTAGCTTAAACAAGATAAAAGTTATATCTCCTCGTGCCCTCGCCCACACCTGCTCTCATATAGACATACACACAAATTGGTAGGGCTTTTGCTCTGGGAGGCCCACCAGGAACAGAGGCCCTTCAATCTTGTTCCACAGTCTTCTAGGTGTGTTTTTCTTGTCTACATGTTCAGAGCTGGCTCCCCACCTCAACACTCACATTCCAGGCCATAATAAGGTAAAAAGGGAAACTGGAAAGCAGGGTTTTGTTTGTTTGTTTGTTTGTTTTTTAAGGACATCAAACTAAAGTTATACATATTGCTTCAGTTCACATTCAACTGGACGGAATTTAATCACACGGAAACACCTTTTAGCAAGGGAGTCCAGAAATCTAAAGACTATGTGTGTTGCAATTTGCCCAGTTAAAACATGATGTTTCCATTTTCAAAAGGAGGAATGAATGTTGGGGGATAATTGGTAGTGTCTGCTATACTTACTAAGATGTTGAAATAATATTTATATCAAACCCCACATTCATCTGCCATATACATTCTTAAAAACTATTGATTTAAGAATTTAGTTAGCTCTCTATTTTTGGCAGATATGTTTTATAATTGAGGTACAGTTAATCACCTATGATCCCCCAAATTTTCCTGCAGCGTAGTAGAGAACATTAAACACACTTATTTCCCTACCTCTTGCCTGCTGGTTTGCTGTTGTCAGTGGTTTCTTTACTTTGCTTCCAGCCACAACTCCAGTTTTTGTGGCCCTTTTCTGTAACTCTAGTACTCAACCGGAAGAGAAGATCTTCCTTCCCTTGAATTCTCAAGCCAAGGAGTTTTTTAGCAATAGTTGCTCCTGTTGATAGCCCTCCCGAGCACCTATCTCTTGTTGCTCATTTCAAGTCATGAGTTTCCAGCTGGGATCCTGACTGACAAATATTGCTTATTACACCAATAAATAAATAAATAAATAAATAAAAACGATAACCTTCTCTGCACTATTGAAACTGCTTGTAATCAGAGCAAAGAAAGTGTAATTTATATCAATAATTCTCAAAGTGTTAATCCACAAACTTTGTGGATAACACAAATTAATGTAGTCCTGAGAAAGTCTTCACTAAGCTTAATCGTGGTTAATGATGTAGTTGATTTACATTCTTGAGAAACTTTCTTATATCATTGTGGACCAGCAGCAGACAGTTCTTAGACAATCAGGAGAACTGACTGAGTCTATCAGTATTTGCTATTCTTCATGGTGTTGCACCAGCTACAGCTGTGATCCACTTGACTCTGTAGATTATGTCATATTTCATCTTCCTTGTAAAGGCCACAATTATAAGAATTTTCTTCCTGAAGCGAGGAAAGAGAAAGAGATATTAATTTAAAATTAGAAGATGAAAGACCTTTAATTATAAAGAAGTGTCTTTTGAATTGGCTCAAAAGACACTTCTTGTGCTTAATATGAAGTTTCCCACTGAGGATCCTTGTGTTTTAATTACACTGGCTATCATTTTAAGGTATCATAAAAGTTTTTATATCTAAATGGTCAAGTGTAGTAATAGGTGTGATTAAGATTCTAATTTTAATACTTCATTTTAGGTAAGGAAGACAGTTAAAAAGAGAAGTAGGATATAATAGTTATAATACAAAGATATGAAGAATTTGTTCCACAAAATATAATCCTGAAGATTTCTTTCAGAGGAAAAATCAGTTTTGGAAGGTGCTATCCTAATTCTACTGAAGGAAAATAGAAAATAATAGCACATTCTTCTAGATAAAACATAGGAAATGAAGAGATGGGAATTAAAAGGTTCTCAAAAATAATTATAGAATTTAATTTCATTGTATTATTGAACATGAGAAAACATTTAATTTTGTTAAGATTTTATGTGGATTGCAAACCTTATTTAAACATTAACATTCTTAATGTGGAATTTTGATACAATTTTCTTTTATAATTTTATTTGTTAAAGGTACATTTTTTAAAGAAATGGAGTATCTTACTTGTTTTTAATATTATCAAGAATATCTAAGATAATCCATACAGAAAAGCTAGTAATATAGGAAATATTTATTATGCATTTATTATAAACCAGGCACTTGGCTAGATGTTCCATATCTACTATCTGTTTTATTCTCTCAAATAGTTAGTAATAGATTGCATTTATGCATATTTAATACAGGCCACATAGAGTTTAGAATGCTTTATGCACATTAATTCATTTAATTATCACATCAACCCTAAGAGCTAAGTACTTTTATTATCCCCTTTTACAGATGAAGAAATAGAGCACACAGAAGTTAAGCAACTTATTCATTGATAGAACAACTGGTAAGTGCCATATTTGGGATATGAACCCAAAACTCACTCTCATAGACAAGTTGTTTCTATCACCCACATTTAACAAAAGAAGAAACTGAGTCTTAACCTTTAAGTAATTTTTCTAAGGTTATATGCAAGTAATTAATAGAGCTAGGATACAAATCAAGATCTATTTCTAATGTTCTAATAATACAATTAGAAATAACAGCCACTAGATCACCTACTCTGAAAATCCCAGAACCACGGATGTTCCATGACCTGGTAGCCAGTAATAGAGAGAGGTCTAGAGAATTGACTTCCAGAATCCACTAACTGAAGACACCAAGTTCTTTTTGGGACACCACGCCTTATTTGTTTGAGTCTGAAATACTTGAAATGGAGATAAAGGAATCAACTGATTTGTTTCTTATGTTACTTTACAGGCCACTTTTTTTGATGATAAATCCTGAAACTTTTTAAAAGATATTAAACTTTATGTCTCAGCTATTAGAAGACTTTGTATCTAGTCACAACCTTGGAATTAACATACAAACAAACAGAAACAAACTTTAATAAAATTTTTAATATGACAACTGCTACATGTATAGAAAAAGCCTGTTACACTCCAACCAGTACTTTATACAGAGTTACTTTAAATTAAGTCAAATTCTTTTGTTGTTGTTTTGGGTATGAACAAGATTCTAATAAGCTAATACACTTAAAATCTTAAATTTTTAACTTTTAAGATAAACGAGTATGTGTGGATGTGTGTGTGTGTGTTTGTGTGTGTGTGTGTTTAGAGACTAGAAGCTAACATTCTAGGATTATAAAAATCAGATGCTTCTTTTTATGAAAGAAGAGAGACCTCAGGGCTGTAATATCACTCCTAATATCATTTTTTAGTTTTGCATTACATAACTATTTTTTTAAAGTGGATTCAAGATTCTGGGACAGTATTTTTTGAGCTTCAAATTAGTGAGCTCATTCCATAAGATTAATCTTTGGATTCAGTAAAACATAAAGCAATTATTTAAATCAGAGCCTCAAGCTGGAGCTGTACTTTGCAAATACATGCTTGATAGTGTAAAACTGATATATTTATTCATTAGCAGAGGTGAAAATCAGACCCTGGGTATTTATTAATTATTTAGTAATAATAATTAAATTACAATCTCTGAAATCCAAAGTTAACTTTTTCAAATGATAATTTGCAAAAAAAAAAAAAAAACCTCTTTTTTTTCCCATAGGAATTATGGAAATATAAATGCCTTACAAAGTAGAATTCCTCTTATGAAGCATGCCTTCCTTCTTGAGTAGCAGAATAGCAGGGAAGAATGACCACTAAATGTGCTTCTGTATTTAATTTTTTCGTTCAATCATACCCTGTCATTTTTCTGAAAAGAGGCAAAGAAAGTCTACTCCAAAGGGCCCTTCACAATTTTACATTAAATATTCTCCAAGGAAAATAGCTCTGGATATAATTTCTTACATTATAAAAATCTAACCTTTAGTTAGAGAAGGTTGTGCAGAAAAATGCTGAGCTCTAAGCCCAATTGTGTGACTACTAAACTGCAGCCCTTTGACGTCCACTTCACATATTTGGGCTTCACTTTTGTGGAAACGACATACATAGTGGTGGTGGGCAACAGCATAACTCTTACATTTCCAAATAATGCTAAAAGGGAACTGAAGTAAATTTGCTAAAGTATTCATAGTAGTAGCTCAAATTAGTTAGTATTTTTTTAAAATATAGCAGTACAACTGATAATAGAAATACATCTTTATTTATTACTCCAACTGCCAAATTCTTCCACCTTGATAAACTCAACTCAAAAATAATTTATTGAATAACTGCTAAACATACAAGGCATTTTGCTAGGATTGTAAGAGAACCAGCGTCAGTGTGGGCCACCGTTACTTCTCTCAAGTTTCTGACATGCAATGAGAAAAATAAAACAAACTGAAAGAAAAAATGTCAATGAACAAAGCACAGCATATGATAAAGTGTCAAATCAATGGTAGAGATAAACTCTGTAAAAATTAGAAAACAAAAATACCAGTGGGATGAAATCATATTTCAAGTATTAATTGGTATTTGGGGCTCACTGAATTCTTAAACCAGCGTTCCAAGAGACTTCCATTCGACTATTCTCAGACCTTACGGTTATTCATGAATAAACCAAGGATAAACCAGAAAACAAAAGCCACAAGTTCTTGATAATTAAGTTCAAGATCATCTGGTCTAACTGTAAGACAGAAAGATTTGTATGCATGTGTTCAAAGATGGTATGTGGAGGGAAACGGGAGGAGTGACAAGAGAATGTGAGAAAAAGAAACACATAATCTCAACTGAAGCAGCACTAAACCTGGGCCATCTTTCGCAAGTGTGACACCACAAAAGAGATGATGCCATGGAGGTAAAGCACCTCACTCCTAACAAAGGTGAGGCTAAAAGGACCCCAGGCTGAGGTCACCCATGCACACTTGGCCCCGATATACCAGTGTGGATGAAAATAGTTTTGGAATATTTCCTTAAAAGCACAGTGCTTGAACTGGATCCTGAAAGCTGCCAACACAGCTCTAGAAGTAGTGACGTTGAGGGAAACAATGGGATAATTAGTCGAGAAGGTTTAGGGTTAGAATTTATATGAATATGAAAAGACTTGCCTATGCTACAAATTCAAAGAAACAAATATAGAGTTTAGGTTAAATCTAAAAGATTCATAGCTAAAACATATGAGGTCAGTTCTAAGAAACATTCAGAGTTAAGAATTCATATCATTTATAGGGAGTTAACAGGAACAGCATGGGTGAAAAATTTGGTGAATCTGCTCAGGCTACCATAATAGAATACCATAGACTGCGTGGCTTAAACACCAATTTATTTCTCACGGTTCTGGAGGCTGGAAAGTCCAAGATCAGGGTGCCTGCCAGTTTGATTCCTGGTAAGGGCTCACTTCCTACCTTGCTGTTGTCCACCTTTTCACTATGTTCACATGGCAGCGGGGAGAGAGAGAGGGAGAGAGAGAGAGCACGCAACGTTTCTGGTGTCTTATAAGCACAATAACACTAACCCCATCATAAGGGCCCCACTCTCATGACCTCATCTAACAAATTACTTCCCTAGGCACCATCTCTAAATATCATCACATGGGGGGGTTGGTGTTAAGGCTTCAATATATAAATTTTGAGAGGACATAGACATTCAATCCACCATAGCAGTGAGTTTGAAGCTAACTATAGTTTGATGTGGATAATGAGGCCTAACAATGACTCCTGCCTTGCTTAAGTATGGGACCAAGTGGTAAATATTAACTCACATAATTACCTGAAAGAAATGAGCAGAATTAGTGAATTATTTTGGGAGCCAAAAGACTGAATTAAAATTTTATTTGATCTTCTCAGGTATGTGGTTCTATAGTAAGATTCTAGGAGATTTTTAAGAAATAAAACATCTAGTTTAAAAAAGTAGTAGTCAAGCCAATTCTAAATAACTGGAATTATAGAATTATAAGTATTCTTAAGTAAAATAATTTTTGGATGGTTGTGGTATGTATTTTTTAAGCTCTCTCCCTCTCACTCACTCTGTGCGTGTGTGTGTGGGGGGTGTGTGTACAGAGACAGAGGAAAAGAAAAAGACAGGAGGAGAGGAGATAGAAGCAGGAGCTTGAAGTTGAAATATATACCCTACCTTAATTTGTTATAAAGATTTATAATAGTTTATTTTCCTGACAAAAAGCCCTGGCTAGTAAACAAGTAATTTCTGTATCTATTGCCACAGAATGTTGCCTACACCTGTTTTACTCTTTCTCACTGTTTCCTTTACAACAATGGAATTATGAAGAGGTAAAGGAAAGCCATGTAGAATAACTCCTGCATCATTCAGAATTTCAAGCGAGTCACTCAGCTGAATGATGCTCTTTTCAAACAGCCAGAAAAAGATTAATTGTTGATGCAGTGCTTAATTCCAGAGGTAATCCTGGATCTTTCCTTCTGACCATGCTGGTATGACAGATTTAACTCCAATGTGGTAGCACTCATAAATATCACACTCCCCCAAAAGAAGAAATTTCATATTGCTGCGCCTCAGGTGAAATTCATCTGGGGAATGGGGTGCTACCATGGACTCCATCTCTTTGTCTCCAGTTCTTTCTGTAGATCTAATCCATTCTTCCCTCAGCTGAAAAATTTCTCAATCCCATTTGTGTTTGTTTCCTCACACTCAATGCCTGTAATTTCATCCTACACATGGTTTTACCTTGCTATGATACCACTTCTTGCCCTAAATTTACATGAACTTTTTTCTCAGCCTTTTAATACCTCAATTCTAAGTGCTAGGGAAAGAATATGTTTGCTCTTTCTGGGACAGGTGTCCAGGCAAATCAGCTTTGTGTGGACATGGGATCATATGGTACAAACCTGACTACTTCACTGCTGCTATGAATATTTTACTTCAGGCCAGAAAAAAATGATATGTACATCAGAGTATGCTTTCTCTTTGAGAAGTCACTTCATATTTCTTAGGTTGACAACATCAACCTAAAAAAGGAGGAAGTATCTGCCATTTTCACAATATTGTAGGGTAATTTTCTGCCTGGGTTCTCTTTTATTCCTCACAGCCCAACAGCACCTATAATGACTATTTTTTAGGAAAAAACAACAGCCCAATTAAGGAAACTTTGGCTCTGTTTCTAAGCCAGCTATATCGATTGTGTGACCTTGAAAGAATCATAGAAACTAACTGGGCAGTAGTGGATTTTTTTCTTAAAAACATGAGAAAATTTAATTATATTATTTTTGTCTCACCTCTAACATAATATGAGATATTTTCCTTTCAGTTGTTTTGAGAGATTTGACATTAAGTTCCTATGGAAAAATAACAGAAAAATAAGTACTCCTTCCCTCTTTAAAAGGGATTGGTTTATCTCATATATGAAATTTCTCACGTCACTATATCTGATCATACACTTAGCACTAGTGAAATCAGAATATACCAAATTTCCTGAGCAACCCTGAACATTCCTCTGTGTCCTTGTTCATGCTGTTATTTTAGTCAAGAATGCCCTTCCCTGCTTATAGAAATATTACTTACCCATAAATACCCAGATCAAATATCACTTCCTCTCTGTAGCCTTTCTGCGATTCCTCTTTCCTCTGAGGTGGTACAAAAATCACTCACATTGTACCATCTAGAAGAGTTCCTGAAATATGGGACACCTTGAAAAGTAAATGAACAAATCAGTTATGTTTGAATAATAAAATAATAAAATTCAGGGGCCATAGGTCTAGTAGTACAGGAAGCACCAAAATATATATGTATCAACAGTTTGGAACTTTCTTCATATAAAACATCCTGCATAATCAGTTTTAAGATATAAAACTGTTACTGTTCAAATTTATCAACATAATACCTAACCCACATAACAGGGTCAATAGAACATTGATTTTGTTAAAATGCCAATTGTTTTGTACATTTTGACAAATTAGTTTTGTATACAAACATCTGATTATTAGTGATACATTTTCTTTGTTCAGTGTTATGTACATGATGTACTTAAATCGAAATGATAAAAGTTTCTAAAATCTTGCACTCAAACACACTCTAAAAGGTGATTAGTATATCCTGTCCTTTATGCCTGTCTCATAACTATGAGTAGTTGGGCCTTCTATGTTTCTGAGTTTATCCTCTGTACAATTATAATTCGTGCTCAAGTTTCCTCTTGTGAAAACGTAGAGTTTGGCATGTGTAAATATATCATGGCCATTCTTTTGACTTGGACTCCACTTCTGTATGGATGGGGAGCTGAGCAAAGAAAATATATCCTTCTTTTTGGTGTTACTCAATTGCATTATTATGTATCCATAGAACTTGGGCTGAAGGAAAGAGTCTTATTCAATGAATGTTTATTACACATCAGTACTTCCATGTATAATTTCACAGTTTTACTCTATCACACCCCATGGCTATTTGCCTTTAAAATGGATGATTAAAATGATTAGAAATAGCAGAAATCTGTATGAGATATTTCTTCAGATTAAATGAAAACTCTGAATTCACCCAATGAGAACACTAATTTCATTGCTCTTACTTTGCAGTCACTGTTATTGCTTTTTTTTCCTCCATGCTATCTTGTAGAACTGGTTAAAAAAGTAAGCTGGGTTTTGTTATCATCAGTAGAGATATTTGAAAGAATGATACATTTTTATCTGGATGAACTGATTTATATTAATTTAAAAAATAAATTAAGGAGAAATATATCATGGTCCCATCGTATTTCTTGCAGTGTTTTAATTCTATATTATAAAGAAACAAAAACCAGTTAGTGAGCTACTTGAATAATATGAGTTATATGAGTGAGAAAGTATGATAGTCTGAAAGAAGTTGGGATTGAAACAGCACTGTGAACAAAATTTCACACAAAATGTAAGACTAATCCTTTGTAATGAATGTGTGACTAAAATGCTATGAATATCTCAGCCCATCAATCAAGATGACATGGTTGTTATCTCAGTTAAGCAGATTGAGATGCACTTGTAATTATCTGCAAGCTTATTATTTATATTGTACTCTACGTCAAGACATGTTGCCTAAACAGGAGGGAAATTGCCATTATGAAATGTAGAAAAAGGAAGCTCAGTAGGTTAAATGACATCCTCCAAAATGAGAGACATTAATACTGGATGAACCACCACAAGAATAAGAAAGAAGAATTCTTTTGTAGGATGAGAATGAATCATTAGATCTCACCATAGTCTAGATGAGAAAAGTCACTTGATAATTTATTCATTTCCTCTACTTTTATTCTGCACTTATTAAAGCCACCATGACTCCAAGGATTTTGTCTAAAAAACTGAAATAATGTGTATACTTAAGGAATAAGAAGTGTGGAAAGGGCAGTTTAGGATTCTTGGTTTGGAACAGATTAAGTATAAAATGCCTTCATAATATTTAAACCATAAAACTGGTTAAGATCCCGAAAAGAATAAGTACAGATAGAAAAGAGGAGATCCATGGACCAAAGCTCAGGATTAAAATGTCATATGAGGAGCACTCAGTCCAGAAACCTCAGGAGGAGAAGCCAGAGTGGTTAAAAGAGAAATAGGAGAGCTTGGTAGACTGGAAGACAAGTAATGACAGTTCTCCAGGAGGATAAGGAGGGATCGACTATCAAATCGTGGTAATAGACAAGGAAGATGAAGACTAAGAACAGACAACTGTATTTAGCAGAAAAAGAGGTTTTTGTTTACTTAAAAAGTTCCAGCGAATTTCTTGAGAAGAAAACATGATTAAAGTCGTTTAAGATAAATGGGGAGGTAGAAAGCTATGTTTACCCATAGGGCTGGTATCAAACCAAGGCCAAGTAAGAGGTAAGATGAAATGCTACATAAAACAAGTTCTTGTAAGGTCAATAAAAATTTAAGAGAAAGGACTCTGAAAATCTTCTCTTCAAAAAATGCAAAGAGAGAGAAGGGAGATCAAGATGGTAGAGTAGGAGGACACAGAATTCAACTCCGCCCACCAACACACCAAAAATACATAATACACGTGAAACAGCTGTCACTGAAAATAACTGGAAACTGGCGGAAAGATACCTGTACATTGAAAGCTGTAAGAAAGGTCCACATGGAATTGTGTAGGAAGGTAAAAGAAGTGATCAGATCTCTGGGGGGGAACTCAGAGGAAAAGGGAGATTACATAGATGGAGACTCTCCCGGGAGAGTCAGTGGTTTGAGCCACATATTGGACGCCCCAGCCTTGAGGTCTGACATAGGGAAGGTAAGCCCCCTTAGCTGGTTGGAGGGCCTGTGGGACTAACAGGAGGGCTGTGGGAAGACTCAACTCCACTTGTGAGGAGCACACACACGTTTGCTTGTTCCTGAAACAAGGCAGAGAGGGCAGATTGAAAACTGTATCAGTGGCTGGCCCATTTTCCATGACCACCATGATGTGTGCCCCACCATGAGTCCAGTGAATGCTCCAGAATAGATGAACACAGAATTTTAATAAGGAACTAGAAAATTCTAAAGAAACTAGAATTCTAAAGGCAGCAAGAGAAAAACACAAAGTCATATATGGTTTATTTGTGGAAAATATGCATCCCACATATTATGCTGCAATTTGACATTTACCCATTTATCCAACATTTTATCTCATTTAATTCACCACTTGGGCCATCTTCCAAGGGAAAGGCACAAATTCCCTCTCTGAAATCTTGAAGCTAAGAATGCTGGTTTTTATTTTTCATTAGGCATTTATTTTTCATTACTCAGATATGTATAGAATTACTACCAAATATTATAATTTAATTCTCATCTTATTAATTTTTGAGTATATGTATTTGATGTCACAAATAGATTAAAATTTCCTTGAAGGCAAAGTTTGTATATTGTTTATCTTCACAGACTACATAAAGTACTCAGCACAGACACAATAAATATTTTAATATCAAGACACCTAATTATAATTTTAAAATTCTATGAAAACATATGTCCATTTTATTGAATTTTCCCCAAAATAAATGAAATAAAATTTTATTATATGAGTTATCAAATTCACTGAAGGTACTGACTTCTTTCTGTATTTTATTCATATGCTATATTTTACTAAATTATATTTAAAAATAAAAGAGTATTGCTATTACAAATATATTATTTCCTGTCACTATATTTCAAGATGCCAAGCTATTAGTAATATTTTATACTATGAATAATTATAGCCTAAAATAAGTTAATTTTTAGCCACTGAATCTAGGACAAATAATCTATTTTTATTTTGTTTCTATTCTCTGTTTATCATAATTTACAGAATAATTTAAGATTGTTACTAATCTGCAACAATACTCCGATATAAAATAAAAATTAAAAAAAAAATTTTTAATGCAAAGAAAATTGTTACTGGTCTGAAAAATAACTAGTTGAAGTGAGATACCTTTTTGCTAAGTGTATAAAAGCAATGTTCAAAACACAGTTGGATAGTATTCTATACACAATAGGCATCAGTGTATGAACCCAGATGATTCTAGAACCAGATTCCTCATGTGATGCTTTATGTAGTTCTGGAATTTTGAAAAAGTGACTCAGTCATGTGCTTGACAACAAGTCTTTATAGCACCATAGTTTTCTGTGAGTTGAAAAATCATTAGACCGGCAAAGAGCATTTTATATTTGTCAACTGTCTGCCTTCAGGAAAATAAACTTGGCCTTCTGTCACTCACTGTTTACTTTCAGAAGTGTCATTAGGCTTTAACTGTTGAAGTAGAAATGACATTTATGCTTCCACGTCACCAACACCCAGTTCAAAGTCTTATTTACTGGTGAAAGTTATGCAGAAGGTTTTTATAACTGAACTGTGGCTGCATTAACTGCTTTAGGAAGGTGACATTCTCCTTACATGCCTGGAAATGAGAACAGATATCTGTGAAAAGAGTCATTAGGGAGTTTCAGCTGGTACCCTTGGAAATTTTATTGGATCAAAAAATAAATCGGAGTTAGAACACCACACCTGATACCCACAGAAACAAGGCAGCCAAGTCCCTATTCTTCTAACCAGGTGAGGGTGGGAATTAAAATAAAGGTTAAATGTGTAAACGTTATGTATAATTATTTAAACAGCCAATAAAAAATGTAGGCAGTAATCATAATAGCTACCATTTGTTGAAAGTGTCTTATGCAATAAACTCTGTATTATTTTGTTTAATATGCACAACACCCATGTGAGATAAGCATTATTAGTATTCCCAATTTCCAGATGAGAAAATAAGAATCAGAAAGTTTAATAACTTTCTATTAATACCACATATTTAAGTAGTGTGGGAAATGGAGCCAGGATTTAAAATCATGTATATTTGATTTTAGATTCATAGTTTTATATGCTGTGATATGCAGTGATTGTTTCAATACTCTTCTTCCCTTCATCTGCCAGAAGCTCTCGCTTGGAGAATGTGATTTTAATCCTCAGTGATGCATTGTGGGAGGTCTTGAGATTCATGCTATTTCCTCCATTTCCTATCACCTGACTGGTGGGAATTCTCTGTTTACTGTTAGTTAGACTGGGGAAAAACAGATGGATGTGGAAGCTGGTTTTAGGGAATCGTTTGATTGATCAAATGATTAAATTATATTGAAAATTTGGATGCATTGAGATAATGGTGGTTTTGAAAAAGTAAACAGTTTTCCAAAAGGAGGGTGTGTTTTAGTAAAATAAGATGTGTTTAGGATGAAGTTCTTATTGGATATGCAGGAGGAAATTTTCCCATATGGATTTGGAAATATTTATATACTTAGGACAGGGATCAAGACAAGAGATGCGGATGATGTATAATAAATATTAAAACCTAGGAAATAGATGGTATTTTTGAGGTGAAAAAGGTTGAAGAATTATAGGAAATTATTACATAAGAGATGAAAGGAGGAAGATGAGTCAGAAAGGAAGGAAAAATAAACGGGGAGTTGAACCAAGCATAAGTGATTTTCAAAAAAGTAGGTCACTGATATTGACTGAAATGGGCCATTTGATTTGGTTATTGGGAGGTCCCATACAAGAAAATCTTTAAGTGAAATGGTGCAAGGAGCCAGACCGCCAAGGAGGAGAAATGACGATGACGATTATGATGATGATGATAACACCTGCCATGATGATTTGCATGCCTGCCATATACCTTGCCTAGTGCTTAACACAGTATCTTAGTTAATACTATGGCAACTTTATAAAAAGATGGTAATAGCTATACTACATATGCAATGAATTAGTTTCAGGGAGACTAAATATCATGACCCTAGTATATCTAGGGTCTACCTGATAAGAGTTTGATTTCTACAACTGATTATGAATTATATACAGGGCACAGGATTAATTATTTGATTTATCTAGACACCTTTAACAGGTATGGCTCCTAGAAGATAGGAGGTTAAGAGATAGCTAAAAAGTAATAATAGCTTAATTTTGAGTGGTTACTTTGTACATTACTCTGCTAAGCTCTTTTAAAAGATTAATTTATTTAAACTTTACAGATACCCAGCATAATTATTATTACAAAAATCGAATCTCAGGTGGAATGCCTAAGTATCTTACCAATTTCACATAACTCATACTTGGTGGAAACAGGATTTGATGGCAGGAGGCCCATGTTCTTTGAAGAGATTCTGTAATTGTCTGGAGATATTTGCCACAAACGCAGAGCAGAGAAAGAGGAGCTAACAGCGATACTACCACTAATACTGATGAAATAATCTGAACATAAGAAAAAGGGAATAAATCTTGGTAGTGAAGACATAGAAGCAACAGAGAAAATTTATAACCCCTATCCTAAACTCGTGACACATTTCAAAGTATATATGGAGAATATCCAACTGACCAAAAGTTTGATAATGAGAGTAAAGAAGTTGTGGAATAAAAGATAGAGGTCAAGATCTTGTGAAAATATTTTTAGATTGGAGCTAGCATCTGTGTATGGATAAAAGCTTGGAAGTGAATAGAGAACAATCAATTATACTTCCAAAAAGGGGGGAGAGAAAACTAAAGGAGTTTTGGAGGAGACAGGTGGGGAGGCTAGCCCTGAAAAGGAAGCTTACCTTTTGCCTCTAGAACCAGAGGAAAATAGAAGGAAATAGGTAAAAAATGAAAAAATATTTAAAGGAAGCTAAGATGATAAGGTAGATGTTGAGAAAGATGGATAGCCTCAATCTGCTCAGTAAAATAGGAAGCAAGGTCATATGTTGAAGGTGAAAAGATTTGAGGTTGACAGGTTTGGGGTGGACAGTGAGGTAATGCAGTGAAGAGTGAATGAAATAAATAAAAGAATTTCTGAGTAGCAGAGAAAGCAGAAATATCAGGAATAGAGATTATCAAGGTAATTCCAGACAAGGGACAAGCAAAGGATTCTAGAATGCTGGAGGGAGAGAAGCACTCTTGCAATGTGCTCCTGACCACAGCATTCAGATAGAACGGAGAGCAGTAATATGGGGGCCACTGCTATGTGCTCCAGAAACGTTCTGTTCTCCCATCATGACTTTGCACACAATCTATTGTAATTACTTAATGAAGATCTTTTCCCAATTGACTATAGTCTTCATGGGAGCAAGAATTTGGACTCTTTTGTTAAGTATTGTATTCCTAACACACAGCACAGTACCTGGCATAGAATATGTGATTAGCAAATAGGTTTTTTTTTTTCTTTCCTTTTTTCCCATGAACTCAGAAGTAGACTTCTAATTGAGAAGGATTGCAGGACAAAAACTCCCTTATAAGCTTTACAACATATTCCAAATTAGACACTCAGTTATCTAGAAAGTTTCACTTACTAGAATTTGTCTGTCATAAATACCTTAGCCCAGTGGTTCTCATAGAAATCTAGGGATCTTGTTAAAATATCTGTTGTGATTAAGTTCCAGGATGAGCTCCAAGCATCTGCATTTTTGATAAGCTACCAAGGAATGCTGATACTACTCATTTATATATAATACATGGAAGATCAAGGACTTAGTCAATCGATTCTCTACCTTTTTCAGGTAAAACCAAATACTTTGAGGCACCAAACCAACCACCTTGTAGGCCTTCTGGCATTTATGCTATTCTGATTCTTGTGGCTATTCTTGCTGGCTTTTCACCTGCTTATGGATCTCACTGTAATATTTCTTGTATATTCTGAGTCTGGCCTGCCTACTTGACTCCAGTAGTACCTTTGTTCTAATCACATGTTTCTTGAGACATAATTTTGCCTCATCTACCTATTTCTAGGTTATTCTATCCTTGCTCATTGCATACGTTTACTATGCTTGCTACTACTTGTATGCCTGGTACTGAGCACCATGCAGTAAATATTCTTGAAATGAATTTTAAAAGCTGTACAATTCAACACAATATGAATAATTCAATAAAACAAATTATGCTGGAGTGTGGCAACATCAGGATAGTCAGAATAAGAGAGAGAGATTCCAACACCTGGCAGATTTAGGCAATAGAAAGTGAAGTCAAAAATAAGTCAAGGGACTGGAACCAGAAGATCACACAAAGAATAAGGGAAAAAATAAACAGAAATTGCAGATGCTAAGAGGGCAATAAATTAAAATGAAGAAACCAGGTCTTCTGAGTCATAGCAGATAAAGCTCATAGCCATGTAGTCTGAGATTGGCCAAATAACTTGGATCTGGCACCTTTGCCCTTATGACATAAAACAAGTGAGCCCTACTCTAGATAATCGATCACCTGTCTTAAGTTGTACTTATTCCTATAAGCATGGCAGATGAAAATTATTACTAGAGGAACTGCACCTTCAATTCTAATATTCTGAGTCAGTGATAGGAGACCATTTGTTGCACAATTATTTGTTGAACGTGCATCATGTGTCAGGCTATAAGGGTGTCTGGAGAAAAAAGACAAGTATGGTCTTTGCCTTAAAGAAGTTCACAGTCTAAGAAAGGACTCAGACGTAAACACAAAGTCATGTGTGTTACCAGAGATATACCCATGGGGCTAAGAGAGGAGGCCTTTCCCCCTCCTGGAGGCATCAGAGAAGGTTTCACAGAGCAGTTGTTCCTTTTATGAACCTTGATAGAACAATTATTCAATAGAGAAAATTTTTTTCAAGCATAGGGAAAAGTATGACTCAGATATATTAGTGTAAGGGAGCATGATGCATTGGCAGACTGTAGGTAATTTAACAATGCTGAAACAGTGGTTGTCAGGAAATGCAATTAAGAAGGTAAGGGGGAAGAGATGCTTAAAGTCCTTGCCATGGTAAGAAATTTGGATTTTTGTTCTATATAAAGGGCTTTCATTCTAACAAAGTAGTTAACTAGGGGTTTTGCCTTCCCAAATATCACTCTAATATTGATTACTTACTATTGTGCAATATACATCCTTAGGATTGTGGTCTGACTTCTACTGGGAGAATAGATGAGAAGGGCACAGCACAAGAGCTGAAGCCCTTCTCCCTGTCAGTGCTGCTTTCACAGTTGTAGAAATAGTGATGGATCTGGAAAAGGTGTTACTAAAAGGAGAAGTTAAAGGACCTGGAAATTTATCCTCAAGGGAAGGGATAATACCATGCAAATGATCCTCCTTCTGATACTTAATGGTGCAAACCCAGAAGATAGTAGGTTTCTGCAGAATGCCATAAAACAAAACCAGAATTAAATTCTGAAAAGTGTAAGAAGGAAAATATGGGTTTACAAAAATATTTTTATTATTAGAGATCACTAACAATAAAATATGCTGTGAAGTAGTGAGTTTCCTATCAGTGGAGATACTGAAATAAGGCTACAGTAGGTTTACATGATCTGAGAGTCCATGGAAGTGGATTAAACAACTGCTAATTGCTCCTTCAACTCAGATTGTATAGTTTCCTATTCCTTTTATGGTTTTCTGTGCCTGTGCTAGGCACATGTTATATGCTCAACAAATATTGAGCAATTGATTGCTAATTGCTAAAAGATAGCACCACCTCTGACCTAATCCTTTAACAAACTGTCCCAAGACTGCGTCATTCTATGGAATACTTTAATAAACCAAATTACACTGCTCAAAAAACATTGAGACTTTAGCAACTGAGATTACGAAGTTAAATGTGTACAAGGGAGAGTTTTCTAGATTATAGATCAGTTAGAGTGGCCCTCTGAAAAACCTATTTTTTTATCTTAAGAACATTTTGACCTTTACAGAGTCAATTATATTCAAGGATTTTGTATTAATTTCCTATTGCTATTGTAACAAATTACTATAAATTTGGTGACTTAAAACCACACAAATATATTCTCTTGCCTCTCTGGAGCCCAGAAGTCAGAAATCAGTTTTGCTGGGCCGAAAGCAAGGTGTCAACACGGCTGAACTCCCTCCAGAGGTTCCAGGTCAGAAGCACTTCCTTGTCTTTTCCAGCTGTTAGGGCAGCTTCTAGGTTCTTGACTCATGGCCCCTTCCTCCATCTTCAAAGGTAGCAGAGTAACATCTTCAGATTTCTCTCCTAAAAGTTCTGGCATTGCCTCCTGCCTTTTAGTCAGCTCTTCCTTTGCCTCCCTCTTATTAGGACACTTGTGATTATTTGTAGGATCCACTGGATAATTCAGGGTGATCGTCCACCTCAACATCATTTCTGCAAAGTCTCCCTTTACCGTGTAAAGTAATAGTCACTGGTTCCAAGGACTAGAATCTGGATAACTTAGGAAGTTATTATTCGGTGTAACACAGATTTTAAACTTAACTTCACCCAATTAGGGTTTATAATACAGTAACTTTCTTCAATGGAATCTTTGTTTTTTAAATATATTTTACCCATTTTATTTCAATTTTTTTTATCATTTTTCAACTCAAATGTGACAAGCTACTTCTAGTTACAATAATTTATCAATATTTTCAAAAAATTGGTTCCCACTAAATTTTGAGTAAGAGTATTCAAACGAGTGAGAAACTAAATGTGCTATTATCTAATAATATTGAAAAGCTCGTCTTCTGCCTGTAAAATACTATTTGAAAACTAGTGTTTGTATTTTAATGACATCAAGTCTGAAAACTAGATCCTTAATGCCTGCTTGTTAACATTATACAGAATTGCTCAATTCTAACTACTTTAGTTGAAACTGGAATTGCAACTACACAATCTATCTGTCAACCTAATGTGGAGAAATTCCCTAGCCAACACTGCAGTGACCTGATTATGCCAATCATGAAGAATGTATAGTCAAGAAGAATTTTTTTCTCTGTGTTGCACTTTTAAAGTCTCCATAATCAGTGACTAACAGATTAACCAATGAAGGTCACTGCCAAGATAATTTTAGCTTATCTGGCCACAATCTCCCCATTCTCTCTCCACCTGCGATTTGCTATCTAAAATTACTAAACACAGATTTTTCTGTATTTATGAGTTGTATATGAAGTGTTCCTCAAGCCTAGCTAAGCATCAGAATTAACTGAGGAACATTTTATGAATAGAGTTCCAGGATTTACTTCAGATGTGGAATCGTTAGAACATTAGAAGTAGGCTTTGACATTTTTATTTTTTAAAATAGTCCCTGTGTTATTCTGATTTAGTAGATCCACTGACTGCTGTTTGGTCTAGGTCTGATCTGAAAAACAGCTCTTTTGTGGACTTCCAAACATTCTGTAAATAGTCTCTACATTATTCTGGAAGTTACAGGTTTTTTTAGAAGCATCTTACAGAGTCTCTAGCCCATTTTACTACACTTAGGTTTTTCCAGTGCTTTGTCAACAATTCCACGTGCTCAGAATTTGAAAGTCAAACCTATAGTTGTTCTCTAAGTCCTGAAAATTCCTCCAAGTACTGTCCATCTCCATAATGTCCCACAAAACTTTCCTCCATATCTCTCTACCTATGAATGCCTGTATCTACTTCTCTTGACCATTTGTAAAAATGTCCTTAGATCTCTATATCCTGTACTTATAGCCTGCATTTTTACTCTCGTTCTCAATTATTCTTCAATTATATTTAGTTAGTTTTTATTAGATTTTCTTTGATCTTATATAGGAGAAATATAATGGATGTGAAAGACATAGGCAGAGATACAAAGTCCTGTCTTCTGATCTTACAAAATTATATTTCATTCTTGAGTATGGCTAAATCTTCGAGTAGTTTAGTTGCTTTAAAGTATGTATTATGAACTGCATAGTTTCCCTACATGTTAAATTACTATCAAATATCCCTTTAACTTCTACTTATTCAAGCTGAATCTCTGCATTATAACAGTATTTCTCTTTCTGTAATCTTTCACAGCTCAGTCTTCTACATGCTTAAACATTTGAGTTCCTTTAATCCTAGCCTACCTTCTGTCAATGCAACATTTCTTAATATGAAAGACAGCATCTGAGGTCCGACCTTGCTAGAGCTTGGATGCAGGATAATCACCTTCATGACACGTACAAATGCCACTGCACATCCTGACAGCCGTCTCTGATGGTCGGAGCAATCTAATTTCTATACTGCTCTAATCTGAAGTTTACTTCTGTCTAATTGATTCATAACATATATTTCTTGAAGGGAATCTGTGGCATTTATTCAGAAACTACCCTTCTGTACATTCATTATATTGTACAGCATTTTCTTAAAGTAAATGAAAGTTTTGCATCCATCTCAATTTTTCAAAATAAAATTAAGGCTGAAAAAAGCATGGTCAACTTGTATGCTATGTTTGAGTGGTGTATGCCTAGTTCTAAGGGATCATGGGAGCCATAGGAGTTGTAAATTATTAACAAAGCTAGAGGATGGGTGAGGACTGCTGTTCAGAAACAAACAGGAGTGAAGTAGGATCAAAGGAGTAGAGTGTTTAGCGGGGTTCACCTGCACGTCTAACACCCAAAACATTATTACTTCTTAATTCTACAGCCTTTTCCATTAGCTATTATTGTTAGTACATTCTTCCAATTGCACCTGACACTAAAAGTGTATGTCAAAACATCCATCCACCTCAGTGGATAGCTGCGTAGTTCACCAGAGCCATTTCATTTCGTAACTCTACCAGACCTTACATTAATTTCCATATCTTTAAAAATATTGAGAAAAATAGAAAATACTAATTTTCTTTCTAAAGCCTATTTCAATCTCATAATACCAGAAGAAATATACAATACAATATCACACAGATTACCAAAGCTCTCAGAGGTTCTGAATGTACACTAACTAGACAACAGCACTGACTGAGGCACTGCAAGAGAACTTTGGTAAATGCTGAGAAGAGCTACCATGAAATCAAAGTGGCCTATATTGCTCCCTGTGAGCTGACAACCTAGACAGAGGTTGAATCAAGTTTGTCCCTATAGCCTGTACTAATAACTGAAATCCATGCATTTCAGAATCATCCCCACCAAAGCAACTATATACTTGCTTGACAACATCTAGGATTTTACTACCAAAATGAATATGTAAAATCATTGTTTGAGAACCAAGGTAAAGTGCTTTTCCAAAGCCAGAAATCTAGCTCATAAAATGAGTAGGTTATAGAATCTGATATGTCCTTGTGGGGAGTATAGCATGCTATTTAAGAATGCAGACTTTTAGATTGGACAAACATGGGTTCAAATTCTAGTTCTGCTACTCAGTATGTGACCTTTGACAGTGTGCTTAATTCTATAAGTCTAGTTTTTGTCTCCTGTAAAACAGGTTAATAACACAACCACCTGATAAAAAATAATTTGTAAGATATCAGTGAGATGATTCATGTAGTGTAGAACCCTCAGGTAAGTTCTTGGTACATCATTATCATTAAATAGATGTCAGCTATCACAATGGCCTCCTAGTAATGTTTTGACTTCCAGGTCTAAGTTTTTTCCACTTAATCACAACTACCTTTTACAGGCTTGAACTTTTCCAAGCAGCAATAGTTGATAAATACAAGAAAACACTGCAACTTTCCTACTAGACTGCACCACATTTTACATACTAAATTGACTTTATAACTTGGTGCTCCTTGCTTCAAACATTATATCTCAAGGTCTACCCAAATATTATAATCAATTCAGTCAATTATTCTGCTTCTGAAGTGTTAAGTAGGGAATGCTTCAGTTAAATATAATTTAAAGAACTATATGGGTAGATATTTTCAATATTGACCTAGATAACTTGTTTTCATTACTCAATATTTCATGATTTGAATATATTTAGATACTTTTATTTATGGACTTCAATATCCATCAATTACATATCTCACCAAGATACTGACATTCTTACATGAAATTGAATATCAATGATGGAAAAGAGAATTCTAGCAAATGAGTTTTGTTTGGTTTTCCTAACTGTTAACTTCAGGCTATGGAAAACCTGAACTGGTTCCTCTGCTCCACAGGAATGGTTTTGGTGTAAACGTCGAAAGTAAGAGTGTATTTAGTCAAAAGGGGGAAGGCAGAAAGAAGAGACATTTTTCACAAAATAATATTAATTTTTTTGTAGCTGCTGTGCTCTACAACTCTTCAAGAGTAATCTACCCTTAAACACCCCCCACCTCCTTTCAATGATATTGCCACAAGTTTGGGAAAGAATTTTCATGGATAAAAGATGAATGTTACTTTTTTTTTAATTGAAGTGTAGTTGCAGCACAATATTATATGTTACAGGTGTACAGTATAGTGATTCACTATTTTTAAAGGTTATACTCCATTTACAGCTATTATAAAATGTTGGCTATATTCCTCATGTTGTACAGTATATCCTTGTAGCTTATTTTATACCTAATAGTTTGTACCTCTTACTCCCCTACTGCTGCCCCCTTCCCTCTCCCCACTGGTAACCACTAGTTTGTTCTCTGTATCTGTGAGTCTGCTTCTTTTTTGTTTTATTCACTAGCTTGTCATATTTTTTCAATTCCACATATGCCATATCATATAGTATTTGTCTTTCTCTGTGTGACCTACTTCACTTAGCATAATGCCCTCCAAGTCCATCCATGTTGCTGCAAATGGCAAAATTTTGTTCTTTTTTTTATGGCTGAGTAGTATTCCATTGTATATATATATACCACATTTTCTTTATCCATTCATCTGTTGATGGACACTTACGTTGCTTCCATGCTTAGCAATTGTAAATAATGCTGCTATGAACATTGGGGTGCATGTATATTTTCAAATTAGTGTTTTTGTTTTTTTGGATATATATCTTTTCATTCATTACAGATTGGATGAACTTTGAGAGAGCTACTGTAGTAGATTTCTTTAGTGAAAGAAAAAGCAATACAATTAATGATTTTGAGAATTGCATGTAGGTACCTAATGCTAACTATAATTAGAAAGATGACTTTTCTAGAGCTGGAATGAAGATTTGTAATAGTTTGCAACTAACCAATACATACATATATACATAACACAAATAAATAAATATTTTCTCAATTATATGAGCATTTATAGATGAAATTATTTTCATTTACAGAAATTCTCAAATAATTACTTCTGTTTTTCATTCCACTCCACAACAATTTTGCTTGAAAAATATGGAAGAACAACTTCTTTGAAAAAACTTACATAAGTAAAATATATTAATAAAGATTTTAAAAGACTCAAGAAATACACTTCTGCTCTATCTACTAACAAATAATAAAATGCATGGGACTATCATTTATCAGTATATTCTTTGAAAAATTACTCTTGCACTGCTAATAATAAACTTGATTTTGCCCATATGTGTTTTTATTTTTTATCCTCAATAAAAGAGAAAAAAAATAACTCCTTACATCTCTTCCTTTGCCATGCTGTCCCAGTTGATATAGAAAATTTTTTCTTCTTTAGCCTCCAAAATAAATAGTTCTCCATATTAAATAATGAAACCTAGAATGCAAAGTAGAAAGTATTATAAATGTGTCAAGGTCTTGCAAGCAAAGGTATTGTGGCATAACATAGTCCCAATCATAATAGCACATATAGTTGATGTATAAACACTATCATATTATGAGGGAGAAACATTTCAAGGCATTTGTGGATTACATATTCTGCACCTATAAATGAAAGCTGTGTGATTGTTTTCATTAACCTTTCATTCTTATAGAAGGGCAAAATCGATAAATTTATTCAGCCAACTGAAAGGCAATTTTAAGCAATTTCAGTTTGGATTTCATTTCCATACCTTCTTTTTTTGTCTCCCACAAATTCTAATAAAAATATGATCTGCCCAAATAGAAAACCTCAGATTGTAACTTTTCAAAGACATCGAGTGAATTCCTATTTACAGCTGGATAATTATCTGTCTAAATATTTTGATTCCTTCAAATTATAAGGCTGTGTTTAGGACAGCAGGATACTAAAATGTCCCTTAAGCTAGAAATGTGTGTTCTGTTTTTAAACACTTTACAGTGTTGACCTGGATGTTATAACCATTTTCAATCCAATTTTGTGCCTATTAGAAGTCACTGACATAGAAACAATTTTTGTCCTCTTGGTTTACTGGTTTTATTACTGGCCTTGTCCAAAGATATGGAATGAAATCATTCTATTATCATCCAGTCAGTAGTAATTCAGTTCAGGTGAGTTTTTTATGAACATTTCAAAGTTCTTTTTATAAAGAATAACATATTTCCTCTTGGCATTTCTACATTTAAACAAAATTTTGTTATGATCTTTGTCTATTTTCCAAGTGGGAAAACCAAACTGAGTGTGTTCAAGTTATTCCATACCAAAAAGTCGTCTTGATATAAATAATATTTTTTAAGCAGTTCAAACAATCAAGCAGTACAGGTTTTAAAACAAGAAATACCACTTGTCAGCCCTTCCTTCCATATTTATAGCTCCATCTCAGAGGCAAGTGCTTGCAACTATTGATATTTTCTTTTCTCATGGTTACTTTTCAAACACTAAATAATATGATTATTCTTCTCTTTCTTTCAACAATCTCAATTGACTCCTATTATGAAATATGAGGATTTAGCTCATTATACTTCACTTTATTTCCTTCTTCCTTTTTCCTAACTTGAATTTCCTAACCTGAGACATATAGATATTTTTAGCTCCACTATTGAAAACATTGGTAAACTGGGATAATAAACTTAAAAGTTGGTTTATTTTGCTAAGACCTTTAAACATTATGTCTCTGATATTTTTACGCAAGATAAAAGTATCTCTGTTCTTTCCTGTCAAGGCTCCTTCCCACTTTGACCTCCTCACTTGTCAATTATACCTTTCTTATCATGCTGTCAATAATGATACACGTTTTCTTTTGTAAACATTACTGTCATGTTAATGTACCTTCTGTTTGTTGGTTTTCAACTTTTAGAATTAATCAACCAGTCATGCGACTGTGTACTTTTTCTTCTTTCTTCATTAGCTTGCCTGGAGTATATTCTCAAGTTACTTCCTCAGAAAGTATATATGGATGATTAGTTTTCTGATTCCTTGCATGTCCTTAATTGTATATTTACATTTGATTGATAATTTGTCTGTATATATAAATTTAGTTTTAAGATTAAGTTTCCTTCAATTAAATATTGAAGATATAATACTCATTGCAGTCTAAATATCCTATGTTGGTAATTCCAGTCTTTTTGAGTGTAATTTCTTTCTAGATTTTGTTTTAGGATTTTTTTTTTTCCTTTGGTATTTGAAAATCTTAATCACAGTGAGTGTAGGTGTGATTTTTATATTGTCTGGAATCAAAAAATGTATGACTCTTTTTTAGGTTTTGTAAATATCCTTGGTTATTTCTCTGGCTTTTCTTACCTCCCTTTTTTCTCCTGTTTTTTCTTCCTGGAAATGTTATTAGTATAATTGTAATTATTCATATTTTAAACTATTTGTTATTTTGATCTGTGTGCTCAGAAATTTCTTGTCTTTATCTTAATTCATCTAATTTAAAAACTTAAAATTATATTTAAATAAATTTTCACACCCATTTTGTGTTATATTTTTTATTTCATAACTTACTATCCTCTATTACAGATGTAACACCTCAAATTCCTCTAATCCTAAAAATTATGCTTTTGTTTTGTTTTGTTTATTTCTCCTGTGCCTTATAAATTATGTTTCTTCCAGAGCAGTTTGTTTACTTTAACTTTCTTTTTTATATTGTTGAGTTTCTTTTTACCTGAGTGTATTAAATTGCTTTCATGTTCAAAAGGTAGATTTACCCAGCATACTTGCATGTGATTCCTTCACTGTGGTATATGTAGTTCCTTTTTTCAGAAGGTCTTTCCCCTGAATGCAAAACTAAATGGCTCCTCTATCCACATGAGATAACTTTGTTGTAAAGGAGGCTTACTTTATTGTTGGGGGCAGGGAACCAACGGGAAGGATGTACCTTATTTTCTCTGATACAACATAAAGAGTACTTTATTTTGTGGTGGCAACACTCACCATTGTTTAGTTCTTCCAAGGCAGTTATTTTCATTTCTTTATACATTGTTTTATTTTGAGGTAAATTCCAGTATGCAAGCAGAAAGGGAGAATTGGAATAAAGGGCTGACTAGCACAGCTGTTCTGGAGACAGACCTTCGACTACCTCTGTTTTAAGCCACATCTCTTTTCTTCCACCCTTTAAAACAGCTGCTCTAAGAATGAACTATCTATATCTTTCCCTGGGAAGACAGTCTCTCATGAAACATCCTCATGCATGCTTTCAGCTGTTCCATCCATCAACATGCTTTCTTAAGCTTTCTGTTTTCCAGGATTCTCACTGACATATTTTTCCACTCTTGACTCCCTTCTATTTTTCCATACTGATATATGTTTTATCACTTATTTCCATTTTTTAAACATTTTGTTTAGACCTTAAGTGCATATGCTTATTTTCCAACCTAAAGCAAAAACATAAATGTATATTATACCCAATTTTTATGAGCTAGTGTGGGCCCATTTCCCTGCGTAAATGAGACAGATACCTGACTCTAACGAGGGTAAGGCTACTCTTGATATATATAGATAGCCAATGAATACCATGGTTCAGCTAGCACTGCAAACTAAACTGATCATCATAGTTTACTTATTTGTCCATTCATTCAATAAATATTATTGCCAGACACTACTGTATATATACATATATATATACAGTAGTGTCAGTACAGTAGCATATATATATATATATAAATATATATATATATATATATAGTGTTGGGCACTATTCAAATTATTAAAGCTGAAGCAGTGAAGAAAACAGACAGAAATTAAAAGGTACTTTAATATTTTTATTCAGGTGACTTCAGGTTAACATACTTTAAGTATCAGAATACTTTGCAGTGGTTGAAATGGAGTGTAGCAAAATTAGAAAGATTATTTGACATTGTTTTCATCTATATAAAACGTATATTTGGAGGAGTAAACTATAGGGCAGGTTTTATCTATATATCTACATCTATATCTATACCTTTATCTAAAGCAATATTATTATATAATGGATATAAATTATATAAGACTGCTCATGAAATACAGCATTTAATGGTGGGCTTCCTCTTTGTCACACTAGATGGAGTCAAAATTTTTTTTTTTTAAGCACTTATGCAGCAGAAAAGGACCTTCTAAAAATGCAAGGCTCACATTAACCATAATAAACTTTTCTCCTTAAGGCAACTTTGATAAACTAATCCAGACTCTGATCCTCCTTAAGAAATCTATTAATTCTCAGACTAACTTAGTTCTACATTAGAGAGACAGTAAATATAGCAAGTAAATAAAGGAGATCTTGACTTTGAAGTGAGATAGCCTTGGGGGCATATCTTCAGTCTTCTATTTGCCAGTTACGTAAACTTAGACAACTTCCATAACTTTTCTAAACTTGAATTCATCTACAAAATTAGATTTTAAAGTATTTAATTCCTATGCTTGCAGAGAGAATTTAATGATATCATGAAAAGCAAAACCAGGCCATTCTAAATGCTCAATAAATGCTATTTATTAGTACTTTTCTTTTGTTATTACATCTCTTCCACCTAATTTTTCCACAGAATATTCTAGTTTCATCTGTAAGTTGCAACTGTCCTTGTTACGTTAAAAATTGTATTTTAGTTTCCAACATTCTTTAGTTTACTATAAGGAAAGTATTTAATTTCAAAACCTCATTCTGCTGAAGTCTGCCACACATTGGGAGATTTCCCATACTAGTCTGAATGTTCATAAACAGGATTTGCCTAGCTTGTCTCCTCCTCAGTTAGAGGGAAATACCCACAGTTCTTAATCTGCAAATGACTAAGCTGATTCCACCTGAGAGTATTTCATAGGTACAATGTGTTTAGTGGTCAGCATGTTCTTAAGTCAGCCAAAGAAGGTCTTCCTAATCCCGTATTGTATTTGAAACTTTCAGAGGCCACTTTAGATAAGGGCACTCTACTTCCTTCTTTTGTGGCAGACGTAGAATAACAAAAATTCTGTGTCACTCATCATACAATCGTAAGAAGTTGTCGAGAGGAAGAGATAGTGTATCACTAAGAATAGACTAGATTATGTTGTAATAATATACAAGTTCCAGGATCTCTTTGACTTGTAAAACAAAGGCTTTCCTCTTGCACATATGACAAGTCTATTGTAGGTTAGGAATGACCCAACTTCACATAATGCTTACTCTGGGACCTAGGCTTCCCCACACTAATGGTCATGATGGCAGAAAGAAACAGGAAATAGGACCTCATGCTGGCTCTTAAAGCTTCTGTCCAGAATGGACACATGCCAATTCCATCCATATTTCATTGGTCAAAGCAAGGCACATGGTCAAGCCTAATATCAAAGGGGAAATGAATACTTGTGAATAATAATACTATCTACTACAACAAATATAATAGGAATGATATCATAGAGATATATATTTCTTCATTGTATACTTTCTATGTACTATATGCATTACTTCATTTCATCCTTATATTAATCCTGGGAGGACAAGCATTTGTCATTATCCCCACTTTATATACTTAAGAATTTAATTCAAAAGAACTTGGAGTCTGAGAAGATGGTGCAATAGGAAGTGCCAACAATCCGTCTTCCCACCTAGATAACAACTACACTGGCAGAACTGTCTGAAGTAACTATTTTGGTACTCTGAGGTCTTTTGAAGACTTGCAACTTCCAGGGGAAATCTTGGGTGGTGAATTTCAGTTAATTTCAGTCAATTTCAGCTCTTAGCTTATTAATGGATAACATTCCCACCACCTAGCCTAATAGCAGGCAGCTGTGCATGTATTCCTGGAGAAGCTTGCATGCAGCTTGCAGGAAGCAGGGTGGGAAATAAGGACGCTGTCCTATAAATATTGGGGATCTGTGTTCTGAGCACTGATTGCTGCTTCTCACCATGGAGGTGCAGTCACAGAAGTGGGCAGCCTTTATGGCACTACCCACCCTTCATTGTTTCGAACACTTCCCTTTAACTGAAGTGATTTCTGGGGGATTTAGGGGCTGGTATGCTTCCCTTCTTACTTTATTTTTCCTTTTTTCCTCTTTTGGAAGTCTTAGGACATTCAAAAGCAACTGCATATATGGGGTAAATTAGAGGGTCACTGTACGTGCTGAGGGAAAGGCACAGGCTCAGAAAGGACCTAAGAAAACCTTAGGTTTACACCTCAGCGCACAGACAACCTGCGTCAATCAAAAATAAAACAAAATAAATAAAAACCAACAAACTCTGGGAAAGGAGGATAATCTGACTTCCAGTGTTATTACATTATTCAATTCAAATGTCCAGTTTTCAAGAAAAATCACAAAGCATGTGAAAAAACCCCAAGGAAATATGAACTAATCATAGGAAAAAATAAACCAATAGAAACTGTCCCTGAGGAAGACTAGACAACAGATCTGCTAGACAAAGACTTTAAAACAGCATCTTAAAGATATTCAAATAACTAAGGAAGAAGTGGGAAAGTCATGAAAATGATGTATGAACAAAATGGAAATATCAATAGAGAGACTGAAAACCTAAAAGAAAAAAACAAACAAAAAAAATTATAGGGCTGAAAAAGTACAATAACAGAAATAAAAAATACACTATAGGGATTCAAAGGCAGTTTTGAGCAGACAGAAGAAAGAATCAATAAATTTAGTAAAGCAAAACTGAAATTATCTTCTGAGAAACAGAAAGAAAAATGACTGAAGGAAAGTGAATAAAACCTGAGGTACCTATGGAGTACCATCAACCAGACCAACATATGTATTGTGGGACTCCCACAAGGAAAAGAGAAAGAGAAAAGGGCAGAGAGATTATCTGAAGAGACAATGGCCAAAATCTTTCCAAATTTGATGAAAGATGTGAATATAAATATCCAAGTAGCTCAATGAACATGAAGTAGAATGAACTCAAAGGGACCCACATTAAGATACCATATAATGGAAGCATTTTAAAACAAAGACAAAGAGAGAATCCTGAAAGCAGAAAGAGAAAAATGACTCATCATGTACAAGGATTACCAGTAGCTTTCTCATCAGAAACTTTGGAGGCCAGAAGTCAGTGAGGTGATATTCAAGGTGCTAAAAGAAAAAAAAAAAAAATGTCAACTAAGACTCCTATATCCAACAAAACTGTCTTTCAAATGTAAGGGAGAAATTAAGACAGTCCCAGTTAAACAATAACTGAGGGAGTTTATTATCATTAGGCATGCCTTGCAAGAAGCCCTAAATGAAGTTTTACAGTTTAAAATGAAAGGACACTAGACTTTAACTCAAAGCTGTATGAAGGAATAAAGATCTTGTGAAGGTAAATACATATGCAGTTATAAAAGCTAGTATTAAAACAATGGTCTATGACACCACTTTTTGTTTTTACACGATTTAAGATACTATTGTTTTAAAAAAAACAATTATTAGACTAAAATCTAGTATTAGTGTAACTTTGGTTTGTAACTCTACGTATTGTTTTCTACAGAATTTAAGAGATTAGTGCACTAAAATTTTTCTAGTTTATGTTTTTGGACATACAATGTAATTTTTTGACATCAATAACTGAAAGGAGTGGAGATTGGTTCAAGATGGCACAGTAGAAGGACGTGCGCTCACTCCCTCTTGCGAGAACATCAGAATCACAACTAACTGCTGAACAGTCATCGACAGGGAGACACTGGAACTCACCAAAAAAGATACCCGACATCCAAAGACAAAGGAGAAGCCACAGTGAGATGGTAGGAGGGGCGCAATCACAATAAAATCAAATCCCATAACCGCTGGGTGGGTGACTCACAAACTGGAGAACAATTATACCACAGAAGTCCACCCACTGGAGTGAAGGTTCTGAGCCCCACATCAGCCTTCCCAACCTGCTGGCAATGGGAGGAGGAATTCCCAGATAATCAGACTTTGAAGGCAAAACTTGATTTGATTGCAGGACTTTGATAGGCCTGGGGGAAACATAGGCTCCACTCTTGGAGGGCACACACAAAGTAGTGTGTGCATCAGGACCCAGGGGGAAGGAGCAGTGACCCCATAGGAGACTGAACCAGACCTACCTGCTAGACTTGGAGGGTCTCCTGCAGAAGCGGAGGGGATGGCTGTGCATCACCATGGGGAAAAGGACACTGGCAGCAGAAGTTCTGGGAAGTACTCCTTGGCGTGAGCCCTCATGGAGTCCACCATTAGCCCCAGCAAAGAGCCTCTAGGCTCCAGTGCTGGGTTGCCTCAGGCCAAACAACCACAGGGAGGGAACTCACCCCCACCCATCAGCAGATAAGTGGATTAAAGTTTTACAGAGCTCTGCCCACCAAGGCAACACCCAGCTCTACATGCCACCAGTCCCACCCCTCAGGAAGCTTGCACAAGCATCTTAGCCTCATCCACCAGAGGGCAGACAGCAGAAGCAAGAAGAACTACAGTCCTGCAGCCTGTGGAACAAAAACCACATTCACATTCTTTCACATGCTTGAAAGAGAGACAAAATGAAAAGGCAGAGGACTATGTACCAGATGAAAGAACAAGATAAAACCCCAGAAAAACAACTAAATGAAGTGGAGATAGGCAACCTTCGAGAAAAAGAATTCAGAATAATGATACTGAAGATGATCCAGGACCTTGGAAAAAGAATGGAGGCAAAGATGAGAAGATGCAAGAAATGTTTAACAAAGACCTAGAAGAATTAAAGAACAAACAGATATGAACAATACAATAACTGAAATGAAAAATACACTAGAAGGAATCAATAACAGAATAACTGAGACAGACGAACAGATAACGGACCTGGAAGACAGAATGGTGGAAATCACTGCCACAGAACAGAATAAAGAAAAAAGAATGAAAAGAAATGAAGAGAGCCTAAGAGACCTATGGGACAATATTAAATGCACCAACATTTGCAATATAGGGGTCCCAGAAGGAGAAGAAAGAGAGAAAGGACCCAAGAAAATATTTGAAGAGATTATAGTCAAAAACTTCCCTAACATGGGAAAGGAAATAGCCACCCAAGTCCAGGAAGTGCAGGGAGTCCCAGGCAGGATAAACCCAAGGAGAAACACGCCGAGACACATAGTAATCAAACTGACAAGAATTAAAGACAAAGAAAAATTATTAAAACCAACAAGGGAAAAATGGCAAATAGCATGCAAGGGAACTCCCTTAAGGTTAACAGTCGATTTCTCAGCAGAAACTCTACAAGCCAGAAGGGAGTGTCATGATATATTTAAAATGATGAAAAGGAAGAACCTACAACCAAGATTACGCTACCCGGCAAGGTTCTCATTCAGATTTGACAGAGAAATCAAAAGGTTTACAAAAAAGCAAAAGCTAAGAGAATTCAGCACCACCAAACCAGCTCTACAACAAATGCTAAAGGAACTTCTCTAAGTGGGAAACACAAGAAAAGAAAAGGACCTACAAAAACAAACACATAACAATTAAGAAAATGGTAACAGGAACATACATACCAATAATTACCTGAAATGTGAATGGATTAAATGCTCCAACCAAAAGACACAGGCTCCCTGAATGGATACAAAAACAAGACCCATATATATGCTGTCTACAGGAGACCCACTTCAGACCTGGGGACACATACAGACTGAAAGTGAGGGGATGGAAAAAGATATTCCATGCAAATGGAAATCAAAAGAAAGCTGGAGTAGCAATACTCATATCAGATAAAATAGACTTTAAAATAAAGAATGTTACAAGAGACAAGGAAGGACACTACATATGATCAAGGGATCAATCCAAGAAGAAGATATAACAATTATACATATATATGCACCCAACATAGGAACCCCTCAATACATAAGGCTACTGCTAACAACTATAAAAGAGGAAATCGACAGTAACACAATAATAGTGGGGGACTTTAACACCTCAATTACACCAATGGACAGATCATCCGGGCAGAGAATTAATAAGGAAACACAAGCTTTAAATAACAATAGACCAGAGAGATTTAATTGATTATTTATAGGACATTCCATCCCAAAGCAGCAGATTACACTTTCTTCTCAAGTGCACATGGAACACTCACCAGGAGAGATCACATTGTGGGTCACAAATCAAGCCTCAGTAAATTTAAGAAAACATATCAAGCACCTTTTCTGACCACAACACTATGAGATTAGAAATAAATTACAGGGGAAAAAAACGTAAAAAACACAAACACATGGAGGCTGAACAATACATTACTAAATAACCAAGAGATCACTGAAGAAATCAAAGAGGGAAGCAGAAAACACCTAGAGACAAATGACAACAAAAACATTATGATCCAAAACCTATGGGATGCAGCAAAAGCAGTTCTAAGAGGGAATTTTATGGCTATACAATCCTACCTCAAGAAACAAGAAAAATCTCAAATAAACAATCTAAGCTTACACCTAAAGGAACTAGAGAAAGAAGAGCAAACAAAACCCAAATTTAGTAGACTGAAATAAAGCATAAAGATCAGAGCAGAAATAAATAGAAACAAAGAAAACAATAGCAAAGAACAATAAAACTAAAAGCTGGTTCCTTGAGCAAAACAAAATTGATAAACTTTTAGCCAGTCTCATCAAGAAAGAGAGGGAGAGGACTCAAATCAATAAAACTAGAAATGAAAATGGAGAAGTTACAACGGATACCACAGAAATACAAAGCATCCTAAGAGACTACTACAAGCAACTCTATGCCAATAAAATGGACAACCTGGAAGAAATGGACAAATTATTAGTAAGGTATAACTTTCCAAGACTGAGCCAGGAAGAAATAGAAAATATGGACAGACCAATCACAAGTAATGAATTTGAAACAGTGATTAAAAAGTTTCCAACAAACAAGTCCAGGACCAGACGGCTTCACAGGTGAATTCTATCAAACATTTAGAGAAGAGCTAACACCCATCCTTCTCAAACTCTTCCAAAAAATTTCAGAGGAAGGAATACTCCCAAACTCATTCTATGAGGCCACCATCACCCTGATACCAAAACCAGACAAAGATACTACAAAAAAGAAAATTACAGACCAATATCACTGATGAATGTAGATGCAAAAATCTTCAACAAAATACTAGCAAACAGAATCCGACAACACATTAAAAGGATCATACACCATGATCAAGTGGGATTTATCTCAGGGATGCAAGGACTCTTCAGTATATGCAAATCAATCAATGTGATATACCATATTAACAAATTGAAGAAGAAAAATCATATGATCATCTCAACAGATGCAGTAAAAGCTTTTGACAAAATTCAACACCCATTTATGATAAACACTCTCCAGAAAGTGGGCATAGAGGGAACCTACCTCAAATAATAAAGGCCGTATATGACAAACCCACAGCAAGCATCATTCTCAATGGTGAAAAACAGAAATTATTTCCTCTAAGATCAGTAACAAGACAAGGATGTTCACTCTCACCACTGTTATTTAACATAGTTTTAGAAGTCCTAGCCAAGGCAATCAGAGAAGAAAAACAAATAAAAGAAATACAAATTGGAAAAGAAGAAGTAAAACTGTCACTCTGCGGATTACATGATACTATACATAAAGAATCCTAAAGATGCTACCAGAAAACTACTAGAGCCAATCAACGAATTCCATAAAGTTTCAGGATACAAAATTAGTACAGAGAAATCTCTTGCATTCCTATACCCTAACAACGATAGATTAGAAAGAGAAATTAAGGAAACAATCCCATTCACCATTGCAACAAAAAGAATAAAACACCTAAGAATAAACCTACCTCAGGAGGTAAAAGACCTGTACTCAGAAAAGTATAAGACACTGATGAAAGAAATCAAAGATGACACAAAGATATGGAGAGATATACCATATTCTTGGATTGGAAGGATCAATATTGTGAAAATGAATATACTACCCAAAGCAATCTACAGATTCAATGCAATGCCTGTCAAATTACCAGTGGCATTTTTTTACCAAACTAGAACAAAAAATCTTAAAATTTGTATGGAAACACAAAAGATCCCGAATAGCCAAAACAATCTTGAGGGAAAAAAATGGAGCTGGAGGAATCAGTCTCCCTGACTTCAGACTATACTACAAAGCTACAGTAATCAATACAATATGGTATTGGCACAAAAACAAAAATATAGATCAATGGAACAGGATAGAAAGCCCAGAAATAAACCCATGCACCTATGGTCAACTAATCTATGACAAAGGAGGCAAGGGTATACCATGGAGAAAAGACAGTCTCTTCAATAAGTGGTGCTGGGAAAACTGGACAGCTACATGTAACAGAATGAAATTAGAACACTCCCTAACACCATACACAAAAATAAACTCAAAATAGATTAAAAACCTAAATGTAAGACCGGACACTATAAAACTCTTAGAGGAAAACATAGGAAGGACACTCTTTGATATAAATCACAGGAAGATCCTTTTTGACCCACCTCCTAGAGTAATGGAAGTAAAAACAGAAATAAACAAATGGGACCTAGTGAAACTTAAAAGCTTTTGCACAACAAAGAAACTATAAATAAGACGAAAAGACAACCCTCAGAATGGGAGAAAATATTTGCAAACAAATCATTGGGCAAAGGATTAATCTCCAAAGTATATAAACAGCTTATGCAGCTCAATATCAAAAAAACAAACAACCCAATCCAAAAATGGGCAGAAGACCTAAATAGACATTTCTCCAAAGAAGACATACAGATGGCCAAGATGATGTTGAAAAGCTGTTCAACATCACTAATTATTAGAGAAATGCAAATCAAAACTACAATGAGGTATCACCTCACACCAGTTAGAATGGGCATCATCAGAAAATCTACAAACAACAAATGCCGGAGAGGTTGTGGAGAAAAGGGAACCCTTTTGCACTGTTGGTGGGAATGTAAATTTATACAGCTATGTTCTCACTATGGAGAACAGTATGGAGGTTCCTTAAAAAACTAAAAATAGAATTACCATATGACCCAGCAATCCCACTACTGGGCATATACCCAGAGAAAAGTATAATTCAAAAAGACACATGCACCCCACTCTTCATTGCAGCACTGTTTACAATAGCCAGGTCATGAAAGCAACCTAAATGCCCATCGTCAGACAAATGGATAAAGAAGATGTGGTACATATATATACAATGGAATATTAGTCAGCCATAAAAAGGAACGAAACTGGGTGATTTGTAGAGATGAGGATGGACCTAGGACTGTCATACAGAGTGAAGTAAGTCAGAAAGAGAAAAACAAATATCGTATATTAACACATATATGTGGAATCTAGAAAAATCATACAGAAGGACTGGTTTGCAATGCAGAAATCGAGACACAGATGTAGAAAACAAACGTATGGACCCCAAGGGGGAAAGTGGGGGACGGGGGTGGTGGTGGTTGTGGGATGAATTGAGAGATTGGTATTGACATATATACACTAATATGTATAAAATAAATAACTAATGAGAACCTGCTGTATAAAAAAAATTCAAAAAATATATATAAAGTACATTCACAGCAAAAAAAAGAAAACTGAAAGGAGTGGGTTCATATCTGTAAATGAGCAGAGGTTTTGTATGTTACTGAGGTTAAGTTATAATAAATTCAAATTAGTGTGTTAACTTTAGGATATTAAATGTACTCTCCTTGGCAGCCATAAAGAAAATAGTTACAGAATATGCACATAAGGAAATGAGAAATGAACTAAAATATTTCACTATAAAAATTAACTAGGGACTTCCCTGGTGGCACAGTGGTTAAGAATCTGCTTACCAATGCAGGGGACATGGGTTTGATCCCTGGTCCAGGAAGATCCCACATGCCAAGGAGCAAGTAAGCCCGTACGCCACAACTACTGAGCCTGCACTCTAGAGCCTGCGAGCCACAACTACTGAGCCCACCCGTGAGCCACAACTACTGAGCTCACGCGCCACAACTACTGAAGCCCGCATGCCCCAGAGCCTGCATGCCACAACTACTGAAGCCCGTACGCCCAGAGCCTGTGCTCCACAATAAGAGAAACCACCGCAATGAGAACCCCGCACACCGCAACGAAGAGTAGACCCTGCTTGCCACAACTAGAAAAAGCCCACGCAGCAACTAAGACCCACGGAGCCAAAAAAAAAAATCAACTAAATACAAAGAGACAGAAATTAGGGATAAGAAAGCTGTAAGACATATAGAAAACAAACAGCAAAATAGCAGAAGTAAGTCCTATAAGAGACTCGCTTTAGATTCAAAGACATAGCTTGGATATGACACCAAAGACACAGGTAACAAAAGGACAAATAGACAAATTGATCTTTATGAAAATTAAAACTGGTGTACCAACAGAGTGAAAAGTCAGCCTACTGAATGGGAGAGACTATTTATAAATCGTATATATGATAAGGGATTAATATCCAGGATATATAGAGAACTCCAGAACTCAACAACAACAACAAAAACGACCTGATTCATAAATGGGCAAAACAAGTTGAATAGACATTTCTCCAAATAAGATATATTAATAGCCAATAAACACATGAAAAGATGTTCAGCATCAATAATCATTAAGGAAATGCAAATCAGAACCACAATGAAAAACCACTCACACTCATTAGGATGGCTATTGCTAAAAATAAATAAAAACAAGTGTTGGTGAGGATGTGGAGGGATTGAGGCAATTGTGCACTGTTGGTGGGAATATAAAATGGTACAGGTGTTGTAAAATACAGTATGGCAGTTATTCAAAAAATTAAAAGTAGAATTAAGATATGATTCAGCAATCTCACTTCTGGATGAGTACCCTAAAGAATTGAAAGCAGGGTCTTGAACATCAAACATGATCACTACATCAAGAGATATTTGTGTACCCACGTTCATAGCAGCATTCATAGCTAAAACATGGAAAGCAGCCCAGTGTCCACTGACATGAATGAATAAGCAAAATGTGGTATAAACATACAATAGAATATAATTCAACCTTAAAAAAAAGGAAATTCTGACATGCTACAATATGCTCAAAACTTGAGGACATCATGCTAAGGGAAATAAGCCAATCAAAAAAACAAAAACTGTATTATTCCACTTATATGAAGTACCTAGAGTAGTCAAAGTCATAGAGATAGAAAATGGAATGGTGGTTAGCAGGTCTTGGGGCAGAGTGAATGGGGAGTTATTGTTCCTGGGTACAGAGTTTCAGTTTTGCAAGATGAAGAGTTCTGCAGATGGATGGTGGTGATCATTGCACAACAATATGAATGTATTTTATACTACTGAACTGTACACTTAAAAATGGTTAAGATGGGCTTCCCTGGTGGCGCAGTGGTTGAGAATCTGCCTGCCAATGCAGGGGACACGGGTTCGAGCCCTGGTCTGGGAAGATCCCACATGCCACGAAGCAGCTGGGCTCATGAGCCACAATTACTGAGCCTGCGCATCTGGAGCCTGTGCTCCGCAACATGAGAGGCCCGCGCACCACGATGAAGAGTGGCCCCCACTTGCTGCAACTAGAGAAAGCCCTCGCACAGAAACGAAGACCCAACACAGCCATAAATAAATAAATAAATAAAAATTAAAAAAAAATGGTTAAGATGACAAATTTTATGTGAAGTGTATTTTACCACAATAAAAAATTGAGAAAAAGAGATCATGGAATATACATAAATTCCAGTAATATGAATTTTGGGAAGACAATGAATTTACATTGGTGGCAATGAGTTTACAATCATGGAAAATATTCAAGAAATCTACTTAGAGTAAATATGCAAGAGAGATAATTTAAGCATTGTATGAGTGGCTAAACAAGAGAAACTAAAATACTTCTTTTACTCTTGAGATCCTAAAATACTGTGACTTTTCCAAAGTCTAACACCTAGTATGAAGCTAGAAAAGGGTAAAATGTCTCTCTCTTCCAAGTGACCATAAATTCAGAAAAAGAAAAACAGAGCCCACTATGCATTGATGATCTAGTGATTCCACTGCTATGAATTCTAAATGTTGGATATAGGTTTAGCATATATAATTTCTTAATCTCTTAGTTAGTATGTCTGTTTACTCAGTGAGTGTAATGCTGTGAATTATTACTGTATTGCATCAAATTATTCAGATAATCTGAGGATTACTGCATTGATGTGGTTCTGAATAAAATATAAGTATGTAGGCAATGGCATCTTTACATGTGTCCCAGATGGGTGGAAATCATTGCATTATAAATAAATAAATGTGCCAATAGAAAGCAGAAAGTAAATACTTCTGGTGTCATTGCTTAAAAGATAGGTTCTCCTTGACCAGATAGCTGTACCAAGGTCTCAAAACATAAATATGTATTTTTAGAACAATGTTATAAAGAAACAGTTAATATATTGATGACTCTACTTCCTTACTCCTTTCTCTCATGAGTTTTATAGTTTCACTGACACTGGTTCTACTGTGTTGTAATTCTACAATTGTTATTTGAAGTAGTGACCTCAATTTTTACTGTTCATCAAATAAAAATGTAATACTAGAAAAATATAAGAATTTTTATCATTGATTTTAATTATTACAGCTTTTTTACTTTTAGTAATCCCAGCCATTTAACTTAATTAATCTCCATTTAACATAACTAAGTAGACACAAAATTTAAAGGGTGATATGAACTTGCTTTTTGTAACTTTATTCATTTGTTTCTTTTTGTTTCTTTTGGGAGCTAGATACCAAAGATTCTGGTTAATAGTTAAAGAAAAAAACTCTAAATTATCAGCCATACCTTCTTGAACAGAAATTCAGCATTTCAGAAACTCAGAATCCGAGAGGTGCTATCAGGTCATATCTGAGTGTAATTCATGATATAATTAGCATCAGAGTGTTCAAAAGAAATCCTTTTCAAACTAGTCATTAGCCAGTGCCCTCATAAATCACTTACTTCTAAGACAGTTTTAAATAAATCCAAACTTTTGAAAGGGTTTTGGATTTTAGATCTCTAGAAGTTAGATACCACAAATGGTATTAGAAATCTATGCCAGCATTTCTCACAAATTACCCTCCAATGACGTGAACTTTAATATAATTGGGGATATGGCCCTATCATATTCCTCTCAGGGAAATTCAAGCCCCATTGTAAAAATATAACTCATTAGGAACCATAAGTATTTAACATTATCATTATCCTATGTTCATTTTGATCCCAGACACCAGTTCTGAATTCCAAAATGGTGCTTATCTCAATCTAATAACTGCTAAGGGGCACAAAGCCAGTGAGATGCCTCTATTTTCAAAAAGAGTAGTTTGGCAAAATTACCTCTATTACTAAAATTGATGCTGCTTATGCAGAATCCACAAATTATTATTTGATGAGGCTTAAAAGTTGATTTCACCATATTTGAGAGAAACAGGTTGAAAGCAGGAAGAATTTTTTTCCCATTTAATGAATGTTTTAGATTTTTAAAAAATATTTCTATTTTTAAATCTTTAGGAATAGAGTTCAGCCAATTAAATAAATATACTTATTGCATATTTGAAGAATTAGAAATATCTAGTGATATTTACCAAGTAGACTGCTAAACATGTGGAACTCTCTATAATAAATGTAACTAGTTCTTCCAGCCTGATACAACACGATAGTCTCAGATACACGCAATGAATATAGATTACTATCCTTTGAAAATTTATATTCCTTATTTTGAAAGCTTATTTTTAAAGAACCTATAAGAGGGCTTAGTTTAAATATTCTGTAAATGTTATTTTTTAAAGTATTTATATATTATTTTAATTTTAATTAAATTTAATTTTAATATTTTATATATTTATTTTTAGTATTGATTTTTTTTACAAACTTTTTTTAAGTTTATGCAATTGCAAACAACTATCCAGTCCCTGCCCTTAAGATGAGTTCTAAGTAGAATAGAATTGAAGAAACTAAGCTTAGAGAGTCAAGGGTGACTTCCTGAAAGAGTTCATGTCAGAAACAAGGGAACAGCAAATGCGAAGTTCTGGAAGCCAGAGAATTTGATACATAAACAAAGAACAAAAACCTGGCAGCAGTTTAGTACTTCCAGGTACTGAAAAAAAGAGGAGAAATTAATGAGGGTTTGCCTGTGATATCCACCCTATGTACCTAATATGTAACGTGCAAGCAGAACAACATTGCAAAATCACCAAGAACACTCAGTGCAGAGCTTGTAGAAGGGCCTCAACATAAATTAGTTTCCACCTCTCACCAAATGCAACAAAGATAGGTTAAAATAAAACTAACTGCATTTTTCAGTGGTGAGGAAGAAGGGAGGTGGCATTTAGTGGTGTGGTAGTGAGTAGGAAACATGGCATAGCATAATAATAATAATAATAATAATAATAATAATAGTAGTAGTAGTTCATGCAGCTCACTATATGCCTGGTACTGTTCTAAGGACTTTAAAAGAACCATTTAAAATTCATGAAAAAACCCTATGAGATATTGTTATCATTCTCAGTTTCCAGATGAGAAATTTTAAATAACTTGCCTACAGTTGCATAGCTGAGCCAGAATTTGAAAGCTTAAATTTAAACAGCCCTTTTTTTGCATCTGGACTCTACCATTCACCCGCTGTGTGGTCCTGGGTAAGTAACTAACTTAACTAACATCTCTCACATTAAAAATGGGGACATGTGAAAAATCTGAAAGAGAAATTATGGAAACACTCCCATTTACCATTGCAACAAAAAGAATAAAATACCTAGGAATAAACCTACCTAGGGAGACAAAAGACCTGTATGCAGAAAACTATAAGACACTGATGAAAGAAATTAAAGATGATACCAACAGATGGAGAGATATACCATGTTCTTGGATTGGAAGAATCAACATTGTGAAAATGAATATACTACCCAAAGCAATCTACAGATTCAATGCGATCTCTATCAAATTACCAATGGCATTTTTTACGGAGCTAGAACAAATCATCTTAAAATTTGTATGGAGACACAAAAGACTCCGAATAGCCAAAGCAGTCTTGAGGGAACAAAACGGAGCTGGAGGAATCAGACTCCCTGACTTCAGACTATACTACAAAGCTACAGTAATCAAGACAATATGGTACTGGCACAAAAACAGAAACATAGATCAATGGAACAAGATAGAAAGCCCAGAGATAAACCCATGCACCTATGGTCAACTATGACAAAGGAGGCAAAGATATACAATGGAGAAAAGACAGTCTCTTCAATAAGTGGTGCTGGGAAAACTGGACAGCTACATGTAAAAGAATGAAATTAGAATACTCCCTAACACCATACACAAAAATAAACTCAAAATGGATTAGAGACCTAAATATAAGACTGGACACTCTAAAACTCTTAGAGGAAAACATAGGAAGAACACTCTTTGACATAAATCACAGCAAGATCTTTTTTGATCCACCTCCTAGAGTAATGGAAATAAAAAGAAAAATAAACAAATGGGACCTAATGAAACTTCAAAGCTTTTGCACAGCAAAGGAAACCATAAACAAGACGAAAAGACAACCCTCAGAATGGGAGAAAATATTTGCAAACGAATCAACGGACAAAGGATTAATCTCCAAAATATATAAACAGCTCATTCAGCTCAATATTAAAGAAACAAACACCCCAATCCAAAAATGGGCAAAAGACCTAAATAGACATTTCTCCAAAGAAGACATACAGACGGCCACGAAGCACATGAAAAGATGCTCAACATCATTAATTATTAGAGAAATGCAAATCAAAACTACAATGAGGTATCACCCCACACCAGTTGGAATGGGCGTCATCAGAAAATCTACAAACAACAAATGCTGGAGAGGTTGTGGAGAAAAGGGAACCCTCTTGCACTGTTGGTGGGAATGTAAATTGATACAGCCACTATGGAGAACAGTATGGAGGTTCCTTAAAAAACTAAAAATAGAATTACCATATGACCCAGCAATCCCACTACTGGGCATATACCCTGAGAAAACCATAATTCAAAGAGACACATGCACCCCAATGTTCATTGCAGCACTATTTACAATAGCCAGGTCATGGAAGCAACCTAAATGCCCATCAACAGACGAATGGATAAAGAAGATGTGGTACACATATACAATGGAATATTCCTCAGCCATAAAAAGGAACGAAATTGAGTCATTTGTTGAGACGTGGATGGATCTAGAGACTGTCATACAGAGTGAAGTAAGTCAGAAAGAGAAAAACAAATATCGTATATTAACGCATGTATGTGGAACCTAGAAATATGGTACAGATGAGCCGGTTTGCAGGGCAGAAGTTGAGACACAGATGTAGAGAACGGACATATGAACACCAAGGGGGGAAAACTGCGGTGGAGTGGGGATGGTGGTGTGCTGAATTGGGCGATTGGGATTGACATGTATACACTGATGTGTATAAAATTGATGCCTAATAAGAATCTGCAGTATAAAAAAAAAATGGGGACATAATGAGGCAATTGTGAATATTGAATTTTAAAAAATCATAAAGTTCATGAAATATTATATATCCCCAATAAAATGTTAGTTTTCCTTCCTCTTCCTACAACCCTCATGGCTCTTATCCATTTATTCAGTGGTCATGTACTGACTGCCTAAGAAAATATAATACTTAGCCAAAGACTTGGAAAAACACCTCAGACTGTTAACAGTCATTATCACTGAGATGAAGAATGAAAGTAGGCTGGTATGAGATTTAACTCCTGTATACCAGTGCCAAGCCCATTAATTGGGCCTTATCCCTTTGGGGAAAAGCAGGAAGTATTAGGGAAAGTTCCAAAAACCACCGCCCAGTAAGAATGAGCTCTATCATCTCCTGGACCTGAAATTATCACCAAATAGAATAGATGAGGCAGTTTGCAGGTACCAAGCATCTAGTTTACCCTAGTTCCTTTAGGTGACCTGGCCAAGTCATACAACATGTACCAAAGACATGCAACAGGTCTGAGGTACCTTAAAAATTCTCCATTCCTCAGGCTCAATAAACTTGCTTTTATTATAACCTAAAAGCCATCTTTGTACTTTACTTTTGTTCTTTTTCTCAAACCCTTACTGTACTCCCTCTAGATATTCCACCCAGGTGGGGTCATTCTGACTTTGTCCTATTTACTGTTTATTTCCATTTCCTCTAGTATTTTTCATTTCAACTTCAATAATATGTGGAAAGGCTCTATAAAATTGACAAACAGGAGTACCTCAAAAATTTTAATAGTTTATAACCTGCTGTCATCTTGATGATCACAGTAATTTCAGTACACAACTTTAAATGCTACCTTTCATCCACCAGTCATTTCTCCACTATTTACAAAGCTACCAAACAGAATGTAATGTATATGAGAGTATATATTTCACCACCTACCTTTATTACATGTATTTTAACATGATACTCTGTTTTTAATTCTGCATGTTATTTTTTAATTTTCTATTTCTTTTTTGTTGTTAAAGAAGAAAGTCCAAGAGAGAATTTTGATACGTACCCATTTGAAAACCATAGATTTATATAAAAAGCTTGACATAAATGAAGAAAGATGGGCAAAAGGAGTATGTAATTTAGGAGAGAGAAGATAGTTCCCAAATTTTACACTTTTTGGAGGACTTCATATCAAACATCAAACAATCTCTCATTGGTTTATGGTTATTATGTATAAAGCATTCTGGTAAGCCTTTAACTTAAATACTCTCACCTAATCCTACATTATAATGTAAAAACTGTTATAACTTCCATTTTATAGATAGAAAAAAAAGGCAAAGGTTAAGAAATGTTCCCAAGTCCACACAGCTAGTAAGTATTGGAATCATTGTAAATGCAGGTTTCTCTGACTCTAGGTACTGAACTTTCAAATATTCTGTAAAATCACCATATTTGACAACATGGTAAATGACAAAATAGTAATAATAATAATAATTTGGAGTGAGAAAATATTTGTTTGAGTCTCAGATTTCACACTTATTAGCTGAATATTCGTCGAGTCCAAGCAGAGTCTCAGGATACTTCCATCCTGTGGTCACACCAACACCTGGCTCTCAAGTTCCCTCTAATATTTGTTTCCATTCCACCCAGACAAATGGACATAGAATCGTGGTAAGAAATTTTTAACTGTGTACATAGCTCACTGACTAGAACTCAGTCACATGACCATTCCTAATTTCATTGGAGTCTTAAAAATGTAGTGGAGCTATGTTTCCAGGAAGAAAAGTTAGCAGGTTTGACATCAGCTAGTAGTCTCCTCCATAAAGTGTATATGTAAAGCCCCATTATTTGATTAATTAGTAGTAATTGCTACTGCTACTTTAAGCCTTTGATGCCCTTGAAAATTAATAAAATAAAAATATACTTCAAAGGAAAAAAAATAAAGTAATATGTGTGATTCAGAATATTAATATTTGTGGAGCTAACCAATGTTGAAACAAAGAGGCATTTCAACCTTTCACTTGGTGATGACCTCCCTAGGAGAACATGCCTATCGAAAATAATTTTCTTCATCCCTCTCCAGAAGAGAAGAGGAAACACAAGAAGAAGTACCCGGTGCAGAACCCCAATTCCTACTTCATGGATGTGAAATATCCAGGATGCTATAAAATCACCACCATCCTTAGCCATACACAAACAGTAGTTTTGTGTGTCGGCTGCTCTACTGTCCTCTGCTAGCCCACAGGAGGAAACGCAAGGCTTACAGAAGGATGCTCCTTCCAAGGGAAGCAGCACTAAAAGCACTTTGAATCAAGATGAACGGGAAACCATCCCAATAAACACATTTTGGATTAAAAAATAAAACAGGCATTTCAATATACAAAAATGAAAAATGAACTACCTTTAGTAGACAGCAACAAGGCATCTCTCCAAAGAAAAACGTCTTTATTTGACTAAGCTAAGGTTAAATAACCTTCACTAGAGAGAATCCCAAAGCAGGAGAGTGTGCTACATAAAAATGTTTGTTTGTTCTTTTATTACACAATATCCCTTCGCATTCCAAATACTCCAGCTAATCTAATTAAAGGTTGGTGAGGGGAAGGGAGTAAAGCGAGAATTTAATTCAGCATGTAATTATTGTTGAGCTGAAGACCATTTTTTTTCAATAAATGAGTAAACTATGAATAACTTTTCACATACTAATTGAAAAACTTCAAGTGAATCAATATTAAAATATACCCAATTGCTATGTATACCGATATGCCTACTGCAGACACAAATTGGATGAGCATTTTCTGACTTCCTGAGAAATTATCTATCTATATCAAAATATGTATCTATAGATTCGTATCCATACAATATGTGTGCATATCTACAAATTCTCAAAATATTCTGAAAATATTTATGAAACTCAATATCAACAAAAAAAGAATCACATTTAATAGATGAAAGACAAATATGGGCTGAATTGAGGTACCCTCAAAAGCCAGAATTAGATTTTACTCTAAAATCTAAACTAATAAAATGTGCATCGAAAATACAGGATTAGCCATAAATGAGAGTAAAACAAGATATTGTGAATAAGTGAGTAATGGACTAGTTTGGTAAAGTTCAGCACTTTAATTCCTATGATATAAGAATTCACTGCTTGCTATGCAGAAAACTGGTTTATGTTCTTCACGTGAGAAAAATTAAAATAGTAGAAAAGTGACCAATCATGAGAGTGGAGGTGGGGGGGAAGAGTGTGTTGATTCTGCTCATTTAGCATGGTTCAAGGTTCAAAGTGGATGGAGTTCTGGCCAATCCAACATTAGCAATCCGATTGCACAGGTTAGGCTTTACCTGAAAGATATTTAAATCAGCTAATTGATTCCTTGTTCTCCACTTAAACTTCTTAAGAAGGTGTCTTCCAATGTATTTTCCCTACAGAAAGAGAATATGCTAGAGAGGCTGAATTAAACATTCTGATTCACTCGACAGATTAATTTCTCTGTGTAAATGAACAATGACATTTTCATTCATACATATCAGTGGTTTATACCCATCAGTTGCTGTGAAGTTGGCTAATATGAGTCTGTGCACAGAGACAGCTTCCCTCTTAAATTGCAAACAAACTGATCCTGGGAGACTGTTACCCATTCCTTGAACTGTGATGAATCCACCAAGGCAAATGCTACTGGGTTTCTGAGCAGCCAGTCCCTCTTCTCCATGTGACATAACCTTGTTCTGGTGTACTTGTTTCTTGGAAAAGTTTTAATTGCTAATTTTTGTTTTGCTAATTGTCTAATTTACTTTAACCTAGACATTTAATTCTAGAATATTGTGAGATTGTTTAATTTATGGGTCATTAAGTTCTAGATGTTTTTTCCCTTTTTTTCTTGCTTCTTGTTTAAGGACACGAACATATAAAAGAAGATGAAGAAGTAGACATGAATGATTACTAAGTGAAATCTGTATATTTTTTATCTTACTGAAAGATTAGAGAAGTTGACTAATACTATTATATATGTACTTTTAGGGCTATTATTAATTTTCAATTATAGTACTTTTGTATTTGCTCCCAATGTCATTTGCAATTTTTTGATTGTCAGAATTGTTAATTAGCATATGTTTTATAGCATCATGGATCCTGATTCCAGAAGTATCAGGAGCTCTTTCAAGAAATTAAATGACCCGTCACCACTGCCTTCATCCAAACAGACTATTTAAGGTAAATCACCTTTTCCATTTATTAGCTGTGAAACTTCTGGTAATCATTTAAGTTTTCTGTCTTCAGTATGAGCAAGCAAGGCATTTGTAGGACTAAATATAGTACATAAGGTAAAACTATGCCAAAAATTTTTTGAAAGTGATTTTTGTATACAAATGATAAATTTATTGCTAATGAGAGACATCAGATTTTGATAACCTTCCTAAACTAAATAAGTGTCATGAGGTGATTATAATTATATGCATAAACCATAATTATTCATTGTATGATGTTGAGTCAACAGCAAATTTTCACATGTTTATGAAACATATTAATATTATGTGTATATTATCAATCAAATCAGTCTTAAATTTTAACTACATCTTCAATTTTTCCAAAATTAAATAAAAACTGTTTACAGGATAAATATGACATGAAAATTTTGCTTTTCATATTCTCATGCTAAAACTTAAAATAATGTTAGTTCTTTAACACACTTCCAGAATGGCATTAACCTGATATTTTTCAAGATTAAATTTTATTAAAGAAACTTACACCTGTCCTAGTTTAGGATAAGCTTAAATGCTAAAATAAATCTCCCTAAGTTTAATGTTCTAAAAATAATTTAATATAAGCTACTATCCTAGAGAACTACTAATAATTTTATGGTATTCATAAAAAAGAAAATGCACTCTAAGTAAGTACAAAAAATGCCTGGAATTATAGAACTAGTGCAAAATTCTTAACTTCAAATAATTATATTTTACTCTTGTACCTTAATAATACTCCATACAGGCTGAAGTCATTGATTTTATGAGTTTGCTTGCATAATATTTAGTTCTAAACTTAAATGTTAGACTTCATAAAATACAAGAAAATGGGCATTATAGATGAAACATATTTTATTTTTAAAAGATAGTGCTTATAAATTGATAAAATCTCAAGGATAGGAGAAATATTATCACATTTTATTTAACATTTTTCAAAAGTTGAGCATAAAAGCTACAACACAAAGAAAAGTCCCAAAAGAGAAAATCATACAGGTCATAGTAGCAAATAACAAATGAATAAATCTAGAAATTTATAGCAAATAGTTAAGGAAAAAAATCACTTTAAAGTCTGAAAATATATTCCCAGATAAACATTTTGTCAAAAATTGTTTTGCAAAGCTACAAACCACATAATATTTACACAATTACAAACTGTGAAAATCTTTTGTCAAAAATTTTTTGCAAAGCTACAAACCACATAATATTTACACAATTACAAACTGTGAAAATCTTTTGTCAAAACTTATGACAAAAGCTACTAAAGCTGTAATTAAAGCGTTAAATGTCAACTTTATTAAAAAAGAACATTTTAACAAAAAATAAGCATTTGAACTCAGATAATTAAAACATGATGAATCCTAAGAAAAGTATGAGAAAGGAAATATAGTAATAAAGGAAAAAGTAGGAATAATTGAAAAATAAAAATTAAAAATAGCAAAACATTTACATTTTCTGAATAAAAAGTAAACTGTGCATTCCTATATTTATCTGTTTTGTACATGTATTTCTTCTGCCTGGGACTTATTCCTTTACCTTACCACTGAAAACTTTGTACTCCTTTTCTGTGAATCAACTGAATTACCATCTTCATTCTGAGAACTCCGTGATTCTTTGCTCACTATATTTTGCATGTTCCTCATTAGAGGTACTGAAACATTGAATCTTTTGAATAAATGATTTTCTATATGATATCACTACACATTTCAAAGGAAGAATGTAGGCTGTAATATATTAAGCAAGCAGTTGATTTTGTTGAAAAAATTATACATGTGTTAGTTTGAATTGGAATTTTAAAAATTGTATTTAGTGACTGACTATTGCTGATATATAGAAATACTATACCAAATTATTTGCTTTAATATTAACTGGTTTTTGAATTTTATTGGATTTTCCAGTTATACAGTTATATTCAAAAAGACATCTCATTCTGCGTATTCTAATTTCTTCATCTTTATATAAAAACGTCTTGATTATTAAGACAAATCAAAGGAAAAGATTTGGATATAATCAATAATTAAGAGCATGCACACTGGTGTAATTTTGCCCAGATGTGAAACCTGGGTCTGCAACCTACCTACCATGTAACCTTGGGAAAGTTACTTATCTCCTTGTTGCCTCCGTTTCTTCCCAGTAACTATCTTTTAAGGTGTGTTTGAGGTTTAAATGAATTAAAACTAGTTATATGCTTAGAATAGTGTCTGGTATTGTTTAACCTTTAAGGTAAATGTCTAAAAGACATAGGATAAAAAACATTTCAAGTATTTTTAAGAATTTTATGTGTTTATTTAAACTATACTCAACAAATACTGTTTAATTAACATTTCCACCACTTTTATTTGTGCAAACTTTACTTTCTCTCTCACATTCTAGCTGCAGGACATTAGGCAGCTTTACTTAACATGTGTACACTTCAGGATCTTTATCTGTAAAATGTGGATTTTAATAGTACCATCCTTATAGATTTGTGTATAAAAAATAGGATAATGGTAAAGTAAGAAAGATTTTAGAACATTTTAAGCTTTTACCAAATGCTAAGTAATGTTATTGATATAAGTGAGGCATTGAATATATTATAAAGATGTTTCATATTGAAAACACAGATTAACCGTTAATTTGTGTTGGGACAACTGACCATTCATTACAGCTAAATAAAAAAGTTGCTTTCCTATATTACACATTACACAAAAACAATTTTATATGTAAAACAGAAATCATTACAGTACTAGAAAAAATATAGGTGGGCATTAGTATAATTTCATAAAGAAAATTTTCAAAGAAAATTTGAAAATTAGTATAATTTTTCAAAGAAAAAAATATCTATTTTATCCTAGTGATATAATCAAAACTTATATAACATCAGAGTAGAAATTATGTTATTAGAGAAAACTTGTTGAATTTTCTTGTATACAGACTCTGCAGAAAATTATGGGAAAGAAGCAACATATTCTGTGCTCTCAAGGGCTATGAAATCTGGTCAGATATCCTTGAATAAAATAACTTGTGAAACGTATGAAGCAGAACATAAGATGCATGGTAAATCACACATAATCTGTAATCCAAGTCAAATTATAGCCAACCTTGAGGACAATTATATAAAATGCAACTGTGCAGTTTTTCAGAATGATATCGATCCTTGTCACATTTTTATAGGCTCCAGCTCAGATTTTGTTTTTAATATGGAAAGTTAAAATTCTAGTGTTTTTCCAGAAAAGAAGAAATCATTCATTCTCAATGAATTATAACATATTTCATGGAAAATTTAGCCAAATTTAATCTATGTTGCTTCTTAGTTTTTATTTTTAAGAAACACAGACATTAAAATGCTCTCTCTGGGTTTTCTTTGTGAGTATCTGGAAAATACAAAGTATCATCATAGCCCTATGTGTCACTGTTTTTCTTTTCAATTCTATAAGCAGACACTGTATTTAATTTGGGGAGTATGCTTTGCTTTAGTAAATTGGATGATAAATAGATTTTCTAAAAAGTTAAGCCTGATTTATCCCTCATTAACTTCTCAAATTATTGAAAATCTCAGTAGTGTCATCCGGGAGTATTTTCCCAAGGAATAGCCAAATTTTATAAGCATTACACTGTCTATTCATTCTGACAAAACCAATATTTCTATTTAGGCAACACAGTTTGGATTTTATCTATTTATTTTCAGTCTAATTAATTTGAGAATCTAGAGTTTCACCCGGAGACACAAAGGGGGCTCCACGGTGCTCATTTGAGATATTGCAATATTCTGATGCTTCCAAAAATCAGTTCAATTGGCTCTATAATCATTCCTTCTGGTCTTGCTGTTGAAGGTGTAGTTTAGTGGTTTCTCTGATTGCCATACAGAGCTTTATGTTCCTAGAGGACAGGAAGATATAAAACTTACTTCTTTTCAAGCATAGTCACCGTGTTCTAGCCACACTTGCCTTCCTCTTGCTCTAAATCATCAACCTCATGCTGGCCATGATATCTTTGCACCTGCTGGGTTTTGGTTTTGTTTTGTTTAGCTTTTTGTCTGAAAAATTTTACCCAGAATCTTCCTGTATCTGAGTCTTCTGTATTGTTCATGTGTTAGAATATTTATTTTACTTACTCTAGTTAGCTTTCCCAGATTATTCCATCTACAACAGCAGAAACCACACCCCTTCCAACACACACACACACACACACACACACACACACACACACACACAAACACATACCCGGCCAGTCACTACCACAGAACCGCATTTCCTTTTCTTTATTATTCTGTGTCATGATTGTGTTTGGTTATTTATTTGTCTTATATGTCTCCCCTACTATAATATAAGATCCATGAGAGCAGGGACAGAGGTTCTTTCTTGTACCTCCAGCTTGGAGGACAGGGTCTAATCTACTGAGTGGCCCTCGAGGGTAAGATAATAGAAAGAAATAAGAGAGGAAAGAAGGAAGGGAGAGCAAAGGAGCGAGAATGGAAGATAAGACAGAAGACAAATAGCAGTCCAAGTTATAGGCATGTTAGAGGAGCCACTTGGCCTCTCAAATTCCATTATTACTCAATCAACTCTCATAGTATAAACACCCACTTGAGATTTAAATTCAAGGGTGCTTCACTTGGGAAAGACTACTGTGCTGTGCAAAGTCAAGATCAACATGTCAGTGCTGCTATTTTCTTTTATCTAGAGTTCACATCATGCTTATAATTTTATATTTTAGTTTCCCTCAGTCTATTCAAAAACTACTTGAGACTATACCAATGTTTTCTCAGTCCTCTTTCTTATCAATTTCTTTCTCTTTTTTAAACTCTATTTCCTTTCCCTATGATGGATGACCCTGAATGCCATAAGATTCAATGCAGCAAACTCTAGTAAATATTTTTCGACAATTTGGAATAAAACAATTAATTTCCTAAATAAATTTTAATATATTTACTCATATTTTGGAATTTTGGAACCAGAGTTTCTTTACGTAAACTTTACACACATTTTTAATAATTTAAGCTAGAAACCTTTCACAGTATTTTCACCATGCTTCAGTCTACTTTTGACCAGGTTGCCCTGTTCCTCATGAGTCCTTAGAATTGGTTATAATTGCATAGATTGAATTCAGGGTTACTGATATCCGTAATAGGGGAAAAAATGTAAGTGACGTATATACCTAATAGTAGTGCTAATACTGATGTAAGTATTAAATAAAGTATGGTGCATCTTTTAAATAAACTATTTTTCAAAAATTATACATGATAATTTGAAAAGAATATATACAATATAAAATTATATCACGGTGAAAATGTAAGACAAAAATTAGATCCACATTATTAAAAAATTATATAAAATGAAATGTGATTCAATGGGCGAGAACTAGAACAATCAGAAAAAAAAAGGAAAGAAGTTTTGGAGTAAAGAAAATACAAAACCATTGCTTTCTTTAATTTTAATTTTCCCATAATTTATAGTTAGTAATGTAGGAAGAGGAGGAGGAAGATGGGGAGGATATAATTATATTGCCAAAAAGAAAGTAAAGGCACATTAAAATAATTTTGTTACATATGTATCCCTTTTCATTCATGAACAAATCAGTGAACATCTACGGTCCCAGGTGTTGCGAAGACAATTTGTTAGGTGTGAACAAGATTTCTGATCTTCAGGAACCTATAATCTGTGGAGGGGTTTAAAACATATGCATGAATTAATCCATTACCAGGCAGCATACAGTAGTTACTATATCTGAATTGCAAAACAGAATTGTTTTGAGAATCTAAGGTGAGTGACAGAAGGCTTCAGACTAGAGGAAGAAAGAAATATTTTTGTTTTTTATTTTCTTTCAGAGTTGAACCTTCAAATTGGTTCATTAGCAATGAAAATACTCTCACCATGTAATGAGAACTTTCCAACTGAGTAAGGGACAATTTTATCCTGATTTCAGTAACTTTTCATTGATAGTTTGCCATAAGCAATTGATTAGATTTAAAACCTTTTTTTTTTTTTTTCCCCTATCAGAGGGCATATTTGTAGTCTGTATGTAAAACTCTTTTCTGTCAAGAATATATACAAATTTTGGCTACACTAATAAGTTGTAGCAGCTTTTCTTGAAGTTTACACTGTGGAATGTGGTCCCATGTGGTACCCCTGGAAACAATTTTGGGAAACACTATGTATATATACCCCTCTCCTGCCAGAGATTCATCATGACCTTTGCAAATTAAATGTCCTGAGATCTGCTTAATAATATCAGTTATACTGAACTTTAACCAGTATCCTCAATCTTATTTCACCACAAAATCCTTTGGGTTAATAGGTATCATGTGTTAATGTCCCAAGTCTCATGTTTGAGCAGCAATATAGTGTAGCTGTTAAAATCAGAGGTACTGGCTAGAGATTGTGATCTTAGAAGAGTTGTTCCACAGAATGAGGATGATAATAGGATGGTAAATAGATTTTCTTTTTGAGTGTGAGCGAGGAATAATCAAGATTATAAACTTTGATCAAGGCCTGATACTTGGTAAGTGATATAAAAGTGTTATCACTATTAGAGCAGCCTTCTCTGTATCCATAGTGCTGATATTCCATCATGGCTGCACCAACTTACATTCTCAACAACAGAGTAGGAGGGTTCCCTTTTCTCCACAACCTCTCCAGCATTTATTTGTAGACTTTTTAATGATGGCCATTCTGACTAGTGTGAGATGGTACCTCATTGTAGTTTTAATTTGCATTTCTTTAATAATTAGTGATGTTGAGCATCTTTTAATGTGCCTACTGGCCATCTGTATGTCTTCTTTGGAGGAGAGGAGGGAGAGGGATGGACTGGGAGTCTGGGGTTGGTAGATGCAAACTATTACATTAAGAATGGATAAACAACAAGGTCCTACTGTATAGCACAGGGAACAATATCCAGTCTCCTGGGATAAACCTTAATGGAAAAGAATATTAAAAAAGAATGTATATATATATGTGTATAACTGAGTCACTTTGCTGTAGAGCAGAAATTAGCACAACATTGTAAATCAACTATACTTCAATAAAAAAAAATGGATTTCTGCCATTTCCTCTCGTGGACATACCTCTGGTAGTCTAGTGGCTTTGGGACTTGGAACTTTGCCTTTCCCTTGCCATTTTTTCCCTGAAGGACTGTAAGATCTTAATGCAGTATTTCTAATCATGGACCTCCTGTTTTATGTACTTCACCTATGTGCTGTTAGATCCTTAATTTAACATTCAGTAGGATAATGTATGTCCCTGATCTTTATCATTTATTCTGCCCTGTCACTGGCTTGTCATGACATGCTCGCAGTGGTGAGAGTAGTTCACCAAGTAAAAGATTCCTCCATACCACAGACGTAGTCTTGAAGCATGAGTGTGTTGGAAAATATGCCCAGGGAAATCTGATACAGCTCGTAATGTAATCTTTGAGAACCCCTATCATATAGACTGAGTCTAACAAATACTATGTGATTATTAAACATAAACTGGTGGTTAAATACATATCATAGACATTTTGGGAAAATTTGTATAGTATGTAGTGCCTTGATTTTTTATCTGTCTCAGTTAATGTGACCTGATGTAATATAGTTTTTGCCTTTTTAGAGGTCAGGAATGGGCAGATTGGGATATAGCCTTCAAAAGTTCATGTAATTGGTCTAAATATTATTCCCAATTTTATGCCCAGAGCACTTTGTAATATCTCACTGGACTTCAGTTTAATCATCTGTAAAATAGGGATAGTGATACTTTATCCTATATCATAGAGTTACTATAAAGATCATATGGGGGGATAAGAATACAAAGTAACCTGAAAATGTTCTACATATGTAAAGTGGAATTCCTTTACTATAATCATTATCATTTTTGCTAAAAATAGTAGCATTTAAGTTTTAAAGTTTGCTGTTTGAGTAATATCTCTGCTGACACAAACCAAGTGAACTAAAAAGGCCAAGAGACCAGGAGTCGCCTCTCTTTCAAGTTATTTATCAATAGTCATTAAATTGATAATGGTCCAAATAATTTGATAAAAATATTTAGTGATGCTTTATCTATGACCATAGAACAAATAACCAAGCTATCCAAATTTATTTTCACTATCTTATCTAGACTATTGCCACCAAATCACTTGTGTGATGCACATATCAATCATTACTCCGGCCACTCTTACAAATATGGCTGGAACTCAATGATTTAGGCTCTCTGTTCATTTCCAAGATGACATTAATGTTTTGACAGAGTTTTGTCCCTTGGGTTAGTTTTTCCAATACAGCAGAGAATTGCCAAAACAACTCTTGGAAGAACAAACAGTATTTCTGTGATTTTTCAGTCGGCTAACTCCTGACAGTCTCTTAGAAGCATGAAGAAAGTCAACTTTTGGAGATCTGCAGTATAAACTGAAGCATATCATTTCCCCAAGAGATAAGAAACCTTACACGGCTGAAATGGAATCAAGTCACTGGCAATATCAGCAAGAAGCACACTGTAACTTTTTTGTTGTAATTTTGCATGAAAACCTCTAAGGACATTCAGTGTATATCATATTTCAAGACTGAAAATAATTTGTTAACCTTTAATCAAAAAAGTCGAATAGTTTTTCGTCTACCCAGTGCCTTATTCCACCCAAAAGAAAAAGTCATTGCTTGCAGCTTTGTTTGAAAATCAAATTACTTATTCTGAAATAATATTGAAATTTATAGCATAATAAGAGTAGTCCCTGTAGAATTATTCTTATCATAATACAGACAAAGCAAAGTTACTGGTGACACAGTGGAAATAAGTAATTCACTAGCAAGTTACAGTATCTTTTTCCTAATTTAGTTGTTGATCTTCTGTCTAAAAGAGATGATACATATTGTTAGGCAAAAGTCATCCTCAAAAGTCGTCATAAAAAAGTTAATTATCATGGAAACGTTGATACTAAGAGCAAGTGTAAACAGAGTTAAAGTTTACAAGTCACTAACAATGTAGCTAGTACATGATAACTTACTTTTTTAGTGCAATAGCTACCAGTTTATGGTAATTTGTCTTTTTAAAAAAATATGTATATAATCTGCATGGTTTTTATTTGATTAATACCATAAATGTTATTTTATGTTAAAAAATACACCCCGAAACATCATTAAATTTTTATATAGTGTGTCCTCATTTTAAAAAATTTTTATTGAAATATAGTTGATTTACAATATTGTGTTAATTTCAGGTGTATAGCAAAGTGATTTAGTTGCATATATGTATGTATATATATATTCTTTTTAAGATTCTTTTCCATTATAGGTTATTACAAGATATTGAGTATAATTCCCTGTGCTATACAGTAGGTTCCTGTTGGTAATATATTTTATATATAGTAGTGTATATATTTTATTTTTTAATTTTATTTATTTATTTATTTTAACATCTTTATTGGAGTATAATTGTTTTACAATGGTGTGTTAGTTTCTGCTTTATAACAAAGTGAATCAGCTATACATATGCATATACCCCCATATCTCCTCCCTCTTGTGTATCCCTCCCGCCCTCCCTTTCCCACCCTGTTAGGTGGACACAAAGCACTGAGCTGATCTCCCTGTGCTATGCAGCTGCTTCCCACTAGCTATCTATTATACATTTGGTAGTATATATAAGTCCATGCCACTCTCTCACTTCGTCCCAGCTTACCCTTCCCCCTCCCCGTGTCCTCAAGTCCATTCTCTACGTCTGCATCTTTATTCCTGTCCTGCCCCTAGGTTCTTCAGAACCTTTTTTTTTTTTTTAGATTCCATATATATGTGTTAGCACATGGTATTTGTTTTTCTCTTTCTGACTTATTTCACTTGTATGACAGACTCTAGGTCCATCCACCTCACTACAAATAACTCAACTCCGTTTCTTTTTATGGCTGAGTAATATTCCATTGTATATATGTGCCACATCTTCTTTATCCATTCATCTGTCAATGGACACTTAGATTGCTTCCATGTCGTGGCTATTGTAAATAGAGCTGCAATGGACATTGTGGTACATGACTCTTTTTGAATTATGGTTTTCTCAGGGTATATGCCCAGTAGTGGGATTGCTGGGTTGTATGGTAGTTCTATTTTTAGTTTTTTAAGGACCCTCCATACTGTTCTCCATAGTGGCTGTATCAATTTACATTCTCAGCAACAGTGCAAGAGGGTTCCCTTTTCTCCACACCTTCTCCAGCATTTATTGTTTGTAAATTTTTTGATGATGGCCTTTCTGACTGATGTGAGGTGATACCTCATTGTAGTTTTGATTTGCATTTCTCTAATGACTAGTGATGTTGAGCATTCTTTCATGTGTTTGTTGGCAATCTGTATATCTTCTTTGGAGAAATGGCTGTTTAGGTCTTCTGCCCATTTTTGGATTGGGTTGTTTGTTTTTTTGATATTGAGTTGTATGAGCTGCTTGTAAATTTTGGAGGTTAATCCTTTGTCAGTTGCTTCATTTGCAAATTTTTTCTCCCATTCTGAAGGTTGTCTTTTCATCTTATTTATGGTTTTCTTTCCTGTGCAAAAGATTTTAAGTTTCATTAGGTCCCATTTGTTTATTTTTGTTTTTATTTCCATTTGTCTAGGAGGTGGGTCAAAAAGGATCTTGCTGTGATTTATGTCATAGAGTGTTCCGCCTATGTTTTCCTCTAAGAGTTTTAGAGTGTCTGGCCTTACAGTTAGGTCTTTAATCCATTTTGAGTTTATTTTTGTGTATGGTGTTAGGGAGTGTTCTAATTTCATTCTCATACATGTAGCTGTCCAGTTTTCCCAGCACCACTTATTATATGTGTATATATTTTAAACCCAAACTCCTAATTTATTCCCCCCTTTCCCCTTTGGTAACCATAGGTTTGTTTTCTATGTCTGTGAGTCTATTTCAGTTTTGTAAATAACATTTACAAAACGGGAATAGTCTGTCGTTTTTAAATAAAGAAAACATAGGGCAAGACAATACTTGATTGCAGCACCAAAACTGAATTTCAAAGCACACCTGACTTCCCAATTATTCTATATTATGAGTATATACTATTTTTTTATACTATTTTTATAACAAGATAAATACAATAAATATTATAATTAAAAACCATGTCTCTTTGTAAATAAACTTCATTATTTTAATACTCTGAGGATTTTCTTCTAGTCATAGTTTAGTAGTGAATAGTTTGCATCTCAGTAAATACGTATTCCTCTTGGTCAAAAATCCCATAAATTAATGTACAACTGTCAAAGGGAAACATTTGTCTATTCCAACAATGTATCCTTAGGGAAGAGCTGACTCATATTTATACCTTGCCTTTAAATATAGTTGTCCTTATATATAGTATGGAAGATATATCCATACAGGGAGCAATATGCATTCTGGTTAGCATAAGCAGAAAGGGGATTAATTCAAGGTTCTAAATGGATTATAGAATTACTGGGAGGACCGAAGTAATAGACTCTAGGCTGAGCTTCCTAAATGGACTAACAAAGCCATGCCACACGACCAGCCACTAAAGAAACTGCTGCCCTATTGAATTAAGATACCCCCATCACAGCTGCTGAGTGCAAAATATAGACCCCTATTGTGAGCAGGAAATCATTACTAGCCAAATTGGGAATCATACCTAAGGAAGGAGGCATACACTATGAATGATGCTTTGTTTGGCAACATCCTTTCTGCGAAAAAATATCTCTGCACAACCAAAATTATGTATTTGATTCTGCCATTTTGCAAGAGCACCATATTCTGACACGTAGCAGTATCAGTAAGAATAACACCACAATATTTTTGCAGTTGTAACTTTGTGTGACAATCTCTAAGGACATTCATATTGCATCATATTTTAAAATTCAGTAGTTCATTAATCTTCAATCAAGAAAGCTGGAATGGTCTCTCTACCCAGTGTCTTTTTCCATTAAAAAGAAAAAAGCTTTGCTTGAAAGTTTGTTTTATTTGGAAATCAAATTACTCATTCTAACATAATATCTAAATCGATAGCATATTAAAAGTATTCTAGATGTAAAAAAATGTTCTTCCTTAATATTAGTCACAAGTCACATCCCTATGATAACAATTTTTGTGTGTTAGTTAGATTCCTTGTGGTTGCATGGAATAAGTATAATCTTTCTTCCACAAAGCAGCTTTCCTAATATTTGAAAATATGTCCTATGTTTTCTGTAATATTTCTATCAAGTCTAACTGTTTTACTTCTTTCTTCTACATAAAATAATTTTTAGATTTTCTTCATTTCTAATCACCTTTTTCCAAGCTTGCTCTAATTTTTAATAGTTGTCTTAAAAAGGAGCCGTTTGGTATGGAATACAATTATTAGAAGAAGTAAGAAAAATACAGGGGGGGCATTACATTTTTTTCATTCTAATCCTCTATGCTTCTAAACGAAATGCCCATAATCATCCTGGCACTACTTGTATAATCTCATGAATGTCTTTATATCCATTCTTAAAGTATTTTTCCTTTTATTTTAAACTAAAACAAAATAATTTGTGAAGTTTTCTTAAATGCTTCCACCACTTCTATCCTATCTTTGTGCAGCTGCCCTTCCTGAACTGTATCCAAAATTTTGTAGTTCCTGAGATCTTTTCCTATTTCCTTTTTTCTGTTCACTCTGAACTCTCTCTGAAGGTAAATTATCTCACATAGTCACTTCAATAACTTGTTTACTATGTAGTCCACATTTCTACAATTTTCAAAGCTATATTTCAATCCAGGCCTCACTTCTGGGGCAGCTAAACATAACCTGGCCAAACACGAAATTATTAACTTCCACCTGAACACTTGCTATTCTAGTTGTTCTTTTTTTTAGTAAATAGCACCTTGCATCTTCTTAACCGGAAACCCAGTAATTGTTCTTGATTCCTCCCACTCACTTACCTATCCATGTCAAAGGTATCGTTGAATTTTGTCAATTCTAATTCCTAAATGGTTGTGTAATTTACAGACTCTTTTTTTTTTTTCTTCTATTTTTATGCAACTGCCCTCATCCTCTTTCTAGTCTAGTCAACTGTGATATCCTCTCAGTAGGTCTTACCTGGCTCCAACCCTTTCTCAAAGGAGCTGTCATAGGTTTTTTTTTTTCCTAATAAAATATTTCATAGCTTCTGATTGTTCCACAGAAAAGGGATAAATTTATTCTTCTGGCCTATTAGTTCTTGCAATGGTTCATGCATCCAGTATCAGCTTAATATACTAGCTATGCTAGACTTCCTTCAACACCTCCGATATTCAGAAGGCCTCTAGGACTTAGAATATGCTGCATTGAAGCCCACTCCCCACCAGCCAATATATGTTTCCAAAGATAGACTCACTCAAACTACCCCATCCTATCCTTTATATTTCCTTCAAGATGTGGAGTCTGAGTGCTTTGAGCAATATAATGTAGAGAAAGAGACATTCTGGGTCTTCTGAGCCTAAACATTAAGGAAGTCTGGCAGCTTCTCCTTGCTACCATGGAAGCCAGAGCCTTACTGTGAAGAAGCCTCAGCAACCATGTGGAGAAGTCTACATGGAGTAGAATCAAGCCCCTCGCTGACAGCTTCAGTTCTGCTTCCATCTAACAGCCAGTATCATCCTGCCAGCCAAGTGAATGAACCATTCTGAAAGTGTATCCTCCAGCCCAGGGCGAGATGCTCCAGCTGATTCCTTGCCTTTACCTAGCCCTGCTCAAATTAAAAACTTGTGAACAGCTACTGAATGCTTATCTTTTAAGCTATAAGCTTAATAATAAATGCAAATGATAACAAATAGATACTTCATCATCTACTAACCCATAACTATTTAATATTTTATACTGTAAGCTCCACTTATAAAGATAATACTTCATTTGACCACTACTCTTATCTTCAATATGTAGGACAATATCTGATATATAGTAGGCACTTAATAAATATTGAGTAAAGGACAGGAGTATCAGTTTGTATTGAAAAATAAAATTTGTTTAGACATCCTTATTGCTCACAAATGTATTTGTTTTCCTAATATCTGAACATAAGATTACATTTGTCTTTCTCTGGGTTTTTTTGTAAGTTAACAATATATTTATTGTGATTCTAAATGCATTGGTTTTCTTGATATGTATTATTTTTAGAGCACAGTCTCACTGAAAAGCAGCATCTTCACTGGAACTTTTAAAGTACTACTCTACCATGTTTATATTGTATAAGAAGGATATTATATGGAGCCCTAAGTTGAAATGTTTCCTGTATTGCTCACTACAATGTGTGGTACTAAAACATTCCAAGAGCAAGGTGATAGATATATTAGATAGATAATAGGAGAGCTCAGCAATTTGGAATTGATAAGAATCCCACATTACTTCTATCAGACTCATGAAAATCTCATTGAAATAATGTAAACAGATCTCATATTCAAATGTTTAACACAAAGGATCAAAATGCTCTTATCTTATTTGAGAATAATATAATAAATATAAGGAAATATATTATTGGATGACTACATAAATGTAAGCTGTTGAGATTATATGCAAGGCCGAAAACATATGGAACAATTATAGTACTAAAGTGTTGAGGGAAAGGAGTGAGGTGTACATTACAACATAAAGAACGACAGACCAAGTAAATAGCCAAAATGATAGAATGAATACATATATTCATTACATATAATTTATATGTATAGTATTATTCAATATTTTATAAATATATAAATATATTATTTATTATTATTTATATGTAATACTATTTAAAAGTAAACTTAAGCAAATTTTTTAAGAAAAAAGCAGAAAAAGTCATTATCAAGCCAAAGAATTCTGAACATATACACTTTATTGTTTTTCATGCAATCTTTAAAATAGACTAGTTAAAAACTACCTTGTAGAAACAACTACACTCTAAGGATTTAGAAACTTAAGCTTGAAATTTTCCTAAATAGCGAAGCCATATATATACTGTGATTGTAATTTTTTTTTAACTTCATCCTAGGGATTCATTTTTAGAGGGAATGTGAATTCATTTCAGGTATATGTGTACTTGTGTTTTCTGAGTTCCCATAACTTTACATTGAAGTTTGAGAGAATTGCTTGTTGACATTAAGTGAGGGAGGAATTCCTTTAGACAAGCCATATGGAAGTAATCCCCACGATAAGTTAAAAATGACAATGTAAAATGAACTTTTCCAGGAAATAATTTTTAAGACTCAGGTTTGGAATTTTTCACCTGTAAAAGGAAACTATTGAGCAAGTTCAAGTTGGTCTTTTTAAATTATTTTATAGAATTCCTCCAGATGTTTCTGTCACTTCTTAAAGATATTTCGTAATTAAATGAATTTGTAGGACAGTTTGGGGGCAACCTCAGTGACCCATTTACATGAGTCAATATATAGCAACAGATTAAGATTTATAGACCATAAATAATCCTGGTTCTTGAATGCTGCAGCTGCTCCACAAACCACACTTGGAGGAGGGATTCTTTTGCTGAGCTGTCCTGAAACAAAATGGTGAGGCACCTTAGGAGGCTACAGAATTTCTATGGCACTTGTGGAAAGCAGAGAGGATACAACACACCCCACACAGACTGGCTATTGCCTGAGCTGGGGCACTAAATGCCAGTAGTGGATATGCAGCCCTGAAAAAGATCATTAAATTTTTTTTCAATTTTTGAGCCAGAGTAGAGAATAACTGTGAAACAAGCAGGAGCAGGCAGCCAAGGTGGCAGGGTAGGAAGACCCTGAGTGCACCTCTTCCCATGGGCACACCAAAATTACAACTATTTACAGAGCAACTATCAATGAGAAAGACCCAAAGACTAGTAGAAAAGGTCTTCTACAACTAAAGATATAAAGAAAGAACCACAACAAAATGGGTAGGAGGGGCAGAGACACGGTAAAGTCAAGATCCATACCCCTAGGTAGGCAAACCACAAACCAGAGGATAATCACAATTACAGAGATTCTCCCCAGGGTGTGAGGGGTCTGAGCCCCACATTAGGCTCCCCAGCCTGAGGGTTTTTCACTGGGAAGTTGAGCCAGCAGGACATCTGGTTTGGAAGGCTTTCAGGGCTTGAGTATGAGAAAGCCAGAGGTTTGTAAGAAACAGAGACTCTACTGTTAAAGGACACACACAAAAATCTCACACACTCCAAGACTCAGCACAGAGGCAGTAATTTGAAAGGAGCCTGAGTCAGAGTCAGTTGCTGATCTTGGAGAGCCTCTGGAGAAGCTGGAGACAACTGGAACTCTCCCTGGGGACCTAGATGCTGGCGGCAACCATTTGGGGGAGTTTGTTCTACCAAGAGGACAATGGTGCTGGCAAGTGACATTTTGGAGCCCTCTCTCTAGACTTAGTGCTGGAATCCAGCCCCACCCACCAGCCAGTTGGCACCAGTCCTGGGCCCACCCAGGCAAAGCAGCGAGGCACCCAGGGACCTAGTCCCACCTTGACTTTCAAGGCACAGGCCCTGACCACTAGTCTTATCTATCCTTTTAAACTAAAAACTAAACTACACATCTGTTGCATGTTTTAGATACACAATTATTATTGTCCATGATTAATAGAAAAAATTATAAAATATGCAATTAAACTCAATATTTAGCTTGAGTTAGAGAAAAGGCCCAGGCCTAGGATTCAATTCTATCTTACCGGTTGTAGGATTTGGGCCATCATTTGAATTTCTAACTAATAAATCAGTTCATTATGGTATTCCTTTCTATCTGCCTCAAATGGAAAATATGAGAATGCAATGAGAAAGTAGATTTGAAGTTGGAAATGTACAACACAATTGAGTGGCAGTGTCAGTAGCTCTGCCTGCTTTGTTATCTTATAGCACCCAGTCTGCCTCAGGTCTTGTGTTCCACCCACACCAGCTTCCATCATCTAAGACATCGTGCCCCAGCAACAAGCTCTTGGTACATCGTCTTCTTCACTGAAAATGCTCTTTTGACCTCTGTGTACTATACATGCCTCCTGCACCCTTCTCTACTTAGTTTTGTTCCATTTATCTTCAGATCTCAACTCAGGCACCTCTTCTTCAGAGGAGATTTCCCCAAATTACAGCACCATCTCTCCCCCTTCCTTCAGTCCCGCATTGCCACGAGCTTAATCAAGGTCTCTGCCGCAAATCCTCATGATCATCACGCTTGTCAGAGTTTTAATTTTACACTTATTTGCAACTATTTGGTTCGTTTTGGTAACATCTATGAGGGTAGGAATCATATTGGTGTTTGCTGATTATGCTATCCTAAGAGCTTAATATAGCAACAGGCACATATTAAATATTTAATAAATAATGGCTAGATGAATCAGATGGATAAGAATACAGATTTTAGAATATCTTTTTGGCCTTTGCTTTGCTTTCTTAACCATCCCATTTTAAATTGTGTCATACCCACTCCCAACCTTTCTTTTCTTCCTCCTTTTCTTTATTTTTCTCCATAGTATTTAATTTCTTCTGACATACTATGGTACAATACCAAATACAGAGTGAGAATAGAGTATAAATGATTGATCAAAACATGATAAAGCTCTGACATTTATATTTAAAGACAAGTCAGATTATTTAGTCAATGCTATTTCTTCTTAATGTATATAAAGTCTGACTTAAAATTTGTTGTTAAATGAATTGCAAGAGGGTCTCAAAGAGGGCAAAGAAGTGGTAAAGTTGTATCATTAAATAGTGGTTATGAGTCTGGACTCTGGATTCAGAATGCCTAGATTCAAATTCTGGCTTCAACACTTAGAGGCTATCTGGCCTTAAATAATTTAATCTCTTTAAGCCACAATTTCTTCAACTGTAAAATTGGGGAAAGATTTTAGTAGTAATTTCTACACAAATAGGAATGCTCTGAAGATTATGAGATAATACATATAAACACAGTGTTTGGTAAATAGCAAGTACTCAATAAATATTAATGTTGCTGTTACCAAAATGATGATTCCTGAGCCAGAGATCACTTCATGAGAAGTGAGAAATATGAGAAAATACAGGCATTCATACAGTTGCTCTGGGGGTTCTTGATGAGTCTTGCTGCCCACCCCATGATAATTAACACTGGCATAACTACAATGAACATATATTATTTTGCAGTATGTGAAAAACCCTTGCTGATACACTGGGTGGAGTGAGGATACTAAACCATTTAAGAGATAGTGTCTTCTTCTAAAGATTTTATATGCAGAACTATAATCTAGGACAGCACATGAATCATGCTCTGAAAATTAAAATAATTGTTATAGTATAGTGAACAAAGCACTTAACTGCTGCTGTGTTAATTTCTGGAAATTTCAGGAAATTTCTATATGAAGGGTTGAATTTTTACTTGGACCTTGACAAAGGGTTAAGAAAAACCCACAAAGGAAAACTATCAGTTTCTAAAACTTAATGGCATTCTTGCCCTTCCCACAAAATAAAACATCAGAGAAATTAAACATTACTGGAAAATATAAGCAACCCCACTCAGAATAAATTTTGGTTTTACAGCACTCTGTATATAAGTGAAACATTCTCATTCAAGTCAAAGTTTACTTGTCACAATCTGATACTTAAAATTTTATTAATTAGAATTACTTGATGGGAATTTATTTTCACATAGCAAATATTTGTACTTTTAGAGACCTTTTTTCAACTTTAAGTCATTTATATAAACTACAAAAAATGACTGCTATTTTTTTTTTTTAGTATCTTTTAAAATATATAAAAGTAGGATTTTTTTCATTAGTAATCAAATAATTTGTACAAAATGAGGTTTTGGAGTACATGAAAATTATTTGTTTTGCTAGTCTTAAATATTCTCTACAACCTTTCTATTAGTCATATATTCAACCAATTTTTCTCCAAAATAATATTGACAAAAATTCAATGTAGTCTCTGAAATAAAATAAATTCTGAATTGATAATATTTGATGTAATATTTTACATTAGTTATAGTTTATTCAAATAGACATGATCTCATTTTTATTATTTGAAAATAAATACGAGGAGAACAGTATTTTGATGTAATAATAATCAAAGTTGGTCATTTTTGTCTAAAATAACTTGTTCTCAGTTCATGTAGAAAGATTGCAAATGCAGCAACCATAATGGCATATAGCTTGGGAGATCTTTGTCACTTGGTATATGTCAGAAATAGAAGCTCATTTTAAGAGATAAACCAGGCTGGTTTTAGAGAAGCCTGTTCAGTCAACAGTGCCTGGAATCTGTGAACTCGAGCATTCCCGAGATAACTTTGACACTATACATTTTGAGAGGCAGCATTTATCAAATTCCAAGGAAGCAGTTATTTCATCTGATTTCATGAGCATGTTTTAATTACCATACTGATGTCTTCAGGCAGCTATGACCGCAGGTTATGGCTCCCTGAGGATTCATACCAGACACCTAAATGACCCCATGCATGGAGTTAGTTTTATTTGGGAGGATTTATCTCCTCTTCTCCAAGTCTGAATGATGGTGCTTTTAATCTCAACTTTCCTGATTTGCAGTACGCAAAGTTTTTAGATTTATTATTCTATTCATGTGCTTTCCTTTTCATTTTATTAATTTTATAATTCTTTTCTGTACAAAAGAAGGATGGACTAAATTACCTCTTTCTTCAAGGATCTGATGAATTAAAATATTTGTATCAGTGTGTATATATACATGTACATAAACATGCACATGCATATGCATATATATTTACTGATATCCATATGACAAATAAATAATTTCTTCAGCATTTGTCACAATAAATATAAATTATTGCCCTCTTTAATTCAGTAGAGTAATATTCTATCAAAATTTAAAAATATAAATAAGATTTAACAAAGTATTACCATTCTAGGAATGTTATCCCAAAGAGAAAAACATTATTACAAAAGTTAGATGCAAAGACATTCTATTTGGGGCTATGTCTGTAAAGGGGGACTGGAAAAAAGTAAATACCTATTACTCTATGAATGGTTAAATACATTTTCTACCACAAAATATTAAGTAGCTATTGAAAAGGGTGAGGGACTTCTATTTCCAGCAAAATTATGAACTAGGCTAGCATCAAACGCTTTCACTATAAATACCTAGAGATACTAGATAAAGTATAATTGCTTCCCGTATATAAATATTTTTGAATCTATGGCTTAATATACAAGAAAGAAACAAATCTCAGGTGTCAGATGCAAAGCAAAAGCTGAAAGCCAAAGCAGTAAGCAGGTGAGCTGATATTACAGCAGCCCTGGAAGGTTAGTTGAACTGTATAATGACTAAAGGTTCAAGTTAGGTTTTAACACCACACAGGGTAGGAGTCAAGGTCCTCCAACAACTACAAGCCTAGTGAAAAGAAGACACAATCACTCTATCCACTGACCCAGAGAGATGACAAGAATGGTTTGTCAGATGTTACTGATGAATGATTCATATCTTCTTGGTGCTGGTCTGTACACATGAGACTGCTTATAACTAGCACCTGTCACAGTTTGCCTAAGAACATATTTTTTCTTCCATCTGGGACATGCACAATCTCAGCTGTAAGTCCTGGAGGGGCCGCAAGGGCCCCCAGAAGAGCCCTCAGCCAGCGATAGATGGGGAGTTGGTAGATAAATATACCTGCTTCCTCATTCATAGCTAAGTACTCTACACCTCCTCCTAGAATTTCCCAGCTGGACTGAGTTTTATTTGCCCACAGTGGCAACTTGGTTGATGATGCAACTTTTGCTTTCTTCTCCTCCCTACCGTACTTGGCCACACCCCTACTGATTTTCCTGGTGTCATCTCTCAAACTGACTATTTACTAGAACTTGAGTTCTAACTTCAGGGTTCTAGAGGTATCTAAACTAAGATGAAGATTTACTTTTATTCTGAATCTGAGTAGGATAAAACAATTCTCCTGAGAAAAAATAAGACTTCATCTCTCACTGATCTGCAATCTACATTTACTTTACCTAGGTGCTACAGAGAAATCCTAAACCAAGATAATATTTTTAAAATATTCACACTGACTTTCCTTTTAAGTTGTCACTGGAAAGTGATGCACATAGAACACCTACAACAAAAAAATTCAAAACTTCCGTGGGGAGAAACTTCAACAAATCCCTATGAGAATCCCACGGGGTTAAAAAATAATTTATACTTAAAATGAGCTTATAATTAAAATCATTAAACACACAAAGAAACAAACCATCATAAGTGAGAAAAAGATGTAACAAACAGAAGATTTGGCACACTCAATAACTTAGGTTCATAAAAAGAAGCAACATATGAAACTATAAAATAAATATATTTAAACAATTAAAGAGGGAATTTTTAAAAGTTGTCAAAGGAAAGGACGTGATAAAGGAAAACAACAACAAGTTTTGAAAAAGAACTAAGGAACACTTTTATAAAAGAAAAAGATAAAGTACAAGTAAAAGCACAACTTAATGAGCCTGAAGATATATGTGAGAAAATTATGTAAAATGCAGCACAGAGTGGTAAATTGGTTGAATATAAGAAAGGCTCAGGGCGAGACTTCAGATATCTAGGTAATAGGTTCAATATATATTAAAATGTGAGTTAAATTTCTGTTTGTTTTGGCATGTTTTTCAGGATGTCTTTTAAGTGAGAAAAGCAAGAAGCAAGTAATTAAATATAATATAAACCAATTTTTGTAAAACAAATAGCACCAAATATAAAAGGAAACTGTGTGTGTGTATGTGTGTCATAGTATATGATCAAGGCAGAAGTTTTTAAACAGGAATGTGGAGAAAAGGGAACCCTCATGCATTGTTGGTGGGAGTGTAAATTGGTGCACCCACTATGGAAAACAGTATGGAGATTCCTCAAATTTTAAAAATAGAACTACCATACCATCCAATAATTTCACTTCTGGGTATTTATCCAAGGAAAATGAACACACTAACTTGAAAAGATACCTGTATCTCCCTGTTCATTGCAGCATCATTTACAATGGCCAAGATTTGGAAACAACCTAAGTGTCTGTCCATGAATGAATAAAGAAGATTTTATATATATATATATATTATATATATATAATATATATATATTATATATATATAATATATATATTATATATATAATATATATATATACACATGTATATATATATATAACAGAATATATATATAATGGAATATTATTCAGCCATAAAAAAATAACAAAATCTTGCCATTTGTGACAACATGGATTGACCTTGAGGACATTATGCTAAGTGAAATAAGTCAGACAGAGAAAGACAAATATTGTATGATCTCACTTATATGCAGGAACTTTAAAAATAAAAACAATCTCATACAGAACAGATTGGTGGTTGCCAGACTTAGGGCATGGGTGTGGGTTAACTAGGTGGAGGGAGTCAAAAGGTACAAACTTCCAATTACCAATTATTATAAAAGGTATAAAATTCCAATTATACAGAGGTACAAACTTCCAAATATACATTATGATATAATGTATAACATGGCAACTATACCTAATAATACTGTATTGCATATTTGAAGGTTGGTAAGAGAATAAATCTTAAAAAGTTTCATCACAAGAAAAAAAAAAGTTTTGCAACTCTGTCTGGTGATGAATGTTAACTAGACTTATTGTGGTGATTATTTTGCAATATGTACAAATATCAAATCATTATGTTGTACACCCAAGACTAATATAATGTTGTATGTCAATTATTCCTCAATAAAAATAATTTTTGAAAAAGAAAGAATACCCAAGAGAATCAGTATTTTGAAAGCATACTAACCTATCTTAAAAATATTTCTGTGCTTATTCAACCTAGAAACAAATAAATAGGCAGTCTTCAGGCAACAATCAAATCTAGTTCAGCTGGATGTGTGCTTTTGTTGACCATAAAACAAAACTTTGTTGACTTTGACATTATCAGAATTGTTATACAATGATGAAATGACATCTAAATACCTAAATAAGATGTACATATCATCTTAGTTTCCATAGAACTGCCAATCCCAAAACCCACACAAACACACACATATGCACACACATGTCTAAGTTTCTTCATACTTAACAATAGATAATTGATGCAAAAAGCACTGCTTTTTAAAGGGATCAATATCCCTTTAAAGGGGGTCAGCATCAGAATTTAAAAGTCAAGATCTTGCTCTGTGTATTATGTGTGTGTGTGTGTGTGTGTGCACGCTTTGGGGAATATTTTTTTTTCCCTTGGATTTTTCACAAGGATCATACAGACACACACACACACACAAGTATTGTGCCTGAAATTGTCTAGGAAAAACAAGAGAACATGTAACTCATTCCCTTGTGTGTATAATTAGCTCTTTTGCTCCTTCACTGTGAGAACGAGTATCATGACCCTTAGGCAGTTGTGGGTGTCATTATTTGGATTATAACGCCGAAGTTAGACCTTTAGTGTTATTGTAAATGAAACTGCATTCAATATTTTAATATGATTGTGGAAGATAATTAGTCACAGCTGAATAAAAACGATACCAGTTGGAGTTCTACTTCATTAACAGAATGCCACCCGAACATGTAAGTTTCTCTAGAATCTCACTGTCCTGCTGTTCATATTAATGTCTATTTAATCAATGCTTTTATTTTAGTGTATGAGTTTGACTCAACTCTCTCAGAGCATGAACCAAATTCATCTTTGCTTCAGAAGGTTGAGGAGCTAGTTTGAGGAAAAGAAACTGTTGCAATTACAAACTTTCTAAATTTACTTTTTTTACTGATAAATCATTTCCTTGAATGAGCAATTTTGCTAAAGTGTAGCTCCACAAGTTATATGGATTAAAGAGATTGAATGCAAAATAGACAATATTCCAGAAAATTTATAATCCTTTGCAGCTTTGAATAATTATTTGCTTCTATTATTCTGATTTTCTTCCATTAATATTATTTTCATATAGATGCCAACTTTAATTTTCTTCCCTGTACTTCAAGTCTGTCAAATAACTCCAGTTCTCAAAAGTGATTCCATCACTATGTCAATTCTCTGTTGTGCCTTTTAGAAACAATTTAGCACACTGTACAAGCAAGTAGAGGTGACTAGAAGTAAAGGTGACTAAAGTATCTGGGTAAGGTATTAATAGCTACTATTATCAGGAGCCCAGCACAACAAGTAACTTCTTTGGAGAAGAAATGATAACATGATACTAAAAGCAGAAAGAAGAAAGAAGTATAAATATTGGAACATTAAAAGCCAGTGTTTGGCTATTCGGGGTCTTTTGTGGTTCCATGCAAATTTTAGGATTGTTTTTTCTATTTCTGTGAAAAATTCTATTGGAATTTTGATAGGTATTGTACTGAATCTGTAGATTGCTTTGGGTAGTATGGACATTTTGACAATATTAATTCTTCTAGTCTATGAGCATAGAACATCTTTCCATTTATTAATGTCTTTTTCAGTTTCTTTCATCAATGTCTTATAGCTTCCAGTGTACAAGTTTTTCACTTCTTGGTTAAATTTATTTCTGGTATTTTATTCTTTTTGGTGCATTGTAAAAGGGATTGTTTTCTTAATTTCTCTTTCTGATAGTTCATTATTAGTATGTAGACACACAATAGATTTTGTATATTGATTTTGTATCCTGCAACTTTACTGAATTTATTAGTTCTAACACTTTCTTGGTTGAATCTTTAGGATTTTCTATATATAATATAATTTGAAAATAGTGACAGTTTTACTTCTTCCTCTCCAGTTTAGAGAGGACTTCCAATACTATATTGAATAAAAGTTGCAAGAGAGTGGGCATCCATGTGTTTTTCTGATCACAGAAGAAAAGCTTTCAGCTTTTCACCACTGAGCATGATATTAGCTGTGGACTTGTCATATACAGCCTTTATTATGTTGAGGTACATTCCCTCTATACCCACTTTGTTGAGAGTTTTTATCATTTCTACATTTATTATAAACAACGTATGGCATTCAAACCAAAAAAAAGTCATTAAAAACACATAATTTGTTCAGAAACTAGGAAGAAATAATTTAGAAATAAATACAGCATGTGGACTGTGGTTGTACAGCCCTTGAGGTAAGAATGCTTTTTAACATTTTTAAAGAGTTAAAAGAGTATATATGATAGAAACATTATGAGATTTGCAAAGCCTAAATTACTTGTTACTTGGCCTTTTACATACAAAAAGCTTTCTCACCGTGATGTATGGAATTGTAATCCCAAAAGGAGATGAGATCAAATGGAAGAGGAGCAATATTTTAAGAAATGGTTCTATGTTCAAAAACTAATGAAAACTGTCAAACAGATTACAGAAGCAATACAAAAAACAGCAAGATAAAATTTTTTAAAGTATACTTCTGCATATCATACTAAATTAATAAATATCAAGAAAACTAACTGAATCTAAAGCAAAACCTAGTTATATTACATTTAAAAATGCAAGAAAAATACTGAGAGCTAATTTCTCAAGAGAAATAATAAGAGCTAAACACCTTTGGTTATATATTCAAAGTTCTAAAAGAAAAAAAATGTCAACCAGGAATTCTGTATCTATCCTAAATATCTTTCAAAATTAATGGTGAAATTGAACAACAAAACTATGAGTAAACCAAAACTAAGAAAATGTGGCACAAGTAGACCCACAATACATGAAATATAAAGAGAATTATTAAAGGGAAGAAAAATAATCCCAATGGAAACACAGAGATGCAGGAAAACAGAAAATGTAAATTGTTGATTGATCTGATTAACAATTACTTGAGAAACATAATATATGTGAGTTTTAAATATATAGAGAATTTATACCAAAATTTAAAAAATAGTTCTAAAATAGGCAGGATAAAAGATTCCAAAGACTTTGAATTTTCTGAGAAGTGATAAAATTATTAATTGATAGCAAATCATAGTAAGGCAAGGAGAAATGTTTTAAACACCATAATATCACTAAAATGGTGTAAAAAATAGTAGATTTAAACTTAAAAACACTAGTAACTACATTAAATGTAAATTGAACAGTCTAGTTGAAAGATGAAGATTGTTAAAATGGATTTAAAAAACAAGAGATGCAAAATTAGGACACAGAAAATTTTAAAATGGAAGGATAGGAAAAGATATACCATGCAATTGCTAGTAAAGAGAGATGACACTTTATCCACCATTGATATATCTACTATTACAGGAGATATTGAGTTATATAATAAAGGAAGCAGGATTCTTGTACCACAGCTCACACCTGCTGCAGAGCCTTTTAAGGCAATAACTAGTGGGGATAAATGAAGATATTCAGAATGGTAAAAGTGACTTTCCACCAAGGAGAAAAATATATATACACATATATGTACATATATATGTACAATCACACATATACACACACATATATGGGTGTGTATATATATAATGTGTATATATGTAGGATGCATATCATCTCAAAATGTAGTATGCAAAATATATGCATACACACATATATATACACACATATATACACACATGTATGTTTATATAATATGTGTATATATGTATAATACATACCTCAAACTTATGCAAAAATTGACAAGTAGAAAAGAAAAAGAGTCAAATCCTTAATTATGTTGGAAAATTATAATGCAGCTTTTAGAAATTCATAGAAAAGTCAGGAAATAAGTATTAGCAACACTATAGAAGGCTCGAATAACACAACTACTGCTTTTGAGCTAATGACATATACTAAAAACAATCCATAAAATCATCTGGATAAATATTATTTTCCACTGCATATATAATAGTCGTCCATATTGGTCATGTGTGGGTTCTGAGAGTTAGTCTGTCAAATTTTAAATTCAGAAATCATAGAAATTATCTTTTCTGACCATAATGAAATTATGCTAAGAAACAGTTTTCAAAAGATAACTAAAATATTCTATATGTTTAGAATTAAGCTACATATTACTAAATTACCCAGAAGAAATAAAATAAAAATCAGGAAACTGTTTATGTTGAAAATAGAGTGTGTAATAAAATCTGTACGATACAGCTAATATTGTGCTTAAAGAGAATGTTATAATGTTAATATATATTACAGAAAAAGGTGAAAATAAATGCTTGCATCTCAAAAAGTTACGGGAAAAAATTAAATGAAGCTCAAAGAAAATAGAAGAAAGAAAAAGTAAGAAAAATCTCCATTTTATAAGGCCAGCATAACCTTGATAATAAAACCTAACAAGGACATTAGAGAAAAGGAAAATTGCAAGTCAATCTCTTCAAAGAAAATAAATATAAAAATCCTAAACAAATATTAACAAACCAAATCTCACGATAAATTTTATATACATATATACACATATACAGAGATGTATAAACCAATCAAATAGAATAAAATAGAAAAGCATGATTTTCTAGGGAAACTCCTAAGGTTTAGGTTAGGTTGTGCACTATCTCAACTTCTATTTAACATTTTACTGGATATTCTAGACAGCATGATATGGCAAAGATAATAAAATTGTAAGGACTGATAAGGATGTGGTAAGAAATGTGATAAGTAATATAGAGGTGATAAGGAAGTTATATGAAGTATGATAAGTGATAAGAAATGAATGTTATTATATGCAACTGATACGACTATGTATGCAGAAATCCATATATATTATAAAGAAAACTGTTAATATCAATAAGGAAATTTAAAAGGTTTGTGGGTCGCAAGGTCTATATACATAGAATTGTAATTTTTTTATCAGTTACACTGTCTTGGTCAAAAATCTCACTTCTTATTCCTTCACCAGCTTAAACTCAAGATCCCCACACCTTCTCCTTGCATTTTATCTAAAAGCCTCTAGATCTGATAGCTTTGGAGAATCTGTCCCCAGCCATTCAACTAATTCTCTTACAAATGCCAACCTCAACTTGAACTGTATATAGAAAAATCAATTAAATGTTGATACCTATTACAAAATTTTAAAAGCAACCCTTCAGTTGTTGTCAAATTTGATACTGGATAAGCATTCTTTTATTTATCTTTATATAGTCATTCTGGACCTGACAAAACATCTCTTCAGTAAATATTTATTGAACGAATGAATAACTAGGGATTGGTTAATATAAATCTACTCTCTTGGTCATATGAAGTTAATCTACATTTTTAAAAATATAGTGTTTATTTAGATACTTTAGTTCTAAGCCTGGTAAAGCAACTAATAATTTCCAGATTAATTAAAATTTACATATTTAACAAACAGTGGAAATATTTTTATTATTTAGAAACTAAATAGGTAATAAGTTAATTTGCTCATGATTAATCAATATTACCAGTAGATGGTAATTAAGCTATCATATATACCTTATCCTTGTTTAGAGGGAAAAATAAATGGATTGAACATGATTTAAACATTTGTAGTTCCCAAGCTTTAATTTTCTGCCTCAGGTCAGGAAGTTACTAAATACTCTACAGTTAGGCAGTATAGCTTTAACGATGTTAAGGTTTTTGGCACTTTGTAAATGTTTTTACTCTAGGTAAAATTTTTAAAAATCTAGATATAAAATATGTTGCTGTTTATGACTGTTCAGTAATTCTTAATATGTGCTATTTATAGTGGCTTTGGAAAATAAGAAGATAATTTTCTAATGTATTTTGAGCACCAACTGGGAGACACAATCTAGGTGGTTTGGATTCAGTAGTAGACAAGAAGGTTTTTTTGCCATTGTGGAACTTGTATTATTTAAGCAGAACAAATAATTTACCTAGCTCTCTTCACTTATACACCTTATTTTGTACTTTTTAGTCTTGCATGCTTCTTTTGTCCATGATTTCCAAAATGAAATGTTGCTGCGTTTCAAAAAACACATGCCTTGCAATAACTGTAATAGATTTTAATTAAATTGTCTCTTAAGAGCTAATGGCTCGCCTTCCCTGGTGGCACAGTGGTTAAGAATCCGCTTGCCAATGCAGGGGACACGAGTTTGAGCTCTGGTCCGGGAAGATCCCACATGCTGCAGAGCAACTAAACCCATGCGCCACAACTACTGAGCCTGCGCTCTAGAGCCCGCGAGCCACAACTACTGAGCCCACGTGCCACAACTACTGGAGCCCGTGCTCTGCAACCTCAACAAGAGAAGCCACCACAATGAGAAGCCCGCGCACCGCAACGAAGAGTAGCCCCTGCGGGGCTTCCCTGGTGGCACAGTGGTTAAGAATCCACCTGGCAATTCAGGAGACACGGGTTTGAGCCCTGCGGGGAAGATCCCACATGCCGCGGAGCGACTAAGCCCATGTGCCACCAACTACTGAGCCTGCGCTCTAGAGCTCGCGTGCCACAACTACTGAAGCCCGCGTGCCCTAGAGCCCATGTTCTGCAGCAAGAGAAGCCACCGCAATGAGAAGCCTGTGCACCATAATGAAGAGTAGACCCCGCTCGCCGCAACTAGAGAAAGCCCGCGTGCAGCAAAGAACACCCAACGCAGCCAAAAATAAATAAACAAAATAAAATAAATAAATAATTTTTTAAAAAAGAGCTAATGGCTCTTATGCTTAGTTTATGAGACCTGTGATTAATAAGAATTAGCAAATGTAATTGATTTCTAATTCTCAAGTACATTAATTCTCTAATCCCACCAGTATAGTATTTACACATATGAATTTTACAGATATGCATGGAAGGAAAAAAGATTACTTTAGTATAAACCTGTTTGCATAAGGACTAACATCATATGTAAAGTCAGTTCATCGTGACTTCAAAAATTTTCTGATTCATTAGAGAGTCGAGAGGATTTTGTCTTTGGAATAGTTTGGTTTATCTTAGCCCTCTTTTTTTGAAATATTATCATTTCTTTCATTGTTTCAGTATTTATGTATGTCACATAAATGGAGTCTTTATTAACTGTTATGATCCCCATATTCTCATACCTCAGGTCCTTTTATTTTCCACCCTTCCTCAGTGAATTTGGCTCAGCTAGAGTAAGGAAGTGATTTGTTATATGGGGAAATATCTGCTCAAGTTGAGTATAGCATAGTAATATATACCAGGACTCCTGCACTAAGAAAATATTAGTAATTGGTTTACTCTTGTTTACACTATTACACTAGAGTATATTATGGACAGTCTTGTTTGCTTAGAGTTTCTCCTATTTTTATTTCATTCATTTTATCTCAGTAACAGCAAGCAATACCAATTCAAAGTTAAAGTAGCAATGCCTTTCTCCCAGTGCACTATTTGTGCAAAATATTTTGTGGACAGCAAACACAATCATATGAATTACATTAATTTGCCACCATTCTCTGCCAGTCCCAAATCCTCCTCTTTCTTCTCTTCCTGCAGACCTGAGTACCGTTCCCTTCACACACCATTTGTCTCTTCGTGGATCATTATTAATGCAGCACGATTTACGATAGAGTCTAAAAATGACTCTAAGTGTACTTTTTGGATGTTTTTTCTGACAGCAACAGATTCAAAATATCAAGAGCAGCAAAAAGAAGATATAAACATGGAATCATTAGGGAGCAATACAGATGGCATGAAATATTATTACTCAGATCATTCATCATTTGATGCAGTGAACGTATAGTTTCTCAAATTGTTAACCATTTCTCACAAGAAGAAACAGCTGAAAAATATCAAAGTCAATTTCATTTGAATCTTCAAATTTCATGCCAAGATCTGCTTTCTAGAGAAGAGATGCCAGGATCATGTCTTTAAAATAAAAGGAAAAAAAAAAAGTAAAATTCAGCTTGATTTAGTTGGGAATATTTTTATGTTAATTTCAAAATTATAATTTTGATATGACCAAAGTTATATGCCAAATACATTTCTCAATTAACTTACAAAAAGTATAAATATTAAAATCTTTAAAACAAGTTTATAAATCACCTCTTTTGGAAATTCCAGCCTACTAAGAAATATAACACAGAATCTGAAAGATAAAGAATGGTCATGTGAACTGAGAAGGAGTCTGAAAAACATGGTTTGCTGCCCATTAGTTGTTTGCAGCATGTGATTTCAGGATGAACTTACATGTGTGCTAGAAAAAGCAATGAAAGGGGGAAAAGGTCATTATCTTTATATACCGAGTGTTTTGTTTTTTTTTTCTTTCCCTAAAATACTAGTCACTTAGTATTGATATTTTATTCCTAGTCCCCTAGGTTCCTGGTTCGAGGTAAAATATCTTTTCCATTATGTAGAATTTGACTGACAATATCTCATCCTTTCACTTAAAAGCATTTAGATTGAAGTTTGGGCTTTGGGGAAAGTCTGTTTTAATTCAACTTTAAGTAAGGTACTCTGTGGGAGACATATTTACATGTACAACCACTGTTATCAAAACTCATGGGAAGCATTTCCATTTTCTCTCACCCAATTACAACAATAATAGACTTTAAAACATTCTAACAATTCTATGGTTTATTTGTAGATTTGGCCGTTTGCTTCATTAAAATCTTCTATTGCTAAAGATCATAAATTTGAGTTTAAAAGGCCTACTTCTTAATTAAGAAAAAACAAACAATAATACAATTTTTACAGAGTGTCAATTTGTTTTCTTACCTAAGATATGAGTGGGCTAATAACTCATGATCAAGAGGTTTTACTTTACCCATGTAAGGAATGCCCACATCATTAATTATACAGACTGATAGCAAGTTATGTGTATAATTTTGAGACATGTTATTTCACATAATTGAGCCTTAAATGGAAAGTGGGCTAACTAAATGATTTTTCACATTTTTTGGGGGGTGTATTACATTGACAATTCAATCATTGGAGCCCATAAAAATATACTCACTAACCTTGATATTCTGGGGAAACAATTTACTCTGCAAGGAGAAATAAGAATTTAGATTTGCTGAGCTGTAAAAATGGCAAAGCTTATAAAACTTTATTCCATATAGATATGTCTGTATATCACAAAGTCAGAGAGCAGCTTCCTCTTGATTTACAGCTACAATATACTTGTAGCTGTATTTTATAAAAGATATTGGTTTCCAAATATACTTAGAACATATTCTTTCCATCTAGATAGATTTCTTTTCAGTGGTGCCAGCTATAGTCAGCAAAATAAGACATGCTCTTCCACTGGATTAAGAGAAAGCCATCGTTCTGTCTCAGTGGCATATAGCTAAGCAAATGGCTAAAATCTTCTCGCTTCAGCATTTTGTTCAGCCAGATTAACATAGAACCATTTTTCCCTCCCATATAATAATCCTATTACATCGAAACCCTGAGGGCATAGAAGACATGATCTAACTGGAGCATATTATTCATGTACAAAACAATAGATGTTTTGTGGGGATGGTGGTGTGCTGAATTGGGCGATTGGGATTGACACATACACACTGATGTGTACAAAATTGATGACTGATTAAAAATAAAAAGCAAAACAAAAAAAATAGATGTTTTGTACTGCAGATAGTTACAATTTAATTCTATAGTTTAATAAATATACACTAGGAACTATTAATAGAACCATTTTGCTTTTGAATGGCATGCATGCATTAGAGCTGACTTAAGCAAATATATGTTAGTTATAAGGAAGCTCTTATTTCTCAGATAACCCAAGGGAAATAAAGAAGCTGTGCCTTAGCAACTGGGCTATCACCCTCCCTTTTATCTCCTCCTCTCTATAACCCTGCTCTGCTTTTCTCCCCTTTCCTCACTTGCTTTGTCAGCCAGCTATCTCTGTTCCAATAATATGAACCCCCATATCCTAGTAAACAGTCTTGTATTATTCCAAGTTCTAGATCTGAACTGGACCAATCAGTCCTTTCTCCAGACTTTGAGAAATTAGACTCAGAAAGACAGACAATTTTAGGGGGTGGTGGCTGAATCTGTTACATGTACAATTGATATGTTGTCAGGTGCTAATATCCTCGTTCAAAAGATGCTTTTGATCCTCATTTTACATGATGTACCTCTCTGAAATATATAACACTTATTAACTACTACTTTGTTACTTAAAAATCTCCATCCTTAAAAAAATTGTTTAACATAAATAGTATTTGCTTGAATTACTGTATATGCATCTTTGCATTCATTAACCTACAAATCAAGATTTTCAATAAAGGAGAAGAAGTAGGATGTATTTGTATATGTCTTAATAGTTATATGTATTTTCACTTCTCGACTGTATAAGGAAGCCCAAAAACCACTGAAGTCGCATTGTAAAATAACGAAATATTTTTTAAAATGTATTTGCTGTTACCTATTCCTACTATTCTTAGATTCTTCTATCCCAGTTGCTACAAGGGATCTGAGGTTTAAAACTTCATCTCTTATCAACACTATCAACACTGGCCTATAGAGGACTCTTCTCTAAGCTTTAGCTAATAAGAAAGTAACTCCTTCACAACTTTTTTGTTTCAGTAAAAGAAGTGTCTTCCAGTCACTCCCAAGGAACTTATTTGACTGGTAGTTCTTCTAGATATATTATATCTGTTCTAACATGCCCACTCATCTAAGCCTTTTGATTTCTTCTCGATGCAAGTCTGGTATCTGCCATAGGATCGTGTTCTGATATGACCCTAGTTATTAGTGTGGTGGCAGAGGGGGAAGGCATGCTGCCAAGAAATGTATACAATGTCTTGTAATGCCAATGCCTCCTTTGAGTCCTCTTTACAGTCTTTAGCCAAGGGAGGTAGGGGCTGCTATTCTCTATAACAGTAAATGGATCACTTCTGCAGGGCAAGAGGATACAGGGGATATGGTAGTTTAATATTTTTAACTACACATACCTAGTTATCTCCTCTCAAGTCACCTCTCCTTTATAAGTGCCTTAAGACCACAGTGTAATTTTCCTAGACTCTAATGCCTTCTTAAAATTATGTTCCTCTTAAAATTAAGATCTGGGCCTGGTCTTCAGCACAATCAACCCTCTGAGATTTGGGGGAGAAGGTTATATCAGAGTTTTCCAATTAAATAGTATCACTGACTCTAAGATATGATAAGCAAGGGACTGTGAGTCAGTATCCAAATTGCACTACCATTAAGGGTAAAATAGCCACAAGCACATACTCAACTGATGTTATGTTAATAATTATATTGTCATACCCTGATATTTCTTTTTTAAAATATTTATTTATTTATTTATTTGGCTGTGCCGAGTCTTAGTTGCAGCACATGGGATCTTCATTGAAGCGTGCAGCATCTTTTAGTTGCGGCATGTGAACTCTTAGTTGCAGCATGTAGGATCTACTTCGCTGACCAGGGATCAAACCCTGGCCCCCTGCATTTGGAGCGCAGAGTCTTAGCCACTGGACCACCAGGGAGGTACTGATATTTCTTATTATAATATGATGTGATCTGCTGTATTGAGTAATCACTAACATTTATTGATCATATAACATGGGCCAGGTACTAGTCAAGCACATTCCATGTATGATAAAACTTAATCCTATGAAGCAGACACAAATATTCCTATTTTTCAGGTAGAGAGATTGAGGTTCAGAAAGTTTACATAGCATATCTATGCGGTTCATATGATACAAAAAAGAATTTGAATCACATCCATCTGAAGTTGCAACTTATGTTCTTAGCCATCTCATCAAACTGTAACATAAAGAAGAGAAGAAGAGATGGAATGACATTTAGGGCACCAGGAATCTGACACCCAGTCGCTAATACTAACAATAACAGGCTGCTCATGGGCGAAGTACTTCATCTCGCTAGGTCTTAGATATCCAAGGCTCCTTCCAGTGGTATTATTTTGTAGTTTCAACTCAGAAGTAGGATGTTTATAATTACAGAGACACAATCACTGTCTAAATCCTGGTTGCTTAATCTTTTTTTCACCTCTATATGTAGAGGATATTTCTTAAAATTCTAACCTTTGGAGTTTGGGATGAAAAAGTAAAGCAAATATCCACTTGTGTATGGGGTTTTCTTTTAGAGAATATAAAGTTTCCCCCCATCCAGCTCCCTGGAAAACATAAAAGAAAAAGTCATGCTGTTATGTTTAGGGTTTAGGTATTGAGCGTCCTTAGGTTTAAAATGTATAGTGAGTCAAAGATAGCTTTTCCAATAAATGTGAGACCTCAATAGAGAAATTTATTGTGTAGGCCTATTTGTCTAAGTCAAACAAAGTAGGTGAACCCCTCTGATAGAGACTTAAGGGAAAATAACCCATTGAAAAGGTAAGCCCATTTTTAATCTAGCAACCTTACTGAAGAGCCATTAAGGAAAAAATGCATATCTCTGCTGGAGTAGGGCATTACAAGTAAGAGAATTTTGTGTGTACATCTTGCTTTTCAGAAGATTCTTTGAGATCCAGCTCAAATTTGAGAACTTCTATGAGAACATGTCAAACAATAGGTTCCCAGAAGCAATCAAGAAAAGTTCTTTATACACATCTATTGCAAGTCACTAAAATCTTGAGATAAATTTCTCTTCCTGAGCAAAGATAAAATAATAGTTGTATGAGCAATAGATGCTACACTATTTATGCCATTTTCCCCATAACACTCCCCAAATTAGCTTCCTTTCTTTTTTAGGTGCATGATGCTTAATTATTACTATTATTTTTTTAGTTTAATATGGGTGGGGAAAGAGAAAGTGAAATAGGCTGTTTGTAATGTACTTAAGATAATTCACTATAATAATTGCACATACTTGGAAATAGACTCTGTTCATATACAGATTGTTTTAGAAAATTTATTATTATAATTTTAAAACTATAATATTCCTCATGATCATATTAATCTTCCATACAAATATAAATATATTTACAAAGGCTTGTCCACATACTTGTATACTGACATTTACTTATAGGACAATGTAACCAAATTAAACTGAAATCTTATGTTTCCTTTCCATATAATGTTTGTATTTAACAGTCTAGTTTGACCTCGAATAGCCTTTGCTTTAGTACCTGTAAGAAGTATTGAATGACCTTTTACAATATTTTGGTTTTTCTACTTTGAATAGTAAAAGTGCTTTAAACTATAGCTTTGTCAATAGATCTTTAAATTAGGATTTTTAAAAGATTTGTTTATAATAACATTTAACATGTTAAATGTTAAACAAACATTTTTGTTTATTTTTTTACTGTTACCTTTCAGCACTAATGCTACTTCTGAGTGAAAATTTTCAAGGAAATAAGCTTGCCATCTCTGGACAATAGCTATAGTGCTGAGAAAAAAGAAAAACACACACACACATACATGCAGGCACGCTCCTATCAACTGCAAAACTAACTTCTTTTGATAAAAACAAAATGCATGCAGAGATTTTTAGAGGAGTCTAGTGCTTTATAGAGAAACTCCATACAGACCTATGTAGCTCTCCAAATACATTTAAACCATGAATGAGAGTATCCGATCTTAGCCTGGAATTGCCACACATTTCACTTGCAGTACAGTTGAGGTCTCTTCCAATAACATTACTACCAGGAAAATGAGATAAAGATCCCAGCCATAAATAATGCCAAATCTTCCTTGAATCAAGTTGAATAAAAGTTGCTTCTTATCATGTGGGAAAAGATGGGAACACGCTTTAACTTCTATAACTGGATTAAATCCAGAGGGGAAAGAATTCATCTTGTCCACCTTGCTTGTCTAAGCTATTTGAGGTGTGGCTATCATGAGCCTCACACAAACAACAGTTGTTTCCTGCTCACTTGTATTTGTTGACTTCCTACTTAGACATATTTTGGGGAAACTCATAGCAGTGCCAGAGATTCTGACACTCACTGCAGAATGTTTACCAGTCCACTCTGCATTATACTCAGCTACAAACCACTTGGGGTTAGATATTGCTCATTTCATTGTATATTTTTTCACATGAGATCTGCTAGAGATGATGGACCAGCCATTCTCAAGTCTTTGTCCCAACTCCTTCATCAGCCTGTATTTAAAGGTTTTTAATCTGTACACATTTATTTCTAGGTCTTTTTCCCACCATACCCCCATTAGATGATATCCATTGCTAGCAGCCTTGACAGGTCTGTGTTTACTCAAGATTATACCAGATTGCCACACAACCTGCTATTTGATGGTGACCTATTTACACGTTTAGCTTTGATAACTACCTCTTCACCTAACTTGATGACCACTTTACCCACCCAGATTGACCAACTTTATGATTTCCCTTTTTACCTTTTGTAACTAGGCACCTCTCTAGTTTTCAACTTTGCAGAGATGCTGGTTCATCTTCAGTACCTCCTGTAATCTAGGATGAGTCTCCCCTTGCTCTTATTATGACCTTCAAAGCCCCTATCTTCACAACCCTGATGTCCTAGCTAGAGGAGCCTCTGCCCTGTTCCTCTTGAATAAGCAAGGGAGAGATAGTACCAGACAGCTCACTCCTGATTCCTAACTGTGGTCCTTTCCTAAGTATCTATCACTGGGCTACAGGATAGTCAGCATTCACCATTTACCATAGTTGACTAACTGACCACATATAGAAGTGGCTTTTATTCTTCTTTCGGTAAAAATAACATGTTTTCTACAATAAAGTAATATCTACTTGTCTTGCTGAGATACTTAGAGAAATAGTAAGGAAAGTCACTATCAGATAAAAAGAAATTCATAAATCCATTCAAATCCCCTCTGTATGCAAGATGATGAAATTAATATGATTCTACCAGATAAACCAGTTTAGGCATATGTTTAAAGTGAAGAGCAAATGAGCATTCACTTCCTCTGTATCTATAAGAAAAAAAAAGCAAAGATCAGTAACTTCCATAAATCAATTTAACATATTTTATCTCTCTGCCTTCCAAGTGATACAGCCCAAAATTACATGAGAAACAAATTGAAAAAAAGAATAGAAATTCTTGAGCACATTTTTGTCTATGCTGTGTTTTATGGATGAAAGATGGGCCATAGTCTATTTTCTGCATGTAGACATATTTGATATTGGCCATATATATTATTGTCTTAAACAATTTTGTTTTTAATTATGTGCCCACATTCAAATTTGGAGAAAAATATCATATAAACTGATGTGTATTTCCTTCTTCCTTTAAATAATTGGAGTATCTGGTGGCACTGGGCCTTGTCCCTGCATTTTAGTCACCATATTGCCATAGTTCTCACTAATCTCTATTTTTTTCTCCTACACCGAGGCCAAGTATTGGTTGAATTGTTAGATGTGATATTTACTGAAGTTGGTTATATTGCAGTTTACTAAGTTTGTTGTATATTTGTAGTAATTGAAATAAATATTCATTTTTTCCCATTTCTCTATCACAAATACAGAAATGAAACAGAGATATATTCACAAAAAACTGGGAGAACACGTATTTCTTTGTGTCAGTCCTACCTGTTTAATGTGGCTGTGCCAGAGGAGTTCTCTGGCTTACTACAGTCATGGTGCCTATATAAGTACTGTAAGGATTGGTATAACAGCCCTTTCCTAGAGCAATACACAGGAAAAGATGACAGACCCCGCTCTCATGGATCTTACAACAACTAAGAAAAATATGCTGCTATACATAATCATGTACCACATTACATTGGAAATACTTATAAATATGGGGAGAAATGGGAAAAGAGAGAAGTCAGAATTGGCTAAATAATTGTGAAGAGCAGACGTGTTCACCTACCCTGAGGTAGTTTTTGAGTTCAGTCTCATAGACAAAATATTATGTTTTTTTTCAAGGTGTCTTTTTTATATAAGTTCTTGAAGAAAATCACTCACTGAAAACAAAGAAAAGTAATACTAGTAATGATAATTTTATTACACTGGCAACTTCTGTGGAAGAAAATAAGTTCGTGAAAATTTATAAAACAGATGTTAGTAAAAGTTTGCCTTCAGTTACAAGACAACATGTATTTTTCCATGTAACGTTTTTCAATTATCCTTCTCTCTGAGGAATAGAAATTACTAATTTTATCACCTAAACACCTTTTGACTGAAAATAAGATTCTGTCAGAATGTTATAAATAATTATCAAAGATATTTAAAAAATCCCAAGTAGACCAAGACATCATTGTGGCAACTCAGTTATTTGTATACTTTTTGCTAATTATTTCTGAATGCTATATGATCAAGCAAGAAAGTTTCATGAAAGAGAAAAGATATCATTTTGGAAAAAGCATTTATGTATGCAGCCATCATACAGCATACTATACATTCTATTAGAATTATATAGAGTAATCAAAACTATGCCAGTTAAAGAAACATTTTTCATTTTCTAACAATAAAACTATAATCTAAGAGGAATAATGGAGAATGTATTCCTCCTTTTCTGTAAAAAAAAACCAGGTTTTTAAAAAGAGAACTATGATAATTATGATTCAATTTTTAAGTGTTGTTTGGTTTACAGCAAAAAAACTTCAAAAATGTACACTAAGGTCTATTACCCCAAAAGGCCATCAATTCTAAAATGTAGCGCTTTATGTTACTGAAAACAATTTTAAACGAAGTAATTACAGCAGTAATTGTGTTTCTCTGAATCAACTTCATGGCAAATGATGCATGAATCAATACATGATGAAGCTGTGCTCCATTTATCTCTTTGTATGATCCACAATAAATTCAAATGCATAATTATGTTATCCAAGTCTGTCAAAAGAATAGAATAACTAGAGCTTGCTGCCTTAAAGAAAGATGAGGGAAAATGGAATAAGTACAGCTCCGTATGGCAAGGTGCTGAGTTGGAGCTTGAAATAGATGAGATGGAGCTTGAAATAGATAAGATAGTTCTAGGGAAAAAAGTTTCTTCAGAGAGGACTGATGAGCTTATACGCAGAAAATGTATTCAAGTCTTCTTAAATTTGCAATTTTTCTGTTGAGATTTGCAGTTGGCTTCTTTCAAAGGTATTATATTGGAGACATTGTTACCCTGTCTGTGTTTAGGAGGCAGGAGAGTAGCTGAAAAATGCATCTCGCCTGTTAGAAATGAGTCATAAAGCCTTGCTGAAGGAAATGGAATCTATGCTGACACTTGAAGGAAGAGTTTAAAGTTATTCAGGTGATATGATGGGTGTAAAGATTCAGAAAAAAAGCAAGAAATGTGGTTAATAAATGACCATACTATGTACTTTGTCGTCAAGCCAGAAAATGGGATCTTTGGATCCAACTACTACCAAGCATTCCTAAATCGCAAAATAAGATCATCTTGTTTTTGTTTTTACTGTTGGAACATAAGTTCTGGGCTTCAAATCATTTCTATATCAAGCATACTGCCTGAAACAGAGCGGGTGACCAATAAATATTTATTAAGTATTGTAGAAATGAATGGACGTCAAGGACTGCTCAATTGTGTATATACACATCATTTCCTGCATTTTCTAATGTAATCAATTCCTAACTATATATACTGTCTCCAGTCTCATTTCTCATTCCTAAATTATGTGAGACTATGTTATTGTTCTATTTATAACCTTTCAGTGATTAAGATTCAATTACTTCGAAATGTGCTAGGACAATGTAACTTTGAATAACTATTTTGAAGCAATTTGGCTTCAAAGAGTGGAAAATTTGTTTCCAGTAATTCCATGCCTTGAAATCTGTGCTAAGAATACCATTAGAAAATATATATATGTATTTATACTCAAAAATTGTGAGGTACGATATGATTTATAATAGCCAAAACTTAGACAACCTAAATATATGTATATTATTCTTTATTTACTTGATGGGATTTTGGTGTATTCATTAAAAATAATATATAAATACTATGTAGTAACTTAGGAATTTTATATCAGCTTAAGAAAAAATATAGATTGAAAATATTAGATAATTTTGGTAACAGCTAGATATTCAAACATCCACATAACATATAAAACAACTTATAGATTATGGATATGTTGTTCCAGCACCAGCTATTTAGAATATAGTCCTTCGCCCATTGAATTGCTTTAGCATTTTTTAAAAAAATCATTTCACCTTGAAACTATGAGTCAATATCTGAATTCACTATTTAGATCATCGACCTATCTGTCTATATAATGCAAGTATCAAAATGTCTTGATTATCTAGCTTTGTGATAAATCTTTAGTTCAGGCAATACAAAAAAAAAAATTTTTTTTCTAATTATTTTACCAATTTTGTGTCCTTCGCATATCTTTATGAATTTTAGAATGTTTCTCAATTAGGCAAAAACAGTCTGCTGAAACTGTGACTGGAATTGTATTAAATGTATATATTAAATTGGGAGAATTGGAATCTTAAAATTTGAAAACAGTATCATGCATAACATAACATAGCAATGACCATAGTATATCTTTCCATTTTAATATAGAGGTTTTTTTTCCCTTAATTGCTGAATATTTTGATATTTAAATATAATGGTTATTTTTCATTTCATGTTTAAATTGTTTGTTTCTGGTATATAAAAGTAAAATAGATTCTTGTATATGGACCTTGTACCTGGGAGCATGTTGGACTCATTACTAGCTATAGTATTTGTTAATACTTCGGATAGTCTATATAAATAATGTCATTTTTGGATATTTAAATTTTAATTTTTCTTTCAAATCTTTTGCCTCTATTTCTTTTACTTGCCTTACTGCACTAGTAAGGACCTCCTCTCACATGTGGTGAATAAAAGTGGTCAGAATGACATCCTCGCCTTATTTTTAACCTTATGTAGGAAGCATTCATTGTTTTACTTTTATGTATGATTTATCTCAGGATCTTATGTAGAAGCTCTTTATCAGATTGAGGAAGTTTCCTTGAATTCCTAGTTTTCTGAAATTTTATCATGTAAGGGTGTTGAATTTTGCTATATGCTTTTGTTGAATCAATTAAAGCCTTTCTCTTAAAATGTAAAAGTTTCAGGTCCTCTAAAGCCTGTATCCATTTCTGCGATCCTTTCAGCATTTTCTCAGAAGACATTATTCCAATAATCTATCACCATCTCAATCAGTGTATTCTGGAGCCATTTCAGTTAATCAATATCTTATTTGTCTTCTTATTTGATTTCCTCTTTGATATCTTCATTGACTCATTGGTTTTTTAGTAGCATGTTATTTAGTCTCCACGCGTTTGTGCTTCTCCAATTTTTCTGTAATTGATTCTTATTAATCAGTATCTCAGAACTGATCCATAGTTATGGTAGTTTTGTACTATGTCAACCTGGATAAGATGGATCTGTTTCCCAGGATCCCCTTTCCTGTGTCATATCAGGTTTGATTTATCAAAAAGAAAAATCTGCTCAAGACTTGGATAGGATAATTTAAACAACAATCACTATTTTAAGGTCATAATGTTAGATACAGGATGCCCAGAGAGTAGCAGCAAGGTGTTGTTCTTGCCCATTCTGTTTCTAGATGTTTTCCCACCTGTTGGTCTTGCTGGCCAAAACTGACCCCTGGGCAACATCAAATGCAAAGGCGATATGCTTCCATAAACTTTCCCACCAGCCCTCTTTTATAGTCACCCTCTGACAGCTGGATGTACCTGGTTTTAGGAAGTTTGGTTAGTGATTTTCTCAATCTCCAACTTGCCAGTCTCAACCTTTATTTCCACAATTGTGTGAGTTCTTATTCCTCTAATAAATTTCTATTCCATGATATTTTTAGTAGCTCTCTTTGGTCAAACCCTAACTGATTTGGTAATTGGTATCTGGGAATGGAATGCTGTCATACTAAAAACATAAACTGTGTGGCATTGGCTTTGGAGTCAGGTGACTGAACTATCTCCAACCTGCATTGGACTGTGGTATGAGCAAGAAATGAAACTTTGTTGCATTAAGACACTGATATTTGGGGTTATTTTCAACAGGAATGAAACTATACTGATTAATACACCTCTGCAAACAAGTCTTTCCTCACCACCCAATCTGAACTAGCACCTAGTCTTCCCTGTCTTAGCCCCTCATTTTAACTTCTGTATAGCATGTGTATAATATTTATCTTTTTAAAAATTCATTCATTCCTATATACCAGAGCTAGAAAGTAAATTCCATGAGAGCAGAGGTCTTATCTGCTTTTTTCTAACACAATTACAACAATAAATATTTATTGAATATATTAATGATGGAGTAATTGAATGAATAAACTAAGTGAATTAAAGCATAACAGTAAACAGGAATATTATGTGCCTCCAATTCAATGTTTCTGTTCTGTTTCCCTCTTAGTGTCTAGGGATTCTTGCTATTATTCTATCCATGTAAAGAAATCACTGAAAACGATTACAGAATCTCTTATATTTTATATTCTCTTGTTCATACATTCTCTTAGTTAGCTGGTTCAAGAAAGGTTCACTGATGCAAATATGCCCAAGTTCATCTCAAACCTGACTGTGAGAAAATTCCTCTTCAAAGTTTTTTTTAAAAGAAAATTATCTCCTGAAATAGATCTGTGAAGTAATACCTATGAGACTAGTCAAAAGTCAGGAATTAGGAAATCAGCCTTGGGTTTATCTTTCTTGAGGAATAGCTGAGAGGCATTAGTTTTCCATTTGTACAGAATGTGCACGCTGCAAATCCCCAAGGCAAGAAACCTTCTCTACGTTCTGCTAGTACTAGAGGTAATCAGGTAGTATACCTGGGACTGAGATGAAAGGTAGATAATTGGAACACCTGCATTTACTGTATACCAACTACGTACAAGCACTGTAATAAACATTTCATATAAAGTCTTCATTTGTCATTCAAACTAAAAGTGCAAGATTGGTATTCTGATCAATTAGATACACCTATTGAAGTTGAAGAAACTGCAATTACAGAGACTATTTTGCCCCATGACTCACAGCTAGGAAATGCTGGAAATTAAAAATAAAACCTGTATTCTGACACTAAATTTAGTACTTTTAGTAATGCCAATCAGTTTTCCAATTTATTTTAAAACAAAATATTTCTGATCAAAGGAAATCTAAGAGAATAGAGTAAAAATTACTTTGGACTTGGAGTCAGAAACCTGGGTTCCATTTTTCAGTTCTGCAGCCAATGACACTGTGATCTGGGGCAGGTCAAGATCAGAAGAGGCATTCATACTGTAGCCTAATCCTTTCTTCATGAAGTAAGAAACAATTAGTTGTATCCTAAAAGTAGAAACTAAACAGTTAAACTGTTATCTAGGTTCTCCTTGAGTAATGGGCACCAGATTTAGGAAAATCTCATGTACATGAACACCTGGTAGCCCTCTACATCCTCCTCCTACTCTGCCTCCTCTATAGAGTCCAAAAACCAGGAACTGAAATTTTGTGATGGTCAATCCTAGCAGAGATTTATCCATTCTGACACACTTTATTCCTTTTTTTGGTCTTTCATTACTAACTCATCTGTCTCCAGCAATTTTCCACAGATGAACATGCATCTTTTTTAATCCTCTTCCTCTATTCTATGAGTCTTATCTAATTTCTTCAAGAAAATATATCTCCACCTCTTAATTCTCTCCTTCTTTCCCCCATGCCATCCTGGCTTTCTCAACCTGTTCAATTTATTTCTCTCTGTATTCAGTTCATGACTCTAATCTCAGCTGTTTAGAGCAGAGCTAGTCTAGGTGCAACTCCACCCAGGCGAAGGAAATCTGAACATTTTGAAGTGACGAGAGAGCTAGTGCTTTCTGCCTCCAAGGCCTCTTTAAATTTCCACAAACTTCTGAAGAACTGCATAGAAGTTCTGAAGAACTTCTATTTCCATCATCCTGATTAAACTTATTTCTCTTTAAGTTCTAACACTCATGAAAATTAAATTATTTAACTTTGTGGGTTTCTTTTTCCTATTTTGCACTACGGCAGTAATTTAAGAGTGTTCTTTCTTAATGTGAATAGTATTTCAACTGTACTGAATGATAAGGAGGCATTTGTTAGAAGCCAAGAAACTAATCACTTTATGTAACAAGTCTTTTTGAATGTATTCCAGATTCCTAATAACTGTCTGAAAAAAAACAAAATTCAGTAATGCAGTCAATCTATCGAGGAAATACTCAGTGACTTAAATATCACATCTCCAAATTTTTCCATATTCCTAATCCTAGTTTAAGCAACTCACTCAAATTCTGCACCTCTTAAGTTCTTCATCGTAAATGAAAGTAATAGACTAGTGCCTATCGTTTAGGTCCCTGCTATTGAAAAAACATATCACATATGTGTCTTCCCTATCAACATTAAAACTTTAATTTAAAAAATTACATAAATTTTAGAAACGATAAAATGCATGAATATTGCATCTTCCTCAAAACATAAACTCTCTGAGGACAATTATAAACACTCCTTCTAACCAAAATACATGATTACAGATGTTACATGGGAATAATTTCTAAAAGAGCAATATTAGAAGACATTTTTCCAGAAACCATAACCTAATTTTGATACATAATATGTAAGTTGCTAGAAAATAAATTTAATGTTTCTTCATTTTAATTAATAACAGCACCCAGGTTAAGCGATTCTTCATAGAACTATTGAAAAGTAAATTTCATTCTATGAACCACACAACCACCATGTAACTTGGTGATAATGCCCCACATTTCAGAAATGACAGCCTGTTTTCTACCCATTATTGTAAAAAGGTATGGGTGATATAAAGTCATTGCCTTTTCCAAGTTAATGTCACATGCTAAAGCCACACCTATCTCCTGCTTTGTCATTTTTACCAATGGAAAAAATAAGGCTCCCACAGTCTTATGCAAATAACAGCTTCCATTCTGGTCAATACATGTTATCACTGATACATTATTCATCTCACTCACACAACAACAACAAAAAGATAGATTTATGACTGTCACTGCTCATTAGGTTCCCCTGTTTACCACAGAAGTTGTCACTCTTCTAAAACAATAGTCTGTGTTTACCTCATATCATTACTGAAAGTTTTAAATTAAATAAAACACATAAGGCCCTGGTGAATGTTCACTAAACATTAGCTTTATGATTATTATTGTTGTTATTTAAACTGAGGGAAAAGTACAAAGAGGCAAGGCCAAAGCACAGAGTAGGTGCAGCGAAGAGAACCCAGGGTGCTGGACTTCCTCTGCTGCTAATAATTATTTCTCAAGGCACTTAGGCAAGATAAATGAATATAGGGGAAATTAGCTAAATGTATTTACAACAAACCATACTCTAGTGTCCCTTGTAGAATTTGGAGTCTGAAAGACAAGAAAGTCTCATAAACAACACCCATTTTAGTCAATCCTCTTACCTAGTAGATAAGTACCTGCTTGTTGAAAAGTAGTTACTCAACTTTCAGAGGTTTTACTATGCCAGATTCACTTCAGTGATTCTGTAGTGCCTCCTGGAAGACTTGGTTTATTTCTTTGCAAAGGGATAAGTTTTCACCAACTAGGCTTAGCATAGCAAGGACTAGGGAAGTTTTGAGATTTGGTTTTTCATTTAATGAAGGACTCTTTTGTATTCATTAAACAAGTATGTTTGAATCTTTGCCATATGTCAGACAATGTAATAGGTGATTCATGCTGAGGTGCCATGTTAAAGAATCCAGTGGTTTTCTCTTTGGTGGTATTCCTGACCCTGAGCCTGTCTTGCCAAGAAAACACTATGAGCATTGTCTTGGGTCAAGTTCCCTAGAGGCAGAGCCTGATTAGGGATTTATTGAAGGGATGTCCTCAGGAGAAACCTGCAATGGGGCAAGGGAAACAGGACAGGTCAGGGAAAGCAATACAGCAAATATGTGATTTTGGAAGTTTTAATCTCAGACTGATTCCAAGTATAGCTCTGGAGCATGAGTTGTGTCTTGCCCAGAGGCAAGAAAGCTGATGTTATACCCGGCATCAGCCATGAAGAGAGGGAGAAGAGGGTGTAACTTACTAGACAACTCCAAGAAAGGTGGCTCATTCAGCCAAAGGCTATTCTCCAGGAGAGGTGAAGGTGGGAACTACTGGCAGCTAAAACAGACAGCTGAGACATGGTGTGCCAGCTCAATAAAGGTATCTGGGTAGGGCACCAACATCATCGGCTGTAAGTGCTAATAGATAGAGCCACTGATGGAACCTCAAGAGAAGAACCATATGATATGATACAAAAAAAAACCCAAATATATTTGTGGCAGTTTTCTCCCATAATTTATTGAATTTATTTTTTGTGTGAGATCTAGCCAAGAGGCCCAGAAAGATGAGAACAAAGGAAAAAATGTCAAAGACAATAAAAACAATCACTATTGATTCTTAATATGTGCCAAGAAATGTGCTAAATACTTTATGTATATGGACTCACTTAAATATTTCAACTTCCCTGTAAGATCTTCCTACTTTCACAGATGAGGAAACTGGAGGTCAGCAAGGTGAGGAAACTAGAGGTCAGTAACTCACCCATGAGTCACCCATGATCACACAATTGTTATGTCATAGCTAGGATTTGCCTCTGCTGTACTCTAAGATCTTGATTTCTATATTTTGCTGCATGTGCTTTAGTTTTTTCATTCACAACAAGAAACACACAACAGTTAGATTACATCCTTGGGATAATATATCTAGATGAAAGGCAGTGGTGTCATGAGAATATCTTGAATAACTTTGTTAAAAATAGTTCCTAGGATCCTACTTAAAACAGATTCAAACAGATTCTCTAGGACTAGGAGCCCAGAGAAAATGTTCAAATATCATAGAAAATGTTGTTTGCAAATTGATGAACTAGATAAATAGTATTATACATCAATAGTATTAGCTTTGGAACAAATGGAGCTTACCCACAAGAGTCATTGAACCATTATACAAAAAAAGACCTAAAATGTTTGTATTCAGGCAAGGTATTTTATAATGCAACCTACCTATTGTCCCAGAGTGGGATTTTCAAGCAATGAAAGGCAGTGTTTCTGAGGTCATGTTCACAACATGAAAACTGATCTCTTCCACACACAAAAAATGTCAAGAACTGTAGAGGAGACACAGTGGAAGTAATTGAGGTGATCGAGAGAAATACAGAGGAAAGCAAATCAAATAGAGAGAAGGCACCAGCAGGCATTTCTCAGAGTGTATTGGACAAAAGAAAACTTTAAATTATTTTCAGTGAGCAGAAGTATGCAAGTCATAAAGTGGTGTTGCTTAGGTCTCTAGTCAAGTCTGACGCAGCTGGAGATACTAGGAATTTTCAGAATTAACACTGAAAGCCTTGATAACATGCAAACAATGCAATATGTATAGCTAAAACTGCATAAAGGAAGAGATAGCCTGAAAGTAAAATTAGGATAATGAAGAGACTGAGGGGCTCTAGCCATTCCTCATCAAGGTTTTTGCTAGGATTTGAAATGGAAACAGGAGGAGACGGCTCATCAGTTTTAGTTTGATGCACATATCTATTAATATTAACTGGTTCAGTAAACTGTTCAAGATTCTCTTTATAGGCTCTGTGTTCAACAATTAACAGTGAATACTTTCGTATCATTAAAATCCCAAATTAAATAATCCCTCCAAACATTTTAAAAATAGATATCAAAACCAGAATAACTCAAAGGGCAACTATAATGAAGATTTTGGTGCCTAAAATGGGCATTTCTAGTAATCATCAGAGGTTCCAGATTCTGTTTTAACAAAGCTTATTATAGTGTGCACTTATACACTGCCTTGGATAAATCCTGAGTAATCCTTCCATAAAATTAAGGCATGTAAATTTCTACCCACAGTCACTAATCCTCAGAAAAAACATTCCTAAATAGTACACTAATATGCACATAACTCTAGTAGTCATTGCAAAATATTTATGAACAAATATTTTCATTGCCCTCATTCAAGGCAAATATGGCCATATAATTTTGTTTGGCCAATAAAATGTGAGCAGAGTCTTATGTCACTTCTGGATGGAAGTTTTAAGAGCCAGGACACAAGTTCATGTTTTCTTTTTCTCTATCTTGGCAACTGTCAACTGAAAAAAATGCACAACCTAGAAGTTGAGAGTTATGTTTTATTTGGCTGACAAAACTGAGGACTTAAGCCTGGGACACAGCATGTCAGATAATTCCAAGAGGTTGATCCGAAGAGGCAAAGGTGGAGCCAGGATACATAGGAGGTTTTGCAACAAAAGACCAAGTTGCTGGAACATCAAAAGATTACTGTTAATTAAAGAAAACCAGATATCTCAAGTTAAGGAATTTAGTGCTTTTCTATGTATGAGAAGATGCAAGAGTCTGGGCTCACTGAAATCATTCCTTTGATATGCACCTCAGATATCTGGGGCCAGTGTCCTCTGTTTTCTCATCATGAGTCTCCTCAGGCTGCACTGTACAGGGTAGGGGGTGGGGGTGACTGGAGCAGTGGCCATTTGTTTCCATCCTGAGTTCCCTCAGGGCTCACCGGCCACTGGGAGGCTGTAATGTGATGGCTGGATGGCTGCAACAGCCTTTGTTTACTGATATGGCAGGCAATATTTTTCATTCACACAACCTGTGACATTTCAGATGTTGATTATTTCTTTAGCCTTTTTCTCAAAATGAAGAAAACAGAGAGGATGCCCTCCAGCCAGCCAATGATGGACATTCAGTGTGAGCAAGAAATTAACACTTGTTTTTACTTAGCCCTCAAGATGTAAGGATTATTTATAACTGCAGCATAACCTAGTCTTCTTGACCGATACAATTGCACACTAGCATCTCTCTAAAGGCACTAGCATGCCTTTGCTTAGAATATATGGTATTGATACTACAAATGACCCTTTTCATATATCAGGTTAAATTTAACAGTAATTGCAATTAATTAAATACACCTTATGCAGTAACAATCTTCAAAAAGAACTGAAGTTTCTCTGTATGGTATGATTCCCTAGTGATTACATAGTGCAGGTCAGGGAACCCAAGGGAGTTTCATGAAGGAAACAGCTTTCAATCATCCACATCAGTGAGAGCTGTGCATGGGTCACAGAATGGAACTCAGCCTCATTAACAACAGAAAGCAATGGTTGTAAGACCTTAAAAAAACAAAGAGTGAACCCTTCAGGCTGCAATCAATAGCTCTCAGCAGTAGCAGAAGCTCTTATGTGATTATGGCTTAAAATACAAATTACTCTTTTATTGACAACAATCTTTTTTCAGTGATCACTAAACTCTCTCCCAAATCTTAAATTTTGAAATTCAGAACAAAAAACTTGCAAAAAAATTCTTACCTTAGCATGGTTTTTTGAGTTCATGGAGAACATTGCAGAGAAATGTGGAATTACAATGACTTAGTATGCAAAAGATTTATTACCCTAAATTCAGAAATACATTTTTAAGGAGGTATGAAACAAATATTTTTCTTTCTCAATATACCTATGTATCAGATGATAAATTATTTTAAGGACCCAATAAAAAGCTTATTCTCTCCACATGTACCTGTATTTGTGACTTTCTTTTAAAATCACAACTACCTTTAATGATTTCAGCGCATATAAAACATGTTTTCATTTGGCTAGTAATTATGCCATTTCATTTTATTAAATTCAGCTATCTCGAGGTTAATTTAAAATCATCATTGTTAATTTAAAATCATCACCGCTTTCCTGGATTCTTCTAGGGAATTCCGTAGTTCAGGAATTCAGCAATAAACTGTTTTACGTCACCTAGGTCAGGTACTTATCTTACCAGAGCAGGAGGAATCAGACCAAGGGATTGAATTAAATAACTTAAAATGCTTAATATTCTAGCAGTCAGCTCCTAAGGACCTCTGAGCATTAGAAAAACACATTTAGCACTGCTGACATATTAATTCCAAGACAACAGTTATGAGTCGACCGGGGGTTGGCCAAAAAGTTCGTTTTGGTTTTTCTGTAAGTTCTTATGGAAAAACACAAACTTTTTGGCCAACCCAGTAGAAGCTGTGTCTGGATGAATCATATTTAAAATCCACTTATTCCAGATTAAAGTCAAAGGGAGTTTTAATAAACAATTGGCTGTTTATTAGCAATAAGATGAAGAATGCTACTCTACCCTCATCGTTCTCTTCATCTTTCATGATTCCTCAATGTCAATACAGTGTTGTTGGCTTAAAAAATGCGTAAGAAAAGCAAACTCTTTGATATGAACGTCAGCTTTGTATCTGATTTGAAAGAGGCACTTTTGGTCTTCTATATTAGTACTGTAAATTTTATAGTATAAAGAAATGTTGGTCGTATCAATGCAAGAAAATACAGTGTATAAATGTCTAATGTTCTTCAGTATATACCATGTGATTTTCCAAAAGCTTAACTTTTCTGTGAAAAACTTACTTTCTCTTGTGTGGACCAAGTATTTTAAATGGTGATTAAAAGGCAAAAAATTCTGTATTCTACTTTCACTGACAGATCTAAGTATAATTTTCAGTAGATTGGTTCAGCATGCGAAATGGTGGGTTTCATAGACTGTGACGACTATATAGACCTCAAACTATCACTTACCTCAAACTTTCATTTTTTTGATAGTTAAGAACTTAGGCCAGGAAAGGAGAAATGGGCAGCACATGGTGATACAGGAAGGCAATGGCAGAGATAGGACTCAAAACCAAGTTTCATTTCCATTGCACCATACTTCCCCAACATGTATTTGTAGTAGCAAAATGTGTACTAGAATAATATAGCAGAATTTCTAGTGAAAATATTATTGGATCAGTATTATTGTGAACACAGTATGTGTTTTATTCATATTGACTACTTGGCCTCTTCAACTATGTGTTTGGCCAGAGTCACCTATCCCTTAGTCTACTTCTTACCTTATTTTTTGCCCTATTTTAATAAAGTTAGAACTGAACTCTCACAAACAGAAAGGCAAATAAGTGAAAGAGCTTGCTGGTAGCCATGGAAACATATACTGTAGCATATCTCCAACCTCTCAATGGTGGACTCAGTTAAAACCATAGAACCCACTACTACATATAAAATAGATAACTAATAAGGACCTACTGTATAGCACAGGGAACTCTACTTAATACTCTGTTATGACCTATATGGGAAAAGAATCTAAAAAGGAGTGGATATGTATATATCTATGGCTGATTCACTTTGCTGTGCACCTGAAACTAACACAACATTGTAAATCAACTATACTCCAATAAAAATTAAAAAAAAAACAACATAGCAAATGTCTGCACAGTTTGCATCCCACTTGAGCTAATCCTGCACCCATTGGATTAAGAAATCTCTAGAGCATTTGTCAGACTGGTATGTGGCATGAAGACTAAAGAGTCTTCTGAGTTTGTACTAAGTCTCAGGAAAGAACTCATCTTATCTGACTGAATAAGAAAGTCTTAGTCTTCAGAGAAAAGGGTCAATTTTGAGCACATCTTTGTCTTTGTCACTAATATTTGTCTTCCAGAATAGATCAGCCCCTCATTGCTTCGTATCTTAGGCCTACAAACCACAATAAATCTGTAGATAAAAATTTAAAAACCTTGTTCACTAAAAATTCTGTACAGCAGCTTTAGGGTAAATAAGCATAAAATGATGAGGAGGAGGATGATGAGGATGGTTATGAACTAACACTAAGTAAAACAAAAGGAATGCTAGGATTCACTTTGCAACAGAACACCAAAGAGTTTACCATCCTAAGGAAAATGCTTCCTCATCTCTGTAAGATGATATTGCTGTCCAATGAACAAAGCAGCGATCTGTGAATGTTGGGCAGGAGACAATGGCACAGCACTATTGCTTAGCAGGAAGAGAGGATGTCAGACCCCTCAAGAAATACTTGAGTATACTTCCCAGAAATACCTGGAGGTGACCCTAAGGTGGACTAAAATATTGCATTAAAAGTACAGGTGAATGTTAGATGAATTAAATTATTACTGAAACTGTGAATCCTTACTATTCATAAGTTGGAGTGGTCAAGAGAAACTCAGGTTGTATATGCAAGCTTCACATATACAACATTTTTTTTCTTATACTTTTTTTTTAATGTATATTTTAGTAGCTACTCTTGATGAATCTGATATCTGATGTAGGGTAACTCTATCCAAATCACTTGGTATCTTATTCAAGCAAGTTTTGTTTTGTTTGCTTTTTTTTGTTTGTTTGTTTTTGAAGGTACCCAGAAGTACACATACTAATTGAATAGCAGAAAGGAGGAGGTAAAAATAAAGAATCTTCTTTGGGATCTAAAAAAAATTGACTCCAATCTTGGGACTGAAAGTCCATTACATATTGCCATTTGGGAGACAACCATCCAACCATACATTCACAAATATAAATTATTCTAGCATGTTAAACTTTGTAATGGCAATTACCATAGCTTGTAAGATTGAGAGATGTGTAATACAGAGTCCCCCATTGCCCCAGAAAAAATCTTTCCATAAATTTGTACCTTAGTTGATACCTTGATTTTTCCACCCTACACTTTGATTTGAAGCTTCAGTACAGTAACCTGGTAAATAACAAATTATATTAATTACATGAATATGTCTTTCTCAAATCCTATAAGCACTGTTGCGGGAAAGAAAAAAGGTATAAAAAAAGATATCCCATTTAAATATATATTACCTTCACATAAAGTATTTAAAAAGCAAAACTAAACTATATATTTTTGAGGGCATACATAGTCACTAAAACTACAAGGAAAGCAAATTTAAGGTAGTAGTTACCCTATGTGGGGAAAGTGTACTAACTGTGGTCTTATGGAATGTTGGAAGTGTTATATTTCTTGGCTATTATGTCTATTTGTTAAAATGTAAATTTGTTTTATGTACTTTCCTGTATATGTTCTCTATTTCATAGTTAAAATATTTTAAAAATATTCTCCATCTTCTGTAAGCAAAATAAAACATTTATGGGCTTGATAGGAATGGCGCCCTACAATTTTGAGACAATAGATCTCACAAGATGTCAAAACAGCATAGTGTCCTTGGCAGAGTTTCTTCATTTTCTTGTTTGGTGCTCTTATGTTAGTAGAATAATATTAATAATCAGTGTTGGTTTTTTTAAAAATTATTACATGATGGCTGTTTATACCCAGATATCTTATAGAGAGTTTTATAAAATACCCCTTTGGTTTTTTAATCACAATCCTCCCTCTGTGGTCACTGTAAAAGGCAACTGAACTGGGCTTAACTGAGACAAATCTTAGAGATGGGCTCCAGGGTACATTTTCTATGCATCATCCTCATCTCAATGAAAACCTCTGTGTTCTTGTTAAATATCTAAACTAGTAAAGCATTCCTCAGAGATGTGCTGATAGGATTTCCCCAGGGTCTAAACGCCTGGTGTCTCAAATCAGCCACGTTGATATTTATTTCTTCTTTGTCAGGCTTTGACTGCCATCTGTCAGTCAGATGCAGATCCAGTTCTCTGAGCAGCCCCGTCTGGTGTTGGACTCATCTCTGCGGGCTGGCTCTTCCTTTCTGACACACTCTGCTGCAGCCGCTCTGGCAACATCTCGTTCCCTGGAGACAGGAATCCTTCCAAGGTTTAAGGTAAGCCTACCTGGATTATTTACTACCATGATAAGGGATACTTATCTAGGATAGTGTGATGAATAACACCTCCTTCTCAAGGGTCAGTCACTCTTTTTGGCTCTCCAATTATATGATAGAAAGTAGCTTTTCTAGCTCTAAAGCTACATGTTCTCCCGGCACCAGTGCCACCAACCATCAATTTCACATTCTCAGGCATCCAACTAAGATTCAAACTGCTGTGTCTGGATGAGTAGATTTACAGAGTTCAGAAAGGCTACAGGGTACATCATCATAAATGTGTAAAGTACTTATAGAAAGGGCATGAGAGAATGAGGAAACATTTCTTGTTCACAGACCTAGAATTGACTCCTGGCCCTGCCGCTTACTAGCTGTTTTGCTCAGAGCAGCTACTTCATGGGGTAGGTATATATTGCAAATGCTGAGCACAGGGCATTGCATATAGTAAATGCTCAATGACTGTGAGCTAGTATGTTATTGTCACTGTTACACTGAAAACTTCAAATCTTATGCAAAGTATGAGCAACTATTTCCATTTTTATAAAAATCCACTCAGAACATCGTAAATAAGACCCAAAGCTATATAAAATTGTAAAGTCAACTAGGCAAACTCTGGCAAAACATTGAAGGAAATTATCTACCTATTCATCTTGCCCAGATGAACCTGAACCCTTGCCTTTCCCCTTTTTATCATCTTTCTTTTAGCATTCAGTAACTTTCTAACAAATCCCAGCTCTATGAAATTCCCTTTAATCCCGCAACTGCACTCTAAGAGGAGAGAAATTTATTAAAGCTCTTAATCCAAACTCTCCCATTCTGTGTCTAATTTCTCTAAAATTATTATCTCAGCTATGTTTTACTTAGGTAATTTAACCAACTAGTCCACAGACATGGGATCCTGAATGTCAGTAGATTCTTTCATTAACCTAATGAAACCTGCATTTTAACAGCAATAATGGATAAGAAGTACCATAACATATGACCAAAAAAAATTAAATAAAAATTTAAAACTATTTAATCAAGAAAATAGTTTTGATTAAAATAGTTTTGATTAAAACTATTTAATCAAGAAAATCTTAAACTATTAACAAACATTTAAATATTAGGGCATTAGCAAACTGGGGGGAAAAAAAGAGAAATAGAACCAGTTTGCCACAAAATAAGAAACAAATAAATGAAGCAAATGACGATTCTAGCCACACTATGATGTAGACTCTGGAGAAGAAACAAAATAAAAGATAATTGCTCAGAATAATTGGCCATTATGCTCACACTTAGAAAATTTCATTTCAATCATTCTGGAAGAAAAAAATTATAATTTGATAACTCTTTTACATACAAAAGACTTTTATTTCCCTTTTCAAAGACTTTAGGGAATATGCAATTCATAAGAATAATATAACCTATTGCTAATTAAAGAAACTTCAACTAAAATAAGAGAATTGATAGCTCTGATTTCTACCTGTCAAAGGACTCCTGCCATTCAAGGGGCCAGAATTATAGAATCAACAAATTCTTTCTGTTCACTAAAACCAAGAAGAATGTGTTGGCTTTAAGAGGCTAATTTGAGGGCCACAAAGTGTATCTGTGGTGTTACAAACAATGGTTACAAACCAAGGCCCAGGAGATAATAAAGTAGCCAAGATCTAAAAAGAACAGAGAAACTCAAAGGATAAGGTCAGTATAACTAGCAATTATAACGGTGGGTTATTATAATATGAAAATGGCATAGCTGGATCCAAACAAAGACAGAAATTAAACATATATAAAAGTGACAAGAAATAATTAGAGGTAAACCATTGATCTTGTGGGCTCAGGGTCTGGAGGCAGCCAGTGGCAGCTGGGAATTGGGCTTCTACCAGGTAACAATAGTTAAGGGTATTCTCTTGGATGGCGAGGCAAGCCTGGCTCACTAGGTAAATCCAGAAAGTGAGGTTAAACATTGTAATTCCCAGAAGGATCCTGAAACCAAATCTCTGTTTTAAGCTATAACCAGGCGTCTCTGGAATATAAAGATGTAGCGTTGTGAACAGAACTAAGCCAAGTTACCAACTAGACTTGTGAATGAATCTACAGTATCTTCACATCATCCAAGGGCATCATTTTTTAAAATGCCTTTAAGAGACTGGGTTCTGAACTAAGGTCTGTTAGAGAGAATGGAAGAAACTTAACAAAGGGAAGGGGGGGAAAGAGGAAAGATTAGAGGAAAGGAAAGAAGCAATAGACCAAAAGAAAAAAAAATGCAGTTAAAGTGAAGCTTGAACACTAAAATTCCAAGAAACGTGAACATATTTAGTGTTAAGAAACTTCTTTTAAGTTAAAACTAATGATGTAGTAAAACAATAGAAGATAGAAGATAGAAGTGAGCATAAAAGTTTTTCCCTGGGGCTTCCCTGGTGGCGCAGTGGTTGAGAATCTGCCTGCCAATGCAGGGGACACGGGTTCGAGCCCTGGTCTGGGAGGATCCCCCATGCCGCAGAGCAGCTAGGCCCGTGAGCCACAGTTGCTGAGCCTGCACATCTGGAGCCTGTGCTCCGCAACAAGAGAGGCCATGATAGTGAGAAGCCCGCGCACCGCGATGAAGAGTGGACCCTGCTTGCTGCAACTAGAGAAAGCCCTCGCACAGAAACGAAGACCCAACACAGCCAAAAATAAATAAATAAATAAAATTAAAAAAAAAAAAAAGAGTATTCTTAAAAAAAAAAAAAAAAAAAGTGTTTCCCTGATAGTTAAAGCTTGATAACATCTAGATTGTGTTTCTGAAGATGACAAAAGTAGTGAATTATTTTTCACATCATAATAAGTATTTATGGCTATGTATGTAGGATTTTAAAGAATAACCATGCAGTAACATATTTTACAGTTTATAATGAGAAATGTAGAAAGTAGAAGGGAAGAATATATGGAAAAGAAAGTTGAAGAAAAGTCAGGAAAGAAGAAAAAGGTAAAAGGGGTGGGTAAACAGAAAGCAAAAATTATAAATATGGTAAGAATTCTAAAGATATAAGGAATCCCAACTAGTGTAATTTTTCAATCACTAGTTGGACAAAGAAAATTTGCCTTATAGTTCATTTGCAAGAGAGAAATATAAAACGAAATTTTCAAAATGAAGAAAATATCTAAGGTGGACATAATAGGAAATCGATCATTTCATCAAAAAAATCAATAAGTATTCATCAATATTTGATTCATAAAATCTGATGTAGCAAAAATATTTTAGGATAAAAATAGAGCTCAAGGAAAAATTGAAAATAATGAGAAATAATATTACATAATAATAAAAAAGCAATAGGCTAAGAAGATAAAATAATATATCTTACATGATCTTAAAATGTCACTCTACAGATCACTAATAAGTTGCAAGGGGAAAAAAAAATAGTAGCTACAAAGTTGAGAAATCAAACAGGCAATCAATAATTAAATCATCAATGAAGCATAGATGGACACCTCCAGGTATGATATTCTAACAAAGACAAGATAATTCTTATAAGGTATTCAGGCGAGAAATGCATCTGATTCTAGTACTGAGAAAGCTTTAGACAGACCCAAAATAGAATGTATTCTTTAACTATATCAATATTGTAGGAGCAAAAAAGGCTGTGTGAAACTTTAACGATCAAAATAGATGAAGACATGACACTTACATGCAGGGCCTTGCGTGTTGGTCCTGACCCCTGAACACAAACAGCAAAAAGAGACTGAAGAAAGAGGCAGACCCCTCAAGATTGATAGGTGGCAGGTTTAACAAGCAAGAGAACTTATATATGAGGCTTGTCTTGGGTGGCCATAAGACGAGTAGATCACTACACCTGCCTGCCAGAATCTTAAAAGTTTATACAGAGACCTTAACTGGATTCAGTCACATATACCATCCAGATGATCTCAACAACACAGTGCTCTCTCAAGGCTGCATCCTTGAAACGGCTCCCACTATTGGTAGAACATACACTCCAAGGAGAGGGGAGGGGGTGAGGAGGCTTTGATTGCCCAGGTCCAGCTCATGGGACAACTGATGGTCACATCCTTTCAATGACCTATTCCAACATCACATACTGGAGGAAAACAAATACAATGAAACACATTGAGCCAAGTGACAAAATTGAAACATGAATGGTATATTAGATAAAAATTTGTGAAGACACATGCACCCCAATATTCATTGCAGCACTATTTACAATAGCCAGGACATGGACACTTCATAAGTGTCCATCGACAGATGAATGGATAAAGAAGATGTGGTACATATATACAATGGAATATTACTCAGCCACGAAAAGGAACGAAATTGGATCATTTGTAGAGACGTAGATGGACCTAGAGTCTGTGATACAGAGTGAAGTAAGTCAGAAAAAGAAAAACAAATATCATATATTAACGCATATATGTGGAATCTAGAAAAATGGTACAGATGAACCTATTTTCAGGGCAGGAATAGAGACGCAGACATAGAGAACAGACATGTGGACATGGGGTGCAGAAGTGGGGGGTGGGATGAATTGGGAGATTGGGATTGACGTATATACACTACCATGTGTAAAACAGCTAGTGGGAACCTGCTGTATAGCACAGGAAGCTCAGCTCAGTGTTCTGTGGTGACCTAGATGGATGGGATGGGAGAGGGGGTGGGAGGGAGGTCCAAGAGGGAGAGGATATATGTATACCTATAGCTGATTCACTTAGTTGTACAGCAGAAACTAACACAACATTGTAAAGCAACTCTACCCCACCCACCAAACAATTGTGTATCACTTTTAAATTTAGTGAAGTTGTAAACTTATATAAGTTATATAAGCAAACTCAAGTGAGCTGTAGACTCCTGAGCCATGTTTATTATTGTTGTTTCAAGCTATTAAGTTTTGAGTTGTTTGTTATGTGGCAATATTTAATTTGTGCACTTAATTCTCCTTATATCAGTTATTAGACCACCACTTCACTTCCTAAAAAAGACTGATCTTGCTGCTAAACTTATAGAAGTTTTATGCTTACTAATGATGAGAAGCTTCATTTATTTTTCAATTTATGTAGTTATTCAGCGAACATTCATTAAGCACCTACTACTTGTAGGGCATTTCTCAAAAGCCTTGGGACGTTGCAAAAAAAAATGCTTGTGTTCTCCTGGGCAATGAGCAAGGCTGTTTATTACTAAAATATTGCATATGACTCCCCCTGCAGGAATACCTCCTACAAAAATTAGGTTGTGGTAAGTGTTATGTGGCTTATCTAGGATTATGTGGCTTACTGAAAGTCAGATAATGCTCAGTAGATAAAGAATTGATTATAAATATGTCTCTGTTGGGGGAAAAACAAGGTAATTAAGGGTTAGAATGATTGTAATCAGAATGAAAAAAACAGTCTCCAATGTTTTCTTCCTTTTGTGTTTTCCCCACAGAGATGAGAATAGCATGTGAATTGATTAAACAATATTTACATATTGCATTTGACTGATGTGTCTCTACTCAACCACCACCTTTTGTTTATTACGTTGTTTTTGAAAAATACTACTGCATCAATTGTACTCTAAAGTTCCTTTATTGTGGATTTTATTGATTGCATACTCAGGGTGTTATTTAACATGTTCCCCTGCCCCTTACATTTTCTGTAAGCTAGATATTAGATAGGGAGGTTTAGATTTATTTAATTTCAGTTTTCTGGCAACACATTAAAATTGCCAGAGGAGTTATTTATTTTAATAATAAAGAAACTTGCCCATTTCCAAAATCGTTATTCATGAAGCCCAGAAGGTGTGTGTGTATGTGTGTGTGTGTGTGTGTGTGTGTGTGTGTGTATGTATATATATATATATATATATATATATATATATATATATATATATGACGGTTTGTTATACAGCTAGGCTCCTAATAAGCTTTTTCCCCCTGAAGATAATGCTGACAATCATCGTTCTAATATTATGTTTGTCTTCCAGTGGAAAAACTTCAAACATAAACAAAACTAGAGCAAATAGGACAATGAACCCCCACGTAGTCATTACCAAGCTATCAAAAAATCCACAATCTTGTTTTATGCTTCTAAACTGGATTGTTTTGAAGTTAATTCTACAAATTACACAGTTTTTCTTTGATTATGTATGTGCTTACATTGAAAGGAAATGACTTTTTAAGATAACATAACTTCAATAATACTTTAAAAACAGTAGTAAAATATAAGTAATTAATACAATTAAATATGCTACCAACATTCAAATTTTTCCAATTTTGTCCAAAGAAAGTTCATGCACCAGCATTTAGCTAAGTCTCAGCTTAACATACATGTTCGTTCCCTCTTTTTTCTGTTTTAATTAATTTATTAAAGATATTGGATCATTTTTCCTATAGTGTTCTCACATTCTGAATTTTGCTAATTACATGCTATGAGGTATCATTTTATACACCCCTGCACTTTCTCTAAACTGTTAGGTAGTTAGATTTATATATAGACTCAGTCTATTTGTTTCAGGTCCTTTTTTTTTTTTCTTTCTTTCTTTTCTTTTTGGTACACTATGTCATACCGGTGTTATGTGCATCGATCAAGAGGTAAATATTACCTAGTTGTTTCACTTTTTTGTAATATCAGTGCCCATTGATGATTATTGTTTAGTTTCATTATTTGATTATATGTTAAAAAGAGGTTCTATTCTAATTCTATTTATGCCAGTTTTATCAATTGCAGAGAAAAGCAATGATACATTGCATATGCATCTTCTACAGGGTAGTGCTCAGATTACACTCCCATGATTCATCTAGAAAACTAGAACCTGCCTACTCATAGCTTCCCAAGACTTTAGTTTATTCCTGCATAGACTGATTGTCAGAATGTCAATCAATCATTAACGTGCATTAAGTATAGGCATACCTCATTTTATTGTGCTTTGCTTTATTGTGCTTTTCAGATGTTGTGTTTTTTACAAATTGAATGTTTGTGGACACCCTACATGGAGCAAGTCTATCGGCACCAGTTTTCCAACAGCATTATTTTTTAATTAAGGTATGTACATGGTTTTTAAAGACATAATGCTTTTGCATGCTTATTGACTATAGTATAGTATAAACATAACTTTTATATGCACTGGGAAACAAAAACTGTGTGACTTGCTTTATTGCAATATTCAGTTTATTGCAGTGGTCTGGAACTGAACCCTCACTATTGCCAAGATATGCCTGTACTTAATATAATCCAAGTTCTCTCCTAGGTTATGAGGATGCAGCAAGGAACAAGAGAGACAAAGTTCCTTCCTTCTTTAATAATAAAGAAACTTGCCCATTTCCAAAATCATTATTCATGAAGCCCAGTGTACTTCATATCCTACTAGGAAATGACTGAAAATAAGAAATACAACAATTTTTTATTCTGTTAAATGCTGAGAGAAAATGTTGACTTATTGATCAGCCTGAGAGTGTGCTTTATAAAAGGTAGTCCTTTCCTCCCAATTATCTTCTTGAACCTTGCCCTAATCTCCAAATGTCTATCTGAAATACCATGGACTCAAAATGGAAAATCCAGTCTTGGTTTAGAGCAAAATTAAATTAAAGAAAGTAGTTAGTTTTGGTATAGAATGAAATGAGGAAAGGTGGACTGATGTGTTTTTTTGTACCCACATCTACTGTCTCTGACATTCATCAACCATGCTTATGATTTTAAGAGCAGCAGTATTCTCCTAATTAGATGGTAGGTAAGTAATGATTTATTTCAGTGAATTCTATGAGGCCTAGTTATAACAGCAAAATATATAATTGAGTATGTTCTCTAAAAATAGAGAACATTGTGTGTATGCATGTGTTTTTATGTGCAATGCTTTGAGTGAGAGGCATTCCCCCCACGCAAGAAAGAAAGAACAAAAGAATGGAAGGAAGGAAGGAAGGAAGGGAGGAAGGAAGGAAGGAAGGGAGGAAGGGAGAAAAGGAAGGAAGGAAGAAAGAAAGAAAGAGAAGAAAGTAAGTAGGAAGGAAGGAAGGAAAGAAAGAAGGAAGGAAGGAAAGAAAGAAAGAAAGAAAGAAAGAAAGAAAGAAAAGAAAAGAAAAGAAAAGAAAAGAAAAGAAAAGAAAGAGAAAGAAATCAAGTCTTATTTTCATGTCTTGCCCATCGCTCAGAGCCACTTAACACTCCCCAGAAATCCATTTCCTGAAATACAGGAGAAAGGCAAGATGGGAAGGTCAACAAGAGTTGAAGTGGAGATTTTGGGGTCTATTTTTTAAGAATCAAAATATAATTAGAAGGCTTTGAAAAATAATTGAGAAAAATTTTTCTCATAGCTCAATGACTTTGAGCTCTATGAGTCAGGGTTCTCCAGAAAAAAGAATCAATTAGATATATAGAGATATGTATGAGAGGAGATTTATTATAAAATTGACTTACATGGTTATGGAGGCTGAGAAGTCCACCATATGCCATCTGCAAGCTAAAGAATCAGGAAAACTGGTGATGTAATTCAGTCTGAGAATTGGGGAGAGTGATGGTGTAAGTCCAAATCTGAGTTCAAAAGTCCAAAAATTAGGAACATTGATGTCCAAGAACAGAAGAAGATGGATGACTGAGCTTAAGCAAAGAGAAAGAACTCACCCTTCATCTGTCTTTTTGTTCTATTCAGGTCCTAAATGGATTGGATGATGCCTGATTCAAATGCTAATTTCTTCCGGAGACACCTTCACAAACAGAAGCAGAAATAATATTTTACTAGCTATCTGAGCATCCCTTAGCACAATCAAGTTGACACATAAAATTAACCATAATAATAAATATTAAGAAAATATTGGCTATTTTTTTTCTGCTTAGAAAATAAAATTCTTCAGTTAATATGTGCTAATGACCTACCAAGTCAAATATTAAAAATCCCCTTTTTATTAATGAATCTATATAAGGTGGTAAGTAAGAGCATAGATTTGGTGTCATAAAAGTCTTTCTTTTTTGGCCATATTGTTCCAGGTGCAAAGTTAAACAACTAGAGTTCCAAACACTTCATAATCATTCAGCACAGTTGTCACACTTGGATGCCCTAGGTGAGTGAGAATTTCTTGCTTATACCAAACAACATGTCAGTGCTGCAAAGAATATACCAATCTAGAGTATAGAGGATTCAATGCTGGATAAAGTCGCATATTTGCAGAACCTGACGTGGGTTTTTGGAAGTATACAAAAACTTTGCATAGAATGCTTATTGTGCCTAAGATATGTGCAAAAAATACTAGGCATTACCATCCTTAATTGCATATGGTAACTTTGTGATACAGAGATGTAACCTGACTTATCCAACTTTGTGTAAAATAAGAGAGTGCCTGGAATTTTTCTCAATCTTTATTCTTCTGATATTTGCTACTTTAATACCTAATATCCAAAGTATAAAACTCTCATCTTCAGGAACTTATTACTTTCCTTACAAAAGAGAAATTAGCTAACCATTAGTGGATTTATCTTTTTTCTTTCATTTTTTCTAAGATCTAAGAACACCACTGTCTTTTCCTGTGGTGATAAGACCATGATTAGGAACATTCTCTACAATAAACAGTTTGCACATGTGTACCTGGACTGTTTTTCCCTTTTGTCCATCAAACATCTCTGAATGTTTCCTAATGAGAAATATAAAGAATAAACCTTTAATCTGTCTTCAAAAAAGTCAATGAACTTCGCAACCTGCCTCCTAGCAAAGACTCATTGTCAGGGCGGGGGGTATACAAAGCATTGTAGTGAACAGTGATCATTGATAAATCACAAGATAGAGAATGCCCTGAAGTTACCTTAAAAAAAAGTCAATGAAGGAAGTACAGTATTTAGTCTTTATTGTTAAAAACAAGACAACAGGCCCCAAATAGAGTCACTTAACACTAAGCACCACTTCACCAAAACTTGAGTTAGTTACAGTTTTGGCTCTCCCAGAAAAGGAATCTTAAACCAGTCAATCAGGAGTCACCTGATCAGCATTAGTTAAGTAATCTGCCTGTTAGACCCCTGACATCCCCTGTAAGGCATGTGACCTTGCAATAACCAATCTACTTTTTTGCATAGTATAACTTCCTTGTTCCTGCTCCCTCTGCCTATAAAAGTCTTTCATTTTGTACAGCTCTTTGGAGCTCCTTTCTATCTGCTAGATTGGATTGCCCCCAATTCATGAATCATTGAATAAAACCAATAAGGTCTTTAAAATTTACTTAGTTGAATTTTGTTTTTAACAGTATCTGTTTCACATAGTAAGCACTTTCTATGAACTGAACTGTGTTTCCCCAAAAGTTCATCTGTTGAAGTTGTAACCCCAATGTGATGGTAATTGGAGATGAAGCCTTTGGGAGGTGTTAAGTTTAGCTAACCTACTCCATATTGTTGATGCCTCAGCATCTATTTTGTGTGGCTTTGAACTGACACCAGCCCCTCCTGCGGGCTCACGCCCTAAATAACAGTCCACAGAGTCAAAAGTAAATGTAAGTTTCTGGTATGACTCTACCAACCACCATTTTGATAAGCGTTCTCCTCCACCTCCCAGGGCCTTCCTGTTGTGCACCCCAAGAATCTTACCAAAATCCTACTCTTTTTGGTTTGCATTGACCAATCTAGCCTTAGCATGGGAACCCCAAATCATTCTACCTGTGGTCACTAATAAAAGCATGTACCTTATTAGTCATGCTGTGCTCTCTTTCTGCCTGCACCCTGCCTTTGTTGTAGGAGAGGGAAAAGTCACGTCCCTGGACCTGCAGGAAGCATGAATGGTTTTCTGGATAACAAAAGTAACCATCATTAACAGAAAAGTTATAAGTCCCATTTTTTAAAAGAGTTAAACTTAGGCAAGGAATTGGGTCTGACAGGGGTATTGTCTATCGAGCTCATATCGCTGCGGTGGAGGGGTGGTTTTTCCATGTGTTTGAATTGGTAAAGATCTTGTTATATATATCTATTTGTACCTATAATGGTTGTTGTAAGCCAAAGTTTTTATGGCAGACCCAACAATTAACTAGTCTTTCTCCCTGGGCGACTATTTTAGATATGTTTACAAAAACATTATTTTCCCATTCTCCCTGCACCACAAACACCATCAGAAGTCATATTAACGGAATTCTCTGGCGGCCCAGTGGTTAGGACTAGGCACTTTCACTGCCGTGGCCTGGGTTCAATCCCTGGTCAGGGAACTAAGATCCCCAAAGAAAAGCAAAAGCAGGTTTATTAGAGAGATACACACTCCATAGGAGAATGCAGACCATCTCAGAAAGTGAGAGTGGCCCCAGGGCATGGGGTTGTTGGTTTATAGAGACTGAGTAATTTCATACGTTAATGAGTAGGAGGGAATAATCCCTCTTATGGTCCATCTCGGAACTGTCATGGCATAAGGTGGGGGATGATTTTTAGTATAACAATGAACATATAATGAGCTAAAAGTCAATGACTGAACTATTCTCAAAGCCACCCACTTGGTGACAGCCAGTTCCAGCCATTTTTTTATCCCATCATAACAACTGAACCCTTTCTTCATTTATCTAGTGGTATGTCCTGGCCCTTTCCCTCTTGTCTCTCCTTGACCTCCCCACATGGCCCCTCCAGGTGTGCTATGTACCTCCTCCAGGACCTGTGAGTAATCAACTTATCTATTTCAATTCCCTTGTGGTCTTTTGTTGAACCATGACTCACCATCTAACACCCCAGGGCTCTACTTAACAAATGTTAATTAAACAAAGTCACAGCTAGAGATAATTAGGTCATGAGGTAGACCCCCATGATGGGATTTGTATCCCTATAAGAAGAAACCAGAGAATTTGTTCTCTCTTTCCTCTCTCTCTCTCTCTCTCTGCCCCCCACCCCTCTCTCCCCTATGTGAAGATATAACAAACAAGAAGGAGGCAGCCATCATCTGCAAGCCAAGAAGAGAGCTCTTGTTACCAAATTAAGTCCTGCTGACTCGCCCTAGCCCGGTTGAGGTTCCCTGCTTCAGTGGGTAAAGGTTCTTTTTCCGTTCGGGTTCGAAGTAGCCAAATAACTAAATCGAAGCTGAGATAGATGCAGCACAAGCTTTATTCAGTGGCCAAAGAATGGAGAAGCAGGAGCTTAGTTCACAGATCAACTTCTTGCCATGTGGTGAGAGGGATTTGATTTTAAAGAGTAAAGACAAAGGAAGGAGGATTGAGGCTAATGATAGGGAAGCATATGCGTTAGTCTACCAGGGAAGGGGCAGGGCTTTTTGAAGGCTTGGGGTGCCACCTTCTTTTTATCCTTTTTTGGTCCTTAATATCTGGTCATGGCCACCAGTAGGTATGTCATTTAATATGCTAATGTAGTAAAATCAGCATGTATTGAGACTCAGGGTCTGTTGGAGGTCAGATTCATGGCCATCTTGGTCCCAGCTTGATCCATCTAGTTTATTTGTTTATCTCTCCCTATAGCTTCCTTTCTTATTTCTGGACCATCTGACTTAAAGACTTATGTTAACTCCTACAAAAAGTGGGGGTTGATGGGGTTTGAGTAAGGACCTGGCACAGCTCTGGCAACAAAATCCTCCCTTCCCTTGTGACTGCTCCTCATTCTTTTATTATTTTTTTAAATCAGTTATCAATTTTATACACATCAGTGTATACATGTCAATCCCAATCGCCCAATCCAGCACACCACCATCCCCACCCCACTGCGGTTTTCCCCCCTTGGTGTCCATACGTTTGTTCTCTACATCTGTGTCTCAACTTCTGCCCTGCAAACTGGTTCATCTGTACCATTTTTCTAGGTTCCATAAACATGCGTTAATATGCGATATTTGTTTTTCTCTTTCTGACTTACTTCACTGTGTATGACAGTCTCTAGATCCATCCACGTCTCAACAAATGACTCAATTTCGTTCCTTTTTATGGCTGAGTAATATTCCATTGTATATATGTACCACCACTTCTTTATCCATTCGTCTGTCGATGGGCATTTAGGTTGCTTCCATGACCTGGCTATTGTAAATAGTGCTGCAATGAACATTGGGGTGTATGTGTCTTTTTGAATTACGGTTTTCTCTGGGTATATGCCCAGTAGTGGGATTGCTGGATCATATGGTAATTCTATTTTTAGTTTTTTAAGGAACCTCCATATTGTTCTCCATAGTGGCTGTATCAATTTACATTCCCACCAACAATGTAAGAGGGTTCCCTTTTCTCCACACCCTCTCCAGCATTTGTTGTTTGTAGATTTTCTGATGATGCCCATTCTAACTGGTGTGAGGTGATACCTCATTGTAGTTTTGATTTGCATTTCTCTAATAATTAGTGATGTTGAGCAGGTTTTCATGTGCTTCTTGGCCATCTGTATGTCTTCTTTGGAGAAATGTCTATTTAGGCCTTCTGCCCATTTTTGGATTGGGGTGTTTGTTTCTTTAATATTGAGCTGAATGAGCCATTTATATATTTTGGAGATTAATCCTTTGTCCGTTGATTCGTTTGCAAATATTTTCTCCCATTCTGAGGGTTGTCTTTTCGTCTTGTTTATGGTTTCCTTTGCTGTGCAAAAGCTTTGAAGTTTCATTAGGTCCCATTTGTTTATTTTTGTTTTTATTTCCATACTCTAGGAGGTGGATCAAAAAAGATCTTGCTGTGATTTATGTCAAAGAGTGTTCTTCCTCTGTTTTCCTCTAAGAGTTTTAGAGTGTCCGGTCTTATATTTAGGTCTCGAATCCATTTTGAGTTTATTTTTGTGTATGGTGTTAGGGAGTATTCTAATTTCATTCTTTTACATGTAGCTGTCCAGTTTTCCCAGCACCACTTATTGAAGAGACTGTCTCTTCTCCATTGTATATCTTTGCCTCCTTTGTCATAGATTAGTTGACCATAGGTGCGTGGGTTAATCTCTGGGCTTTCTATCTTGTTCCATTGATCTATGTTTCTGTTTTTGTGCCAGTACCATATTATCTTGATTACTATAGCTTTGGAGTATAGTCTGAAGTCAGGGAGTCTGATTCCTCCAGCTCCGTTTTTTTCCCTCAAGACTGCTTTGGCTATTCGGGGTTTTTTGTGTCTCCATACAAATTTTAAGATGATTTGTTCTAGTTCCGTAAAAAATGCCATTGGTAATTTGATAGGGATTGCATTGAATCTGTAGATTGCTTTGGGTAGTATAGTCTGCTCCTCATTCTTAAGGGACACTGAAGGATGAAGTTCTGTCTTCTAAAGCTGCTTCCTGCTGAACATGGGCATAGTTTTCCCCTAGATTAGAGGACTAAAACTCTTCCCTGACTCACCTAAAATAAGTCTGATTGCCTCCAGACCGCAGTCTCAGTTGCTTGTTCTCCTGTATTAGTATCATCTGAAGTTTGGTGGCTTCAAGCCACTTACTAACGAAGTTGACAAGGCAGTTAAGGAGGCAAGGCCCGAAGATAAGCAGGAGGGTAATAGCAGTTGGTGGGCCAAGAAATGGAAGAAACCAGGTTAAGCTGGGGAAGCTCTGTTTTATCATATTCCACATGTAGCTTGGATCTGGACCTTGTGTGTTATATCTATGTAACCGCTGAACTTGCTTATGTACCTTTTATATGTTTACTTCAGTCCGACCAGAGTTATTGACATACATACAGCAGGTTTTATTAATAACTGTACCAACTTCCCCTTACTTAGCCAGGAGATACTCAATGGCTAGACTGTTGCTGAGGGCAACATTTGCTAGGGAATCTATAGAAGTACGGAGTTCTTGTAAGTCCTTATAAGGCATCCCCTGTATTTTTGGATAATTCCTCAAGGACTCATGTGAGATTTTGTAAAGTAGTTTCATGGTATGTGAAACCTCCTCAGGAGACCACCTGTCTGAAAGCAATCCCTACTTCTGCCAGAATGGGTCCTATTTTCCATGTAGCTCAGGGCTGAGTGACATTATGAATGCTTACACCTAGGTTCTGAGAACTTAGCCATCCTAGCATGTTTTCTTCCCCAAATTAGGCATTATCTAAACAAGGATAGGCTAGAGCTCATCCCAGAGAAGGAAAGGAGGAGTTGGGGTTGTTCTGATGGGACAATTGGTTTATTGTCAGAGTCCAGAGAAGCCCTAGGGTGTTATTGCAAGTTCCTCCCTTTGGTAGGGGCTGTTGATAGGGGTGGTGGCAGCAAGACCGGTTAGGGTGATGGCACTTTAGAGTGAGTGTCTTGTATTCATTAGAGATGTTAATGTGAGGGGTGAGGTCCAAGCAGGGAAGCTGTGTTAAGGATGGGATGTGAACTTCAAGAGAGATAAGTTTAGTAGACCTAGTTAGCCAAGGTGAGAGTGAGGTTGTCATTTTTGGGGGTAAAATGTAATACCTTGAATCTATAGGTGTCACTTTGAGGGTGGTTGTGACAGATCCAGCACTGGGATCGATTTTGTCCACAGGCTGTAATTCTCAAGAAATTTACTACTGACTTCCCATTCTGCGTGGACGGTTGTAAGAGATAGGGCAGAAAGAGTTAAGAAGTATAGACAATAGTAGACATTCATCTCTCTTCCAATGTTAATATTCCCTATATCTAGCATGGACAGAGGAGATGTTTTCCAGGAGGAGGGGGTTTGGTAGAACAGCAGAAGCCAAGTAAGGCAATAGCAATGACAAGGCCAACTACTAAGCCTATCCACCACATTACTTTTCTATCAGTAAATTTGTCCTTTTGAAAAGTAACCTAAGGTCTGTAACAGGTTCACAGGTGTATTGAGTGGGTGGCTCAGTAACTTCTTCCTCAGGCGTTGGTGCTGTCTTCACTCTGGAATGGTGGACCCATGGAATTATGTCCTGTAATTTTAAGGCAGAATGAGTAGTCAAGATTTCTAGATAAGGTCCTGTCCACTTGGGGTCTAACTGGTCTTATGTCTTTCCAGCCTTCCAGTTTCTCAAATAACCCAATCCCCAGTAGAGAAAGGATGTAAACCCATGTAAGAAGGGGAAGGTGATTCCTGATTCCCATAAACATGTAAAATTTTGACTATTTCCCCTATCTGTAAGGCATATTTTAGTCGGTACATTTCCCTAAGGTTGGCTTTATAACCAGGTCCTTCAGGAATGGGTCTCCCATATACAAGCTCATATAGACTTAACCTGAGCTTTCCCTTAGGGGCTATCGGCGTTCTCAAAAGTACATTAGGAAGAAGGGAGATCCAGGGTTGATGAGTCTCCTGACACAGTTTGGCTAAGTTTCTTATGAGGATTGGATTTGTTCTTTCTACTTTTCCTGAAGATTGTGGTCTCTAAGTGGAGTGCAAATGAAACAGGAGGGAAGCGGAGCAGGGCACAACCTTTGAAAGTATAACATAGCCCAAGGACATGACATAAACTGATTAGAACCAAATAGGTCCATGATGGCGGACAAGGCAACTTCCACTAGACCTTGAGCCTCAGTATACGCTCATTGTAAACATCAGCAAGCTAAATGACACACTCACAGGAGCCATGACAGTTCCAAGACATTGGTGGGGGGTTGTGAGTGTTGGGGTTATTCTGGAGGCAGTTACGGCAAGCTTCAAACACCTCTTTATAAGGAGACTACAGAAATTGGGAATAGTAATGGATTTGTTGAGCCATCGATATAGAGCCTCCTGCCTGTAATGTGTACTCTGATGAGCTTCCTGGATGGCTTGGAATGCAATGGCTGATGGGAAGAACCGCTGCTCATGACCATTAACCATCCACCCCGGGTATTCTGGGCTTTCGAAGTAACCCCATTTCAAAGCCTTTTTCCTTTCTTCTGGTGTATATATGGAAGTGTAGGAGTTAGGGTCTGGGCGAGCCAGTAGGAGTGGCTTTTGAAGTCTGTTCCCATCCTCTGTTGCTTGTTTAGCTGCCATATCCACTCTGTTATTTCCTCTTATTATTTCTGCTTCTCTCTTTTGATGGCCTCTAGTGAGTAACCATCACCTCCTTTGGCAGGAGTATAGCCTCCAGCAGTAACATAATTTCCTCCCCATTCTTAATCTGTTTATTACCTGAGGTCAGCATTCCTCTCTTCTTCCAGATAGCCCCATGGGCTTGTAGGATTGAATAGGCATATAGAGTCAGTGTAGATATTGACAACTTTTCTTTTCCCTAGTTCTAATGCTCTGATTAAGGCAATTAATTTGGTACTCTGTGATGGAAACCTCTGGCATAAACTGCCTTTCCTTTTCCCTCTTTCACAAAACTACTCCTATCAATGAACCATTCCAATTCTGCATTCTCTATAGGGCAGATCTTTAGGTCAGGCCTGCTGGAGTATACTTGTTCCATAACTTCCTCACAATTATGAATTAATTTTGGACCTGTCTTGAGGTAGCAAGTAGGCAGGGTTAAGGATATTACAGGACCTCAGAGTCACAGATGTGTTGTCTAGAAGCATGGCTTGGACTTGGGGGGTTCGACCAGGGAATAACCAATCTGCCCCCCTTTCCTTTATGAGGGGTTGGAGGTGGTGGTGATGCCGAAAACTCTGTGCACTGGTGCCAAATCGAATCTCGGAGACAGAGTTTGAGGTGAAGTAGAAAAGAATAGCTTTATTGCTTTGCCAGGCAAAGGGGGACCCATTAGGCTCGTGCCCTGGAAAAACTGTGTGTCCCAACCTGGGAGGATTTGATGAGGAGTTTTATAGCAGTGGTTCAAGGGCGGAGTTGCTGATAAGGATCAGGGTGTGTGCAGGGCCTGCATTCCTTTAATCTGGTCTCAGGTGGTCTTCTGATGAGCTTTGAGGTTATCAAACTGTGCCCTTCTCTCTGGAACATCTTCCATTTGGTGGGGGTTTTATTTCTTCAGAAAAGCTTAAAGATATTGTTATGTGTATCCCTTGAGATGGAACCAGAACCCTGCCCCAAGGCTACACTATGGTTTCTTGGCTGGTCCTCCCTTGTCTCTGCATCCCCTCTCTTCCCTGAATAGCAACTGTTTGAAAGGCTTCCATGCAGGAGTCTCACAGGGTCCTGCTTGGATGCAGTGGGGGGTCCAGACTGTCAGAGGCTGTCCAAAGTTTAATTTGTTAGCCTCTTTGAGGAACTGAGAAGTAGCAGCTACAGCCCACAAGTGCGGGGACCATCCTTTAGCAGTTTGGACCAATTGTTTAGAAAAATAAGCTACAACCTGAGTTAGAGGTCCCAATTTTTGTGTAAGCACCCCCAGGGCAGTTCCTCCTTTCCCATATACATATTGATGGAAGGGGCAGCTCAAGTTGGGTAAAGCTAATGCAGGGACTCTCATGAGATGGTTTTTCAGTTCCAGGAACTCCTGGTCACAATCAGGGGTCCACTTAAAAGGGTCAAGGTCCTTCTCTTTTAATTGCCCATACACGGGCTTAGCAATTAAGACAAAGTTGGGGATCTATATATGGCAGAACCCGACCATCCTCAGGAAACCTTGGAGCCGTTTTCTCATGCTAGGGGATGCCATCTGGCAATTTTTTCCTCTCCTTGGACAGTGCCCTGTGCCCCTTTTCTATTTTAAATCCTAAGTATTCTATCTGCTGGAGGGAGATCTGGGCTTTTTGTTTGAAACTTTATATCCTTTCTCAGCCAGATGATTTAAGGTGTTAACTATATTATGGTTGGAATGCTCTCTGGTGGGGCTGGCAATTAGAATGTCTTCCTCATACTGAAGTATAGTTCCTTGTTCTAACTCAAGGTCACCAAGATCCTCAGCTAAAACCTTTCCAGAAAGGGTGGGGGAGTTTTCAAATCCCTGGGGCAGAACTGTCCAGCACAACTGTTGTTTTCTCCTTCTATCTGGATCCTGCCATTCAAATGCAAAAACGTATTGAGATTCCAGGACTAAGAGTGCACAAAAGAAGTTATCTTTTTTTTTTTTTTTTAATTTATTTATTTATTTATTTATTTTTGGCTGTGTTGGGTCTTTGTTTCTGTGCCAGGGCTTTCTCTAGTTGCGGCGAGCGGGGGCCACTCTTCATCGCGGTGCGCGGGCCTCTCACTATCGCAGCCTCTCTTGTTGCGGAGCATAGGCTACAGACGCGCAGGCTCAGTAATTGTGGTTCACGGGCCCAGTTGTTCTGCGGCATGTGGGATCTTCCCAGACCAGGGCTCGAACCCGTGTCCCCTGCATTGGCAGGCGGATTCTCAACCACTGCACCACCAGGGAAGCCCAAGAAGGTATCTTTTAAATCTAACACTGAATACCAGATCCTCCCAGGGTTTAGGGTAGAAAGCAAGGTGTAAGTGTTGGACACCACTGGGTGAATCTCCTTACTCGGGAGTTTTATTTACAGCTCTGGAAAGCTAAACTGGCTGGTATTTCCTTTTTTTTTTTTACTGGCAGAATAGGAGAGTTGCACGCGGACTGACAGGGTCTAAGAAGCCCTTGTTTGAGTAAGCTTTCTATTATCAGCTCAATGCCTGCTAGAGCGTCCTTGCTTAAAGGGTTGTCGACTGAAAAAAAAAAATGCACACCCTAAAAGTTGAGAGTTACATTTTTACTCAGCAGACATTCTTAGGACTTCAAGCCCAGGAGCCAGCCTCTCAGATAGTGCTGAGAAAACTGCTCTGAGGAGGCAAGGTGGGGGAGCCAGGATATATTGGAGTTTTTGCAACAAAGGGCAGGTAGTCGGAAAGTCAAAAGATTATTGTTAATTGAAGAAATCAGATATCTCAAGTTAAGGAATCTAATGCCTTTCTATGTATGGGAAGATACAAGTGTCTGGGCTCACTGTAAATATTCCTTTGATATGCACCTCAGCTATCTGGGGCCAGTATCCTGTGTTTTCTCATCCTGAGTTTCCTCAAGCTGCACCATGGTGGGTGGCTGCAGTCTCATGACTGCTAGATGGCTGGCATTCCTCGTTTCCATCCTGAGTTCCCTTAGGACTCACTGTTGGGTGTGGCTGCAATCTCTGATGGCTGCGACATCCTTTGGTTATTGATATGACAGGCAGCATTCTTAGTCCACAGGGTACTGCTTTTTATTTGGGTGATTGTAGCCAGGTTACAGCTTGACTGGTGGGGACCTCATGGCTCTGCCCATGGTGTCACTTGTCCATATTGAGGGATTCAATCCCCTCAAGGTTAATCAGGCCATTATTCTCAGTAGAGTGGTAGCACTAGGGCTACAGAACAGAAGGGAGTCTTAGGTATTTTGACGGTAAGGTTTTTGTCTCTGAGATAAATTGTAGATCCCAATTTATATATAAGTCTCCTCTTATTAGAGGAATTGGGCATTCTGGGACATAAAAGAAAGAGTGAGATAACATTTTCCCTTCCAAATCGCACTCAAATGCTCTGTAAAATTGTGCCCCTGTGGTTTTCCTTCCACTCCCACTATCTTACATTTAGCCTTGGTCATTCTGCTTTGTCGGGTATTTGAGACCCAGTAGGTGGCCCCTGTGTCCATAAAACGTAAATCTTTTTACCTCCTATGGTCAGGGTGAGCTAGGCTCCTGGGGGTAATTTCCAGGGTACTCCTAGGAGCCACAGGCCCCTTCAACCCTCTTCTTTCATGTGTGCAACCAACGAGGATGGGCCAGGACACGGCATTCCACTTAGTCTCTTTTTGAGACTTGGGATATTCCCCCTTCCAATGGCCTTCCTTCATGTGATATGCACACTGAATAGGTTTAATCCCTTCTCTCTGCTGTGCGTGTGGTCTTTGAAACCCCAGGCAGCTCATCAATGGTACAGGATACCTCGGGCACAGAAGTTGTCCCTGGGAGGTCAACTGACCCTGAATCACTAAAGCCAGAATACTGGCAGTTCCTTCTGCTCATCTATCTTCCTTTGCATCAGCCTCCAGATACTGGTTGTTGAACACCCGAAATGTTGACTACACCAGCTGGGAAGTGGGCGTGGTGGGCCCTATCTCCGACTTCTGTAATTTTGTCTGGGGTGCTCTGGGAAGTGAAACGGGACTTAAGACTGGCCTGCCCTTCCCCTGACTCCAGGTTCACGTTCGTGTATACCTGAAGACACTCCCTTAGGCACTCAAGGAAGGCCCAGGGATTTTCCTTTGGTCTCTGGATGACTTCCTGAACCCTACTACAGTTCATGGATTTCTTCCCGCCTCGTTGAATGTCCTTAAGAATCAAATCCCTGAAGTGTGTGAGGTGCTGCTGATAACTGTTTTCCTCTCAATGGTCCCACTCAGGGACCATATCGGGAATGGCCTAGACTCCAGGCTGATAATACAACCTTCCCTGCATTATTTTGATTGGTCTTATTAGCTTCCTCCCTTGCATTTGTTATAATCAGTGCCTTTTCTTCCCCAGAGAGTAAGATGTCTAGGAGGGTTTGAACATCCACCCAGGTGGGGAAATGAGTGTGGAATATTCCCTGAACTAAATTAAGGACTCCCTTGGGGTGGGGACTTCCCTCAAACCCTTGCATTGATCCTTCCAGTTTTATAGATCTGAGGAAGAGAAGGGTATACATTGTGGTCAGTCCACCCTCTCCACTGGGGACATCCTGAAGGGAGAATAGCTTATTGATTCCAGAAGGCTGGTACTAAATGCCGCTACTGGTGTGCATTGGACTAGTCTTCGTAGGTAGGCGTAGTGAGAGATGGAGGTGGGAGTCCAGGAAGGGGTCCACCCTGTTGGGAGTAGGAGGGGGCACCAGGTAGTGAGCTGGAGAATTTGAGGGAGTAGAGGGTGCTGGGGACTCAGGAGAGGTAGCTACTCTTGGCAAAGGGATTCAAGAGGATCCTCAGGCTGAGATGTCAATAGCGGGAGAGCAAGATTTGAACTGGTCTCATATTTTTTATGAAAGCCTTTGTTTTGGCAAAGCACCATGAAAAATTGGACATAGGGGATCTCATCCCATTTTTTAAAAGCTGGCAATAAAGGTCCAATTGAAAAATAGTATTATGATTTTTTCCTCCCTGCTCTGTGAGGAAACCTACAAACGATTTACCTTTGGGAATCCTGATAGGATAAAATTTTCTGAAATACCAAGAGATGTATGAATTTTCATTTTTTCTTTTTCCCAACTTGTTTTTTTTCCCTGCATGCCTGTATACTATGAGATCTAATAATGACTGGGCAGGTGTTTAACCATGTATCTGTAGATCAATGGTAGAGCATTTTGATAATCACTATCATTCCCTTCCTTTCTTTCTAAGGAAGGCTCTGGCACAAAAGAACAGAATACAATAGAGTACATCCCTAGGACCCAATAAAAGTGATATTAAAGTCTTATCTACCTCCTTTATGATACTTCTGAGCCATGGGAAGAATAGGAAATAAACTTTCAGTGAGGACACAATGGTTTCAAAGACAAAGAAGGTATCTTATTAAGGGAGTAAATTTGGTCATTATGAGCTAATGTTTCACTGTCTCTTAAAAACTGATGTTTGTCCTTGCCAGAAAAGTTACTATTTAAATCAGCTATTATTTTAATACATCAAGAGTAAAGAATTAGTAGGCCTATAGCTCTCACTGGTGGGAGTATTGGAAGGAATACTTGAATAAAAAGAAATGTATTTCTCTGGCTGTGGGATAGGCACAGGAATTCATTTTTCTTACCCCATTTCCACTCCCACCTCACCCCAATAACTGTGAAGCTCAGGATCAGACATCATACATGTTGGATGTTTCTTGATTTTGTATAGCCCAAACTGGGGCCATTGCACAGATCCTACAAGGATCTTCCAGAGGGGGGATTTCTTATTATAGAGAAGGGATTGGGGTTTTAGACCAAGGGCCTCAAAGAGGTATTTTGCAAACGGAAGACAAAAATGTCAGATTAGGACGAAGGAAAATTCTCCTGAGAACTCGATCTCTGAGATCAAAGAAAGGCCGTGTTAGCAAAAACCTTAACCTTTAACTTCCTACATTGTAATTCCTTTCTAAAATTGCTCTAATCCTTCAGCAAAGAAATGTTTTTAAGTGCAATGAAACCACATTGTTCAAACACTGGATGTTTAAGGGTTAAAATCTCTATTCAGCCAAAGCCAAGACTGAAGCAAAATATCATCAGCATAGAATGAACATTTGAGATGCAGGAATAAATCTAAAATGTATTCAAGTACGTGGAGCACTAGTACAATTTTATAATTTTTGAAGTACTGAGGTGACATTTTAAAAGTTTGGTATTAAAGTAAAAAAAAATATTTCAGCATTTTCACTCGCTAATTCCTTCTGCAGAGGCTATGCTGAATACTTACAGTACTAAATAAATGCCCACTTTCAGCTGAGGTTAGTGGAAGCACAGAGTAAATTTGGCCAGCACAATCTCTATAGATTCCTTGACTATGATGATGTTGCCACCAAGTTCTTGGGCTTTCTTTCCACTTTAATGTAGGTGACCAAGTTAAAGATCAAAATACAGTGATCTCCTCTTTAAATCCTGGACTTTAAAATTGTATCAGTAGTGATGTTGCAATTTCATTGAGGCAATCTCACACGGTGGCTTTGTACATTTTAAGAAAACGCTTTCTGAGTATTTTCAGAAACTGTCCAGTCCTATTTTATATTTCTCACATTTTTCACGCACTTGCTGTTTCACGCAATCACTTGAAGAAATTTTGTTGTTAAGCCTCAGATCAAAAACTATGACTAGGTAGGTGTGTGAATTTCCAGTTGCATCTCAGTTTTCCTTATATGAATACCAATTTTAACATTTTTCAGGAACAGAATAAGGGCATCATGAAATACCTGCACTCTCAAAATTGCCATCTTGGTTACACTTCAGCAGTTTTAAGTAAATGAACTATATTCTTTAAAGCACTCAGTGGTTACTAGTGTCTATACTGGCATTGTTATATATTATTTGGAATATCTATATTGGTATTTATCAGTGGCCAATGCTACTAGAGGGTGATCCACGGCTAAACCTACAACAGCATGCACACTGTTGAGAGGTAATTGTAGCTTTTCTAGCCATCTTGTGTGATTTTTTCGAGGTGAAAGATAGAGAGGCATCTCACTTTGGGTCAGTGAGCAGATTTATCTCTTGATCAGAGTAATAAAATAATATCTTCTTCAGGTACAAATTTAGGCAGTTTTGAGGGCTCATTGTAAGACTGGTGGTTTCCTATCAGACAGAGATCCACTGTGTGCTTGGTGTTCACCTAGGCCTGCCTTCATATCAACTCCATAGGGCTTGGAAGGCATGGGGAACCAGTCCAAAATTCAGGATGCCTGCTGTGCTGGTGAGTAATGAATTATCTAAAAGTACATTGTTTTCTTGTCAATTCAATGTACCAAAGTATGACAAGTAAACCTAGCAGTTACATTGTTGATTAGGGGTTGCTGGAGCATGACACACTGGATGGACAGTCCAGGGAATATGTCGTCAAGAAAGAATGTATGGAGAAACTTTCTGGGTGTATCCAGAGGCTAGAGAAAGCTGTTTTCTCTACCAGGGAGAAAAGAGGCCAGCAAACAAATTGGGTTTACTTTAGTTAATTTATAAGTTGCCTGAAATTAATTGTTCTACCTATTGTTTATAGACATATGATCACAACTCATCAATTTAAAAAAAGCAGAATATTGATACTAATACCAAATAATTTTTGTTAAGCTCTTTTATTTTGGCATAGGAAAGAAAAATAACTAGACTAGGATAATTAAAAAGGCTACTTATAACAATATGGAGAATATTAAAAATGTCCAACAATGAAATGTTTACTTCCTTGTTTAACTTGATGGTGATCACACATAAGCAAGAATTCAAGCTCCGGGCAGATAAAAAATGGATGACTAAAATATTTAACCAACTAAGCCATTTAGACAAGAATTAAAGGCTTATATTTTAAATGTCACACTAGATTCAGACATTTTGCTTCAATGCTTTTGTAAAGTGAAACACTTATGTGCTGTTATGGGCTTTGTGATAAGATTCTTTATGGGAATGTGTTACAGTATGTGCTTGCTTTAATAATAGCACAGCTCATATCAGCAAGGTAGCTCCATAAGTCACATCTACTGTTTTCATAAAGTTTTTGCAAATTCTTTTAAGATGCCATAAGCATGTCTGGATACTTTTGACCACAAAATTTACTTGTTGTACACAAATGGTTGCTGAAATTGAATGTACTTAAATTCAGTTTCTCCTGTGGTATTTACAGAATCCCTGTCTATCTTTTCTTCATATCGATATGTATAGTTTCTTAATTATACCACAAATAAATTAATGTTTATGATAGACAATTTAGAAAATATTGATACCTAAAAAAAACCAAAACAAACAACAACAGCAAAAACTAAATAGCTCCCATAATTCCAACAACAAAGTTAATCACTGTTAACATTTAGGGCATATCTTTCCAGTTATTATGTGTATGTACACAGATTATTTTAAACTTCATAACCTTTTTAAAATTAACAGTCTATTTCTATGGTATTTCTAATTCATTAATTTTTTTCATTTTTTTCAAAATTAATCTAATTGTTATATAAGTATGATATAATGTATTTAACAGTGAAATTATGTATATGTAGCATAATGATCTATGAGTCAAAAGGGTATAATAATGATCGAGGCAAAGTGCATCCTGAATCTATTTGATTATTTTTCTCCTTATTATTAAAAGATCTAATATGTTTTCCCTTTCAATGGTAGAAATTGCTAGTCATCCTCTGAAATCTGTTCTCCCTTTCTTCCTGAAGTCATGGCTGGGGAGTTCAGCACAGGGGAATTGCGTGCAGTAGCACATATCACTCCTCCTTGTTTGTTCCTCTTCTCCTCAATCTGGAAAGAAGATACTGCAGCAACCCAGCATTGAACATACAGATAACCAAATTGCCCTAGATAGGCCAATCTCTTACAAGGAATCCTAGTTTCCTGAATGACCCAGTGGAACAGAAGTGCATCCACAAACCTATACCATTCACTTCAGGACAGTTGTTAAAGAAAAAAGTACACTTCTTTGTTCTTTATGCTATATTCTTTAGTTACAGCAGTCTTATCCTAACCAATGCACTCCGTATGTATATAACTGTACATTTTTCACGGCAATATTTTAAATTTATGCTTAGTTATCTGCCCTGTCAATTAAGATACTTTTTTCATAATCTTATAACTTTGGTGCACAACAGAAACCTGCAAATTTACAAGAAAAATATCTTCTTTTTACAAAAGAAAACTCGTCCAGAGTTGTCAAAAGATTTGTCTGATGTTGCACAGGATTAAGCTTAGCTGTCATAGTACCTAGTAAACTCAACACTGACCTAATATATGCAAGAGCACAAAGAGGCAGAAATTCACTTTTAACTACTGTGACCTAGAATTCATAATGGTCTCTGAAATTGTGTTCTTCTCCCATTGTAACCTCTTTTTAAGGACTATTTTACTACTTTCCAATTCAGACCTTCTTTTTGGTTGCGTTGGGTTTTCATTGCTGTGTGAAGGCTTTCTCTAGTTGCGGCGAGCGGGGCTAGTCTTCGTTGTGGTGCACAGGCTTCTCACTGCGGGTGGCTTCTCTTGTGGAGCACGGGCTCTATGCGCATGGGCTTCAGTAGCTGCAGCACGCGGGCTCTAGGGCGTGTGGGCTCTAGAGCGCAGGCTCAGTAGTTGTGGCACAGGGGCTTAGTTACTCCTTGGCACATGGGATCTTCCCAGACCAGGGATCGAACCTGTGTCCCCTGCATTGGCAGGCAGATTCTTAACCACTGTGTCACCAGGGAAGTCCCAATTCAGACTTTTTTAAAACTATGTTTGACAGTCCAGATAGTCAACTGAGTTCTGCTAGACTGATTTATAATCATTCATTTATTCAACATTATTACATGCCTGCAATAAAATAAGCACTGTGCTTTATGCAAGAAACATTAATGAGCGAATACTGACCTTTGTAGACAGGCAATTATAATATGGCGTGATCAGTATAATGGGTCATATATAATAGGGTAAAAAAACCGAGGCATAATTTCATAATTACAGACCCTATGCCAGTCTTAAAGGTTGTAGGAAACTTCCTAGAGGAAGTAATGTTAACACTGAGATCTAAAAAATAAGAAGATATCCACGTGAAGGGGGAAGGAGGGTAAGAAAAGCTGTAACCAGCAATATAATGGAAATCTGGGAGAGTTCCTGGCGTACTTACCTCTGTCAGGTCTGTTACTTATTTTACCCTCCCCATATGTTCTTTCTCCTAATCCACTTATAAGCAGTAATATGGTACTTATCAGAATTATGGAAAAGTAAAATTCTATTTGTTCTTATTGACCTTATTCAAAATAAGTTAGGAAAAAAAACCATTTTTACATTCAACTTACATCTCTCTTTTGCCATAACATTACCATTGTCTGCAAAAGTGAAATATATGTTTAAATCTATGGGCTTTTCATGCATGAAGGAGCATGGTTTTCAAAGTGCTTTAGGTGATTCTTTAAAGATGGATGGGACATTCAATCATTTGTCTAAATTTGTGTGTTTAAAGGCTACAGAAAGTAAATGGGCCTTTAGTGTGGTCTCTAGGTCATGTAATCACATATTTTTGCAGTCTCTGGTTTTAAACAAGGATGGTTCCTGACTGATAGCGCAGGACCAAATTACTTCAGACACTGATGGCCTTCCCTCCAAAATACTCTTAAAGATAGGTGTTCAAGCCTGTTGCATCCTACCAAATGTTTAAACAACAATTAAAGTGACTTTTGTTTTAGGTTTTGTGATGAAATAACACAGTTGCTTATTTCATATGCCTTCAAATATTACCATAAAACTTTAAAGTCATTTTATATGGGTTAAAAAAAATCATTAAATAAAGTCTATTTGACAATTTATACATGTATAAAATACATAAAGTGATGATATACCACATACATAGTGTGTCAATATAAGAAAGCCTTTCTTTCATGGATTTATAAATATGATATTGAAAGTTCACTAAGGACATACTTGTTGCAATATTAGATTTTTGATACATTTAAATGTGACATAAAATTTAAATCAATAGTTATTAGGTATAAAATGTGAAAAGCCTCTGCATATTTTCTTCCTATTAGTACATAAAATTAGAGTAATTATAAATGCAGTCCAAAGGAAAAAATGCTCTTAACAGAGAAGAAGAAATTGATTTTTATAAAATAATTAGTACAGGAGAAAATTCCGATTTTGTTCAATATAAAGGGAGAGATAAGAGCAAGTGATTATATTTAGGTAATTTAATTTTAAAATTAAAATTTGCAAAATACAAGTATTACATTTAAAATGCTTTATACTTTACAATACAAAGTTTTAGCTAATATAATGATATTGATGCAGTTCTATGAGCAGAACGTTTTCTGTTTTATGAGAAATTATGAATTTAAAAATAAAAAATTGAAAAGTGTTAAAAAATAAAGGCTTCTTTCTACAAAAAAAATAATAAAAAAGGATTGTGAGGTTTCCATGGATATTCAAATGTTAAAGGATTCCGTCATGATGTTTTCCATTAGATTGAGCTTTTCTCTCAGCGTAGTGCCACAATTTGATCAATGCACATTGTTAAGAAATTTTATAGATTCACTATTAAAAATTGGCAAAACAACAATAAAATCTTATATATTGTTTTTGTGTAATAGCAAATAAAAACAAAAAAAACCTAAAAAATAATAAAGAATTATATGAACCTATTCGCAGGGCAGGGATAGAGATGTAGACATAGAGAATGGAACATGTGGACACGGCGGGGAAGTGGAGGGTGGGATGAACTGGGAGATTAGGATTGACATATATACACTACTAGGCATAAAATAAATAGCTAGTGGGAATGTGCTATAAAGCACAGGAAGCTCAGCTCGGTGCTCTGTGACGACCTAGATGGGTGAGATGGGGGGTGGTGGGAGGGAGTGCCAAGAGGGAGGGGATATATGTATACATATAGCTGATTCACTTCACTGAACAGCAGAAACTAACACAACATTGTGAAGCAATTATACTCCAATAAAAAAAAAAGTATACTGTGTAGTCTAACCTGTACTTATAATAAGTACTTTGACCCAGTCTATCAAAGACTGCTCTCAATTATTTTAAATATCAAATTCAAATGTTGCAATTTAATATTAATAAAATGTTGCTTCTATTAGATAAATTTACTTATTCACCTCCAGACTCACCAGACTCTAATTTTCACCTAGTGACTAAAATCTAAATGAATACCATCCTCAAAGATACATACTCAAGGTTGAAGAACTCTATTTATATTCAGCCCCAGGAAAGTTTCCTAATGGTCTGAACTGTGAAAAGATTAGGAGAAATATTCCACAGTTTAGGCACTCACTAAAAAAAAATTCTGGGCACCCACTTAAAAAATTAATCCAATAAATATTCAGTGGAGAATTTATCCTGCTATGAACAGTTTTATTGTAACTTCATGTGTGATTAGAATTGTCAGATTTAGCAAATAAAAATATAAGATGCTCAGTTAAAATTCAATTTCATATAACAAGTGAATATGTTTTTAGTATGTCCCATGCAATATTTGAGACACATCTATCATTTAAAAATTTTTTCATTGTTTGTTTAAAATTTAAATTTAACTGAGCTTCCTGGATTTTATCTGGCAACCTTATGTGAGATGCTATGCTTAACCAGGTTATTATGCTGCCGCTTGTTCTAATGCCTGTTGTTTCTCCCAACTGTCTTTTTTCTGTCCATCCTGGTCAGGGTCCCTGCTTGCATTCCTACTTAACAACTACAGGCTACCTCTGGCCAGTTTGTTTATTTTGATTACCCAGTGTCAACCCTTTCTTTGCTAAACTTAATACTCTCCTAAGCCTAAGTGCCTGGCTTAAATTTGGTTGACTAGCCATTTCAGGCACCTCATCTGATTCATTAATTAATCTCAGAACTAGCTTATATTCTGCTGAATAATCTTTTCTAAAGCACACCTGATACTTATGGTCTTCCTGTGATCACCCTGCTCTCTTTCTGCCTTTTAAGAAGGAGCTAGATGATGTCATTGACTCAGAATGACATTTGTAACAAGACAGCATCTCTAGTTATTAGAGTACAATAATGAGTTGTTACAATGATGAGTCCTTACAAGACAAAAAAAAGTGTATTTTAAAATTAACCCAATTTCTAGAATAAAGCATAGGAGATAAGCTCCTGACATCAGTCTTGACAATGGTTTCTTGGATTTGACACCAAAAGCAAAAATAAACAAGTGGAAGTATATCAAACTAAAAAGCTTCTGTGCAGCAAGGAAGCCAACAACAAAATGAAAAAGCAGAAGGGGAAGAAATATTTGCAAATCATCTATCTGATAAGCAGTTAATATACTAAGTATATAAAGAACTCATAGCAAAAGAACAAATAAGTATACTTTTTAAATGGGCAGAAGAACTGAGTAGATATTTTTCCAAAGAAGACACACAATTGGCCAACAGGTAGAAGAAAAATTGCTTGACATCACTAATCATCAGGGAAATGCAAATCAAAACCATAATGAGATATTACTTCATATCTATTGGAATGGCTATCATCAAGAAGACAAGAATGACAAATGTTGGAGAGGATATAGAGAAAAGGGAACACTTGTTCACTGTTGGTGGGGATGTAAATTGGTGCAGCCACCATGAAAAACAATCTAGAGGTTCCTCGGGAATTCCCTGGCTGTCCAGTGATTAGGACTCCATGCTTCCACTGCAGGGGGCATGGGTTTGATCCCTGGTTGGGGAACTAGGATCCTGCATGCCACCCCACATGGCCAAAAAAAAACTGGAGCGTCCTCCAAAAATTAAAAACAGAACTACCATATGGTTCAGCAATACCACTTCTGGCCATATAGCCAAAAGAAATGGAAACAGAATATCAAAGAGATATCTGCACTCCCAAGTTCATTGCAGCATTACTCACAGTAGCCTAAATATGGAAACAACCTAAGTGTCAGTTAACAGATGACTGGATAAAGAAGATGAGGTGTGTGTGTGTGTGCATGTGTGTGTGTGTGTGTGTGTGTGTATGATTCAGTCATGAGAAAGAAGGAAATTCTGCCCTTTGCAACAAAAATTGTTGGACCTTAAAGGCATTATAATAAGTGAAATAAGTCAGACGGAGAAAGACAAATACTGTATAGTATCACTTATATGTGGAATCTAAAAAAGTAGAACTCAAAAACAGAGGCTTAGAATGGTGGTAACTAGGGACTGGAGAGTGGGGGAAATGGAGAAATGTTGGTCAAGAAGTACAGGCTTCCAGGTATAAGATGAATAACTTCTGGGTATCTAATGTACAGCATGGTGATTATAGTTAAAAATACTGTATTATGTACTGAGAGTTGCTAAGAGAGTAGATATTATTTTTTTAACATCTTTATTGGAATATAATTGCTTTCCAATGGTGTGTTAGTTTCTGCTTTATAACAAAGTGAATCCAGCTCTAATATACATATATCCCCATATCGCCTCCCTCTTGCGTCTCCCTCCTACCCTCCCTATCCCACCCCTCTAGGTGGTCACAAAGCACCGAGCTGATCTCCCTGTGCTATGTGGCTGCTTCCCACTAGCTGTCTATTTTACGTTTTGTAGCTGATATATGTCCATGCCCCTCTCTCACTTTGTCCCAGCTTACCCTTCTCCCACCCTGTGTCCTCAAGTCCATTCTCTACGTCTGCATCTTTATTCCTGTCCTGCACCTAGGTTCTTCAGAACCATTTTCTTTTTCATTCCATATATATGTGTTAGCATACGGTATTTGTTTTTCTCTTTCTGACCTGCTTCACTCTGTATGACAGACTCTAGGTCCATCCACTGCACTACAAATAACTCAATTTCGTTTCTTCTTATGATTGTGTTACTGTTGATTTCCCCTTTTATGGCTGTTAGCATTTGCCTTACATATTGAGGTGCTCTAATGTTGGGTGCATAAATATTTACAATTGTTATATCTTCTTCTTGGATTGATCCCTTGATCATTATGTTGTGTCCTTCTTTGTCTCTTGTAATAATCTTTATTTTAAAGTTTATTTTGCCTGATATGAGAATTGCTACTCCAGCTTTCTTTTGATTTCCATTTTAATGGAATATCTTTTTCCATCCCCTCACTTTCAGTCTGTATGTGTCCCTAGGTCTGAAGTGGCTCTCTTGTAGACAGCATATATAGGGGTCTTGTATTTGTATCCATTCAGCCACTCTATGTCTTTTGGTTGGAGCATTTAATCCATTTACATTCAAGGTAGGTATTGATATGTATGTTCCTATTACCATTTTCTTAATTGTTTTGGGTTTGTTATTGTAGGTCTTTTCCTTCTCTTGTGTGTCCTGCCTAGAGAAGTTCCTTTAGCATTTGTTGTAAAGCTGGTTTGGTGGTGCTGAATTCTCTTAGCTTTTGCTTGTCTGTAAAGGTTTTAATTTCTCTGTCGAATCTGAATGAGATCCTTGCTGGGTAGAGCAATCTTGGTTGTAGGTTTTTCCCTTTCATCATTTCAAATATTTCCTGCCACTCCCTTCTGGCTTGCAGAGTTTCTGCTGAAAGATCAGCTGTTAACCTTATGGGGAATCCCTTGTATGTTATTTGTTGCTTTTCCCTTGCTGCTTTTAATATTTTTTCTTTGTATTTAATTTTTGATAGTTTGATTAATATGTGTCTTGGTGTGTTTCTCCTTGGATTTATCCTTTATAGTACTCTCTGCGCTTCCTGGACTTGGTTGATTATTTCCTTTCCCATATTATGGAAGTTTTCAATCTCTTCAAATATTTTCTCAGTCCCTTTCTTTTTCTCTTCTTCTTCTGGGACCCCCTATAATTCGAATGTTGGTGTGTTTAATGTTGTCCCAGAGGTCTCTGAGACTGTCCTCAATTCTTTTCATTCTTTTTTCTTTATTCTGCTCTGCAGTAGTTATTTCCACTATTTTATCTTCCAGGTCACTTATCCGTTCTTCTGCCTGGGTTATTCTGCTCTTGGTTCCTTCTAGAGAATTTTTAATTTCATTTATTGTGTTGTTCATCATTGTTTGTTTGCTCTTTAGTTCTTCTAGGTCCTCGTTAAATGCTTCTTGTATTTTCTCCATTCTATTTCCAAGATTTTGGATCATCTTTACTATCATTACTCTGAATTCTTTTTCAGGTAGACTGCCTATTTCTTCTCCATTTGTTTGGTCTGGTGGGTTTTTGCCTTGCTCCTTCATCTGCTGAGTATTTCTCTGTCTTCTCATTTTGCTTAACTTACTATGTTTGGGGTCTCCTTTTCTCAGTCTGCAGGTTTGTAGTTCCCATTGCTTTTGGTGTCTGCCCCCAGTGGCTAAGGTTCATTCAGTGGGTTGTGTAGGCTTCCTGGTGGAGGGGACTGGTGCCTGTGTTCTGGTGGATGAGAATGGATCTTTTCTTTCTGGTGGTCAGGACCATGTCCGGTGGTGTGTTTGAGGTGTCTGTGACCTTATTATGATTTTAGGCAGCCTCTCTGATAATGGGTGGGGTTGTGTTCCTGTGTTGCTAGTTGTTTGGAATAGCTTTAGCTTGTTGGTCGTTGAGTGGAGCTGTGTCTTAGCATTGAGGTGGAGATCTCTGGGAGAGCTTTTGCCATTTGATATTATGTGGAGCTGGGAGGTCTCTCGTGGACCAATGTCCTGACTCGGCTCTCCCACCTCAGAGGCACAGGCCTGACACCTGGCTGGAGCACCAAGACCCTGTTAGCCACACAGCTCAGAAGAAAAGGGAGAACAAAAGGAAGGAAGGAACGAAGGAATGAAGGGAGGGAAAGTTATTAAAATAAAAAATGAAAAAATTATTAAAAATTAAAAAGTAATAAAAAAAGACAAAAGAAAGAAAGAAGAGAGCAACCAAACCAAAAAACAAATCCACCAATGATAACAAGCGCTAAAAACTATACTAAAGAAGAAGAAAAAAAAAAGGACAGATAGAACCCTAGGATAAATGGTAAAAGCAAAGTTATACAGAAAATCACACAAAGAAGCATACACATACACACTCACAAAAAGAGAAAAAGGAAAAAAATATATATATCTATATATAAGAATAAAAAAAGGAAATGAGCAACCAAATCAATATACAAGTCTACCAATGATAATAAACTCTAAATACTAAACTAAGATCAACATAAAACCAGAAACAAATTAGATGCAGAAAGCCAACCCCAAGTCTACAGTTGTTCCCAAGGTGCACTGCCTCAATTTTGGGATGATTCTTTGTCTATTCAGGTATTCCACAAACGCAAGGTACATCAAGTTGATTGTGGAGATTTAATCCACTGCTCCTGATGCTGCTGGGAGAAATTTCCCTTTCTCTTCTTTGTTTCCACAGCTCCCGGGGTTCAGCTTTGGATTTGGACCCGCCTCTGCGTGTAGGTCACCTGGGGGCATCTGTTCTTCACTCAGACAGGACGGGGTTAAAGTAGCAGCTGATTAGGGGGCTCTGGCTCACTCAGGCCAGGGAGAGGGAGAGGTACGGAATGCAGGGTGAGCCTGCAGCTGCAGAGAACAGCATGAAGTTGCAACAGCCTGAGGCATGCTGTGTGTTCTCCTGGGGAATTTGTCCCTGGATCACGGGACCCTGGCAGTGGTGGACTGCACAGGCTCCCAGGAGGGGAGGTGTTGATAGTGACCTGTGCTTGCACACAGGCTTCTTGGTGGCTGCAGCAGCAGCCTTAGCATTTCATGCCCGTCTCTGGGGTCCGCGCTGATAGCCGCGGCTCACACCCCTCTCTGGAGCTCGTTTAGGTGGTGCTCTGAATCCCCTCTCCTCACGCACCCCGAAACTATGGTCTCTTGCCTCTTAGGCAGGTCCAGACTTTTTCCCAGACTCCCTCCCAGCTAGCTGTGGCACACTAGCCCCCTTCAGGCTGTGTTCACACAGCCAACCCCAGTCCTCTCCCTGGGATCTGACCTCCGAAGCCCGAGCCTCAGCTCCCAGCCTCCACCTGCCCCGGCGGGTGAGCAGACAAGCCTCTCGGGCTGGTGAGTGCTGGTCAGCACCGATCCTCTGTGTGGGAATCTCTCCGCTTTGCCCTCCCCACCCTGTTGCTGCACTCTCCTCCATGACTCTGAAGCTTTCCCCCCACCGCCCACCCACTGTCTCTGCCAGTGAAGGGGCTTCCTAGTGTGTGGAAACTTTTCCTCCTTCACAGCTCCCTCCCAGATGTGCAGGTCCCGTCCCTATTCTTTTGTCTCTGTTTTTTCTTTTTTCTTTTGCCCTACCCAGGTACGTGGGGAGTTTCTTGCCTTTTGGGAAGTCTGAGGTCTTCTGCCAGCGTTCAGTAGGTGTTCTGTAAGAGTTGTTCCACGTGTAGATGTATTTCTGATGTATTTGTGGGGAGGAAGGTGATCTCCATGTCTTACTCCTCCGCCATCTTGAAGGTCTCCAAGAGAGTAGATCTTAAATGTTCTCACCATAAAAAAGAAATGGTAATTATGTGATGTGAGGTAGGTTTTAGCTAACATATGGTGGTAATAATTTTGCAATGAATGTGTATCAACACTTTGTACACTTAAACTTACAATATTATATTTCAACTATATCTCTGCCCTCTTTCAAGTTAGATATAGTCATGTGACTTTTTTCCCCCCCAAGTGAAAGTTTAGCAGAAGTGTCAATTTTGGACAGTAGGTTTAAGAGCCAGAACAAAACTTAGGCTTTCTTCCTATCGCTAATATGATTTTGGAAGCATGTTTTAAAGTGAAGTCTGAGTGACAGATTAGCAGAACCTCGTTGGTGACCCATTTTGTGTTTACATAGCCCTACTAAGAAATAAACTTATTTTAAGAATTTAGAGTCATTAATGTATGGAATAAACCTACCCCATGCTGATGAATGTAATAATCTGAATCATAAAATTAGACAGGCTTATATGTCTGAGAAACTATATAACTAGTCAGTTGTGAATCCTATATTATGAAGCAGTGAATCAAAAATTAAAGTCATTCATTTAAATTTAAATAGGAATTAAAGGACAATTTGTACTCATTTTAGCTGGAAAAAAGATATTTTATACTCCAGTTTTCCATATTTTCTAAAATAATGGCACAGAAATCAAGACCAGTTTTTTTTTCATTCCATGCAGCTCTAAAAGGACATAACTAATTTCAGAAACATCACTCAATTTACTATCCTATGCACACTTATCATATTATCTATTAACCATCTATAAATGAGTTTATCTCTGAATAACTATATATTAATTTAAAATTAATAATCTACATTAGTAATTATAAGTATATTTCATTGAATTAAGGCACTCTTTCTATTTATTATAAAAGTAATGTGATGTTCTAAATTACCCTGGTTGTTATTAGTAAATTGTTAATGCATGCATTTATTCATTTATTTTAAGAAAATTAATAGCATTGTCAACAAATATTTAATATTCAAACTCTTATTGCAATCTACATTATATCTGACCAACATGATACCCTTGAAACAGAGTCTAAATTTGTTTGACTTGTTAATGGTCAGTGAAAAAGCTAATTATAGGAAAGCATCACCTGTTAAATATAAAGAGTATATTTGACCAGATAAAATGAGAGGTACTCACCATGTAAGAAACACATTCAAATCCTTTGCTGTGCTTATAGCTGTAACTCAGTTTTCCTATACTGGCATCTTGCACTTTCATTGCCATTTTTTGATGAATATATATATCTATAAAGTTTTGCTCTTCTAGTTTGTTTTCTACTTCATTTTCTTTGTCTTAGCTTTCAGAGAATTTCACTTGGCTTTCATAGAGTCAGATGTATTCTCTAATGTCCCATTAGTATTTCTTATAGTTTCTCTGGGTTCCTACTCACTTTTTAAATTCTTAAAATTTTAATATTTGAATTAAGGAACTGAATAGTCAGAAGTGCATAATACCCTTATACACGTATGTTTGGTTTATGCAGGTTTTAAAAAGTGACACATGTCTAACTTTACATATGGTAATCCTAACTTTCATCCAAAATGAGCAATCACTAAGAAATCATGTAGTTTTTATATTCAGTCACTATCTGTCATTTCTCAAGATTAACTGCTGTGGTTTTCATGTGTGTCCTGGATGCATACATGAATTTTTTAATGTATCAAGTTTTCACATTTGAAATTACCTGGGTTTACATGTATCATCCCAAATAGTCTGTGAGATTTTCAAAGAAAAGGCAAATCCCATATTCATTCCTGCATCCTTTGTACCAGGAACACGTTGGGAAAATATAGAGATTTGTTAAATGTCTTTTGAATGAATGTTTGCTTCAATATCTTTCATTGTACTTCAGTATAATCAAGCGCAACATTTGAATTTAAAGGACATATATTTTGACTCTTCATTTCCTGATTATTGATGAGATATTTCTTTTTATTAAGAAATTTATGTGTTTTTTTTTGTTTTTTTGCATATAAAAATTATATTTATTAACTTAGGTTGTACTATATATTGATTTAGTCAAACCAAGAGATTAACACAAAAACTTAAGTAAAATCTTTAGACTCCATTCAGCTTGAATTTCATATTCTGGATAGGACAGGAGACTGTCTTTTGCTTAAAACAAAACAAGAAAGCAAAATAGCTTCAATTACATTTTGTAGGAAAGTGCAGACCTGTGGGGAGCCAAGGCTGAGCCAACCAGGCACTGTGGCTAATCTAATGAATTTGCTGCCCATGTCAGAGCCAGCCTGCTCAGCCCTAATGTTGGTTTCTTTGCTATTAAGGATAGGATCCTTGTTATAAAAGTTCAAACAAATTTCCAAAGCCCTCACATCTTCCTTGAGGTGGCGGATGCACTGCTGGTTTGCAGTACAAGGTAGTCTGGAAGCTGAAATCACTCTGTTGTAGCCTTTGGTGCTTTGGCAGCATTTTCCAAAATTTTCCTTTTCCACTGTTCATAATCCTGTGTCAGATCTTCATCTTTTTGCGGTTTATGTGGGATCTCTACTACATTCTCTGTTTTGTCCATCTGCTGCCCAATTTTCTCTGTTTAGAGTCGATCAAACACGGCTTTTTTCACACTGGATATGGCTGCCATTTTATTTTTGTCCACCTTTAGCTTTAGAATCCCTGTCCAAGGGGCACTTCATGCAGGAAGCTGCAAGGTCCAGCAGCAGGTCCAACATGACTGCACTGCTGGTTTCTGTGGTTCGTGCAGACAGGCCAATATACTTCACATGGGACAGTCCCAAGTACTCTCAGCACCTCCGGCTCGGCGATGCCCAGGCGCGGGGCTAAACGCCGGATCAGACCAGGCTCCATGGCGCGGACAAAGACTACACCCGCAAACAGCTCCAACGCGTCAAAACCCGCGCACGGACGTCACGCCCGCCAGTCTATGTGTTTTAATACCAGTTCTTACGTATTGCCCAAACTCATTAATGTAGCCCCTTCTCTCCTACTTGTATTTTAGGCTGTGGTACATCTTTTTTCAGGCTACCTTGACTCTGCCCAGTCAAGAAGAAAGTGTAAATCACCTTACATATGAAAATAATGTGCTGAAAAGGATGCAGAGCATCAGCTCACGTGGCATGATGTCTATTTCTCCCCTTTTGAGAACTTCCCAGTTACTACGCAATTCTAAAAGCAGGTCATGAACTATTCCTCTAGATTTTTAAATATCTAGAATGTACAGCTAGATGAGAGTCACATATTTATTTAGTCAGTCATCAAATATGTATTGAGTTTTTAAAATAAATAATTAAATATGTTCCTTAGAATGACTAAGGCATGGACCCTGTCAGGGTCCATTTTAATTATGTTAGTTCATAATTTAGGAGAGAAAGAAAGACAAGTGAATACATAAAGTAAAATTAAATGCTATTAAAAATTTACCAATAAGTCTAGGACAGAACAAAGGAGGAAAACATGGAATCCAGCTGAGGAAGAGCAATTAAGAAATAATAGATGTGGCATCTGAAACTGGCCCTGAAGTTGGGTATCATTTTCACAGGTTGAGATGAGTAAAGAGAACAGAGAAGTACATTCCAGGAAGAAAATTGTAAAATCAAAGAAGCAGAAAATTTTGGAGAGATACTCTAGAATGTGAATGGAAGCATGGATGTAGATACTGAGCCCAGAAAAGACTATCAATTAAATTTTTCTGAAATTTATTTAGAAAGAATTGAGAAGTCACTGAAAGAAATTTGATCAAAAGAGTAACATAATCAAAGATGCATTTTTTTTTTTTATATTATAAATCTGTCTGACAATGGTAGGGGTTGGTGAGGAGAGACTGAGAGAAAGAAGTTGTATGTTGGAGAGAATGAGCATTTATAATTTTCTGGGTGATGATAAATTACCTAGATAAATAAATAATGAAGACTTGACATAAAGTAGTGGTAGTTTTGTTACAAAACTTCCAATAGATTTTCTTATACTAGACTTTTATCTACACTGTTGTTTTATAGCCCAACTTACCTTTTCCTTCTGACAAAAACAATTCCTGAGTTGCTCATGCAAAGGACTCATTAAAAGATTTTAATCAATAATCTTGATGCAGGATGCTTTTCAGACTCCATATTCCAGCATTCCGTCCCCCTCACCTCTTCCCCAGTGGACTCAATACTTATCACCGTTTCCAAGACAATCCAGCCCCTCTTATAACTTCTTTTTTCAATGCATGCTATTCTCTCTTCTCCACCTGACAAGCTCCTACTTTAGAACATCAGTTTTGATGTTTTAAGTAGTAAAAAAAAAAAAAAAATTTCAAACTAGCTTAAACACTACTGGGAATTTATTGATTCATAACTGATAGGTAGGTTTCATGGCTGAGTTAATTTACTAGCTCTATGTTGACATTAAAGATTGAGATTTTAACTTTATTTGTCCGCTTGAGCAGGAGATGTAGCTATCAACATTATTCCAAAATCATCTGGAAATCACTTCCACCTTCTAAAATTTCTCTTTTGGTTATCTATCCAGTGTCTCCAGTGTCTCCCAAACTTATCTCATTTTCAACGTGTCACCATTTCACATAATAATAATTTTAATAATAGGTGTTATAGAATAACATTAACAGTAATGAAAAGACACATTAATTAGAGGGAGGTCTAATAACTTAGAAAACTTTCAAATCTTTCAATGTCCCCTTTTCTTCTAAGCTCTCTAAGAATGAATAGCTGTGAATGAATAATTAAACATTTGAATAACATTTTTTTCTTCTGTTCTTTTTAATGCCCTGAAAAATTGTTTTAGATTGTCCTGATGAATTCTTACATCTCAAGTAGTCCTATTGATAGCTTTAAGTACTGTCGTTTGCAAAGCAAAATGCTTTGGTGGAAATAAGAGTCTTTCAATATCTCAGGATGCGGCAGGGTCTCTGGATAATTTAGGATCAGAAACTCCTTCTCCCCATGATATTAGTTATTTGCATAGCCATAATGATGGAAACAGACTGGAAGGATTCTAAGGGAAGTGTTTTAATATTTTAACTTTTTGAAAATATCTCTCTGAATCCGTTTCGGAGTAGGATGCTGCCTATTTCCCATGATATGGGGAAGAGCATTTCCTCATATAATCCTAAGGTTTGACTGGCCAACAGTTCCTTTCATGTGTGAAGCTAGCTCAGTCAGAAACTCCAAGAGCCATCCATAATAAAAAGGAACTATCTAGGACATGGGTACTAGTAGTCAAATCACTGTTGTGATTTGTTGAGAAATTTTTCTCTTCAAGGCAGTGGGTTCAGCAGTTTATATTTACTGTATTTTTTTCATAGACCCCTATAAGATAGGAATTGTTATTCTCTCTACTCTTCTAGTGACAAAACTGCAGTTTAGTAAGGGTGAGCAACTAGCTGAATATCATATAGCTTGTAAAATGGAGAGTTGGGGATTTAATTCTGATCTCTCTGATACTAGAGCTAATACTCGTAGGCTTTACCTTTTCATTCATTCATTCATTCAATATTTATGAAGCATTTACTATGTGACTGACACTTTTCTAGAAGATGGGACGTAAGTCATGAACAAAAGAAACTTGAATCTGATTCCAAGGATCATACCTGAGAAGTGGATTATAAATAAATAAGTATATACATACTTGGAAATAAGGAAAATACAATAAAGCAATAAGTTTTGTGTGGAGAATAAGGTAGTGTAATGTAATAAGAAGGAGGGAGATGATTGTAATCAGTGAATCAGGGAAGTCCTCTCTGTAAAATGAGTATTGTAAGCAGAGCTGGGACGGACAAGGAGCCTATCATCTGAAAACCAGGGGTAAAGAATTCCAGTGTAAAGTATGACATTGGTCTGAGCAAGAGACTGAAAGTAGGACAGCGTGGCTGGAGCATAGTAAGGTAAGGAGGGGGAAGAAGACAGGGACCAGAGCAAGAAGTTTGGATTTAATTCTACATGTAATAGGAAATTCTTGGCGCTTTTAATCAGGAAAATGAAACCTGGCTACTGTGTAGAGAATAACTTTCAGGGAAAAGAGGATGAAGGTAGAACACTCAGGAAGCAATTAAAATAGTCCAGGGGAGAGATAATAGTAGCTGGAAGAAGGTATTAAGGGAAAGAGATGGAATAAAATAGATAAATTTGAAATACATTGGTAGGATCAAAGGGGTTCATTTTATTGGTTCCCTGTTGAATGAATATCCTACAAATCATTATAGGATACCAATAAAACACTTGTCACCCATGAAACGCTTACATTTTAGTGACTTTGCAAATAAATGTTGTCCTATTGTACTTATGTTTAATGTTGTACAAATTCCTCCTGTATGTGTTATCATTATTAGACCATTTACTGAGACTGTCAATAATGCTAAGTCATTATGGTATAAATAAATTTTAAAAACCTTTAAAATACTTATTATGGCTGGAGAAAGAGAATTTAACAAATTTATAAAACATCCATCTTATTAAATATACTTTATAATGCCCAACCCACATTTTGGCATATTATTTTAATTTTAAGCATAGGATTAAAATAATCAAATGATTCTTCTTTAAAATTGAATGCAGATGTTTATTCAGTAATATATGAGTGCTCTGTAAATTCCATTAAATGATTCAAGTGAAGGACTATTACACAATACTTGCTCCTTATTCTTAAATGTTTAAAATTGAGTCTCAAACAAAGGGATACATTTTCAGTTCTATGTATCATTTACATTAGGGAATCACATAGTCTCACAACTCTCAGAAAAAATATATCTCAGGGTCTGGGATTCCATTTTATCTTACTTACAAGGTAATAAACTAGTTTATCAGTTTTATGGATGCTGGCATATGACATAGATTCCTGGGTTAGAGACCAACGCCTTTATTATGTGTAGCACAGCAACAAGTACAAGCATAAAATTTGCATTGATTCCTATTGATCCTTAAGTCCTATGGGAGTGATGCAAAGCAGATAGTGCACGTGCAGTGGGTTGCTTGTATCATAGTTCATTCTCTTTTATTGCTGAGTACTATTCATGGTATGGGTGTACCAAACCTGGTAAACACAAATTGAGAGACTCATCACCTTTGTAGTAAGTGTTAAGAAAGTCTGCTCTTTGTATCAGAGGAAGACGTCGTCTCATTCCTCAAGGTTGCTTGCTGAGAAATGACTTGGGTAGAAAGTGGTGAGGACCCTGCGTTCTTGGTGTGGTCAGCAAGAACAAGTCTCAGGGCCTATGGTGGATTGCTTCTACGAACAGTACATCCATAAAGTTGCTAGGATTCAATCTAACAGGAATATAAATAAACTATTTTAAATGAATATAATTAGTGAGGGCCAGTAAAATCACAATTTAAGTTATAAGATTCCTGGATTATTTTTGTCACCACCAAGATGGATGAAATAATGATTTTTCTCACCACAGCCTAGTTCCCCTTGAAGTTTCTACCTTAAATTTCTATGCTTAAGTTTCTATGCTCTTAAATTTACTTTCACTATGTTCTTCAAACTTTTCCCATTTATTTTGCTGAACTTGTGAGGTCTAAGGTAATTAATCTTATAGAATATCTATGTTATAGTATCACCACTTGCATCCCTGGATTACAAAGGCATGAAAGTATCCTTAACCTTGTTATCCAGGTGTTCAGTTTATAAAGACATATCCAATATAGTTTTGATATTAATTGATGTTTCTATTTTTCTCTTTGCTTCTGAAAACTTATGAAGTTTTGGAATATAGCCATAGAACTTAAGAAACTTGAACTTTAAAATATTTTAATGTTGTTTTGTTTTGGTTTTGGTTTCAATTGTTTCATATGGCTGTGGGAAACCAAACTGTAAAATGATCCAAATGACTTATAAGAAATAGAACTGTGCTATTGGGATTTGACACTAAACAACAGGGAGAATATACAAGAAGACTGGGGAATGAAACCTTGCCCCTTAATTCACAACTATGGTCATGAGGCTATGAAACTATGAAACTTTTCACAACTATGAAAAAGGATGTGAATTTCGTTAGTCTGTATTAGGATATAATCTGTCTTATTTTTTCTTGTATTCTTCTTCAACACAGCTATTTCAAGACATCTCCACAGTCTAATATTTCCTATTGCATAATTTCTCCTCTTGGCATAGAAGCCATTGTAAGGCCTAAGTCATTGTAAAGGCCAAAATTTCCCTTGTGTAACATTTTACCCATTTCATGGCTCCCCTCCATCCTATCATTAAGAGTTGATTACCCATCCTTTTCGTAAGCACTTCCAATAAGAGATCACAATTATATATAAGGCTGTCATTCATTTTTCACATAAATTTGGGTAGAAAATTGAGACAAATCTGCCTCTCTAAAATTTTATTTTTAATAAATTAATTTTTAAATTTTAAAATAATTGTATATATGCATGTAGTTTTAAGAAATAATATGGTGCGATCTTGTATATCCTTTACCCAGGTTCCCTCTATGCTAATTTCTTGCAAAACCATCTCACAATGTGATAAACAGGATATTAACATTGGTACAGAAAATATACTGGACATATTCACCACAGAAGACTTCCTCAGATTGCCTTTTTATACTATATCTACTTCCCTCGAACACTCATTCTCTTCTTACCCTTGGCAAGCAATCATCCTTTTTCCATTTCTATAATTTTGTCATTTCAAGAATGTTATATAAATGGAATCTTACAGTATGTAACCTCTGGGAACTGGCTTTATTCATTCAGCATAAATCTCTGGAGATTCATCCAGCTAGTTGTGTGTATCACAGTTTGTTCCTGTTTATTACTGAGTACTTTTCCATGGTATAGGTACACCAAGTTTGTTTAACCATTTACCCATTGAAGGTTTTCTGGGTTGTTTCCAGTTTGGGGGCTATTACAAATAAAGCTACTATGAACATCCTTGTATATGATCTGGGGTGAACATAAATTTTCATTTCTCTGGAATAAATGCCCAAGTGTACAACTGCTGAATCATATGGTAGTTACATGTTTAGATACTTAGGACACAGCAAGCTGTTTTCCAGAGTGGCTGTACCATTTACATTTCTACCAGGAAAACAAGTGACCCAGTTTTTCCAATCCTAATCAGCATTTAGTACCATCACTAGATTTTACTTTAATCATTGTGATAGGTGCATAGTAATAGCTAATTTTGGTTTAAATTTGCATTTCCCTAATGGCTGATGATGTTTAATATGTTTTTAAGTGTTTATTTTCCAACTGTATGTCCTCTTGGGTAAAATGTCTATTCATGTATTTTACCCATTTTCTAATTTGATTTTTAATTTTTTTACAGTTGAGTTTTGAGTGTCCTTTATATAGTCTAGGTATGAGTCTTTAGCTTAATATGTGATTTGCAAATAGTTTTCACCCAGTCTTTAGCTAATCATTTTTTTTAGTTCTTAACAGTCTTCTCCAGAGAAAACATTTTTAATTTTGATAAATTCCAATCTATAAATATTTCCTTTATGGATCTAGCTATTGGCTAAAAGTTTTTTACCTAGCCCTAGAAACTGAAGATATTTTTCCAAGTTTTTGTTTCATAATTTTATGTTTTATTTTTAGGGCAATATTCCATTTTGAATCAATTTTTGTATGAGATTTGAGACTTAGGTTGAGGTTTAATTTTCTGCTTCTGGATGTCCAATTGTTCCAGCACCTTTTGTTGGAAAGATTACAATTCCTCCCTTGAATTGCTTTTTTTTTTTTTTTTTTAACCATTGTCAAAAATCAGTTGGGCATATTTTGTGAGTTTATTTCTGGGCTCTCTATTCTGTTCTATTGATTGATATATTTTTTCATCTGCCAATATCACACAGTCTTGATCACTGTAGCTATAAAATGTAAGTCCAGAAGTCAGATGCACTTATTCCTCCCACCTTAGTCTTCTTTTTAAAAATTGTTTAGCTATTGTATCTCACTAGCTTTTCTGTATTAATTTTAGAATAACATTGTTTAGATCTACAAAAAGTCTTTCTGGGATTTTGATAAAAATAGCATTAAACCTGTACACCCAACATTATATTGAATCACTTTGATTCTGATCTGGCAGATTGATTTTAGCTTGGATAGTCAGCACACACACAGACACACGCACACGTACACACACACAGAATAGTCATCCTACCTGCAGGTATTACCACAGTCCGTTAGTATAAGAAACTTAGATCATTAACTTCTATTGTTACTGAGTCCAAGCTCATAGTGCTTGCTGCACAACGGGCTAATAAATCGAGAGACACGGTGTTGGGACAAGAAATGGTGACTTTATTCAGAAAACCAGCAGACAGAGAAGATGATGCACTAGTGTCCCAGAGAACCATCTTACCCGAGTTAGAATTCAGGCTTCTTTTAAAAGGAGAGGGTATGTGGCTGGTTATTGCAAACTTCCTGGTGCAGGAATCCTTTGTTCTTGCAGCTGTCCATGTAGGTCTGGTCACAATGTTCCTGTAAACTTCCAACAAGACAAATATTATTCTCTGTGCTGCAACTTTTTATCTCTATATGAATGGAAAAGTGTTATATCTTTAAAGGTCAGAGCCTTGAGAATGGGCTATTGTGTATATTTCAGGCTATAGGCAACATTCTTTTACAAAAGTGCAGAGCCAGCATGACTAAGCACAGTCAAAAGACCACAAAGGTTAGAGTTAAAGGAATAGAGCCAATATGGAGTCAGGTTTATTCTTCTGTGTTACACTATTAACATTAACATAAAAGAACTGAGAAGTGGGCATCTTCCTGTTTTTCTGAGCAAATACTTACACTCAGGAACTCATAGCTAGCAGTTAATATCAACAGTTGTTACTCATCTGCTCAGAGGAATAAAAGCTTATTTGTCTTTTATACACGCTTATTCTCTGATTGAAAAGTATGTTGAGAGAATCTGAGGGGGCATCTTTTCTGGAAGATTTGTTTGTTGTTAAACTAGTATATCTGGGGGAGTTCATGCCTCTTCCCTCACACTGAGAAACAGCAGCACTGATCAAGGCTAAAGCCAAAGACACAATCAAGACACAATGATAAGAGGTAAAGTTTTTAGTTTGTGGACAAATGATTTAAAATCCTGAACATGCCATGGTTTCTCTGGACTCCACTTCTTGTGCATCTTCCTTCTCTTTGGAGCCTTCTTTAATCTGCTTTAGACCTCACTTTTTAGTTTCTACTTTAAAGACACAAATAATGGTACCCAAAATCTTTGTCATATCTCTCTTTTTAAAATTTATTTATTTATTTTTGGCTGCATTGGGTCTTCATTGCTGCACGTGGGCTTTTCTCTAGTTGCAGCGAGTGGGGGCTACTCTTCATTGCGGTGCGCGGGTTTCTCATTGCGGTGGCTTCTCTTGTTGTGGAGCACGGGCTCTAGGCGCGCGGGCTCAGTAGTTGTGGCTCGTGGGCTCTAGAGCACAGGCTCAGTAGTTGGGCACATGGGATTACTTGCTCTGCGGCATGTGGGATCTTCCCGGACCAGGGCTCAAATCCGTGTCCCCTGCATTGGCAGGCAGATTCTCAACCACTGCGCCACCAGGGAAGCCCCAAGCCTCTTTTAAGAGATAGTAAATACCCTGCCTTTTTCCTTTATTTAATCAAAAATTTATTAGATGCTTGCGTTGAGTAAGAAACAAAGTTGTAAAATGCTAAACATGATACGTATATTATATCTAATGATCACAACATGGCAAAACAGGTTTTCCTCCTTTTGGATTTTTTAATTTAAATTAAGGATCAGACAATTTAACCAATCTGCCCAACAGCACACTACATAGAAGGCTAAACAGGGGGTTAGAATCTATTTCAGTGTAGCAATCATTCAATCCCAAAAGATATATTGCTATTCCACTTTGTGTCAGAAATTGTACAAGGACGAATGAAGAAGATGCAGTCTCTGCTAACGAAGAATGCATTTTCCAGTAGAGCAGATAAAATACAAGTGTTCTGTATATGTAAATGTCATGCTAAAGGCAGTACAATGTAGCTTAAAGAAACAAGGACAAAATGGAGACTGAAATTCAGATAAGGTCTCCACCTCGGGGTGTTTTACTTTCCCAGGTGCAAGTTCAGCACCAAGATTAAGTGACAAGGAGTAAACATATCTGCCATTTCTCACACTCTGGTTCCATTTCTTTCCTCTTTCTCCTCCTAGAGAGACACATAAAAATTGCAGATGATTGCATCAACTGAATGCCGTTGCAGCAAGTATGAACCTGCATTCCTCTCTTTGCTAGTGTTTCAGAGAGAAAAACATTTATTCAAGATTTTGAAAAGTATTTTCAAATGAAATGAAGTTCCATATGTCAAAAAAAGGTCCTATGAAAAAGCCCAAGTATAATAAAATAATAAAGCAGATTTAAATATATAGTGATGCCCTGTCCCAATAACTCAAACATGAAGGTGTGTTGAGAAAGTGGGAAGACAAGTCTTAAGGAATAGCTTGGCATGAATGAGAATCAGCACACACTGCACATAATGTTTACCTTGGGGATCTTGATAAAGGATGAATGTATTCTGATGTATATAGCTTTGGTTTATAGCAATTTTTGAAAACCTTAGTTACCAAGTTACTGCATTCTCATGAAGTTTTTTCCTGTGCTAATCTAAGATGTTACAAAAAAGCTTTGAGGCATCAAATCAATCATTTGCCACTTACATTCAAGACAGATTTTTTTTTAAAAGCACTATTTGTTTTTGACTATCACCAAAATGAATAAACTGTTAATTGGTCACGTAAATGATAAGTGAACACTTACATGAGTGAAATCTTGGTGCACTAAGGCCATGTTGCCTGGGACTTGGTCTAATAGATGAGCTATCACATCACCAAGGGGAGGGGAGATATTACTTGGCATGTTTAGTTTTACAATAGAGAAAGGAATATGAATAGGGGATATCTTGATGTGTACGGTTCATGGTTCATTGTTCAATGACTCAATATGTTTCTGTGCATATAATGCGGCTTCCAAGATAAGGGTGCATAAGGGCTACAAAGGTCTTATGACCACCCAGAGTCTGAACTTTTCGGCAGCTCCTGACTATAACAATATGACAAGTTTGTTTGTTTGTGTACTTGTTTTTGCCTGGTAGCCTTATCCATACAATTCCTGACACCTGTGAGTTCCTTTTTACCCTGGAACTTTTCTTCACACGCACTCTAACCCCTCCCACTTAGTTGACCCACTCATCCTTCTTTTTTCATTTTAGATGCTACTACTGCTGTAAAGTCTTCCCTGACCTGCCCAATATGGGCCCAGTGTCCTCCTCTGTCCTCCCTTAGCACGCAGTGCACCCCTTCTATCAATACATTTAACTGGTTATCCAGCTGTTGTTCTCCCCATCTGGAAGTGTGTTCCATTAGGGCATGGAAAAGGTTTCCTTCTCTTTTGCTCACTGCTGTATCTCAGAGTCTGGCATAGCACCTGACATTTGGTAGGTTTTTCAATAAAAATTCATTGAATGAAAATGTAATGCCCTCCACCTAGAATGAATTTATATTCAGTTAGAGGTTTTCATCTTCACCAACTATCAATTCCAGTGTTTTTAACAAATTGTTGTATTAGGCTAATAATCACATATTTGTTTTCTTTTATTTGGTTTCCAGGTTGCTTAGTTTATCTTACTTACCTATAGTACAAAGCATGGAACCAATTATGAATGAGGGCCTAGTCCTTGTCTCTTAGATTAATCTGTTTTTTATATCTCTCTCCAATATACCCTATCTTATAAGAGGAAGAATTACTTTTAAGGTCTAAACATTCTATTCTCAGTTTATTTTTCTTTATGCAAATTTCAATAATTGCCAAAGTGATTGATAGTGCCATAAATTACTTTTTGAAAGTCTTTCCCTATTATATTATCATGGTTTGTAACTAAGATTATTAAATCATTTTAATAAATTTATCTAATCTGCATTTGAAAAGAAAAATTGATCTCAAAGAGATAATGAAAATTAGGATACATCTCTTCTCTGTAAATTTTAAGTTCCAGCATCAGACTCTCCACAAATTAGAAACATCACCTTTCTCCCGGATAGGCAATAACATAAGGAAAAAAGCTGTAGGATATTGGGGAAGAGTAGGTAATCACCTGGGTTAAAATTCCAGCTGTCACTTAGAATTTATGTATCCTAGGACAAATTGCTTAAACATAGTTACCTCATCTGTAAAGGAGAAATAATAATACTTACTTTGGAAGACTTGGTATGGATTACAAGTATCATGTATCAGTCACCTAGAACAAATGTTTGAGATCTTGTTGAGAACTCAGTAAGAGATAAAATATGTAATTGATGCAGATTTTGAGTTATGTTTCACATTATATTAATGATATGTGCCTAAAAATATTTATTAAATAACAATATTATTTATTGAAAATTCTTTAATACTGGCCATCATTATACTTGGAAACTTTTATCTCTAGGGGAAAATGCCTTAGACGATTTTAAAATGAGAAAACTTTTCAAAAATCAAATGTTTTAAGGAGAAAAAAGATGACAGTTTTCAAATACAGTAAAAAATTTTCGAAGTCATAAATGATCAATATAAAGAGGCTGATATTACTTTTATTCCTAGCACAGTAGCTTAAGGGTACAAGGTAGCATACTCACAATTTAGCTTTAGAGAATCCACTGAACTGAAATATCATCCATCCCATGACCTGAATAGACTTTACTACATGATTAGACAAAGATTTAAGTCAGAAATATTTCCTATATGGTCAATGCACTTTAAATGAAGCTATGATAAGCTAGTTTGATTTTTAAAAAATAAACCATTATACTCATTCAAAATGCCTTGCTTTACTTTCAAGGTCCTAGTTTCTTCTTTTACATCGTAACTTTGATCAAGGTAATGTCAGTGGCTCTTTCCAACTGTAATACTCCCTGATTCTTTTCTCTGACACCAAAGAAAGTGACAGGGTTGGTAATCATGAAGTTGGCCATCACACTTTGCCACAAAGATAAAATTTTTATGCAAACTAAAATAAAGCTCATATCCTAAAGCAATTGTTCTTAGTCTTTTGGGAAGTTCTAGAACCATTTACAAAGCTAAGGAAGTTATGGCACCTTTTACCAAACCCATATAACATCTCAGGAGATCTATCTGTGAGCCCCGGAGGTAAGAACCTCTGCATTAGAAAGTTATACCTAGTAATGCTATGTGAGTTCCTGGTGCTTACCCTTGTTTTCCTGAGATGAAAACACATCCCTCAAACAATTAACCCTGGTAAGTTACAAATCCAAATATGGCCACAAAATTTTGAGATTTGCCTCAGGATATTCACTTCCTTTATTTTACTCACAACTTTATTTGGTAGTTGTTTCTATTCTCAGGTTTAAAGTATCTCTTCTTAGTTGAGGAGAAACAAGTCATAAGTCTAAACTCTATCAAAATGGCTACCCGTGAAGAATAACAATTTTTTAGTATTTTTTGAATCTCAGTTTCTCCCATCTGTAAATTAAGATGATAACACATGACATGTCTAATCATGGGTTGACTATGAAAATCCACTGAGATCATAAATATAATAATAATACTAATAATGATTATTATTATTAAAAGTTATTATTTTCCAATTATTATGTGCCAGACTCTTTGCTAAGGAGCATATATGCATAAATTCATTTAATTCTTACACATACGCGATGAAGTAGGTACTATTGTTATTCTCAATGCATATGAGGAAATGGAGGCACAGAGAGAGAAGCAACTTGTACAAGATCAAAGAGCTGGTAAGGCATGCAGCCAGGATTCAAACCAAGGCAGTCTGATGACAGAGTAAAGACTCAAGTGCTACAAGAAATTCCCTGCTTTAAGAGCCATACTCAAAAGACCTTGTAAATAATACCTAAGAAGTTATTCCTGTATACACACTCATGAGATATCTGGAAGTTACCCTTCCTATCCATATGGAAGGGTAAAGGTTGAGAAGTTTTTTAAAATCCCCACCCATGTAATAAGCTGTCATTTCTATGGTTATGGTGTGATAAGATGTAATGAATGTGGCAAATCTGTTTCACTTGGTCCTAGCTTATCTCTGCAGCCATGATGACAACTCGTGGTTAGACTTTGAGAAATAATCTATTGGAATATTTTCTCAGTTACTGGGTATTGATGTTATTCTAAACACTTAAAGCAGTGGGTAAAGTTGAACCAAGTTTTCAATGTTTAACGTAGACCTAAAGATTCATGATGGGTACATGGTACCTCGTTTGGATTGCACCATGGCTGGTCAGGTGGTAAATATGTAACCAGCTCCCTTTAAGAAAGTTGGACTCCAAGTCTCAAGCAGGAGTTTTGGGACAATGACATCTCATACACATCCCTGCAGTTCATAGCTGTAGAGAAAAATGTATCCTATAGAGAAAGGATAAGAAAGATTTTGTTCAACTTCTCTAGCCTTCACCTTTCTATTTCTTTTTCCTGCTATTGCTGGACTATATCCATTACTGCACAAATCTTAGCCTTAACTATAGCTTTATGTTGAGTCGTATGAATCCTGCCAATGAATCACCAAACTGATAGGTGGTTATGGGACTGCTGATGCTTATGGTAACAAGTAAACACTAGAAATGGTTTTAAAACTGTTTACTCAATCTATTGCAGTTCTATAACCATGGTGCATGTAAAGATCAAAACGTTTTAAGCCTGACTGATCAGTGACAAATAGCCTCTGTAAACACAGCTTGGCACTTTGAAAGTCAGTGGGTGGGCTGTGGACTCTCTTCAGTGATCATTCCTCTAAGGCTGATGTCAGTCCATCCCGTCTCTGAAATCAACACAAAACATGTTTCAACCACTGGTGTCTATGCCCTCTTGTCTCTGTAACCAACAAAATTCCAAAATCAACTCTTCCCAAAAATCTTATATAATTTTAGCAAATTGCTTTGCTACAACAGACTATCCCAGTAGCATGACTTCCTTACTTACATAAACAATGAATTCAGCTTTTTGCTTTCATATATTGAGTACTTACTTTGTCTTTCAGTGAGGTCATTATTCTCTATATTTGGGAAACTATATGATGATATGGAAGTAATAAGAGCAGAGACTTGGGTTTGTATCCCAGCTCTGCCACTTACCAGTTATGTCTTTGGTTCAGTTAACCTCCTTGACCCTCTGTTTCTTCAGTTAAAAATTGTGAACAATAATACCTATTTTTTGGGGTCTAAGATTGAAAAAATCCACATTAGTTGTCTGGAAATCAAGCAGCCTTTATGATCTTATCTATTTTATACCTATAAAGCCAATGTTATTTAGGCAATCATTATATACCTTTTTAGTTTTCCTAATGATGTAGGGTATGGAAACAGACACCTATATTATGTGGATAATATATCAATGAAGAATTTGACATATGAACAAGGTTTTATTTCTTTGAAAGATTATTTTATTTCCTTTCATATTCTTAAAGACAATCTAAATTCATTAGAAAATAAATATTCTTATTTAATGCATAAGTACTAAACTCTACACACTCTTTGCATTGTTCAGTTAAAGGAGACCTCAGAAACTGGGGGTTCATACATTTGTTATTTGGATGAGAAACAGGAATCTCAGACAGATTAGGTGACTTGTCCAAAGTCACAAAGTACTAAACTCCTGGAAGAACAGGGGTGACTATTGATTTAGTGCCATTTCCCCCCTACTATGCAGCCTTCAGTGGTTTTCCCAGGATTATAGACTTACTAGTTTTCTGGAGTAATTATTTACTTTAGAAATAACAGTTACTTCATGTTTTTATAGGTTTACAAAAAACTGCCCCATAATTGGCTTCTTTTTTCAGCCTAAACTGCAATTTAAGCTAAAATTGATTTTTTTTCAAAATCAGTGAGCTTGCTTTGCAAAATAAAATTTAAGATATCTTTATCAATGCCTAGCAACAAAAATCAAAGCCTGCAAATAATATGCATTTTCCAAATTAAAACGTACATATTAAACATACATATTAAAATATATATTTACTAAGCAAATGAGAATTTATTAGTGCTCAACAAGCAAGGAACAGATGCACGTGCTTTCCACTAATATGTGTTTATTGAATATAGTTTGAACAAGTGCAGGTCTCTAATAACTTTCCGAAATACTTTATAAGGTCAGCATTATTTACATGTTTAACAGCATTAAATAAAAGGAAAAACAATCTAATTATAATTCCTTTGGGGTGTCCTTAAGGCTTTCATGATGTAAGGAACATATTTTCAAAGAGCTGTACCCTCTAATGCCCTTCATCCAATGTGCTTTCAAGGTGGGATTAGCTCAGAATTAATAGCATACTTCAAGAGGGGTTACTGATTGATAGGATATATTCAAGCATCTTCCCTGAAAGGCAGGCAGGACTTGAAAGAACAATGCAAGTGGGAAATTTTTATCTGACTTGACTTGAAGGAAGAAAGTGCAGCAGAAACAGCATAGTCTTTGTAGTTATACAAGGTGTCAAATTTTTTTTAAAAAATTAGCTATTGACACCAACTATGTGGCCTTTGATCAGTTGCTTAACTTCTCTATACATCAGTGTCCTCATGTGTATGAATATAGTAAGACCTACCAGTTGAGACCTACCATGTATATAGTGAGACCTACTAGTTGAGTAATTAGTATTAAATGAGGTAATAAGTAAAACCATGTATCATTACTTAAAATGGAACAACATTTTATTATGGAGGTAGTTATTGCTGATGATAATGATTACCATAGTGATGATGATGGTAGTGATGAAAATATGACAGTGATGATGTAGATGGGAATGGTGGTGATTCATTGCTTTACCACAGAGGCACAGAACCATTTAATTACCTAAAAGTGGACAATACACATGGGTAGAATCAAAAATAAAAGGATATTACTCATAGACCCATTACTTACAGACCCTTGGACTTACCCTTCTATTGGCACATAGTCCATAAAGTGGAAGACCCATCATCATGTTAGGGATGATGGTAGAAGTTAGAAGATGTTAATTGAAATTTGTGATATCCAAGAGAGTATTTTTATCTCTGAATCTAGGCAAACAATAACTTAAGCTCCCACCTTCTGCCCTCAAAATAACCTTTCTTCAATAATGTTACTGCACATAATTCCCACAGTCTACATTTCTGCCAAGCTCTCACATTTGCATCTGGAACTGGCCAAAGAGCCTTCCAAAAAGTCTGAGGTGATTTTCTGGAGGCAGAAAGTACTCTGTTCAAAGTGCTCAACAAGAGCCAGAAATCTACCTGTGTTAAATAAGAGAGTTAAAAAATAAATCTGTTGATGAGATTGAGTAGGGGGGGAGGAAGATACCTCACAATAAATGGTGAAAAAATGCACTCTTTTCTCCTCCTCTTTACCATTTCCGATTTTGTCTTAAAGGAGGGTAGAATTGAATTGCTGGATTATGTACCCCCCCTTTCCCCTCTCCCTCTTGCTTTTAGGAGTTCCTCATGTTATAGGCAAAAGTCCCCAGAATAGGAATTTAAATCTGGTCAAGTATATAATCAGAACTTTGAGCTTCAGAACCTCAGTTTTCTTGTGAACAACAAAAAAAGATAATATGAAAAATGCCTAGTTTCACAGCAACTAGCACACAATATGCTTAATAACTGCCTATTATTATTACAACCCATCAATAACATTATTGTGATAATTAAATAAGGTAATCTCTTTTAAAGTATCTAGCAGTATTGGTCACAGTGAACACAAAATTACTTAGCTGCTTGCTAAGTGAAGAAAGGTTGAAGAAAATATCTCTCAGATCAGTGTCATGAGCAATCTGACTGACTACAATCTTTAAGAACTCTCTGCAAGAAAAATGTGGAAATCACGTATGTGTTGCTTGAGTGAGGTCTTAAAAACTGATTTGACATTTGGCCAACTTACTATGGGGTTTGTGTGTAATGAGTAGATGTAAATAGGTTTTATATAAATAGATGCGAAGCCCTTTAACGTATAAACTGGGATCCATAAACATGAATTTTATTGCAGTTGAAAGCAAGTGCTTTCCCTTTGCTCTCCCAGTCATAGAATTTCATCAACCATGATTTTATCATCCCAGTCAATGGAGAAATAATTCAATATCCCCCAAATTTTAATAAAGTTATCTGGTTTAGAATAAGTTTTCCTTTAAAATCACTATGGAAGAAAGATTCTTATATATATGAGGAATTTTATTATAATTTTTTTCCTTCTAAAAAGAAACAAAAAACCCACAACTGAAAGCTACAAAAATAAAGGACTTATTCTTCTTTGGATTTTTCTGGCTTCCTAAAATGCATCTTGTAGGGTTGTGCTTAGTTTGACAAGAAGGATAGATGCAGGATGACCCCATGAAGGAAAAGAATTGTATCACTGTGGTCAGAATTGGTCACACTGGCTGTTGATAGGCAGAGTCTCTTATTCTGTTACATTGTCAGGTGGTTTCCATAACCCTCCTGCAAGCAGTCTGTTCTGATTACTCCAGAAATGGGGATGCCCATCTTCCTTTGTTTCATTTGTAAACTAAATGGATAGTTTTCGGCTGTTGATCAGGTTGTGAAAAGTCTATAGAAAAGTGCTTTGAGCATTTCACAGCAATTGAGAGTGGTAATTGCTACAGGCCCAGATTTGCCCACTTCATTTCACACTGTGAAAAGCTGGGGTGGCTGCCCTGTGTCAGCCCTTTGAAAAGTTTCTGAGGGCATAAAGCGGAGACAGAAACACTCCAGTGGCTCTCTCCATTTCAGCAGAAGCATTCTCAGTTAGGATCCTTTGCTGTGGGGTATATCACCCATCAGGTCAATAATTCTCAAACGATAGTTGCTTGCAGAAATTTTACTTGGAGGACTGGGATGGGGTATGTGAGCATCCAAAACAGAAGGGGAGTATCTAGTTCCCTTTTCTGATATAGGATGATGGGATCTTAAACAAGGCAGTTACCCTCTTTGTCTGTGTTCACAAATTACTATTTTTTCAATATTGCGTCTACATATACTTTGGGATATAAAGAGAAATGGTGAGTTCTTGCCAGTAATGCAGGTGATTTTCTTTAATTTGCAAACTTAAATTAAGATTAAAATAATGTTATATTCATAAAATGCAATAGAGAACATATTTTAGCACTAAAAATGATGTTTGCAAAGGATTTTTAATGAACAAATTAATGGTTATAATATAAATTAAGTAATAAAAAGCCACAAATAGCACTGTTTTTTGGGGGGAAGTGTTGGTTTTGGTTTTGTTTGTTTGTTTTATCTTTATCCTCTACAAACTTAGAAGGAAATGCACTGAAGTGATAGATTAACAATAATTAGTAATAATATTTGCATCTGATCCTTTCCACTTTCCTTTTGCTCTTCTCTGAATTTTCCAATTTTTTCACAATTTATAATAAATTGTTAGTATGGAAAGTCAACAAAGAAAAACCTAGGCATTTCTACATGTACAATTCTTAAGATCTACACCCTTATTATGCTTCTCTAATGATTTCCTTACATTTTTGTCCCATATCTTTATATAAATTATGTTCAAAACATTTGTCCCCCACAAAGCAACTTCCTTGAGCATTTTCTGTATGAAAGATCTGAACTTTATCGTTTCTAGAAATACTATAAAAAGAAAAGATGCACTTTCTCCTTCAAAGAAACAGAGGAAAAACATTGGCCACAACAATGCTTATTTGGAAAATATCATATCCCTTGCTGAATATTCAAGTTTCTTAGAGCTCTGCGTTCAGCCTAGGCAAGGGCATCTCGTTGAGTAGATCTAACTTAAAATGTTACTTGAAAAAGGATTTTTCTCTCTCTACTAATTCCTAATTTTGAAAGTTTTATAAATGAGGTGAACCCATCTCACTTAAATCTCCCTCTTCAGTCAAGGTACCCCAGTACCTATTCTGGATATTAGTTGACTACCAAAATAATGGATATTCAATTAATATTAGTGACAATATGCTGAAACAATATTCCATAGCATGCGATTCCTCAAATGTCCCACTAGAAGTGATCCAAGAGCCAAGAGGCAAAATTCCGGAAGTAAGGATTCCACATCCAATTAGTTGCAGAAACAAGAAAGTTAAATAGACTGTTTTACTGCCAGGCATCCTGGGGTTATTAATACACTAATGCACATTGCTAATCTAAAAAGGGGAGTAAATACATTATGCAGGATTCCCCCAAATTATTTAATAAAATATTTACCCAAGGAACCTTTTCTTTTTAATCTCTACTCATTGGTCTTTATGTTTTTAGGAGCATGGTTTGGGAAGTGTTCTAAGGAGCAGGAGTGGATCTATTTGTGAAATTTGAGAGATGAGGTTTATCTGGCTCATCTTGTGCCATGCATTTCAGCATGTTGTTCATTTCTGAAATGAATCAAGGAGCCTGGCCAGGAGAATTCACGGAGTGGGAAGTTGCCAGAAGTAAAATGTCAGGCAAAAAAATCAAGGATAAATAAAGACCTCTACCTGTCCCACTGTTTTATGTATTCACAGTAATTGTTGTTAAAGAGGGAATCCAATGGCTCTGATCTTGCCTGGAAGGTCCTAAAGAAATCCTCCCATAGTATATCACCAGACTCTCTAACATATTTTCATGCTCAGCCTGGGTTTGCCAGCTATATGAGCCTAAGATTTAGGATTATGAGGACATCCAGCAATCATACAGATTGGGCTTTAAATTCTGGTCTTTCATTGTGGTAAGCAGAACAACGACCTCTCAGAGATGTCCACGTCCTAATCCCAGAAACCTGTGAATATGCTGTTACATGGCAAAGAAGTTGCAGATGGAATTAATGTTGCTTATCCGCTGACCACGAAACAGGTAGATTATCCTGGGTTCTCCAAGTGGGTTGAATGTAAACACAAAGGTTTATAAAAATGGAAGGACAAATCAGAAGAGAGAATCAGAGAGATGGCAGCATGAGAAAGAATTAATCTGTTGTTGTTGGCTTTAAAGATGGAAGAAGGGAGCCGTGAGCCAAGGAATATAGACGGCTCTAGGGGCTGAAAAAGGCAAGGGAATGGATTAACCCCAAGAGCCTCCACAGGGAATACAGCCCTGCTTATACCTTGTTTTTATCTCAGGAGGTATTGTGGGGACTAAAATGAAATCATGCCTACAAAGTGTTGAACACAGTATATAGGACATAGTAAGAAAATTCTTCCTATTATTAACTTAAAACTTTGAGCATATTTAATCTTCTTAAGCCTCAGATTTAATGTGGTTAAATTAGGATAATTGTCCTTAGCTTCCCAGTTTGTTGTGAGAATTAAGAAATAACGTTGTAAAGCAGGTATTAAGTTCTTGAAATGTAATAGGCCCTCAGCAGTTATTAGTAGAAGAGGTAAATGGCAAAAATTAAAGGCAGACCACACCAAGAGACAATGAGGATGTGGAGTTACAGAGACTGTTATAAACTACTGGTGAGAATATAAATCAGTGCAACTACTGTGGTAAACAATTTATGTTATAAAGCCAAGTCATGCGTAACTTATAAACTCAGTAATTCAGCTTCTAACTATATACTCTGGAGAGTCTCTGGCATATGTGTTCCAGGAGATGGATGCAAAAATGTTTACAGTAGCAATTTTGTATTAGAGGGAAAGCAGAAGAAAATGTCCACTGACAAGAAAACTGATAAACTGTGGCATAGTCATAGAATTGAATACTATATAACCCCATAAAAAGTAATAAACTAATGCTTCGCATATGAACATAAATGAATCCTAAAAATGTAATGTTGAAAGTTATAAAAGTTTATGTGTAGTGAGATATGATTTACTTAAGACCACAAGTAATCAGAATAGCAAAATTGTATTTGTATATATATGTAATAAAAAATTATGAAAATCAAAAGAACAATTAAGACAAAATTCAAAATAGTATTTGAACTTTGGGGGCAAGAAGAAGGAAAGTATGGGTATTTGGAGACAATACAGCGTTCATCAAAGCTTTGTTAACTTCTGATTCTAGCTAATTGGTAGGCGATTTCTTGTACAAGACACAGAAAATACAAACCATACCAGAAATAAAATGAGAAGCTGGATTTCACTGAAATTAAAAATTTCTGCTCATCAAAAGACACTATTAAAGTGAATAGGCAATTCACAGGATGGGAGAATATATTTTATATAACTGTATCTATATCTTTATATCAATATTGTCATAGATATAATAGGATAAATAACTCATCATATATCTGTAAAGGTAGAGATACAAAGAATGACCTGTATCCAGAATACATAAAGAAATCTTAAGCATTAATAACAAAAATACAAACAATCCTATCAAAAAATGGGCAAAAGTGTTCAATAGACAATTCAACAAGAGAAATAGGTGAAAATAAATAAATGAAAAAGTATTGTATATCATTAATCAAGTGGGGAAATAAAATTATAATGTAATATTGAAACACACCTCTTAGATTGGCTAAGATTTGAAAATCTAATACTAAACATTGATTAGAAAGTGTAGTAATTGGAACTGCCATGTATTGTTGGTGGAGATGTAAACTGGTATAACTGTTTGAAAAACCGCTTGACCTCTTCTTAAAATGTTAAACATTTAGAAATTTCACTTCGATGCATTTACCCAAAGAAAATGAAAACATATGTTCATAAAATGACTTATACTAGAATATTTATAACAATCCATAAAAGCCCCCAGCTGGAGACAACCATGAGCAACGTGTGGTATAACTATGCAATGTTGTTCTTTTCATCAATTAAAAGAAACTAAGGACTAGTACACAGTGAACTGGATGAATCTCAAAATATGCTTAATAAAAGAAGTCAGACACAAAAGACTGCATTGTGTACAAGTCCATTTATATCAAGTTTCTAGAACAGGCAAAACTAATTATGGTGAAAGAGATTTTTAAAAAGTGTTTTCCTGGGGCTTCCCTGGTGGCGCAGTGGTTGGGAGTCTGCCTGCCAATGCAGGGGACACGGGTTCGAGCCCTGGTCCGGGAGGATCCCACATGCCGCAGAGCGGCTGGGCCCGTGAGCCACAATTACTGAGCCTGCGCGTCTGGAGCCTGTGCTCCGCGGCAGGAGAGGCGGCGATAGTGAGAGGCCCGCGCACTGCGATGAAGAGTGGCCCCCACTTGCCACGGCTGGAGAGAGCCCTCGCACAGAAACGAAGATCCAACACAGCCATAAATAAATAAATAAATAAAATTTAAAAGAATAAGGCTTTAAAAAAGAAAAAAGCGTAAAAAGTGTTTTCCTGGAGGTATTGAGAGGAGTGTCTGCGAAGGGCCACAGGGAATCTTCTGTGGTGATGGAACATTCTATATTTTAATACAGTTAAGTGTTGCAGTAGTGTATGCATTTGTCAAAACCCATCAATCTAACACTGAAAATAATGAGCATTTGTTTATTTCTAAATTATACCTCTAAAAGAAATTTTGAAGGAAAAAATCTTGCACTGTTTCTTCCCTTGTGCTTCTCTTCTGAATCTCATATGACTGCATTGAATCTGAAAACTCAAAATGTATCTACAACCTAGTTGATAAAGGAGTCTCAGAAATGCGATCACAGGCATCAAAAGGAAGGTAAACTATACCAACTAACTGACAACTCACACCAGTGTATCCATTAACTTCTATGGACTAGGCAGGTTCTCAAAATCAAATGCTTACACTGCTGATGTATTATGCTGAGGAAGTAGACAGCGTGAGAGAACATAGGCTACATCTCAATAGGGTAGCAACTCAGAAAACTGCTGACATGCAGAAATTCAGGTCCAGAATAGCCAGATTCCTAGATTTTTCAATAAAAGCTAGAAATCTGGATATTTTAAAAAGTGCAATCTCCAAGTTCAAAAGTGAGCTCAAATATTTTTCAATCATTTTCAAATCAAATAAAGTCCATCTATAACAAACTTAGATAAATGGAGCATTGCATTATAAGCAGGAAAATATATGGGAGTCATCTAATTTTATGAGTCATCTGTGAACTTTCATGTTCTCCTGCTACTGCAGATCAAGAAATGTCTGTTTAAGTTACGTCTTGGAGTTCTCACCCAAGAACCCACCCTCCTTTCTAAATTTAAAGTTTTGGTAACAAGACACATTAATTTTAGGACTTGGCACTGCAAGTGTTGGGAACTGCATGATAATGCATAGAGAGTAATAGAGAACTAAAAGTTTAAATTTGGTTTTCTATCCACTTCTTATCTACTCCTCTGAAACATTTTGTGGCATTTGTTCTTGCTCTGACCATCTCGCGTCAACCTCTGTGTAATTCCTCCTTAACCATCATCATATCTGAGGTGAAACCCTAAGTACATGCAAATTGCCCACTTGGTTCCCTCAGGTTTCCATTATAGAGCAGGAATTTAAAAAATATAAAAACGGCTCTATTCAGTTAGTTTCCACTCGTGACACCTACTTATTTTACAGATTATTATTTGAGAGGAGAGTCAAAGATAAGCTATAATTCTCTCCTTTATTTGTCCAGGTCTTATTAGTGGAGGGATTTCCTTCATGGTATCTAATTGGACTATTAAGCTCTATGAGGGCAGAGACCAAGCCTATCTTGTTCACTGCTGTATCCTCAGCACCTAGAATAGTGTCTGATCCTTAATAGACTCAAAAATATTTGTGAAAAGTTTGAATCAATGAAAGAATGAGGACACAGAAACTGAAATTGGGCAAATGCTCATTTAATATGGTCTAAACAAGAAGTAGCATTAAAAACTTAACTATTCCTAGGAGAGTAAAGGAATTTTCACCTCTCATATTCTCACTTGCTGAGGATCTACTAACTGCCAGGCTCAGGGTTAGTTTCTCTAAAGTCGTTGGCTCACAACAACATTAAACGAAGTAGGCGCTTTTACTCCCAATTTACAGATGAGGAATCTAATGTGCAGAAAAGTTACATAATAAGTTCCATTTCACATAGTTCATGGTGAGCCAGAATTCTAACCCTAGTCTGCCCAGCTCCAAAGCATATGGTGAGCTTAATGCCATCTTTATGTTAAAATAAACTCAATTTCCTTTAGATAAAGATATCTTGGGGATGGGGCACATGTTTTCCCTAGTCATATATTCTGGCTGTATTTCATTTCCTTTATAAGGTTTAAACTCAGCTCTTTCACCAGGTTGTTCTTAATTCTGCCTTCCCTTTATAGAGTAACTGCCACCCCAGACTATCAGCTCAGTTTATCACCCAAGCAATAAACTTAAGAGGCTTCATTAACTCATCCTTCTTACACACACCTCATCAACTCCTGTCTAATCTATCTCCCTAATTAATCTGAAAATTACTCCACCTCTATTGCAGTGTTTCTGATGTGGATCTTAATTCTGTCTTAAATTCTTTCAGGAAGCATTTTTTGGTCTCCATAAATATAGCATCTTTTTCCTTCAGTTAATTCTCCACTCTGACACAGAGTGTCCAAAGATGTAGATTACCATGAAGGAAGGTGCTTTAAAACCTTCATAGATCCATATTGCCAAAAGGATAATGCTAGACTCCTTAGCAAGGAATAAAATGTTCTTCTCCAACTATAGGGAGCCTTTGTTTATAGTGTCACTGCAGCCACTCCTCATTTTACATGCTATCTACTCTGGCAAGCCTGAAATTCTTGATGAAATGAATGTGCCAAACTCTTACATACATTCCTTCCTTTGCTGCTACTTTTATCTACCTAGAATGTCCTCCTCTTCCCCACTGTGTACTTCCCTCCCTTGCCTTGTTGGTTAAATTCTTCTCAAATTTCAAAGCTCAGTTGGAATACTGCTTCTCCTTTGTGGCTCTCTTTGATTTCAACATTCCAGTCAGAATCATGTACACTACCTGTTTTCCCACAGACTGAGTAATTCCATTAGAGATCCTGCCACATGGCATTATGAGCTCTGCAACCATTGTGAAAATCTCGAGGATGGAACTAGTATCTGGAACAGTGTCTGGCACAGAGGAGAAGTTAGTCAATGTTAATATAATGAACTGAAGAGTTTCTGGGCTATGGAATAACATGAAACATGGTGTAAAATGTAATTTTCAGGAAGATTTTTAAAGGCTCTCATAAAAGTCCAAAGTAAACACATGAAAAGATTTAATTTATCAATGAGGGTACACATGAGATGTTAAAATTGATTAAAAGGGCATTTGAAGAGCAAGATATTTCCAGGCGATTTAATAATAGAATGTTAGGATTGCTGGGTTACATACAAAAATGTAATGATCTATTCCACTGGACAGATATGATTTGCTTTCTACTGAGTAAAATTCTGCAAGTTTACATGTAACTTCACTAGGTCTGGGAACATTAATCAACAGACTTAACAGTGGAATGGTTTTTATTTTCACTAAAGACTACCTATTATAAAGATATTTTGGCACTAGATGGAAGTTATAACAGAAGAGTTAGATTCCATGATTCTGATCTCTGTGAAAGCTCACTAGCACATTTTTAGGCTATTCTCAAAAATATGGAAAACTTCCTCACTTTTGGCTACTTTCTCTTACCTTTCATTTAAATGCCATTAAATCTTCTAGTTAATAACTATTCACTATTTACGTACAGGATATAGAATAGTATATTAATCTTTCATAGTAGCACATTTAAAAATAAATTGAGGGCTTCCCTGGTGGCGCAGTGGTTGAGAATCTGCCTGCTAATGCAGGGCACACGGGTTCGAGCCCTGGTCTGGGAGGATCCCACATGCCGCGGAGCGACTAGGCCCGTGAGCCACAATTGCTGAGCCTGCGCGTCTGGAGCCCGTGCTCCGCAACAAGAGAGGCCGCGACAGTGAGAGGCCCGTGCACCGCGATGAAGAGCGGCCCCCACTTGCCGCAACTAGAGAAAGCCCTGGCACAGAAACGAAGACCCAACACAGCCATAAATAAATAAATAAATAAAATTTTAAAAATAAATTGAATGACACTGCAATTGCTAAGTGTCTAAGTAGGCCATCACATTGGGCCAACTATGGCCCAGGTTGGTACAAACCATTTTTTTCTGGCTTATCACAACCATAAGAGTACAGCCACAGGTCAGACCCAGTTCAAAAACATGGAATTTTTTCAGGGACCAAGCCATGGAATGGATATCCACTATATATCATGTCCAGGGTGAATTTGTGCAGAAAGACTATGGCATCTTCACGTTAATAACTTTAACAAGTCCCTTGATCCTACAACCAAATGGACATACACCTCAAGGCCATCCAGTGAGCAAATCTTTCTGACCTGCTCCACATCAGAGATAGAAAAATTTGGTGAGAAAGGAAAGAAAAATGATAAGAAACTAATGTTTTCATTCTAAGCATTCAATCATCTAAGCCCAACAATAAGTTAGTGACAAAAAATATTAATCTCCAATTTGAACACCAATGAATTCAAGCATCTAAGGATTTTTCATATCATAGAAGAAACTTGTATACTTTGCAATATTTCAAGAGCTCGAATGCCTCTTTTACTCACTGACATTAAAATTTCTTACTGGACTATGATCATTAACCAAAAATCAGCAAATAAATCAACGAACAAATGAGAAGATAACAAGTTCAGCTATTCTTTGATATAATAAAATCAAATACTTAATTATCTGATTTAATAGAGAAGATCAATTACCAAATAAAGATTTGCGTCACACAGTTGTGCTTTGCCAAAGAGTTTACTACAGGCTACCTTTATTGTTTTTGCTGTTGTTAAGCAGCTTTACTGAGGCTTAGTTACATACAGTAAGTTTGATAAATTTAATTATATAATTCTATAAGTTTTGATAAACATATTCAATCATGTACCTACCATCACTGTCCTGACTTCAGTTACTAAAAAGTTCCCTCATGCTCCTTTGCAGTCATTTTCTGCCCCCTCTCCCCGACTTCTGGCAATAACTTACCAGTTTGTGTCTCCAAAATTTTTTTTTTCAGAATCATACAGTATATAACATTTTGGGTTCTCTCACTCAGCATAATATCTTCTGGCCTGCAAAGTTTCTGATGGGAAATTTGCAATCATTTTTGTTGTTCTGTATGAAACACTTTTTCCTCAAGCACTTTTAATATTTTCTCTTTATCACCGGTATTCATCAATTTGATTATGACTTGAGATGATTTTCTTTGTATTTATTTGCACATGATCTGTTGACCCTCTTGGATCTATGGGTTTACAGTTCTCATCAAATCTGAAAATCTTTTCAGCTATTATTTCTTCAAATATTTTTCCTATTCCTCTTCTTCTAGGACTCCAGTTACATGAAAGCTTGACTGCTTAACACTATCCTCCTTAATATTATCCCACAGATCACCCATGGTGTTTTAATTTATTTTTTCTGTCTTTTCTCTCTGTATCTCATTTTGGATAGTTTCTATTACTATGCCTTCCGGTTCACTGATCCTTTTTTCTGTGATGTCTAATCTTATGTTTATTTTATCAGGGTTTAATTTTTTTTTAATTTCAGTTAAATCTAGACATTCTATTTCAGTCTTTTTGTTGTCTTTATTTTTTCTCCTCATCAACACAAAATTTTCCTCTATCTTCTTGAACATAGGGAGCATATTTTAAAAAGCTGTTTTTAATTAATGTCTTTTTCTATTAATGCCACAACCCCTGTCACTTCTGGGTCTGTTTCTACTGATCAGTTATCCTCCTTGTCATGAGTTAAACGTCCCTGATTATTTGAATGTTGGACAATTTTTATTAGATGCCTGACATTGTGAATAGTATGTGGTTATGTGCTGGATTTTAATATATTTCTTTAAATAGTGTTAGACTTTGCTCTGCCATGTGTTAAATTGAAATTGGTTGGATCCTTCTGTGGCTTGCTTTATTAGGACAGATTCTGACTAGCCTTTCAGTAGCTAATACAGCCATAATATTAAGGTAGCATATTTCTGAGGACTCTACCTGATGTCAAGTGTACACTGGGGTCTTTCTACTCTGGCTCATGAGAATGCACACACATTCCACCCCTGAATGAGCTCCAGGAATTGCTTAGCCTATTGCTTTCTGCTGCTTCTTTCTCCAGTTTGGAGTCATATGACTCCAGGTGACCCCTGCAGATCTCCAGAACATTCTCGCTATGCAGCCCCTTCCTCTCATGTACTCTGCCTCACAAATGTCAGTCATTGTGGCTTCCCTTTTCAACTTACATCTCTGTCTCTTCAATTTAATGCTCCTACAAGGCTCTGCTCATGTTCTCCTCTCCATTTTGTGGCCTGAAAATTGCCTTCATGCCTTAAGCCAGAGTGAGCATAAACCTCACCTAGTTTTGTTTCACTTCACTCAAGGATCATGGTCCTGCACTTCCCATTATTCAATGTCTGAAAACCAATGCTTTATGTATGTCTTCCCAATTTTCTATGTGTATAAGGTGGGACTATAAATATGGTCCCTGTGCTCCAAATGGCCAAAAAACATTTAAAAAATAAAATTTTATAGACAGAAATTTGAGTTATTTGTAAGCTTTCAACTTTTTCCCAGATGTTTCTCCACATAAACACCATTACTATGGTCAACTTAATCTAGAGAGATCAAGTTGCCAGTGCCTTGGGGAAAAGGGAACTGAGAGTTACTAATCAAGGGGCATAAAGTTTCAGTTAGGAAGGATGAATAAGCTGTTGAGATCTGCTGTACGACAGTGTACCTATAGTCAACAAGACTATCGTACACTTAAAAATTTGTTGAGAATAAATCTAATGTTAAATGTTCCTATGACAATAAAATACTTTTTTAAACAGTAAATTAAAGAGATTGAGGCATCCCACTCCTTTTCTTTTAAATCATCTATGCACCATTCCTTGCAGCCCCTGCTCTAACAGTTTCCCTCCTAATAAAACATCAGGTTCCTAACATAGCATCTGACATGATTATTTCTGCCATCCTATTTGGTATTTTGTAAGGAGTTTCACTCTTTCTGTACATTGCCACCTTCCACTTTGTGAGTGTGAATCATAATTGCCCCCTTGACAACCTGTGAAACAGACAGTTATTACAAGTTTAATTTCAACTTACCTCCTGTGCCCTTTTCTTTTCCATGACACAATGACAGTTTCACAAAAATAGTTTCTGTGAAAAGTTATTTCTACTTAGAATAAAAAATATTCTTAGTTCTTAACTAAAATTTCAGTTAAGTGCTCTGATCTCTGCCCAAAAAAATTCTCTGTGCTCTCTGATTTTATTCCTTAGTCATTTTCAACTATATTTGCAGAGATGACATTAATATATGAATTTATGTTATCAATGGGTACTGTATTTCTTACTTGTTAGTTTATGTCACTTATTTTTATTTTATTTTCTTCCAAATGATTTGGACCATATACAGGTATGAATATAAGACTTGCTATTTAAACCCACTCAGTTGATATCTTGTTGATCCAGTGGAGAAGCCAAAGGTCTGTGACCTTTATCCTTTCATACATGTACTTCTAGGACTTATGACTAATATTTGCTTACTTTTAAAGGCAAGGATATGATTACAAAAGAATGATAGATGACTTACTGTCTCCTTGAAGACAAAGGCTATTTTATCCAACTCTCTATATTCAGTGCCTGGAACGCAGATGGCCCTCAGTAAAAGTCTATGGAATTGCTTTTGTTAAACGATGCTTTAAATCAGGATTTCACAATACTGGCACTATTAATGTTTGGGACTAGATAATGTATTGTTGTATGGAGCTGCCCTATCTGTGTGTTGTAGGATGATGAGTAACATCTGTGGCCTGTACTTATTTGAAACCAGTGGTGTAGTACCTTCACTCACTCCCAATCTTAATCAAAAATGTCCCCAGACATGGCCAAATGTCTCTTGTGGGGGAAAAAATTGCTGCAATTTGAGAACTGCTATTCTAAATACCTTGATTAACTCATGCTCTTGTATCCTATTCACTTCAGAATGTTCTAATGTATAAGTTTTCAGTATTTAAAGTTAGTAAGACACATTTAACAAGTGGATTTTGCAATCAATATGATGGCCTTTATAGAATCATATATATATATATATATATATATATATGTATATGTATATTCATGTAGATGACTTTTACAACTATTTTTTTTAAAGAACATTTAGGAGAAAGAGAGACAATGAGAGATTCATTAGCCTACTTCTCTATAACATAGGCAAAAACAAAACAATGCAAGAAAAAACAAAACAGGAATGCAGGAAAGCAAACAAAATAATACAGGAAAGAAACAAAACAAAGAAGCAAAAAAATTACCTTCAGCTCAAAGAAGTTAAGTGGTTTGCTAACAGCTATTCAGGTTTTTAGTCATCAAAAAAGGTTTAGAATACAGGCTTGCTGATTTGCAGTCTGGTACTATTCCTGTCACCGCATTGCTTGCATACTCCCTGTCCTGTATAATTTGTAACAACAATAATAACAGCAATGAAGGCTAATGTTTATCAAGCTCTTACTATCTTCCAGGCAATTTGTTACATAATTTAAACATATTTTCTCATTTAATCTCGAGAGCAACTGTAGGAGATAGGTGAAATTATCACCTGCATTCTATAAATTAAGAGATTAAATAAATGGTCGGTCTAATGTTACCAACCAGGTAAATGTTATTTAATTTACATTTAGAGGTCTTTAGAGGTACCCTCTACACCTGTATCTATAGTATAATCACTGTCATACTTTTTCTAGTACATTTATTTATATCCTAATCAACTTTAGCCTGAAATATACATGTCCATCATCAGAACAAACCTTATTTCTTTTCAGAAAATTCTGTCTTCACCAGTAAATAGCACAGTGTTGTGCATATTGATTCTTTTCAGGCCCTCCCAAATGTGAAGAACAGAGAATGGAAATTAATGGAACCTATCTCTGCTAAATGATTTTTAATGAACCCATTGATCCATATTCCTAGACACAGAGATTCACTTCGGTGTCACACAAGGTCTTTGTGATTCTAGCAGACAGCCGTGACCTGTTTCAAAAAGTACTGATTCACATTTTATTTTACTTGACTCTGAAACACAAATAAGTTCTGCAAAAGTCATAATAAGTACAGCTAATATCCAGTAATGCTCTATTCATTTTGTTTGTTTTTTTTGGTTTTTGTGGTTTTTTAAATTTTTTTATTTTTTGGCCTTACCATGTGGCATGTGGGATCTTAGTTCCCCGATCAGGGATCCAACCTGTGCCCCCTGCAGTGGAATCACGGAGTCTTAACCACTGGACCACCTTGGAAGTCCCTGGATTCATTTTCTTTGGAATGTCATTTCACATTCATTTAAAACTCAAAGAAAACAGGCCATAGAAGCATCAGATTAGGAAGGATGCAATAACTCTTCTGTGTTAGTGGGGGTCATGATGCTGAATCATAGCTGCCATGCTGAAGGTGGTTCACAAGGCATCTCCTCTGAATATTAAGAAACATGGTCTGGTGGCCTAGACCTAAAAATTAGAAAAAGATAATCCCTGGTGTTGCTATTGACTCCCTTCCCTTAATAAAAGCTGTTTATCATTTTTCTACATGATAATCTCATGAATAATTCATTTACACACTACCCTTTCATATATCAAGCCATGGTCCATGTTTGTTGCCTTTGTAATTTGTATTTTCACAGATGCCAAAAGGGCAAGCTAAAATGTTTGCCATACGCAATGTTTTCGAATTTCACATAAAATTTAATTTACATGAATTACATTAAAAATGCTATTATGGCATTAGTAACGGCCCACAGTAGAGTATAACTAGGAAGGGGGCTGGAAAAAATTAGGCAGAAGAAACCATAGACTCATAGCAAGTGTATAGACCTTGGAAGTCAGTCTCCTCCGCGGTACCAGAATCCCCTACATAATTCCTGTTTTAATATTTCCAGCCGCCTGAAAGCTTCCAGTTCATTTAATTGTTGAAAGACCCTAATTGTTAGAGAAATCCTTCTTTAAGAAGTTTTTATCTTAGACAAGACACAAAATTCCATGTGCCTGTTTCCAGAGGATAGATTGCATCTGGGCAACTAAGAAGAGGAACAGGAGCATCTGCAAATTCCTGCTTGATGCTCTTTTGTTTACAAATCTTATATGCACTACTTTTATGTTCCTGTATAAGGATAGGAAGGAACTTACATTTCAATGACCCAAACAGACTAAATCTTAGAGCCCCTTGCAACTCTTGGATTGTATGAAACTCTGAATTTTGCTATCTATTTTCTTCCAAAACATAAGAAGATTTTCATGAATAGAACTGTAGTTATTCACTAGAGATAAAGAAACTGAATTATAAAGAGATTGTGGCATACAGTCAACTTATTACGCATAGTAATTGTGGAGTCAAGAAGTTAACTCCAAGTGAGGCAAGAAAGAGACCATGCTCAAGGCTGGGAAGGAAAACTACCCTCATTTCCTTTTTTTTTTTTTTTTTTCTCTTTTCTTTTTCCTTTCCTTGAAATTCTTGCAGAAATGCCACCCAAAGAAAAGTTCCTGCCCCTTTGTACAGAAGCTCATTGTAAAAAGTTGGCACACCCTATCCAAATGCAATGACAAGCATTATAATGACTTCCAACTGCTATAATGTAGTAAAAGGAAAAAAGAAAAGAAAACTCTAGTTTTTCTCTTCATGTTTCTCTTGTTACAAGAGACTCTCATTTCTGTGCACGTTTTGAATGGCAAATACATGCTGGAAGCTTCCAAGATTTCTCTTGTCATTCTCTCAGTGCTAAATAAGGCACAGATTTCTATTCTGCATAGGTACAGTTTGACGTCTCTTTATTTAGAAACCAGGACAGCATTAAGACCAACGTTTACTTCCTTGATATTAATGACAACTGCATGAAATTGTTTGTGCAAAAATTAAACTTACTCTCCCCTGCTGCTATTGCTTATATGACAAAAAAGTGTTAGTTTAATAGAGTGAGATCTGTTCTTTTTAAAAAATTTTTATTGAAATATAGTTGATTTCCAATGTTGTGTTAGTTTCAGGTGTACAGCAAACTGATTCAGTTTTGTTCTTAACAAAAAGAACATCTCAGAAAACTGAATAATAAATATTTCTGTCTAATAAAGCTATACTGATACCTAAAAGGCCTCCCATCTCTTACCACCCTGAAGATGATTAGATACTTGGCATTTGGGGTTCCCGTTACCCAAAGAGGGTAATTGGAAAAACTGGATTTTTTATTATTGGAAAATACATCAAATATAAAGATAATAAAGCATTTTAACATGTCCAAACTATGAAAATCAACTCTGGTAAGTGCATTTCTTAATCCAAATTCTTAAATTTTTTCATCTGTAATGTGTTTGATGTGGTGGATTACAATGATTTATTTTTTAATGTTCAACAAGCCTTGCATAACTGGAATAAATCCCACTTGATTATGAAGTATGTTTCTTTTTATGCATTGTTGGATTCAAAATACTAATTTTTTTGAGGATTAGTGTATCTTTGGTCATGAGAGATATAGGTTTGCAATTTTACTTTCTTTTAATAGTTTTTTGGTTTGTTTTGCTGTTAAGGAATCCTGGCCTCATAGAATGAATTAGGAAATAGTCCCTCTGCTCCTATTTCACTGAGAGATTGTGGAGAATTGGTAGCACTCTTTCCTTAAATGTTTGGTAAAATTCCTCGTTGAAATCATCTGGACCTGGTGCTTTCTGTTTTGTAAGATTATTAATTATTGGTTAAATTTCTTTAATAGATATATGCATATTCAAATCATCAATTCCTCTTTGTGTGAGGTTTTTGAAGTCTGTGTCTTTCAAGGAGTTGGTCTTTTGCATCTAATTTATAAAATATGTGTGCATAGAGTTGAAATATCTTTATTATCTTTTTAATGCCCATGAGATAAATAATGATAAACACTTTTCAAATTTCAATAGTATTGCCTGTAGTTTGACCTCTGGTAATGGGCTTTATGTGCTGGATTTTAATATCTTTGAGCCTGGGCAAGTGCACAAGTCTTTTTAAAAGAAACAGTTTACTTACACAAAAATGATCAGTTTTAAAAGATGGTAAATGCTCTTGAAGTGTTTTTTTTTGTGGGAATTATACAAATGGTGAGAATTTGAATTGTTCCCTCTTATTATAGTATTAAAACGGTCTACTTAATTTTGCAAGTTACGTTCCTGCCCTGATTTTATATACTTGGATATACCAATGAACATTGTGATACTTTAAAAAAATATGTAATCTGTGTCTTCTCTCACTCTTTTAAAATTTTTGTCTAGCCTGATTAGAGGCTAATTAATTTTACTTATCTTTTCAAAGATGCAGCTGTTGGTTTGGTTGATTTTCTCTGTTTTTCTGTTTTGAATTTCATTGATTTCTGCTCTAATTTACATTATTTTTTTCTTATGCTAACTTTATACTTAAATTGCTCTTCTTTCTCTGGTTTTCTAAGGGAAATAGATTGTTAGTCTTAGATTATTGATTTTATGTTTTCACCTTTTCCAGTAAATGCATTTAAAACTGTAAGTTTCCCTCTGAACATGACTTTACTGCATCCCACAAGTTTTGATGAATTCTATTTTTATTTTTATTAAGTTTAAAAAATTTTTTAATCTCTTGAGACTTCTCTATTGCTACATGGGTTATTTAGAAGTGTTCTGTTTGAACTCCCAACATTTGGGTATTTTCCAGCTCTTTTTTTCCTTTTTTCTTTAACATCTTTATTGGAGTATAATTGCTTTAAAATGGTGTGTTAGTTTCTGCTTTATAACAAAGTGAAACAGTTATACATATACATATGTTCCCATATCTCTTCCCCCTCCTTGCATCTCCCTCCCTCCCACCCTCCCTACCCCACCCCTCTAGGTGGTCACAAAGCACAGAGCTGATCTCCCTGTGCTATGCGGCTGCTTCCCACTAGCTATCTATTTTACGTTTGGTAGTGTATATATGTCCATGCCACGCTCTCACTTTGTCACATCTTACCCTTCCCCCTCCCCATATCCTCAAGTCCATTCTCTAGTAGGTCTGTGTCTTTATTCCCGTCTTGCCACTAGGTTCTTCATGACCTTTTTTTTTTTTTTTTGATACATTCCATATATATGTGTTAGCATATGGTATTTGTTTTTCTCTTTCTGACTTACTTCACTCTGTATGACAGACTCTAGGTCCATCCACCTCACTACAAATAACTCAATTTCGTTCCTTTTTATGGCTGAGTAATATGCCATTGTATATATGTGCCACATCTTTATCCATTCATCTGTTGATGGACACTTAGGTTGCTTCCATGTCCTGGCTATTGTAAATAGAGCTGCAATGAACATTTTGGTACATGACTCTTTTTGAATTATGGTTTTCTCAGGATATATGCCAAGTAGTGGGATTGCTGGGTTGTATGGTAGTTCTATTTTTAGTTTTTTAAGGAACCTCCATACTATTCTCCATAGTGGCTGTATCAATTTACATTCCCACCAACAGTGCAAGAGGGTTCCCTTTTCTCCACACCCTCTCCAGCATTTATTCTTTGTAGATTTTTTGATGATGGCCATTCTGACGGGTGTGAGATGATATCTCATTTTAGTTTTGATTTGCATTTCTCTAATGATTAATGATGTTGAGCATTCTTTCATGTGTTTGTTGGCAACCTGTATATCTTCTTTGGAGAAATGTCTATTTAGGTCTTCTACCCATTTTTGGATTGGGTTGTTTGTTTTTTTGTTATTGAGCTGCATAAGCAGCTGGAGATTAATGGATTAATTAATTAATGGAGATTAACCCTTTGTCAGTTGCTTCGTTTGCAAATATTTTCTCCCATTCTGAGGGTTTTCTTTTGGTCTTCTTTATGGTTTCCTTGCTGTGCAAAAGCTTTTAAGTTTCATTAGGTCCCATTTGTTTATTTTTGGTTTTATTTCCATTTCTCTAGGAGGTGGGTCAAAAAGGATCTGGCTGTGATTTATGTCATAGAGTGTTCTGCCTATGTTTTCCTCTAAGAGTTTGATAGTGTCTGGCCTTACATTTAGGTCTTTAATCCATTTTGAGTTTATTTTTGTGTATGGTGTTAGGGAGAGTTCTAATTTCATACTTTTACATGTACCTGTCCAGTTTTCCCAGCACCACTTATTGAAGAGGCTGTCTTTTCTCCACTGTATATTCTTGCCTCCTTTATCAAAGATAAGGTGACCATATGTGCATAGGTTTTTCTCTGGGCTTTCTATCCTGTTCCATTGATCTATATTTCTGTTTTTGTGCCAGTACCATACTGTCTTGATTACTGTAGCTTTGTAGTATAGTCTGAAGTCAGGGAGCCTGATTCCTCCAGCTCCATTTCTCGTTCTCAAGATTGCTTTGGCTATTCGGGGTCTTTTGTGTCTCCATACAAATTGTGAAATTTTTTGTTCTAGTTCTGTGAAAAATGCCCATGGTAGTTTGACAGGGATTGCATTGAATCTGTAGATTGCTTTGGGTAGTAGAGTCATTTTCACAATGTTGATTCTTCCAATCCAAGAACAGGGTATATCTCTCCATCTATTTCTATCATCTTTAATTTCTTTTATCAGTGTCTTATAATTTTCTGCATACAGGTCTTTTGTCTCCTTAGGTAAGTTTATTCCTAGATATTTTGTTCTTTTTGTTGCAATAGTAAATGGAAGTGTTTTCTTAATTTCACTTTCAGATTTTTCATCATTAGTGTATAGGAATGCAAGAGATTTCTGTGCATTAATTTTGTATCCTGCTACTTTACCAAATTCATTGATTAGCTCTAGTAGTTTTCTGGTAGCATCTTTAGGATTCTCTATGTATAGTATCATGTCATCTGCAAACAGTGACAGCTTTACTTCTTCTTTTCCGATTTGGATTCCTTTTATTTCTTTGTCTTCTCTGATTGCTGTGGCTAACACTTCCAAAACTATGTTGAATAATAGTGGTGAGAGTGGGCAACCTTGTCTTGTTCCTCATCTTAGTGGAAATGGTTTCAGTTTTTCACCATTGAGGACAATGTTGGCTGTGGGTTTATCATATATGGCCTTTATTATGTGAGGAAAGTTCCCTCTATGCCTACTTTCTGCAGGGCTTTTATCATAAATGGGTGTTGAATTTTGTCGAAAGCTTTCTCTGCATCTGTTGAGATGATCATATGGTTTTTCTCCTTCAATTTGTTAATATGATGTATCACATTAATTGATTTGCGTATATTGAAGAATCCTTGCATTCCTGGGATAAACCCCACTTGATCATGGTGTATGATCCTTTTAATGTGCTGTTGGATTCTGTTTGCTAGTACTTTGTTGAGGATTTTTGCATCTATGTTCATCAGTGATATTGGCCTGTAGTTTTCTTTCTTTGTGACATCTTTGTCTGGTTTTGGTATCAGGGTGATGGTGGCCTCGTAGAATGAGTTTGGGAGTGTTCCTCCCTCTGCAATATTTTGGAAGAGTTTGAGAAGGATAGGTGTTAGCTCTTCTCTAAATGTTTGATAGAATTCGCCTGTGAAGCCATCTGGTCCTGGGCTTTTGTTTGTTGGAAGATTTTTAATCACAGTTTCAATTTCAGTGCTTGTGATAGGTCTGTTCATATTTTCTGTTTCTTCCTGGTTCAGTCTCGGAAGGTTATGCATTTCTAAGAATTTGTCCATTTCTTCCAGGTTGTCCATTTTATTGGCATAGAGTTGCTTGTAGTAGTCTCTCATGATCATTTGTATTTCCACAGTGTCAGTGGTTACTTCTCCTTTTTCTTTTCTAATTCTATTGATTTGAGTCTTCTCCCTTTTTCTCTTGATGAGTCTGGCTAATGGTTTATCAACTCAAAGAACCAGCTTTTAGTTTTGTTGATCTTTGCTATTGTCTCCTTCATTTCTTTTTCATTTATTTCTGATCTGATCTTTATGATTTCTTTCCTTCTGCTACCTTTGGGGTTTTTTTGTTCTTCTTTCTCTAACTGCTTTAGGTGCAAGGTTAGGTTGTTTATTTGAGATGTTTCCTGTTTCTTGATGTAGGCTTGTATTGCTATAAACTTCCCTCTTAGAACTGCTTTTGCTGCATCCCATAGGCTTTGGGTCGTCGTGTCTCCATTGTCATTTGTTTCTAGGTATTTTTTGATTTCCCCTTTGATTTCTTCAGTGATCACTTCGTTATTAAGTAGTGTATTGTGTAGCCTCCATGTGTTTGTATTTTTTACAGATCTTTTCCTGTAATTGATATGTAGTCTCATAAATTTGTGGTTGGAAAAGATACTTGATACGACTTCAATTTTCTTAAATTTACCAAAGCTTGATTTGTGACCCAAGATATGATCTATCCTGGAGAATATTCCATGAGCACTTGAGAAAAATGTGTATTCTGTTGTTTTTGTGTGGAATGTCCTATAAATATCAATTAAGTCCATCTTGTTTAATGTATCATTTAAAGCTTGTGTTTCCTTATTTATTTTCATTTTGGATGATCTGTCCATTGGTGAAAGTGGGGTGTTAAAGTCCCCTACTATGATTGTGTTACTGTCGATTTCCCCTTTTATGGCTGTTACTCTTTGCCTTATGTATTGAGGTGCTCCTATGTTGGGTGCATAAATATTTACAATTGTTATACCTTCCTCTTGGATCGATCCCTTGATCATTATGTAGTGTCCTTCTTTATCTCTTGTAATAGTCTTTATTTTAAAGTCTATTTTGTCTGATATGAGAATTGCTACTCCAGCTTTCTTTTGATTTCCATTTGCATGGAATATCTTTTTCTATCCCCTCACTTTCAGTCTGTATGTGTCCCTAGGTCTGAAGTGGGTCTCTTATAGACAGCATATATATGGGTCTTGTTTTTGTATCCATTCAGCCAGTCTATGTCTTTTAGTTGGAGCATTTAATCCACTTACATTTTACGTAATTATCGATATGTATGTTCCTATTCCCATTTTAATTGTTTTGGGTTTGTTATTGTAGGTCTTATCCTTCTCTTGTGTTCCTGCCTAGAGAAGTTCCTTTAGCATTTGCTGTAAAGCTGGTTTGGTGGTTCTGAATTCTCTTAGCTTTTGCTTGTGTGTAAAGGTTTTAATTTCTGCATCAAATCTGAATGAGATCCTTGCTGGGTAGAGTAATCTTGGTTGTAGGTTTTTCTCCTTCATCACTAAAAATATGTCTTGCCCCTCCCTTCTGTCTTGCAGAGTTTCTGCTGAAAGATCAGCTGTTAACCTTATGGGGATTCCCTTGTATGTTATTTGTTATTTTTCCCTTGCTGCTTTTAATATGTTTTCTTTGTATTTAATTTTTGATAGTTTGATTAATATGTGTCTTGGCGTGTTTCTCCTTGGATTTATCCTGTGTGGGACTCTCTGTGCTTCCTGGACTTGATTAACTATTTCCTTTACCATATTAGGGAATTTTTCAACTATAATCTCTTCAAATATTTTCTCAGTCCCTTTCTTTTTCTCTTCTTCTTCTGGGACTCCTATAATTCGAATGTTGGTGCATTTAATGTTGTCCCAGATGTCTCTGAGACTGTCCTCAATTTTTTTCATTTTTTTTTTTTTTTATTCTGCTCTGCGGTAGGTATTTCCACTCTTATATTCCAGGTCACTTATCCATTCTTCTGCCTCGTTATTCTGCTCTTGATTCCTTCTAGAGAATTTTTAATTTCATTTATTGTGTTGTTCATCATTGTTTGTTTGCTCTTTAGTTCTTCTAGGTCCTTGTTAAACGTTTCTTGTATTTTCTCTATTCTATTTCCAAGATTTTGGATCATCTTTACTATCATTATTCTGAATTCTTTTTCAGGCAGACTGCCTATTTCTTCTCCATCTGTTTGGTCTGGTGGGTTTTTGCCTTGCTCCTTCATCTGCTGTGTATTTCTCTGTCTTCTCATTTTGCTTATCTTACTGTGTTTGGGGTCTCCTTTTCGCAGGCTGCAGGTTCGTAGTTCCTATTGTTTTTGGTGTCTGTCCCCAGTGGCTAAGGTTGGTTCAGTGGGTTGTGTAGGCTTCCTGTTGGAGGGGACTAGTGCCTGTGTTCTGGTGGGTGAGGCTGGATGTTGTCTTTCTGGTGGGCTCGTCCACGTCTGGTGGTGTGTCTTGGGGTGTCTGCGGCCTTATTATGATTTTCAGCAGCCTCTCTGCTAATGGATGGGGTTGTGTTCCTGTCTTGCTAGTTGTTTGCATAGGGTGTCCAGCACTGTAGCTTCCTGATCGTTGAGTGAAGCTGGGTTTTGGCGTTGAGATGGAGATCTCTGGGAGATTTTCACTGTTTGATATTACGTGGAGCTGGGAGGTCTCTTGTGGACCAGTGTCCTTAAGTTGGCTCTCCCACCTCAGAGGCACAGCGCTGACTCCTGGCTGGAGCACCAAGAGCCTTTCATCCACACAGCTCAGAATAAAAGGGAGAAGAAATAGAAAGAAAGAAAGTGGATAAAATAAAATAAAGTAAAATAAAATAAGATAAAGTTATTAAAATAAAAAATAAAAAAATTATTAAGAAAAAAATTTAAAAACAATAACCCCCCCCCAAAAAAAAACAAAGAAAACGGACGGACAGAACCCTAGGACAAATGGTAAAAGCAAAGCTATACAGGCAAAATCACACACAGAAGCATACACATACACATTCACAAAAAGAGAAAAAGGGGAAAAGAAAATATATCTTTGCTCCCGAAGTCCACCTCCTCAATTTGGGATGATTCATTGTCTATTCAGGTATACCACGGATGCAGGGTACATCAAGTTGATTGTGGAGCTTTAATCCGCTGCTCCTGAGGCTGCTGGCAGAAATTTCCCTTTCTCTTCTTTGTTCGCACAGCTCCCAGGGTTCAGCTTTGGATTTGGATCCGCCTCTGAGTGTAGGTCGCCTGAGGGCTTCTGTTCTTCGCTCAGACAGGACAGCATTAAAGGAGCAGCTGTTTCAGGGGCTCTGGCTCACTCAGGCCGGGGGAGGGAGGGATATGGATGCGGGGCAAGCCTGCGGCGGCAGAGACCAGAGTGATGTTGCAACAGCCTGAAGCGTGCCGTGCGTTCTCCTGGGGAAGTTGTCCCTGGATCACGGGACCCTGGCAGTGGTGGGCTGCACAGGCTCCCAGGAGGGGTGGTGTGGATAGTGACCTGTGCTTGCTCACAGGCTTCTTGGTGGCGGCATCAGCAGCCTTAGGGTCTCATGCCCATCTCTGGGGTCCGTTCTGGTAGCCACGGCTGGCGCCCGTCTCTGGAGCTCCTTTAAGCGGCGCTCTTAATCCCCTCTCCTCGTGCACCAGGAAACAAAGAGGGAAGAAAAAGCCTCTTTCCTCTTAGGCAGGTCCAGACTTTTTCCCGGACTCCCTCCCGGCTAGCTGTGGCTCACTAGCCCCCTTCAGGCTGTGTTCATGCCGCCAACCCCAGTCCTCTCCCTGGCATCCGACCGAAGCCTGAGCCTCAGCTCCCAGCCCCCGCCTGCCCCAGCAGGTGAGCAGACAAGCCTCTCGGGCTGGTGAGTGCTGGTCGGCACCTATCCTCTGTGCGGGAATCTCTCCGCTTTGCCCTCCGCACCCCTGTGGCTGCGCTCTCCTCCCTGGCTCTGAAGCTTCCCCCCTCCGCCACCCGCAGTCTCCACCCACGAAGGGGCTTCCTTGTGTGTGGAAACCTTTCCTCCTTCACAGCTCCCTCCCACTGGTGCAGGTCCCGTCCCTATTCTTTTGTCTCTGTTTTTTCTTTTTTCTTTTGCCCTACCCAGGTACGTGGGGGAGTTTCTTGCCTTTTGCGAGGTCTGAGGTCTTCTGTCAGCGTTCAGTAGGTGTTCTATAGGAGCAGTTCCACGTACAGATGTATTTCTGATGTATCTGTGGGGAGGAAGGTGATCTCCGCGTCTTACTCTTCCGCCATCTTGAAGCTCCTCTCCATCTCTTTTTTTATTGTTGATTTTTCGTTTAATTTCATTATAGTCTAAGACATATTCTGAATGATTCCTATTTTTAAATCTGTTATTGTATATTTTAAGGCCAAGAATGTGTTCTGTCTTTGCCAGTGTTCCATGTAAGTTTGAGAGCAATATTATTACTGTTGTTGTTAAATGGATTATTATATAACTGACAATTAGATCAAATTGATTGATAGTGCTATTCAGGTCAACTCTAATCTTATTGATTTTCAGACTGCTTGGTGTTTCAGTTATGAAAGAGTGTTGAAGTATCCAAATATAATAGTGGACTTATCTATTTTTTCTTTCAGTTGTAAGTTTCTTCTTCATGCATTTTGATGTTCTATTGTTAGTTGTATACATGTTAAGGAGAGTTCCGTCTTCTTGGAGAACAGACCCTTTTATCACTATGTAGTGTCTTCTTCATTTTTGATAATTTTCGTGTTGTAAAGTCTGATTGTCTGAAATTAATATAGCTATTCCTTCTTTCTTTTGAGTACTGTTAACATCGTATATTTTTCTCCATTCAGTACTTTTAATCTACCATATCTATATATTTAAGTTGGGTTTCTTGTAGACAACACATAGTTGGGTCTTATTTTTTTTAACAATTTCTATCTTTTAACTGATGTTTAGATCATTCACATTTTAAGTGATTATTGGTATAATTGAATTAATATCTACTTTGTTTGTAACTTTTTTTATTCATGGCACATTTTTTTTCCTTTCTCTGTTTCTGCCTTCTCTGCTTTCAGTTGAACCTTTTATATGATTCCCATTTTTTCTGTGATCACATCAATTATACTTCTTTGGAATTTTGTTTAGTGTTTGCCATAAAGTTGGCAATATACATGTATAACCTCAATTCACATCAAATAATACTATATTACTTTACTTGCAGTGTACATACCTTATAACAGAGTATTTCCTATTCCGCTCTCCTTTCTCTTATATCATTGATATCATTTATTTCGCTTGCCCATAGGCTAAAATCATCCAATATATTGTTACTGTTATTACTTTAAACAGTTACCTTTCATATCAATTACAAAATATAAAAGATGATACTTTACTTTTATTTATTCCTTCTCTGTTGTTCTCCCTTTCGTTATAGAGATCTAATTTTCTGACTTATATCATTTTACTTCTTTCTGAAGAACTTCTTTTAACATTTCTTGCAGGGCAGGTTTCCTGACAGCGAATCCTCTCAGTTGTTCATCTGAGAAAATTTTTGTTTCCCTGCCTTTTCTCCAATTTTCAGAGTGTTCTTGTGTTTGTGTTATGTAAAAATGCTCAGGATTTTTTTTTTTTTCAATGATTTATTTTTATTTCTAGAATTCTAAAAGGATTTACTTTAATTTCCCTTTTCCTCATTTCTTTCTCTTCTTTTTTTTTTTCTTTCTTGTTCTTTTTTCTTCATCTTTTTTATAGTGTCTTGTTCTTTCTTTATATTTGTCTGTTCATTTTTAGTCCTTAAAACATTTTAAATTTATTTATTCCTTGGTATTTTTCTGCAGATTATTTCCTCTAGTTTTTGTGATTGTTAACCTCATGATTATTGTGACGAGACCAACTACTGTGGGCACACTGATAGTTGGGGCTGGTCCCACCCCAGCTGGCTGCATGGCCCTGCCTTGTGAGATTGCTGCAGGTGCACTGGTGGGCAGGGCATGCTCTTGGTGCAACTGGTTATGATGCCTGGCAGTGTGCAAGTGTTATGAGCCAGCTGGTGGGTAGTGCAGTCTCCCCAAATGACTGGCTATGTGGCCCAGCAGAGTGCTGCTGCAGGCTTACTAGTGGGCAGGATAAGCCCCTGGTGCTAATAGGACAGAGGAAGGGTTCCAAGATGGTGCTGTCCAGTGCCAGTGTTATGGTGGTAGAACAAGATCCTAAAAATGGCTACCACCAGGGTCTCTGTCCTCAAGGGGAGTCCTAGCTGACACTTGCCTCTCTGGGAATCTATCTCTGAGATCAGCAAGTGACCCAAGAGCCTTTCAAACTACTGCCTCTGTGCTAGGACTCGGAGTATGTGAGATTTTGGGCACAGTCTTTAAAAGCAGAATCCCTATTTCTTATAGCTCTCTGGCTCTCTCCGAAGGTAAGGCCCAGTGGTTTACAGAGCCAGACATTCTGGTCCTTCCTGGTGCAGGACCCCCAGGCTAGGGAGCTTGGTATGGAGCTTGGATGTCTCACTCTTTTGGGGAGCCTCTGTGGTTGTGTGATCCCTCTCTTTAATGGGTCACTAATCTGGTGGTGTGAGTCATGACTAGAACATATCTCCACCCCTCCTATCATCTCACTGTGGCTCCTTCTGTATATCTTTAATTGTAGAAAATCTTTTATGTCTTCAGGTTGTTCTCATAGATAGTTGCTTTGCAAGTAGTTGTAATTTTGTTCTGCCCGTGGAAGGAGGTGAGCTCAGGTCTTCCTACTCCACCATCTTGATCCTGCCCCCTCCTGTTTTTAATTTATTTAAGTGAAGGATTAGCTCTTTTTGGGGAGCTGCTCTATTCAGAGTCCCCAGTAAGGAATAAGTATTACCATTTAATTGGTGCTTTGATATGCTAATTAATGACTATTCTTATATACTTTTAGAACAAAGACTCTATTCAATATGTTGTTAGCAGAGCTCCAGATAATACCTGAATTCAGAAGTTACAAATGTATACTTCTTTTAAAATAATCCATACATTGTTCTTTTTTTTATTAATTCAGTTTAAACATTCCCATTAATCTGAATTAGTGAAATTTTGCCATGCACTATTGCTCTACTTACTCAGAGGTATGGCTTTGGGTAGCATATTAACCAGGAGAGAAGAAGTGTAATACTTATACAAATAGCTACCTACTACTTCTTTATATCATACACTGAGTTTAGCATTTTAAATGTACTATATAGCTTAATCCTTTTATGAACCCTATGACTCCACTTCTAATATATCCTCATTTTACAAAGACTCAGGTTAAGTGACGTGCCTAATATCACTACCTTATAAAGGGCAGAGCTAGTATTCAAATGTAGCTCTGACTCCTGAGTGGAGATATTAACCACTGCACTCTGCTGATGTGAGACTTGAATGCGAAGAATAAGGAAAGATTTATAAGTGGATATCACTCCTTCCAGGCTCAGTAAACATGAGTATATGAAAAATATCTGGCATTTAATCAGTGTCTAGTAAATATGGGTAGGAGGGAGGAATTGAAAATGGGTGGCATGAAGAAAGTCTTAGAAGTAATGAATATGTTCATTATCCTGAACCTGGTGATGGCTTCACATGTTGAACTAATCAAATTGTACACTTTAAATGCGTGCAGTTTGTTGTACGTAATTTCTACTTCCATAAAGCTGTTTTCTTAAAACTGTTTTTTTCAAAGAGGTGAACATCCCCATTATAAGATTCTTCATACTGAAATAATCTGAAGAATACTTGGTCCTGACAATGTTGAACTTTACCTGAGCCTTGTGCTCCCAGAAAACAGTGATAGTTATGAAATCCTCTCACACTTTTGTCTTCCAAAATGCCTCCACCTTTTGTGTTCTGTGAAGCAGCCAAACTCAAAGGGCCACCCCGTCTTACATGTTCCAAGAAAATATCATCCCCTCCATTCCTCATGACTCCCATAAGCCTCATGGATGAATCCCTTGTTTACCTGCCTCTATAAAACCTTCCTTTCCTTTTCTTTGAGGTGTTCCTCATTAATGAGCATTCTCCACATTGCAATAGCCTGAATAAAATCATCTTAATTGTCTAGTGCATTTTGTCTTTCTCAGTATCCAGATAAGTTCACAGTGGCTTAAATACACCGTATGTAGTTCTGATATAATACTGTGACTGGTTGGAGGCAGATACTGACTTTGCTTCAGGAGAGAGTAATATCAGGGCTCTGGTCAATTGTTAGTTGTTTACATGTCCCTCTGAACTCCTTCTCTCTGTATTTTCAGACATTGATAGAAATAATTTTTTAATTTATAGAGGCCAATGTCCTCTCGTCATTTTTCTTTTTATCATTCATCTTTTCTCACAGTGCCTGTGCACTATGTTGAGGGGAGAAATGAGAACAGGACTAGAAAATCCAGTCTGCCTAATGTTCTGTCTTTTATGTGGGTGAGTTTGAGGAAAAAGCTAAATGGCTGAGCATTAGTTGTGCTAGTTTTGTTGCACTCATGTCTGTAAGTCATTTAGTCCAACTACCAAAGAGACAGACTCAAGACATGTTATTTTGTAGGAAGAGAACTAAAATAGCAAGTTTGAGATGGGAGTAATAACTGCTTGTTTGTAGCTTGATCTATTAAGCTGAACTGAGATCCTCTTGTACAAGAGACATCATTTCAGGTCAGAATAGTCTCCAATGTCCTTTTAGGAGAAGAATACAATGTAACTCTTTTTTCAAAAAGTCATCTCTGGTCCTTCCTCTATGGCAAGAGTAAATTCCCTGGGACAGCCCATGTATAGTCTGTCATTAATTTGGTTTGAAGCTTCTACTCACAAATAGGCTTAAAGACATTTTATTTACTGCCCTGAGACAAGAATATTAGTGTTATAAAATGTTACCTCTAATAAAACCACATCATTTTCTCTTAATAATTAATAGCTTTGGGCACCAAAGACAGCCAGCAGTAATTATTGCAACTCTCTTAGCTGTAAGCAGCAATTTCAATTTTGTGCTGTGGTTGACCCTGATTTAGAATCGACATATAACTATGAACAAACCATGCTCAGCAGGGTGAATCCAAAATCAGAGACTTCTTCCTAAGACAACTTCTTCTAATGAAGTACAGACTAATGTAAGAAATTATAGATGATTTACAGTCCCAACTGTAAACAATGAGAAGTGAAAGGTGAGAGTCACTGAAGTCCATCACTCCAAATCAATAATCTTTTTAATGTGCTCTTGGAATAAACAATCAAATCAGAAATAACTAAATGTATATATTAAAATAAGATGATTTGGCATGAGCACAAATACCATGAATACAGAATAGGAATGCTGAATATTTACAAACCATATAAGTTGTTTCTTAAAATAATGAGCAATTGCGTAAATAATTACAAAACTACTGCAGAGCTATATGACATACTGGGTGCTGAGAATTTAAAAATTAAATTTAAAACCACACTAAATCGCCTTGCTTTCACATACTTTCTAACTCCAAGGCACTATAGAATCTACTGTAGAAAAAGAAAAACTTAATAATTTGGCCTGCTTTGAATATCACAAAGTATGACATCTACCAGTGATACATGAATAAATATGCAAATAAATTAAAAAGAAATAGAAGAAAAATGTATTTTCATCTTGATATAAAACAAAAAGCAAGGGAGTAATTAAAAAAATAGCAATTACAATGCCAAAAAAAACAACAAATACAGGGTGACTCTATTTTTGTTTCTAAAGTAACAGAACCTTAAATATGTCCCATATACCTGGACTTCCACAAAAACAAGCCCTGATTCTGGCTTTGCTGATGTCTAGACAGATTTGATATGACCTTTGTGAATGTGATTCTCATGTGGCTATCACTGTTTTCTATTACAAACAGATTAATTGGTGACTTTAGCAACTTTTGAATTTTTTTCTTTAAATTCTTATATTTTCAACTGGGCTGGCCAGTCTATCTGAAGGCTGACTCACATTCTTTACAAGTAAACTTTTAAGCATATTTTTAATGTTTGTTTTATTTTATTTTATTTTATTTAGAATTTGACAAATTTATTGGTATTTTAATAAAGACATTCATCTCAGTCGTTTCTCCCATCTTGACCTTAAGTTAATATTTCATTTGAGTCAAGAAAAGAAAATGTAGAAGAGGGAAGTTATTTCAACATAAACCCTAAAATAAACAAAAATGGAAAGTTTGCCTATGTTAAAGCAAGTTAAATTCATGTATCTTGATATAATTAAATCATGTAAGTAAGAACTAATAGTTCTATATGCATTTCCATTGTTTTACTTGGGGCTTACTCCAAACTCAAATGCAAGTGAACAAAGTATTAGCAATATATACAGGCTGCTTCTCTGGAATTATTACCTATTAAAAGAGCTCAGCGAGTAGGTACCACCAATCAGTGTGAAGCTGCCCCCAAACCTAACATTGTAGGAGTTTTCAAGGAAGTCATTATACTATATGTTTCTTTTATGTGTGACTATGCTTTTAAAGATGTGTTTAACTGTCACGTTAAAAAAGAATTCATATACAATACAAAAGTACAAAATAAATACAATCCTACAACACATAGATTAACAAAATATGTGTGGTCAAAGATTCCATAAAATATGTTTAAAGATGCATTTTCTTTCCTTTTATTTTCAGTATCTAAAATGTGCTTTTGAGAGGCCACTGGTTAATATGTATACAGTTAAAATAAACCATATTACTGTGCTAAATAAGAATTCCTGTAATAACTTCAAATCAAATTGGATTTCACAAGTTAGTAACATAAATACTTTTATAAAGTTACCGAAAGTGCATCTTTCTTATTTTCCATCCTCATACAGTGTTGCCTTTGTGTGTGTGTGTGTGTTTATACCCTTTAAAAAATAAAAACAGCCAAGTATTTAACTATTATGTCCATTTAAATTTTTGGTGGTGGTTTGTTATTTTAAAAAAAACAGCTTCCTTATGATTTGCCTCAAGATCTGGTGGAAATGCTTACAGGAACTAGCTAATAACAAAAATCAAGAGAAGCACATTCAAAATATTCATTTACTTTGGTAGCAAATGGTTGTTCTTTGAAGACTAATAATGAAGGTAGCCATGACCCTCTCAAGTGAAGTGGGCTATTTTAAATACTCAACAGTTTACATAAAATTTTAAAATGTTGTTTTTAAAGAACTAAGCATCTGTATCCACTGATAGCAATGCAATAACTAGCTTATGATGATTTGAAACAAAAAATGCCCATTAGGGGGAAAAAAAGCTGTATTTTAATTTTATCTAATTTACTTTCTCAGTTAATAGTCCAGTAACATTTTTCTCCCAATACAATACTCCCTTCTCTATAAGGCTGTTCCTGGGAGCGAGACAGTTTAGGTTAATAAGGGAGTTAAGCTAGAGAGTAATTGTCTACAGTTTAAATAGACAACTTTTTGCTTCCCTCTTAATGTGTTAATAGTTGTGTGTAATAAAATATGCAATTCTTAGAAAGGTACCATTTCTGATTTTTTTATTATCTATAAGCTTTGGAAAGTAATCACATGAAACTACAAAATTAGTAAATGTCTTGAAATCTGTATATAAAACATAAATTACCTCTAATTTCAAATTCTCATTTATTAGTGTACCACTCAATCTTTAAAAAAAAGAAAAGAAAAGAAAAAAAGGTGGCTTCAAAGATAGTCTTATACCATTCTTTAAAAAAGAGGAAGCTGTTCCTTTTAACTTTACACCCACCCCACACCCCAGTTTCAAAACACATCATTTAATTGTCTTGGTCATGAACATTTCCAAGATGAGATTTTATATTTCACTCCCATAGCTTCTGGTTATCAGAAAACCCATGTTTTCCTTTATTGAAGGAATTTGGTCCTGCTGATGTTGGTGTATCCCTTCCAATAGTCTTCATCCTCATCTTTGCTTCTGGAGGCATTTACTCTGGTTCACTATCCTCATCTTCATTAAAAGCTGCTACTACTGAAAGGGTTTTTGGAGCAAGAGTTGGAACGGTTTCTTTAGGCTTACTTGAGACAAGTTTGATGGATCTGGCTGAGGCTTTCTTTGTTGTCTGACTACCTATGGCAAATCCAAACTTGGAGATCTTTGGAGGCTTTGTTGGGAGGTCTGCAGCTTCTTCAGCTGATCGCTTTTCAGCGCTGCAACTGGAATTTTCCCCTCCATTACTGGAAGAAACAGTCTTAGTTTCCACGGGTTTTTCTGCTTCTTCTTCAGATCCTCCTGCGGCTCCCGTCTGCTGCAGCTTCTCAGGCTTCTCCTCTCCCGCCTTCCCGTCCACCATTTTCCCCCTGTGGCTTCCAAATTTTTAATGTTTTAATAGAAATTTTACGAAGCTAAATGTTTCTGTCTCTAAGATGATCTTTGATACTTCAATGAGCAAAAGCATCTTCCTCTTTCATCTTGGCCATTCTCCTCCTCCAGACATTCCTCATGTCTTACATAGAGAATAGTGCAGTGGTTATGAGACCAAGCTATCAAGCCAGACTACCTGATTTTGAATCTTACCTCCAAAACAATAATGGGTACTGACCCAAACTATTAATAATAATGATAACTAACATTTATTTAAAACTTACTGTTTTATTTAATTCTTACAACTCTATGAGATTAGTACTCTCATTACTCCCATCTATACATGGGAATGGAATTCCCATCTGCAAATGAGGCCCAAAGAGCTAAGTAAATGGCCTGAAATCACTCAACTAATAAGTAGCCAACTAAGGATTTGACTCAGACTTATTGGATTTCAAATCTATTCCCTTAGCCAGCCTTTTTGTATGAATAAAAGAGAAGTGGATCTCATAAATCTGCATGAATGACAAGACAATGTATATGTTGTCCCAAGTGCATGAAGAGAGCAGTAGTTGTCTACAATCAAATTTGTTTTTTTGAGAAATAGAGTTTTCTACATTTCCTTTTTTAATACAAATCAACTCTGAAAGTAGAGTGTTAAATATTGAATTTAGGCCTTTGGTAACAAGGATAGAATATACTCTTGAAGAAAAACACATTTTCCTTAATTGTGACTTTCTGAAATTCTCCTGAGTATTTTATAAAACATCTAAATATCAGGACAGCTGTTAATTAATTTCCTGGAGGTAAATTATTGACTGCAAAACGTTGCTCTGTAGAACCTGGCCTATTAACAAGATTCTTACTGGGACATCCTTTCAATTGTCTTATTACTATGGCAAGGTCAGCAACTGCAGCCCCTTCTAGCTTCTGATATTTTCCCTTACTCCAAACCATGTATGATGTTCTAGGAGAGATGTTCCTTGAGACTAGTCGATAGGTAGTGGCTGAATGTTAGAGACAAGTCCTCCCAAGGGTGTTAAGCAAGGAGCATCAGGAGATGCGGCCTTTTCCGCCCACATCATTATTATTCTTCTGTGAAGATTCTTGTTTCTGGCCAGTGTTTCTCTCCTCCCTCTTCTCTCTTCCCCTCTGTGGAACAGAAGAAAGTCTCACAGTTTTTCCCCAACCAAGTCATCTCTGAACTAAACACCCACAGTGTTTTGTACATTTTATGTACAAAAATATAAAAATGAGTGCTTTGTACATTTTATGTACAAAAATATAAAAATGAGGAAATAAAGCTTCTCTCTCTATGTCTTGCCACATTTATGATTGGCCTTTTATATTCTGTACATCTTGGCAATCATAAATCTGTGGGTTTCTAAAGACCCAAAGATCAGTTAGCACATAAAAAGAAAAACAGACTTCAGATATACTGATTTTTTATCACAAAGATGAACCCAAGTTCTAAGTTAAAGCAGCAGAGCTGGGTCCTGCAGAAAGAAGGGGGGAAGGAAATGAAAGTCAAGCTGGGGGACCTCTGACTGAGGAGGCCAGTGCTGGGGGACGAGTAATCTTCAGGAGTGATTGGAGAAAGGGGGAGATATGACCTCCTTTCTTCCTCCCCATCATACTTTCAAACTACATTTCACTGAAAATTAGGAACAGATAGACAGTGCTGTGTTTGTGGGCACTATCTGATCCCCTGAGTTACTACTAGCCTGATCTTTGCCCTGAAGTCTCTGAAGTCTGTTCACACTTAAAGGACACACATACATAAAGAACTGTGGCATAAGTCTGAATTTTTTTCATTCCATGTCAAGATTAGGTTCAGGACACTACCTGGTAGATTCAACAGTAGCCACCTCAGGTGAACAAGCCTTTTTTGATTTCCCTTTACTTTTTTTTTTTTTTTTTTTTTTTAAAATATTTATTTATTTATTTATTTAAGAGCTCCTGGCTTATTTATTTGTTTATTTTTTTGGCTGTGTTGGGTCTTCGTTTCTATGCAAGGGCTTTCTCTAGTTGCGGCAAGCGGGGGCCACTCTTCATCACGGTGCGCGGGCCTTTCACTGTCGCGGCCTCTCTTGTTGCGGAGCACAGGCTCCAGACGTGCAGGCTCAGTAGTTGTGGCTCACGGGCCTAGTTGCTCCGCGGCATGTGGGATCTTCCCAGACCAGGGCTCGAACCCGTGTCCCCTGCATTGGCAGGCAGATTCTCAACCACTGCGCCACCAGGGAAGCCCGATTTCCCTTTACTTTTAAATGGACAATTTTTTTTTTTTTAGTTAGATTCCTAGTGTTTGGGGTGGTGCCTGGTGTTTCAATCCCAAATATGAGAGAGTTGGTTGCTGGTTCAAAAGACAGAAAAGTCCAATTCTGAGCTATAGAGACCACCTCATGAGAGAACCCAGGTCAGCCCCATAAGACCAGCAAGAAGGTTTTCTATATGTCATACTCCCGAAGATCTTGTCCAGGTCCAGTAATTCTGATGCAATAATATCATTGACCTGATTCATAAGGACATTTCTTTATTATTCCTTGCTCATAATAGGTTTGCTGTAAAGTTTGCTATTTTGAGTTGACTTTATCAAATTGCAATCATCAAGTAGATAATTGCTTCCAAGCTTAAGCAGAATGATTCAAAAATTTAACAAGAAACATAAATTTCAAAATTAGAAATGCCAATATTCATAGGAAGTTTGAGTTTAAGGAGGCCATGAGACCATTTAGTCCAATACCTACACACAAAACGAAGGTCTCAGATCTATTGAACCTCTGCCTCTTAAATCTGAATTTTCACAATTTCTTTATGTAAATAACCTAACACATTTGAAAATTGCTATTATAGCACTATTTTCCTGTACTCTCAAAAATATTTCAATCTTATTTGCAATGAAGATTTGCCCTTGTGGTAGAAAATATATTTTAATACAGTAATAAGCAGCTGGGTACCCGGTCTAGCTTATTAATTAATAAGTTATTTCAATAAATCTTTGCCCACACTGTCTGATTTATCAACTTATTTATTTTGCTAGCAGTACAGAACAGTGAAAACAAAGAATAGAAAAGAAGGAACACAGTAAGCTTGTCATTTACATATACAAAACTTATAGCCCTTCTAAAATATCTTTCTCATATGATGGCATTAGAAGAACAGGTTCTACAATGTAGAAAATAATGAAGTGGTATAATAAAAATTCTAAATAGTTGGAGAAATTTTGCAAATAATTTTCCCTAAATGCAAAATATGGGAAAGGTATATTAGTAAAAAGTGGGAAAGTCAGTGGTGAAATAGAGATGATAAGTGACATGGTTTAGCAAGCTACTTCACTTCTGGGATCCTGCAGAACTCAATTAAAATTCAACTGCAGTTATAAATGACATGCTTTACTAACGTGCTTCCAATAAATGATTATTTCTGATGCACCTAATATAATCATTGAAAGAGAAACCTTAAATTAGAAAGAATTGTTTTGTCTGTCAGTGTATCATTATTACCACCTCCCTTTGCCTGGGTAGAACATATATGGTATTACTTGTTAAGTGGGGAAGTCTTTGAAAATAAACATTTATAAATTAATTACTAGAACAATTATAGTAAATGACTCACTAGAAACCCTTACAGTACCAGCACCGTCATTCTTGAGAAATTGCTAAGAAAATTAATTTTATGTATATGCCAAGATATAATGAAATAGTTACATTATAATACAAAATAATCCATAATAATGAAAACTTATTAGAAAATATTTGCCTCATCAGCTTCTGCCTTGACATAACAAGTTGTTTCTTATAATCATTAAAATTACAAACGTATATCAAGCAAAATTAGATTATGTATATTGATTTTTGTCAATAAATTCAGTATTGGAAGCCTAATGTCTGCTCAGTTAGAAACAATTTTATATTGATAATTAACTCATTTGGAAAGGGAAACAAGGCTATAAAGGGATTGATCCAAATAGATGCTATTTTTTAAGAAAATTAACAGCTGATAATCATTGTGATTTACTGCAATTTATTATTAGAAAACTTTAATGATTGAAAACTTTTGTGTGGAAAAAATCACTCCCTACAGAATGAATCTTTCCCCCTCTCCCCCGACTGCCATCAAGAAAAAGTGGAAAGAGAAAATAAAAGCTGAAATTTATTGTTATACAATTTTCTTGCTAATACTTCATAACAGTGAGAAAATTAGTTCTGTAAGAGCTTTGTTCCATGGAGTTATCCACTGGTAGCACACAAAAAATTTGCTGTCAATGAATGAATGAATGGGTTTTAAACTTCTCAGGCATATGTTGCTTATTGATTGGCATTCTACTCTAAAGATATTTCCTTTTCTCATATTTGTTTACTTATTATTTTATTATATTCACAATAGACTTGTGTATTCCTATTTTATTCAGTGTTGTGTATTGTGATAATGTCATTATTTGTTTTGTTGCTCTAATTATACTATATTTGGCCAATGTGAACCATTTCAAGATGGCATCTTTCTGATATGTCTCCATCATATTTTGAGTATGTTCTTAGTATCTACCACAAGATATTCCAAGTTCACCTTGTTCTTGTAAAGTTCGGACATTTCTCCAAGGAGACCTGATTTCATTTGGTAGAGGGTGGTATTTGGAGACTAAGATCTGGGAACTAATTGTGCTTCTTACTCAACTCTAAAATGAAAATGACAACACCTACTCTACCACACCCTTTCTAACCACTACAGCATCCTCCAACTTGTTTTCCTGCTTGCTTTCTCTCTTTCACTCTATACCAATCCAGTTATTCTTATAACAGCCTGAGGAATCTTTTAAAAAAGTATATCAGATCATTTCATCATCTTCTTACACTCTCTAAGGTCTTCATTTTGCATTTTTAATTAAAAAAGAAGAGAGGAAGAAAGCAAGTAAGCTAGCTAGCTATCCTGCAAGACCCAACTTGAGTTGTCCTGTTCCTGCCTCTTTGACTTTTATCTTGTATCATCCCCCACAGTAACTGTATTCCAATCACAATGACCTTCCCTCTTTTCTTCAAAGACTCCAGATTCATTCCTGTCCCCACAGCCTTTGCCCTTGCTGCTCCCTCTGTCTAGATTGATCTTCCTCAAATTTTCTCCAAGTCAGCCTTTTTCATTATTGGGGTCTTAGCTTGAAAGTCAATTCTTCAGAGAAGCCCTCCCCATTCCACTTATTTAACGTCGAGAAGCTAATATGAAACAAACACACACACACCAATATTGCCCATGAATTTAGACACAAAATTTCTAAATAAAATATTAGCAAATTTAATCCAATAATATAGAAAAAGGAGTTATGCACCATGACCAAGTGGGATTTATTTCATGTACATGAAGCTGATTAAACCTTTCAAAACCAATCAATGTACTTCACCAAATCAACAGATTAAAAGAGAAAAACCATATCATCATATCAATTGATGCAGAAAAATAAATCTTAACAAAATTCAATACCCACTCACAATAAAAACTTTCAGCAAATGAGAAATAATAGAGGACTTCCTCAACTTGATAAAAAGCATCTGAATAAAAACTACAGTTAACATAAATAACTGTAAGAGACAATATTTTCTCTGTATGACTGAAAATCTGGCAAGGACTTCTATCACCACTCTTATTCAACATAATATTGGCTGTGCTAGCCACTACAACAAGGCAAGAAAGAAATAAAAGGCATACAGATAAGAAGGGGAAAAATAAAATTGTCTCTACTTGCAGATGAAATGCCTATGTAGAAAAATCCCAAGGAATCTATAAAAAAGTTCATAGAATTAATAAGTGAGTTCAGCAAATTGACAGGTACAAGATCAACACACAAAAATTAATTGCATTTCTGTATTAACAATGAACATGTGGACTGAATTACAATCACTGTAATATATACTGAAGGATGTAAAAGAAGCATTGAATAAATGGAAATATTTTTGAATGTAAAGACAGTATTAGAAACATGGCAGTTCTTCCCAAATTTATCTAAAAATGCAATTCCAATCAAAATCTCAACATTTCTCATAGAAGTGTGCATGTACAAAAATAGCCAAGATAACTTTCAAATTATGATATAAATTATAATGATGCAAATAAAATATTTGAATAAAGTTAAATAGAGCTATTGAACAGGCTAGACAGTTTAGATGAATGTGGAAATGTACAGCTACTTTTATGATTTTAGTATATGATTGAGCTTCAGTTCAGTGGAGAAAAGATGAACAGCTCAGGAAGTGTTGAAAAAATTGATTATCCATTCATAAACAAAAATTTGAAATTGATTAAGGTCTCTCTGTGTGTGTGTGTGTGTGTGTGTGTGCACATGTGTGTTTTACACACATTTACCCCTAGAGGTATTTATGCATGTGCACAAGGAGGTGCATTGATGAAAAATCATCTCATGATTATTTATAATAATAAAAACTGAGAAACAAATTGTCCATCAGAGCTAGAATCATGAAACAAATTATGGCATTTCCAAATATGAAATGCTATTTAATAGATAAAAGAATAAGGTACTGACATGAAAAAAATCTCAGAGGCATATTGTTGGGAGTACAAAGCAAGTTATAGAAGATATTCAATAAAAAGTAACTATTTTTTTCTTTCTTTAAAAGAGCCAAACACCACACATTGCTATTAAAAACAATAAATTTTATGAAGATTACAGAGCCTCTGTCTCCTGATCCCTGAGTTCAACTGTGACCTCTCAGAGGCCCTCCATCCAGGATTCTCTTCCTTAAAAAAACATATCTCAGAACAACCTAGAAAATGTCAGTTCTTCCACATTTGAATCACTCCTTCTGAGGGAGCTCCTTTGAAAGATATCAGGGTAGACATTCAATCCTCACGGTCCTCTTCAATGATAGAAAAGAGGCTTAGGAACATAGTTTCTACAATGTTAGCAACTCTTTTGAAATACTGTATAGGTATTTCCTCCCTTGCTAGATGAAAATTAAATAATTAAATAATAAATGTCCTCTAACATATTTAAGAGAAAAAAAAATAGAGAGAGAGAGAAAGAGATGATAGCCACAGTCTCAGGTCAGGATGAGTAGCAAGTCATTCTGAGCAATGAATTAATATTCTGACTGAATTTATCATATCTGTTTACCTGCTAAGCAGAGGACAAGCTAGTAAAATATAAATACTGGATCATTAGAGATTGTTCTCTTATTTACCAGATTGGATAGATAAATGTTCACCTTATTTCAGATCCTAAACTCTGGAGAGAACAGTGATTATTCTTATTTTATCGTATTTGTTTTGCAGGCTGTAATCTCTGCTTTATAGTTTACTAAATAACATTTTATTGCTTACTAAATAACACCTCACTGCAAAACTCATTATCTTTCTTGACCTCAAGCCAAACCAGGAGTTACAGAGGGACATGTATTGCTATGCCCATTTTCAAAAGAGAAAACGTGGAAGCTATTACAAGGCACGTGGCTGAGGAGAAAAAATGGTGTCATCATTACTGGTTGTTTTGCCACAGAATAACTACTTTCCTTTCAATAATAAAACTCAAATTTTTCTACAATAAGGGGTATACCCTTCTCCTCCCTTGCATACTGTCTGGAGAAGCACTAACCAAGCTCTCTGTCTTCCCCCTGCAGTGAATGGGCATAGGATCTAAACTAGGCCAAAGTCACACTCTTGCTGGACTTTGAATCTTGAATAGATACACCAAGATGGCAAAACAAAATGATCAAATTGATCCCAGAGGCATGTCACTGTTGAGATTGTCAACTAGTTTTCACCATCTTGGGGATCATACTGGCCCCTGCCCTCTCTGATGCTGAACCCTCTTCTTCAGTTTTTTCTTCACTTCTATGAGCCTCTCTCATTCCCAGCAAGTCTCCCTTTATTCCCTTTAATTAATGGAATCAAAGCTATTGCTTGCCACCAATAAACAACCACAATACACAGTTGGCCACATGCAGAGTTAGACAGGGCTTGTTTGAGTTTTGAGGTAGCTTGATGTCCACCCCACTCCCCGCACAGCCTATTCCATCCTCAGTCACATGTCTTTCCTTTGCAGTTTCTTCCGATTCTCACCTTCCATAATGGGCACATATACTCAAAGTAGACTTCAATTTCCTTCCAACCTTCCTCCATCAAAATCTGCTTTCTGGAAGAAACTTGATGAACTCATTTGCACAAATATGTAGAAGAGTAGTTTGTTTTTTCTTTTATCCAATAAATTTTATTCAAATCCTCCTACGTACATGTTACTGTGCTAAGAAAGATAATAGTGTAAATAAGAAAGATTTGTCCCCTGTCTTGTAGGCTGATAAATCTATCAAACCCTGCAAACTGCAGAGGATCACGAATTATAGGATTCAGAGATCTGGAGGGAGAGAAGCGCTGGGGAGACGAAAGGGCTTCATTCCGACTCTGAAGTCAGATCAGATCTGAAATTAGTAGCTGCTTACTAGTGTTTCCTGTTTGGGAATAAAGCCACATCTCTTCAACAGTGAATAGAATATCACCAACAGTATGCAATGGGTTCACTGTCTTCTCCCTCCCTTTGTATTTTTATTACCTGTTGACACAGTTAGTGTCTTATCATGGAATCCTCTTCAGTGCTCAGGGTAACAGAAAACACTGACCAGATTTAGAACCCTTGACTGGGGAAATTGCTCTCTGAAACTCTCTACCTACAAAATTAAATAATTAAAAATAAAGAAAAATACCATTTACCTTATTACTGAAATTATTTTAATAACTAACTTTAGAAAAATTAGAAAATTTAAATCAGTCAAGATGAGGTAAATAAGAACACCTGTAGCTCTACAACAGAGAGATTGCCACTACTGACAGGCTGGCTTACATATTTTCATTCTTTACACTCGTACATACATGAACAATGCACCTTATTCATATGTATTCGCTTTTGAAAAACAGGGATTGTTTTAAGTAGTACTTAAGTTACGAGTGGATATCTCTGAAACAGAACAGAGTTAAACTTAAGCATAATCACAGTCATAATCATAATCTTTATAATTTACCCTGCCAGGCACTGGTTTAGTATATTGAGTATTTGATCTCATTTAATCCTTCCAACAACCTTATGATATTGGTATATTGTTATAAATTCTACAGATTAAGAAACTGAGGCTATAACCAGGCAACAGTTCAAGATCCTGCCACTAGTTAGTGGTGGATCTAGAAGTCAATCTCACATGAAATATGGATAAAGGGAGAGACCCAGAGGAAACTTTTTGAGCCATGCTGGCCCGCACAAGAGAAAGTAGTGAAGACCAAAGAGGTATGTCTGGAATACTTGGGTTCCCTTGGTGAGGATACAACCAAAGCACTGTGACTCCCATCCAAATTGTGTGCTGTGTTGCTGTGGTGAGTGACTATTACTCAACCTACCAAATTTAAAAACTCCTTAAAAGGTGCCACAACCAGACACTGAGAGGAAATGGTTTTCACTTGTAACTGAATTATTCTAGCATGAATTATAGATTGTCACTGCCCCACTAACCCAGAGAGGGGACAATGAAAGCAGGGTAGCACTGAAAGAGTGGAGGTCAGCATCTGTGACAGGCACCTTTTCTATATAGTGCAGCAGGTAGGTTTCCCACCTAGTCCTGCCTCTTCCATGGAGAAGGAGTCAGCATACAAAGCTCCCACGTTCCCTTGGCAAAAAGTCCCCACAAGGCACATGTATGAACAAAACACCACTGGGCACAAAGACAAAAGCTCTGGGGCAGGAGAGGCAGGTTCCTAATGTCTCTGTGAAGTGGATGCAAGGCCCAGGAAAGGCCTGACAGGTGCTTGAGGTCCTCAGGGCGGTTCTGACCTTAGAACATGACAGAGCAGCTTCTCCCTTTTGACTATGTTTTTATAGTTCTTCCTGAGGAAGGGGTGCTGCGGAGGTAAAAAGGCCTCCAGTGGGCCTACTGGCTTCTCAGAGCTAACCCCACAGAGACTTCAGCTCTTTCCAGCTGGACCTGAACCCCATCTGCCTCTATCAATTCCTGCCACTCCAAAGGCTGTGAGGGAAACCACTACACATAATAATAAAAAAGTATAATAACAACAATAATAAAATGCGTAGCTCCACAAAACAGTCTCAAGATGGCAAGCTAATTGCTTACCCTCAATAACCACTATCCAGTATCGAAATTAATAGAGAATAAGAACTTTGCTTAGCCTCAAAATATAAGATACTTTATAAATGCACAGGATTGGGATTAATTTTTGAGACCTTAGCATCTTTTCCCAAATGTCAAAACCTTTACTGAGACACCCTTCAGCTGCACACACAGGCCTCCAAAGAGACTCCTGGCCCCCGCAGCTCCAGGTCTTCTCACTTCGACCCCCTACAGCAGGCCTGAGAAGAAGCCTCCACATTGAAAGAAAAAAAAAAAAATGGTTCAAAGTATGACTGTAACGCAAGCATGAACATTTTGTTTACTGACTGGAGAATCTCCTCTTCTTTTCAAGTGACTATAATTTAATGAATCAGAGGAACAAATAGCTCAACAGAATTTTTTTAAAGTCTCTAGGAGATAAGAGAAATGGAAATAAAAACAAAAATAAACAAATGGGACCTAATGAAACTTAAAAGCCTATGCACAGTAAAGAAAACCATAACCAAGACGAAAAGACAACCCTCAGAGTGGGAGAAAATATTTGCAAATGAAGCAACTGACAAAGGATTAATCTCCAAAATTTACAAGCAGCTCATGAAGCTCAATATTAAAAAAACAAACAACTCAATCCAAAAATGGGCAGAAAACTTAAATAGACATTTCTCCAAAGAAGATATACAGATTGCCAACAAACACATGAAAGAATGCTCAACATCACTATCATTAGAGAAATGCAAATCAAAACTACAATTAGGTATCACCTCACACTAGTCAGAATGGCCATCATCAAAAAATGTACAAACAGTAAATGCTGGAGAGGGTGTGGAGAAAAGGGAACCCTCTTGCACTGTTGGTGGGAAAGTAAATGGATACAGCCACTATGGAGAACAGTATGGAGGTTCCTTAAGAAACTAAAAATAGAACTACCATGTGACCCAGCAATCCCACTACTGGGCATATACCCTGACAAAACCATAATTCAGTAAGAGTCATGTGCCACAATGTTCACTGCAGCTCTATTTACAATAGCCAGGACATGGAAGCAACCTAAGTGTCCATCAACTGATGAATGGATAAAGATGTGGCACATATGTACAATGGAATATTACTCAGCCATAAAAAGAAACAAAATGAGTTATTTGTAGTGAGGTGGATGGACCTAGAGTCTGTCATACAGAGTGAAGTAAGTCATCAAGAGAAAAACAAATACCGTATGCTAACACATATATATGGAATCTAAAAAAGAAAAACAAAATGCTTATGAAGAACCTAGGGGCAGGATTGGAATAAAGATGCTCACATAGAGAATGGACTTGAGGACACGGGGAGGGGGTAGGGTAAGCTGGGACGAAGTGAGAGACTGCCATGCACCTATATATACTACCAAATGTAAAATAGCTAGCTAGTGGGAAGCAGCTGCATAGCACAGGGAGATCAGCTTGGTGCTTGGTGACCACCTAGAGGGGTGGGATATGGAGGGTGGGAGGGAGACGCAAGAAGGAGGAGATATGGGGATATATGTATATGTATAGCTGATTCACTTTGTTATAAAGCAGAAACAAACAACACTGTAAAGCAATTATACTCCAATAAAGATGTTAAAATTAATTAATTAATTAATTTTTTTTTTAAGTCTCCAGGAGATAAAAATAAATTGCTCTGTTAAGTATATCCCTTGATGTGTCATGCTTTTCCAAGATGCAGTTATATATGCACTAAAGAAGTATTGGCTATTTCTACCACTTTTTCCCCCATGTTAGTACCTTGTACGTGAGAGGGGATCATTCATTCACTTGTTCAAACATTTCTTGAGCAACTCCTTTGTGCCAGTTTGTACCATCCCTGGGGATACAGAGATGACAATAATATGGCCCCTGCCCACAAAAGACACAAAAGTTTAATAGATTAGGTGACCAAAAAAATTAGGATAATTTAAGCATGAAGTGCTTCACAGAGTGTGATGTCTACAAAGTACCACGGGACCTAAAGGAAGAGTGGGGGAACCTCAGAGTGAAGAGTCAATACAGTTGGTCAAGAAATAATGTTTTCAGGAGACTGGGTCAAGATGACGGAGTAGAAGGATGTGCTCTCACTCCCTCTTGCGAGAACACCAGAATCACAACTAACTGCTGAACAGTCATCGACAGGAAGACACTGGAACTCACCAAAAAAGATACCCCACATCCAAAGACAAAGGAGAAACCACAATGAGACGGGAGGAGGGGCGCAATCACAATAAAATCAAATCCCATAACTGCTGGGTGGGTGACTCACAAACTGGAGAACACTTATACCACAGAAGTCCACCCACTGGAGTGAAGGTTCTGAACCCCACGTCAGGCTTCCCAACCTGAGGGTCCGGCAATGCGAGGAGGAATTCCTAGAGAATCAGACTTCGAAGGCTAGCGGGATTTGATTGCAGGACTTCGACAGGACTGGGGGAAACAGAGACTCCACTCTTGGAGGGCACACACAAAGTAGTGTGCACATCGGGACCCAGGGAAAGGAGCAGTGACCCCATAGGAGACTGAACCAGACCTACCTGCTAGTGTTGGAGGGTCTCCGGCAGAGGCAGGGGGTGGCTCTGTCTCACCGTGAGGACAAGGGCACTCACAGCAGAAGTTCTCGGAAGTACTCCTTGGCATGAGCCCTCCTAGAGTCTGCCATTAGCCCCACCAAAGAGCCAGGGTAGGCTCCAGTGTTGTGTCACCTCAGGCCAAACAACAAACAGGAGGCAACCCAGCCCCACCCATCAGCAGTCAAGCAGATTAAAGTTTTACTGAGCTCTGCCCACCAGAGCAACAGCCAGATCTGCTTACCACCAGTCCCTCCAATCAGGAAACTTGCACAAGCCTCTTAGATAGCCTCATCCACCAGAGAGCAGACAGCAGAAGCAAGAAGAACTACAGTCCTGCAGCCTGTGGAACAAAAACCACATTCACAGAAAGACAGACAAGATGAAAAGGCAGAGGGCTATGTACCAGGTAAAGGAACAAGATAAAACCCCAGAAAAACAACTAAATGAAGTGGAGATAGGCAACCTTCCAGAAAAAGAGTTCAGAATAATGATAGTGAAGATGATCCAGGACCTCGGAAAAAGAATGGAGGCAAAGATTGAGAAGATGCAAGAAATGTTTAACAAAGACCTAGAAGAATTAAAGAACAAACAGAGATGAATAATACAATAACTGAAATGAAAACTACACTAGAAGGAATCAATAGCAGAATAACTGAGGCAGAAGAACGGATAAGTGACCTGGAAGACAGAATGGTGGAATTCACGGCTACAGAACAGAATAAAGAAAAAAGAATGAAACGAAATGAAGACAGCCTAACAGACCTCTGGGACAACATTAAACGCAGCAACATTCACATTATATGGGTCGCAGAAGGAGAAGAGAGAGAGAAGGGACCCGAGAAAATATTTGAAGAGATTATAGTCAAAACTTGCCTAACGTGGGAAAGGAAATAGCCACCCAAGTCCAGGAAGCACAGAGAGTCCCATACAGGGTAAACCCAAGGAGAAATACACCAAGACACATAGTAATCAAATTGGCAAAAATTAAGGACAAAGAAAAATTATTGAAAGCAGCAAGGGAAAAATGACAAATAACATACAAGGGAACTCCCATAAGGTTAACAGCTGATTTCTCAGCAGAAACTACAAGCCAGAAGGGAGTGGCATGGTATACTTAAAGTGATGAAAGGGAAGAACCTACAACCAAGATTACTCTACCCAGCAAGGATCTCATTCAGATTCGATGGAGAAATAAAAAGCTTTACAGACAAGCAAAAGCTAAGAAAATTCAGCATCACCACCAAACCAGCTCTACAACAAATGCTAAAGGAACTTCTCTAAGTGGGAAACACAAGAGAAGAAAAGGACCTACAAAAACAAACCCAAAACAATTAAGAAAATGGTCATAGGAACGTACATAGCAATAATTACCTGAAACGTGAATGGATTAAATGCTCCAACCAAAAGACACAGGCTTGCTGAATGGATACAAAAACAAGACCCATATATATGCTGTCTACAAGAGACCCACTTCAGACCTAGGGACATATACAGACTGAAAGTGAGGGGATGGGAAAAGGTATTCCAGGCAAATGGAAATCAAAAGAAAGCTGAAGTAGCAGTACTCATATCAGATAAGATACACTTTAAAATAAAGAATGTTACAAGAGACAAGGAAGGACACTACATAATGATCAAGGGATCAATCCAAGAAGAAGATATAACAATTATAAATATATATGAACCCAACATAGGAGCCCCTCAATACATAAGGCTACTGCTAACAGCTATAAAAGAGGAAATCGACAGTAACACAATAATAGTGGGGAACTTTAACACCTCACTTACACCAATGGACAGATCATCCAAACAGAAAATTAATAAGGAAACACAAGCCTTAAATGACACAATAGACCAGATAGATTTAATTGATATTTATAGGACATTCCATCCAAAACCAGCAGATTACACTTTCTTCTCAAGTGTGCACAGAACATTCTCCAGGATAGATGACATCTTGGGTCAGAAATCAAGCCTCAGTAAATTTAAGAAAATTGAAATCATATCAAGCATCTTTTCTGGCCACAACGCTATGAGATTAGAAATGAATTACAGGGAAAAAAAGGTGAAAAACATAAACACATGAAGGCTAAACAATACGTTACTAAATAACCAAGAGATCACTGAAGAAATCAAAGAGGAAATCAAAAAATACCTAGAGACAAATGACAATGAAAACATGACGATCCAAAACCTATGGGATGCAGCAAAAGCAGTTCTAAGAGGGAAGTTTATAGCTATACAAGCCTACCTCAAGAAACAAGAAAAATCTCAAATAAACAATGTAACTTTACACCTAGAGGAACTAGAGAAAGAAGAACAAGCAAAACCCAAAGTTAGCAGAAGGAAAGAAATCATAAAGATCAGAGCAGAAATAAATGAAAAAGAAATGAAGGAAACAATAGCAAAGATCAACAAAACTAAAAGCTCGTTCTTTGAGAAGATAAACAAAACTGATAAACCATTAGGCAGACTCATCAAGAAAAAGCGGGAGAGGACTCAAATCAATAAAATTAGAAATGAAAGAGAAGAAGGTACAAACCACAGCGCAGAAATACAAAGCATCCTAAGAGACTACTACAAGCAAGTCTATGCCAATAAAATGGACCACCTGGAAGAAATGGACAAATCCTTAGAAAGGTATAACCTTCCAAGACTGAACCAGGAAGAAATAGAAAATATGAACAGACCAATCACAAGTAATGCAATTGAAACTGTGATTAAAAATCTTCCAACAAACAAAAGTCCAGGACCAGATGGCTTCACAGGTGAATTCTATCAAACATTTAGAGAAGAGCTAACACCCATCCTTCTCAAACTCTTCCAAAAATTTGCAGAGGAAGGAACTCCCAAACCCATTCTATGAGGCCACCATCACCCTTGTACCAAAACTAGACAAAGATACTACAAAAAAAGAAAATTACAGACCAATATCACTGATGAATATAGATGCAAAACTCCTCAACAAAATACTAGCAAACAGAATCCAACAACATATTAAAAGGATCATACACCATGATCAAGTGGGATTTATTCCAGGGATGCATGGATTTTTCAGTATACACAAATCAATCAATGTGATACACCATATTAACAAATTGAAGAATAAAAACCATATGATCATCCCAGTAGATTCAGAAAAAGCTTTTGACAAAATTCAACACCCATTTATGATAAAAACTCTCCAGAAAGTGGGCATAGAGGGAACCTACCTCAACATAATAAAGGCCATATACGACAAAACCACAGCAAACATCATTCTCAGTGGTGAAAAACTGAAACCATTTCCTCTAAGGTCAGGAACAGGACGAGGATGTCCACTCTCACCACTATTACTCAACATAGTTTTGGAAGTCCTACCCATGGCAATCAGAGAAGAAAAAGAAATAAAAGGAATACAAATTGGAAAAGAAGAAGTAAAACTGTCACTGTTTGCAGATGACATAATGCTATACATAGAGAATCCTAAAGATGCTACCAGAAAACTACTAGAGCTAATCAATGAATTTGGTAAAATTGCAGGATACAAAATCAATGCACTGAAATCTCTTGCATTCCTACATACTAATGATGAAAAATCTGAAAGATAAATTAAGGAAACAATTCTATTTACCGTTGCAACAAAAAGAAAAATATACCTAGGAATAAACCTACCTAGGGAGACAAAAGACCTGTATGCAGAAAACTATAAGACACTGATGAAAGAAATTAAAGATGATACCAACAGATAGAGAGATATACCATGTTCTTAGTTTGGAAGAATCAATATTGTGAAAATGCCTATACTAACCAACGCAATCTACAGATTCAATGCAATCCCTATCAAATTACCAATGGCATTTTTTACAGAACTAGAACAAATCATCTTAAAATTTGTATGGAGACACAAAAGACGCCAAATGGCCAAAGCAGTCTTGAGGTCAAAAAGCAGAGCTGGAGGAATCAGACTCCCTGACTTCAGACTATACTACAAAGCTACAGTAATCAAGACAATATGGTACTGGCAAAAATACAGAAATATAGATCCATGGAACAAGATAGAAAGCCCAGAGATAAACCCACATACCTATGGTCAACTAATCTACAACAAGGGAGGCAAGGATATACAACGGAGAAAAGACAGTCTCTTCAATAAGTGGTGATGGGAAAACTGGACAGCTACATGTAAAAGAATGAAATTAGAACACTCCCTAACGCCATACACAAAAATAAACTCAAAATGGATTAGAGACCTAAATGTAAGACCGGACATTATAAAACTCTTAGAGGAAAACATAGGAAGAACACTCTTTGACAGAAATCACAGCAAGATCTTTTTTGATCCACCTCCTAGAGTAATGGAAAGAAAAACAAAAGTAAACAAATGGGACCTAATGAAACTTCAAAGCTTTTGCACAGCAAAGGAAACCATAAACAAGACAAAAAGACAACCCTTAGAATAGGAGAAAATATTTGCAAATGAATCAACCAACAAAGGATTAATCTTCAAAATATATAAAGAGCTCATGCAGCTCAGTATTAAAAAAACAAACAACCCAATCCAAAAATGGGCATAAGACCTAAATAGGCATTTCTCCAAAGAAGACATACAGATGGCCAAGAAGCACATGAAAAGCTGCTCAACATCACTAATTATTAGAGAAATGCAAATCAAAACTACAATGAGGTATCACCTCACACCAGTTAGAATGGGCATCATCAGAAAATCTACAAACAACAAATGCTGGAGAGGGTGTGGAGAAAAGGGAACCCTCTTGCACTGTTGGTAGGAATGTAAATTGATACAGCCACTATGGAAAACAGTATGGAGGTTCCTTAAAAAACTAAAAATAGAATTACCGTATGACCCAGCAATCCCACTCCTGGGCATATACCCTGAGAAAACCATAATTCAAAAAAACACATACACCCCAGTGTTCATTGCAGCAGTATTTACAACAGCCAGGTCATGGAAGCAACCTAAATGCCCATTGACAGACGAATGGATAAAGAAGAGGTGGTACATATATACAATGGAATATTACTCAGCCATAAAAAGGAACGAAATTGAGTCATTTGTTGAGACGTGGATGGATCTAGAGCCTGTCATACAGAGTGAAGTAAGTCAGAAAGTGTTAAACAAATATTGTATATTAACGCATATATGTGGAACCCAGAAAAATGGTACATATGAACCGGTTTGCAGGGCAGAAATTGAGACACAGATGTAGAGAACAAACGTATGGACACCAAGGGGGGAAAGCGGCGGGAAGTGGGGGTGGCTGTGTGATGAATTGGGCGATTGGGATTGACATGTATACACTGATGTGTATAAAATGGATGACTAATAAGAACCTGCTGTATAAAAATATAAATAAAATAAAATTCAAGAAAAAAAATAATTTTTTCAACTTTATACTGTAAAACTTATTAAATTTTTGCTACATTATGGAAGTATCTGAATTCAGAGAAAGCAACTATTTTGGACAGTCTTCACAGTGCAGATTAGGGAAAATCCCATGAACAAATTTGAATAGCTTCCAACTCTTAGGAGTCAAGGGCCATTCTGGAAGGCAGCTGTTGGCTTCTAAGAGGGGAGCAACATTACTGCTAGAGTTGTCTATGGTACATCATTTCAGGAGTGCCTGGGTAGGTCTCTTTTCAAGTATCTTAAAATATCTCCTCCACCTACTTCACTGTTGTCTAAAACCATATGGAGCAATTTATTCCTTCTTTCATCCTAAGTTTCTCTCCCATTAACATGAAATTATTTTTGGAGAGGAAGTAGATTATCATTACTCTAACATAGAGCTATTTTGCTATTTCCTGAGAACAAGATTTAATAGAAAAATAGAGGGAAAATTAGTTCCCTGGATACCAAGGGAACTAAAAGGGCACCATTGCATCTGAAAGGAAACAAAAAGAGAAGATCTGGAACATGGGCTGAACACAATTTCTCGTTTCATTATTTTGCCCTGTTCTACTAATTTCTTCCTTAAACTCCTTTGAACTTTCAACACTAACGATCTGCCCTTCTTTCCTCCACATTTCTGAATTCCCAAGCCTACCCTCAGGAAAACAAATAAAAAATTCTATTTAAGATCTATGAAGCTCCTTTAAAATCTGTTTTTCTGTTGAGATCAATCACTGAGAGGTCAAAACAAAATGATTCACAGACACCACAGATCAAAGTAAACACAATATACATTGTCTGCCTCTGCTCAAAAGTACACTTCTGGGCACTGTTCCATGATATAGTAGTGAGCATTTGGGGCTCAAATAAGACACTTTATGTGCAACACATGTAAATCACCAACATGCCTTGGAAGCAATTATATCTAGTCCTATAAATCCCTGGGCTTTGTTATGGAGCCAGAAATTCTCTTTTTACATCATAGAATTCTCTAGTGCCAGGGAATTTGCAGCAATCCTCCTAGACTCATCTCCAAGAGATTGATATCCAAAGCCCCCTTTACAGACAGACAATGCATGAACACATTCATTTACTCAAAATACGTTTCCTTGGTGCCAGGAAAGGCACTTAGCAAGGGGGATAAAGTGACGACTGAAACATAATTCCAGCCTTTGGGGATCTCAAAACATTCTTATTTAAAAGGGATAGATGAGACTTCTATGTTTTCATACAGGGCACTATTGATTTACTGGAGAGGAAATTATTCACCTGACCAGATAATCTGTATTTCCAAAAAATGTGAAATATTCCTTGCCAAAAATCTCAACAGAAAAAAATTATCAGCAATGTGTTTTCCCTTAAGTAGGCCTCTGTGTAAAATTCCTCTGGTAGCAGGTGTGTCTGTGAATTCTAAAATGGGCTCTTCAGTGATGGTTTCCATTCTCCACACTACAGAGTAAGCTGTATCTTCAAATCAGACCCTGGCACCCAAGGCCACACCAGACTATTACACATTTTAAACTTGAACACCAAGAGTTGATCAGCCTGATGAGGAATACAGTCATGGTACAGCTCTGGCTCCCAGGAAAAGTCTAATCAGAATGTGTGCTTGCTCATATTCCCAATCCTCAAGCAATAATTCATCAATATCTCCTAATTAAAAAGTGAATGTAGATGCGAGAAAACTTTGGTTTACACTATCCAAATTATCCAAGCCGAAAGATTCAATTTCCTCATTCCACATCCTAAGGAGAATTGTTTTAGTATTTTTTAGCTGTGTGATAAGGAAATTGTTAAGTAACCTTTGTTAATTAAGCCAAACTAGGTGTGTTATGGGAAATAAAGTTGCTAGTTAAGATGTAGGCAAATCAAGACCTTGGGAGTCAGGATAAGTGGTTTGTAAATGATTATCTCAGCAGAGGGGAGTTAGGTCTTTTGAGCAAACAAGAGACTTCATAACATTGGAGTTTTGGAACGTACAAACTGTTGACAATGTAAAATGAATTGGAGACTGGACAAGGAGTCTAGATTGGGGTTATTTCCTCCATCAAAAGTAGGTGGTATTCCAAGATGCACATGAAAAGCTGCTCAGCATCAATAATTATTAGAAAAATGAAAATCAAAACTACAATGAGGTACCACCTCACACCGGTTAGAATGGGCATCATCAGAAAATCTACAAACAACAAATGCTGGAGAGGGTGTGGAGAAAAGGGAACCCTCTTGCACTGTTGATGGGAATGTATATTGATACAGCCACTATGGAGAACAGTATGGAGGTTCCTTAAAAAACTAAAAATAGAACTACCATATGACCCAGCAATCCCACTACTGGGCATATACCCTGAGAAAACCATAATTCAAAAAGACACATGCACCCCAATGTTCATTGCAGCACTATTTACAATAGCCAGGACATGGAAGCAACCTAAATGCCCCTGAACAGATGAATGGATGAAGAAGATGTGGTACACATATACAATGGAATATTACTCAGCCATAAAAAGGAACGAAATTGGGTCATTTGTAGAGACGCGGATGGATCTAGAGACTCATACAGAGTGAAGTAAGTCAGAAAGAGAAAAACAAGTATCGTATATAAACACATATATACGGAATCTAGAAAAATGGTGCAGATGAACCAGTTTGCAAGGCAGAAATAGAGATGCAGATATTGAGAACAAACGTACGGACACCAAGGGAAGAAAGTGGGCATGGGGGTGGTGGTGGGATGAACTGGGAGATTGGGATTGACATATATACACTAATATGTATAAAATAGGTAAGTAATAAAAAAACAAAACAAACAAACAAAAACTCAGAAGAAAACACAGGAGTAAATCCTCATGATTTGGGATTAGGCAATAGTTTCTTAGATTTGGCACCAAAAGCACAAGAAAAATTAGATAAACTTGATTAAAAAAAAAAAGTGGGTGGTATTTAAAAGGGAATAGAAAACAAAGGTAGACTATAAGATTCCTTTCAAAGAAACACAATGTATTTGGATTTCTCTACTCTCCGGCAACTTAACTTAAATTTTAAAAGCATAATGTTTAATCCCAGTTGGCTATGCTTAGGACATTATCTATAAAATTGAGTTAATAATAGCACCTACCTCACAAAATTATTGTGATTATTACTGAATGATATAATGCATTAAGCACAGTAGTAGCAGAATGCCTGCTACATAACAAGTACCCTATCAAAAACAGGTTTTTTTCAAGATTATTATTATTACTATCATTATAAGCAACAAAAATGAGATAAAAATGTATTTCCTTTTGAATAACATCATTCATTTTGTGTTCACCATGTTCTTTTAATGCATCAAATGAAAGCTTAAATAAATAGATGTTAGCATAAAACATCACTGGATGAAATAGCAATTGGGGCACTGTGAGGACAAGAAACTTACTTTTCACTATATATCCTTTAGCATTTTACCTTTTTAAAATGTATTACCTATTTAAGAAAAAAATATGTTAAAAATAAAACACAAGCGGCAATTTGTGGTCACATAGGAAAGCAATTATCAAATGATAGATACATATTTATTCAAAAGTGAGTATAATAATTATAATGAGTTAACACTCACTAAGTGCCTACTATATGCTTACTGCTGCTTTAAGGTATTTTATACATATATTAATTAATTAAATGACTTTAGTATCATTAGTCTCCTGAAGTACAAGGGTGATATTATTAGTACCCCAGGTTATTGATGAAGTACAGAGAGGTTTATCTACCTCCCTCAAGTTTACCCCACTTATTAGTAGCAGAACTAAGAAATAAACCCAGACAATGTTGGGCATATTGGGGCAGAGGTTTCTGCAAGCAAATACTCCCTGTTTCCATGTTTCATAAATCTAAATCTACAGTCCAATGACTGGGCAGATCTGAACAACCTATTGATATCCAAGGCATTAAATAGACAACAGGGATGAAGTGTTTTTTTTAAAAGAAGAATAAAAATTAAGTAATAAAAATCTCTGTAGTATAAACACTTTGAGACTAGTAAATCCTCCTCAATATCCAAATTAAATGTCAGCATCAAGAAACAAATAATCAGTGAGTCTTTTTCTAATTCTCCTAAAATCTTGAGTTTTCTTAAAGATCTGTCTGCTTTGCACCTGCCAAATGAATTATTGAATATATAGGGTGAAGCTAAGCAGGAGCTACTGATCAGTGAAATTGGTTGCAACTGGGTGGAAGAGCTGCCCTGCTGGGAACTCCAACAAATGGCAACATCTCTTAAAGAATGCAAGATCCTGCTGTGAAACAATACAAAGTGGCCTGCACTTGAATGCCTGGCTCAGGTAAGAAGTCATTTTAGGAGACTTATGAAACTTCTGAATTATACAGGGTCCATCCATGGCTTTGCAGTTTAACAAGACTTGAGTTTGGAAGGTGTGTGGTCTGAACTGCCCTTTGCCAAAATGTTTCATGAAAATCCACTTTATAAAAAACAACCATCCCATTTTTTTTAGTTCTCCTTTGACAATTTCCCAATTTTACACATATCTCGTATCATAAGCAAACTCAAAGACAAAGTAAATATCATATTTGTGTGCAACTGCCTAACCCTAAAATGACAAATTAACTCTGTGATCTTTGGCAGAAATTGGTAAAGCATTAAGGAGTTTATCCCCAGCTGGTTGTAACCTATGGTGCACTGTAGCAATTCTAAGTCCCTAGGAAGCCTTTACGATTCATTTTTACACACTGTATTTTCAATCAAGGGAGCTAAAGACACATTTTGGTGAAGAGGGTCAGGTGATCTGTGAGTTCACTTACTGCAAACCATGAATTTTCGCTTATAAGAACTGAAAACTTCTTATTTGTGACTGCCGAGTTATGAATTGTTACAAAAAGCTGCAGGTTGCAACAGTTTACTGAAGAACCTATTTCATTAATCTACTGCTAAATCTTGGCAACATTTAACAACATAGCAAAGTTCCCACTAACCACGTGAACTTTGGGAATTCCAAAATTTTTAGGAAGACAATACATTTTGAGGCTTTCATGGTTTTAACTGCTGTTGTTTTTTAGTTATAAATTGCTATTAGTTTAGCACCATCATTCTCAATGTAGTTTCTAGCAGTTGTTTTGGTTAATTCTACAATATATAGTGATATATATTTATGTCAACATATCCACTCTTTTCTCTCTTCCCAGTCAAAGGGAATGTGTATATTTAATGCTTTCTTTTCATCTATAGATTGGGAAACTGAGGATCTCAGGAGTTGTAACTTGACAAAACATAATTTTTTTTTTATTCTAAGCCTTTTTCATGAAAACATTACTACGTAATTACAACCAAAATAAAGCAAACTATTCTGACTGGCCAAAGTCATAATTTGGACTTTGGAAAAGTCATGTACAAGATTGAACAACTCAGCACTAATATCATGATTTTTTTCTTTTTTTGCCACAAATGAAAGCTATTGTACAATAGCTAGAATATTAAAAAAAAAGAAAAACTTTATTATCACCTCCTTACCAGTTATTTCAAATATATATTTTATCAAATAAGCGGTTTCCAGTACAATTTTCTAATCAACTTATTGAACCTGTTAAAACATAAATCACTGGTATTTTATTTACATTTGCTGTTATTTCATATGGTCTCCCTGTCATTCTTCCTTGGCATTAAAAAAAAAAAGAAAGAAAGAAAGAAACAAGAGAAATTGATAGAACAATAAATGGAAGGGAAATGTTTAGTGCACCTAACCTAAAAATTCTATTTGAAAATTTCAGAATTTAAGTTGTTCTACTTATTTATTTATTTTGGGGATGTGGGTGGGTTTTCTTTCTTGCTTGCTTTCTTTATATGTCTTTTCCTGAGGAAATACTAGTTATGGAGTTTCTGATGTATTCCAAGTCATGACAACTTATTCAGGCAACTTTGATACATTTGCTACATATGTAGTCTTTTGATTGATCTTAAGTGACTACCAGCTCAATTGCAGACCTCAAAACTGACTAATCACCGAGCCACAGCATCTAATCCCACCATTCACAAAATGGGTACTTTGAAAAGGTGGTATTAAATTTTGTGCTTCTGTGAACACCCCTTATTGCAGAAGATAAGATTTTGAAGTGAAAGAGCCAATGACTATCTTGAAATCAGACATGTCTTAGTTTAAACCTCAGATCTGCCCATGGAGCTACCATGCAATCTATTTTAATCTCAGTTATTTCTTAGGTACAAGGGGATAAGATCTACACAGAAATATTCCTTTAAAAGTATGTTATTATATATATATATATATATATATATATATACACAATATATTTTAAGAAATATATATTTCTTAAAATTTTTATTGGAGTATTGTTGATTTACAATGTTGTGTTACTTTGCTGTACAGCAAAGTGAATCAATTATACAAATACATATATCAACTCTCCTTTAGATTCTTTTCCCATATAGGTCATTGCGGAGTATTAAGTAGAGTTCCCTGTGCTATAGAGTAGGTCCTTATTAGTTATCTATTTTATATGTAGTAGTATGTATATGTCAATCCAAGAAATATATTTTTAAAACTTACAAATGTGTATATGCCCACATGAATATAAAATACATACATATACAGGCACATATATGCATAAGGAAAGTGTCTCTGAATAGTGGAATAGCTCTTTACTTACTATTTTTCTTAAATTTTTCCATCACTTTTAAAAAACATTATTTCTTCAATCAGAGAAATAAAAATATTTCCATTTTGAAAGCAGGCATATTTAGGAGCCCCTGGATTACTATCTTTACATGCTCAAGAGTCAGAGATGACCACAGGGAAAATCACTGAATTAATAAATGTAGAGTCAGAATATTATTTTTATTTCTTAAAGCTCTGAAGAAACCAAATGATATTATCTGTCAACACATGTATTGTCACTGTTTGTTAGATATTAGCTGCATACAGATGATACTGCTTCATGCAGGGAAGTCTAGCCCTGGCCAGCCATCTCATGCCAGATGTCTAATATTATTTTATTTTCCTCTCCTAGTTCTGCTCCTAGTCTTATGTTTACCCCCAAAAGGTCCACTTTCTTCTTTCTCTACCATGTTCTATATTCCAAGAGGCTGACATGAATGAATATCAACATATCAACAAGCTTCCTTGCCCTCTGGCTTCTCCTTGCATTTAGCCAATAAAAGATTGAAGAAAGGGAGAAGAGTAAGAATGGGTTATGTAATCTCTTTGTTTCCTGTCGGCAGCATCAACATGGGCTGGCTGCATTCCCTAACTGAAGACCATAGCTCTTATAATAAAGCCTTCTCCAAGCATCTTCCTATTCCCTGAATTTAACTGTTTCCACCTCTCCTACATCAGCCTAGGTGGTCATGTCTTGCTCCTCCCTTATTAATCACCATTATTCTTTCCCTTACGTTTTTTTTCACATCTTTACACAGAATAACTTTTATTTTTTCCCTTGTTTTTTATTCTTTCCTTTATTTTAACCTTTATTCTTTTCCTCATTTTTTCCACCTCTTTATACAGAGTCCATTTATTAAACTCTCACCCAATTTGAATGTGCACTCTGTGTTTTGCCAGCTCCCTGAATGATATAGATACCTTTTTTTCTTCTTTCTCAAAAATTTTTCATGTGTGGAAAATTACTTATGATATTTCATGATTTTTTAACCTAATCAGTTTTGAAAACCTTTATTGAGGGTCCACTATGATGCTGAGCTAAATCCTGAGGATGCAAAGATGGCCTTTGCCATAAGGGAACTCCATTAAGTGGTAGAAAAACATACATAAATGGTGTGACCATATAATTTACCATCTAAATTGGGACACTTTTGAGTAAGAAGGGAATCACTGTTAATAATTGTACTAGAGGGACTTCCCTGCTGATGCAGTGATTAAGAATCCCCCTGCCGGGCTTCCCTGGTGGCGCAGTGGTTGAGAATCTGCCTGCCGGTGCAGGGGATGCAGGTTCGAGCCCTGGTCTGCGAGGATCCCACATGCCGTGGAGCAGCTGGGCCCGTGAGCCACAGTTACTGAGCCTGCACGTCTGGAGCCTATGCTCCGCAACAAGAGAGGCCGCGATAGTGAGAGGCCCACGCACCGCGATGAAGAGTGGCCCCCACTTGCCACAACTAGAGAAAGCCCTCGCACAGAAATGGGGACCCAACACAGCCATAAATAAATAAATTAAAAAAAAAAAAAAAAGAATCCCCCTGCCAATGCAGGGGACACAGGCTCTATCCCTGGTCTGGGAAGATCCCACATGCCACAGAACAAGTAAGCTCGTGCACCACAATTACTGAGCCTGCGCTCTAGAGCCCGCGAGCCACAACTACTGAGCCTGCGTGCCACAACCACTGAAGCCCGCGCACCTAGAGCCCGTGTTCTGCAACAAGAGAAGCCACCGCAATGAGAAGCCCGCACACCGCAATGAAGAGTAGCCCCCGCTCACCACAACTAGAGAAAGCCCGTGCGCAGCAACAAAGACCCAATACAGTCAAAAATAAATAAATAAAATGAATAAATTTATTTAAAAAATAATAATAATTGTACTAGAACACTGGCCTAAACTGTAACTATCTGGTGCAAACCAAAAATTAAAAACTCATTGTTTTACACTGTAATGAGCACTTCAACTGAGGTATGAAGAGATTTACTGAATGCTATCTATATGATTGGAATTGGAGATACAAAGATGAATATGAAGAAGTGCTTGCTCTTTAAAAGTTGAGAGTCCAGTATAGCTTGTGGAACCAAACAAATAACTTCAACTAATGTGATATGTGTTTGCAGATAAATAACCATTCCAAAAGGCTGGAAAACTAAGGGGAAAAAGTAGTATTTATGGGCACTTGGATATTGATTCTGTTTACTCCCAATGAGAAATGAAAAAGTAACCCCACTGATGTAATGTACCATGATCAAGAATGCTATAAACATTCTTAAGCAAATGGATTGCCAGAATAAGTTATTTGGGAATAGAGGTATAAACTCTAAGGAAAAACAGACAATGGCATGGCAATAATCAAGGTTTACAGATTTGGCAATACCCTACCTTGCTTGGTGTCACCAGCAGTTACTGTCTAACTGGCCTAGAATACGCAAATCTTAGGTGAGATCTTGCACAGGCAATTGACCTGACAGTGCTCTCTGCTGAGAAGCAAGGGTATATACACAGTTCTTTCAATACACTCAACTGTTCACTTACAAAGTAATATACTTTGGAAGACAAACTGATAACTCTGGTGAGTTAATTAGTCATCAGTCTGGTAATTATATGGAACATAGTTCCTAAGTTGATACCAGGGGTAGAGGTTGTAGAGATTTTATTAACTTGTAACAGAGTCCAGGCTATTCCATTTCCCTTAATCGTCATTTTATACCTTCTATAAAAAGAAAAAGTGGTTAATGAGTGATTATTTCCTCTTTTCCTAAAAAAAATTTCAATAAGGATCAAAGTCTTGCAACATGTCTAGAAGCTTTCATCCCATATTACAGTAAGTCCCCTACATACGAACCTTCAAGTTGAGAATTTTCAAAGATGCGAACGTGCGTTTGCATGTCCAATCACGTGTTAGTTCCTGTGTCTGGCATACATGGTCACATGCGTGCATCCTCTACAAGTGGTTGTGCTTTTGTGTACTTTACAGTACAGTACTGTATAGAGTACAGTAGTACAGTATCTTTATTTCAAGCCCAGGATGTCCTCTATGACTAAAATAAAAAGAGCTACTACCCAGACGTCACTGGATCTTTTTTTTTTTTTTTTTAATTTTTTTTTTTTTTGGATCATTTTTTTAAGAGAGTAGATATAACTGAATCCAGCAAGGAAACAGAACCTGTGCCATCAGCATCAGGTGTGAGTGAAATTGCAGCTTACCCTCCATCTCCTATTGCTGCCAATCCTATAGCTCTACTATCTCCCACCTCCTCTCCCTCCTCCAGTCAGTAACTCTTCTTGCCTGTTTACTCGATGCCAACCCATGTATGCCAGCTGTTGTACTGTACTACTGTACTTTTCAATGTACTGTACTGTAAGATTAAAAATGTTTTATTTTTTGTGTTTGTTTTTTATGTATTATTTGTGTGAAAAGTATTATAAACCTATTACAGTACAGTACTATATAGCCGATTGTGTTAGTTGGGTACCTAGGCTATCTGTGTTGGACTTAGAAACTGGAATTACAAATGTGCTCTTGGAACGGAACTCGTTCGTATGTAGGGGACTTACTGTATACCATATTTATCAATTTTACATGAAACTTAGGAATTATGCCAATGGAGATTTGACCATATTTTTAGACAGATATTTTCTACCACCCAGGCAATTTTTAAGACTTAATGCCCATAGTCACTAATTTATATACATGGATAGAACCTGCTCTCAAGTAAAAATGACTGGGAGGTTATCAGCCACATGATGACACTGGAGCAGTAAACCAGTCAGGAAATAAGAGTCTGAGAAGGTTCTGTTTTTCACACCAAAATATTTGGACCTGAACTCTGAGGAGGAAGGACCTAAGACTGAACTAGTGATTTGATTTAAATTTAATTGTTTCTCTCTTCCTTTTGCGGGGGTGGAATGAAAAATAAAATCCACTCTTGGCTTTTTGTTTGTATTCTGTTTTGTTTTTCCAAGGAACTTCCACAGTCATCTGGCTCTTTAAGAAAGTTTGGTGATAGAGATAGGGTTTCTAATGAGTAAGCAGCCACAAAGAAGCGGATATTGATTCTGCCCTCAACAAGCAAAATTCAGAAAAGGATGCCCATGTCTTGGAATACCTGCAATTAATCTACAGCCCCAGCAATGCAGCAGGTGAAAGGCATTTATAACTATGGCAAAAGAAAAAAGAAGTAATTGGCTGCTTCCTTTACTCTAGCTCGCTTTCCATTGCCTGATAATGTCTTAACCAAAATGGTCTTTTGAATATTCAAAGATCTCAGCTCAGTTTTATCAAATTATCATGAATTTGAAATTAATAGGGCATTACTAACTTAACTTAAAATTCTGACTTTTAAATTGGTCTCTCTAGCAAACAATATAATGAGCCAGAACTTGTAGGGGGTACATGCGTTGTACTCACACATATAGATTTACAAACATAAAACACAAAATTGTATCAGCTTTAAAGAAGAACTAATCTGTGCCCATAAACTCATTGAGATATCACTTTTTAGAAAGCAAAAAACATTAAAGTGCCATATGCAACTGGAAATATTTCTGGAAAATTAACCACAGGGTAATATAAAGGCCAGATATGAAAATAATTAATAGATAGAAAAAGCTACATCTTAATCTTTGAGAAAAAAAGTCAAAGATATAGGATATTTTATTCACATGAAATTCTGGTGTAATAAATTCAAAATTAATTATTGATAATAAAACTCTCAAGTAAATATAAACAGAGAGGGAATTTTTAACCTGCTAAAAGGTATATCAGAAAACCGACCTTAAACAACACACTGAATAGTAAAATGTTGAAGGCATTTCCTTTAGAGTCAGTAGGAAGACACTATCAATGACTCTACCCAACTTTGGACTGGAGATCTTAGCTAATGAATCAAGAAAGACAAAGAATGAAAGAAAAATTTGAAGAACTGGGGGGAAAAGGCATAGATTTTGAAGATGATATGATTATCCATGTAGAAAAGCCAAAAGAGTGTACAAAAAAATTAAAAATGAAAAGAGTTCGGCAAGGTTGCTGGACCCAAAATCTAGGTTCAGTCAATAGCATTTCTGTAAACAGACTAAATACACCATTTAAAATAGAACAGGTAAAAAAAAGGAAGGGCAAAGTACCTAGAAATTAATTTAGTGAAAGATTTGCCAGATATTTATGAAGAAAAGTATAAAACGTTACTGAAGGACTTAAAAGAAAATCTATATAAATGGAGAGAGAAACACATGTTCATACACCATGAGACTCAGTATCTTAACGTGTAATTTATCCCCCAGTAAATCTATAAAGTCAATGCAGTTCTACCTGAAATCTCATCATGATCTTTTACGGAACTTGACAAATTGCCTCTAAAATTTATACATTAGTGAAGAGCTAATTATAGGCAAAAAGACAATATTGAAGAAGTTGGCCCACCTGCCACACACAAGGACTTATTAAGAAGTAACAGTAATAATAATAGTACAAAACATGCCCAATAGAACAGTGGAATAAAAATATGGAATGAATACCCTAATTAAAAGCTTTTACACAGGAAAGGAAACCACTGGAAAAATGAAAAAGTAACTGACTGAATGGTAGAAAATATTTGCAGACGATGCTACCAATAAGAGATTAATTTCAAAAATATACAAATAGCTCATACCAAGATCAAGAAATAAACTAGTCTTGACATTGAAATCTGGGTGATAATTTGTTACCATTGCAGATAAGGGATTAATATCCAACACATATAAACAGCTCATACAACTCAGCATTAAAAAAATAAACAACCCAATTAAAAAATAAGCAAAGGAACTGAATAGACATTTTTTCAAATTTTTCCATACAGATGGCGAACAGGCACATGAAAAGATGCTCAACATCACTAATCATCAGGGAAACGTAAAACCACAATGAGATATCACCTCACACCTGTCAGAATGGTTATCATCAAAAAGAACACAAACAACAAATGTTGATGAGGATGTGGAGAAAAGGCAACCCTTGTACATTGATGGTTGAATTTAAATTGGTGCAGCCACTGTGGAAAACAGTATGGAGGTTTCCCAAAAAACTAAAAATACCATATGACCCAGCAATTCCACTCCTGGGTATATATCCAAAAAAAACAAAAACACTAATTTGAAAAAATATATTCACCCCAATGTTCATAGCATTATTCATAATTGCCAAGTTGTGGAAACAACCTAAGTGTTCATCAACAAATGAATGGATAAAGAAGATGTGGTATCCATATACGATGCACTACTATTCAGCCTGAAAAAGAACAAAGTTTTGCCATTGGCAGCAACATGGATGGACTTGGAGAACGTTATGCTAAGTGAAATAAGTCAGATAGAGAAAGACAAATACCATATGATATCACATATGTGGAATCGAAAAAATACAACAAACTAGTGAATATAACAAAAAAGAAGCAATCTCACAGATATAGAGAACAAACTAGTGGTTACCAGTGGGGAGGGGGGACGGGCAATATAGAGTGGGGGAGTGGGAAGCACAAACTATCAGGTGTAAGATAGGCTGCAAAGATGTATTACATCACGGGGAATATAGCCAATATTTTGTAATAATTTTAAGTGGAGCGTAACCTTGAAAAACTATAGAAAATTTTAAAAATTTAAAGATAAAAATGTTTTTAATTAAAAAAATTGTTACCATTGCAAAAGTAGTTCATCCTGATGGATACAATCATTCACATTAAAAAAAAGAAATCGACCCTATCTCAAAGCACATAGAAAATAGTTCTAAGTAGAATCAAGTCCTAAATATAGAAAAGCAAAACTTAAAAAAAAAAAAAAGATAAACAAGAATAACTTTATGAACTCAGCGCCTAGAAGGATCTGATAAATAATACATACAAAAAAAGGAAAGTTGATAAATTTGGAAACATCAATATTGAGCACTTCTACTTTGGGTTCTTGGACCCAATTCCAATTTGTGTTAGGGGAGAAGGGAGAGGTTGGGCTTCCCCAAACACCATGAAGCAATTCCTGGGACACCAGCAGGGTGTCTAAGAATTCAACTTAGTTCTGACACCTATCCATCCTGAGATAGTGTCAGATTCTACAGGTTAAGACTGCACCACCTCCCCCACTTCAGATGCCAGTCCCAAGCCCAGGTTGTTATTTGTACTTCTGACCTACTGGCTATAAATCAGAGATTCCCACAACACCCTCCTTGGGTTTGATTAATTTGCTAGAGCGGCTCACAGAACTCAGGGAAACATTTTACTTACTAGATTACCAGTTTATTATAAAAGGATATAGCTCAGGAACAGCCAGATAGAAGAGATGCACAGGGCAAGGTGTTGAGAAAGGGCTTAAAGAAACTATGCCCTCACCAGGCATGCCATTCTCCCAGAACCTCCTCCTGTTCACCAACCCGGAAACTCTCCAAACCTTAGCCTTTTGTGTTTTAAGGGAGGCTTCATTACATATGCATAACTGATTAAATCTTTGGCCATTGGTGACTGAACTCAATCTCCAGCCCCTCTCCCCTCCCCAAAGGTCCTGGGGTGGGACTGAAAGTTCCAACATTCTAATCACATGGTTGGTTCTCCTGGCAACCAGCTCCCATCCTTAGGTGAGGTCAGAAAATCACCTCCTTAACATAACAATAGACACCTTTATCCCTTTCATCACCTAGGAAATTCCAAGGGTTTTAGGAGCTTTTTGCCAGGGAAGGAACAAAGACCAAATATGTATTTCTTATTATAAATCACAATATCACAACTTCTCTACAACAAAATATATCACAAATTAAGTACACACGCACACACTCTCCATTAATTAATTAATAAGAAAAAGCAATCCAGTAAAAAAATTGATCTAAGATATGAACAAGGAAGACAGAGAAGATGAAAGGTAAATAAATCCAAAACATACTCATTAATAGTGAAATTCAAATTAAGCCAGTAATAAAATATTCTTTCATATCCATCAGATTGGCAAAAATTAAGATGTCCAACACTTCAAAATATTGGTAAAGAATTGGAGCAACAGAAATTCTCATTACTATAGACAAAGTTGGTGTCCCCCCCAAAATTCATATGTTGAAGTATAATCCCCAGTGTAATGGTATTTGGAGGTGGGGACTTTGTGAGGTGTTTAGATCATGAGGTGGAGCTGTCATGAATGGGTCTAGTATCCTTATATAAGAGACTCAGGAGCCTTCCTCATCCCTGCCATATGAGGACACAGGAGAATATAGCCATCTATGAACTGGGAAGCAGGCCCTTACCAGGTACCAGATCTGTTGGTGCCTTGATTTTGGACTTCTCAGCCTCTGGACCTGTGAAAAATAAATATCTGTTGTATTTATGTGTAGCCACACAGTCTATTCTATACTGTTATAGCAGCCTGAATGGACTAAAACACCCATAAACAGTTGGATATCAATTGTTATAACCACTTTGAATGCAATATTGAAATATTAAATAATTAAAACACATAAAATTATTCAAGAATTATACTCCTAGATATACACCATAGAAACCCTCCACCTTTAAATAAAGAGAAATGTACAGGAAATATTTACAACAGCATTATTTGTGATACAGAAAAACATAACATACCTTAAAGTTCTCCTTTACTCTTTCTCTCATATCTTCATCCAATCCACCCACAAATCTGGTCAGTTCTACCTTTAAAACTTGACATTTTATCCCCATCTCCACTTCCACAATTCCCATCCAGTACCCATTAACCCTCACTTAAATGTTTGTAAGACCCTCTACTCTGCCTCCTCTACAGGCTCTTCTCCCAGCAACCAGTGTCCTTCTTTAAAAAATATATGTCAGATAATGTTGCTCTTGTGTTCAAAACACTCCAGTGGCTTCCCAGTCATTAAGAGTAAATTCGGTACTCCAAACTCTAGTCTATAAGATTCTAATTGAATTCACTCCTCCAATATCTCACTGGCCTCAGCTCCTGTCCTTTTTGCTGCCACTGTGCTCCAGCTACACATACATAGCTTTCCCTCATCCTATATATCTGCACACCCTATTAAAAACAGTCACCCAACTTCTCAAAAAGGACTTTTTCATAAATATTCTATACAAAATGGTGGCTCAACACATCTTCTTAAGCAGCTTTATTTTTCTTCCTAGCACTAATCACCATTGGACATATTACCTACTTGTTGGTTCTTTTCTGTAGGCCCCCACTAGATTGTACCCCACATGTGCAAGAGGAAACTGTATGGTTTATTGGCTAGTATATCCCCAAGGCCCCAGATGGTAAGTGCTTCATCGCTTTGTTTTCTTTGTTTTTTTTGTTTCTTTTCTTGCATTAGAGAATTTTATTTCCAACCTACATTTTTTTTTAACATCTTTATTGGAGTATAATTGCTTTATATTGTTGTGTTAGTTTCTCCTGTACAACAAAGTGAATCAGCTGTATGTATACATATATCCCCATATCCCATCCCTCTTGGGTCTCCCTCCCACCCTCCCTATCCCACCCCTCTAAGTGGTCACAAAGCACCGAGCTGATCTCCCTGTGCTATGCGGCTGCTTCCCACCAGCTATCGATTTTATATTTGGTAGTGTATATATGTCCATGCCACTCTCTCAGTTCATCCCAGCTTACCCTTCCCCCTCCCCGTGTCCTCAAGTCCATTTTCTACATCTGCATCTTTATTCCTGTGCTGCCCCTACATTCCTCAGAACCGTTTGGTTTTTTTAGATTCCATATATATGTTTTAGCACACCTATTTGTTTTTCTCTTTCTGACTTACCTCACTCTGTATGACAGACTCTAGGCCCATCCACCTCATTGCAAATAACTCAGTTTCGTTTCTTTTTATGGCTGAGTAATATTCCATTGTATATATGTGCCACATCTTCTTTATCCATTCATCTGTTGATGGACACTTAGGTTGCTTCCATGTCCTGGCTATTGTAAACAATACTGCAATGAACATTGTGGTACATGACTCTTTTTGAATTATGGTTTTGTCAGGGTATAGGCCCAGTAGTGAGATTGCTGGGTCATATGGTAGTTCTATTTTTAGTTTTTTAAGGAACCTCCATACTGTTCTCCATAGTGACTGTATCAATTTACATTCCCACCAACAGTGCAAGAGGGTTCCCTTTTCTTCACACCCTCTCCAGCATTTACTGTTTGTATGCTTTTTGATGATGGCCATTCTGACTAGTGTGAGGTGATACCTCATTGTAGTTTTGATTTGCATTTCTCTAATGATTAGTGATGTTGAGCATCCTTTCATGTGTTTGTTGGCAATCTGTATATTTTCTTTGGAGAAATGTCTGTGTAAATCGTCTGCCCATTTTTGGATTGGGTTGTTTGCTTTTTTGTTATTGAGCTGCATGAGCTGCTTGTATATTTTGGAGATTAATCCTTTGTCAGTTGCTTCATTGGCAAATATTTTCTCCCATTTGGAGGGTTGTCTTTTTGTCTTGTTTATGGTTTCCTTTGCTGTGCAAAAGCTTTTAAATTTCATTAGGTCCCATTTGTTTATTTTCTTTTTATTTCCATTTGTCTAGGAGGTGGGTCAAAAAGAATGTTGCTGTGATTTATGTCATAGAGTGTTCTGCCTATGTTTTCCTCTAAGAGTTTTATAGTGTCTGGACTTACATTTAGGTCTTTAATCCATTTTGGGTTTATTTTTGTATACGGCATTAGAGAGTGTTATAATTTTATTCTTTTACATATAGCTGTCCAGTTTTCCCAGCACCACTTATTGAAGAGGCTGTCTTTTCTACATCACATACTCTTGCCTCCTTTATCAAAGATAAGGTGACCATACGTGCGTGGGTTTATCTCTGAGCTTTCTATCCTTTCTGTTGATCTATATTTCTGTTTTTGTGCCAGTACTATACTGTCTTGATTACTGTAGCTTTGTAGTGTAGTCTGAAGTCAGGGAGCCTGATTCCTCTAGCTCCGTTTTTCTTTCTCAAGATTGCTTTGGCTATTCAGGGTCTTTTGTGTTTCCATACAAATTGTGAAATTTTTTGTTCTCATTCTGTGAAAAATGCCATTGGTAGTTTGATAGGGATTGCATTGAATCTGTAGATTGCTTTGGGCAGTAGAGTCATTTTCACAATATTGATTCTTCCAGTCCAAGAACATGGTATATCTCTCCATCTGTTTGTATCATCTTTAATTTCTTTCATCAGCGTCTTATAGTTTTCTGCATACAGGTCTTTTGTCTCCTTAGGTAGGTTTATTTGTAGGTATTTTTATTCTTTTTGTTGCAATGGGAAATGGGAGTGTTTCCTTAATTTCTCTTTCAGATTTTTCATCATTAGTATATAGGAATGCAAGAGATTTCTGTGCATTAGTTTTGTATCCTGCTATTTTTCCAAATTCATTGATTAGCTCTAGTAGTTTTCTGGTAGCATCTTTAGGATTCTCTATGTATAGTATCATGTCATCTGCAAACAGTGACAGTTTTACTTCTTCTTTTCCAATTTGGATTCCTTTAATTTCTATTTCTTCTCTGATTCCCTTTTAGAACTGCTTTTGCTGCATCGTATAGGTTTTGGGTCATCGTGTTTCCATTGTCATTTGTTTCTAGTTATTTTTTGAATTCCTCTTTGATTTCTTCAATGATCTCTTGGTTATTTAGTGACATATTGTTTAGCCTCCATGTGTTTGTATTTTTTACAGATTTTTTTTCCTGTAATTCATGTATAGTCTCATAGCGTTGTAGTCGGAAAAGATACTTGATATGATTTCAGTTTTCTTAAATTTACCAAGGCTTGATTTGTGACCCAAGATATGATCTATCCTGGAGAATGTTCCATGAGCACTTCAGAAGAAAGTGTATTTTGTTGTGGATGGAATGTCCTATAAATATGCATTAAGTCCATCTTCTTTAATGTGTCATTTAAAGCTTGTGTTTCCTTATTTGTTTTCATTTTGGTTGATCTGTCCATTGTTGAAAGTGGGGTGTTAAATTCCCTTACTATTATTGTGTTACTGTCGAGTTCCCCTTTTATGGCTGTTAGCATTTGCCTTATGTATTGAGGTGCTGCTATGTTGGGTGCATAAATATTTACAATTGTTATATCTTCTTCTTGGATTGATCCCTTGATCATTATGTAGTGTCCTTCAGTGTCTCTTGTAATAGTTTTATTTTAAAGTCTATTTTGTCTGATATGAGAATTGCTACTCCATCTTTCTTTTGATTTCCATTTGTATGGAATATCTTTTTCCATCCCCTCACTTTCAGTCTGTATGTGTCCCTAGGTCTGAAGTGGGTCTCTTGTAGACAGCATATATATGGGTCTTGTTTTTGTATCCATTCAGCGAGCCTGTGTCTTTTGGATGGAGCATTTAATCCATACACGGTTAAGGTAATTATCGATATGTATGTTCCTATGACCATTTCCTTAATTGTTTTGGGTTTGTTTTTGCAGGTCCTTTTCTTCTCTTGTGTTTCCCCCTTGGAGAAGTTCCTTTAGCATTTGTTGTAGAGCTGGTTTGGTGGTGCTGAATTCTCTTCGCTTTTGCTTGTCTGTAAAGTTTCTAAGTTTTCTGTCAAATCTGAATGACATCCTTGCTGGGTAGAGTAATCTTGGTTATAGGTTTTTCCCTTTCATCACTTTAAATATGTCCTGCCACTCCCTTCTGGCTTGCAGAGTTTCTGCTGAAAGATCAGCTGTTAACCTTATGGGGATTCCCTTGTATGTTATTTGTTGCTTTTCCCTTACTGCTTTTAATATTTTTTCTTTGTATTTAATTTTTGATAGTTTGATTAATATGTGTCTTGGCATGTTTCTCCTTGGATTTATCCTTTATGGGACTCTCTGTGCTTCCTGGACTTGATTGACTATTTCCTTTCCCGTATTAGGGAAGTTTTCAACTATAATCTCTTCAAATATTTTCTCAGTTCCTTTTTTTTTCTTCTTCTTCTGGGACCCCTATAATTCGAATGTTGGGGCATTTAATGTTGTCCCAGAGGTCTCTGAGACTGTCCTCAATTCTTTTCATTCTTTTTTCTTTATTCTGCTCTGTGGTAGTTATTTCCACTATTTTATCTTCCAGGTCACTTATCCATTCTTCTGCATCTGTTATTCTGCTATTGATCCCTTCTAGAGAATTTTTAATTTCATTTATTGTGTTGTTCTTCATTGTTTGTTTGCTCTTTTGTTCTTCTAGGTCCTTGTTAAACGTTTCTTGTATTTTCTCCATTCTGTTTCCAAGATTTTGGATCATCTTTACTATCATTACTCTGACTTCTTTTTCAGGTAGACTGCCTATTTCTTCTTCATTTGTTTGGTGTGGTGGGTTTTTACCTTGCTCCTTCATCTGCTGTGTATTTCTCTGTCTTCTCATTTTGCTTAACTCTTGTGTTTGAGGTCTCCTTTTTGCAGGCTGCAGGTTCGTAGTTCCCATTGTTTTTGGTGTCTGCCCCCAGTGGCTAAGGTTGGTTCAGTGGGTTGTGTAGGCTTCCTGGTGGAGGGGACTGGTGCCTGTGTTCTGGTGGATGATGCTGGATCTTGTCTTTCTGGTGGGCAGGACCGCATTTGGTGGTGTTTTTTGGGGTGTCTGTGAACTTATTATGATTTTAGGCAGCCTCTCTGCTAATGTGTGGGGTTGTGTTCCTGTCTTGCTAGTTGTTTGGCATTGGGTGTCCAGCACTGGAGCTTGCTGGTCGTTGAGTGGAGCTGAGTCTTAACGTTGAGACAGAGATCTCTGGGAGAGCTCTCGCCGTTTGATATTACATGGAGCCGGGAGGTCTCTGGTGGTCCAATGTCCTGAACTCGGCTCTCCCACCTCAAGGCTCAGGTCTGACACCTGGCTGGAGCAGCAAGACCCTGTCAGACACACGGCCAGGTACTTGGGGAGTTTCTTGCCTTTTGGGAAGTCTGAGGTCTTCTGCCAGCGTTCGGTAGGTGTTCTGTAGTATTTGTTCCACATATAGATGTATTTTTGATGTATCTGTGGGGCGGAAGGTGATCTCCATGTCTTACTCCTCCACCATCTTGAAGCGATCTCCCAACCTACATTTTATTATTGCCGGTTTACTGGTGGAAAACCTCGGAATTCCATATAGGATTTGGCCTCTGATTTTGCCATGTGTCCTGCCCCTTTCAGTGTAGCCTCTGGAGATCGCTTTGTTTAAGGAATGAATAAAGGGGTACACTTCAGTGAATACAAACCTATGCATAGAGTCTTGAAGAAGAATGAAAGAGACCCTCCAAAGAGGATCTCCAATAGGGCACTTTTATTCAACTCTTCTTTATGGCTTAGAATCTGAGTTCCAAGGAACCTCATGTGCAAGAGTGTTGGCCTTTGAATAGCCCAAGGTGGTTAGCCTAGCTAGTTCCACCAGGCTAGGGCAGGAAGGAGGAATTTCTAAGAGGAAGAAAACAAAAAGCCTAAACCAAAACCAGAGACATACTATAGACCCTCTTCCTAATATGCAGAAGAAAAAAAAAAAAGATGAGTTATAACTGTTTCCAAAGAAAAAAATAATACAAAAGGGATGCTGAATCCAGGATTTGGAGTCAGGAGTTTGAAAACCAGGAAATGAATATACCAGACAGCACGTCACCAGTTAATGGGGAGGTTTGAGGCCATAGCCAAAAAACAGACATCTTATGCTTAAAGCTTTTGGTCAGGAGCTAGTCAAAGGTAGATGGAACAGTCTCAAGATGATTAAGGCTGGAGTTCTGGCACAAAGCAGCAATATGTGTACGGGAGTTCTCCACTGCTGATTTAAGGCTTTAAGCAATATAAGGACATTCTGCAGTTGAGAAAAAGAAATCACATATCCAGTTTATGCACTCCCATTTCTTTTGATGCAATATCTTTTCATTTTACTTGTTTATCACCATTTTAAGAATCATTCTTAGTATGTAATCCAGTTATTTTCAACCATGACTGTGCACCAGAATCACCTATGCAGTTTTCTGAAAACACAGACAACAAGGACAGTCACCTGGAAAATGTGACTTAGTAAGTTTGTAGGTTTGGTTGCTGTTTGTGTTTTAGTTCCAGCGTTGACCCAATAGTCATTCAAGTTTGAGAACTGCTGACTTAATTTATGCAGGGCACAAGACCACTGTATGGTCCCTGCTCTCAAGTTACATTTCAGAAAAGTTGTTATCTCTGCGTGCTGGGATTACAGTTGGCACTTTTTTTTCTTACTACCTGTCTGCATTTTGTAAATGTTCCCCAATAATCTATGTGAATTTCATAATAAAGTAAAACAAATGTTATTTTAAAAAATACATGAGTTCGAAATATTTTTGTCTTACTCTCTTTAGTTTGTATCCAAACCAGAGAAATTATTAACCAATATCCCTGACTAACTGCACATGGGTATTACTCTTCTACCTAAGGACTGATGGCAATTCTGAGTCTTCTTTTTGTTTTGCTTTTGTTTTTTTAAGTGAACATTTAGTTTACAGGAGCTCTTGAAATATTTTAAAGGATTAATCAGAGATAACCTTCTTTAAAAAGAAGATTGTAAAAATATCCCCCTTAATAGCCTGTCTTTCCCCAAGTCAAAAATCACTAAGGAGTTAACCCTGTAGTAGTTATTAGCTATAGAAGTCCACTGCTGAAATGGAAAAGTCTCTCCTTGCTGGGCTACAGATAGCCCTTACCATGGTGTGTTTACAGTCATTAGATGTTGAGTCATTTTTTGTCTGCTAACAGAGATGTCTACAAAATCTTGGTGATGCCTGTTGAGTGTTCTAATTTCGATTTTCATTGCCTGGATATTGAAATTCTTTCAGAGTCAGAGCCAAGAAAAAAAAAAAAATTTGCAGGCAGCCAGTGTAATCTACAAGGCTGCCTGTAGCAAGTAAAAATCAAAACGCCATGCACAGTCTCTGCTGCAGTGCTATTGTCTGGCTCAGACCTGCAGCTCCATGAACATCTGAGGACAGGTGAGAAATGAAGCCTCCTAAGAGTGACAATGCGAGTCCCGCCATGCTCACAGTGAGACAACAGCAGCACGTAATTACCAATGTTAGGAGGACTCGGTGTTCCCTGGATCCCGCAGGCTCTGCTGTGGGATCATGTGCAGTAACCTTGGTGAGGCAGCTCCCCTAGTCTGACAGGTCTCCCATTTGGGTCAGACTGGCTCAGGATTCCTGGGATGGTTCCGTTTCCAATCCCTTTGATTTCCTATTCATCTCAAATGGGTTCATTTGGCTGGCTCTGTGTTTGGCTCTATCCAGAAACAGTTGCCACAGAGGGAAATTATCTGTGTTTGGGAATGAAGTGTTAAGAGGAGCAGGTGCAGAGAGAGAACAACATGCTGGGAAGACAAACATTCCTACTTCGATCTATTCATTACACACAGTGCGACTGCAGTAAAGGCTATGGATGCAATGCTACGGAGAGAGGGCGCACACTTCTCAGTGCATAAATTTGGTGCTAAGGAAACCGAACACAGGAAGCAAAGGCATGATAATAAAAAAGAATTACTATAAGGTTGTATGGATCTAATTCCAATATTAGTTTCAAATAGAGATAAAATTTCACAAAGGCCTAGATGACTATTCTAAAATGTCATGTTTGCCATATTTGTGTATATATATATACATATATATATTAAATCTATCCTTAATTAGATTTTAAGCTCCTTTAAAGGTAGAACCTTATACATTTTATGTATTCCCTCATAGTTTTTTTGCATGTAGTAGTATTCAAAAAATTAGAGGAGAGAAGGAAATTGATATTTGTTGAGTACCTTGTGTATGGCCCCCTTTCATGAATTATTATGTTTAATTTATTTCTGGTAGAACCCTGTGCAGATATTCTATTTTGTACTTTGCAGATGAGGAAACATGCTCAGAGTATTTTAGCAACAAGGCCAAGGTCTCAGAGCTAGTTACTGGCTAGTAACTGTCTGCATTCACATGCATGCTCTCTCAGCTATACCACCTGGAGTCCCAAAGTCTTATCTCCTTCCTTTCTTTTCTACTTTTAAGAATTCATGTGATTACAGTAGATCCACCTAAGTAGTACAGAAGAATCTCTATCTTAAATTCAATTAATTAGCAACCATAATTACATCACGAGTTCCTTTTATGACATGAGGCAACCTATTGGCAATGGTAGTGTTTCATCATATTCCCATTCACAGGATTAGGGTGTGTAATCATCTTGGGTGTCATAATTCTGCCTACCACACCACTGCAGAGAGATCTAAATCCCCTAGTCACCACAGTATTCTCAAACTGGCTGCTACACTTTTCCACGTATCATCAAAATTGTGCAAGAAAAGTACCAACAATAAGTCCCCTGTGTGACAAACATGTTTTCCCTGTCCTTATTGTGTACAGCACACAATATGAACAGGGTCAGTAACTCCTGGCAGGATGGCCTTGCTAATCTCTTGGCACAAATAGTTTGAAGTGACAAAAAAACACTTCAAGTTTAATGAAATACTTGCTATTACCCTTGTGGAAGAAATCCCACTCTGGGGATTAGGGATTGACAAACTTATTTGGAAAGGGCAAGATAGTAAATATTTCAGGCTTTATTCTCCACATACAGTTTCTGTTGCATATTCTTTTTCTTTTTTGTTGCAACCCTTAGAAATATGTTAAAATCATTCTTTGCTGGCTGACCCCAAGAAAACAGGCCACTGCCAGATATGGCCCCCAGATCATAGTTTGCTAATCCCTTACAAACCAGCCAGCAATAAGTCCTCATTTTCTTTCACTTCTTTATATGGCATCCTCCTTTAATAATAAAATAAATATCAACTAAAACTTATTGTGGCTTTTATAGGCCAAAACAGAATTTTAAATGTATTAACTCATTTAACTTTTACAACTCTGTAAGGTAAGCAGTATTATTGTCCCCATTTATACATGAGGCACAGAAAGCAGTAACTAGCTCAAGGTTGCATAGCTACTAGGTAGTGAGGCCAGAATTTCAATTTAGACAGTCTGACCCCAAAGCCTACAGTCATAACCATTATGTGTGTTCTACATCTTTCCGTTTATTAAAAAATAAAGGCCAAGCTCCTCAGCATGGTATATGAGACTTTTTATAATTTAGAGCCACTGGATTTTGGGAGAACTCTCATTCAGTTTTCAAGACGCTGCTCAAATATCATCTTCTCTCTACAGACTTATTCCTTCCTCTTTCTTCATCTACCCACATTCTCATCCCTGCCATTGTTGATTCTTATTTATATATTAAGAATCAGCACATGTCACCTTTTACAGCAGATCTTCTTGACATTTCCACCCTAAATAAAAATACTTCCCTCTCTTTCTAGTTGCAGTTGGTACATTCTCTGTTAGCACATACAATATTACTTTGTAAGTATTCAGCATGCATCTTCCTCCTTTTCTAGTCTAGCTCTTTTCAGACTGAAGGTTGCATCCACATCCATTAATGTGTTGTTAAATTAATTTAGTGTGTTATAAAAAGCATTATTTAATGAAATACGAAAGAAAACACTGCATAGGATTTATAGGTAAATATATCTCCATGAATCTTTTGTTTCAGTTCCATGTATGTGTGTACACGTGTGTGTGTGCATGTGTGTGTTAAACGTGAAGTTAGTTTCCAACTATTAGATCCCCATGATTTTTTTTAATTAATTAATTTATTTATTTATTAATTTTTGGCTGCATTGGGTCATCATTGCTGCGTGCGGGCTTTCTCTAGCTGCAATGAGCGGGGGCTACTCTTCGTTGTGGTGCGCAGGCTTCTCATTGCAGTGGCTTCTCTTGTGGAGCACGGGCTCTAGGCATGTGGGCTTCAGTAGTTGTGTCATGCAGGTTCAGTAGTTGTGGCTCGTAGGCTCTAGAGCTCAGGCTCAGTAGTTGTGGTGCACGGGCTTAGTTGCTCCGTGGCATGTGGGATCTTCCCAGACCAGGGATGGAACCTGTGTCCCCTACATTGGCAGGCAGATTCTTAACCATGCACTGCCAGGGAAGTCCCATGACTTTTAAGTATATATTAACCCAAGCCAACACAGATTGAAAATGTGATTATTGCATCTAACATGATGATTCCTAATAATTTTTTTAAGTTCCAGTTTTTTGTTTTCAATTATTTAACTCCAATTAATTTGTTGCAAAAATAAATACTGGCATGCATTGCACTTTGGTGAACATTTTAAGAGAAAGCAATGAAAAATTAGGTGATTCTTCTAAATCACCTAATACTGTGGAGTACTGGGGCAAACCAGAGCTGAAAATTGTGGATTGTACACCATGATTTATTTTGTGATTAAAATGTAGCCAACTGTTCTCCATGTCCTCTGATCACAAAAAGAAAAAAAATTAATTTAACCTACTACAAGAGATTACATTCATTGTAAATATAAAATATTACTTATGGAAAGTGAGAATTCCTTTTCTGGAAAGCTTTAAGAAAGAGTGATGCCAAAACTTTGTAATCATTTGTGTTGTTATCACCCAAATACTTTTATGAGAGATGGATTTCAAAGGACTCCAAAATCATCACATTTATGTTCAGTGTAGATAATGTCCCTAACCATGTAGGAGGTTTTACTAAATTTCAAAAATTCTCACACTGGCTAATCTAAGTTTCTTGAGAACCCCGTATTCACTGATTTTTTAAATGGCACTTAAATTTCACTACTCACATGGCTGGGGCCTTTGTGAGAAGAGAAGAAAAGCACCTAAACTCAAACAAAATCTGCTGACTTTATGCATTCTCTTTCTATCTAGATATGGTGTCAAATTTAACCTGCAGTTTTAAGAGTTAAATGACTGCTTGTTTTGCAGTTTTAAAGGGGTAATTTCTGACATTTTAGTTTAAAAAAATAGACTTTTTAGTTATTTAATATAAAATAGTGATTTTACCCAATTCATTATGGGGAAAGGGCAAGTTATTAAAATCTACCATTGTGATAGTGTTTGTTAGAACCACCTAGAATTTGAGGTAACTATCATGGCTATAGCTTTGTTTTGACCATATTTTTAAAATTCGTGTTCATTTTATACAATAATAATTAGTTTTTTCTAATGAGAATAAGTACACTTATAAACATAGTTAGAGATCTGGAAAACAATAATACCTGTTTTGGGTTCACCAGTATGACAGAAAAAAATTGGGTGTATTGATAATATAATGGTGCTGGATTTTTGAATGAGAACATAATAATTGATTAATGAATGACATTTTAGAAACAATCTAACTCATATAAATGAGAAATTTATATATGAGAGATTTTTATCCCATCAAGGTCAAATAGCCAATAAGAAAACATCAGATAAGGGGCCAAAACAAAACAAGAAATTCTCAATTTTTCATGTTAATTAATTAATTAATCAACTTACTCTTTCATCTTTCTATGAAAGGATCTTCCCACCCACCCAAGCAAAGCATAGGACTGGATTATAGATTGACTTTTCTTTACAGATTTACATGTGTTTTAAAATTTTCACCAAGGCTTAAAACATTTTGCTGTTTATTTGTCTTTAGTAGCCCCTTAAGTTGAGACTGTGCAGGTTATCAAGATAGGGAAAGATTATAGACGTCTTCTTAGAAACGTAGCATTTCAGTGCTGGAGAGGATCAGCACTTTCACCTTTTCTCTAAGACACTTAAGATGGATGCATAACTTAACTCCAAGGAGAAATGTACACGCAGGCAGACAATTTCTGGCTCATTAATTCTAACCCAAATCTTACTTCCTCTCTTACTCAAAAAAAAAGCATATCTCAATGTAACAAGTACAAGTAAAATTACTATAATGTTAGTCTTTATTTCACTCTATTGTAAAAATATATAATTCCTAAACTTTACTATTTTAACTCTTGTTTGTAATAAGATACTTAAGTCACAACCAATCACAACACACCAATGTTACTGATCATATCCAACACATTTAGCAAAGTTCCTTGTGCACTTGTAAGGGGGGAAGGAAACTATAAGATACATCTTCATTGCTCACATCAGAACCCAAATTTTATCCTCTGAATTCAGTTTAAGTCATTTTATGCAGGATGACTGAAGACTGAAACTTCCTTAAGCTATTCTGTTTGTAATTCTGACTTTGAAGGCTGATAAAGTGATGAATTCAGGCAGCTGTACAAACCGAGAAACCACTCAGTGTGCTGGGATTAGGATGTGACACAACATCCTATGTCAGGGCATAGATCTCATGCAGGAGAGGAAGAGCATCAGTGCTTTGATATTGCTGTTAAGAGATTCAGATTTATTATTAAACCCTCTTTGGATGGAAAGACCAATGGTAAATTTATCAAGAAGCCTGCAAGCATTCTTGAAGTGAATGAGTTCTCTGCATCACAAATCAGAGTCTCATATAGTCATCAAAGTTAGCCAAGATAAAATGTCGAAAATATGAACATGAGGAATTTATATATGCAAATAAGTGATGTCATTAACCTGAAAAGATGTCCTATTTAAGATGAACTTCTAACCGGATGATTTTCCTGACCTAGATTTTTCACCTTAATAGTCCCATTTACTTTATACCTGTCTAAATGCTTGGTTTTCATTCATATATGCCAGAAAATAAATCTGAGAACAATATTTCCTAGCTTTTAGACATCATCAACAAAGTTATAAAAAACTTCTTCAGCCAGAAGAAAACTCCTATTAACTCTTCTTAGAAAGAAACTGGAGCGTCATACAAAACAGCTAAATGTCCCAACAACACCTTGAAAAGGTCCAAGACTCTTGCCAAGTAACTAGTTCTAGAATTGTGTTGTAGGAGTGAGCTAAGGCTAGTTACTCTACCTGAAGCACCTAGAAGGGGAGCAGATTCTTAGAGAGTGCTAAGGGTCCAGCCAAGGAGACCAGTATCAGTCTAGTGGCCAACTGCAATGATGTTGATATGACAAATTTAAGGACCAGGAGCCAAAGAGAAGGTAAAAAGAGAATGTGAATAGGGCTGATGGCCAAGCAAGGAAGGTTGTAGGCAATCAATTTTAATGAAAATAAAAGGAATTGAATCCAGGAAATGGATGGAGCTGGCTTAAAGGTATAAGGAAGGCAGGCAAAACCCTAAAGATATTATTAATATTTTTCTTAGGGGACACACTGACTTTATATATAAAATAATATGTGTAATTTAAGGGCTATCAATACATTTATCTTCTAAAAAGTACCTAACTTCATTGCCAGTCATATTCTTAATACTTCTGCATGCCCCTGTTATATTAGACTGAAAGGCACAGTGTAACATAGCCAGAGGATATCATACCCTGTGGACATGGCTGATTAGTCCAGTAGTACATACTTAACCCCAAACCAGGCAATCCATTGTCTAGCCAGCAACCAGGGAAAATATCTTTCTTTACATTGGATATACTTCAACCGTATTCATTGATTGGAAGGTGCTAGACCTGAAAGGCTATGTAGAACTCTGAGATCTCCATGTATCTGGTACATTTGGATAACTAAGTAGAAGAAGCCAATTTTCACATGAGGAAAATGGAGCAGAAGTAAGAGGCTGGAGTTCTAAAAAGAGTGAGAGAGACATAAGAAGGCTGCCTGCCTTGGCAACCAATAATTTAACAAGTCTCAGCTACAATTTGTATGAAATCTACCTACAAATACTTTGTCCAGTGAAGTCTCCATATTCTTACATCAAACCCACTCCTCTTTATTTGGGCTGGCCACAGTGGGCTTTTATCTCTTGTACCCAAGAAGGCTTTGGTTAGAGGACATCATTATTATTGTAATTCTTCACTATTTTCAGAAGGCCCTGAGTGGACAGAGAAGTCATCTAAAGAGAACAGTAACTCTGGGAAGAGAGCAGAAAAATACGATCAGAGAAGATATTAAGGATAAACTTTGCCAACATCAATATTATCATGGGAGTTCAGCCTTTATACTCAGAAATGTTTGTGCCAGCATATATTCACATTTGCGTTTAAGATAGTATAAAATATCATATATTTGTCGTATGATTTAAAATCACTGTAGTTTTTGATGGGCTTAGAGTTAACTTCACTCATAATTTATAATTGTTCTAAATGATTTAATATGTGTTCCTTTTCCCTTTATCTTTCTTGTTCTTCAAATTAACAATAACTAATCTCTATTTACTCAAGGGGAAAGCTGGAATATCTATTTCTTTTTGCCATAAGATGACTTCTGGCTGAATTATGAGAAAAATTGAGCAGATAAAGTGAAAAAGGATAATTTCATTATTTTCATGATGAAAAAGAGAAAATTGGATAATTTTGCTTCTGACCCTTTAGGGAAGAAAGGTCCAAAAAGAACATGTGCTGCTTAAAGGAAAAGTTTTTAAATCAATGCTTGTTGACCACAACATGCAAAATCTCAAATAAGAAAGAATAACCAGAAATTCTAGTTTCTCGATAGACATCTCCAAGTTCATTATAAAGGCCCAAGATAAATCTTCTAGTAAATGGCATAATTAGTATTTGAAGACCATGTAAGGCATTCTTCCTTTTAAAAAGAGTAAACAGTAAAATATGAAGGTTTCTTATGAAGCTGTCTTATTCTATTGTATTCATTTATTTGTTTAATTATGTGTGTGGGGGGTTTTTTTTGTTGCTGTTTTGTTTTAGGTTATGAAGGTCAGGTCTTGATAAATTTCTAAACTTCTTTCATGGTTATCAATTTAGATTTAATTATGATCACTTATATTTTCTTAGAAATCATTTATGTTATCCAGACTTCCAAAGTTATTTACATATTGCCACTTAATTATCTTGGTGTCTATCGTTATTTCCTCTTTTTCCTTTTAGGATTTGTACTTTTTATACTCTTGGATAGATTAGTCAGTGATACGTGTATTTTAGTGGTTCATTAAAAATATTAGTTGTTAAAAAAAAAAATCAGCTCCTATAATTGTGTATCAGTTTTTTCTGTTTTCTAAATCATCAGTATTTTTATTGTTTCTTTTTTTCTCTCTTTCTGTTGCTGGAATCTGAACTTGCTTAATCACTGGAGAAGTGGAGGCAAACTTTTGTTTAGGGATGACTGAATGCTATAATATAACAATATTCTAGTACAGAGCCTGAGTATAAGCAAAGAGAATTTCACTGGTTTTCCTCAACACTTGTAGGATCCATTGTGTGTAGATAGTGTCTTCGATATCCTCATGCCTTATAGGCAAACCAGAGACAAAGAGAGGAAAATATGCTGAGGTGATTCTGTCCCTGTTCTGTGTGACCACCTCAAGCCTTTTACGTAATGTACCCTTGACTAAATATATCAGCAACTTATCAAAATAAATGATTATGTGTGTAGTTTCTTACAATCAATTCATAATGAAACTGAAATTTTGGTTCTTTTTTTCATCTACCCTAATTGAATGCTCAGTTTTTTTCCTTTCTATTTTAACAATGTGTTTAAAACAGATTTCCTCTGTGTACAGCTTTTGACATGGCTCTTGGATTTAGATTATGATATACTTTGTTATTTATATTTCTATATATTCTGTCTTTTGTGGGGTTTTTTTGAAGTTTTGAATTTTATTTTATTTATTTTTTTATACAGCAGGTTCTTATTAGTTATCTATTTTATAATTATTAGTGTATATATGTCAATCCCAATCTTCCAATTCATCTGTCTTTTGTTTTTATCCCCAATGGGGGGGGGGGGGTGGAGAGAAAGAGAGAGAGAAGGAGAGAGAGAGAGATTATTTAATTTTTTAAACTGTTTTCTTTATTAATTTCTAATTGTATTGCAGCTTGGACAGAAAATGATTCAAAACCCCATTTTAACATTCTCGGGAATAGGATACATCTCTGACTACAGGTCAACACAACACAATTATATCATTGTGTTGTATGATATATTATATCATATATCTTTGCTCTATCACAATTAAACAAAGGTCAGGTCCACCATTTGTGACTGTCCAAAGCACCGACTAAGCTGTCCTCTTCTCCAGGAACTCCTAAAACTACCACTCCCACCCTGAAGCTCTAAGAGAAAATAAATATGCCTTGGATAAAGTAGGAAGGGAATTAGCTGTTTTTTGGGCAAATGTTACCAAAATAAAGTTAGATCAATTACATTAATATCAAGACAAGACAAAAATCAAGGGAGAAAAATGACAAATCAAGTAAAACGGGCATTTAATTATAATTAATTAATTAAAAATCCATAAATCATAATTTACCAAAACTATAGCATCAATAAAAGCAGAAAACTTAGGTTACACAAGGAAAAGCACATTATTTTAGAATACTGAGATTTTTCACACTCAGCTTATTATAACTGAAGTAGATAAAAATTTAAGTAAACATATAGACTGTCTATTCCTTAGACCTAGTGGCTTACCGTGACCTCCATCCTAATCCCTTATACCCATGCCCACCTCACTCCATCCTTTACCTCTACCTGGTGTCACAGGCATGTCCAACACTCTGAGTTTCTTGAATAATGTGTCATTGCTTCCAACTTGCTCTCCCACCATTCTTCCTTGGCATACGTTTTTCTTTCTCTTTAGAGTGGAGTTACTGTCTCCTTCTTCCAGTGGAGCTAATTCCACTACTCAAATCATGCCATTATATGGGAGGTAGTATTTTGTGATAAGAAAGCATGGGTTCTGGGGTCAGACTTAAGTGGGTTAAGATCCCACTTAAAGTATGACATTGGAAATGCTGTTTAACCTACTGTGTCTCATTGTCCTCATGTGTAAACTGGGAATAATAACATAAGCTAACTCACAGAATTATGGTGAGAATTAAATGAGATAATTCTCTATATAAGGAAAACATGCAATCAAGTTATTAAAAATATTAGACTATTAAAGTGTTGTTTTTAAGGCAGTAGAAAGCACCTGATCTGTTAAAATTGCACACAAACACATAACAGAAAATTTTTCAAATTTCACAAATACATCTAAGTTTATAATCCCTTCCTGGCTAATTAAAGGTCAGAAAATGTCAATAAGATATTCAATCTTAAGTTATTCCTAATAAATTTTGCTATATGATGATAAAAGGCATTATAGTGGCTTGGAGAAGAATAAATATTTTCTAAATAAATAAATACTTCTAAATAAATTTTTTTTAGGTAAACACATTTCTTCTGTTCTTCATATAGAAAACTAAACTTGCAATTCAAAGAAGTTATAGAACTGTGATTTGGAAGAATAAACAATTCCCTTGTTTAACTTGAGATAGATAATACTCTAGATAATACACAAGATCTCAAATGAAAGCCGATAAAATGAACTCCATGTCAAGCCTACATTCAGTAGGCTACATACAGCACTAAGGAAGGAATTATAATGTTTAGATGGTTGATCTTGCTCTATAAAGTTAAGGCAAACAATCCTCTGAGGCATCCAGGTGAACCTATGCTTCCAAGTTTGCATTCTGCTCTCTTTTCCACATCTAACAGGGATAGTCAACATTTACTTATGGGTTTATTACATTTAAGTAATTTGGGGACAATGAGAAATTTCATTAAGCTTTACATAACTTTTGATGATTCCTATGTATAAAAAGATATCTGTATCTCTCTCTCTCTCTCTCTCTCTCTCTCTCTCAGAGAGTTTTGCATTGAAATGTATTTGTGTCTGGATAAGAGTTTATTTATATTCTTCTTGATAATCTCTATTTTATAAATGTTCTCAGAAAATAAATAACACTACAGTAAATTGTTATTTTGATCAAGCAGAAGAAATACTTCTGCAAAGTCCCTGGCTTATCTGATATTATTCCAAGCACCAATGAAAAATTGACTTTCATCAAAGCTATTTGCCCAAAATATAAATAAGTTAAATTTCTAAGTCAAATATACTTACTTGAAAGGGAGTTTCACGTTTTTTTCTTGTTGTTCCTTTGTTTACTTTCTAAAGCAATCTAACAGTCTACTAGACAATAAATCACCATCTGGGAAAAGAATCATTTAGTTAATCACTATCATTTCTGGGCACAAATAGGCTTTTATTTTCACTCAGTCATTTTCCCCTCTGACAGCCTTTATGATAAAACAACTTCAACAAGCAATAGGAAGATGAACTGTTCTGTCTCATGTATGTACCTACCCACTTATTTTTTTCTTCACACCCTTCAGGAGCTTATTATATTATATTATATTATATTATATTATATTATATTATATATGATATATATAAGCTTATATATAATAAGCTTAACTTATATTGCTGATCTTTTCATTTTTATTTATTTATCTAATCCTTTGCAGTGTGTGGAAGTATATAGGAGATAAAACAAAAGTTATCAAATTCTAAGGATAGAATCATAAAATATTACAGCTAGAAGGAACCTTAGGAATTCTGTTAGCCACCACCTCATTTTGTGTATGAGAATACTGAGGACCAGAGAGTCAGAATGCTAGTTAAGAGTCTACAGGACTAGTTAATGTCTTCCACACAGGTTCGTTACAATCATCAGGTCCTGCCAACAGAAAAAAAGTTATTCATTATGAAACCCACAGACATTAGAAGAGTAAGTCAAATGCTAAAATCCCTTCTAACTGATTTTGCCAGTGTCAGCTCTACATGATGTCCTTTCAATAGAGAGAGCAAAGAGATTGCTGCCACTCAACAGCTGGACATCTCCGGGAGAGCGATGGGCTCTGACATTCAGCAATAGATCTAACCACAGCGTCTCCAGAAATTAGGTAGCACTTTGCAATTGGTGTGATGCTTTCCAAGCCATTCACTCATTTATTCATGTTCACTGAGGACCTCCCTGAGGTGTCACATGAGGCTCCAAGGAACTATCGGAAGGTGAACCAGACAAACATCCCTGCTGGCCTGGAGGTTATACTCTAAGTGTGGGAAGAAAGCAGCACATAAACCAGGAAACATATTCACAGGTAATTAAGATATATGGTAAGTGCTATGAAGAAAATGGGTATTATAATTTTGATGAAAGGATGAAGAGCCTCTCTGAGAAAGGAAAATTTAAGCTGAGGACTTTTGTAGGAAAAGTTAGAATAAAATGGTTTTTTTTTTACAATCTTTTTTTTAAAATGCCATCTGTTGATACATTTCAAACCAAAAGCTCAGAAAGTCAAATTTATTATATGTTCTGTTTTCTACCAAAGAAATACTTGTTGAAATGTACCAACTAATTTTCAATAGCCCATGTCACTCAAGTAGCTTTTTCATCCCCAACTAATGCATAGAACCAGAGATTTATCATAGAGATCAAACTGTTTGGTGAAAACTAAACATGTTTTCTATTTGAAAGCTTTTCCCAAGGAGTTTCACTGTAACAAACAAGAGTGAACGTGAATATTAACATTTAAACTATGAACAGCTCTCTGCTGCCTCTGCTGTTCTTTGTTACCCAGGATAAAAGATTACCTCCGCACCACTCAAAAAAATAAACTAAAGAAAATTAAAAGAAGAAGAAGAAAAAAGAAAAGATAACCCATTTTATTAGGAGTCTTAAGAAAGTGACTGTACCTCCCTCAAGGCCACTGCTTATCTCCTGGAAAATGGAATAAATGAATATTTCAAAAAAGATATTTACAAATTTATCAATAATTCTCAATCTGATGCCTGTTTTTAACCATTTTTTTAAAAAACCTTGAGTTGGTCCACACTAAAGTAAATCTTAAATAGCATTAATGAATGCCATTCACAAGAAGGATATATAATTGCATTAAATCCTCATCCAAATAAACTGACATTTGCAAGTGATGTTCTGCATTTAACAGCCATAAAGCAGTATCTTACAGTAAGTGAAACTGCTGGTTGCATCCAGAGGTTCATACAATAATAAAACTGTTTATACTGATTAACACACTAGTGAATGACATCTCCATTTCTAAGCATCTATTTGATACCTGAAATGTTTGCCTTACCTCCTTAGCCCTAAACTCTATCAATAAGCACAACCTCATTTAACTATGGTCTTGCTACTGTTTATAGACAGGCTTCAACCAATTCTTAAGGGAATAACTAGCAAGCGGTAGGCACTCTTCACTCAAAATGTACTGTGGTAATAAAACCCTTAGGATGAAAGCAATTAGGAAAATTGTAACTTGCTCATAAAATGGTAAACTGAATGAAATTTCAGTGAAGGGAGCAGAGTATGTACCTCTGTTTCTGCTAGCAAGACATTGGGATAAAATAGCATTCATATTTTATTTGTTTATATTTTTTAAAAATCTGAGAATAAATTCAGAGAAACAAAGAGATAAGACAACAGATGTTCTGGATGCTAAGTGGAAAATTCCACTGAGATTTAGATTATGCATTTGCATCTCACCGTCATCAAAAATATCACAGGCTCCTTCAGTGATGGGCAGGCCATTAAAGATTTTGATGCATGGCCTCCATTAAAATGGGATTAGTGTCTATTTAAAAGAAATTCATAGGATTGTAGGAGTGAAGAAGAGGAAAAGGAAGAAAAGTAATTCGATTTCTAAATTTCATCCAAGTATGAAGATGACATCAGAAAACCTGCACAGAGACATTATGAAATTACTTTCACAGTGTATGAACATCACGGCCACTGCTAGTATGTCATAATATACTTTAAGGGATTTTTGATCCAGGTACTTTAGATTTCAGCTCTTGGCTGATAACAGCTTATAAAACATCATCATGAATTAAACATGGAAGGATCATACAACTCAGAATAATACAAGGGGAAGTTGATCAGGTTTAGTTTTATACATGTGCAGTGAAAAATAAAATGTATTAGAAAATATTTTTAGAGCCAAAGAAAGTGGGCTTACAAAGGAGTAAACAAAAAAGAGATAAAATTAATGATTGATAAATGTACCTTCTGCAATAGATTTTTCTAAATTACTTTAAGAAACATGAAAAGCAGCCCAAGAGACAGTGCCTTAATCATTTCTCAATGAATATGTGTGCTGGGGATAAAAAAAAATTAAGAAGGCAAAGATGTTCTCATCTTTGTGGAACTTACATTCTAGGCTGGGGGAGGGAGGAGCAGATGATAGATAAGTAAATAGTGACAAAGATGAGGCCCCTAACCTCTGAGGGCTCACAATCAGTTTGGGGGAAAAGATATAAAAACAAATAGTTATGTCAATATAAGAAGAAGCAGAGAAATCACTTTAGTTATGGGCGGTCAATCTCTGTCATTTATCACCCTGTCCTCATTTGATGAACAGTAGTTTCTATAAGGGCCAGTCCAAGCCTCAACAAAGTCACATTTTATCAGTGATGCTAGTTATGAATTGACAGCAAGAGGAATTAAATAAGGAGGCATGTCAAACCTTAGGAAGTTGGGGTACTCTAGAAATCTCCCTAGCCATGATTAAAGTTCAGAAATAAACAATCTATTTTTGTGGGGCTACATATGCATATGTAGAAAATGCAACATATATGACAAAACCCTGCTGACCATGCTATAGGAAATGACTCTAAGAATGGTTTCCCTAACTTAGTAAGCTTGATTCCTTACCTGGCCAATTGTTACTCTCCTGTGTTCTTCCCATTTCCTTTGAAACCCAAAAGTCTCAATGTTCCTCCTCTGGTTTAGAGTTTGAAAGCCCAGGTTCATATTCAAATGTGTTATGTAGAATTTATGATCTCTTAAACCGTTAACCACCCAGCCATCCATAGTTTCTGTGATGACATGAACAAGGGCAGTACTTTCCCCGCAAAATCCCAGAGATCTTTAGTGAATGACTCAGAGGTCATGCAGGGAGGCCAGGGGAAGCAGGAACAACTCCTACTTTTATGTGTTACAGCTTGGCCTTCAGTATAAGACTTTCTGCTTTGCAAGAACTTTAAAAGCCACTGATGTAGACACCATAAAACTATCTATGTAAAAATCACATGACACAGTGTCAGAAACAGCAGACACTTCATGTTAAAAAATTATTATTTTCAACAGCAGATTCTGGCACTGTCCTCTTGATCAAACTGATCCTGAAGCATCCTAAACAAAGATATATTGGGAGGTAATTGATTTATATTAGATTGTAAGCTACTTAGGTTGGATATGTTTCTGCTCCTATATTCTGACATCTGTTAGATTGAATTTGTCCATTTCATAGACCCTTTCTGTTGCCCATAATGGTTAGTAGAGAGGTCATTTTGGTGTCATAGTCATATATTTGACTCTCCTTCAGAACCATTCCAAATAGCAATAATCTGTAGGGCTGAAATGAGAAAGGAAGATGGTACCAACTTACCATCTCTTTCCATCCAAGTTTCCTAATAATTCCATTGAAATATGAGAAATGATTCAGAAACATTCATTAAGAACTCACTTCTGGGGCTTCCCTGGTGGTGCAGTGGTTAAGAATCCGCCTGCCAATTCAGGGGACATGGGTTTGATCCCTGGTCCGGGAAGATCCCACATGCTGCGGAGCAACTAAGACCATGCGCCACAACTACTGAGCCTGCGTGCCACAACTACTGAAGCCTGCGCACCTAGAGCCCATGCTCCACAACAAGAGAAGCCACCACAATGAGAAGCCTGCGCACCACAACGAAGAGTAGCCCCTGCTCACCCCCAACTAGAGAAAGCCCTGCCCAGCAACGAAGACCCAATGCAGCCAAAAATAAAGAAATAAAGAAATAAAAAATTCACTTCTGTGTGAAACAAAGAACTGAAGTGATTACCTAGCCAAAACAATCTTGGCCACAGATGATCCTTTTTCTCCTACTCTCCCCCACCTCTATTTCTTTTGTGATACCCGTTAGTAAACTCATACATTTTTTTCTCCTTCCTTCTTATGTTCTCTGATGTTCTTTGTCTTTCTTCTCCATTTGGTCTACTTTCCTCCTCAATAATTAGGCATATATATGTGGGAAAAATCATAGGCATTGAAGTCAGCAAAATGTGGATTCAAACTATGTCTCATCGTTTCACAGCTGTGTGATCATGAGAAGCTTGCTTAACTTCTCTGATTTTTAGCCTCTGCCTTTCAAAATGAAGATAACAATTCTTATATCATAGGTTTTTGTGAGAGTTTGATGATGATACTTTTTATGTACCTCACTATTATTTGGGCTATAATAACTGTTTAATAAGTGGTATTAATTGTTGTTATTTTTACCATTAAGCATAAGTTAATGCTGTGCTTCCCAAGCATTCATTCTCCTTTCTTCCTAATATTGTATTATTTGAAACTCTACTATTGCTCACTACTTTGTATTCTCCAGAGATGATGATAATAAAGAGAAAAAACCAGAAGAAAAAGAAAAAAAAAGGAAGAAAAGCAGGAGAAGGAGGAAAAAGAAGAGAAGGAGGAGGTAAAGGAGGAGGAAGAGGAGGAAGAGGAGGGAAGAAGAAGGTGGTGAGGGTGGTAGCTGTACTAACAAAATGAGAGGTGATTCTTTACATTATGAATTTAATTTCTGTGAGGAAATAGGTATTGCCTTAATAAAGGGAGTCATATTATGCAAATTTACAGTATATTATATCATAACTCACATATCATAAAATGGTTATTGATCATATATCATAATACATAACTCACATATCATGAAATGGTTACGAATGTGGGCTCCAAAAAAAAGAACCAGATCTAGGTTGAAATCATAGATTCAACATTTTTCTATCAGTCTTCTAAATTGACAACAAACTTTCTGAGCCTTAATTTACTTGCTTTAATATTGGAATAATGAACCACATACTTCACAGTGTGTGACGATTAGTTATATGTGTCAACTTGGCTAGGCTATAGTACCCAGATATTTAGTCTGACATTATTTTAGATTTTACAGTGAATGTATGTTTTAGATGAAATTAACATTTAAATCAGCAGACTTTGTGCAAAGCAGGTTACATTCCAAAATTTGGATGGGCCTCGTTGAATCAGCTGAAAGCCTCAATAGAAAAAGACTGACCTCCCAGGAAGAAGAGGGAATTTTTTCCAGCAGGCTGTCTTTGGACTCAACTGCAACTCCTCCCTGGGTCTCTAGCCTACCAGTTTACCCTGCAGATTTTGGACTTGCCAAACCTCCACAATCCTGTAAGCCAATTCCTTAAAGTAAATCTTTCTCTCTTTCTCAATCTCTCTCTCACTTTCTCTCTCTCTCTATAGATCCCGTTGGTTCTGTTTCTCTGGAGAACCCTGACTAATACATAGTGTTACTGTGAGGATTTAATAAAACGATGCACAAAAACTGGCTAGCACATAGTAAGTGATCAGTAAGTAGACCTGTAAGTACAACCATTGTAGTTGTAATTAATATTTAGACTTTACTATTTTCTGGTACGTGATATAATTTGGCAAGTTGGTTTGGAGGTGGGATTGGAGAGTGAAGAACCTTTAGACCTGAGTGAGATCTGACTCTGTGGCATGCTCTGTACTGAGCATTATCATCTAGATTATGTATTGTATTCCTCTCCATAACCCTACTGCAGACACTATTATTTTACAGAGAAGGAAGCTAAGATCCAGAAAGATTAAGATTATTTTCAGGGTCAACAAAGGTAACTACTAGTAAATCTAGCCTACTAAATCCAGTCAATCTGACCCCAGGACCTACACTCTTAAATTGCACTCTACATTTTTTCAAAATAAAAATACTTGAACAAAGTTCAAGTCAAAAAGTAAAAAATGGATTAACTTCTGCTTTAATTGTAATGTGGCCATGAGTTTAGCCTCAAAAAGACTCCAGGGACGATATCAGAAGCATTCGCAAAAGCCATGAGGGACCAAACTGCCCATCCCTAAAGGCGCAAGTACAGAAACAGAGGTTTAGGCAGTCACCCTAAAGGTGGGGTCAGGACTTCTCTGATGCTCTCCTGACCTCACTCTCTCACCCCACCCTCAGGAGGAGTTCACTTTGAACTGGACCATTATCCTTGGATTTGTGTTTGTTCAAAGGAGTTAAATATCATGTCCACAAATACCTTCTTTTTTGTTCTCTTTGGCTGCAGGAAAATAAGTGGAAATCTCTCAATCTCAGTTCAAGGGGCAGAGGGAAGGGAAATGGACGAGATTATTGAAAACTTATGAAGATTGAAATCATCCCATGTCTAAATAGACAGCTGCTACTCAGCTTCAATCAATTGTTTTAATGCAAACAAGCAGGGCTAGTTTCCCAAATATTCAGAATTTTCAAGAGAAGCCAGAAATATGAAAATTTATGAGAAATACCTGAGCTTTTAAGTATGGGAATGAGTAGTAATTAAAAAAATACGTTGAGAGGGCCAACACTTTTGAACAAATTATATCTGTAGGAGCGTTTTGACATAGGGAACCCCAATTTACAAAAAATGTAATTAACAAAAGGATGAGACAAAAGCACCCTATTTCACTTCAAAAATGAATCACAGATTAATTCTCAGAACATATTTGTGTTTTGATTTAATGGAGACTAAAGAGAAAAAGATCTATTCACTATTTATCATCAATTTTTCTAGTTCCCAGTCAAAAGTTAGTAATTTTCTCCTTTTCAAAGTGCCTGTTGGCCTGATCACTACAGCTCTAAACAAACAAACAATTGATTCAATTACCTGGAAAATTCATAGTAAGGCATTTATATGGCATTCAGGGCACTGCAGTGGCATTTTTATTTCAAAATAGGTAAATGAATGTATTGGTAAACCAGATAAAGACTGTTCACATTTATCAGGCAAAACCATAAAGGCAATATGCAAATACCTCAACATTTCTTTTTTTAAATCAAATGTAGCATTTCAGTTAGCTAATCTACGAAAACACCTTTTGATTAGCAGAGGAGTCTGGCTGTGAAGGTTCAAAGCAAAGCAAAACTCTTATCCAATCATTATGATGTAACCCCACTTTATCTTATTTAATTACAACCAAATAGTCACTGAAAATCAAAAACAGGGGAAATCTGTTATTTTTTTTCCTTGAATAATGTAAAGGTTTGATTTTAAATTAAAATATATGTATATTTTATATATGTATATATAATTCCATGCATACTACATCATTAGCCAATGACTGCTAACCCTGTGATAATTTTAGACTTTTAGTGATTATGTTCTACCAGCAAACACAGAGCTGAGCCTGATCAAATTAAAAGAAGCCAGTCTTTCACATCAGCACATTGTGATTCCTGCGCCAGCCAGTAAGCATTTGAGTGATGTTCTCTTTCCAACGCAAATAGCAGAAATCCTGAATCTTGTTCCTTGTGAGTATAAGAGATAAAACAATTCAATGCAAAATGTTTTAAAAATTGCATGTTGCCAAAACTCTATCCCTTAGCTAATCTTCAAGAGGATATTTTGCCCCATTGCAATATTTATGACATTGGCCTTGAGAAATAATTGCACTCTCCATAAAGGCCTATACTGAAAAAAGTCTGATTTGGGAAATAAGTTGGTTTTTATAATTTTGTTGTTTTGTTTTAGATAACTCTCAGATGACAGTGTTAGTGCAAGTTCGTATGCCTGACACAGTGAGGCCAAACACACCAAAACATCAGAGTTTGGAGCAGAGAAAGGTTTATTGCAGGGCCATGCAAGGAGACAGGTGGCTTGTGCCCCAAAATACATTTTTAAAGGCCAGGTGAGGGAGGGGGTTGCAGGGTACATGATCAGCTCCTGCACAATTCTCTGGTTGATGGTGAGGTAACAGAGTGATGTCACAGGGGTTAACTTTATCAATCCTCAGGCACCAAGAAGGTCTCGGGGCTATGTGCTCATGATCATCAAGTAGTTAATTTCTTCCATTTGGTGGGTGTTTTCACATCTGTAAAACAACTCAGGAATGTGCATTAGATGCTGTTATTTAGGTACTTCAGAGAGGAGCTAAAGCTAAAGGGTATGGGGGAAGGGTCTGCCCCAGGAAGGCCCCATAGGGTCCTGCTTGGTTACAATAGAATATCAATCAATGATGAAAGAGCCCCAGGAGTTTCTCTGTCCAGTCATGTACCGTACAGAAGTGTACCATGCAAAACTTGGGTGCCCTAAACACACATTGATCTGCCTTGGATGAAAACCTTGTCCATTCATTTTATTATTTTTATTGTGCTGAAATGTAATAATTCATGAGGAACTAGATGAAGATCATGGTAAACACTGGAAAATCAAACAAGGATGTTTTTTCAAATGATGTGTTTTAGAGATTGATTAACCAGATGGACAGCCAGAAGAATACCAAATGTCATGAGCAAGAAGTGATTTTGGTTAGTGCTTTCCTGGGATGTAATAAAAATGCATTACTCGAGACTACAGACAAAGGTTCTAGTGAAATTTAATGAAAAAGCAGGAGGTAGGTAGCTAATGCACAGCTAATAGAAAAGAGGTTTTCCCCAAAATGGAAAAATTTGCTCTATCTGGGTATTTTTCAATAGTTGAGGCCAGCAAACCCTAGCTGGCCATGAAATGACAACATATGTACTTAAAGTTACATTTAATTGCAGAGCTTTTGTACTTCCCATCACCAAATGACAAGTTCAATTGATTTTTTTCATTGAACTGACTAGCTGTTGGACAGTTGTCTTAAATTGACTGGTAATTCAACCTATGTCTACATAACACTAAAATAACAGATCAAATGAGCGGAAAAAAATAACAAGCAGATTGGCTTCACACAAATTTAGCTGATTGATAGAAGTTTCCACATTTTAACCCACCATTTCTGTGTTAGAGATAAATAGCCTCAGCTTAGCAGCAATTGTGTCAAACCCCAAAACCTACACACAGAGAACACCTGACCTTGTCCTCCACTGAACTTCAGCTTTTCCATTTTTGCCTTTGGGGAATAAAATATTATTACATTTGCCTCCTTCATACTAAGCAATGAGCTTGGCCAGTGCAAGGCAAAATAATGAGATAAAGTCTGCTTTGGAGATTGCTCCAAATCCCCTAATCAGCGCTTTTTGCTTTTTGATAAAATTTCTACCATTCTCACAGTCTCCCAACATTCTATGGATAATCTGTGCCTTTCTGTGCCACACCATTCTCAAGCCTGTCTCTCTCAAGAGCACTTAACTTCCCAAATTCTCCTCCATGTGTCAAATTTAGTGCTTTACTGATAGGTTTTGATAATGTATTCAGTAGTAAACTACTTGATGATTAAGAAGCTAAGGGCTGTTAACAGGTTACATCCCATGTAACAATTGCAAACCTTAGGATACTGTGGCACAGAATACTGACCAGTGAGGAAACTCTCAGAACTCCTGTTAAGGTGAGGGAGGCAAAGGATTTAGAAAACCCTGGATTCTTTCAGTGCTTCTGAAACAGCAGGATGTAGGGTATTAGCACATGTGAGGCTGATTCTGAAGACCTTGCTTACTTCACATGTAAGAAGTTACAAATGTCACTCCAAGGATAGAATTCTGCAGTTTTTCAGACTTAAGAGGCCCATGCCTACTACCTATCTCCAGGGATTCTAACTCACTGTATCTAGGCTAGACCCAGGCACCTTTATTTCTTGAAAGCCACATAGGTAAGTTTGAGACACACCAAACTTGAATGCCAAGTGACTACATTCTTGTTGTTAGATGATTACCCAGAACCTCGAAAAGATGGTGCTAAGTGAAAGAAGCCAGTCACAAAAGACCACATATTATATGATTCCATTTATATGAAATGTCTAGAATGCACAAATCTATAAAGACAGACAATAGATTGTGTTACTAGGGCTGAAGAGGAGCAGGGAATGGGGAATAGGGTGGTGATAGCTAAATGGTATGGGGTTTCTTTTTGAGGTGATAAAAACTGACTGTGGTAATGTTTGCCCATATCTGTGAATATACTAAAAACCATTGACTGGGACATGTTAAATGGGTGAATTTTAGGGAAATTAATTATATTTCAATAAAATTGTTATAAAAATTTTATATGATATGCAGTGAAACCTGTATCTCTCCACAATTATGTGAGGAAAGTACATCATTCTGTGTCACTCTTTTTGGGCCTGAAAACTTACAGAGTTTCAGCACCAAAAATGCTGTCAGGTTTTTAAATCTGGATTTTATTTTTCTTCTAACACTCACCATTGATGACCTAGTGATTGAAATCCTATGGAGGTTCTACTCCATTACTGAAATGAAGTGACAGTCCTCAAAAAAGCATCAGTGCCAAGCTGTAGATGGCAGAGTCGATATCTTTTTTGATGATAATACACGGTTCGTTTTTTATGTGTATAGATGGTTATTTAATTAAGAGAGCACATTATTTCTGTCAGGGAAAAATTGCTCTCCTGGCCACCCACCAAATGTTAACAAGAGCACTCTGTCATCCACTGATCAAAGCCAACACAAAAATCTGTCAGCCTTGAGAGAGAAGTCGCCACTCTCACTCAGGCAGAACTCAGTTTTTACTCTCTATAGCCATAGTCCATTCAACAATGCTTGAAGCAATAAAGAGACCAATGAGAAAATGTGTCAACCTCTAAATATGTTTTTTTTAAAAGTTTTAGTACAGGTTTTGCATGTATAAATGAGATACATAAATAACGGAACATATAAAAAATTTATATTTATTTTGATGACTATTATTCATTAAAATTGAGACAGTTTTAAAATCGTGTTTTGAGATGCTCCTAATGATTCCTGATTTAAATATTTTTGACATGGATGGTATAAACTAATAGCTATTAAATACATAAATGCCAATTAGTTCTTATGTTAATTTATTGAGATATGAATATTTATTAAGATTTAAGATTGTATCAATACCCAGTAAATCTTGAGATGTGAAATCAGAACATATTTTAATCATTTTGTCAACACTAAGCTTTCCTTTACTAAGATTCCATACACTTATTTTTCTTGGAAGAAAACTTAATCAAATCTTTCATTTTCTAGATAGGAAAATGAAGGCTAGAGACATGAAGTTACTTGCTCAATACCACACAATCAGGAAGTGGCAATGCTGGGGCCAGATCCAGAATTATAGGGTGGAAATCTCACCTAGAGATACAGGTCTGATTCAGACCCTAAGGCACCACTCACAGCCTAATCTGGCTTATAAATACCTTGTATTAGTCACCTTGGGCTGACATAAAAAACATCATAGACTGAGTAGCTTAAACAACAGAAATTTATTTCTCACAGTTTTGGAGACTGGAAAATCCAAGATCAAGGTGTTGGTTGATTGGGTTACTGCTGAGGAACCTCTCTTCCCGGCTTGTAGACAGTGCCTTCTCGCTATGTCCTCATAGTACACACACACACACACACACACACACACACAGAAATTATAAGGCCACTAATCCTATGGATTGGGACCTCATCCTTATGATCTTATTTAACTAAAATTAGTTCCTGGGCTTCCCTGGTGGCGCAGTGGTTGAGAATCTGCCTGCCAATGCAGGGGACACGGGTTCGAGCCCTGGTCTGGGAAGATCCCACATGCCGCGGAGCGACTAAGCCCGTGAGCCACAACCACTGAACCTGCGCGTCTGGAGCCTGTGCTCCGCAACAAGAGAGGCCGCGACGGTGAGAGGCCCGCGCACCGCGATGAAGAGTGGCCCCCACTTGCCGCAACTGGAGAAAGCCCTGGCACAGAAACGAAGACCCAACACAGCCAAAAATAAATAATAAATAAATAATAAATAAATTAAAAAAAAAAAAAAAAACTGATGAAAATTTATTAAAAAAAAAAAATAAATAAATAAATAAATAAAATTAGTTCCTAAAAGCCCTATCTCGAAATACAATCACATTAGGTGTTAGGGCTTCAACTTACGAATTTTGAGGTGACGCAATTCAGTTCATAGTATACATCAAACTCAAGCATTATGGTTCAAGGAATCAAGTAACAATGGCCAGACTGTCATAATGCCTCCAAACTTATTGGGTCCAATAAGGCAAGAATAGTACTTCCTTTTCTACCTACCCTCAAGTTTCAACAATTCACCAATTCAACAAATATTTAGTACCTACTATGGCACTAGGAATACAAAATGAATAAGTGCACTTCTGGTTCAGCCTCACTAGTTATCAAGAAAAGCATTAATAATTGCAATTCCTTAATCATCAAATTAACCATCAAATTTGTGAAACAAATGGTATTCTGAACACAGTGAACCAAACACTCTTCATAAATTCCTGGTAGTTTATAAATGAACATAAACTGTCAACACTTATTTATCAATTACTATGTGAAAAGCCCATTTAAACTTTTAGTATATATGATTCATTTACAGTATGAGATATGTTTATTCCTCAGCTGAGGGAAATAAGACAGAGATGAGAGAGGACCTGTCTAAGGCTGAACAGTGTTCATCGTGCCATGTCTCAAAACTTTATGACCTTCCCCCATTGTCTGTTTATTCTCAACCCAATAGGAACAGCAACAAAAAAATTCTTAAACTCATAAAATTTAAGTTTATAATAAAAATGAACAATTTCTCCTGCAAGCTGTGATCCTCCAGTTGGCTGGGTAGGGAAGCATACGCTCTGCAGACCCAATTGTACAGTCCAATCTGGCTTTATTTGTGACAAAGTGAATTCTGCATTTTAATTTCTACCTGTCTGCAAGGCATTTGGGCTAGGTCTCCTAAATCATACACTTGGCCTTCTTTCTCTTTTTCCACCCTTTCCATTGCCTCCTGTATGGTTTCTGCAGCCATGGTGGATGTTCTCTTCCATTTCTATTCTCACCAAATGACAAGGCTCCTCTAAAAGAATATATGACCTGACACAGAGTCAAATTAATGGACGTGGTTTGGGACTGGTAAAGATTAGCAGAGTCCTATACAGTTCGAAAATCTGTCTACTTTCATTTCTTAAAATGTCCATATACTCACAATTTGACAGTAATATTCTTAGACAGGTGTTTTCATATACAGATTATCAACCATTCCTATCTTTTTTATTAAAATAAGCCTAACTGGAACCTTTGAATATAAGTAGAGATGTGAAAAAAATTTATAAAACCCAGTTTTTCCCCAAGTATTCCTTTACTCAAAATGTCCTTCTAATTTGCATTGACTTGCTTAATCTAATTAGTGACATGGCACAATGGCTTTGAATTTTGTATCATATTACCTGCTGACCCTCTATAAAATGCTTTGCATTAATGAGATGTATTGTAACTGGATTTTTCCACATTTCTTTTGACTAAGAATGATTATATATTCTTCACCCTCAGCTAGGGTTTTGTGATCCTAAATAGAATGTTATCTATTTAGGATCACAGAAGATGTGATCCTACCATTGCCCTATATCCTTCCCATTAAAAATATTGATATTCTTGGCAAGGCATGTTTCAACTAAGGAATGATTTAATTAGCATCTGGAAATATTCATTTTACATATGCGTGAGGGGAAAGAAACACATTAACTGGAAAAAAAAATGCATTGTCCCCTGTAAGGATATTGATCTGACCATATGGATGGAATTTCACTACTATACTTGACTAGCAGGTATCTCTGGCTTGGCCCCCTAGGGTCAATTTTCCACTATAATTTTAAACATTTGAAAGTTATATTCATTAACTAAGTTGCAAAATTATTCTTTTCTTGCATCAAAAATTGATTCTTACAATTGCTTTCCATTTTAGCACAAATAAATAATTTATTGTTAGCTTCCTTTATGAGACAGCAGGAAATATGCTTACCTCTTCAATATCGTTTTAATTTAAAAAAGGACTGGAATCCACCAGGAATATTTAGTCACATCAGGAGGGAGGGAAATTTGACTAACTTGTTATTTTCTTATGAAAGTGTTGACAAGGAGAATTTTTTAAATAGGTTCTGATCTCTGTTAAATCTCTCTCCCTAGAGAGAATGCCAATATTTGATTGAAGTGACAAGGAAAACATCCTCTACTTATACTTTCCATGCATGATTTGGGTAGAAAGGCACACAAATAAAGGAGAAACTCATATTTTGTAAACTCTAGAAATTCTATTGTGATCAATTCCATAGTGTCATGTGCAAAGGGACTCTACTATGTTAATTATTGAAGGAAATAAAATCAACATCATCACTATTACTAATGATCTTTCACGCTATGCTTGTTATAGGATTCTTTTAAAGCAATGATTAAAGAATTGGGAAACCTGTTCTCTCTTTAATAACAAGGTATTTTAAAAAATTATTTATTTAATATGGACCTTGAAGATTACCTTTCTGTCCACCCATTCCATAGTTATATAGATGAGGAAACAAGATCCAGGGAGAGTATGTCACTCAGGGTTCAGTGAGAGAAACAGAACCAGTTGATTGTGGGGTTGATTGTGACCCCGCCCCCTAAATAAAAAAGAAGATAAAGTCCTAACCCCCAGTATTTGTGAATGAGACCTTATTTGGAAGGCCTTTGTAGACGTAATTAGAAGATCTGGAGTTGAGATCATCCTGGATTATCCAGGATATATTTAGGTATATCCTAAATCCAATGGCAAATGTCCACATAAGAGACACACAGAGGAGAGACAAACAGAGAGAAGAGTAGAAGGCCATGAGAAGATGGAGGCAGCTCCAAGCCAAGGAATACCAGAAGTCATCAGAATCTAGAAAAGTCAAGGAAGGACTCTCCACTAGAGACTTTGGCGGGAGCATGGCCTTACCAAAATCCTTATTTCTGATCCCTGGCCTCCAGAATTTTGAAAGAATAAATTTGTGTCATTTTAAGCCAGTGAATTTGCAATAATTTGTTATAGCAGCCCTAGAAAATGAAAACACTGTAGACCATCAGGAAAAACAGGCTTGATCTCTTGGGCATGAGCTCAGGATGTAGTCTACAGGTTGAATTTCTTCTTCCAGGAAATCTCAATTCTGCCTTTAAGGTCTTTTAACTGACTGAATCAGGCCCAGCCAGATTATCTAGGATAAACTCCTTCACTCACAGTCAACTGATTATGAACGTTAATCATATTTACAAAATACCTTCACAGCAACTCCTAGATTAGTCTTTGACTGAATTCCTGGGAATTATAGCCCAGCCAAGTTGACACATAAAGCTGACCATCACAGAGGATATGTGACTCATTCATGTCACAAAATTAGTAACAGTATTCTAATGTTCAACCTAGCCAAATATTAAAATAGTTCTTAATTCAGCCAGCCTGCATGGACAAAAGGTAGATACCAGTTAACATTTATTTGTATGTATGGAAGATGAAGAAAATAATAAATAGAGGCTCTCATCCAAGTCAACCTTATAAAACATGGCACCAAGAATAGAAGAAAGCCAAGAATTTCAGCTGTAGATGAACTGGGATGAGAAAAGTCCCCCAAGGTTCGTGTTTGTATAGTAATCGATGCTGACTGTCCAGCTAACTAAAAAGCCTTCTTTTTCTTGAAGGAATTATTCATGTGTTGAAGGAAAAATGAATTGCCCTAGAAAATACAGGGACTTCTGATAGCCTGTGATGGAAAATGGAAAAAAGAAGTTTGGAGTACAAGGGCCAGAACAAAGACAAAAATGGTAAATTTGATTAAGTGGTTATTGTGTTTATACCTTGTAACTCATTGTCTATATAGCATCAATAAATTATATGGTTCTTGTTAATGTGAGAGGAGTTTGGATAAATTTGAAGTTTGTATCAAGCTGGGTCCTACTTCAAAGTAAGCCCAGGACAAAAATAGAGTCTGCCACAGGAGCTCTGCTACACTGGGTTTTGACCGAGACGAACTTACCTACATTACCTAACCTTCCCCTCAGCTTGATTATACTTGAGACTGATTCTTCCTATTACATCCTTATCTCCTTTTTCTTAGGGCATTTACTTTAGAAAACTTGCAGTTGTAAATTCTTTCTCTGGCTCCTTTCAGATGTAATTCTTCTCCTAGTCTCTTGCCAGCTTTAAACCCAGGAATGACTTTCTCAAGGGCCTAGAAGCCATCCCATTGATATGTGGGAGGGTAGGATCCTAACTTTGTAAGCACCAATTAACAAAGATAGATGGCTGAATCACAACAACCGACCTCCCACCAAGCCTGCAGTACTTTTCCACTGGCTCACCCTAGTGCTTAAAAGCTCTCCCACCTTTTGTTTCAGTGGTGTTGAACTCACTCTCTCTCCCCCACTGCAGCAGTATTGAAAAGAGCCTTCCTTGCCCGTTCAACTCTGTTCAGCACATTTTTTCTTCGACAGTTTACATAAATCAGAGCTTTCCAAACATGTGCAGAGGCATGAAGGATGCTGCACATGAATCAGTGATAGAATGAAATATTGATACTCTCAGCATTCAGGACAGCTAGATGAGCCAATGTACCCAGAGTCTCAGGCTAGTAACCACCAGGTACAAGGAGCCTCTTCAAGTTACCTCTATCCATTTACATCTATACCATTCTTTATGTGACCTCTTAAAAGAAAGATCATTGCCATGGATGATAGAAAACACTAAATTCCTTATTTAATATATATTTCTAAAATGTTTCCAATGCACAATTATTGCACTGAAATCTAAAGGAGTTTTGAAGAAGCAGGGGAGGAGAGGCAAAACTAAAGTGCCCATAAGGAGCTTGAAATATAATATCAAATAATAAAAATAACAAAAGGGACACTTCAAAGAACATAAGAACAAGTTACACAACAGTACATGGATCAAAAGAAAATGTATACATTGAATTGATGAATATAAAATGACATCAAGTAAAGAAAATGTAGTAATATATGGAACAAGTGAGGGCAAGATTTAGTAAAGGAGAAAAGTTGGGTGAGTTGTGGACTGTGCTGTTCTGGGAAAGCTTCATAAAGAATGTGAGCTCTCTAAATCTGATCCGTGCTGTGCAGTGAAAAATAAAATAAACCAACAAAACTTCATTTGTGCCTGAGGGGCAAGCAGGGCAGGTTACTGAGTGCTTTTGTGGTGATTGCGAGGAGGAGCCGTGGAGTCTTTAAAGAACTTGCTTCATCATCGGTGAAGGGCTGGTCCTACCTGCAAAAGTGTTTGTCTGGTATATGATGCTTCTTAACTTGTCCAGCCCCGAAAACCTTCCCTGAAATACTTTCTTCCTGCTCTGCTCTGTAGTCTGCAGGCTGAGCTTTTCTAAACATTTCCTATTTCTCAACTTGAAGGAAATTGGGGTTAACCTGTATTTCCAACCTTCTGACCATTGTTATCCATCTTCTGGCCTGAATTCTGAAGACACTAGTGACATTTTCTAAGTGATAAAAGAACCCTACCACTTCCACTCACCTTCTGGCCGTTCATGACAATGTCAGTTCTTTTAGGGACTAAATACCTCCTCTGGACCCTTTGTTCTATAATCAAGCCAATTGTTTGAACCTGGAAGACTCACAAAAGACCACTGAAGCACTGAACCTGAGAAATATTCTGGCACAACCTGCCTATCTGGCAGCCCCTGACTCTCTTTTGTTTATTCATTCAGCAACCACATGCATTTAGGCCTTGCTGTGAGCCAGAAACAGTTCTCAGTTTGGGGTATAGTTATGAAAACATCTGCTTTTTGGAGTTGAAAATCAATTGGGGAGAACAAAAATATACATGTAAGTGCTGCAAGGAGAAGCATGGGCTGCTGTGAAAAGGAGGCGGTGGCCAAACCTGGTCTGAAGGATCAGAAAGGCTTCTCAGAAGAAGTGACATGTCAGCAGTTAAGGCTTGAAGGATGAGGAGAAATTGGCTGGGTGACTGTCTTCTTGCCCTCAGGTGTCCAGTCCCTTCATTTTCCTGGCTCCAAAGAACACCACTATTTTGTTGCCTCAGCCTAGCTTTCTTTTGGCAGGAAATACTGCAATTCCCCTGGTTCCTCCAAGTCCACACCCCAAAATGAAAAAGTAAGTCCCTGGTCCACATTGTCTTGCGACCTTTGTAAAGAGCACTCGGAGATTAACATTCTGAGCCCACCACTAACAAATTTCGTGAGCAATGGAACTCCATATTCCTCAACTATAAATGGGATAGTGCATGGCTGTCTGACAGCTTCACGGAAAAAAAAAGTGAATAAAACAGTATTGTTATAGTTGTTACATTTTTTTTTAACAATTTTATTGGTGTATAATTGCTTTACAATGGTGTGTTAATTTCTGCTTTATAACAAAGTGAATCAGCTATACATATACATATATCCCCATATCTCCTCCCTCTTGTGTCTCCCTCCCACCCTCCCTATCTCACCCCTCTAGGTGGACACAAAGCACGGAGCTGATCTCCCTGTGCTATGTGGCTGCTTCCCACTACCTATCTATTTTACATTTCGTAGTGTATATGTGTCCATGCCACTCTCAATTCGTCCCAGCTTGCCCTTCCCCCTCCTTGTGTCCTCAAGTCCATTCTCTACATCTGCGTCTTTATTCCTGTGCTGCCTCTAGGCTCTTCATAACCTTTTTTTTTTTTTTTTAGATTCCATATATATGTGTTAGCATATGGTATTTGTTTTTTTCTTTCTGACTTCACTCTGTATGACAGACTCTAGGTCCATCCACCTCACTACAAAAATCTCAGTTTTGTTTCTTTTTATGGCTGAGTAATATTCCATTGTATATATGTGCCACATCTTCATTATCTAGTCATCTGTCGATGGACACTTAGGTTACTTTCATATCCTGGCTATTGTAAATAGAGCTGCAATGAACTTTGTGGTACATGACTCTTTTTGACTTATGGTTTTCTCAGGGTATATACCCAGTAATGGGTTTGCTGTGTTGTATGGTAGTTCTAGTTTTAGTTTTTTAAGGAACCTCCATACTGTTCTCCATAGTGGCTGTATCAATTTACATTCCCACCAACAATGTAAGAGGGTTCCCTTTTCTCCACACCCTCTCCAGCATTTATTGTTTGTAGATTTTTTTGATGATGGCCAGTCTGACTAGTGTGAGGTGATACCTCATTGTAGTTTTGAGTTGCATTTCTCTAATGATTAGTGATGTTGAGTGTCCTTTCATGTGTTTGTTGGCAATCTGTATATCTTCTTTGGAGAAATGTCTGTTTAGGTCTTCTGCCCATTTTTGGATTGGGTTGTTTGTTGTTTTGATATTGAGCTGCATGAGCTGCTTGTACATTTTGTAGATTAATCCTTTGTCAGTTCCTTTGTTTGCAAATATTTTCTCCCATTCTGAGGGTTGTTTATGGTTTCCTTTGCTGTGAAAAAGCTTTTAAGTTTCATTAGGTCCCGTTTGTTTATTTTTGGTTTTATTTCCATTTCTCTAGGAGGTGAGTTAAAAAGGATCTTGCTGTGATTTATGTCATAGAGTGTTCTGCCTATGTTTTCCTCTAAGAGTTTTATAGTGTCTGGCCTTACATTTAGGTCTTTAATCCATTTGAGTTTATTTTCGTATACAACATTAGGGAGTGTTCTAATTTCATTCTTTTAGATGTACCTGTCCATTTTTTCCAGAACACTTATTGAAGAGGCTGTCTTTTCTCCATTGTATACTATTGCCTCCTTTATCAAAGATAAGGTGACCATATGTGCATGGGTTTATCTCTGGGCTTTCAATCCTGTTCCATTGATCTATATTTCTGTTTTTGTGCCAGTACCATACTGTCTTGATTACTGTAGCTTTGTAGTATAATCTGAAGCCCAGGAGCTTGATTCCTCCAACTCCATTTTTCTTTCTCAAGATTGCTTTGGCTATTCAGGGTCTTTTGTGTTTCCACACAAACTGTGAAATTTTTTGTTCTAGTTCTGTGAAAAATGCCATTGGTAGTTTGATAGGGATTGCATTGACTCTGAAGATTGCTTTGGGTAGTATAGTCATTTTCACAATGTTGATTCTTCCAATCCAAGAACATGGTATATCTCTCTATCTGTTTCTATCATCTTTAATTTTTCATCGGTGTCTTATATTTTTCTGCATACAGGTCTTTTGTCTCCTTAGGTAGATTTATTCGTAGGTATTTTATTCTTTGTGTTTCAGTAGTAAATGGGATTGTTTCCTTAATTTCTCTTTCAGGTTTTTCATCATTAGTGTATAGGAATGCAAGAGATTTCTGTGCATTAATTTTGTATCCTGCTACTTTACCAAATTCATTGATTAGCTCTAGTAGTTTTCTGGTAGCATCTTTAGGATTCTCTATGTATAGTATCATGTCATCTGCAAACAGTGACAGTTTTACTTCTTCTTTTCCGATTTGGATTCCTTTTATTTCTTTTTCTTCTCTGATTGCTGTGGCTAAAACTTCCAAAACTATGTTGAATAGTAGTGGTGAGAGTGGGTAACCTTGTCTTTTTCCTGATATTAGTGGAAATGGTTTCAGTTTTTCACCACTGAGAATGATGTTGGCTATGGGTTTCTCATATATGACCTTTATTATGTTGAGGAAAGTTCCCTCTATGCCTACTTTCTGGAGGGTTTTGATCATAAATGGGTGTTGAATTTTGTCAAAAGCTTTTTCTGCATCGAGATGATCATATGGTTTTTATCCTTCAGTTTTTAATATGGTTTATCACATTGATTGACGTGCATATATTGAAGAATCCTTGCATTCCTGGGATAAACCCCAGTTGATCATGGTGTATGATACTTTTAATGTGCTGTTGGATTCTTTCTGCTAGAATTTTCTTGAGGATTTTTGCATCTATGTTCATCAGTGATACTGGCCTGTAGTTTTCATTTTTTGTGACATCTTTGTCGGCTTTTGGTATCACAGTGATGGTGGCCTCGTACAATGAGTTTGGGAGTGTTCCTCCCTCTGCTATATTTTGGAAGAGTTTGAGAAGGATAGGTGTTAGCTCTTCTCTAAATGTTTGATAGAATTCACCTGTGAAGCCATCTGGTCCTGGGCTTTTGTTCGTTGGAAGATTTTTAATCACAGTCTCAATTTCAGTGCTTGTTTTTTGTCTGTTTATATTTTCTGTTTCTTCCTGGTTCAGTCTCGGAAGGTTGTGCTTTTCTAAGAATTTGTCAACTTCTTCCAGGTTGTCCATTTTATTGGCATATAGTTGCTTGTAGTAATGTCTCATGATCCTTTGTATTTCTGCAGTGTCAATTGTTACTTCTTTTTTATTTCGAATTCTGTTGATTTGAGTCTTCTCCCTTTTTTTTTGATGAGTCTGGCTAATGGTTTATCAATTTTGTGTATCTTCTCAAAGAAACAGCTTTTAGTTTTATTGATCTTTGCTGTCATTTCCTTCATTTCTTTTTCATTTATTTCTGATCTGATCTTTATGATTTCTTTCCTTCTGCTAACTTTGGGGTGTTTTTGTTCTTCTTTCTCTGATTGCTATAGGTGTAAGGTTAGGTTGTTTATTTGAGATGTTTCTTGTTTCTTGAGGTAGGATTGTATTGCTATAAACTTCCCTCTTAGAACTGCTTTTGCTGCATTCCATAGGTTTCGGTCATCATGTTTTCATTGTCATTTGTCTCTAGGTATTTTTTGATTTTCCTCTTTGATTCTTTCAATGATCTCTTGGTTATTTAGTAGTGTATTGTTTAGCCTCCATGTGTTTGTATTTTTACAGATTTTTTCCTGTAATTGATATCTAGTCTCATAGCATTGTGGCAGGAAAAGATACTTGATACGATTTCAATTTTCTTAAATTTACCATGGCTTGATTTGTGACCTAAGATATGTTCTATCCTGGAGATTGTTCCATGAGCAGTTGAGAAAAGAGTGTATTCTTTTGTTTTTGGATGGAATGTCCTATAAATATACATTAAGTCCATCTTGTTTAAGGTATCATTTAAAGCTTGTGTTTCCTTATTTTTCATTTTGGATGATCTGTCCATTGTTGAAAGTGGGGTATTAAAGTCCCCTACTATTTTTGTGTTACTGTCAATTTCCCCTTTTATGTCTGTTAGCATTTGCCTTATGAATTGAAGTGCTCCTGTTTTGGGTGCTAAATATTTACAATTGTTATATCTTCTTCTTGGAATGATCCCTTCATCATTATGTAGTGTCCTTCTTTGTCTCTTGTAATAGTCTTTATTTTAAAGTCTATTTTGTCTTATATGAGAATTGCTACTCCAGCTTTCTTTTGATTTCCATTTGCATGGAATATCTTTTTCCATCCCCTCACTTTCAGTCTGTACGTGACCCTAGGTCTGAAGTGGGTCTCTTGTATACAGCACATATACAGATCTTGTTTTATATCCATTCAGCCAATCTATGTATTTTGGTTGGAGCACTTATTCCATTTACATTTAAGGTAATTATCGATATGGATATTCTTGTTACCATTTTCTTAATTTTGGGGGGTTTGTTATTGTAGGTCTTTTCCTTCTCTTGTATTTCCTGCCTAGAGAAGCTTCTTTAGCATTTGTTGTAAAGTTAGTGTGGTGGTGCTGAATTCTCTTAGCTTTTGCTTGTCAATAAAGGTTTTAATTTCTCTTTTGAATCTGAGTGATATCCTTGCTGGGTAGAGTAATCGTGGTTGTAGGTTTTTCCCTTTCATCACTTTAAATATGTCCTGCCACTCCCTTCTGGCTTGCAGAGTTTCTGCTGAAAGATCAGCTGTTAACCTTATGGGGATTCCCTTGTATGTAATTTGTTGCTTTTCCCTTACTGCTTTTAATATTTTTTCTTGGTATTTAATTATTGATAGTTTGATTAATATGTTTCTTAGTGTGTTTCTCTTGGATTTATCCTGTATGGGACTCTCTGTGATTCCTGGACTTGATTGTTTCCTTTCCCATGTTAGGGACGTTTTCAGTTATAATCTCTTCAAATATTTTCTCTCTTCCTTTTTTTTTCTCTTGTTCTTCTGGGACCCCTATAATTTGAATGTTGATGCGTTTAATGTTGTCCCAGAGGTCTCTGAAACTGTCCTCAATTCTCTTCATTGTTTTTTCTTTATTCTGCTCTGTGGTAGTTATTTCCACTATTTTATCTTCCAGGTCACCTACCCATCTCCTGCTTCAGTTATTCTGCTATTGAGTCCTTCTAGATAATTTTTAATTTCACTTATTGTGTTGTTCATCATTGTTTGTTTGCTCCTTAGTTCTTCTACGTCCTTGTTAAACATTTTTTGTATTTTCTCCATTCTATTTCCAAGATTTTGGATCATCTTTACTATCATTACTCTGACTTCTTTTTCAGGTAGACTGCCTATTTCCTCTTCATTTGTTTGGTCTGTTGGGTTTTTACCTTGCTCCTTCCTCTGCTGTTTATTTCTCTGTCTTCTCATTTTGCTTAACTTACTGTGTTTGGGGTCTCCTTTTCACAGACTGTAGTTTCGTAGCCCCTGTTGTTTTTGGTGTCTGCTCTCAGTGGGTGAGGTTGGTTCAGTGGCTTGTGTAGGCTTCCTGGTGGAGGGGACTGGTGCCTGTGTTCTGGTGGGTGGGGCTGGATCTTGTCTTTCTGGTGGGCAGGTCTGTGTCTGGTGGTGTGTCTTGGCATGTCTATGAACTTATTATGATTTTAGGCAGACTCTCTGCTAATGGGTGGGGTTGTGCTCCTGTCTTGCTAGTTCTTTGGCATGGGGCATTCAGCACTGGAGCTTGCTGACCATTGGGTAGAGCTGGGTCTTAGCATTGAGACGGAGATCTCTGGGAGAGCTCTCGCTGATTGACATTACGTGGGGCCGGGAGGTCTCTGGTGGTCCAGTGTCCTGAACTCAGCTCTCCCACCTCAGAGGCTCAGGCCTGACAGCAGGCTGGAGCACCAAGACCCTGTCAGCCACATGCTCAGGAGAAAAGAGAGAAAAAAAAAGAATGAAAAAAGTAAATAAATAAATAAAAATTATTAAAATTAAAAATAAGAAAAAAAAATAATAATAAAAAAATAAGAGAGCAACCAAACCTATAAACAAATCCACCAATAATAACAAACCCTAAAAACTATACTAAGATAAACATAAAAATCAGAAACAAATCTGTCACAGACAGAAAATCCCAAGTCTACAGTTGCTTCCAAATTCCACCGCCTCAATTTTGGGATGATTCGTTGTCTATTCAGGTGTTCCACAGATGCAGAGTACATCAAATTGGTTGTGGGGATTTAATCTGCTTCTCCTGAGGCTGCACAGAGAGATTTCCCTTTCTCTTCTTTGTTCGCACAGCTCCTGGGGTTCAGCTTTGGTTTTGGCCTCACCTCTGAGTGTAGGTCACCCACAGGCATCTGTTCCCACCGCGACAGGACGGGGTTGGAGCAGCAGCTGATTAGGGGGCCCTTGCTCATTCAGGCTGGGGAGAGGGAGGGGTACGGTAGTTATAATTGGAATGCAGGGTGAGCCTGTGGTGGCAAAGGCCAGCATGATGTTGCAACAGCCTGAGGCGTGCCGTGTGTTCTTGTAGGGAAGTTGTCCCTGGATCATGGGACCCTGTCAGTGGCGGGCTGCATAGGCTCCCAGGGGGATATGGATAGTGACCTGTGCTTGCACACAGGATTCTTGGTGACTGCAGCAGCAGCATTAGCGTTTCATGCCTGTCTCTGGTGTCTGAGCTGATAGCCATGGCTTGCACCCATCTCTGCAGCTTGTTTAGGCAGTGCTCTGCCTTCTGTGCGCAACAAGGAAGGAATCCCCTCTCCTTGTGCACCCTGAGACAATGGTCTCTTGCCTCTTAAACAGGTCCAGACTCCTTCCCAGACTCCCTCCTGGCTAGCTGTGGTGCACTAGCCCCCTTTGGGCTGTGTTCACACAGCCAACCCCAGTCCTCTCCCTGGGATTTGACCTCCGAAGCCCAAGCCTCAGCCCCCAGCCCCCAGCTGCCCCGGCAGGTGAGGAGACAAGGCTCTCAGGCTGGTGAGTGCTGATCAGCAATAATCCTCTGTGCAAGAATCTCTCTGCTTTGCCCTCTGCACCCCTGTTGCTATGCTCTCCTCCGTGGCTCTGAAGCTTTCCCCCCACCCATCCCCCGTCTCTGCCAGTGAAGGGTCTTCCTGGTGTGTGGAAACTTTTCCTCCTTCACAGCTCCCTCCCAGAGGTGCAGGTCCCATCCCTATTCTTTTTTCTCGGTTTTTTTCTTTTTTCTTTTGCCCTACCCAGGTAGGTGGGGATTTTCTTGCCTTTTGGGAAGTCCAGGATCTTCTGCCAGTGTTCAGTAGGTGTTCTGTAGGAGTTGTTCCACATGTAGCTGTATTTTTGATGTATTTGTGGGGAGGAAGGTGATCTCCACGTCTTACTCCTTCACCATTTTGAAGGTCCCCCATCTCTTTCTTAAGTTCTACTTCTTCTGATATTAATATGGCCATGTAACCTTTCTTATTTATATATTTTGCAAAATATATCTTTTCCATCCTATACTTTCAACCTATCTGCAATTATATTTAAAGTATATCTCATTCCAAAAAATAAATATATAAAGTATATCTCATTCCAGAACTTCAATTATATGTATGTTTGGTCACTTTATATTATCCTAAGGTCACCAATTCTCCGTGCATTTAAGTTTTGTGTTATCATTCTTTATTCTTCAGATTAGATCGTTTCTATGTATCTGCCCTCAAGTTCACTGTCCCTTTCTCCTACCATCTTCAATTTGCTTTTCAGATAACCAGTTATTTTTATGGCAGATGTTGCAGTTTTGAATAGTTGAAATTCTCTTTTATACTTTTTATGGTTTTTTTCCACTCATTTAGAATAATTTATTTTAAAGTTAAACATAAATATGTTAAAATAGTTGTATTAAACTCCTCTACTAATTCCATTATCTTAGTTTGTTGAGATTTATTTCTCTTGATTTTGCTATACATTAGCTATAAAATGGACACTGACTAACCATAAATCTTTATATTTTTCTAATAAATAACTGCAATCAGTATTATTATATGTGTCAATTAATTATCTGTTGATTAATTTTTAATTACATATATCAATTATAAATGTAATCTATATGACTCATAATTTGTTTTTGCTTTCTTTCAGTGATTTCCTCACTCATATTTCCTCCTGGACTTTTTCACTGGCACAATCCACTAGGAAGGTAAAAGGTGAGAGATGTTATCCATTGTGGGTCAGCCTCTAGGATGGTGGAGAGAGGTGGAAAGTGGATCTGTTGGGCAAACAGAAGGTATTCAGTGCATTAATTACCTATTTTAATAAAACAACTCGTAGTAACAAGGGAAGTAGTTTATTCTTTAGGTCAAATGGCGCTCTGTGTAGAATCAGACTTACCCTTGCAGGTAGAGCTTCTGATTGTATTAGTTCTGTAGTGTTGCATCATCAGTGAATCTGTGATTCTTTTTTTTTTTTTTTAATCAGTCACCAATTTTATACACATCAGTGTATACATGTCAATCCCAATCGCCCAATTCAGCACACCACCATCCCCACCCCACCGCGGTTATCCCCCCTTGGTGTCCATACGTTTGTTCTCTACATCTGTGTCTCAACTTCTGCCCTGCAAACCGGTTCATCTGTACCATTTTTCTAGGTTCCACATACATGCATTAATATACGATATTTGTTTTTCTCTTTCTGACTTACTTCACTCTGTATGACAGTCTCTAGATCCATCCACGTCTCAACAAATGACTCAATTTCGTTCCTTTTTATGGCTGAGTAATATTCCATTGTATATATGTACCACATCTTTATTCATTCGTCTGTTGATGGGCATTTAGGTTGCTTCCATGACCTGGCTATTGTAAATAGTGCTGCAATGAACATTGGGGTACATGTGTCTTTTTGAATTACGGTTTTCTCTGGGTATATGCTCAATAGTGGGATTGCTGGATCATATGGTAATTCTATTTTTAGTTTTTTAAGGAACCTCCATATTGTTCTCCATAGTGGCTGTATCAATTTACATTCCCACCAACAGTGTAAGAGGGTTCCCTTTTCTCCACACCCTCTCCAGCATTTGTTGTTTGTAGATTTTCTGATGAAGCCCATTCTAACTGGTGTGAGGTGATACCTCATTGTAGTTTTGATTTGCATTTCTCTAATAATTAGTGATGTTCAGCATCTTTTCCTGTGCTTCTTGGCCATCTGTATGTGTTCTTTGGAGAAATGTGTATTTAGGTCTTCTGCCCATTTTTGGATTGGGTTGTTTCTTTCTTTAATATTGAGCTGAATGAGCTGTTTATATATTTTGGAGATTAATCCTTTGTCCGTTGATTCATTTGCAAATATTTTCTCCCATTCTGAGGGTTGTCTTTTTGTCTTGTTTATGGTTTCCTTTGCTGTGCAAAAGCTTTGAAGTTTCATTAGGTCCCATTTGTTTTTTTTTGTTTGTTTATATTTCCATTACTCTAGGAGGTGGATCAAAAAAGATCTTGCTGTGATTTCTGTCAAAGAGTGTTCTTCCTATGTTTTCCTCTAAGAGTTTTATAGTGTCTGGTCTTATATTTAGGTCTCGAATCCATTTTGAGTTTATTTTTGTGTATGGTGTTAGGGAGTATTCTAATTTCATTCTTTTACATGTAGCTGTCCAGTTTTCCCAGCACCACTTATTGAAGAGACTGTCTCTTCTCCATTGTATATCTTTGCCTCCTTTGTCATAGATTAGTTGACCATAGGTGCATGGGTTTATCTCTGGGCTTTCTATCTTGTTCCATTGATCTATGTTTCTGTTTTTGTGCCAGTACCATACTGTCTTGATTACTGTAGCTTTGTAGTATAGTCTGAAGTCAGGGAGCCTGATTCCTCCAGCTCCGTTTTTTTCTCTCAAGACTGCTTTGGCTATTCGGGGTCTTTTGTGTTTCCATACAAATTTTAAGATGATTTGTTCTAGTTCTGTAAAAAATGCCATTGGTAATTTGATAGGGATTGCATTGAATCTGTAGATTGCTTTGGGTAGTAGAGTCATTTTCACAATATTGATTCTTCCAATCCAAGAACATGGTATATCTCTCTATCTGTTGGTATCATCTTTAATTTCTTTCATCAGTGTCTTATAGTTTTCTGCATACAGGTCTTTTGTCTTCCTAGGTAGGTTTATTCCTAGGTATTTTATTCTTTTTGTTGCAGTGGTAAATGGGACTGTTTCCATAATTTCTCTTTTAGATTTTTCATCATTAGTGTATAGGAATGCAAGAGATTTCTGAGCGTTAATTTTGTATCCTGCAACTTTACCAAATTCATTGATTAGCTCTAGTAGTTTTCTGGTGGCATTTTTAGGATTCTCTATGTATAGTATCATGTCATCTGCAAACAGTGACAGTTTTACTTCTTGTTTTCCAATTTGTATCCCTTTTATTTCTTTTTCTTCTCTGATTGCCGTGGCCAAAACTATGTTGAATAATAGTGGTGAGAGTGGACATCCTTGTCTCATTCCTGATCTTAGAGGAAATGCTTTCAGCTTTTCACCATTGAGAATGATGTTTGCTGTGGGTTTGTCATATATGGCCTTTATTATGTTGAGGTAGGTTCCCTCTATGCCCACTTTCTGGAGAGTTTTTTATCATAAATGGGTGTTGAATTTTGTCAAAAGCTTTTTCTGCATCTATTGAGATGATCATATGGTTTTTATTCTTCAATTTGTTAATATGGTGTATCACATTGATTGATTTGCGTATATTGAAGAATCCTTGCATCCCTGGGATAAATCCCACTTGATCGTGGTGTATGATCCTTTTAATGTGTTGTTGGATTCTGTTTGCTAGTATTTTGTTGAGGATTTTTGCATCTATATTCATCAGTGATATTGGTCTGTAATTTTCTTTTTTTGTCGTATCTTTGTCTGGTTTTGGTATCAGGGTGATGGTGGCCTCATAGAATGAGTTTGGGAGTGTTCCTTCCTCTGCAATTTTTTGGAAGAGTTTGAGAAGGATGGGTGTTATCTCTTCTCTAAATGTTTGATAGAATTCACCTGTGAAGCCATCTGGTCCTGGACTTTTGTTTGTTGGAAGATTTTTAATCACAGTGTCAATTTCATTACTTGTGATTGGTCTGTTCATATTTTCTGTTTCTTCCTGGTTCAGTCTTGGAAGGTTATACCTTTGTAAGAATTTGTCCATTTCTTCCAGGTTGTCCATTTTATTGGCATAGAGTTGCTTGTAGTAGTCTCTTAGGATGCTTTGTATTTCTGCGGTGTCTGTCGTAACTTCTCCTTTTTCATTTCTAATTTTATTGATTTGAGTCCTCTCCCTCTTTTTCTTGATGAGTCTGGCTAATGGCTTATCAATTTTGTTTATCTTCTCAAAGAACCAGCTTTTAGTTTTATTGATCTTTGTTGTTGTTTTCTTTGTTTCTATTTCATTTATTTCCACTCTGATCTTATGATTTCTTTCCTTCTGCTAACTTTGGGTTTTGTTTGTTCTTCTTTCTGTAGTTCCTTTAGGTGTAAGGTTAGATTTTTTATTTGAGATTTTTCTTGTTTCTTGAGGTAGGCTTGTATAGCTATAAACTTCCCTCTTAGAACTGCTTTTGTTGCATCCCATAGGTGTTGGATCATCATGTTTTCATTGTCATTTGCCTCTAGGTATTTTTTGATTTCCTCTTTGATTTCTTCAGTGATCTCTTTTTATTTAGTAACGTATTGTTTAGCCTCCATGTGTTTGTGTTTCTTATGGTTTTTTCCCTGTAATTCATTTCTAATCTCATAGCGTTGTGGTCAGAAAAGATGCTTGATATGATTTCAATTTTCTTAAATTTACTGAGGCTTGATTTGTGACCCAAGATGTGATCTATCCTGGCGAATGTTCTGTGCGCACTTGAGAAGAAAGTGTAATCTGCTGGTTTTGGATGGAATGTCCTATAAATATCAATTAAATCTATCTGGTCTATTGTGTCATTTAAGGCTTGTGTTTCCTTATTAATTTGCATTTTGGATGATCTGTCCATTGGTGTAAGTGAGGTGTTAAAGTTCCCCACTATATGTATTATGTTCATATATTTCATATGTATATTTCAATTACAAACTGTAATACACACACACATATATATGACTGTTTTGTTTAAATTTCTAGCTCTCATGTAGTGATCTGAAGTTTTCTCATAAAAACCTGACATTGAGTTTCTCTTGAAAAATAATTGGCCTGTATTTTTGCATGACAGCTACTTTCAGACTTAACTGGTGGACTTCCCAATATGCTTTGCTCATTTCCACTGCCTTCCTGATCACAAGAGCCACTGGAATTTTCAAGCAACCACTGAAAAAGACTAACCAATTTTAAATGATTCAGAAATATTTAGATAGAGCCTTATAAAATCATGACATGCATACCAGTTTGACTACTGTGAAGAATCTGGAAAGATATCAGGTTCTATAAAAAGGATTCAAGCAAATTACACTTAAGACAATTATTATATAAATGAAATTCCAGTTTATTCATATACAATGGAGATTGCACAAATTTCAAACATTATTCTACTTGTTAACTCTTCTTGGAGGTTGATTAAGGAATCTGAAGTTTGTGTGAGAAAAGGAGAAAAAAGATATTTATTTATTTTCAGCCACAAGCCAGACGATTTGTCTACCCATAAAGAAACCATAAAAATGTATATACAATGGAATAATAATATACATACAATTGAAAGGGATTAACAATTGATATAGAGAACAGTGTAGATGAATCTCAAAAATTATGTTGGGTGAAAGAAGTCAGGAAAAAAAGTTCATATTGTATGACTGCATTTATATAAAATTCTAGAAAATGCAAACTTATCTATAGTGAAAGAAAGCAGATGTTGCTGCTTGGGCACAAGATGGGTGGTGAGGGGACAAGAAGCGTTGTGTAGGAGGGATTACCATGAAGCATAAGGAAACTTTTTGGGGTGATGATATTTTCATTATCTTTATTGAAATGACGGTTTCATGGGTATTAACATTTGTTAAAACTTATTAAATTGTGCACTTTAAATATTTGTAGTTTCAGTATGTTAATTATATGTCAATAAGAATTAAATTAATTAACCAAAGTCACTAAACTAATGAGTTGAACTAAAGTTTGTTCGATACTCAAAGCAATATCTACCTTGAATTATATTTACTGTTTGAACAATTATCACTTGCACTTATCACTTTGACTTGTTATCTTCTATGTCCTCTTATATACCTTAAGTCAGGTTTACAGTTGTTCAACAAATGATTTTTGAATAAATTAAATCATTGACTAGAAAGCTATTAATATTTCAAATATTCTCCTTTAAGTTATTAGTCCATTATAGTAAATATTTTTGCCTCAACATTTTTATCTTACAAAGCAAAGTGAAAATTTGAAATCAGCTTATTTTCCTATTGTTTCCAACTTTTGCTTTTGGATGCTTCTCCTCCTACCTGGTCATTTCATGCTCCTGCAATTAGTAACCTCCAGCATTTGTTTCAATGGACAGACACAGATTTACCTGACAGGCTGCTGACTGCTTCTGACAGGAAATCCATATTGAAAAATACCTACTTTTGTCTGTAGGCAAATATCACACATGATTGGATGTTTCCTTTAGAGATAAAAGGAGAAAAGTGGTCCAGAAAATTTGACGCCAAAGAAATATAGGCATACCTGATGCATATTACTCTAGAAGTAATTCCCTTATTGAAAAGTTTGGTTTTTTGAGGCCTGCTCATTACTCTTTTATTTCACAGGTTGTTATCTCACCAACACATATTTATTGCTCTACCAAAACTGAGCAATCAACTCTGACAGCTTAAACATTTTTTTCTTTTATTATGTGCCAGAAATTCATCAAAATGTGCATTTCTTTCCCCACATGGCAATGACCTTTATAAACTCAAAATAGGAATCTTCCATTTTAATGACAACTGAGCTGTCTAAAGCACAAGCACTTATATAAAATTTTGAACTCACAATAGGAACCCAAAGATGTGGGTTACAGAAATTTCTGTGACAGAATAATTAGTTTTAAAAATCAGATAATAGCTGTACACATTGGGATGATTATAGTTGACCTCAAATATTTGCACTAACATATCATCTCCAATTCTTCACCTGAAAAGAAGAGGATAGGTAAATCTTGTAAAAATATCTTCAGCAAAATACAACTACAGGATTGCTAGTGATAGAGAAAGTTTAGGAAAGAAACCGTTTAGTATTAAACTTATGTGTTATGTGGTAGAGATGGGAAAAGCAAAGTGAAAACACTTCATTCATGATCATAATACCCTCTAAGAGAAGACACATGATAGGAAAAAAATGGATAGTGGGTAAAAAACTGAATTTAAATTCTATGTGGCTCCTTTCATTGAAAGTATAGGGAAGTAACTATTGTGCAGTTTAGTTTCCTCAGCCAGAAACAGGGATTAGAAATACTGATCTTACCTACTTAACAGTGTTGTTATAAACATCAGACTCAAAGAATATGTGAAAATGCTTTGAGGGGTTATGTAAATGTATTGCATCGTTATTTCTTCTCTGACAATCAGTGAATGTACAGAAACTCATTCCACGAGACAGCAATACTTTTAGTAATCTAAATTTTAAAAATAAATCTCTTTGAAAACAATTTGCCTATTACCTTTTGAGTAGTCTATTAAACCAGTATCTTTTGTCAGCCACGTGTGATGTAATTTTGTTACATCATTTTCCAGTCTTTTGTAATTCATAGAAAAATTTGCAATGATATTTGCTGCATTCTTCTTCTTTATAATTGTCAATGAACTCACTGCCTAATATTGTAAAATCTGAATAAATAATTTGAAAAACATGCAAAATATAAACTGGCCATATTTGTTGGGCTAAATTATCTTTCCCCTTTTATTTGAAAATATAAAATATATATATGTATATACAATAGACTATTACTCTGCCATAAAAAACAATGAAATTTTGCCATTTGCAACAACATGGATGGACACGGAAAGTATTTTGCTAATTGAAATGTCAGACAAAGACAAATACTGTATGACTTCAATCATGTGTGGAATCTAAAAAACAAAACAAATGAACAAACATAACTAAACAGAAACAGAGTCATAGATACAGAGAATAAACAGGTGATTGCTGGTGGGGGTGGAGAGAAATAGGTGAGGGAGATGAAGAGGTATGAACTTTCAGTTATAAAATAAATGAATCACGGGTATGAAATACACAGTGTGGGGAGTATGTCAATAATTATGTAATATTTTTATATGGTGACAGTTGCTAACTAGACTTATCATGATGATCATTTTGAAATGTATAGAAATATCAAATCACTATATTGTATACCAGGAACTAACAAAATGTTGTAGGTCAATCATACTTCAAAAACAAACAAACAAACACATAAACAAAGACAGAAAAAGAGGTCAGGTTTGTGGTTATCAGAGGCAGGGGGGTGGGGGAGGGGAAATTGGAGGAAGGGAGTCAAAAGGTACAAACTTCCAGTTACAAAACGAATAAGCACTAGGGATGTAATGGTTAAATACATGATAAATATAATTAACACAGCTCTACGTTACATATGAAAGTTAAGAGAGTAAATTCTAAGAGTTCTCATCACAAGGAAAAATTTCTTTAATTTTGTATCTGTATGAGATGAGGACTGTTCTCTAAACTTATTGTAGTTTAGATCTTTTCATAATGTATGTTAAATCATTATGCTGTACACAAACTTACACAGTGCTGTATGTCAATTATATCTCAATAAAACTGCAGGAAAAAATACAAATAAATAAATTTTTAAAATTTGATATGTCAGCTAAAATTTCTGTAAGAGAATATCTTTATGGAAATATGGATTGAAATACGAGTAATTAGATGGAGAGATGGAAAAATAGTTTGGAAAGAATGTCATTAATAGGTTAATAATAGTTATTCCTTTCTGGGTTTTGTGCATTATAAACTCCCTAAACTGCATATTCATTAGCTATATATTTATAAAAGAAATCCAAATTACTTCAACAATATTAATGCAAAAAGTAGGTTAAAAACTCATATGACGATAATATAATTCCAAGTAAATATACAATAATTCAAAGTGCCTTGAAGTTTTAGGGAGCTTGTATTTTGGTGGATGGATTGGAAAAGGAGATTGCTAAATAGTTAAAGAAAATTTGTAAATTATATAGTCAGAGCTTTACAAAGCTCTTGCTATTGGAGGTAGTCACACCAAGAATGTAGATTTTTAACAAATTTTTAAAACTTTTGAAAGACCACCTTGTATGTGAGAGAGAAGAGGGAGATAATGTCAGGTTTTTAGATGAAGAATGTGTATTAAATTCAAGAGATAATGAGGAAGTCATTTGAGATATTCAAAGAGATAATTGATATGATTAGGTGTGTTCCTAAAATTAAACTGGAACTAATGTAAAGGATAAAATGAAAGATTATTTGAAAGCCCAATATCAGTAGTTCAAATAAGAAGTGATAAGGTCCTATTCTAAAATATTGACAGAAGAAATATCGACATAAGAATGCAGGACCAAAAAACTGAGAAGAAAGATGTAATAAGGTTAGTTTGCTTATTTATTCTATGTAGGCAAGGCAAATCAGAGGTAATGAAGAAGTTTTCAACGTGATAAAGTATGTGAAAAATCAGTTTGTGATAAGATGTTTCATATGCATTATCTAATTCTTCCTATGATGTAAACATGAGGATCCTCATTTTACAGAAAGAAACCTGGTATTTAGAGACGTTAAGCAAGCTTTCCAAATTTGTACAATAAATAGATTATTAAGGAGGGATTAGAAATCAGCTCCATGTTCCTCCAGAGACTGTACTCTTAGTCATTCTGTGTGTTACCTGTTGACAGGGAAGAGAATGGAAGAAGTTTTGGATTCGATGTACATTTCCAAACTATGTCTGGCATTGTTGAAGGCATAAGCAATACTTCACACATTGTAAAACCAAACACATTATATTCCCACCAACACATATTTTTCTACCATTTTATCCCTTACACATACAAGATCATGTTTTAAAGTACAGCTTGAAGTGAGATGAGGCTAAGTGACTGAGTTTTGTTCAATGAAATGTAAGCAATGGATATATGGTAAATCATTAGTGTCTTTCCAGTGTATTAGTTTTCTAGGGCTGCATAACAAAGTACCATATACCGGATAGCTTAAACGACAAATTCTCACCTATATGCACAGATGTGTAGAATAGATAGATAGATAAACAGAGAGATGAATAGCATTTTATAAGTATAAAGAACTATATGGAAGCATGAATACTAATTTACTTGGTTGACCCTAAGGAGAAGAGGGGAGTGGTAAATGGGTGTGCGAAAACTCAAACAAACAAACAAAGTGCATAGAATAAAGTTTTAAAATTTTAATCACATTCAAAACTTATGCAAACATGTATTTATGTCATGTATGTAAAGATAATCAGTGTACATTTGTAAATTAAAAATATAGGGATCAAGAAGGAATTATCCACATGTTGAAAGAACCTATACAATTATAAATGTGTTAATATTACATATTACATCATCATGTGTAATGAAACTTTCCACCTCTCGCTATCATAATGTCTGGCATCAAAAATTCAAGGGAGAGAATAGTCTAGATGAAAAATACTTTAAGAAACTCTTTGGGGTTGGTGTAGGGGTATGAAGCTTCTAAACCTGCTTATCAATTGATGCTAAAGTAAAAAATGGAACATTTAGTTGTTTTTGTGATCAATCTGAGATGTAGGGAATAAGAAACAAATGGAAAGAGTTTATGAGGAGATAGCAAATTGAGATTTGGAACTCTGTAAGCTTTACCATATGACTCCTTCCTGTAGCCCCCAAATAATAATTAAATTTATTAAGAGCCACTCCTTCCCTTCCCAAAGGCAATTTAGACATCTAAAAATAGCCCCTTATTTTGTTCTAAGGGCTTTAAAACTTAAATGTTCCCATGGTGTTTTACAATTTCCTCACAGCCCATATAGATGGTGCAGGTGATTAAAATCTTAACATGCAGCTATCACAAAATAAAACAAACAAAACCCTTAATTCACCAGAATCCTGCTTTTTAAAAAAATTTGTTGTGTTTTATTTTGTTTGATTTTTTAAAAGGCACTAATTTGTTGCCGGATCTATAAGGAAGTAACATTTCATGGACAGGACTTTATGGCTTTGAGTCTATCGTCATTCAAATCTTTCTGAGAGTTTTCTCAGGTTTGCAGTTTAGGGACGCAAGAATACTGTCGAGGAAAATGTTAATATTGCATATTATATAACATTAACATTGTAATGTGAATTTGTAATGAACTCAGTAACTCTAACAATGGTTGCCAACATATTGACCTGAGACACAGAATTATTCATAAAATAACTTGTAGTGTGATTGTGAGCTTGATTTTATATTTTAGGCCCATAGGTTGTGATCTTATGAGATAATTAGCTAAACATCCCTGGCCTTGAGCTTTAATAAAAACAGAAGATAGGATAAAATATTTCTAGTCTTATTCTAGGAAACGTTCATATATCGTTATATAGGCTAGAATTAAATGAAGAGCTCACAGTGTCAACAATCCCAATCTCTAGGGTTTTGTGAGCTTTTATGAGCACAGTTCAAAGATACAAGATTTTAATTTTATGAAAAACAATAATTACACTTGTTGCCTACAGATTAAGCTTCCTCATAATTAACCTTCCAATTACCCTCCCATCACTCTCTTTTTAAGGACCACAAAGACAAATGCTACCGCTTTCTTTTTTTAACCAAAGAGTGAGCTTTATAAATAACTATAAAAAGTCATCTTCAGATAACTAGATTAGCATGCTCAAGAATCAGAAGCTCTCCAAGTTCCTAAGATAAAATACACTAACCAGTTAAAAGAGAATGAAAAATGTCAAAATCATTTTAGAATCTGTAGTTTTTATGTTTTCAGAAAAATTAAATGTGAAGACTCAAGAAATTCTTAGAAGTTATAATTGGTTTAGTTATTAGTCTCTAATGAAAGTATAAAAGAAACTTTGACAAATGGTTATGGTTAGGCCCAATTTTGCCTTTTGTTCATCATAAACATTGATAACTTAATAGTATAAAATATCAAATAGAATATCAAATTTGTTATCTTTAAAAGTAAACAGTATGTCTAGTTGAAATGTTATCTTTTAAAAATGCAATTAGTTTTAATATTTGAGATTTTTTTTTTCATAGATTTGAATATTCTTTGTTCAGGACAGGCAAAGCCATACTTATTTGTCTAAGCTGCTGTTAGGTGTCTGATCTATGACCTAAAGATTATAATGACTAGGTATTATTATCAAAAATAACTTGTATATTTTTACATTCAAGTAATCTTAAAATGGATCATAAATTAACTCTAATATGACATTTTAATAATAATATAACTTTAATTGAAATATTATAGAAATAATTGTAGATCCACATGCAGATGTAAGAAATAATACAGATAAAGCCTGTATACCCTTTTCTCAGTTTTTCCCAATAGCAACGGTTTATAAAATGACAGCACAATTAGGATATTGAGATTGATACAATCCACTGATCTTATTCGGATTTCCCCAGTTTTACTTGTACTCATTTATGTGTGTGTCTTTACTTTGATAAAATTGTATTAAATATGTAGGTTCATGTAACCACCACTACCATCACAATACAGAATCAAGGTAACAGGAGAATTCCATCACCACATGTATCCCTTAGGTGGACATTTTAAAACACCTCTACTTCCCCTCTACTCTACTACCACTTCATTCCACCCTTATCCTTAATCTGTTTTTCATTTGTAAAATTTTGTCTAGATACTCTAATTTTGAGGAAACATTTTTATTTTTAAGGTTTTTTAAATTGAAGTCTAGTTGATTTACAATATTGTGTTATTTTCAGGTGTACAGTACAGTGATTCAGTTTTATATATATATATATATATAGTTATGTTTTATATATATATATATATATTCCTTTTCAGATTATTTTCTCTTACAGATTATTAAAAATATTGAGTATAGTTCACTGTGCTACACAGTAGGTCCTTGTTGGTTATTTATTTTATATATAGAGTGTGTATATGTTAATCCCAACTTCCTAATTTATCCCTCCCCCCACCCTCTTTCCCCTTTGGTGACCGTAAGTTTGTTTTCTATGTCTGTGAATCTCTTTCTGTTTTGTAAACAAGTTCATTTGTATCATTTTTTAGATTCCACATATAAGTGACATCATATGGTATTTGTCTTTCTCTGTCTGGCTTACTTCACTTAGTATGATAATCTCTAGGTCCATCCATGTTGCTGCAAATGGCTTCACTAATACTGCTCAGTATTATTAAGTGAAGAAAATAATCATGCCTACCTTTAGGGTCATTACCCACCCACCCCCCCATGAAAAAAAAATTAAAAACCATAGTAAATCATAATTATGGTTTTGAATATTATTACCCATGCCATATCCATCCTTGTTTTAGTAGCCATGGCCCTCTAGGTGTTACCAAACCAAACTTGGGTCTGTTTGCCCGCGCACAGTGAAGCCAATCTACTGACACAGGGTTGTGGGGAAGGAAAGTGCAGCATTTATTGCAGGGCACCAAGCAAGGAGTCCAGGGCAGCCAGTGCTTAAAAGACCCAGACTCCTCGAAGGCTTTCAGGAAAAGGTTTTTAAAGACAGGTTGAGGGAGGGGAGTTGTGGGGTATGTGATCAGTCCATGGACATTCTTCTGATTGGTTGGTGGTGAGGTAATCAGGAATCAACATCATCAAGCTTCTGGTTCCAGCCAGTCTGGGGTCTATGTGCTTAAGGGCAATCTCATTTGGAGGAAGTTAACTTCTTCCACCTGGTGGGGGTTTCAGTGCCTGCAAAACAGCTCAAAGGACATGACTCAGAATATTACCTATAGCCCTTGAGGAGGAACTAAATGTCCTTGACTTTGTTTAAAGGCTAAACTATTACTCATTTGTCTTGCTTGACTGTTTTCCTTTCTGCATTTTCTCACTTCTCTGATTAAATTGATTCGTTGACTAAATTTTTCTACAGACAAAAGGCAGTGGAGGACCTGCTCTGGGCAGGCCCCATAGAGTCCTGCTCGGTTACATAGAGGTGTTTGCGTTATCCTAACACAGTAAAAATACAAATGGCCTATAGAATACTGATGATTTGTTTTTCTTTCTTTCTCTCGCCTTTCTTCTTTTTTTTCCCTCTGTAACAGGGAAGCCGTTTCAGCCAGACCACTTAAGGTCCTGTTCTGGGAAGATACACAGGCCCTCTGTGTGGGTAGATCTCCCAGGTGTCTCTCATTATTGGACTCCCAGGACTGACTGAGAGGGCAGGAGCACAGGAGATCTGGCTTCAGGGGAATTAGCAACTCTGTTTAGGAGCGGGATGCACCCTGCCAGCCTGATGTGTTTCCGAGAAGCCCTCACCTGTGGCCAGTTTATTCCTACCTGGCCAGAACACGGGGAACTATCCCAGGAAGCCGTGAGGCTGAGTCAGCGTCATTTGCACACGCACAGCATCTTGGGAGTCCACACACCAGCCTCAGTTTTGAGAATCTGCGCGCCTGTTAGGTAGGGCCTGGCAGCAGCCACCAAGCAGCGTCTCTGGGCCAGCAGTTCTCTGCAGCGTACTGCAGCAGCCGTCAGACTGCATGTGGCCCTGCTGTCCTTATGGGACTCGGGGCCTGTCTGTGACAATCTTGATTCGCAGCTGTCTCCCACCTCTTGCAGCCCTGGTCAGGCCTCTAATGGCTTCGGAAGTCCTGCGAATTCTGGCTTCAGGGGAATTAGCAACTCTGTCTTGGGTTGGACGCGGACAGCCGGTGTGTCCCCCAAAGGTCCCCACCTGTGGCCCAGCCTACCCCTGCACGCCTGGACCTGGGACTCTTCCCGAGGAGCCTGGAAGCACAGTGACACGGCACGCGCCGGTGGAGTTCGCTCTGCTCACCGAACCTCAGGCACCGGGACCTTTAGCTCTGCGTGGACATGGGCTGCCCACGCCCAGCAGGCCATCTTCCTGGGCCAGCGGTTCCCCGGACAGCACGCCTGATACAGGACAGCGAAGGTCGTTTGAGCCAGACCAGTTTGGCCCTGTTCTGGGAAGATATACAGGCCGTCTGCGGGACCCAGGTCTCCCAGGTGTCTCTCATCAGCGGACTCCCCTGCACGGCCCAGGACGAGGGTAAGGAGTTCCCGTGAGAGCTGGCTTCAGGGGAATTAGCAACTCTGTTTAGGAGCGGGAAGGACCCTGGTAGCCGGATCTGCCCCCGAGAAATCTCCGCTTGTGCCCTATCTCTACATGGTCCAGGCCCAGAGACGGATCCCGGGAGCCTGGATGCTGAGTCAGCAAGGTACGTGCATGCGCATTTCGTTCCTGTGCACCTGCGCCGGTCGTCGTGCTCTCTAGGCTTGTTGGGTAATCTGCCCGCCTTTGCCCACCAGGCCGTCCTCCTGAGGCTAACGCTCCGCTCCGCACCCACCCCACCCCCCACCCCACCCCCCACCCCGCAATGCGACATTGATGAGGTTTGAATGGTGGTAACCCTCAGCCCTCGTATGGTGCTTGTCCTTATGGGACTTGAGCTGATTAAAAAAAAAAAAAAGAAACTTTATTTTTTAGAGCAGTTTTAGCTTCACAGTGAAATTGAGTGGCAAATAGAGTTCTAATATGCCCTTTACCTCCGCAGAAGCACAACCTCTCCCACTGTTCTTTTTTTTACAATTGTAAAAATGGTGGAAATTTGCATAGAAATCCTGAGAAACTATGCAAAAATTATTGCATCATTAGAAGAAATAAACTATAAAAATCCAATGAAATCCTGTGATGACTAAGTTGAACAGAGGAAAATGAAATAGAAAAGAAATAAGAGCAAGACACTAAAGTACTATTTATTAGTTAAATTTATTTTTTATTGAAGTATAGTTGATTTACGATGTGTTAGTTTCTGGTGTACAGCAAAGTGATTCAGTTATATACACATATATGTATTCTTTTTCATATTCTTTTCCATTATGGTTTATCACAGAATACTGAATATAGTTCCCTGTGCTATACAGTAGGATGTATGTGTTCATCCAATCTATATAAAATAGTTTGCATCTGCTAATCCCAAACTCCCAATCCATCCCTCCCCCACTTCCACCCCGCCTTGGCAACCATGAGTCTGTTGTCTATGTCTGAAGACACTAAAGGACTATAAATAGAAGTACTGGATGCAAACAATTTAAATCAAAGTGGAAAAATATAAAATAGGAAAAATATGTTCCCATTATGAGCACTAATGTATTTGGTTAAGCTTTTCCAGCTGTAAGTACCTTTCTTTTCATTTGCTTAATCATGTCCCACATAGTCAAAAGGCGATAGTTCCAAAATTGATCTTTTTTAACACCTCTAACAAGCTATGGGTACACGTTTTGACTAAATATCCTTTGGTAGATATTTTCAGGTTGCAGTGTTTAGTCAAAGATAACATGTTGCTCTAAAGAGTTTGATCATTGGGTGATTTGATCATGAGATTTTTCAGATTGTTTAATACAAATGAATAATATATTTTAGCATTTTATTAATAACGTTGAGAATATTTTTAGTATTCAGAGACAGATTTCCAATAATTCCATAAAATTCCATTCCCAAAAAAAATGTATCAAATTATAATCTGTAAATCTGTAGATAATGAATCTGCAGATTTATAGCTAGTTTAATATCAAATGTGTGACTAGAGCCCTAAACTGAGTGTTGTTCCTTTGGTTAATTGTGTCCTTGTAGAGTTGCAGTCTTTACAGATGTTATGGAATAAAAGTACTATTTCTTATACTATTAATTTAGAAGAAATGATGAAAGTTTGGAGTCTAAACACTACCATTTTTTTTTTCAGTTGAAATGAGAAAATGTCAATTTCTTATTAATTTATTTATTTTTATATTAATTTTTGGCTGTGTTGGGTCTTCGTTTCTGTGCGAGGGCTTTCTCTAGTTGTGGCAAGCGGGGGCCACTCTTCATCGTGTTGCACAGGCCTCTCACTATCGTGGCCTCTCTTGTTGTGGAGCACAGGCTCCAGACGCGCCAGCTCAGTAGTTGTGGCTCACGGGCCTAGTTGCTCCACGGCATGTGGGATCTTCCCAGACCAGGGCTCGAACCCGTGTCCCCTGCATTGGCAGGCAGATTCTCAACCACTGCGCCACCTGGGAAGCCCCTCAATTTCTATTTAAAATTAAGTAGATGGAAACTGATTTTTGGCTCACTGCTTTATGCTAAAAGGACCCGCTTAGTTGTAACTAATTAACAGATACTGTTAGATATACAAGCGTGTTTAAATCTATCATTTACATTTCTTTTAATTCCTATATTAGACAGAATTGGCAATGTTATGCTGAAGTAAGAAATCGCTCCAGATATCTCAGTGGCTTGACATAAGTTTTTTTCTTGCTAATTCTACATATCCAACATGAGCCAGCAGGGGGATCTGCTCACTTCCATGTTAACAGGCAAAAAGGTGTCAGCATCACCAAAGCAAGATCAGATGCACAGGATGGCACCAGACAGGGGTACACAGCTGAGTGCAATCTGGGTGACCTGAGACTAATAAAAGAGTCAAATCAGGTGTGTGAAATGATTAGTGCAGTTGAATTTGGACTAAAAGGTGGGTTAAGTCAGAGAAGGAGGGTTGATATTGGGTAATCAGAATAAGATAGGACTTACTGGACTACCTGGTTGATAGGAGTGAGAATACGCAGAGGGACCCTAACCATCTGGGACACTGGAACAGGTGGGGTGTAGTCATCTGGTTGATGTTGACAGAAGGAAAGTAGGTGAACAACGCCACACTAAGCCTGACAGTAAATTGTACAGCTCCCAAAGGGCAACTTATGCAATTGAAGGCTTGTTCAAATGGTGTATTTGAAAGGGGTACTTAGTGATCAACCAGTACATAACACTCTGGATGGGATATTTTAGCTTTTTCAGGATGTAGTCATTAGAGCAAAAGATGTGCTTTTTTGGGGTTGGTTTGTTATTGAGCTCATCAAATTTGACTCAAGAAGCAGAACCACTGTCTTAGCGTGAATAAGGAACTTCCATGGGAGGTGACTAGGAGTTGAATTTCTCAAATTACTGGGGATGTGCTCATGGAAATGGCATTTGTTTGGATCTAAAACACTAGATAAAATTGAGAGACTTAGTAAGGTGAGGTGGGGTTGAGGGAATACATTTATCTTATAGAAGGAACGTTTTATTAATGTTTGAACTCTTGAAGCTGATACTTAAAACAATTTAGAGACATCTCTGATGGACTGGATCAAAGCAATTATTACAGTCAAGGTGAGACATTATGCAGTCCACCTTTTCAAGCTGTAAGTTTTTTTCCTCTCTGATTTGTCTTATTACATATAAAAGTGAATAAAGAACTTCGTTTTATGTAAATATATGGCATTATATAAGAACACTGAGTGTGAAGGTGGTGGCTTACTGCTGTTTTCCAACTTTCTATGCTTAAACCTGTGTAACTACTAATTTTTTCAAACCATGTGATAGTTAATCAATTGGAGGCAGAAGAGAGGATAGCAAAACCCATTGGAGAATATTCACTTTCTCTTGAGAGCAATAGAACACAGCTTCCACTTTACAACAGTGATGGAAACAGCACCATTATTGCCCTTTTACTATTTGTAAAATGGAGCATTTAATTCTTAAGAAATCTTTTAAATATCCTGCTCTTTAATCTTACTGTTTCTCACAAAACCAGGAATGTTTGGTTCATATGAATTGCATTTTTCATACTTCCTTGCTTATATTAAACTGTTTGAAAAGTTTTATTGATAATGTTTTAACGGATACTTAAATCTATTATTTTATTATCAAACATGGAGCATAAATCATTTTCATAGTTATTTAAACATTTAGTAAAATGCAACAAACCTCCACATCTATAACTAAGAGGTTTTTGGGGAAGGCTAGTGTTATGTGAAATAATTTGCACCTGTGCTATCAATCGGGAACATTCCTTGTTTAACTCTAGAGACTGGAGAAGCAGATGATTACATGACCCAGAGACCCCACTGCAGGCCCATTTACCATCTCCATCCAGACAAATGATTATAGGCTTCATCAAGCTTTTAAGGAACTACAGAGAAAAGTTTCAAAATCATGGTTCTTCGTGCATGAAAAACCTGAGTATTTTCAGCATCATGTATTTCAGTTTTGCAGAGAATATGAATGTGATGGTAAAGAAGAATTGTAAATTGGCAGTAAAATGAAGTTATTTCCAACAATTTTAATTTAAATTTAAGTCTGTGGTGTCGTAGGGTCTTTACATTTTTCTCATGGTTATGCCTAGTATTGTCTCACCACTTAGAACAGAAATTGGAGTATGAGAAAAAGAATATGGGGAGGGTAAGAAGGTAATGGATTTGAAGGAGATGGGCACGGCTGTTAAATTGGATTCGTCTGGAGTTCCATTATATGTTGTGCTTCCAGTCTTCCCTCTTTATCTGTCTATCATCTATACATTGTTAGGAATCAACTTCATGGCACCCCTTCCAGGAAGCCTTCCATGACCTTCAAGACTGAGTTAGAGTTTGTGATTATAAATCCATAAACATTTTGTATTTCCCCTATCCTACATAGCTCTTAACACTCAGAATGTTGTATTATAATTTCTTGCTTTCCAGATGTATGCGTCCTTAGACAGGAATTGTATCTGACTCACTAGTGTTAACCTCATGGTGGTTGTGTAATAATTGATCAAGGAATGAATGGTTATCACTCAGCCTGGAAGAACTGATTCGACTGTATGCACTGGGCTACAGTATATTTGTCTTTAAAGAAGGGTAACATTGAGGAAAAAGGAAACACGGCTGGATATTCAAAGTCAGAACATTTGGAAAAGAATTTTTCTTTATGCTTTTGTATTTTAGAGCAGTGGAATGTATTCTTGACTTAGATCAGGATTTGATTTCTAATTCTGGTATTTTGATGGCATCTACATCTGTGTGCTGTTGGCAAGCTTCCTAACCTCCCTGGACATCTGTTTCTTTATTTGTGAAAAGAAGGCCCTTAACTTGATTTCCAAGGTTTCTTTGCACACGTATACTATTATTATATGAATAGCAAATTGATATCAGTGACAGGGCTAGTGAGCTTCTTGTTGAGGTGAGGGTGGGTATTGCCTTGTTTTGTCAAATGTCAGTAAACTCTAGTGGAAGCAGGTAACGTTGAGAACCCTCCTTATTTGTGGCAAAAGGAATGTTGCTTATTCCGTATTATTGCCAGAGATTGAGAAATGGAAATTATGATTGAGTTGCTTCTGAATCACATAGATCTAAAGACTTTAAAAGAGGAAGTTCCAATATACAATGAATTACAGACCAAGCTAAATTGGGATTACTATTTACTGTAGATAAACCACCATTGGACAAGTAGAAGGTGAATTAGGTGTAACTACTACTGTAACAAAGAGAGCCAATAAAAAGGTACTATTAAAGAACAAATAGTTGTTACCTCGGTATACGAAAAACTGTGGATGCTCAAATCTCATAATTGGCCCTCAGTATCCATGGTTCCTCATCCACATATTCAATAAACCACAGATTGTAAACATAATTATGTAATCTGTCATTGATTGAATCTGAGGATGCAGAACCTGCGGATACCTAGGACCACTGTACACTATTTTCTTTCCTTCACAGTTGTCCTGGGATGGTGTGGGGAAGTTATCTTCCACTCAGTCATTCAGGGAATCAGGTTCCTTTCAAGTCAGTGCGCTATTCTAGGGTACGTCGTCATCTGTTTGATTAAAGCTGGATTGCTGTGAATTCTTGGTTTCAGTTGAGACGTGTGTGGGATGGGATGTGGTTGGGAAGAGATGAATGCAGAGAGGCACATGTGCAATGTTTCAAAGTCAAGGCCTGGTTACATTTCACACTTAGAAGCAAGGGGAATGGTGGAATGTAGTTGGTCCCCAACTTCCTGGTTTCCAGGAAGAAGGGGAGAGTGGACTTTGGTGGATAACTTAAAATCTCTACCAATTTTATTGCTTTCAGTAATTAGAAGGGAAATGGTCATGTGCCTCAAAGATGCAATTTGAATCATCATTGTACTTTTTTTTTTTAACATATCCATCATCAAATTACAAATATATAATTCCATGGTTAAACATTTTTATAGCATAGCCATAGAGTAGAATGCTATGTAGTTCTTAAAATGCTTTTGTAAATGAATAGTTAATACACTGGAAATGAGTACACCATATGTAGCTAATTTAAACTAGCAAGATAGGAAAAAAGTTATACAATAAAATAATTTTTATAAAAATATTCTTTGGTTAAGTAAAGCAAAGAAATTAGAAAAAGTCCAAAACGTAGTGTTATCTTTTTTTTGAGGCTTAATTTTATTATAGATTTTCTGTTAAAGTCATAAGGTTTTTTCAAATATTTTGTTAGTTGCCATGTCTTAAATCGTAGACAATCTTAACCCTTCAGCAGCAGAGAGTTTCCCATTTCTCTTCTTGCTTTTATGAATTTGTCAAGAAATAACCTTGTTTTTCATCCAATAGTCAGATCTGGTGTGTTGGATGGACCACTAAGCATGGAAACAGAAGATCTCATTTTGAATCTTGACTCTGATATTTGATAGCTAAACATTTTCTTGGAAAAATCCTTTAACCTCACTGATTGCCCATTTTCATGTCAGGTCAGTTCAATGGGGCTAAAAGTACATGCCATATGGAGTTGTTAAGAGCAGTAAGTAAGATAACAGGTGTGAAAGAATTTTATAAATGGTTAATTGATACTAATACTGCTAGAAATTAAATTTAGATTTAGCAAATATTTAAATGGCAATGGACTCTATGTGAACTTGGCTCATTCATATTGGCTCACATGCCCTAATTAATTATAATAAGGCAATAAATAAAGTTATTCTGCTAGATTCAAATAACTTCAAGATAACTTGTTTAGATAGGCTGATGGTGGGACTGTTTAAAGCTCTTCTAATAACACTGTTGTGTCCAACTTCCAAAGAAATGGCTAGTGGTCCTAAAGTTCACTTTTAAAACAAACTAACAGTATTCTGATAAAGCTTTTCTATGTATAATTTTAAGGTAAGCTTTTAAAAAAGTTTATAAATAACATGACAACAAAGTACAATGATGCAAATCATTTAGCCCTCCTGGAAAATCCATAACAGCATCATGTTTTTAATTAAAATATAACTCACATGTAATGCAGTGCACAGATCTGAAGTATGAAATTTGATAAGATTTACAAATGCATAGAACCATGTAACTCACATCTTATAAAGATACAGAATATTTCCATTTTCATTACTTCAGAAAGTTCCCCTGTACCTTCCTCCAGTCAACATCCCCATATGCAGCCGCTGAGATTATTCTTATTATAATAGGTGATTTTTACTTATTTGAACTTCATAAAAATGGAGTCATACTATATGTACTTTTTTGTGTCTACCTTCTGTGTAACAATGTTTTGGTGATTCATCAATATAGTTTTATAAACCTACTTATTCATGATTATTTTTGGTAGAATTTATCGTATTTGTGCCTGTTTTCTCTATTTATATATCCATGTTTTCTAAACTTTCTCCATTGAACATATATTTGAGTAATAAGCAAAATTCAATAAACATATTAATAGGTGAGAATTTTGTAATGACCCAGGAGAAGTTAAATTTACCCACACTCAACTTCAGCTGTTGACTCTGATAGAATTAGTGATCTATTTGGTCAGTAGCCAAGTAGACTTATGAAAGCAAATAACCCAGAAAACTTGGCATGTAGAAAGGAATGGTAATTGTGACTTATGGTCCTCTTTCAATGATACAAGAGCTGTTCTCATAGTAAAGGAAATGCATATTGTAACATTTTTGTATAAAGTCTTATCACAAAGCTCATAAAAGCACATAAATGTCTTACTTCCCAAAATCAGTGAAGCAAAATGTCTGAAATGAGTGCAGCATTTAAAAGATAAGCCCTTTTTCCTAATCTAAATGGTTCAGTTGGTTAAAAAAAAACCTCAGCGATTCATTATTTATCTGCCCTGAGTTTGATTCCAGATTACTTTTGGTCACAACCAAATTAAACGAGGGAGCAAACTTTTCATCATGGGAAATGCTCACCTTTCTTCGATAATGGGATATTTTACTTTTAGAGGCCATTTTTCTACATGATTATGACAAGTAGCCATTTTAACTCCTATTTTTATTTTTTAATTAATCAAGTTGAGTTCACTTTCATTTATAAACCAAAATTAAAGAGATTTAAAAAAAAAGAAGACTTGATGTTATCATCAGTATTCTTATCTTTTATTGCCAGGTTGTGATATGTCCACTACGGATGTATGTAGAAACACATATGGCAGTCATCTTGGAAATAAGATAATCTGATCTACAACTCAGTTACTTATTGGCCCTTCTCTCATTAAAGGAAACTGTCCTTTAACCTGTGGGTATAACCGGAAGGTTTGTCGTGGATTCTTTCTTGCCCATGTAGTCCCTGGAATGTCGTCATGGTGCACTGTCATTGGGCATTAGCTGTGGGTCACCTCTAGTAGCACTGATCACCACCCAGAGATCTGAGTCATTGCTTACTACTTCTGGCAAGTGGCTATTCTTTGCCAGATCCAGGAGATAGGATGCGCCAGCCTTTCTTATATTTTTGGCTCCTAATTGCTTTAGTCTCCCAGCCTGACTTTTGGGATGCACTAAATCTTAGTTTTAGTCTTGTCTCAGTATCTGCACAAATCTGCTATATGGCTTAGCTTTTGGGAAACTGAGTAACTGCATATGTATTTTAACATCATAGAAGTGTTATTGATGGCACAGGCACATGGTGAGGGCTGTGAAGGATATGGGAAGCCTCCCATGTTTATGCACACTTTTCAGTTGGGTGTTCAGAAAGAAAACACAGCTTAAAACATACTCCAGAATTACCGGTCATATCGAGAGAGATAATGGGCCTCTTTATCATTATTCTTCAGTCATAGACAAACTGCATGATATGCAAGAAATTTCAGAACTGCCTTATGATATTCAAATAATTTGGAATAACTGCAATTACATGTAAAAAACACTGCTTGAGACAAATAGCTTTAATACTGTACTTTGCAGTTAACATTAGTTACATAGCTATGAACTAAATGGTTTACTAATACCAGGATAGACATATGAGCAATCAATGCTGGCCTTGGAAAAAATAGTTCATTTTACCAGAACTTGCTGAAATTTCTTGTGAGGGCAGGTATTTTGTTACATAATGCTTGCTTGATCCTCCTCCTATTCTACTCCAGGAAAAAAGGTAAAATGGGTATATGTGCACCAAAAACTGAATTGCAGCTGGAAATTTGGAGACAGTTTTATTATCTTGAAACTCAAGTTTATATCTCCATTACCACATATTTCTGTGTGGGGTTTAAGGACAAATTTTTCTCAAATGTGTGAAACATTAAGGACCTGCAAATGTATTCGAAATAAAAATAAGTTAGGGTCTTAAATTTGCTTCTGAAAATAGTTTGCATCTTCTGCAAGCAGTGCACAAACCTTTGGGGAATGCATCAGTAAAACTGTAACATCACTATATTAGTTAGGGTTTTCCAGAAACAGAACCAATAGGAGATCTGTATCTATATCTCTATCTGTATCTCTCTATTTCTCTCTCTATATTCCCCCCCATAAATATCATATATATGGATTTATTATAAAGAACTGACCTGTGGTAATGGAGGTGGAAAAGTCTCAAGGACTTCAGGGTGACTCAGCAAGTTGTAGACCCAGCAGAGCTGATAGTTTAGTTCCAGTCCAAGCCTGAAGGCCTGAGAACCAGGAGAGGCAATGGTGTTGTTCCTGCTCAAAGACTGGCAGGCTTGAGACCCAGGAACAGCCAGTGTTTCAGTTCAAATTCGAAGGCAGAAAGAAAGTTGATGTCCCGGTTTGCAAGCAGTCAAGTAAAAGGAATTTGTTGTTACCTGGGGGAGGTTGAGCCTTTTTATTCTCTTCAGGCCTTCAACTGACTGAGCCTCAGCCGCCTTAGGGGGGGCAATCTGCATTACTCAGACTTCCAATTTAAATATTAACCATATCCAAAAATACCCTCACAGAAACATCCAGAATAATCTTGACCAAATATCTGGGGACCCCATGGCCCAGTCAAGTGGATACACAAAATTAATCAGCATAATCACCATCAACATTTGGTTCAGGAGGTAAAGAGGAGATACTAGAGGAAAAGAATTCTTAACAACTTAGTGCCAACATAATCAGCAGCAACAGGAAACAATAGAGGCAGAAATGATATATTTCACTTATTCCACTCACCTGTGGTTGGACTTGAGCTTTGACTTAGCATTGCAAATGTGCAGTTTAGGGGCTGCAGAAGCCATTAGCTGGTGATTGTGCTGAGGTTTTCTTCCTTTCTCTTTAGTGCTAAACTTTAAAAAATCTAACCTGTTATATTTTAGGACAGTCAATTGTATTATAATGGTAACAGTATAGTATAGCCTATAGTCAAATATTATTTCACAATTTTGAATATAAATTAAGATATACAGTTGATCCTTGAACACCAGGGGTTTGTGTGGGTCCACTTACATGTTGATTTTTTAAAATAAATATATTGGAAAATATTTTGGAGTTTTGTGACAATTTGAAAAAACAGATGAACTATGTAGCCTAGAAATATCAAAAAAATTAAGAAAATGGTATGTTATGAGTACATAAAATATATGTAGATACTAGTCTATTATTTACTGCCATAAAATACACACGAATTTATTATAAAAAGTTAAAATTTATTAAAATTTACACACACACAGACCATACATGGCATCATTTGCAGTTGAGAAATGTAAACAAATGTAAAGGTGAAATATTATAACTGCATAAAATTTACTGTAGTACACACTGTACTACTGTAATAATTTTTTAGCCACCTCCTGTTGCTACTGTGGTGAGCTCAAATGTTGCAGGTATTCACTTAAATGCCATGTGATGCTGATTTTCTCTGTCTGAGCAGTTTCTCTCTGGAGTAAATTGTGTATCACAGTAAAAAGTGATCTCTTGCAGTTCTCATGTATTTTTCATCATGTTTAGTGCAATACCATAAACCTACTAATACTGTGGGACCCATACAAAGTGCCAGTAGTGATGCTAAAAGTGCTTCCAAGAAGCAGAGAAAAGTCATGACGTTACAAGAAGTTGAATTGCTTGATATGTACCACAGATTGAGATCTGCAGCTACAGCTGCCTGCCATTTCAACAGAAATGAGTCCAGCATAAGGACCATGTTTAGAATGCAGCTTAGCTTTTATGTGGGTGTAGGAATGCTATAAGAAAGGCATACTTATAGACTCTAATGTGATTCAAGAAAAAGTGAAGTCATTATATGGCAACTTAAAGCAAAAGAAGGTGAAGGGTCTAAAGCTGGAGAATTTAATGCAAGCAAAGGGTGGTTTGATAATTTTAGAAAGAGGTTTGGCTTAAAAAATGTCAAGGTAGCAAGAGAAGCAGCTTCTGCAGACCAAGAGGCAGAAGACGAGTTCCCAGATGCCATTAAGAAAATCATTGAGAAAGAATATCTGCCTGAACATGTTTTTAATGCAGACGAAAGTACCCTATGCTGGAAGAAAAGAAATGCCACAAAGGACATTTATTTAGTAAGGAAGAGAAGCGAGTACCAGGATTTAAGGCAGGCAGGACGGGATAGGCTAACTCTACTGTTTCATGTGAATGCAGTTGAGTTTATGGTCAGGACTGCCCTTATATAAAGCTGCTAACCCCTGAGCCTTGAAGGGAAAAGAAACACCAGCTGCTAGTCTTTTGATTGTGCAAGAAGGCCTGGATGAGGAGAACCCCTTTTTTCTGAATTGGTTCCATCAATGCTTTGTTCCCGAAGTCAGGAAGTACCATGCCAGCAAGGGACTGCCTTTTAAAGTTGTTTTTGGTTTTTTCTTTTTTTTGATATTACACAATGCCCCTGGCCACCTAGAACCTCATGAGTTCAACACTGAAGGTATTGAAGTGATCTACTTGCTCCCAAACACAATGTCTCTAATTCAGCCTCTAGGTCAGGCGGTCATAAGAACCTTTAAGGCTTATTACACACAGTACTCTAGGGAAAGGATTGTAAACGCTATGGAAGAGAACCCCGGTAGAGAGGACATCATGAAAGTATGGAAGGATTACATCATTGAAGATGCCATTGTTATAGAAAAACCTGTGACAGTTATGGAGCCCTAAACAAGTTATCAAGCCTGCTGGAAAAAAAACTGTGTCCAGAGGTTGTGCATGACTTTACAGGATTTGCAACAGACCCAATTAAGGAAATCATGAAAGAGATTGTGGATATGGCAAAAAAGGGGTGGGTTTGTGTGAAAGGTTTCAAGGTATGGATCTTGGATAATTCAAGAGCTAATAGGCACTACACCAGAAGAGTTAACAGAGGATGACTTGGTGGAGATGAGTGCTTCCAAACCAGTGCTAGATGGTGAGGAAGAAGACGTAAAAGAAACAGTGCCAGAAAACAAATTGGCATTAGACAGTCTGGCAGAAGGGTTCTGATTATTCAGGACTGCTTTTGACTTCTTTTATGACGTGGACTCTTCTATGATACAGGCACTGAAACTAAAGGAAATGGTGGAAGAAGGATTGGTACCATATGGAAACATTTTTAGAGAAATGAAAAAGCAACAAAGGCAGTGAAATATAGTATGGATGTGTTTCTATAAAGTCATACAGAGCATGCCTGCCTGCCTCTCCTCCCTCTCTTTCCACCTTGTCCACCTCTTCCACCTCTGCCACCCCTGAGACAGCAAGACCAGCCCCTCCTCTTGCTCCTCAGCCTATTCAACATGAAGATAAAAACTTTTATGATGATCCCCTTAATGAATCATAACTAATTATAATGCATACAGTCAATAAACTTGTCTGTATGGCAAGAACCGTATGTTTTATGTCATCATTATTATCACCTAAGTATCATTGTGTAGAACATGATATGTAAGACTTGTATTGCAATGGATAGCCTATCCTTACATAGGCATAAAATGAGTGATATTTAATATAAAATTAATAGTGTGATAGTTCACTGTTTTATAACTTTGCTTTCAAAGAGTTACATTACTGAACAGTATGCCCCTCTCTCTCATAATTGGAGAAACTGTGTATCAGCCTATTATGACAGGTTATTTTTAAATGTAACAATGATTTCAATACTGTATTATGAATATGATTGTATTAATAATACTAAATGCCATCAAATTTTTATAATGATTCACTCATTAGTGTGTAGGCTAGGCTGCCATGAAGCAATCATATTGATTACACGAGGCTACCATAAAGCAGTCATAGTGCTACTTCTTTATTATCAGTGCATGAATTAATTGTTATACCTGTAAATAATGTGAAAACGAAATCCATGTGTATCTTTTCATTTTTGGTGTCCATCGTTAGCAATATATATAACATCTACACTGTTGTGTATCGTATAGGACAATATTGATATAGGTACTGACAGATGATTCATCTTGTAAACAGATGATGTAAACTTACAGTATTAATAAATAGAGTACAGTACTATAAATGTATTTTCCTTATGATTTTCTTAACATTTATTTTCTCTAGCTTACCTTATTGTAAGAATACAGCACACAGTACATATAACATACAGAATATGTTAGTCAACTGTTTGACATTAGTAAGACTTCCAGTCAACAGTAGGTTATTAGTAGTTAAATTTGGAGGGAGTTATATGTGGAATTTTGACTGCACGGAGGATCAGCACCCCTAATCCCTATGTTGTTCAAGAGTCAACTGTAATCTCATCTCAGAAGTTAATTCTGTGGTAAAGATATTCAGCTTCAGTCTTTGTTTGGTTGAAGTTTGATTTAAATACTCTGCCTTTCAGCATTTGACTAAAATGTATTTTTGTTGTATATATATATATATATATATATATATATATATATATATATATTTTTTTTTTTTTTTTTTTTTTTTTTTTGCTGAGGATTAAGGCAATTCCAGAAAGGCATTACATTATAAGAATTTCCAGTTAAAGTCCCAGCAAACTAGGTCTTACCTTTGGAGCCAGGAACACAGTCTCCAGGGCACTGACCTCCCTCCTGACTCAGCTCTGTTGCCCTCAGGTTGCACATGCCTCCTAAGTATCCTTCTGTTCACTCTCCTCAGTGTGCAACTCCAGTCCCTCTCCACAGTGAGTAACCTGCTCTGGAAGGATCGTTCTGAAACCGCTAGGTGGCGTTTCGGGGGGCTCTGAGGAGCTCTGGTCCTTTATGTCTCAGTGCAGAAAGAATTCAGTGAGACACAAAGTGATAGATAAGAAGTGATTTATTAGAATGGGATGCTTGTGAGGCTTACAAATGGGTGGGCGAGAGGGTGCCACATCCTGAGAACTTAGTGGGCTACAGTTTTATAATCAAAGGAAAAGTGGGGAGGGAGAAAAGACCACCTTCTTCCTCATTCTTGAGTAGATGTCATGCTTCCATTATCAGCTCCTCCTTCAGGTTGGATGGGGGAGTTTTCTTGTCCCTACATGGTCAAGCCAGGACTGTCATGGCACTATGGAAAAATTACTTAAGGTCTCAGTATAATGAGGGTCTTTCACTTTGAAATGTCACCTTTCCATAAATTATTGTTTTTTATGTGTGCAGAGAGCATGTCCTAAGTGTCATGAACTTACTGAGTTCACTGGGCAGGATGTGGGTCTCATGCCACCATTGTTTTGTTGTTTGGGGGCATGTGTTATGCTTCTGTTGCGTGGTTTTGTTCCTAAGCAAGCCTGCTTGGCTTTGTGGTTAAGCAAACCTGCTTTCCTTAGTAATCACTAACTTACAGAGGTCTCCAATACTTTTTTTTCTTTACTTACAGTCCCCTAGTGGGATTAACTATTTAATCACCGACTTTGTCTCTTTACTCTGTCCCTATCACTTCCATCCTTGCCCATACAATTCTCCAGCTCTGGGCTACACAGCCTTAAAATATGCTCGGCATTCACGCTGTCTGACCCCATGCTTTACAGGCACTGGGGGTGGGAAGAAAGTGGAGGTGAGGTGGGAAGATGGGTTCCTATGCTCATCCAGTGAGGCAGAAAAATGCCCTTCCCTCAAGTTGCCTTTTCAATACTTCCTCTAGTTGGGGCTCCAGACCTGCTAGCCCTTTACCATTATTATTAAATTAATGACACATTAATCACCTCTTCCAAGGGCAAATATTATTTTTTAAAGTTATTTCATATTGAGAGATATGAAGGTTTTCTTCACATTGAGACTGTGAAGGTCTCTGGTGTATGTTTGGAGTCATTGGGTCCCCATTGTTCTGAGGGACTCTGTCTTTACTCTGTTTTCAAGGCCCAGGTGAATCATAAAAGGGTTATATTAGCCATTAACGTCTACTTTTACTGGGATCTAGGGACAAAATCTCTATTAAATTATGTTCTTTTGAGTCAAAGCTTCCCTTTGATAGAAAAAAGGGAGACTGGTGATGACCCATGGCTATGTCACTGTATAGACAATCATTTTTTGGCCACATGGCAAATAATTATCTATGGAAAGAAAAGTGAGAAATTATCCTACTCCCAGTGGGTCTGATGGGGTCATCAGAGAAGGCTGTAGCTAGAGAATCTCTTTTCAGAGGAGGGGATAGGGACAGCCTGAGTAAAGAGTGGGCACTGTGTGGTTAGTGAAGGTCTCACTTTCAAGGTTCAGCAAAGATGGAAGGAGGAGCTTTCTGGGCTCTGGTTCTGCATGTGAGGAGCTTGAAAGTTGCTACTCTGTCCTAACAAGTAAAAAGCTGAACAAACTGAAAAGTCAGCAAATCTGCCTAGATCTTTAAAAGAAGTGAAATCACAGGGCAAATCACTGTGGCCCAGATTTGGGAAACTGACAGGTAAATACAGATAATCATAACCCAGCAGAGCAGAAAGCTCTGCAGGAACCAGTGCCAGGGTAGGAAAACCTGACCGGTAATGGACAAATTGCTGGAGGCTCAGTGAGGGCAAGTCTGAGATAAAATCTCCAGGGGGACCCAATTTTGGGAGAACCTCACATTTGGGGGAGTTTTATTTATTAAAGCTCTACTGGGCTCTCACGGTGAATATCAGGGAGATTACGGCGCGCGAGGGGGCCGGAGGGTTGGGGGGGGAGCGGGAGGCGAAAAGGAATTGTTTTGAAATAGTCCAGAGCATCTGTTCTTTTCAAGGCCTACCCTTAGGGGAAACTGTTTAACCAAAACCTAACCTGCTGGGATCTTATCACAGCCTAACTAAGCCGGGGGAAGAGAAACACCCAACTCCAGCTCACTCTAAGGGTGCTGGAGCAGGGGCTGAGAAGCATGTGTGAGGTTCACAGCCCAGAGGCACAGGCTTGCTGAAAAACAGCCCTAGTCATGGGACTCTAGCATAGTTTGCCTCCCACACGCCCCAATGCCACATAATTATAGGCTTGTTCATAGCACTTCCTTTTACCTAGTACATCATGTCTTGCTATCAATAAAAAAAATTACAAGATATACTAAAATGCAGAAAACACAGTTTGAAGAGACAGAGCAAGTATTAGAACCAGACTCAGATATGGCAGGAATGTTGGAATTATCAGACAAGGAATTTAAAACAACTATGGTTAATATGCTAAGGGCTCTAATGGATAAAGTTGCCGCAGACCGGCTGCAGAAAGCTAGAAGTTCCTGGCGGTGAGGGGTAAGGAACTGAAAAGCACCAGTATGGGGTCAGAAGGGCCAAGACAACTGATGGTTGTAAGGCAAGTTTATTCAAAGAGCATGAATGTATATATAGGTTCAGCACGGAACGAACACTAGGCAACAAATCAGTAAACCTTGTATTTCCACATAATTCTGTCGCCACTATCTATGCGCCACTATCTATGCGCCACTATCTATGCATCACTATCTATGCATCACTATCTATGCGTCAGCATGCCTTATGGGCCATTCTTTGGAGATACAGACTTCCCCCTCAGGGCAGCATGTCCTTCTTCTGGGGAACAACCAGGGGCTCTTAGATCCAGAGCAGGCACCTGGAACGAAACTGGCCGCAAGCCATTTTCCTTTTTTACGCTCAATACCGCAGCGTCAGGAGTGCATACCAAGAAAGAGACAAGCAGTTCTCCGCAAAGCAGAAAGCTGAATAAGCTTACAGCTTGGGGGCCACCACATAAAGTAACAGGCAAAAATATACTGGCAATGTAAGCAGATACATGGAAATACTAAGAACCAAAAATATGTGCCAGGGATCAAAAATGCTAACAGAAATGAAGAATGCCTTTGATGGGCTCGTTAGTAGATTGGACTTGGCTGAGGAAAGAATCTCTGCTCTTAAGGATCAATCATAGATAGACACCTTCAAAACTAAAAAGCAACCAGGAAAAAGCCTGAGTACACAAGAATATCCAAGAACTGTGGGACAGCTACAAAAGGTATAACATATGCATGATACAAATACCAGATGGAGAAGAAAGAGAGAAAGAAACTGAAGAAATATTTGAAACAATCATGACTGAGAATTTTCCTAAAACCACAGATCCAGGAACCTCAGAGAACATCAAGTTGGAGAAACAGCAAAAAAAAAAACTACACCTTGATGTATCAATTTCAAACTACAAAGATAAAGAAAATATCCTGAAAGAAGCCAGAGGAAATGCTGTTGGAAAAAATGGCACGGCTAGATTTGCTCAACACAGGGTTACCACAAACATTCATTTAAGAGTATGGTGTTCCTCAACACTTGTGGCATTTGTCCTTTTTATGTAGTAGGTCAGTGATTAAACTGAGGTCCTCCAGGCATCAGAGTTTAGAAAAAGGTCATGTAGTGGAAGGAAAAGGGTTTTAGTAGTGGTTTTTCTGTGATTCCTTCTAACAGAAGACTAGACCATAGATAGGACATTGGCAGTGGGCAAGAATGGAGTAACTGTATTTGTAGTCCTAAGTTTGTCTTATATGATGGAAGCACATTGCTAAAGATCTGCCTCTCTTCTTCCTAAGGCTCAGAGAAAGCTGAGACATGTTAAAGTGAATTTTCAGTCATTTTCAAAGTTCGCTCTGAAAGCAACTCTTAAAGATTCTGAGGATGTGTGTCTAGGGCTATTCTTCCTGAGAGAGCAAATAATAGAGCTGGCCTTTATGTCCTCCTGCCATTACTTCAACAAGAAGTTCTGCTTGCTTTTTTTTAAAGTATTTTATACTTTGGGATTCTGTATAAGTTTTGTTTGAAGAAAATGTTCTTGAGCCCAAAAAAGATGTTTGAAAATCATTAAACCAAGACTTCTTTTTAAAGAAATCTCTTCCCAAATATCTTTTGCCTTGACTTATGTAATTTTAAAATCATTAGGATTAAAATATACATTTGTTTGGGAAGATATAAGGATTGGGTAAGGGGGAGGTATCACATCAGAAATTCTTTGCTCAGGTGCTTTAGTCCAATCAGATTGCTTTCCTAACATTGATTTTAGGCTCACACGAGGAGAGAGTGGGGAGCTTTGTGGAGAAGGGGAAAAGAGATGTAACTGCAGAGCATATTGAAGCTGAATCTGGCCTCTGTATCCCGACACTGAATTGTCAGAGACAGAGTTTTGGGCGAAGTAGAAAAGAATAGCTTTATTGCCTTGCCAGGCAAAGGGGGCCACAGCGGGCTAATGCCCTCAAACTGTGTGTCCCAACTTGGAGGGAGTAGTGAGAAGTTTTACAGTAACGCTTCAAAGAGGGAGTGATCAGCTCGTGGACATTCTTCTGACTGGTTAGTAATGAGGTAAGTGGGAGTCAGCATCATCAACCTTCTGGTTCCAGCCTGTCTGGGGACTACTTGCTTGTGGGCAGCATACCATTAATTTCTCCCACCTGGTGGGGGTTTCAGTATCTACAAAACAGCTCAGTGATATTGTGATGTGTATCCCTTGATGGGGAACCAGGACCTTGTCCCAAGGCTGCACTATTGTTTATTTTGACTGTTCCTCCCTTGTCTCCGCATCACCTCCCTTTCCTAATTAGCAGCTGTTTGAACCTGCTCACTGGAACTCAGGGAAGGCCATGGAGGCTAAAATGAAGACTATGTGCCCAGTAGCCCCACAGGGTCCTGCTAGGTATCAGTATGACATTAGAAGATAGGGAAGCCCAAGGCACTCACACTGAGCACAATTTTGATAGCCAAAGGGCAATTTGAAGGCATTTAATTCTTGAGAGAGATTAAGTATTAGCAGTACACAGGTTAAAGGGAATAAAAATAAAAATTAACTTTAAAATTGGGCTTTGTATTGGTTGTTTTCCTGGTTTTTTTTTTGGTATGTCTAGAGTGGTAGGTCTTGAATGAGAAGCCCAGGGCTACATCTCAGGACTGGGTTCAAGACTATCTGGAAGAGCAACTGAAGAGTGTTTGTGCTACTAAATGTGTGCCTGTGCTCATGTGCAACATAAATGAAGTTACGACTGAGGTCCTGGGTTAAAATCATCTGACCAAGTGCTTGAGTGCAAATAAAATTCCATTTTCTATCCTTGGCATTTTTGGAACTTTCTTGTTTGGGAAAAACCAGTGATGTTAACAATGAGCTAAAATCCCCATGCATATTCCAAAATTGTTTGTTGTAAAAAATAATTATGGCCTAATCTCTTCAATACGTGTCAGTAGTGTTCTCTGTCTCAGAAAAAAATCAATTGATTAAATAAACTGATTTCTAATTTACTTTGTGTTAGAATTTAGGCTGTACCTAAAAATGAGACTTTGAGCCTTTCAGGTTATATGATACGGAGTGAATATCAGAGGAGTACAGGCTGAGAAAACAGTTTTATCCCATGCATTCTCTTATTTCTCACGAACTTGGGCAATGTTGCATCCCTGTACTCTAAGCCGTTATGCACATTAGGATAGTAATGCCCACTCTTGGGCATACCTCTTAGGCACTGTATATTTATGAAAAGCTTTTCTATTCATCTGATATAATTAAATTCAGTTTCCCCACACATGTCAGCTGTTTAAGGTGCAGCCTCTGCACTCTGTAAATTTATACTGACTTAGCTCTTGAAGGGTTGGCAGGCCAGCGTGGAGTAAACCAAATTTTCTCACAGAAGGCAGTTATATAACCTCTCTACCAAGGTCTGACAATTGGACTGAATGTAGATGCTGAACTTTGCACCTAAGAGGGGTATCATCTGAAGAGAAAGCCACTAGGAGCTATGCAAGGGACACGGTTTATTTAAGCAAATATTTTGCAAAGCTTGTCCGCCTCCATCAAAGCTGGTAGGTTTCATCTGACTCATTGAAGCAGCAAATACTTCTCACCTCTCCAGCAGGCATCACCTTTGCTGAAACACATGAATGTTTTCTCTCCATCTTTGAGCTCTGTTTCCTCTTGAATGAAATCTTGATGACACTGAAGCAGTTGAGGCATATCTTTGGCTCCTTCTGCTGATGCGAGATTTATGTGTGAATTTGAGGACTCCTTATTCAGGTGGCTAACAAATTATTTTAAACTATGTCAAGGAGGAAGAAAAACAAGCCGAGTTTTAACACCTGTCAATACAGTATACTGTAGGAAAACTTTAGTATCAGTAAAATAAGAATCTATCAGCATTTTGTTCTTTGGTAAGAAAAACAGAGTCCCTAGGCCTTACTGGGCCCCCTCCATACACTGTTCTGTTGTATATGAAACTTAGATACTTCTAATGAAATTATTGTTTTTATGAAAATAATTTTTAAAGATGAAAATGCCATATTATGATTTATATGATTAGGTAAAGAAGGCTGGATAAAATACCTTCATATGGTCTTTTTAGTTGGAAGCATTTCTGCCCCAGGGAAGGTTAGGATGTAGCCCTACTACTTCTTCGGGATTCTGGGAAGTGTAGTCCAGAAGTTCTGTGTAATGGATAATACTTCCTTTTCAGGAGAGTGAGTGTGGCCTTTGTAGTCCTGGGATTTAAAAAAGTAATAACCCCCAGATTCTGAATGTTTCTTCTGAATACTTATTATGTATCAAGCACTGTGCTATCTGCTTTTCACGTAATCCTCACAAGAAACCCAACTATGAGATATAAGTGCGTATTAGCATTCTCCAAAGAAACAGAACCAGGAGGATATATAGATAGATAGATAAAAGGAGCTTTATTATAGAATTTGGCTCACAGAGTTATGGAGACTGAGCAGTCCCATGATCTGCTATCTGCAAATTAGAGAACCAGGAAAGCTGGGGGTGTTATCCACTAAGGTCTGAAGGCCTGAGAAAGGAGGGCCAATGGTGTAAGTACCAGTTTGAATCTGAAAGCCCAAGAACCAGAAGCACCAATATCCTTGGGCAGGAAAAGATGTATGTCTCAGTCCAAGCAGAGAGAGTGAATTCACCCTTCTTCCCTCTTTTTGTTCCATTCAGGCCCTTAATGGGTTAAATGATGCCCACTCACATTGGTGAGTTACTTCTGTCTACTGATTCAAATGCTAAGTCTTTTCAGGAGATATCTCAGACATACCCAGAAATAATGTTCTACCAGCTATTTGGGCTCAGTCAAGGTGACACATAAAATTAAGCATAACAAAGTGTTCCGTCACTTTATAGATGATGAAACTGAGGCTTAGGGGATTAAATAACTTGTCTGGGTCACACACAGCTTTAAATGATACAGAAGGAATTTGAACCACATTTTGGTATGACACCAAAATCTATGCCCTCACCTAATGTCTTCCCTGTATGAACTCAAAGAGAAGATTTTAATCTTCAACCTGGTAATAACTGAAGAATTCTGAGCATGAAAAGAGGAGTATCCTCCATCAACATTACTGATGGATCATGAAGTAAAAACATCTGAGATGGGAGTTTTCCTATTACATTTTAAATAGAGGACACAATATCCATCTCAGTTCCTAGTAATCTTCCCACTTTGCCTCTTTTTTCCTTCCCATCTTCTAAGAATGGAACCTCGAAGGGAGTGGGGTTGACTCTGACTGAGGAAGTAGGGAGAAAAAGAAGACAAGATTTCCTCCTTTGGGGTCTGGTCTCAAGATTTGTTCACAGAGAAAAAAATAAACTTGATTTTAAAAAGCTTATTCTCAGTTATTTCAAGTACATTGCTCTAATAACTAAGATGGGGAGAGTGTGACAGATCAAACCATCACTTCTGTACATTTCAATTTTTAAAAATCAGGATTCAGGAGTTTCAGAAAGATGAATTTAAAAGCAAATGCTCTGATGATGAGTATCAGGGAAAAATTTCTCCTCCCCCTTTCTTTTTTCCATACCTGAATTAACCATTTCATTTTTGTATGACTGCTCTCTGTCCTAAGACCATATTTTTCGGTCTGTACCTGAAGTCTTGCATATGGGCTTTTGGGGGTTAGTATATGGCCAGAGAAGATATAAGGGGGAACTGGACCACCTTATTTAAAGTTTATGCTTCTGTAGGTCACTATCACTTCACCTAGTTAGTTTCTTTCACTCTGCTTATGATAACCTGAAATTACTTTGGTTGTTTATTTACCAGCTCATTGTCTTTTTCCCACAACGTAGTACCAGGATCACTGGAACACTGATCTTGTCTCTTGCTCCTTGCCATGTTTTTATAGTCTAGAGAAAGCCAGTCACATATTAAGTGCTCAATAAATTAGCTAAGGAGGGGCCATAATAGGACATTCTATTTAGGAACATCACACTTTGGCACATTCTGATTAGTGCTCTGTAGACAGGCAATGTATTTTTGCAACTGGAACAAAACAAATATCAAACATTATTAGAATAACACCATTTTACAGTCTCCTAATGAAATGATGGATCTTTGCAAAGACCATGACTACTTCTAATATCACAGATACCAACCAGGTAATATGGTTCTTCCGGTGTAATTCACATAATCACCTATACAGTATTCTTGACAAAAATTTTAGGTTGATTCATATAAACCTCCAAATTTAACCATGGCAATTTAATCAGCAAAATCTAGAATAAGGGACTTCTGTAGGACAAACAGAAGTTATAGTTTGTTTGTTAAATATAAGAAACAAGTTTGTTATATTTAACAAATAAACTGAAAGAAGAAAAAAGAGGAAAAAGAAACACTTTGTTAAAGACAGATGTCACAGTCAGCCAAATTGTGGATTTTATTTGGTTCCTATCTGATTGGCAACTGTTGAAAATAATTTTGAGTATTCAGAGAACTGTGAATGTTTGCTGTGATGTTTGCCGTTATTGTGAAATCGCTATTTTTTAGAAATGGGGAAGGCTGTCCTTGGGAGAGCTCCAGGCTGTAATTAATTTTAAAACTTAATAGCTTCACCTTATCTGGGGATAGGTGGGAGGGTGGGTGCAGAAAGCATTTGAATATTTTGTCATTATTCAGTGTCTCCTTTCATCTCTAGTAATAATTTTCTCCTTAACATCTACTCTGTTTGATATTTATACAGATTTTCCAATCTTCTGTTTGTTAACTTCTGCATGGTATACATATATTCCCATCCTTTACTTTAAAATTTTCTTGTTTTAGATGAATCTATTTCAAACTGCATATATCTTTTTAATCTAATTTTTCCTTTTTTCTTTTAACTGGATTAAGTTGATTTATATGTAAGAAAATTACTGATATGTTAGAAATTAAATATACCATCCAATAAGTGTTTGTCCGTTTCCTTCCTGTTTTTTTCTCTTCTTTTTACTTTTGTTTGGATTGAATATTTTTTATTTCATTTTCACTTCTCTAACATCTTCAAAGTTGTGTACCTTTAAAATCTAGTCTTAGTGATTACATTAGATGTTACAATATAAATTCTTGATTTATCAAATACTATTATTAATTTATGATTTTACTTTCTTCCCAAACATTCCAAAGATCTCTTACCATTTTAACTTAATTTACTTCTTTAATCTTTTCTTATATAGGCTTATATATATATATAGCCTTGAGAAAACTCTCAAATAAGCCTATATATATAGGCTTACTTGAGAAAACTCTCAAATTTCTCACTGAAAATGTCTTTATTCAACTTGCATTTTTGAAGAATATATTCACTGAATGGAAGATTCTAGTGTGAAAATTTTTTTCCTCCTCAGCATGTTAAGAATGTCTTCTCTTGACTTATGGCATCTGTCATGTCTAGTATCATGAGTGGTTAGCTATAATTTTTTTTTTATCATTTAAAAAAGTCTCTACACACAATGTTTTTCATTTGGCTGCTTTTAAGATTTTCTCTTTGATTTTCAGCAATTTGAGTAACAGGTGCTAAGATAGTGCTTGTTTGTATTTATTCTTGGAGTTTTCAAACTTCTTCAATCCATATGTTGACATCTTCAAAACATTTTGGAAATTTTGTTGCAATTAACTCCTTTTTTTTCTTTTTTTAAAAATTGAAGTATAGTTGATTTACAATGTCATGTTTCAGATGTACAGCACAGTGATTCAATTATACATGCATCTATATCTATCTATCTATCCTTTTTCAAATTCTTTTCCCAAATAGGTTATTACAGAGTGTTGAGTATAGTTCCCTGTGCTATACCATAGGTCCTTGTTGGTTATCTATTTTATATATAGTACTGTGCATATGTTAATCCCAACCTTCTAATTTATTCCTCCCCATGCATTCTCACCTGGTAACCATAAGTTTGTTTTCTATGTCTGTGAGTCTCGCTCTTTTGTAAATAAGTTAATTTATATGTTTTTCTTTTTAGATTACACATATAAGTGATATCATATGATATTTGTCTTTCTCTGTCGGGCTTACTTCACTTAGTATGATAATCTCTAGGTCCATCCATGTTTCTGAAAAGGGCATTATTTCATTCTTTTTTATGGTTGAGTAATATTCAATTGTACGTATATATGTGGGTGTGGGTGTGGGTGTGTGTGTATATATATATATATATATACACACACACACACACCACATCTTCTTTATCCATTCATCTGTAAATGGACATTTCAGTTGCTTCAATGTATTGGCTATTGCAAATAGTGCTGAAATGAACATTGGGGTGCATGTATCTTTTCGAATTATAGCTTTCTTTCAGTATATGCCCAGGAGTAGGATCTCTGGATCATATGATAACTCTATTTTTAGTTTTTTAAGGAACTTCCATACTGTTCTCCATAGTGGCTGTACCAATTTACATTTCTACCAACAGTGTAGGAGGGTTTCTTTTTCTCCACACTCTCTCCAGCATTTATTATTTTTAGACATTTTGATGGCCATTCTGACTGGTGTGAGGTGGTACTTCATTGTAGTTTTGATTTGCATTTCTCTACTAATTAGCAATGGTGAGCATCTTTTTACGTGCCTGTTGCCCATCTGTATGTCTTCTTTAGAGAAGTGTATTTAGATATTCTATCCATTTTATGATTGGGATTTTTTTTTTTTTTGATATTGAGCTGTATGAGCTGTTTGTATATTTTGGAGATTAATCCCTTATAGGTTGCATCACTTGCAAATATTTTCTCCCATTCTTTACATTGTCTTCCATCTTGCTTGTGGTTTCTTTTGCTGTGCAAAAGCTTTTAAGTTTAATTAGGTTCCACTTGTTTATTTTCGTTTTAATTTCCATTCCTTTAGGAGGTGAATCCAAAAAGATACTGCTGAAATTTATGTCAAGGAATGTCTGCCAGTGTTTTCCTCTAGGAGTTTTATAGTGTCTGGTCTTATATTTAGGCCTTTAATCCATTTTGAGTTTATTTTTGTGTATGATGTTAGAGAATGTTCTAATTTCATGCTTTTACATGTAGCTGTCCAGTTTTCCCAGCACAACTTATTGAAGAGACTGTCTTTTCTCCATTGTATATTCTTGCCTCCTTTGTTGTAGATTAATTGACCATAGGTGCATGGGTTTATTTCTGGGCTCTCTATCCTGTTCCATTGATTTATATTTCTGTTTTTGTGCCAGTACCATACTATTCTGATCACTGTAGCTTTGTAGTATAGTCTGAAGTCAGGGCACCTGATTCTTCCAGCTCCATTTTTCTTTCTCAAGGTTGCTTTGGCTTTTTTGGTGTCTTTTGTGTTTCCATACAAGTTGCAAATTTGTTTTGTTTTAGTTCCATGAAAAATGCCATTGGTAGCTTGATAGGGATTGCATTGAATCTGTAGATTGCCTTGGGTAATATAGTCATTTTGACAATTTTGATTCTTCCAGTCCAAGAACATGGTATATCTGTTTGGTCATCTTCCGGTTTTTTCCATCAGCATCTTATAGTTTTCAGAGTACAGGGCTTTTGCCTCCATAGGTAGGTTTATTCCTAGGTATTTTATTCTTTTTGATGCAATGGTAAATGGGGTTGTTTCGTTAATTCCTCTTTTCAATCTTTTGTTGTTAGTATGTAAAAATGCAACAGATTTCTGTGTATTAATTTTGTATCCTTCAAATTTACTTAATTCACTGATGAGCTCTAGTAGTTTCCTGGTAGCATCTTTAGGATTTTTTATGTATAGTATCATGTGACCTGCAAACAGTGACAGTTTTACTTCTTTTCCAATTTGAATTCCTTTTATTTCTTTTTCTTCTCTGATTGATGTGACTAGGACTTGCAAAACTATGTTTGATAAAAGTGACAAGAGTGAACATCCTTATCTCGTTTCTGATCTTAGAGGAAATGCTTTCACCTTTTCACCATCGAGTATGATGTTAGGTGTGGGTTTGTCATTTATGGCCTTTATTATGTTGAGGTATGTTCCCTATATGTCCACTTTCTGGAGAGTTTTTATCATAAATAGATGTTGAATTTTATCAAAAGCTTTTTCTGCATCTATTGACATGATCATATGGTTTTCATTCTTCAATTTGTTAATGTGGTGGATCACGTGGATTGATTTGCCAGTATTGAAAAATGCTTGCCTACCTGGGACAAAACCCACTTAGTCAGTATATGATCCTGTTAATGTATTGTTGGATTTAGTTTACTAGTATTTTGTTGAGGATTTTTGCATGTATGTTCATCAGTGATGTTGGCCTGTAATTTTCTTTTTTTTGTAATTTTCTTCTTTTCTTTTTCATTTTTTCGATCTTTTTTTCTGGTTTTGGTATCAAGGTGATGGTGGCCTCATAGAATGAGTTTGGAAGTGTTCCTTCCTCTTCACTTTTTTGGAATAGTTTCAGAAGAATAGGTGTTACCTCTTCTCTAAAAGCATGTGAAGCCACCTTGTCCTGGACTTCTGTTTGTTGGGAGTTTTTAATCACAGGTTCATTTTCAGTACTTGTGATTGGTGTGTTCCTGTTTTTTATTTATTCTTGGTTTAGTCTTGGGAGATTGTACCTTCCTAAGAATTTGTCCATTTCTTCTAGGTTGTCCATATTGGCATATAGTTGCCTGTAGTAGACTCTTATGGTCCTGTATATTTCTGTGTTGTCAGTTGTAACTTTTCATTTTTCATTTCTGATTTTATTGGTTTGAGCCCTCTCCCTTTTTTTCTTGATGAGTCTGGCTAAAAGTTTATCAATTTTGTTTATCTTTTCAAAAAACCAGTTTTTACTTACATCGATCTTTTTTTGTTTTTTTTTAGTCTCTTTCATTTATTTCTGCTCTGATCTTTATGATTTTTTTCCTTCTACTACCTTTGGGTTTGTTCTTCTTTCTCTAGTGGCTTTAGGTGTAATGTTAGGTTGTTTATTTGAGATTTTTCTTGTTTCCTAAGGTAAGCTTCTATTGCCGTAAACTTCCCTCTTAGAACTGCTTTTGTTGTGTCTCATAGGTTTTGGATTGTCATGTTTTGTTTTCATTTGTCTCTAGGTAATTTTTTAATTTCCTCTTTGACTTCTTCAATGATCCATTGTTCGTTTAGTAGGAAATTATTTAGGCTTCATGTGTTTCTGTGTTTTACTTTTTTTCTTATAGTTGATTTCTCGTCTCATAGCATTGTGGTTGGAAAAGATGCTTGATATGGTTTCAGGTTTCTTAAATTTACCAAGCCTTGCTTTGTGGCCCATCATGAAATCTATCCTGGAGAATGTTCCATGTGCACTTGAAAAGAATGTGTCTTGGCATGTTCCTCCTTGGGTTTATCCTGTATCAGACCGTCTGTACTTCCTGGACTTGGGTGACTGTTTCTTATGTTAGGGAAGTTTTCAGCTATTATCTCTTCAGATATTTTCTCAGGTCCTTTCTCTCTCTCTTCTCTTTCTGGGACCCATATAATGTGAATATTGGTGTGTTTGACATTGTCCCAGAGTTTTCTTAAACTGTCCCTATTTTTTTTTCATTCTTTTTTCTTTATTCTGTTCTGCAGCAGTGATTTCCACCACTCTGTCCTCCAGCTCACTGATTTGTTCTTCTGCCTCATTTATTCTGCTACTGATTCCTTTTAGTGTAGTTTTACATTTCAGTTATTGTATTCTTCAACTCTGTTTGGTTGTTCTTTATATTTTCTAACTCTTTTCTCAAAACTTCTTGTAACTTCTTTCTCTGTTCATCCATTCTTTTCCTGAGTTCTTGGATCATCTTTACAATCATTACTCTGAATTCTTTCTCAGGTAGACTGGCTGTCTCTGCTTCACTTAGTTGTTCTTCTGGGGTTTTACCTTGTTCTTTCATCTGGAACATATTCCTTTGCTGTCTCATTTTGTTTAAATTTCTCTTTGTATTTTTGTATATGTAGTAGCTTAGTTCCATTTCTCAATGTTGGAGAAGTGGCCCTCTGTAGGCATTGTTCTATGTGTTCCAGCAGTATACTCCCCTCTCTTCACCCAAGGGCCAGGGACCAGCTGGTCCCAGGGTAGCTTCTGACCTGTCTTTGTGGACTCAGTTCTGCAGGCTGTAGGATCATAGTTTTCTTACTTCTGGTGTCTGCCCCCTGGTGGATGAGGCTGGTTTAGAGGTTTCTGCAGGCTTCCGGGCAGGAGGGTCTGGTGTCCGCCCACTGGTGGATGGAGCTGGGTCTTGGTCCTCTGGTCAGCAGGGCTGTGTCAGTGGGTGTGTCTAGAGGTGGCTGTGGGCTCAGGAAGTCCTTAGGCAGCCTGTCTGCTGATGGGTGGGGCTGTGTTCCTCCCGGTTGGTTGTTTGGCCTGAGGCATCCCAGCACTGGTGCTTAGAGGCTATTGGATGGGGCCAGTCTCTGTACCAAAGACCCAAAATATCTGCCTACAGACAGAGTTCAGGTAGGTCCCTGCTATGTCCTTCACCAGCTTTTATCACCCCAGAGAGAGCCACAACCACCTCCTGTCTCCCCAGGAGACCCTCCAAGACCAGCAGGTAGGTCTGTCCCAGGCTCCTATAGAGTCACTGCTATTTCCCTGGGACCCAGTGTACACAGGACCTTGTGTGCACCCTCCAAGAATAGAGTCTCTGTTTCCCCCAGTCCTTTGGATTTGCTGCAGTCAAGCCCTGCTGGCCTTCAAAGCTAAATGCTCTGGGGGCCTCTTCTCCCAATGCCAGACCCCTAGGCTGGGGAGCCTGGCATGGTGTCAGAGATGTCACTCCTGTGGGAGAACTTCTGTGATACAATTATTCGCCAGTTTGTGCATCACCCACCTGGGTGGTATGGGATTTGATTATCTTGCATGTGCTCCCCTCCTACCATCTCGTGGTTTCTTCTTTATGTCTTTGGATGTGGAACATCTTTTTTTTTGTAGATTTCAGTCTTTTTTATCAATGGTTTTTCAGCATTTAGTTGGATTTTGGTGTGCTTGTGATACGAGATGAGCTCAAGGTCCTCCTGCTCTGCCATCTTGTCTCCTTCTGAGGATGCATTTTTAAAATATTGACACCTTACATACAATTAGATATCTCTCTTTATTCAATCAAAAAAGAATACAAATATAACTCTACACAAATGATCATTACAACAAAAAAGCTTCTTGTGTGGAACCACATTTTTGGCTTTGTGAAGAACCAGATGAGATTTTAAAGTAATGTGCTGTCAAAAATCTTTGCAGGTACCTTATTGTCTTTGCAGCTCACTTAGAAAGGATAGAGAATAATCTGACACATAAAACTTCCTCCCTACCAAAATGTTGCCTGCCACCAGCTATAGCTTTCTGATAGTTCTAGGGTAAATACTCTAGTTTCAATGTCTGTCTTCATATGGTCTCACTTAAACAAGGTGAGACAATAAATCAGGCTCTATAGCACCGAGAGATCTTGAACAATACTTTTCCAAAAATAAGAATAATTTATGAGTTAAATTCTAGATTGAGGAAACTACCTAGAACTCTTTCACAAGTACATTAAAAATATTCATTAAGCATGACCTACAAAATTTAATGAAACAATTGCAACACATTATAGAAACTATCAGAAATAAGTAGGAAATAAATGTGTTCTTTGGCTAAATTGGATCTAGCACCTGGCAACGGTATCTATAGGTTTATTGAAAACTTAGAAATTTTTGTTTTGGTATAAATAATAAAACAATGCTAGACCACTGAAGCTCTACGTCATTGAAATTTAAATTTGCTAGAAAATTTTCAGTGTTGTGGGTTCCACTGTTATCCTCCTTTTTCCTAGTGCAAGAGTTGGGGAGGTAGGAGGAACTGAAGTGTGATAAACAAACAAAAACCAAAAACAAGCAAATGAGCCATCTTTGTTTCAGGTTAACAGTAATAATGAGTTCTTTCAAACAATTTAGGAAAAGAAATAGACATGTAGATCTTACCCTTGTTTTCATTTGTGAATCAATATTTAGAATTGTAAGGCTAAGATAGAGAAGTATGCTTATGAACTTTACATTCTGGTCAGCCTTTTCAGAAAAATTAAATTGGTTGCTATTTAACATATGTTGAAGTCCTAACCTCAGAATATACCTGAGAATGTGACCTTATTTGGAAACAAGGTAGTTGCAGATGTAATCAGTTAAGTAGGGCAGGCCCCTAATCCAATATGACTGGTGTCCTTAAAGAAGATGGCCATGAGAAGACAGAGAAACAGGCAGAACTTTGTATGAAGATGTTGACAAAGATTTGGAATGATACATTTCCATCTGTCATCAGAAACTAGAAGAGAGGCTTGGAATAGATTCTCCTTCAGAGACCTCAGAAGGAAGCAACCTTCCCAACACCTTGATTTCAGACTTCTAACATCCAGAACTATGAGGAAATAATTTTTTGTTGCTTAAGCCACCCAGTTTGTGGTACTTTGTTATGGCAGCCCTAGGAAACTAATCCAGTTAATCTAAAGATTTAGTTTTCTTCAGAAAATGACCTCTGTTAAGTTAAAAACAAAAGAGCAAGATTTGTGAATCAGCAGTCTTCTTGACTATTTTCTTCTTCTTGTCTGTGAATTGTTTTGCATATGTAGACACCTTCAATGCCAAGAATGTGATTGAGTGTATAATAGAGAAATATTTTGAGCAATTGTAAATAGGAGAAACAAAATAAATGTGAACTGGACCTAGCTGTCATTAAGCAGGACCTTACCCAAATGGTTAATAAAATATTCTAGATAACTGGAGAATGGTATTATCTAAAAGTAACACCTGTTATTAGAATATGTGATATTAGATTTAAAACTGTATCACTCAAGGTCATGCTAGATTTTTTAATCTAACCTCCAATTCTAAGTGAATTGACAAAATGAATGTTTATTTCTCACTTTCATTGGTCATTCAGGGACATAGACTCTTTTATATGTGGATTCTGCCCTTGTATAAGCTCTCAGAGGCCTTTCCATTCACACAGAGGATGATGTGGGAGTGGGGAAAAGTACATGAGCTTCGTAACCATTTTGGGCAGGAAGTGACACAAATCACTTCTGCTTACACAGCACTCATTCATGAGTTCTTAAAAACGCTGACTTGATAAGTATGTATGCAACTGTCCTTATGAGTTTGTATGTCATACTTCATGAAAAAGATAGTATTACACTCTTGAATAATTTTATTATTTTCATCCATTCTTGATGGACTTGGTAATTTTCTATTTTTACTATGGTGGCAATATTGTTGTATCACACATCTCTAATTTGGTTTTCACTAATGGACTTTTGGTAGTGAGTTCTAAGACATTTGTTAAGACAACAAATGATATAACAAATAAATAAACAATAAAATTCAATATATTTAATGGTAGTAAAAAATTACTAAAAAATTACTCAATACTTTCTATGATTTGTACTCTTAAAAAAATTGGTTTTCCCTCTATGTTTTCTTTCACAGCCTTTATTTTCTGAAATGGGATTCTGTTTGTCTCAGTGCCCCTAGTTTGTGTCTCTCTTTCTGATTTAATTTCTTCTTTTGCATAGTGCAGTGAGAAGATGTCTCCTCTTGGTTCTCATCTCGGCTCTATTTATAATAATTTGTGGCCCAGATCAAATCACAGAGCCTGTCTTATCCTCTGCTTTCTGGTCAGTAAGCTAAAAGAAAGGCTTTTAAACATCTCCTTGTAGCCCCTTCCAGAGCCAAAGTTCTGTAATTCTAAGAACACCAAACTTAAACAGTAGTCAAGGATTGAATATTTACTCCCCCAGCCGACTGTAAATCATTAGACTGTTGTTAGGGAGTTTCGGCAAATTTAATCTTCAGTAATCTACCTTAGCCTCTGAAATAAAAGCAATTATAGTCAGACATTTGTAATCACTGAAGCTTTCAAGTTTCATTTGCAGCAAAATGAAACTCATTACTTTCTCTAATCAGCAAACTACTCAAATGTTACCTGCAAATCTAAAGAGTAATAATAAATACCTTAAAAAATTCTAGATTGAAATTAATAAATCATTCAGGGAAGTCTTATGAACCCAGAAGCTAGAGAATTAGAAAATTCCTAGGGGATAGGGAATACTAATTTAGAATCACTTTAAGTAATGTAGGTGTGCCTAAGAGAATCAAACCTGACAATACTGGTGTGCTTTGGTTTTCTGTAACCAAATTACACAATAGTACATGGCATTTATAAAGTGATTGCAGTTTTTAATGTACTTTCTATACCTTTTCATTAATTCCCTACTCATAACCCAAAAAAGTAAATAATCATAACAGCATCATTTTTGAGCACTTGAAACATGCTGTTCTCTTGATTATTTCATTTAATCCTTATAAACCTTTTTAAAAGGACACTAGAATCATACACCGTTTTATGATGAAGAAAATGACACTTAGAAATATTCTCACTTATTTAGGATGGTTCAACTATTAGAAAGTAGTGTCAAGAAGCTGTTGGTACCCAGGGGAGGCTTCCCCGTTATGTGCCACAATGGCATATTGATTATTTTTAGCTAAAGTTACTTAAGAAATGGCCAGTGCAAGAGGGACACTTTGACTCTCCTCTCTGTCTCCCTGGAAGCAGGAAATAAATCTCTAACATGAAAGGTCCACTCCCTGAATCTGGAGGTAGAAGGATACTCTTATTGCCAGAGAGAGGGAATTCAAGCTAAGAAGCTTATATAAATAAACTTTGTTACTTCTTTAATTCACCACGCCAAGCCCAAACTCTGCTTAGATTCTTCACTAATTAAGCACCCAAAGCCTAAATTTCTTTGTCTGGTCAATTCCTCAAATTTATTGTTTCTTTGTCTAAAAAGTATAAGAGCTGCCTGCTTTGGCTACTTCTTAGGTCCCATTTTCTATGAGACCTCCATGAGCACGAATTAACATTTGTTTCTTTTTCTCCTGTTAATCCATCTGTGTCAATTTTATTATTACTCCAACCATAAGAACTCAGTAGGGGTAGAGGGGGAACTTCCTCCTTCCCCAAGAAAGGTCACCAGGCATTGCCATGTAATTAGCAACAATGCTGAACTGTCTGCATATTGAGGAAGAGAACTGGATAGTGATGTGATTTGCTATTACTGTTATTATTGTTGGAAAACTATAAGTACTGTAAAATATTATTACAATACTTAAATTGTGGATAGTGATTTCCAGAGACACCACAAGATCATACAGATTTTTCCTGTTTGGTACCCAGGCTAGGCTTCGTGCTTCTGATTCCAAGCACTGTGTAATTTCTGACGCACCCTATTTTGTTTTCATCATGCCTCAAAGTATGGTATGAAATAGAGACATCCAGTGCAAGCTTTCTTAAATGACTTCCATGTCACTGACCCATCTGAAAACACAATACCTACCATTCCTTCTGGAAAACATACTAACACTTTTCACAAGCTGAAGACTTGGAACTACAAGGTTCTTTCTAGAATCCTCGCATACTATTGCTCCACTAACCAAATCACTTCTAGCCCAGCTTTTGTCATAAACTAGGGCCTCTGCTGTACTCAAATGAACAAGTGCAGGGACTTCCCTGGTGGCACAGTGGTTAAGAATCTGCCTGCCAATGCAGGGGACACGGGTTTGAGCCCTGGTCTTGGAAGATCCCACATGCCACGGAGCAGCTAAGCCCGTGCACCACAACTACTGAGCCTGTGCTCTAGAGCCTGCGAGTCACAACTACTGAGCCTGCGTGACACAACTACTGAAGCCCATGCCTAGAGCCCATGCTCCACAACAAGAGAAGCCACCACAATGAGAAGCCCGTGCACCGCAACGAAGAGTAGCCCCTGCTCGCTGCAACTAGAGAAGAGCCCGCGCGTAGCAGTGAAGACCCAATGAAGCCAAAAATTAAAAATTAAAAAAAAAAAAAAAGAACAAATGCAGACAGATTCAGACTTAATGAAACATAATCCATTTCAATTACAAAGTCTATCTTTCCATCCTAGCACTACCTCTAGTAGAACTGGCTGTTTGGAGGAAAAAATAAAAAGATCCTTTGGGTGGAAATGTGCAATGGCTTTCTGGATAGCAATGTGGTACCCACACCACATTGTCTGAGATTATCTGCGAGCTCATACTTTCTTTTTTTTCTGGTCCCTCATCTGGCCATAGGGCATGTGGGGGATGTCTGATGGGCCACTTAATTTATGGGTATTCCTATTGGCCTCAGCAGGCTGGCTGGAACCTCTGTCCCTGTTTTCACTCATTTCTTGTCTAAAATCCTTATGTTCAATGAAATCGTTCTTAATCGTTGGGGCTCAGAGACCTCTCCACCACCTACTCCTCTCACTGAGCTTGCTTCTGAGAGCTCATACTTTGATTTTCAGGCATGGTTATTTACATCTTGTCCATTTTCAGAAGTCATATTTCAAATCAGAATATAAATTCTATGAGAATAAGATTTTTGGCTATTTTTAGTTCACTACTTTATCTGCAGTGCTCCACAAATGGTCTATCACATAGAAGGTGTGCAGCAAGTATTTGCTAAATGAATTAATAAATGAATGAACAAATTCCAAAAAGTCTTCACTAAACTCATGCATTTTTCTGGTGATAAAAGTAGTTATAAACTCCAAAATAGGATGCAGATTCTTCAGTATAGACAGCTTCTCTGACACAAATCTTCATAAGTAAAACTGAAGCTCTGAAATCAAATGCAGGAAACAAATAATAAGATGGCAGCTTACTATAAATAATAATATACTATACAGCTTCTCACTGCATTAACTTTTTAGCTTTGAAAGTATATAGCCGGTTGTAGATGGCAGAGAAAGATTCTCTTCAACTCAGTAGATTCCTATAGCTTCAAATGAACACTTTGGTGACTGATCCTTTACTAAGAAAGAAGAGGTAGAGGGAATAATAAGCCTTTCTGATTGCTAGTTTTCTATGAGCTCAGGAGAAACCAAGATATTCTCCCTTCATAATATGTTAACAGATGCTGTTTCCAGATCAGTTTTATACCAACCTAGAGAAAAGAGACATTAATTTGACTAGGAATGTTAAGACAGTCTTAAAAGCAAAAAGGTTATTTGATTTTCAATATCCTTTTGTCCTGTAGCTTTCTTGTGTATCATACTCATCTGTGTCATGTAGATAAAATGAGGGAAAACAAAGTGAGGAAGTGTGATGAAGAGGTTTTTTGTTTGTTTGTTTGTTTTACTGGGCCAAGCCTGGAAGGGGCACACATTACTTCTGCTCACATTTAACTGTCTATAAATCAGGCACATGGTAACATCTAACATCAAGTAATGCTGAGAAATGCAGTCTTCCAGTATTCCCAGAAGGAGGAGGAAATAGGTTTGGTAAACAATTTCTGTCACAGAATGAAATATAAAAGTTAAAAAAAAAGATTAGGAATTTTCTCACATTTGATTCTGTGAGTTTGTATTTTCTTCACAGGATACCCCTGCTGCCATCCTTTTTGCTTCCATCATTTCTCCCTTCCTATATTTCCTTTATCCCCTCATTATCATGAAATTCCACAAATATCTATTTAGCAACTAATTAGTGGCAGCCCAACAAGTTCTGTATAGGGAGAGCTTAGGAGTGGCAGTCTGGTTAGAAGGGGAGCTAGGGGACTTTTCCTGAAGCATCTTATAGTGTAATTTCATTGTCTTATTAGATTCTATCATTATTTGGACTGGAATGGTGAATGAGGAGGCTGGTGATATTTGAAGAAGGGGTTGAAATGTCTTCATGACTGCCCTTTGCCCTCATTTTTATTCAAGTTGACAATAAAGTAGGCACACTGTCATTCATATGCTCACATGCTCAATTCTCGGGCCCTAAAAATTTTCTCAGACTATGGTTTTAGCCAGCCATTTTATTCCTTTGAACTTTTAAGCCTAAGTATTTTCTACTACATTTTGAATGTAGCAGATGTTTAACAATCACAATATTAAGTATTAAATAAAATGTCGCCTATGCTGTTTTTATTTACTTATCACCTGCATCAAAATAAACATGTTTGTTTTATAGCAGAGCGTATACAAGTTAATGCAACCAGTAAGATAAGGTTTCATTTTTCAATGTGGTTAGAATATAATTACCACAGCTTTTCTTTTGTTTCTAATGTGCTCATATCAAACTAAATCTTGCTAGCTGTTAATTTGAATGACCTCGAGTGAGATGAATAATGAAAAGAAAACTTTGTAACTATGATAATATTCTATAAAATAATTGTATGGAAGTCACACATTTCCAATGTTAAGCATATTATCTCTAGCTGATAGGCTTTAATGACTATGAAAGCCTAAGATACAGAAATGAGTGGTCCCATTTGAATAAAGAGGAATAATTATGTTCCTAAGAACAAATCAAATAAGACCATCTTTCTTTTGTAGTTAGTGTGTATTTAGACATTAGTCTCTTAAAGAATGATAGATATTATTTCAAGGCAGTATTTTAGATAACTTGTTGAATTTTAAAAAGTATGACACTATTTGTTCCACCAAATAGCTTAAATAGTTGGGAATATAAGCTATATAATTGTAAAATAAAACTGTTTAACATATAAATTATTTCAAGAGTAAATTAGTTAAATTGATAGATCAAAGGATGAAGATGTTTCTGTGAGCAAGGGATGGTCAGGGAAATCTGTACCCAATGCAAAGGAATTATCTGGGCCTTCAAGGATAACTTGTGTTTGTCCTGGTGGAGGGAAGAGAGGTCTCTTTCCTAGCAAAGGGGAAGTGTGTTAGTAAGGGTACATACATGAATATCAGGATGAGTCTGGAAGAAATATTCACCTAAAACATTTTGTTTGTAAATGAAAAACACCCAACCTAAACTAACTTAAAGAAGAAATTTATTGGCTCACACAGCTATGAATTATGGCATTGCTGAAGCCTGGAGCGTAAACAGTATAATTAGGACTCTCTCTCTCTCCTTCCATCTCTGGGATCCAATTTCTTCCATTCACTGGTGTTTTCAGATAGGTTCTGCCTAAGTAGTAGGAAAGAAGGCAGCTATATACATATATACAACATTCATTAGAAAATTAGATTTTAGAAAATTTGATTGATTCTGTCATCTATCACTGAACTAATGATTGTGATCTGAGTGATACAGTATTGTGGTTTAGACTGGGATAATAGGCCCATTTCTCAAGTGGTGATAGAGGAAGATCCTACCTGAACTTTATGAAATGGGTTGTTCATGTAAAGATGGTTTCATTTACCATCAGACGAAGGCATCTTGGAAAGGCACAAAACACCTGTATTCCTTACAGGAACATCTAGGGCACTAAACTGCCAAAGTAAAGGAGATGTTTCAGGGAGTATCTGGCAGTAATTTGGTGTCAGACTGTGGAAGATTTTAAGAACAAATATGTTTTCTTTTATCTTCTAAACAATTAAGGTGATTTCTTTGGAATGAGCAGTGGTACTCTGAAGGCCATATATTAGGAAGATTAATCTGGCAGTGGAAGCAGAACAGATTGCAATAAGGAGCCAACAGTAGCAAGAAGATGAATTTGAGAATTGCGATGGACATCTAAGGTGATGTGACAAATCCCTGACCATGGCTAATGATGGTGGAAATAATGTGGAGGTTATATCTATATATCTATACCTATATATAAACTTGCAAAGAAACTACACTGACATGACCTGTTGAATGATAGGACAAAAGAACTGAGGAGGTAGAAAACATTTTAAGGAAACTTCTAGAAAATACTTAATCAGAACTAGAGTGAACTGACAGTTAAGGAATAAAATTTTTGAAAATTCTTCCTCTCCATTCTTCCTGAGGCTGAATATTCTATTTCAAAACTAAACAGCTCCGTGCTTACATAAAAGCATTTTATTTTCATATGTGGTTCCCCTGAATTGCTCTAGGCTATTTCTCCTCTACCTAGTTTTTCCTCATATACGAGACTTAAACTCCTCCTTTTTTATATGAGGTTTCTTGACTTGAAATCCTCAAGCGTTATGTTCAATTTGTACAGAAGTAGACTGCAGAGCCTGGTAATTTGAATGATATGGGAAAGAAATTAAGGCTCTGAATGGCAAATATCCAAACCTTTGTCTCTTGTGTTATGTACCTTGTCATTTTGACAGGAGACAATAGAATTGACATCCTTTTGACAAAGTAATAATAATATAACCTACTCCTCCCATCTCTTGGGGTTGTTTTGAGGCTCAAATGGATATAACAAGTGCACACATTTTGGAAGCTTAAATGTGAAGTATTGATATTTAATTATTTCATTTTACTTTGTGACTTTACTTCATCATAATGCAAGCTTATGTACTGGTGAGTTAATAGCTGAGATGGAAGGACAGGTTTGAGATTTCAATCGTTAGTGCCTTACCCCAATAATTGGCAAACAGACTGCAAACTCTTTTTTACTCATGATAAATATGTTTAAGACATTGCATATTCTTAGCTATCTTTTCAAATAACAGGAGTGAAATGGACACAGGAATTTTGACAGGAATTTATTTGGGCCAAGAAGGATGGCAAGAACTACCAATAAATTCTATACAAAATATAATCACTAAATTTAAGACTGTCCATATTTCAGATGTTTCGTCTGTAAGGTATTTGTCAATACTTTGAATGGACTACAGTTGAATTTGCTGCTTCCTTTTACTGGGCAGTGATTTGGTTAGCAATAGACAGACTGGTTTGTGGCTTCTACTTGTATGGTAGTGCAACATGCATGACTGATTTCTTGAAGGGAAATCACAAATTACTTGAAAAGATCAATACAAATCCAGCTTCAGATTTCAGTAACTGAGGTCAATTTAACATTTAGAATAACTGGGGGTATTGCTGGTTTATCTGCATTCTTTTGCATGGTTTTAAATGCTAAGGATGTAAACAGAGAATAAAAATCCAGCCACTAAAAACTCCCTGCTTTCCTGAAGATGACTGTTCATATTTTCATCATTCCACAGATTATTTAAATATGTGTTTAAGTTGATACATAAGGAGATACACAAAGTAACAACACTTTTTAGAACACTTTCTGGAAGTCAGAGATGTAAAGATATAAATATATTTGTGATGCATTCTCAGTGAATCACATTAAAAACCATCTCTGCAATATTGGAACTTTGAATCTGAATTTCTTAAAAACTCTTGAAAATGCATGCTTTGTAGCAAGAAGTCTCTCCCTCAGGTACTTTCTTGCTCTCCTTACTTGCTACTATTTCCCAGGTATCCTCAGCCCCTGTGTCAGACTTTAATATTTTCCTGGTGTGTGCATATCACCCCTATCCACCTGGCTACATGGTTACTGATATTTACAGATTCTGCACCTTGTTTGGATTATTCTAATCCTTTCCTCCTTTCGCGATAATTAGATTGGGAGATACACAGTAAGGTAAGATCAGCTTTGGTGTCTTTTTCTGCTTGGAAAACATAGTCCCAATAGATAGGTATTGAAAAATAATCCCATTACCTCAGGGTCATAATATTAATAATGTAAGCTTAATAAAACCAAGGATTTGTTATCAGTATAGTCTGTCCCTAAACAGCACAAAACTGAAGATAGAGAATCAACTCACCATATATAAATAAGAGTTTCACAGGTTGCCAGCTGACAGTCACTTGCCAAAGGCCCCTGTTATCCACCTCCCTGCTCCCCAGAGCAGATAAGAGGTTTGGGCAGAAGATGACAGACTATCACTACTAGCCGTATGTCAAAACTTGTGTTATCATGTTTACTGTATTTTCAGACCTATGAAAATGCATTACTAAAGATGCAAAGCTCTGGAAGCCAAACTAACCACAAAAGGAAGGATGCTGTGGAGATGAGAATTTGTAAAGCCTAAATTAGACTGACCTATTGACTTGTATTATAAGACAACCTGTATTAGTGTTAGTTGCCAATATCTATAAACTAGAGGGAATCATAACAGTAACAGGGACAAAAGTATTAGTAGTCAAAAACTGATTTCCATCAGTTGCCCCATCTCTCTAGCAGTTATATATATGTGTGTGTGTTTGTGTGTGTGTGTGTAGAGAGAGAAAGACAGAGAGACAAATGTGTAGATCTAGAGAGAGAGAGAGGGAGCTATAGAATTTATACACACAGAGAGAGAGAGTGCCTGAGTGTTCTGTGTCTGTGTGTGTGTGTCTGTGTAACAGGAGGTTGGGATAATTTTAGAGTCTAAAAAAAATTCACTTTCAGGGAAAAAAAAGGTAAAGCAAACATTCTAGTTAAACATGACTGGTGATAAAACCAGAATCTCATGTTTCTAAGCATTTAAAAAAAATTTGTATAGAAGTAGAGTTGATTTACAATGCTGTGCCAATCTCTGCTATGCAGCAAAGTGACTCAGTTCTACACACAGAGACACTCCCTTCTCATATTCTTTTCCACTATGGAGGATATTCAGTACAGCTCCCTGTGCTGTACATTAGGGCCCTGTTGCCTATCCATCCCAAATGTAATAGTTTGCACCTACCAAGCTCAAACTCCCAGTCCATCCCTCTCCCTCCCCTCCCTCTCCTCCCTCCCCTTGGCAACCGCAAGTCTGTTCTCTATGTCTATGAGTCTGTTTCTGTTTTGTAGGTAGGTTCATTTGTGCCATATTTTAGATTCCACATATAAGTGATATCATATGGTATTTGTCTTTCTCTTTCTGACTTAGTTCACTTAGTATGATAATCTCTAGTTGCATCCATGTTGCTGCAAATGGCATTATTTCATTCTTTTTATGGCTGAGTAGTATTCGATTGTATCTATTGTGAACGGTGTTGCTATGTCTTGGCTATTGTGAACGGTGTTGCTATGAACATAGGGTGCATGTATCTTTTTGAATTATAGTTTTGTCCGGGTATATTCCCAGGAGTGGGATTGCTGGATCATATGGTAATTCTATTTTTAGTTTTCTAAGGCAGTGGTCCCCAACCTTTTTGTCACCAGGGACTGGTTTTGTGGAAGACTATTTTTCCACGGACGGAGGTGGTGGGGGGATGGTTCAGGTGGTAATGCAAGCGATGGGGAGCAACAGATGAAGCTTTGCACCCTCGCCTGATGCTCACCTCCTGCTGTGCGGCCCGGTTCCTAACAGGCTGCGGCCCAGGGGTTGGGGACCCCTGTTCTAAGGAACCTCCATACTGTTTTCCATAGTGGCTGTACCAACTTACATTCCCACCGACAGTGTAGGAGGGTTCCCTTTTCTCCACACCCACTCCAATATTTGTTATCTGTAGACTTTTTAATGATGACCATTCTGACTGGTGAGAGGTGGTACCTCGTAGCTTTGATTTGCGTTTCTCTAATAATTAGTGATGCTGAGCATCTTTTCATGTGCCTCTTGGCCAACTGTATGTCTTCTTAGGAGAAAGGTCTATTGAGGTCTTCTGCCCATTTTTCGACTGGGTTATTTTGTCTTTTTGTTGTTGAGTTGTATGAATTGTTTGTATATCTTGGAACTTAAGCCCTTGTCTGCTGCATCATTTACAAATGTTTTCTCCCATTCTGTAGGTTGTCTTTTCAGGTTTTTTTTATGGTTTCCTTTGCTGTGCAAAAGCTTGTAAGTTCGATTAGGTCCCATTTGTTTATTTTTGTTTTTATTTCTATTGTCTTGGGAGACTGACCTGAGAAAACATTGGTACAATTTATGCCAGAGAATGTTTTGCTTATGCTCTCTTCTAGGAGTTTTATGGTGTCTTGTCTTATGTTTAAGCCATTTTGAGTTTATTTTTGTGCATGGTGTGAGGGTGTGTTCTAACGTCATTGATTTACATGCAGGTGTCTAACTTACCCAGCACCACTTGCTGAAGAGACTGTCTTTTTCCTATTTTATATTCTTGACTCCTTTATTGAAGATTAATTGACCCGTAGGTGTGTGGGTTTATTTCTGGGCTCTCTATTCTGTTCCATTGATCCATATACCTGCTTTTTGTACCAATAACACACTGTTTTGATTACTGTAGCTTTGTAGTATTGTCTGAAGTCTGGGAGAGTTATGCCTCCTGGTTTGTTTTTTCCCTCAGGATTGCTCTAGCAATTCTGGGTCTTTTATGGTTCCATATACATTTTTGGATTATTTGTTCTGTGAAAAATGTCATGGGTAATTTGATAGGGATTCCATTAAATCTGTAGATTGCTTTGGATAGTATTGCCATTTTAACAGTGTTAATTCATCCAATCCAAGAGCATGGGATATCTTTTCCATTTCTTTGAATCCTCTTTTATTTCCTTTACTAATGTTTTATAGTTCTCTGTGAATAAGTCTTTCACCTCCTTAGTCAGGTTTATTCCTAGGTATTTTTTTTTTTTGGTACAATTTTAAAAGGTATTTTTTTTTACATCCTCTTTCTGATATGTCATTGTTAGTGTAAAGGAATGCAGCCGATTTCTGAATGTTGACCTTGTATCCTGCTACTTTGCTGAATTCATTTTTTAGATCTAGTAGTTTTTGTGTGGAGTCCTTAGGCTTTTCTATATATAGTATCATGTCATCTGCATATAGTGACAGTTTTACCTCTTCCCTTCCAATTTGGATACCTTTCATTTCTTTCTCTTGTCTGATTGCTGTGACTAAGACTTTTAGTACTATGTTGAAGAGAAGTGGTGAGAGTGGGCATCCTTATCTTGTTGCAGATTTTAGTGGGAAGGCTTTCAACTTTTCACTGTTGAGTATCATTTTGGCTGTGGGTTTGTCATAAATGGCTTTTATTATGTTGAGATATGTGCCCTCTATTCCCACAGATAAGAGTTTTTATCATGAATAGATGTTGAATTTTGTCCAGTGCTTTTTCTGCATCTATTGAGATGATCATGTGGTTTTTGACTTTTCTTTTGTTAATATGGTGTATTACATTGATTGATTTGCACATGTTGAACAATCCTTGTGAACCTGGGATGAATCCCACTTGGTCGTGGTGTATGATCTTTTTTATGTGTTGTTGGATTTGGTTTGCTAATATTTTGTTGAGAATTTTTGCACCTATATTCATGAAAGATATTGGTCTGTAATTTTCTTTTTCGGTGGTGTCTTTGTCTGGTTTTGGTATCAGGGTGATAGTGGCTTCATAGAATGTCTTTGGGAGTGTTCCCTCCTCTTCAATCTTTTGGAAGAGTTTGAGAAGAATTGGTTTAACTTCTTCTTTTTTTGTTTGGTAGAATTCGCCTGTGAAGCCGTCTAGTCCTGAATTTTGTTTGTAGGAAGTTTTTTTATTACAGATTCTATTTCACTTCTAGTGATGGGTCTGTTCAAATTATCTATTTCTTCTTCATTCAATTTTGCTTTCTAGAAAGCTGTCCATTTCTTCTAAGTTGTCATATTTGTTGGCATATAATATTCATAGTGTTCTCTTACGGTTTTTTGTATTTCTGCACATCAGTTGAGATTTCTCCTTTTTCATTTCTTATTTTGTTTATTTGGGTTCTCTCTCTTTTGATGAGCCTGTCTAGAGGTTTGTCAATTTTGTTTACCCTTTCAAAGAACCAGCTCTTGGTTTTATTGATTTTTTTCCTATTGTTTTTAAAATTTCCTCCCTGATCTTTATTATTTCCTTCTTTCTGCTGACTTCTGTTTTGTTTGTTCTTCTTTTTCTAATTCTTTTAGGTGGTAAGTTAGGTTGTTTAGTTGAGATTTTTCTTGTTTTTGGATGAAGGCCTGTATCACTATGAACTTCCCTCTAAGAACTGCTTTTGCTGCATTCCATAGATTTTGTATGGTTGTGTTTTCATTGTCATTTGTCTCAAGGTATTTTTTAATTTCCTTTTTGATTTCCTCATTGACCCATTGTTTTGTTTTGTTTTTTAACATCTTTATTGGCATATAATTGCTTTACAATGGTGTGTTAGTTTCTGCTTTATAACAAAGTGGATCAGCTATATGTATACATATATCCCCATATCTCCTCCCTCTTGCATCTCCCTCCCACCCTCCCTATCTCACCCCTCTAGGTGGTCACAAAGCACTGAGCTGATCTCCCTGTGCTATGTGGCTGCTTCCCACTAGCTATCTATTTTACATTTAGTAGTATTTATAAGTCCATGCCACTCTCTCACTTCATCCCAGCTTACCCTTCCCACTCCCCATGTCCTCAAGTCCATTCTCTACATCTGCGTCTTTATTCCTGTCCTGCCCCTAGGTTCTTCAGAACCTTTTTTTTTTTTTTTTAAGATTCCATATATATGTGTTAGCATACGGTATTTGTTTTTCTCTTTCTGACTTACTTCACTCTGTATGACAGACTCTAGGTCCATCCACCTCACTACAAATAACTCAATTTTGCCTCTTTTTATGGCTAAGTAATAGACCCATTGGTTTTTTAGTAGCATGTTATTTAGTCTCCAAGTAATCGTTTTTTCTCGTTTCTTTTCCTGTGGTTGATTTCTAGTTTGATGCCATGTGGTCAGAGAAGATGCTTGAATAATTTCTGTACTCTTAAATTTGTTGAGGTTAGTTTTGTGCCCTAGGAAGTGGTCAATCCTAGAGAATGTTCTGTGTGCACTTGAAAAGAATGTGTATTCAGGTTTTTTTTTGGATGTAGTGTCCTGAAAATATCAATTAAGTCTACCTGTTCTATTGTATCATTTAGGACCTCTGTTGCCTTATTGATTCTCTGGCTGGAAGATCTGTCCATTGATGTGAGTGGGGTGTTAAAGTCTCCTACTATTATTGTATTCCTATCGATTTATCCCTTTATGTCTGTTAGTATTTATGTATTTGGGTGCTCCTATATTAGGTGCATATATGTTGATGAGTGTAAAACCCTTTTCTTGTATTGATCCTTTTGTCATTATATAGTGTCCTTCTTTATCTTTATAGCCTTTACTTTAAAGTCTATTTTGTCTGATAATGAGGGGCTTCCCTGGTGGTGCAGTGGTTGAGAATCTGCCTGCCAATGCAGGGGACACGGGTTCGATCCCTCGTCCTGGAAGATCCCACATGCTGCGGAGCAACTAAGCCCATGTGCCACAACTACTGGGCCTGTGCTCTAGAGCCTGCAAGCTACAACTACTGAGCCTGCGTGCCACAACTACTGAAGCCCACATGCTTAGAGCCCATGCTCTGCAACAAGAGAAGCCACCACAATGAGAAGCCCACTCACCACAACAAAGAGTAGCCCCTGCTCATCGCAACTAGAGAAAGCCTGCACGCAGCAAAAAAGATCCAACACAACCATAAAAAAAAAAAAAAAAAAAGCTGCAACTCCTGCTTTCTTATCATTTCTGTTTGCATGAAATATCTTTTTCCATCCCCTCACTTTCAATCTATGTCCTTTGTCCTAAGGTGGGTCTCTTGTAGGCAGCATATTATAGGCTCTTGTTTTTTGTATCCAGTCTGCCTCTCTATGTCTTTTGATTGGAGCAGTCAGTCCATTGACATTTAAGGTAATTATTGATACATATGTGTTTATTGCCTTGTAAACCTTGTTTTCCAGTTGATTCTTTGTTTCTTCTTTGACCCTTTCTTTTTCTATTTTTCTTTTTGTGGTTTGATGATTTCCTTTTATTTTACACTTGTGTTCTCTTCCTTTAGGTTTTCTATGAAGCTACTGTATGTTTTTGATTTGTGGTTGCCCTGTTTTTCAAGTATGTTAACCCCTTCCTATATCTGCTTGCTTTGGGATAGTCATATAGGCTCAAACACACTCTTTAAAAAAAAAAAAAAAAGAATCTGCATTTTCATACTCTCCTTCCCCATATTTTATGATTTTGATGTCCCTTTTTACATCTTCATGTTTATCCCTTTTGCTCCTGATGTTTATCATTGCTTTCACAAATAGGTTTTTTGTTTTTTTGTTTTTTTTCTTTTTGGTCTGTATACTGGCTAATTTAAGTGATTTACTTGCCAATTGTGATTTCTTCCTTCCTATTTCTTCTTGCTTCTTTTCTATTTAGAATTGACCTTTCAATATTTATTTTAGGATAGGTTTAGTATTGCTGTAGTCTTTTAGTTTTTATTCATCTGATAAATTCTTTATTTCCCTTCCTATTCTAAATGATTATCTTGCTGGGTAGAATATTCTAGGTTGCAGAATTTTCTCTTTCAAGACTTTGAATATATTTTGCTACTCCCTTGAGGCCTGCAGTGTTTCTGTACAGAAATCAGCTGATAGCCTTATGGGGGTACCCTGGTGAAGAACTCTTTGTTTTTCTCTTGCTGCCTTTAGAATCCTCTATCTTTAAATTTTGCCATTTTTATTATAATATGTCTTGGTGTAGGTCTGTTTGGGTTCATCTTGTTTGGGACCCTCTGTGCTTCCTGTTTGTGGATATCTGTCTAGGTTTGGGAAATTTTCAGCCATAATTTCATCAAATACATTTTCAATCCTCTTTTCTCTTTCTTCTTCTTCCAGACTCCCTATTATGTGTAGATTAGCCCACTTTATATTATTCCATAGGTCTCTTATATTGCTTTCATTTTTTTTTTTTTAATTTGGCTTTCTGTCTGCTCTTTTGATTGGGTAATTTGCACTGGTCTATTTTCCAGGTCACTTGCTCTTTCTTCTGCATTATTCATTCTGCTATTAATTGCCTTGAGTTCAGCTTTTGTCTCAGCAAATGAATTTTCTATTTTTCTTGACTCCTCCTTATAGTTTCTAGTTCCTTTTCACAGTAATCTGCATTTCTGCTGACAGCCTTTCTTAATAGAACTCGGTGTCTATTAGACTGAAGAGGGCTGTTTCAGTGTTTATTTCTTCAGGGGAATTTTTCTTGGTCTTTTAACTGAGAGTGGTTCCTCTGCTTCTTCATTTTGCTTATATGTCTCTTACTCTGTGAGTTAAGAAGAAACAATTATCTACTGTAGTCTTGGAGGGCTATTTACAAGCAGGAGTGTCCATGTGTAGCTTGTGTGGGTTTAGTATTTTTTTTTGACACGAGGGCTGTTTTTGGTTCGGATGCTTGCTGTCACTTTCCTCAGCATGTGCTGGCTGTTATTCCCTTGATAGGGGGTGTGCAGATGCACAGGTGCATGCTTCCATGTAGGCATGGGCAGCGGTTGGCTCCTGGTGGTGGGTCCCTCTGCAGTGACGGCAATGAGTTGCACATCCCCCGGGGAAGTTACACCCAGATTGTGAGACCCTAGGTGGTGGCAGTGGGTCACGTGCTCTGGCAGAGATGGGGACAGTGGTTGGCACCTAGTCACAGGGCCCTCATCAGCAGCTGTGGGGGCCATACACACTCCCGGGGAAGTTGGCCCCAGATCGCAGGACCCTCGGCAGTGGCAGGCAGTGCTGGCTCCCAGGAAGGTGGGGGCAGTGACCTGCACCCCTGCTCAGAGGACCCTTGGCATGTCCGCACCCGCCTCTGGAGTCTGAGATGGCAGCTGCAGCTCACGCTTGCCCCTGGAGCTCATGTAGATGGTGCCCTGCCGCCTGCGAGCAAGCAGAGAAAGAAGCTCCTATGGCGGGCTCGCCCCTGTCCTCACGTGGCCCCCAACAATGGTCTCTTGCCTCTCTGGCAGGCCCAGTCTTCTTCCCAGACTCCCCCAGTTGCGGTGCACTGCACCGCACCCTAGACACCTCAGGCTGTCTTCATGCAGCCAACCCCAGTCCTCTCCCCAGGGTCTAACCTCCAAAGCCTGAGCCTCCGTACCCAGCCCCCACTTGCCCCTGTGGGCTAGCAGACAAGCTTCTCAGGCTGGGGAGTACTGCTCTGCACTGAACCTCTGTGCAGGTCTCTCTCCATTTTTCCCTTTGAACACCTGTTGCTGCCCTCTCCTCTGAGGCTCTGAAGCTCCCCCTCTATCCCTGCTAGTGAGGGGACTTCCCAGTGTGCGGAAACCTTTCCTCTTTCACAGCTCCCTCCCAGAGGTGCAGGTCCTGTTCCAATTCCTTTCTCTTTCTTTCTCTTCTCCAGTTATGTGGAGATTTTCTTGTCCTTTGGGAAGTCTGGAGTCTTCTGCCAGTGTTCAGTAGATGTCCTGTGAGAATCGTTCCACATGTAGATGTATTTTTGCTGTATCTGTGGGGAGAAGGTGAGCTCTGCATCCTACTCCTCCGCATTTTGAGGTAGAAGATAAAAATCTTGCAATACATTGCCTCTTTGATGCACAGTAAGTTACAATGTAATTAATGACAGGGCCCCATCCTCTGTCCAGCCCTTCTTTCCTCAAATAGGGGCTTGTTCTGGGAGGTGGGATTGAAGGATATGAAAGGAACGGGAGGACAGAAGGGAAAGAGCAGACAGTGGCAAGCAACTCCAGCACTGAAAACAGAAACTGAGAATGGATCTTCACATTCATTCCCTTTTCTTCTAGCTCAGTCTCTCCAGAATAGTCCCAGGGCACCAGCTTACTGGAAGGCTCTTGAAATCTTAGCCACTCTCTTGTAAATCCAACCACTCATAAGACCCAGAAATAAACCCACTGATATTTAAGGAACAGTAGATGATCATTAGCAGGTGGTGCCAGTCTGGAATATGTCCCAGGATAGAGTTTGATCCTGGCAATGCATCCCCAAACACTGAACCAGTTAGCTGCATATGCAGGTCATCCATCATTTCACTAAGTAGAAAAATAATGAAAACCTCTCATTTTACTTTGGAATTTTAGTTCCACTTACCACATTATGCCAGAGTTGTATTTTATTTCTTTGAAGAAGTGTAAGTGCTGCAATCACTCAATATGTTGAGATCTGTGAGTTACACAGGTGTATATATATCCGTAAAAATATTTTTCACTCAGGCCCCCTCACAACCTCTGTCACTCAGACACCCTCTCATACACACTCACCTAGGCTCCCTCTCTCCCTCCCTCAATCAGGCTCCCTCACAATTTCTGCAACTCAGGCTGCCTCCCACCTTCCCTGATTGTGACCTTGCTCTCACCCTCCATCACTCAGGCTCCCTCTGACCCTCCCTCACTCAGACTACCTCTCTCCCTCCCTCACTCAGGCTCCCTGGCAACCTGTCTCACTCAGGCTCCCTCTCACCCTCCCTCATTGTGACCTTGATCTCACCGTTCCTCACTCGGGCTCCCTCTCATCCTTCCTCACTCGGGTTCCCTATCACCCTCCCTCCCTCAGGCTCCCTCATAACATCCATCACTCAGCTCCCTCTCACCTTCCCTCACTCAGTTTCTCTCTCAGCCTCACTCAGGCTCACTCTCACCATCACTCACTCGGGATCCCTCTCACCCTCAGTCACTCGGGTTCCCTCTCACCCTCCCACACTGGGGTGCCCTCTCAAACTCCCTCACTCGGGCTCCCCGTCACCCACACTCACTCGGGCTCCCTCTCACACTCACTCACCTAGGCTCCCTCTCTCCCTCCCTGAATCAGGATCCCTCTCACCCTCCCTCACTCAGGTCCCTCTAACCTTCCCTAGCTCAGTTTCCCTCTCGCCCTCACTCCGGCTCCCTCTCACCATCACTCACTTGGGTTCCCTCTCACCCTCCCTCCCTGGGGCTCCCTCTCGCCCTCCGTCACTCGGGCTCCCCCTCGCCCTCACTCAGGCTCACTCCCACCCTCCCTCATTGTGCCATCGCTCTCACCCTCCCTCACGTGGGCTCCCTATCACCACTAATTCAGGCACCATCTCACACTCACTCACCTAGGCTCCCTCTCACCCTCCTTCTCCCAGGCTCCCTCACAGCTTCTGTCACTCAGGCTCCCTCCCACCCGCCCTCATTGTGACCTCGCTATCACCCTCCCTCACTCAGGCTCCCACACACACTGACTCACTCGGGCTCCCTGTCACCCTCACGCACTCGGGATCCCGCTCACCCTCACTCACTCGGCTCCCTCAGAACCTCTCTCACTCAGGCTCCATCCCACCCTCCCTTATTGTGCCCTAGCTCTCACCCTCCATCACTCAGGCTCCCTGTCGCCCTCACTCCCTTGGGATCCCTATCACTCTCACTCACTTGGTCTCCATGTAAGCCTTCCTCACTGTGTCTCCCTCACACCCTCCCTCACCCAGGCTCCCTCATACCCTCCCTCACTCAGGCTCCCTGTCACACTCCCTCACTCAGACTCCGTCTCTACCTCACTTAGACTCCCTCTCTCCCTCCCTCACTCAGTCTCCCAGGCAACCTGTCTCACTCAGGCTCCCTGTCACCCTCCCTCATTGTGACCTCGCTCTCCCCCTCCTTCACTGTGACCTCGCTCTCACCCTCCCTCACTCATTCTACCCCTCACCTTCACTCAGTCTCCCCCTCATCTTCACTCACCTAGACTCCCTGTAACCCTCCCTCACTCAGGTCCCTCTCCCCTTCCCACACTCCATTCCCTCTCGCACTCACTCAGGCTCCCTCTCACCCTCACTAACTCGGGCTCACTCTCACACTCACTCACCTATTCTACCACTCACCCTCCCTCTCTCAGGCTCCCTCACAACTACTGTCACTCAGGCTGCCTCCCTCCCTCCCTCATTGTGCCCTAGCTCTCACCCTCGATCACTCAGGCTCCCTGTCACCCTCACTCACTCGGGATCCCTATAAGCCTCTCTCACTGGGTTTCCCTCACACCTTCCCTCCCTCAGGCACCGTCATAATCTCCATCACTCAGGCTCCCTTTCACACTCCCTCACTCAGACTCCCTCTCTCCCTCACTCAGGCTCCCTCCCTCCCTCACTCACTCAGTCTCCTTGGCAAACTCTCTTACTCAGTCTCCAGGTAACCTCTATTACTCAGGCTACCTTTCCCCCTCCCTCATTGTGACCTCGCTCTCACAGTTCATCACTCAGGCTCCCCGACACCTTCACTCACTTAGACACCCTGTAACCCTCCCTCACTCAGGTCCCTCTCCCCTTCCCACACTCAGTTCCCTCTCGCACTCACTGAATCGTGTTCCATCTCACCCTCACTCACTCGGGCTCACTCTCACACTCACTCACCTATGCTTCCACACTCCCTCCCTCTCTCAGACTCCCTCACAACTACTGTCACTCAGGCTGCCTCCCTCCCTCATTGTGATCTCGCTCTCACCCTCCATTACTCAGGCTCCCACACACACTGACTCCCTCGGGCTCCCTGTCACCCTCACTCATTCGAGATCCCTCTCACGCTCACTCTCTCGGCTCCCTCTCAACCTCATTGTGGCTCCCTCACACCCTCCCTCACTCAGGCTCCCTCAGAACCTCTCTCACTCAAGCTCCATCCCACCCTCCCTCATTGTGCCCTAGCTCTCACCCTCCATCACTCAGGCTCCCTGTCACCCTCACTCACCCGGGATCCCTATAAGCCTCTCTCACTGGGTCTCCCTCACACAATCCCTCACTCAGGCTCCCTCATACCCTCCCTCACTCAGGCTCCCTTACACACTCCCTCACTCAGACTCCGTCTCTGCCTCACTCAGGCTCCATCTCTCCCTCCCTCACTCAGTTTCCCTGGCAACAACTCTCACATAGTCTCCCTGGCAACCTCTCTCACTCAGCCTACCTTTCACCCTCCCTCATTTTGACCTCGCTCTCACCTTCCCTCACTGCTGCTCCCGCTCACCCTCCCTCACCTAGGCTCCCTCTAACCCTCCCTCACTCAGCTCCCTCTCACCTTCCCTCACTCAGTTTCTTTCTCACCCTGACTCATTCGGGCTCCTTGTCACACTCACTCACTCGGGATCCCTCTCACTCTCCCTCACTTGGGCTCCCTGTAAGCCTCCCACACTGTGTCTCCCTCACACCTTCCCTCACCCAGGCTCCCTCATGCCCTCCTTCACTCAGGCTCCCTTTCACACTCCCTCACTCAGACTCCCTCTCTCCCTTCCTCAGGCTACCTCTCTCCCTCCCTCCCTCCCTCCCTCCCTCACTGAGTTTCCCTGGCAACCTCTGTCACTCAGGATACCTTTCACCCTCCCTCACTGTGCCCTCGCTCTCTCCCTCCATCACTCAAGCTCCCTGTCACCCTGACTCATTTGGGCTCCCTGGCATCCTTACTCACTCGAGATCCCTCTCACTCTCCCTCACTCATTCTCCCTGGCAACCTGTCTCACTGAGGCTCCCTGTCTCCCTCCCTCATTGTACCTCGCTTTCACCCTCCTTCACTGTGACCTCGCTCTCACCCTCCCTCACTCAGGCTCCCCCTCACCTTCACTCACCTAGACTCCCTGTAACCCTCCCTCACTCAGGTCTCTCTAACCTTCCCTCCCTCAGTTTCCCTCTCACCCTCACTCACCCCGGCTCCCTCTCTCTAATCCTCTCTCACTCAAGCTCCTTCTCACCCTCCCTCACCTTGACCTCGCTCTCACTGTCCCTCACTCAGGCTCCCCCTCACCTTCACTCACCTAGACTCCCTGGAACCCTCCCTCACTCAGGTCCCTCTCCCCTTCCCACACTCAGTTCCCTCTCGCACTCACTCAGGCTCCCTCTCACCCTCACTCACTCGTGTTCCATCTCACCCTCACTCACTCGGGCTCACTTTCACACTCACTCACCTATGCTACCACTCACCCTCCCTCTCTCACTCTCCCACACTCAGTTCCCTCTCGCCCTCACTCAGACTCCCTCTCAGCCTCACTCACTCGGGTGCCCTCTCACCCTCACTCAGATTCCCTCTCGCCCTCACTCACTCGGGCTCCCTCTCACTCTCACTCACTTATGCTCCCTCTCACCCTCCCTCTCTCAGGCTCCCCTTCACCTTCACTCACCTAGACTCCCTGACACTGTCCCTCACTCAGGTCCCTCTTGCCTTCGCACACTTAGTTCCCTCTCGCCCTCACTCTCTCAGGCTCCCTCACGACTACTGTCACTCACGCTGCCTCCCACCCTCCCTCATTGTGATCTCGCTCTCACCCTCCATCACTCAGGCTCCCACACACACTGACACACTCGGGCTCCCTGTCACCCTCACTCATACGGGATCCCTCTCACCCTCCCTCACTTGACTCCCTCTCACCCTCACTGGGGCTCCCTCACACCTTCCCTCACTCAGGCTCCCTCAGAACCTCTCTCACTCAAGTTGCATCCCACCCACCCTCATTGTGCCGTAGCTGTCACCCTCCATCACTCAGGCTCCCTGTCACCCTCACTCACTCGGGATCCCTATCACTCTCCGTCACTTTGGCTCCCTATAAGCCTCCCTCATTTGGTCTCCCTCACGCCTTCCCTCACTCAGGCTCCCTCATACCCTCCCTCACTCAGGCTCCCTTTCACACTCCCTCACTCAGACTCCCTCTCTCCCTCCCTCACTAAGTCTTCCAGGCAACCTGTCTCACTCAGTCTCCCTGGCAGCCTGTCTCACTCAGGCTCCCTGTCACCCCCCCCTTCATTGTGACCTCGCTCTCACCCTCCTTCACTGTGACCTCGCTCTTACTCTCCATCACTCAGGCTCCCCCTCACCTTCACTCACCTAGACTCCCTGTAACCCTCCCTCACTCAGGTCCCTGTCCCCTTCCCACATTCAGTTCCCTCTCGCACTCACTCAGGCTCCCTCACAACTACTGTCACTCAGGCTGCCTCCCTGCCTCCCTCATTGTGATCTCGCTCTCACCCTCCATCACTCAGGCTCCCACACACACTGACTCACTCGAGCTCCCTGTCACCCTCACGCACTCGGGATCCCGCTCACCCTCACTCACTCGGCTCCCTCAGAACCTCTCTCACTCAGGCTCCATCCCGCCCTCCCTTATTGTGCCCTAGCTCTCACCCTCCATCACTCAGGCTCCCTGTCACCCTCGCTCCCTTGGGATCCCTATCACTCTCACTCACTTGGGCTCCATGTAAGCCTTCCTCACTGTGTCTCCCTCACACCCTCCCTCACCCAGGCTCCCTGTCACACTCCCTCACTCAGACTCCGTCTCCACCTCACTTAGACTCCCTCTCTCCCTCCCTCAGCCTCCCTCTCTCCCTCCCTCACTCAGTCTCCCAGGCAACCTGTCTCACTCAGGCTCCCTGGCAACCTGTCTCACTCAGGCTCCCTGTCACCCTCCCTCATTGTACCTCGCTCTCACCCTCCCCCACTCAGGTCCCACTCCCCTTCCCACACTCAGTTCCCTCTCGCCCTCACTCAGACTCCCTCTCACCCTCACTAACTCGGGTGCCCTCTCACCCTCACTCACTCGGGTTCCGTCTCACCCTCACTCACTGGGGCTGCCTCTCACACTCACTCACTTATGCTCCCTCTCACCCTCCCTCTCGCAGGCTCCCTCACAACTACTGTCACGCAGGCTGCCTCTCACCCTCCCTCATTGTGATCTCGCTCTCACCCTCCTTTACTGTGATCTCGCTCTCACCCTCCCTCACTCAGGCTCCCCTTCACCTTCACTCACCTAGACTCCCTGACACCGTCCCTCACTCAGGTCCCTCTCGCCTTTGCACACTTAGTTCCCTCTCGCCCTCACTCAGGCTCCCTCTCACCCTCACTCTCTCAGGCTCCCTCACGACTACTGTCACTCACGCTGCCTCCCACCCTCCCTCATTGTGATCTCGCTCTCACCCTCCATCACTCAGGCTCCCTCTCACACTGACTCACTCGGGATTCCTCTCACCCACACTCATTCGGGCTCCCTCTCTCCCTCACTCAGACTCCCTCTTTCCCTCCCTCACTCAGTCTCCCTGGCAACCTGTCTCACTTAGGCTCCCTCTCACTCACCCTCTTTGTGACCTCGCTCTCACCCTCCCTCACTCCGGTTCCCTTACAACCTCTGTCATTCAGGCTCCATGTCACCCTCCCTCACTGTGACCTTTCTCTCAGCCTCCATCACTCAGGGGCCCTCTCACCTTCCCTCACTTAGGATCCCTCACACAGTTCTTCACTCAGGCTCCATCATACACTCCCTATTTCAAGCTCCCTGGCAACCTCTCTCACTCAGGCTCCCTCTCACCCTCACTCATTTTGACCTCGCTCTCACCCTCCCTCACCTAGGCTCCCTCTAACCCTCCCTCACTCAGCTCCCTCTCACCTTCCCTCACTCAGTTGCTTTCTCACCCTGACTCATTCGGGCTCCCTGTCCCCCTCACTCACTCGGGATCCCTCTCACTCTCCCTCACGTGAGCTCCCTGTAAGCCTTCCTCACTGTGTCTCCCTCACACCCTCCCTCACCCAGGCTCCCTGTCACACTCCCTCACTCAGACTCCGTCTCTACCTCCCTTAGACTCCCTCTCTCCCTCCCTCAGCCTCCCTCTCTCCCTCCCTCACTCAGTCTCCCAGGCAACCTGTCTCACTCAGGCTCCCTGGCAACCTGTCTCACTCAGGCTCCCTGTCACCCTCCCTCATTGTGACCTCGCTCTCCCCCTCCTTCACTGTGACCTCGCTCTCACCCTCCCTCACTCATTCTACCCCTCACCTTCACTCAGTCTCCCCCTCATCTTCACTCACCTAGACTCCCTGTAACCCTCCCTCACTCAGGTCCCTCTCCCCTTCCCACACTCCATTCCCTCTCGCACTCACTCAGGCTCCCTCTCACCCTCACTAACTCGGGCTCCCTCTCACACTCACTCACCTATTCTACCACTCACCCTCCCTCTCTCAGGCTCCCTCACAACTACTGTCACTCAGGCTGCCTCCCTCCCTCCCTCATTGTGCCCTAGCTCTCACCCTCCATCACTCAGGCTCCCTGTCACCCTCACTCACTCGGGATCCCTATCACTCTCCCTCACTTGGGCTCCCTGTAAGCCTCTCTCACTGGGTTTCCCTCACACCTTCCCTCCCTCAGGCTCCGTCATAATCTCCATCACTCAGGCTCCATTTCACACTCCCTCACTCAGACTCCCTCTCTCCCTCACTCAGGCTCTCTCTCTTCCTCCCTCACTCAGTTTCCCTGGCAACCTCTGTCACTCAGGCTACCTTTCACCCTCCCGCATTGTGACCTCGCTCTCTCCCTCCATCACTCAAGCTCCCTGTCACCCTGACTCATTTGGGCTCCCTGGCATCCTTACTCACTCGAGATCCCTCTCACTCTCCCTCACTCATTCTCCCTGGCAACCTCTCTCACTGAGGCTCCCTGTCATCCTCCCTCATTGTACCTCGCTCTCACCCTCCCCCACTCAGTCCCACTCCCCTTCCCACACTCAGTTCCCTCTCGCCCTCACTCAGACTCCCTCTCACCCTCACTCACTCGGGTTCCGTCTCACCCTCACTCACTCGGGCTCCCTCTCACACTCACTCACTTATGCTCCCTCTCACCCTCCCTCTCGCAGGCTCCCTCACAACTACTGTCACGCAGGCTGCCTCTCACCCTCCTTTACTGTGACCTCACTCAGGTCCCTCTCGCCTTTGCACACTTAGTTCCCTCTCGCCCTCACTCAGGCTCCCTCTCACCCTCACTCTCTCAGGCTCCCTCACGACTACTGTCACTCTCGCTGCCTCCCACCCTCCCTCATTGTGATCTCGCTCTCACCCTCCATCACTCAGGCTCCCACACACACTGACACACTCAGGCTCCCACACACACTGACACACTCGGGCTCCCTGTCACCCTCACTCATACGGGATCCCTCTCACCCTCCCTCACTTGACTCCCTCTCACCCTCACTGGGGCTCCCTCACACCTTCCCTCACTCAGGCTCCCTCAGAACCTCTCTCACTCAAGTTGCATCCCACCCACCCTCATTGTGCCCTAGCTCTCACCCTCCATCACTCAGGCTCCCTGTCACCCTCACTCACTCGGGATCCCTATCACTCTCCCTCACTTTGGCTCCCTATAAGCCTCCCTCATTTGGTCTCCCTCACGCCTTCCCTCACTCAGGCTCCCTCATACCCTCCCTCACTCAGGCTCCCTTTCACACTCCCTCACTCAGACTCCCTCTCTCCCTCCCTCCATCCCTCAGGCTCCCTCTCTCCCTCCCTCACTAAGTCTTCCAGGCAACCTGTCTCACTCAGTCTCCCTGGCAGCCTGTCTCACTCAGGCTCCCTGTCACCCCCCACCCCCCTTCATTGTGACCTCGCTCTCACCCTCCTTCACTGTGACCTCGCTCTTACTCTCCATCACTCAGGCTCCCCCTCACCTTCACTCACCTAGACTCCCTGTAACCCTCCCTCACTCAGGTCCCTCTCCCCTTCCCACACTCAGTTCCCTCTCGCACTCACTCAGGCTCCCTCTCACCCTCACTCACTCGTGTTCCATCTCACCCTCACTCACTCGGGCTCACTTTCACACTCACTCACCTATGCTACCACTCACCCTCCCTCTCTCACTCTCCCACACTCAGTTCCCTCTCGCCCTCACTCAGACTCCCTCTCAGCCTCACTCACTCGGGTGCCCTCTCACCCTCACTCAGATTCCCTTTCGCCCTCACTCACTCGGGCTCCCTCTCACTCTCACTCACTTATGCTCCCTCTCACCCTCCCTCTCTCAGGCTCCCCTTCACCTTCACTCACCTAGACTCCCTGACACTGTCCCTCACTCAGGTCCCTCTTGCCTTCGCACACTTAGTTCCCTCTCGCCCTCACTCTCTCAGGCTCCCTCACGACTACTGTCACTCACGCTGCCTCCCACCCTCCCTCATTGTGATCTCGCTCTCACCCTCCATCACTCAGGCTCCCACACACACTGACACACTCAGGCTCCCACACACACTGACACACTCGGGCTCCCTGTCACCCTCACTCATACGGGATCCCTCTCACCGTCACTGGGGCTCCCTCACACCTTCCCTCACTCAGGCTCCCTCAGAACCTCTCTCACTCAAGTTGCATCCCACCCACCCTCATTGTGCTCTAGCTCTCACCCTCCATCACTCAGGCTCCCTGTCACCCTCACTCACTCGGGATCCCTATCACTCTCCGTCACTTTGGCTCCCTATAAGCCTCCCTCATTTGGTCTCCCTCACGCCTTCCCTCACTCAGGCTCCCTCATACCCTCCCTCACTCAGGCTCCCTTTCACACTCCCTCACTCAGACTCCCTCTCTCCCTCCCTCCATCCCCCAGGCTCCCTCTCTCCCTCCCTCACTAATTCTTCCAGGCAACCTGTCTCACTCAGTCTCCCTGGCAGCCTGTCTCACTCAGGCTCCCTGTCACCCCCCCCTTCATTGTGACCTCGCTCTCACCCTCCTTCACTGTGACCTCGCTCTTACTCTCCATCACTCAGGTTCCCCCTCACCTTCACTCACCTAGACTCCCTGTAACCCTCCCTCACTCAGGTCTCTCTAACCTTCCCTCCCTCAGTTCCCTCTGGCACTCACTCAGGCTCCCTCTCACCCTCCCTCACTCCGGCTCCCTCTCTCTAATCCTCTCTCACTCAAGCTCCTTCTCACCCTCCCTCACCTTGACCTCGCTCTCACTGTCCCTCACTCAGGCTCCCACTCACCTTCACTCACCTAGACTCCCTGTAACCCTCCCTCACTCAGGTCCCTCTCCCCTTCCCACACTCAGTTCCCTCTCGCACTCACTCAGGCTCCCTCTCAACCTCACTAACTCGGGCTCACTCTCACACTCACTCACCTATTCTACCACTCACCCTCCCTCTCTCAGGCTCCCTCACAACTACTGTCACTCAGGCTGCCTCCCTCTCTCCCTCATTGTGATCTCACTCACTCACTCCCCTTCCCACACTCAGTTCCCTCTCGCCCTCACTCAGACTCCCTCTCAGCCTCACTCACTCGGGTGCCCTCTCACCCTCACTCAGATTCCCTCTCACCCTCACTCACTCGGGCTCCCTCTCACACTCACTCACTTATGCTCCCTCTCACCCTCCCTCTCTCAGGCTCCCCTTCACCTTCACTCACCTAGACTCCCTGACACTGTCCTTCACTCAGGTCCCTCTTGCCTTCGCACACTGAGTTCCCTCTCGCCCTCACTCAGGCTCCCTCTCACCCTCACTCTCTCAGGCTCCCTCACGACTACTGTCACTCACGCTGCCTCCCACCCTCCCTCATTGTGATCTCGCTCTCACCCTCCATCACTCAGGCTCCCACACACACTGACACACTCAGGCTCCCACACACACTGACACACTCGGGCTCCCTGTCACCCTCACTCATACGGGATCCCTCTCACCCTCCCTCACTTGACTCCCTCTCACCCTCACTGGGGCTCCCTCACACCTTCCCTCACTCAGGCTCCCTCAGAACCTCTCTCACTCAAGTTGCATCCCACCCACCCTCTTTGTGCCCTAGCTCTCACCCTCCATCACTCAGGCTCCCTGTCACCCTCACTCACTCGGGATCCCTATCACTCTCCCTCACTTTGGCTCCCTATAAGCCTCCCTCATTTGGTCTCCCTCACGCCTTCCCTCACTCAGGCTCCCTCATACCCTCCCTCACTCAGGCTCCCTTTCACACTCCCTCACTCAGACTCCCTCTCTCCCTCCCTCCATCCCTCAGGCTCCCTCTCTCCCTCCCTCACTAAGTCTTCCAGGCAACCTGTCTCACTCAGTCTCCCTGGCAGCCTGTCTCACTCAGGCTCCCTGTCACCCCCCCCTTCATTGTGACCTCGCTCTCACCCTCCTTCACTGTGACCTCGCTCTTACTCTCCATCACTCAGGCTCCCCCTCACCTTCACTCACCTAGACTCCCTGTAACCCTCCCTCACTCAGGTCCCTGTCCCCTTCCCACATTCAGTTCCCTCTCGCACTCACTCAGGCTCCCTCACAACTACTGTCACTCAGGCTGCCTCCCTGCCTCCCTCATTGTGATCTCGCTCTCACCCTCCATCACTCAGGCTCCCACACACACTGACTCACTCGGGCTCCCTGTCACCCTCACGCACTCGGGATCCCGCTCACCCTCACTCACTCGGCTCCCTCAGAACCTCTCTCACTCAGGCTCCATCCCGCCCTCCCTTATTGTGCCCTAGCTCTCACCCTCCATCACTCAGGCTCCCTGTCACCCTCACTCCCGTGGGATCCCTATCACTCTCACTCACTTGGGCTCCATGTAAGCCTTCCTCACTGTGTCTCCCTCACACCCTCCCTCACCCAGGCTCCCTGTCACACTCCCTCACTCAGACTCCGTCTCCACCTCACTTAGACTCCCTCTCTCCCTCCCTCAGCCTCCCTCTCTCCCTCCCTCACTCAGTCTCCCAGGCAACCTGTCTCACTCAGGCTCCCTGGCAACCTGTCTCACTCAGGCTCCCTGTCACCCTCCCTCATTGTACCTCGCTCTCACCCTCCCCCACTCAGGTCCCACTCCCCTTCCCACACTCAGTTCCCTCTCGCCCTCACTCAGACTCCCTCTCACCCTCACTAACTCGGGTGCCCTCTCACCCTCACTCACTCGGGTTCCGTCTCACCCTCACTCACTGGGGCTCCCTCTCACACTCACTCACTTATGCTCCCTCTCACCCTCCCTCTCGCAGGCTCCCTCACAACTACTGTCACGCAGGCTGCCTCTCACCCTCCCTCATTGTGATCTCGCTCTCACCCTCCTTTACTGTGATCTCGCTCTCACTCTCCCTCACTCAGGCTCCCCTTCACCTTCACTCACCTAGACTCCCTGACACCGTCCCTCACTCAGGTCCCTCTCGCCTTTGCACACTTAGTTCCCTCTCGCCCTCACTCAGGCTCCCTCTCACCCTCACTCTCTCAGGCTCCCTCACGACTACTGTCACTCACGCTGCCTCCCACCCTCCCTCATTGTGATCTCGCTCTCACCCTCCATCACTCAGGCTCCCTCTCACACTGACTCACTCGGGATTCCTCTCACCCACACTCATTCGGGCTCCCTCTCTCCCTCACTCAGACTCCCTCTTTCCCTCCCTCACTCAGTCTCCCTGGCAACCTGTCTCACTTAGGCTCCCTCTCACTCACCCTCTTTGTGACCTCGCTCTCACCCTCCCTCACTCCGGTTCCCTTACAACCTCTGTCATTCAGGCTCCATGTCACCCTCCCTCACTGTGACCTTTCTCTCAGCCTCCATCACTCAGGGGCCCTCTCACCTTCCCTCACTTAGGATCCCTCACACAGTTCTTCACTCAGGCTCCATCATACACTCCCTATTTCAAGCTCCCTGGCAACCTCTCTCACTCAGGCTCCCTCTCACCCTCACTCATTTTGACCTCGCTCTCACCCTCCCTCACCTAGGCTCCCTCTAACCCTCCCTCACTCAGCTCCCTCTCACCTTCCCTCACTCAGTTGCTTTCTCACCCTGACTCATTCGGGCTCCCTGTCCCCCTCACTCACTCGGGATCCCTCTCACTCTCCCTCACGTGAGCTCCCTGTAAGCCTTCCTCACTGTGTCTCCCTCACACCCTCCCTCACCCAGGCTCCCTGTCACACTCCCTCACTCAGACTCCGTCTCTACCTCCCTTAGACTCCCTCTCTCCCTCCCTCAGCCTCCCTCTCTCCCTCCCTCACTCAGTCTCCCAGGCAACCTGTCTCACTCAGGCTCCCTGGCAACCTGTCTCACTCAGGCTCCCTGTCACCCTCCCTCATTGTGACCTCGCTCTCCCCCTCCTTCACTGTGACCTCGCTCTCACCCTCCCTCACTCATTCTACCCCTCACCTTCACTCAGTCTCCCCCTCATCTTCACTCACCTAGACTCCCTGTAACCCTCCCTCACTCAGGTCCCTCTCCCCTTCCCACACTCCATTCCCTCTCGCACTCACTCAGGCTCCCTCTCACCCTCACTAACTCGGGCTCCCTCTCACACTCACTCACCTATTCTACCACTCACCCTCCCTCTCTCAGGCTCCCTCACAACTACTGTCACTCAGGCTGCCTCCCTCCCTCCCTCATTGTGCCCTAGCTCTCACCCTCCATCACTCAGGCTCCCTGTCACCCTCACTCACTCGGGATCCCTATCACTCTCCCTCACTTGGGCTCCCTGTAAGCCTCTCTCACTGGGTTTCCCTCACACCTTCCCTCCCTCAGGCTCCGTCATAATCTCCATCCCTCAGGCTCCATTTCACACTCCCTCACTCAGACTCCCTCTCTCCCTCACTCAGGCTCTCTCTCTTCCTCCCTCACTCAGTTTCCCTGGCAACCTCTGTCACTCAGGCTACCTTTCACCCTCCTTCACTGTGACCTCGCTCTCACCCTCCCTCACTCAGGCTCCCCCTCACCTTCACTCTCCTAGACTCCCTGTAACCCTCCCTCACTCAGGTCTCTCTAACCTTCCCTCCCTCAGTTTCCCTCTCACCCTCACTCAGGCTCCCTCTCACCGTCCCTCACTCCGGCTCCCTCTCTCTAATCCTCTCTCACTCAAGCTCCTTCTCACCCTCCCTCACCTTGACCTCGCTCTCACTGTCCCTCACTCAGGCTCCCACTCACCTTCACTCACCTAGACTCCCTGTAACCCTCCCTCACTCAGGTCCCTCTCCCCTTCCCACACTCATTTCCCTCTCGCACTCACTCAGGCTCCCTCTCAACCTCACTAACTCGGGCTCACTCTCACACTCACTCACCTATTCTACCACTCACCCTCCCTCTCTCAGGCTCCCCTTCACCTTCACTCACCTAGACTCCCTGACACTGTCCTTCACTCAGGTCCCTCTTGCCTTCGCACACTTAGTTCCCTCTCGCCCTCACTCAGGCTCCCTCTCACCCTCACTCTCTCAGGCTCCCTCACGACTACTGTCACTCACGCTGCCTCCCACCCTCCCTCATTGTGATCTCGCTCTCACCCTCCATCACTCAGGCTCCCACACACACTGACACACTCAGGCTCACACACACACTGACACACTCGGGCTCCCTGTCACCCTCACTCATACGGGATCCCTCTCACCCTCCCTCACTTGACTCCCTCTCACCCTCACTGGGGCTCCCTCACACCTTCCCTCACTCAGGCTCCCTCAGAACCTCTCTCACTCAAGTTGCATCCCACCCACCCTCATTGTGCCCTAGCTCTCACCCTCCATCACTCAGGCTCCCTGTCACCCTCACTCACTCGGGATCCCTATCACTCTCCGTCACTTTGGCTCCCTATAAGCCTCCCTCATTTGGTCTCCCTCACGCCTTCCCTCACTCAGGCTCCCTCATACCCTCCCTCACTCAGGCTCCCTTTCACACTCCCTCACTCAGACTCCCTCTCTCCCTCCCTCCATCCCTCAGGCTCCCTCTCTCCCTCCCTCACTAAGTCTTCCAGGCAACCTGTCTCACTCAGTCTCCCTGGCAGCCTGTCTCACTCAGGCTCCCTGTCACCCCCCCCTTCATTGTGACCTCGCTCTCACCCTCCTTCACTGTGACCTCGCTCTTACTCTCCATCCCTCAGGCTCCCCCTCACCTTCACTCACCTAGACTCCCTGTAACCCTCCCTCACTCAGGTCCCTGTCCCCTTCCCACATTCAGTTCCCTCTCGCACTCACTCAGGCTCCCTCACAACTACTGTCACTCAGGCTGCCTCCCTGCCTCCCTCATTGTGATCTCGCTCTCACCCTCCATCACTCAGGCTCCCACACACACGGACTCACTCGGGCTCCCTGTCACCCTCACGCACTCGGGATCCCGCTCACCCTCACTCACTCGGCTCCCTCAGAACCTCTCTCACTCAGGCTCCATCCCGCCCTCCCTCATTGTGCCCTAGCTCTCACCCTCCATCACTCAGGCTCCCTGTCACCCTCACTCCCTTGGGATCCCTATCACTCTCACTCACTTGGGCTCCATGTAAGCCTTCCTCACTGTGTCTCCCTCACACCCTCCCTCACCCAGGCTCCCTGTCACACTCCCTCACTCAGACTCCGTCTCCACCTCACTTAGACTCCCTCTCTCCCTCCCTCAGCCTCCCTCTCTCCCTCCCTCACTCAGTCTCCCAGGCAACCTGTCTCACTCAGGCTCCCTGGCAACCTGTCTCACTCAGGCTCCCTGTCACCCTCCCTCATTGTACCTCGCTCTCACCCTCCCCCACTCAGGTCCCACTCCCCTTCCCACACTCAGTTCCCTCTCGCCCTCACTCAGACTCCCTCTCACCCTCACTAACTCGGGTGCCCTCTCACCCTCACTCACTCGGGTTCCTTCTCACCCTCACTCACTGGGGCTCCCTCTCACACTCACTCACTTATGCTCCCTCTCACCCTCCCTCTCGCAGGCTCCCTCACAACTACTGTCACGCAGGCTGCCTCTCACCCTCCCTCATTGTGATCTCGCTCTCACCCTCCTTTACTGTGATCTCGCTCTCACCCTCCCTCACTCAGGCTCCCCTTCACCTTCACTCACCTAGACTCCCTGACACCGTCCCTCACTCAGGTCCCTCTCGCCTTTGCACACTTAGTTCCCTCTCGCCCTCACTCAGGCTCCCTCTCACCCTCACTCTCTCAGGCTCCCTCACGACTACTGTCACTCACGCTGCCTCCCACCCTCCCTCATTGTGATCTCGCTCTCACCCTCCATCACTCAGGCTCCCTCTCACACTGACTCACTCGGGATTCCTCTCACCCACACTCATTCGGGCTCCCTCTCTCCCTCACTCAGACTCCCTCTTTCCCTCCCTCACTCAGTCTCCCTGGCAACCTGTCTCACTTAGGCTCCCTCTCACTCACCCTCTTTGTGACCTCGCTCTCACCCTCCCTCACTCCGGTTCCCTTACAACCTCTGTCATTCAGGCTCCATGTCACCCTCCCTCACTGTGACCTTTCTCTCAGCCTCCATCACTCAGGGGCCCTCTCACCTTCCCTCACTTAGGATCCCTCACACAGTTCTTCACTCAGGCTCCATCATACACTCCCTATTTCAAGCTCCCTGGCAACCTCTCTCACTCAGGCTCCCTCTCACCCTCACTCATTTTGACCTCGCTCTCACCCTCCCTCACCTAGGCTCCCTCTAACCCTCCCTCACTCAGCTCCCTCTCACCTTCCCTCACTCAGTTGCTTTCTCACCCTGACTCATTCGGGCTCCCTGTCCCCCTCACTCACTCGGGATCCCTCTCACTCTCCCTCACGTGAGCTCCCTGTAAGCCTTCCTCACTGTGTCTCCCTCACACCCTCCCTCACCCAGGCTCCCTGTCACACTCCCTCACTCAGACTCCGTCTCTACCTCCCTTAGACTCCCTCTCTCCCTCCCTCAGCCTCCCTCTCTCCCTCCCTCACTCAGTCTCCCAGGCAACCTGTCTCACTCAGGCTCCCTGGCAACCTGTCTCACTCAGGCTCCCTGTCACCCTCCCTCATTGTGACCTCGCTCTCCCCCTCCTTCACTGTGACCTCGCTCTCACCCTCCCTCACTCATTCTACCCCTCACCTTCACTCAGTCTCCCCCTCATCTTCACTCACCTAGACTCCCTGTAACCCTCCCTCACTCAGGTCCCTCTCCCCTTCCCACACTCCATTCCCTCTCGCACTCACTCAGGCTCCCTCTCACCCTCACTAACTCGGGCTCCCTCTCACACTCACTCACCTATTCTACCACTTACCCTCCCTCTCTCAGGCTCCCTCACAACTACTGTCACTCAGGCTGCCTCCCTCCCTCCCTCATTGTGCCCTAGCTCTCACCCTCCATCACTCAGGCTCCCTGTCACCCTCACTCACTCGGGATCCCTATCACTCTCCCTCACTTGGGCTCCCTGTAAGCCTCTCTCACTGGGTTTCCCTCACACCTTCCCTCCCTCAGGCTCCGTCATAATCTCCATCACTCAGGCTCCATTTCACACTCCCTCACTCAGACTCCCTCTCTCCCTCACTCAGGCTCTCTCTCTTCCTCCCTCACGCAGTTTCCCTGGCAACCTCTTTCACTCAGGCTACCTTTCACCCTCCTTCACTGTGACCTCGCTCTCACCCTCCCTCACTCAGGCTCCCCCTCACCTTCACTCACCTAGACTCCCTGTAACCCTCCCTCACTCAGGTCTCTCTAACCTTCCCTCCCTCAGTTTCCCTCTCACCCTCACTCAGGCTCCCTCTCACCCTCCCTCACTCCGGCTCCCTCTCTCTAATCCTCTCTCACTCAAGCTCCTTCTCACCCTCCCTCACCTTGGCCTCGCTCTCACTGTCCCTCACTCAGGCTCCCACTCACCTTCACTCAGGTCCCTCTCCCCTTCCCACACTCAGTTCCCTCTCGCACTCACTCAGGCTCCCTCTCACCCTCACTCACTCGTGTTCCATCTCACCCTCACTCACTCGGGCTCACTTTCACACTCACTCACCTATGCTACCACTCACCCTCCCTCTCTCACTCTCCCACACTCAGTTCCCTCTCGCCCTCACTCAGACTCCCTCTCAGCCTCACTCACTCGGGTGCCCTCTCACCCTCACTCAGATTCCCTCTCGCCCTCACTCACTCGGGCTCCCTCTCACTCTCACTCACTTATGCTCCCTCTCACCCTCCCTCTCTCAGGCTCCGCTTCACCTTCACTCACCTAGACTCCCTGACACTGTCCCTCACTCAGGTCCCTCTTGCCTTCGCACACTTAGTTCCCTCTCGCCCTCACTCTTTCAGGCTCCCTCACGACTACTGTCACTCACGCTGCCTCCCACCCTCCCTCATTGTGATCTCGCTCTCACCCTCCATCACTCAGGCTCCCACACACACTGACACACTCGGGCTCCCTGTCACCCTCACTCATACGGGATCCCTCTCACCCTCCCTCACTTGACTCCCTCTCACCCTCACTGGGGCTCCCTCACACCTTCCCTCACTCAGGCTCCCTCAGAACCTCTCTCACTCAAGTTGCATCCCACCCACCCTCATTGTGCCCTAGCTGTCACCCTCCATCACTCAGGCTCCCTGTCACCCTCACTCACTCGGGATCCCTATCACTCTCCGTCACTTTGGCTCCCTATAAGCCTCCCTCATTTGGTCTCCCTCACGCCTTCCCTCACTCAGGCTCCCTCATACCCTCCCTCACTCAGGCTCCCTTTCACACTCCCTCACTCAGACTCCCTCTCTCCCTCCCTCCATCCCTCAGGCTCCCTCTCTCCCTCCCTCACTAAGTCTTCCAGGCAACCTGTCTCACTCAGTCTCCCTGGCAGCCTGTCTCACTCAGGCTCCCTGTCACCCCCCCCTTCATTGTGACCTCGCTCTCACCCTCCTTCACTGTGACCTCGCTCTTACTCTCCATCACTCAGGCTCCCCCTCACCTTCACTCACCTAGACTCCCTGTAACCCTCCCTCACTCAGGTCCCTGTCCCCTTCCCACATTCAGTTCCCTCTCGCACTCACTCAGGCTCCCTCACAACTACTGTCACTCAGGCTGCCTCCCTGCCTCCCTCATTGTGATCTCGCTCTCACCCTCCGTCACTCAGGCTCCCACACACACTGACTCACTCGAGCTCCCTGTCACCCTCACGCACTCGGGATCCCGCTCACCCTCACTCACTCGGCTCCCTCAGAACCTCTCTCACTCAGGCTCCATCCCGCCCTCCCTTATTGTGCCCTAGCTCTCACCCTCCATCACTCAGGCTCCCTGTCACCCTCACTCCCGTGGGATCCCTATCACTCTCACTCACTTGGGCTCCATGTAAGCCTTCCTCACTGTGTCTCCCTCACACCCTCCCTCACCCAGGCTCCCTGTCACACTCCCTCACTCAGACTCCGTCTCCACCTCACTTAGACTCCCTCTCTCCCTCCCTCAGCCTCCCTCTCTCCCTCCCTCACTCAGTCTCCCAGGCAACCTGTCTCACTCAGGCTCCCTGGCAACCTGTCTCACTCAGGCTCCCTGTCACCCTCCCTCATTGTACCTCGCTCTCACCCTCCCCCACTCAGGTCCCACTCCCCTTCCCACACTCAGTTCCCTCTCGCCCTCACTCAGACTCCCTCTCACCCTCACTAACTCGGGTGCCCTCTCACCCTCACTCACTCGGGTTCCGTCTCACCCTCACTCACTGGGGCTCCCTCTCACACTCACTCACTTATGCTCCCTCTCACCCTCCCTCTCGCAGGCTCCCTCACAACTACTGTCACGCAGGCTGCCTCTCACCCTCCCTCATTGTGATCTCGCTCTCACCCTCCTTTACTGTGATCTCGCTCTCACCCTCCCTCACTCAGGCTCCCCTTCACCTTCACTCACCTAGACTCCCTGACACCGTCCCTCACTCAGGTCCCTCTCGCCTTTGCACACTTAGTTCCCTCTCGCCCTCACTCAGGCTCCCTCTCACCCTCACTCTCTCAGGCTCCCTCACGACTACTGTCACTCACGCTGCCTCCCACCCTCCCTCATTGTGATCTCGCTCTCACCCTCCATCACTCAGGCTCCCTCTCACACTGACTCACTCGGGATTCCTCTCACCCACACTCATTCGGGCTCCCTCTCTCCCTCACTCAGACTCCCTCTTTCCCTCCCTCACTCAGTCTCCCTGGCAACCTGTCTCACTTAGGCTCCCTCTCACTCACCCTCTTTGTGACCTCGCTCTCACCCTCCCTCACTCCGGTTCCCTTACAACCTCTGTCATTCAGGCTCCATGTCACCCTCCCTCACTGTGACCTTTCTCTCAGCCTCCATCACTCAGGGGCCCTCTCACCTTCCCTCACTTAGGATCCCTCACACAGTTCTTCACTCAGGCTCCATCATACACTCCCTATTTCAAGCTCCCTGGCAACCTCTCTCACTCAGGCTCCCTCTCACCCTCACTCATTTTGACCTCGCTCTCACCCTCCCTCACCTAGGCTCCCTCTAACCCTCCCTCACTCAGCTCCCTCTCACCTTCCCTCACTCAGTTGCTTTCTCACCCTGACTCATTCGGGCTCCCTGTCCCCCTCACTCACTCGGGATCCCTCTCACTCTCCCTCACGTGAGCTCCCTGTAAGCCTTCCTCACTGTGTCTCCCTCACACCCTCCCTCACCCAGGCTCCCTGTCACACTCCCTCACTCAGACTCCGTCTCTACCTCCCTTAGACTCCCTCTCTCCCTCCCTCAGCCTCCCTCTCTCCCTCCCTCACTCAGTCTCCCAGGCAACCTGTCTCACTCAGGCTCCCTGGCAACCTGTCTCACTCAGGCTCCCTGTCACCCTCCCTCATTGTGACCTCGCTCTCCCCCTCCTTCACTGTGACCTCGCTCTCACCCTCCCTCACTCATTCTACCCCTCACCTTCACTCAGTCTCCCCCTCATCTTCACTCACCTAGACTCCCTGTAACCCTCCCTCACTCAGGTCCCTCTCCCCTTCCCACACTCCATTCCCTCTCGCACTCACTCAGGCTCCCTCTCACCCTCACTAACTCGGGCTCCCTCTCACACTCACTCACCTATTCTACCACTCACCCTCCCTCTCTCAGGCTCCCTCACAACTACTGTCACTCAGGCTGCCTCCCTCCCTCCCTCATTGTGCCCTAGCTCTCACCCTCCATCACTCAGGCTCCCTGTCACCCTCACTCACTCGGGATCCCTATCACTCTCCCTCACTTGGGCTCCCTGTAAGCCTCTCTCACTGGGTTTCCCTCACACCTTCCCTCCCTCAGGCTCCGTCATAATCTCCATCCCTCAGGCTCCATTTCACACTCCCTCACTCAGACTCCCTCTCTCCCTCACTCAGGCTCTCTCTCTTCCTCCCTCACTCAGTTTCCCTGGCAACCTCTGTCACTCAGGCTACCTTTCACCCTCCTTCACTGTGACCTCGCTCTCACCCTCCCTCACTCAGGCTCCCCCTCACCTTCACTCTCCTAGACTCCCTGTAACCCTCCCTCACTCAGGTCTCTCTAACCTTCCCTCCCTCAGTTTCCCTCTCACCCTCACTCAGGCTCCCTCTCACCGTCCCTCACTCCGGCTCCCTCTCTCTAATCCTCTCTCACTCAAGCTCCTTCTCACCCTCCCTCACCTTGACCTCGCTCTCACTGTCCCTCACTCAGGCTCCCACTCACCTTCACTCACCTAGACTCCCTGTAACCCTCCCTCACTCAGGTCCCTCTCCCCTTCCCACACTCATTTCCCTCTCGCACTCACTCAGGCTCCCTCTCAACCTCACTAACTCGGGCTCACTCTCACACTCACTCACCTATTCTACCACTCACCCTCCCTCTCTCAGGCTCCCCTTCACCTTCACTCACCTAGACTCCCTGACACTGTCCTTCACTCAGGTCCCTCTTGCCTTCGCACACTTAGTTCCCTCTCGCCCTCACTTAGGCTCCCTCTCACCCTCACTCTCTCAGGCTCCCTCACGACTACTGTCACTCACGCTGCCTCCCACCCTCCCTCATTGTGATCTCGCTCTCACCCTCCATCACTCAGGCTCCCACACACACTGACACACTCAGGCTCACACACACACTGACACACTCGGGCTCCCTGTCACCCTCACTCATACGGGATCCCTCTCACCCTCCCTCACTTGACTCCCTCTCACCCTCACTGGGGCTCCCTCACACCTTCCCTCACTCAGGCTCCCTCAGAACCTCTCTCACTCAAGTTGCATCCCACCCACCCTCATTGTGCCCTAGCTCTCACCCTCCATCACTCAGGCTCCCTGTCACCCTCACTCACTCGGGATCCCTATCACTCTCCGTCACTTTGGCTCCCTATAAGCCTCCCTCATTTGGTCTCCCTCACGCCTTCCCTCACTCAGGCTCCCTCATACCCTCCCTCACTCAGGCTCCCTTTCACACTCCCTCACTCAGACTCCCTCTCTCCCTCCCTCCATCCCTCAGGCTCCCTCTCTCCCTCCCTCACTAAGTCTTCCAGGCAACCTGTCTCACTCAGTCTCCCTGGCAGCCTGTCTCACTCAGGCTCCCTGTCACCCCCCCCTTCATTGTGACCTCGCTCTCACCCTCCTTCACTGTGACCTCGCTCTTACTCTCCATCACTCAGGCTCCCCCTCACCTTCACTCACCTAGACTCCCTGTAACCCTCCCTCACTCAGGTCCCTGTCCCCTTCCCACATTCAGTTCCCTCTCGCACTCACTCAGGCTCCCTCACAACTACTGTCACTCAGGCTGCCTCCCTGCCTCCCTCATTGTGATCTCGCTCTCACCCTCCATCACTCAGGCTCCCACACACACGGACTCACTCGGGCTCCCTGTCACCCTCACGCACTCGGGATCCCGCTCACCCTCACTCACTCGGCTCCCTCAGAACCTCTCTCACTCAGGCTCCATCCCGCCCTCCCTCATTGTGCCCTAGCTCTCACCCTCCATCACTCAGGCTCCCTGTCACCCTCACTCCCTTGGGATCCCTATCACTCTCACTCACTTGGGCTCCATGTAAGCCTTCCTCACTGTGTCTCCCTCACACCCTCCCTCACCCAGGCTCCCTGTCACACTCCCTCACTCAGACTCCGTCTCCACCTCACTTAGACTCCCTCTCTCCCTCCCTCAGCCTCCCTCTCTCCCTCCCTCACTCAGTCTCCCAGGCAACCTGTCTCACTCAGGCTCCCTGGCAACCTGTCTCACTCAGGCTCCCTGTCACCCTCCCTCATTGTACCTCGCTCTCACCCTCCCCCACTCAGGTCCCACTCCCCTTCCCACACTCAGTTCCCTCTCGCCCTCACTCAGACTCCCTCTCACCCTCACTAACTCGGGTGCCCTCTCACCCTCACTCACTCGGGTTCCTTCTCACCCTCACTCACTGGGGCTCCCTCTCACACTCACTCACTTATGCTCCCTCTCACCCTCCCTCTCGCAGGCTCCCTCACAACTACTGTCACGCAGGCTGCCTCTCACCCTCCCTCATTGTGATCTCGCTCTCACCCTCCTTTACTGTGATCTCGCTCTCACCCTCCCTCACTCAGGCTCCCCTTCACCTTCACTCACCTAGACTCCCTGACACCGTCCCTCACTCAGGTCCCTCTCGCCTTTGCACACTTAGTTCCCTCTCGCCCTCACTCAGGCTCCCTCTCACCCTCACTCTCTCAGGCTCCCTCACGACTACTGTCACTCACGCTGCCTCCCACCCTCCCTCATTGTGATCTCGCTCTCACCCTCCATCACTCAGGCTCCCTCTCACACTGACTCACTCGGGATTCCTCTCACCCACACTCATTCGGGCTCCCTCTCTCCCTCACTCAGACTCCCTCTTTCCCTCCCTCACTCAGTCTCCCTGGCAACCTGTCTCACTTAGGCTCCCTCTCACTCACCCTCTTTGTGACCTCGCTCTCACCCTCCCTCACTCCGGTTCCCTTACAACCTCTGTCATTCAGGCTCCATGTCACCCTCCCTCACTGTGACCTTTCTCTCAGCCTCCATCACTCAGGGGCCCTCTCACCTTCCCTCACTTAGGATCCCTCACACAGTTCTTCACTCAGGCTCCATCATACACTCCCTATTTCAAGCTCCCTGGCAACCTCTCTCACTCAGGCTCCCTCTCACCCTCACTCATTTTGACCTCGCTCTCACCCTCCCTCACCTAGGCTCCCTCTAACCCTCCCTCACTCAGCTCCCTCTCACCTTCCCTCACTCAGTTGCTTTCTCACCCTGACTCATTCGGGCTCCCTGTCCCCCTCACTCACTCGGGATCCCTCTCACTCTCCCTCACGTGAGCTCCCTGTAAGCCTTCCTCACTGTGTCTCCCTCACACCCTCCCTCACCCAGGCTCCCTGTCACACTCCCTCACTCAGACTCCGTCTCTACCTCCCTTAGACTCCCTCTCTCCCTCCCTCAGCCTCCCTCTCTCCCTCCCTCACTCAGTCTCCCAGGCAACCTGTCTCACTCAGGCTCCCTGGCAACCTGTCTCACTCAGGCTCCCTGTCACCCTCCCTCATTGTGACCTCGCTCTCCCCCTCCTTCACTGTGACCTCGCTCTCACCCTCCCTCACTCATTCTACCCCTCACCTTCACTCAGTCTCCCCCTCATCTTCACTCACCTAGACTCCCTGTAACCCTCCCTCACTCAGGTCCCTCTCCCCTTCCCACACTCCATTCCCTCTCGCACTCACTCAGGCTCCCTCTCACCCTCACTAACTCGGGCTCCCTCTCACACTCACTCACCTATTCTACCACTCACCCTCCCTCTCTCAGGCTCCCTCACAACTACTGTCACTCAGGCTGCCTCCCTCCCTCCCTCATTGTGCCCTAGCTCTCACCCTCCATCACTCAGGCTCCCTGTCACCCTCACTCACTCGGGATCCCTATCACTCTCCCTCACTTGGGCTCCCTGTAAGCCTCTCTCACTGGGTTTCCCTCACACCTTCCCTCCCTCAGGCTCCGTCATAATCTCCATCCCTCAGGCTCCATTTCACACTCCCTCACTCAGACTCCCTCTCTCCCTCACTCAGGCTCTCTCTCTTCCTCCCTCACTCAGTTTCCCTGGCAACCTCTGTCACTCAGGCTACCTTTCACCCTCCTTCACTGTGACCTCGCTCTCACCCTCCCTCACTCAGGCTCCCCCTCACCTTCACTCTCCTAGACTCCCTGTAACCCTCCCTCACTCAGGTCTCTCTAACCTTCCCTCCCTCAGTTTCCCTCTCACCCTCACTCAGGCTCCCTCTCACCGTCCCTCACTCCGGCTCCCTCTCTCTAATCCTCTCTCACTCAAGCTCCTTCTCACCCTCCCTCACCTTGACCTCGCTCTCACTGTCCCTCACTCAGGCTCCCACTCACCTTCACTCACCTAGACTCCCTGTAACCCTCCCTCACTCAGGTCCCTCTCCCCTTCCCACACTCATTTCCCTCTCGCACTCACTCAGGCTCCCTCTCAACCTCACTAACTCGGGCTCACTCTCACACTCACTCACCTATTCTACCACTCACCCTCCCTCTCTCAGGCTCCCCTTCACCTTCACTCACCTAGACTCCCTGACACTGTCCTTCACTCAGGTCCCTCTTGCCTTCGCACACTTAGTTCCCTCTCGCCCTCACTTAGGCTCCCTCTCACCCTCACTCTCTCAGGCTCCCTCACGACTACTGTCACTCACGCTGCCTCCCACCCTCCCTCATTGTGATCTCGCTCTCACCCTCCATCACTCAGGCTCCCACACACACTGACACACTCAGGCTCACACACACACTGACACACTCGGGCTCCCTGTCACCCTCACTCATACGGGATCCCTCTCACCCTCCCTCACTTGACTCCCTCTCACCCTCACTGGGGCTCCCTCACACCTTCCCTCACTCAGGCTCCCTCAGAACCTCTCTCACTCAAGTTGCATCCCACCCACCCTCATTGTGCCCTAGCTCTCACCCTCCATCACTCAGGCTCCCTGTCACCCTCACTCACTCGGGATCCCTATCACTCTCCGTCACTTTGGCTCCCTATAAGCCTCCCTCATTTGGTCTCCCTCACGCCTTCCCTCACTCAGGCTCCCTCATACCCTCCCTCACTCAGGCTCCCTTTCACACTCCCTCACTCAGACTCCCTCTCTCCCTCCCTCCATCCCTCAGGCTCCCTCTCTCCCTCCCTCACTAAGTCTTCCAGGCAACCTGTCTCACTCAGTCTCCCTGGCAGCCTGTCTCACTCAGGCTCCCTGTCACCCCCCCCTTCATTGTGACCTCGCTCTCACCCTCCTTCACTGTGACCTCGCTCTTACTCTCCATCACTCAGGCTCCCCCTCACCTTCACTCACCTAGACTCCCTGTAACCCTCCCTCACTCAGGTCCCTGTCCCCTTCCCACATTCAGTTCCCTCTCGCACTCACTCAGGCTCCCTCACAACTACTGTCACTCAGGCTGCCTCCCTGCCTCCCTCATTGTGATCTCGCTCTCACCCTCCATCACTCAGGCTCCCACACACACGGACTCACTCGGGCTCCCTGTCACCCTCACGCACTCGGGATCCCGCTCACCCTCACTCACTCGGCTCCCTCAGAACCTCTCTCACTCAGGCTCCATCCCGCCCTCCCTCATTGTGCCCTAGCTCTCACCCTCCATCACTCAGGCTCCCTGTCACCCTCACTCCCTTGGGATCCCTATCACTCTCACTCACTTGGGCTCCATGTAAGCCTTCCTCACTGTGTCTCCCTCACACCCTCCCTCACCCAGGCTCCCTGTCACACTCCCTCACTCAGACTCCGTCTCCACCTCACTTAGACTCCCTCTCTCCCTCCCTCAGCCTCCCTCTCTCCCTCCCTCACTCAGTCTCCCAGGCAACCTGTCTCACTCAGGCTCCCTGGCAACCTGTCTCACTCAGGCTCCCTGTCACCCTCCCTCATTGTACCTCGCTCTCACCCTCCCCCACTCAGGTCCCACTCCCCTTCCCACACTCAGTTCCCTCTCGCCCTCACTCAGACTCCCTCTCACCCTCACTAACTCGGGTGCCCTCTCACCCTCACTCACTCGGGTTCCTTCTCACCCTCACTCACTGGGGCTCCCTCTCACACTCACTCACTTATGCTCCCTCTCACCCTCCCTCTCGCAGGCTCCCTCACAACTACTGTCACGCAGGCTGCCTCTCACCCTCCCTCATTGTGATCTCGCTCTCACCCTCCTTTACTGTGATCTCGCTCTCACCCTCCCTCACTCAGGCTCCCCTTCACCTTCACTCACCTAGACTCCCTGACACCGTCCCTCACTCAGGTCCCTCTCGCCTTTGCACACTTAGTTCCCTCTCGCCCTCACTCAGGCTCCCTCTCACCCTCACTCTCTCAGGCTCCCTCACGACTACTGTCACTCACGCTGCCTCCCACCCTCCCTCATTGTGATCTCGCTCTCACCCTCCATCACTCAGGCTCCCTCTCACACTGACTCACTCGGGATTCCTCTCACCCACACTCATTCGGGCTCCCTCTCTCCCTCACTCAGACTCCCTCTTTCCCTCCCTCACTCAGTCTCCCTGGCAACCTGTCTCACTTAGGCTCCCTCTCACTCACCCTCTTTGTGACCTCGCTCTCACCCTCCCTCACTCCGGTTCCCTTACAACCTCTGTCATTCAGGCTCCATGTCACCCTCCCTCACTGTGACCTTTCTCTCAGCCTCCATCACTCAGGGGCCCTCTCACCTTCCCTCACTTAGGATCCCTCACACAGTTCTTCACTCAGGCTCCATCATACACTCCCTATTTCAAGCTCCCTGGCAACCTCTCTCACTCAGGCTCCCTCTCACCCTCACTCATTTTGACCTCGCTCTCACCCTCCCTCACCTAGGCTCCCTCTAACCCTCCCTCACTCAGCTCCCTCTCACCTTCCCTCACTCAGTTGCTTTCTCACCCTGACTCATTCGGGCTCCCTGTCCCCCTCACTCACTCGGGATCCCTCTCACTCTCCCTCACGTGAGCTCCCTGTAAGCCTTCCTCACTGTGTCTCCCTCACACCCTCCCTCACCCAGGCTCCCTGTCACACTCCCTCACTCAGACTCCGTCTCTACCTCCCTTAGACTCCCTCTCTCCCTCCCTCAGCCTCCCTCTCTCCCTCCCTCACTCAGTCTCCCAGGCAACCTGTCTCACTCAGGCTCCCTGGCAACCTGTCTCACTCAGGCTCCCTGTCACCCTCCCTCATTGTGACCTCGCTCTCCCCCTCCTTCACTGTGACCTCGCTCTCACCCTCCCTCACTCATTCTACCCCTCACCTTCACTCAGTCTCCCCCTCATCTTCACTCACCTAGACTCCCTGTAACCCTCCCTCACTCAGGTCCCTCTCCCCTTCCCACACTCCATTCCCTCTCGCACTCACTCAGGCTCCCTCTCACCCTCACTAACTCGGGCTCCCTCTCACACTCACTCACCTATTCTACCACTCACCCTCCCTCTCTCAGGCTCCCTCACAACTACTGTCACTCAGGCTGCCTCCCTCCCTCCCTCATTGTGCCCTAGCTCTCACCCTCCATCACTCAGGCTCCCTGTCACCCTCACTCACTCGGGATCCCTATCACTCTCCCTCACTTGGGCTCCCTGTAAGCCTCTCTCACTGGGTTTCCCTCACACCTTCCCTCCCTCAGGCTCCGTCATAATCTCCATCCCTCAGGCTCCATTTCACACTCCCTCACTCAGACTCCCTCTCTCCCTCACTCAGGCTCTCTCTCTTCCTCCCTCACTCAGTTTCCCTGGCAACCTCTGTCACTCAGGCTACCTTTCACCCTCCTTCACTGTGACCTCGCTCTCACCCTCCCTCACTCAGGCTCCCCCTCACCTTCACTCTCCTAGACTCCCTGTAACCCTCCCTCACTCAGGTCTCTCTAACCTTCCCTCCCTCAGTTTCCCTCTCACCCTCACTCAGGCTCCCTCTCACCGTCCCTCACTCCGGCTCCCTCTCTCTAATCCTCTCTCACTCAAGCTCCTTCTCACCCTCCCTCACCTTGACCTCGCTCTCACTGTCCCTCACTCAGGCTCCCACTCACCTTCACTCACCTAGACTCCCTGTAACCCTCCCTCACTCAGGTCCCTCTCCCCTTCCCACACTCATTTCCCTCTCGCACTCACTCAGGCTCCCTCTCAACCTCACTAACTCGGGCTCACTCTCACACTCACTCACCTATTCTACCACTCACCCTCCCTCTCTCAGGCTCCCCTTCACCTTCACTCACCTAGACTCCCTGACACTGTCCTTCACTCAGGTCCCTCTTGCCTTCGCACACTTAGTTCCCTCTCGCCCTCACTTAGGCTCCCTCTCACCCTCACTCTCTCAGGCTCCCTCACGACTACTGTCACTCACGCTGCCTCCCACCCTCCCTCATTGTGATCTCGCTCTCACCCTCCATCACTCAGGCTCCCACACACACTGACACACTCAGGCTCACACACACACTGACACACTCGGGCTCCCTGTCACCCTCACTCATACGGGATCCCTCTCACCCTCCCTCACTTGACTCCCTCTCACCCTCACTGGGGCTCCCTCACACCTTCCCTCACTCAGGCTCCCTCAGAACCTCTCTCACTCAAGTTGCATCCCACCCACCCTCATTGTGCCCTAGCTCTCACCCTCCATCACTCAGGCTCCCTGTCACCCTCACTCACTCGGGATCCCTATCACTCTCCGTCACTTTGGCTCCCTATAAGCCTCCCTCATTTGGTCTCCCTCACGCCTTCCCTCACTCAGGCTCCCTCATACCCTCCCTCACTCAGGCTCCCTTTCACACTCCCTCACTCAGACTCCCTCTCTCCCTCCCTCCATCCCTCAGGCTCCCTCTCTCCCTCCCTCACTAAGTCTTCCAGGCAACCTGTCTCACTCAGTCTCCCTGGCAGCCTGTCTCACTCAGGCTCCCTGTCACCCCCCCCCTTCATTGTGACCTCGCTCTCACCCTCCTTCACTGTGACCTCGCTCTTACTCTCCATCACTCAGGCTCCCCCTCACCTTCACTCACCTAGACTCCCTGTAACCCTCCCTCACTCAGGTCCCTGTCCCCTTCCCACATTCAGTTCCCTCTCGCACTCACTCAGGCTCCCTCACAACTACTGTCACTCAGGCTGCCTCCCTGCCTCCCTCATTGTGATCTCGCTCTCACCCTCCATCACTCAGGCTCCCACACACACGGACTCACTCGGGCTCCCTGTCACCCTCACGCACTCGGGATCCCGCTCACCCTCACTCACTCGGCTCCCTCAGTCCTAATACGAATCCTCTTTGTTAGTTTCTCACTGATGTAGAGATATTCTACTGACTTGTTAAAGTGTTCAAGTTTATAATATTTATTGAAAAATTCTATAATAATTAGTAGCTATGAATTTTGTTTTAATGTCTTCAGTTTTTATTTAGACTTCACACCCTCCCTCACCCAGGCTCCCTGTCACACTCCCTCACTCAGACTCCGTCTCCACCTCACTTAGACTCCCTCTCTCCCTCCCTCAGCCTCCCTCTCTCCCTCCCTCACTCAGTCTCCCAGGCAACCTGTCTCACTCAGGCTCCCTGGCAACCTGTCTCACTCAGGCTCCCTGTCACCCTCCCTCATTGTACCTCGCTCTCACCCTCCCCCACTCAGGTCCCACTCCCCTTCCCACACTCAGTTCCCTCTCGCCCTCACTCAGACTCCCTCTCACCCTCACTAACTCGGGTGCCCTCTCACCCTCACTCACTCGGGTTCCTTCTCACCCTCACTCACTGGGGCTCCCTCTCACACTCACTCACTTATGCTCCCTCTCACCCTCCCTCTCGCAGGCTCCCTCACAACTACTGTCACGCAGGCTGCCTCTCACCCTCCCTCATTGTGATCTCGCTCTCACCCTCCTTTACTGTGATCTCGCTCTCACCCTCCCTCACTCAGGCTCCCCTTCACCTTCACTCACCTAGACTCCCTGACACCGTCCCTCACTCAGGTCCCTCTCGCCTTTGCACACTTAGTTCCCTCTCGCCCTCACTCAGGCTCCCTCTCACCCTCACTCTCTCAGGCTCCCTCACGACTACTGTCACTCACGCTGCCTCCCACCCTCCCTCATTGTGATCTCGCTCTCACCCTCCATCACTCAGGCTCCCTCTCACACTGACTCACTCGGGATTCCTCTCACCCACACTCATTCGGGCTCCCTCTCTCCCTCACTCAGACTCCCTCTTTCCCTCCCTCACTCAGTCTCCCTGGCAACCTGTCTCACTTAGGCTCCCTCTCACTCACCCTCTTTGTGACCTCGCTCTCACCCTCCCTCACTCCGGTTCCCTTACAACCTCTGTCATTCAGGCTCCATGTCACCCTCCCTCACTGTGACCTTTCTCTCAGCCTCCATCACTCAGGGGCCCTCTCACCTTCCCTCACTTAGGATCCCTCACACAGTTCTTCACTCAGGCTCCATCATACACTCCCTATTTCAAGCTCCCTGGCAACCTCTCTCACTCAGGCTCCCTCTCACCCTCACTCATTTTGACCTCGCTCTCACCCTCCCTCACCTAGGCTCCCTCTAACCCTCCCTCACTCAGCTCCCTCTCACCTTCCCTCACTCAGTTGCTTTCTCACCCTGACTCATTCGGGCTCCCTGTCCCCCTCACTCACTCGGGATCCCTCTCACTCTCCCTCACGTGAGCTCCCTGTAAGCCTTCCTCACTGTGTCTCCCTCACACCCTCCCTCACCCAGGCTCCCTGTCACACTCCCTCACTCAGACTCCGTCTCTACCTCCCTTAGACTCCCTCTCTCCCTCCCTCAGCCTCCCTCTCTCCCTCCCTCACTCAGTCTCCCAGGCAACCTGTCTCACTCAGGCTCCCTGGCAACCTGTCTCACTCAGGCTCCCTGTCACCCTCCCTCATTGTGACCTCGCTCTCCCCCTCCTTCACTGTGACCTCGCTCTCACCCTCCCTCACTCATTCTACCCCTCACCTTCACTCAGTCTCCCCCTCATCTTCACTCACCTAGACTCCCTGTAACCCTCCCTCACTCAGGTCCCTCTCCCCTTCCCACACTCCATTCCCTCTCGCACTCACTCAGGCTCCCTCTCACCCTCACTAACTCGGGCTCCCTCTCACACTCACTCACCTATTCTACCACTCACCCTCCCTCTCTCAGGCTCCCTCACAACTACTGTCACTCAGGCTGCCTCCCTCCCTCCCTCATTGTGCCCTAGCTCTCACCCTCCATCACTCAGGCTCCCTGTCACCCTCACTCACTCGGGATCCCTATCACTCTCCCTCACTTGGGCTCCCTGTAAGCCTCTCTCACTGGGTTTCCCTCACACCTTCCCTCCCTCAGGCTCCGTCATAATCTCCATCCCTCAGGCTCCATTTCACACTCCCTCACTCAGACTCCCTCTCTCCCTCACTCAGGCTCTCTCTCTTCCTCCCTCACTCAGTTTCCCTGGCAACCTCTGTCACTCAGGCTACCTTTCACCCTCCTTCACTGTGACCTCGCTCTCACCCTCCCTCACTCAGGCTCCCCCTCACCTTCACTCTCCTAGACTCCCTGTAACCCTCCCTCACTCAGGTCTCTCTAACCTTCCCTCCCTCAGTTTCCCTCTCACCCTCACTCAGGCTCCCTCTCACCGTCCCTCACTCCGGCTCCCTCTCTCTAATCCTCTCTCACTCAAGCTCCTTCTCACCCTCCCTCACCTTGACCTCGCTCTCACTGTCCCTCACTCAGGCTCCCACTCACCTTCACTCACCTAGACTCCCTGTAACCCTCCCTCACTCAGGTCCCTCTCCCCTTCCCACACTCATTTCCCTCTCGCACTCACTCAGGCTCCCTCTCAACCTCACTAACTCGGGCTCACTCTCACACTCACTCACCTATTCTACCACTCACCCTCCCTCTCTCAGGCTCCCCTTCACCTTCACTCACCTAGACTCCCTGACACTGTCCTTCACTCAGGTCCCTCTTGCCTTCGCACACTTAGTTCCCTCTCGCCCTCACTTAGGCTCCCTCTCACCCTCACTCTCTCAGGCTCCCTCACGACTACTGTCACTCACGCTGCCTCCCACCCTCCCTCATTGTGATCTCGCTCTCACCCTCCATCACTCAGGCTCCCACACACACTGACACACTCAGGCTCACACACACACTGACACACTCGGGCTCCCTGTCACCCTCACTCATACGGGATCCCTCTCACCCTCCCTCACTTGACTCCCTCTCACCCTCACTGGGGCTCCCTCACACCTTCCCTCACTCAGGCTCCCTCAGAACCTCTCTCACTCAAGTTGCATCCCACCCACCCTCATTGTGCCCTAGCTCTCACCCTCCATCACTCAGGCTCCCTGTCACCCTCACTCACTCGGGATCCCTATCACTCTCCGTCACTTTGGCTCCCTATAAGCCTCCCTCATTTGGTCTCCCTCACGCCTTCCCTCACTCAGGCTCCCTCATACCCTCCCTCACTCAGGCTCCCTTTCACACTCCCTCACTCAGACTCCCTCTCTCCCTCCCTCCATCCCTCAGGCTCCCTCTCTCCCTCCCTCACTAAGTCTTCCAGGCAACCTGTCTCACTCAGTCTCCCTGGCAGCCTGTCTCACTCAGGCTCCCTGTCACCCCCCCCTTCATTGTGACCTCGCTCTCACCCTCCTTCACTGTGACCTCGCTCTTACTCTCCATCACTCAGGCTCCCCCTCACCTTCACTCACCTAGACTCCCTGTAACCCTCCCTCACTCAGGTCCCTGTCCCCTTCCCACATTCAGTTCCCTCTCGCACTCACTCAGGCTCCCTCACAACTACTGTCACTCAGGCTGCCTCCCTGCCTCCCTCATTGTGATCTCGCTCTCACCCTCCATCACTCAGGCTCCCACACACACGGACTCACTCGGGCTCCCTGTCACCCTCACGCACTCGGGATCCCGCTCACCCTCACTCACTCGGCTCCCTCAGAACCTCTCTCACTCAGGCTCCATCCCGCCCTCCCTCATTGTGCCCTAGCTCTCACCCTCCATCACTCAGGCTCCCTGTCACCCTCACTCCCTTGGGATCCCTATCACTCTCACTCACTTGGGCTCCATGTAAGCCTTCCTCACTGTGTCTCCCTCACACCCTCCCTCACCCAGGCTCCCTGTCACACTCCCTCACTCAGACTCCGTCTCCACCTCACTTAGACTCCCTCTCTCCCTCCCTCAGCCTCCCTCTCTCCCTCCCTCACTCAGTCTCCCAGGCAACCTGTCTCACTCAGGCTCCCTGGCAACCTGTCTCACTCAGGCTCCCTGTCACCCTCCCTCATTGTACCTCGCTCTCACCCTCCCCCACTCAGGTCCCACTCCCCTTCCCACACTCAGTTCCCTCTCGCCCTCACTCAGACTCCCTCTCACCCTCACTAACTCGGGTGCCCTCTCACCCTCACTCACTCGGGTTCCTTCTCACCCTCACTCACTGGGGCTCCCTCTCACACTCACTCACTTATGCTCCCTCTCACCCTCCCTCTCGCAGGCTCCCTCACAACTACTGTCACGCAGGCTGCCTCTCACCCTCCCTCATTGTGATCTCGCTCTCACCCTCCTTTACTGTGATCTCGCTCTCACCCTCCCTCACTCAGGCTCCCCTTCACCTTCACTCACCTAGACTCCCTGACACCGTCCCTCACTCAGGTCCCTCTCGCCTTTGCACACTTAGTTCCCTCTCGCCCTCACTCAGGCTCCCTCTCACCCTCACTCTCTCAGGCTCCCTCACGACTACTGTCACTCACGCTGCCTCCCACCCTCCCTCATTGTGATCTCGCTCTCACCCTCCATCACTCAGGCTCCCTCTCACACTGACTCACTCGGGATTCCTCTCACCCACACTCATTCGGGCTCCCTCTCTCCCTCACTCAGACTCCCTCTTTCCCTCCCTCACTCAGTCTCCCTGGCAACCTGTCTCACTTAGGCTCCCTCTCACTCACCCTCTTTGTGACCTCGCTCTCACCCTCCCTCACTCCGGTTCCCTTACAACCTCTGTCATTCAGGCTCCATGTCACCCTCCCTCACTGTGACCTTTCTCTCAGCCTCCATCACTCAGGGGCCCTCTCACCTTCCCTCACTTAGGATCCCTCACACAGTTCTTCACTCAGGCTCCATCATACACTCCCTATTTCAAGCTCCCTGGCAACCTCTCTCACTCAGGCTCCCTCTCACCCTCACTCATTTTGACCTCGCTCTCACCCTCCCTCACCTAGGCTCCCTCTAACCCTCCCTCACTCAGCTCCCTCTCACCTTCCCTCACTCAGTTGCTTTCTCACCCTGACTCATTCGGGCTCCCTGTCCCCCTCACTCACTCGGGATCCCTCTCACTCTCCCTCACGTGAGCTCCCTGTAAGCCTTCCTCACTGTGTCTCCCTCACACCCTCCCTCACCCAGGCTCCCTGTCACACTCCCTCACTCAGACTCCGTCTCTACCTCCCTTAGACTCCCTCTCTCCCTCCCTCAGCCTCCCTCTCTCCCTCCCTCACTCAGTCTCCCAGGCAACCTGTCTCACTCAGGCTCCCTGGCAACCTGTCTCACTCAGGCTCCCTGTCACCCTCCCTCATTGTGACCTCGCTCTCCCCCTCCTTCACTGTGACCTCGCTCTCACCCTCCCTCACTCATTCTACCCCTCACCTTCACTCAGTCTCCCCCTCATCTTCACTCACCTAGACTCCCTGTAACCCTCCCTCACTCAGGTCCCTCTCCCCTTCCCACACTCCATTCCCTCTCGCACTCACTCAGGCTCCCTCTCACCCTCACTAACTCGGGCTCCCTCTCACACTCACTCACCTATTCTACCACTTACCCTCCCTCTCTCAGGCTCCCTCACAACTACTGTCACTCAGGCTGCCTCCCTCCCTCCCTCATTGTGCCCTAGCTCTCACCCTCCATCACTCAGGCTCCCTGTCACCCTCACTCACTCGGGATCCCTATCACTCTCCCTCACTTGGGCTCCCTGTAAGCCTCTCTCACTGGGTTTCCCTCACACCTTCCCTCCCTCAGGCTCCGTCATAATCTCCATCACTCAGGCTCCATTTCACACTCCCTCACTCAGACTCCCTCTCTCCCTCACTCAGGCTCTCTCTCTTCCTCCCTCACGCAGTTTCCCTGGCAACCTCTGTCACTCAGGCTACCTTTCACCCTCCTTCACTGTGACCTCGCTCTCACCCTCCCTCACTCAGGCTCCCCCTCACCTTCACTCACCTAGACTCCCTGTAACCCTCCCTCACTCAGGTCTCTCTAACCTTCCCTCCCTCAGTTTCCCTCTCACCCTCACTCAGGCTCCCTCTCACCCTCCCTCACTCCGGCTCCCTCTCTCTAATCCTCTCTCACTCAAGCTCCTTCTCACCCTCCCTCACCTTGGCCTCGCTCTCACTGTCCCTCACTCAGGCTCCCACTCACCTTCACTCAGGTCCCTCTCCCCTTCCCACACTCAGTTCCCTCTCGCACTCACTCAGGCTCCCTCTCACCCTCACTCACTCGTGTTCCATCTCACCCTCACTCACTCGGGCTCACTTTCACACTCACTCACCTATGCTACCACTCACCCTCCCTCTCTCACTCTCCCACACTCAGTTCCCTCTCGCCCTCACTCAGACTCCCTCTCAGCCTCACTCACTCGGGTGCCCTCTCACCCTCACTCAGATTCCCTCTCGCCCTCACTCACTCGGGCTCCCTCTCACTCTCACTCACTTATGCTCCCTCTCACCCTCCCTCTCTCAGGCTCCGCTTCACCTTCACTCACCTAGACTCCCTGACACTGTCCCTCACTCAGGTCCCTCTTGCCTTCGCACACTTAGTTCCCTCTCGCCCTCACTCTTTCAGGCTCCCTCACGACTACTGTCACTCACGCTGCCTCCCACCCTCCCTCATTGTGATCTCGCTCTCACCCTCCATCACTCAGGCTCCCACACACACTGACACACTCGGGCTCCCTGTCACCCTCACTCATACGGGATCCCTCTCACCCTCCCTCACTTGACTCCCTCTCACCCTCACTGGGGCTCCCTCACACCTTCCCTCACTCAGGCTCCCTCAGAACCTCTCTCACTCAAGTTGCATCCCACCCACCCTCATTGTGCCCTAGCTGTCACCCTCCATCACTCAGGCTCCCTGTCACCCTCACTCACTCGGGATCCCTATCACTCTCCGTCACTTTGGCTCCCTATAAGCCTCCCTCATTTGGTCTCCCTCACGCCTTCCCTCACTCAGGCTCCCTCATACCCTCCCTCACTCAGGCTCCCTTTCACACTCCCTCACTCAGACTCCCTCTCTCCCTCCCTCCATCCCTCAGGCTCCCTCTCTCCCTCCCTCACTAAGTCTTCCAGGCAACCTGTCTCACTCAGTCTCCCTGGCAGCCTGTCTCACTCAGGCTCCCTGTCACCCCCCCCTTCATTGTGACCTCGCTCTCACCCTCCTTCACTGTGACCTCGCTCTTACTCTCCATCACTCAGGCTCCCCCTCACCTTCACTCACCTAGACTCCCTGTAACCCTCCCTCACTCAGGTCCCTGTCCCCTTCCCACATTCAGTTCCCTCTCGCACTCACTCAGGCTCCCTCACAACTACTGTCACTCAGGCTGCCTCCCTGCCTCCCTCATTGTGATCTCGCTCTCACCCTCCGTCACTCAGGCTCCCACACACACTGACTCACTCGAGCTCCCTGTCACCCTCACGCACTCGGGATCCCGCTCACCCTCACTCACTCGGCTCCCTCAGAACCTCTCTCACTCAGGCTCCATCCCGCCCTCCCTTATTGTGCCCTAGCTCTCACCCTCCATCACTCAGGCTCCCTGTCACCCTCACTCCCGTGGGATCCCTATCACTCTCACTCACTTGGGCTCCATGTAAGCCTTCCTCACTGTGTCTCCCTCACACCCTCCCTCACCCAGGCTCCCTGTCACACTCCCTCACTCAGACTCCGTCTCCACCTCACTTAGACTCCCTCTCTCCCTCCCTCAGCCTCCCTCTCTCCCTCCCTCACTCAGTCTCCCAGGCAACCTGTCTCACTCAGGCTCCCTGGCAACCTGTCTCACTCAGGCTCCCTGTCACCCTCCCTCATTGTACCTCGCTCTCACCCTCCCCCACTCAGGTCCCACTCCCCTTCCCACACTCAGTTCCCTCTCGCCCTCACTCAGACTCCCTCTCACCCTCACTAACTCGGGTGCCCTCTCACCCTCACTCACTCGGGTTCCGTCTCACCCTCACTCACTGGGGCTCCCTCTCACACTCACTCACTTATGCTCCCTCTCACCCTCCCTCTCGCAGGCTCCCTCACAACTACTGTCACGCAGGCTGCCTCTCACCCTCCCTCATTGTGATCTCGCTCTCACCCTCCTTTACTGTGATCTCGCTCTCACCCTCCCTCACTCAGGCTCCCCTTCACCTTCACTCACCTAGACTCCCTGACACCGTCCCTCACTCAGGTCCCTCTCGCCTTTGCACACTTAGTTCCCTCTCGCCCTCACTCAGGCTCCCTCTCACCCTCACTCTCTCAGGCTCCCTCACGACTACTGTCACTCACGCTGCCTCCCACCCTCCCTCATTGTGATCTCGCTCTCACCCTCCATCACTCAGGCTCCCTCTCACACTGACTCACTCGGGATTCCTCTCACCCACACTCATTCGGGCTCCCTCTCTCCCTCACTCAGACTCCCTCTTTCCCTCCCTCACTCAGTCTCCCTGGCAACCTGTCTCACTTAGGCTCCCTCTCACTCACCCTCTTTGTGACCTCGCTCTCACCCTCCCTCACTCCGGTTCCCTTACAACCTCTGTCATTCAGGCTCCATGTCACCCTCCCTCACTGTGACCTTTCTCTCAGCCTCCATCACTCAGGGGCCCTCTCACCTTCCCTCACTTAGGATCCCTCACACAGTTCTTCACTCAGGCTCCATCATACACTCCCTATTTCAAGCTCCCTGGCAACCTCTCTCACTCAGGCTCCCTCTCACCCTCACTCATTTTGACCTCGCTCTCACCCTCCCTCACCTAGGCTCCCTCTAACCCTCCCTCACTCAGCTCCCTCTCACCTTCCCTCACTCAGTTGCTTTCTCACCCTGACTCATTCGGGCTCCCTGTCCCCCTCACTCACTCGGGATCCCTCTCACTCTCCCTCACGTGAGCTCCCTGTAAGCCTTCCTCACTGTGTCTCCCTCACACCCTCCCTCACCCAGGCTCCCTGTCACACTCCCTCACTCAGACTCCGTCTCTACCTCCCTTAGACTCCCTCTCTCCCTCCCTCAGCCTCCCTCTCTCCCTCCCTCACTCAGTCTCCCAGGCAACCTGTCTCACTCAGGCTCCCTGGCAACCTGTCTCACTCAGGCTCCCTGTCACCCTCCCTCATTGTGACCTCGCTCTCCCCCTCCTTCACTGTGACCTCGCTCTCACCCTCCCTCACTCATTCTACCCCTCACCTTCACTCAGTCTCCCCCTCATCTTCACTCACCTAGACTCCCTGTAACCCTCCCTCACTCAGGTCCCTCTCCCCTTCCCACACTCCATTCCCTCTCGCACTCACTCAGGCTCCCTCTCACCCTCACTAACTCGGGCTCCCTCTCACACTCACTCACCTATTCTACCACTTACCCTCCCTCTCTCAGGCTCCCTCACAACTACTGTCACTCAGGCTGCCTCCCTCCCTCCCTCATTGTGCCCTAGCTCTCACCCTCCATCACTCAGGCTCCCTGTCACCCTCACTCACTCGGGATCCCTATCACTCTCCCTCACTTGGGCTCCCTGTAAGCCTCTCTCACTGGGTTTCCCTCACACCTTCCCTCCCTCAGGCTCCGTCATAATCTCCATCACTCAGGCTCCATTTCACACTCCCTCACTCAGACTCCCTCTCTCCCTCACTCAGGCTCTCTCTCTTCCTCCCTCACGCAGTTTCCCTGGCAACCTCTTTCACTCAGGCTACCTTTCACCCTCCTTCACTGTGACCTCGCTCTCACCCTCCCTCACTCAGGCTCCCCCTCACCTTCACTCACCTAGACTCCCTGTAACCCTCCCTCACTCAGGTCTCTCTAACCTTCCCTCCCTCAGTTTCCCTCTCACCCTCACTCAGGCTCCCTCTCACCCTCCCTCACTCCGGCTCCCTCTCTCTAATCCTCTCTCACTCAAGCTCCTTCTCACCCTCCCTCACCTTGGCCTCGCTCTCACTGTCCCTCACTCAGGCTCCCACTCACCTTCACTCAGGTCCCTCTCCCCTTCCCACACTCAGTTCCCTCTCGCACTCACTCAGGCTCCCTCTCACCCTCACTCACTCGTGTTCCATCTCACCCTCACTCACTCGGGCTCACTTTCACACTCACTCACCTATGCTACCACTCACCCTCCCTCTCTCACTCTCCCACACTCAGTTCCCTCTCGCCCTCACTCAGACTCCCTCTCAGCCTCACTCACTCGGGTGCCCTCTCACCCTCACTCAGATTCCCTCTCGCCCTCACTCACTCGGGCTCCCTCTCACTCTCACTCACTTATGCTCCCTCTCACCCTCCCTCTCTCAGGCTCCCCTTCACCTTCACTCACCTAGACTCCCTGACACTGTCCCTCACTCAGGTCCCTCTTGCCTTCGCACACTTAGTTCCCTCTCGCCCTCACTCTCTCAGGCTCCCTCACGACTACTGTCACTCACGCTGCCTCCCACCCTCCCTCATTGTGATCTCGCTCTCACCCTCCATCACTCAGGCTCCCACACACACTGACACACTCGGGCTCCCTGTCACCCTCACTCATACGGGATCCCTCTCACCCTCCCTCACTTGACTCCCTCTCACCCTCACTGGGGCTCCCTCACACCTTCCCTCACTCAGGCTCCCTCAGAACCTCTCTCACTCAAGTTGCATCCCACCCACCCTCATTGTGCCCTAGCTCTCACCCTCCATCACTCAGGCTCCCTGTCACCCTCACTCACTCGGGATCCCTATCACTCTCCGTCACTTTGGCTCCCTATAAGCCTCCCTCATTTGGTCTCCCTCACGCCTTCCCTCACTCAGGCTCCCTCATACCCTCCCTCACTCAGGCTCCCTTTCACACTCCCTCACTCAGACTCCCTCTCTCCCTCCCTCCATCCCTCAGGCTCCCTCTCTCCCTCCCTCACTAAGTCTTCCAGGCAACCTGTCTCACTCAGTCTCCCTGGCAGCCTGTCTCACTCAGGCTCCCTGTCACCCCCCCCTTCATTGTGACCTCGCTCTCACCCTCCTTCACTGTGACCTCGCTCTTACTCTCCATCACTCAGGCTCCCCCTCACCTTCACTCACCTAGACTCCCTGTAACCCTCCCTCACTCAGGTCCCTGTCCCCTTCCCACATTCAGTTCCCTCTCGCACTCACTCAGGCTCCCTCACAACTACTGTCACTCAGGCTGCCTCCCTGCCTCCCTCATTGTGATCTCGCTCTCACCCTCCATCACTCAGGCTCCCACACACACTGACTCACTCGAGCTCCCTGTCACCCTCACGCACTCGGGATCCCGCTCACCCTCACTCACTCGGCTCCCTCAGAACCTCTCTCACTCAGGCTCCATCCCGCCCTCCCTTATTGTGCCCTAGCTCTCACCCTCCATCACTCAGGCTCCCTGTCACCCTCACTCCCTTGGGATCCCTATCACTCTCACTCACTTGGGCTCCATGTAAGCCTTCCTCACTGTGTCTCCCTCACACCCTCCCTCACCCAGGCTCCCTGTCACACTCCCTCACTCAGACTCCGTCTCCACCTCACTTAGACTCCCTCTCTCCCTCCCTCAGCCTCCCTCTCTCCCTCCCTCACTCAGTCTCCCAGGCAACCTGTCTCACTCAGGCTCCCTGGCAACCTGTCTCACTCAGGCTCCCTGTCACCCTCCCTCATTGTACCTCGCTCTCACCCTCCCCCACTCAGGTCCCACTCCCCTTCCCACACTCAGTTCCCTCTCGCCCTCACTCAGACTCCCTCTCACCCTCACTAACTCGGGTGCCCTCTCACCCTCACTCACTCGGGTTCCGTCTCACCCTCACTCACTGGGGCTCCCTCTCACACTCACTCACTTATGCTCCCTCTCACCCTCCCTCTCGCAGGCTCCCTCACAACTACTGTCACGCAGGCTGCCTCTCACCCTCCCTCATTGTGATCTCGCTCTCACCCTCCTTTACTGTGATCTCGCTCTCACCCTCCCTCACTCAGGCTCCCCTTCACCTTCACTCACCTAGACTCCCTGACACCGTCCCTCACTCAGGTCCCTCTCGCCTTTGCACACTTAGTTCCCTCTCGCCCTCACTCAGGCTCCCTCTCACCCTCACTCTCTCAGGCTCCCTCACGACTACTGTCACTCACGCTGCCTCCCACCCTCCCTCATTGTGATCTCGCTCTCACCCTCCATCACTCAGGCTCCCTCTCACACTGACTCACTCGGGATTCCTCTCACCCACACTCATTCGGGCTCCCTCTCTCCCTCACTCAGACTCCCTCTTTCCCTCCCTCACTCAGTCTCCCTGGCAACCTGTCTCACTTAGGCTCCCTCTCACTCACCCTCTTTGTGACCTCGCTCTCACCCTCCCTCACTCCGGTTCCCTTACAACCTCTGTCATTCAGGCTCCATGTCACCCTCCCTCACTGTGACCTTTCTCTCAGCCTCCATCACTCAGGGGCCCTCTCACCTTCCCTCACTTAGGATCCCTCACACAGTTCTTCACTCAGGCTCCATCATACACTCCCTATTTCAAGCTCCCTGGCAACCTCTCTCACTCAGGCTCCCTCTCACCCTCACTCATTTTGACCTCGCTCTCACCCTCCCTCACCTAGGCTCCCTCTAACCCTCCCTCACTCAGCTCCCTCTCACCTTCCCTCACTCAGTTGCTTTCTCACCCTGACTCATTCGGGCTCCCTGTCCCCCTCACTCACTCGGGATCCCTCTCACTCTCCCTCACGTGAGCTCCCTGTAAGCCTTCCTCACTGTGTCTCCCTCACACCCTCCCTCACCCAGGCTCCCTGTCACACTCCCTCACTCAGACTCCGTCTCTACCTCCCTTAGACTCCCTCTCTCCCTCCCTCAGCCTCCCTCTCTCCCTCCCTCACTCAGTCTCCCAGGCAACCTGTCTCACTCAGGCTCCCTGGCAACCTGTCTCACTCAGGCTCCCTGTCACCCTCCCTCATTGTGACCTCGCTCTCCCCCTCCTTCACTGTGACCTCGCTCTCACCCTCCCTCACTCATTCTACCCCTCACCTTCACTCAGTCTCCCCCTCATCTTCACTCACCTAGACTCCCTGTAACCCTCCCTCACTCAGGTCCCTCTCCCCTTCCCACACTCCATTCCCTCTCGCACTCACTCAGGCTCCCTCTCACCCTCACTAACTCGGGCTCCCTCTCACACTCACTCACCTATTCTACCACTCACCCTCCCTCTCTCAGGCTCCCTCACAACTACTGTCACTCAGGCTGCCTCCCTCCCTCCCTCATTGTGCCCTAGCTCTCACCCTCCATCACTCAGGCTCCCTGTCACCCTCACTCACTCGGGATCCCTATCACTCTCCCTCACTTGGGCTCCCTGTAAGCCTCTCTCACTGGGTTTCCCTCACACCTTCCCTCCCTCAGGCTCCGTCATAATCTCCATCCCTCAGGCTCCATTTCACACTCCCTCACTCAGACTCCCTCTCTCCCTCACTCAGGCTCTCTCTCTTCCTCCCTCACTCAGTTTCCCTGGCAACCTCTGTCACTCAGGCTACCTTTCACCCTCCTTCACTGTGACCTCGCTCTCACCCTCCCTCACTCAGGCTCCCCCTCACCTTCACTCTCCTAGACTCCCTGTAACCCTCCCTCACTCAGGTCTCTCTAACCTTCCCTCCCTCAGTTTCCCTCTCACCCTCACTCAGGCTCCCTCTCACCGTCCCTCACTCCGGCTCCCTCTCTCTAATCCTCTCTCACTCAAGCTCCTTCTCACCCTCCCTCACCTTGACCTCGCTCTCACTGTCCCTCACTCAGGCTCCCACTCACCTTCACTCACCTAGACTCCCTGTAACCCTCCCTCACTCAGGTCCCTCTCCCCTTCCCACACTCATTTCCCTCTCGCACTCACTCAGGCTCCCTCTCAACCTCACTAACTCGGGCTCACTCTCACACTCACTCACCTATTCTACCACTCACCCTCCCTCTCTCAGGCTCCCCTTCACCTTCACTCACCTAGACTCCCTGACACTGTCCTTCACTCAGGTCCCTCTTGCCTTCGCACACTTAGTTCCCTCTCGCCCTCACTCAGGCTCCCTCTCACCCTCACTCTCTCAGGCTCCCTCACGACTACTGTCACTCACGCTGCCTCCCACCCTCCCTCATTGTGATCTCGCTCTCACCCTCCATCACTCAGGCTCCCACACACACTGACACACTCAGGCTCACACACACACTGACACACTCGGGCTCCCTGTCACCCTCACTCATACGGGATCCCTCTCACCCTCCCTCACTTGACTCCCTCTCACCCTCACTGGGGCTCCCTCACACCTTCCCTCACTCAGGCTCCCTCAGAACCTCTCTCACTCAAGTTGCATCCCACCCACCCTCATTGTGCCCTAGCTCTCACCCTCCATCACTCAGGCTCCCTGTCACCCTCACTCACTCGGGATCCCTATCACTCTCCGTCACTTTGGCTCCCTATAAGCCTCCCTCATTTGGTCTCCCTCACGCCTTCCCTCACTCAGGCTCCCTCATACCCTCCCTCACTCAGGCTCCCTTTCACACTCCCTCACTCAGACTCCCTCTCTCCCTCCCTCCATCCCTCAGGCTCCCTCTCTCCCTCCCTCACTAAGTCTTCCAGGCAACCTGTCTCACTCAGTCTCCCTGGCAGCCTGTCTCACTCAGGCTCCCTGTCACCCCCCCCTTCATTGTGACCTCGCTCTCACCCTCCTTCACTGTGACCTCGCTCTTACTCTCCATCACTCAGGCTCCCCCTCACCTTCACTCACCTAGACTCCCTGTAACCCTCCCTCACTCAGGTCCCTGTCCCCTTCCCACATTCAGTTCCCTCTCGCACTCACTCAGGCTCCCTCACAACTACTGTCACTCAGGCTGCCTCCCTGCCTCCCTCATTGTGATCTCGCTCTCACCCTCCATCACTCAGGCTCCCACACACACTGACTCACTCGAGCTCCCTGTCACCCTCACGCACTCGGGATCCCGCTCACCCTCACTCACTCGGCTCCCTCAGAACCTCTCTCACTCAGGCTCCATCCCGCCCTCCCTTATTGTGCCCTAGCTCTCACCCTCCATCACTCAGGCTCCCTGTCACCCTCACTCCCTTGGGATCCCTATCACTCTCACTCACTTGGGCTCCATGTAAGCCTTCCTCACTGTGTCTCCCTCACACCCTCCCTCACCCAGGCTCCCTGTCACACTCCCTCACTCAGACTCCGTCTCCACCTCACTTAGACTCCCTCTCTCCCTCCCTCAGCCTCCCTCTCTCCCTCCCTCACTCAGTCTCCCAGGCAACCTGTCTCACTCAGGCTCCCTGGCAACCTGTCTCACTCAGGCTCCCTGTCACCCTCCCTCATTGTACCTCGCTCTCACCCTCCCCCACTCAGGTCCCACTCCCCTTCCCACACTCAGTTCCCTCTCGCCCTCACTCAGACTCCCTCTCACCCTCACTAACTCGGGTGCCCTCTCACCCTCACTCACTCGGGTTCCGTCTCACCCTCACTCACTGGGGCTCCCTCTCACACTCACTCACTTATGCTCCCTCTCACCCTCCCTCTCGCAGGCTCCCTCACAACTACTGTCACGCAGGCTGCCTCTCACCCTCCCTCATTGTGATCTCGCTCTCACCCTCCTTTACTGTGATCTCGCTCTCACCCTCCCTCACTCAGGCTCCCCTTCACCTTCACTCACCTAGACTCCCTGACACCGTCCCTCACTCAGGTCCCTCTCGCCTTTGCACACTTAGTTCCCTCTCGCCCTCACTCAGGCTCCCTCTCACCCTCACTCTCTCAGGCTCCCTCACGACTACTGTCACTCACGCTGCCTCCCACCCTCCCTCATTGTGATCTCGCTCTCACCCTCCATCACTCAGGCTCCCTCTCACACTGACTCACTCGGGATTCCTCTCACCCACACTCATTCGGGCTCCCTCTCTCCCTCACTCAGACTCCCTCTTTCCCTCCCTCACTCAGTCTCCCTGGCAACCTGTCTCACTTAGGCTCCCTCTCACTCACCCTCTTTGTGACCTCGCTCTCACCCTCCCTCACTCCGGTTCCCTTACAACCTCTGTCATTCAGGCTCCATGTCACCCTCCCTCACTGTGACCTTTCTCTCAGCCTCCATCACTCAGGGGCCCTCTCACCTTCCCTCACTTAGGATCCCTTACACAGTTCTTCACTCAGGCTCCATCATACACTCCCTATTTCAAGCTCCCTGGCAACCTCTCTCACTCAGGCTCCCTCTCACCCTCACTCATTTTGACCTCGCTCTCACCCTCCCTCACCTAGGCTCCCTCTAACCCTCCCTCACTCAGCTCCCTCTCACCTTCCCTCACTCAGTTGCTTTCTCACCCTGACTCATTCGGGCTCCCTGTCCCCCTCACTCACTCGGGATCCCTCTCACTCTCCCTCACGTGAGCTCCCTGTAAGCCTTCCTCACTGTGTCTCCCTCACACCCTCCCTCACCCAGGCTCCCTGTCACACTCCCTCACTCAGACTCCGTCTCTACCTCCCTTAGACTCCCTCTCTCCCTCCCTCAGCCTCCCTCTCTCCCTCCCTCACTCAGTCTCCCAGGCAACCTGTCTCACTCAGGCTCCCTGGCAACCTGTCTCACTCAGGCTCCCTGTCACCCTCCCTCATTGTGACCTCGCTCTCCCCCTCCTTCACTGTGACCTCGCTCTCACCCTCCCTCACTCATTCTACCCCTCACCTTCACTCAGTCTCCCCCTCATCTTCACTCACCTAGACTCCCTGTAACCCTCCCTCACTCAGGTCCCTCTCCCCTTCCCACACTCCATTCCCTCTCGCACTCACTCAGGCTCCCTCTCACCCTCACTAACTCGGGCTCCCTCTCACACTCACTCACCTATTCTACCACTCACCCTCCCTCTCTCAGGCTCCCTCACAACTACTGTCACTCAGGCTGCCTCCCTCCCTCCCTCATTGTGCCCTAGCTCTCACCCTCCATCACTCAGGCTCCCTGTCACCCTCACTCACTCGGGATCCCTATCACTCTCCCTCACTTGGGCTCCCTGTAAGCCTCTCTCACTGGGTTTCCCTCACACCTTCCCTCCCTCAGGCTCCGTCATAATCTCCATCCCTCAGGCTCCATTTCACACTCCCTCACTCAGACTCCCTCTCTCCCTCACTCAGGCTCTCTCTCTTCCTCCCTCACTCAGTTTCCCTGGCAACCTCTGTCACTCAGGCTACCTTTCACCCTCCTTCACTGTGACCTCGCTCTCACCCTCCCTCACTCAGGCTCCCCCTCACCTTCACTCTCCTAGACTCCCTGTAACCCTCCCTCACTCAGGTCTCTCTAACCTTCCCTCCCTCAGTTTCCCTCTCACCCTCACTCAGGCTCCCTCTCACCGTCCCTCACTCCGGCTCCCTCTCTCTAATCCTCTCTCACTCAAGCTCCTTCTCACCCTCCCTCACCTTGACCTCGCTCTCACTGTCCCTCACTCAGGCTCCCACTCACCTTCACTCACCTAGACTCCCTGTAACCCTCCCTCACTCAGGTCCCTCTCCCCTTCCCACACTCATTTCCCTCTCGCACTCACTCAGGCTCCCTCTCAACCTCACTAACTCGGGCTCACTCTCACACTCACTCACCTATTCTACCACTCACCCTCCCTCTCTCAGGCTCCCCTTCACCTTCACTCACCTAGACTCCCTGACACTGTCCTTCACTCAGGTCCCTCTTGCCTTCGCACACTTAGTTCCCTCTCGCCCTCACTCAGGCTCCCTCTCACCCTCACTCTCTCAGGCTCCCTCACGACTACTGTCACTCACGCTGCCTCCCACCCTCCCTCATTGTGATCTCGCTCTCACCCTCCATCACTCAGGCTCCCACACACACTGACACACTCAGGCTCACACACACACTGACACACTCGGGCTCCCTGTCACCCTCACTCATACGGGATCCCTCTCACCCTCCCTCACTTGACTCCCTCTCACCCTCACTGGGGCTCCCTCACACCTTCCCTCACTCAGGCTCCCTCAGAACCTCTCTCACTCAAGTTGCATCCCACCCACCCTCATTGTGCCCTAGCTCTCACCCTCCATCACTCAGGCTCCCTGTCACCCTCACTCACTCGGGATCCCTATCACTCTCCGTCACTTTGGCTCCCTATAAGCCTCCCTCATTTGGTCTCCCTCACGCCTTCCCTCACTCAGGCTCCCTCATACCCTCCCTCACTCAGGCTCCCTTTCACACTCCCTCACTCAGACTCCCTCTCTCCCTCCCTCCATCCCTCAGGCTCCCTCTCTCCCTCCCTCACTAAGTCTTCCAGGCAACCTGTCTCACTCAGTCTCCCTGGCAGCCTGTCTCACTCAGGCTCCCTGTCACCCCCCCCTTCATTGTGACCTCGCTCTCACCCTCCTTCACTGTGACCTCGCTCTTACTCTCCATCACTCAGGCTCCCCCTCACCTTCACTCACCTAGACTCCCTGTAACCCTCCCTCACTCAGGTCCCTGTCCCCTTCCCACATTCAGTTCCCTCTCGCACTCACTCAGGCTCCCTCACAACTACTGTCACTCAGGCTGCCTCCCTGCCTCCCTCATTGTGATCTCGCTCTCACCCTCCATCACTCAGGCTCCCACACACACGGACTCACTCGGGCTCCCTGTCACCCTCACGCACTCGGGATCCCGCTCACCCTCACTCACTCGGCTCCCTCAGAACCTCTCTCACTCAGGCTCCATCCCGCCCTCCCTCATTGTGCCCTAGCTCTCACCCTCCATCACTCAGGCTCCCTGTCACCCTCACTCCCTTGGGATCCCTATCACTCTCACTCACTTGGGCTCCATGTAAGCCTTCCTCACTGTGTCTCCCTCACACCCTCCCTCACCCAGGCTCCCTGTCACACTCCCTCACTCAGACTCCGTCTCCACCTCACTTAGACTCCCTCTCTCCCTCCCTCAGCCTCCCTCTCTCCCTCCCTCACTCAGTCTCCCAGGCAACCTGTCTCACTCAGGCTCCCTGGCAACCTGTCTCACTCAGGCTCCCTGTCACCCTCCCTCATTGTGACCTCGCTCTCCCCCTCCTTCACTGTGACCTCGCTCTCACCCTCCCTCACTCATTCTACCCCTCACCTTCACTCAGTCTCCCCCTCATCTTCACTCACCTAGACTCCCTGTAACCCTCCCTCACTCAGGTCCCTCTCCCCTTCCCACACTCCATTCCCTCTCGCACTCACTCAGGCTCCCTCTCACCCTCACTAACTCGGGCTCCCTCTCACACTCACTCACCTATTCTACCACTTACCCTCCCTCTCTCAGGCTCCCTCACAACTACTGTCACTCAGGCTGCCTCCCTCCCTCCCTCATTGTGCCCTAGCTCTCACCCTCCATCACTCAGGCTCCCTGTCACCCTCACTCACTCGGGATCCCTATCACTCTCCCTCACTTGGGCTCCCTGTAAGCCTCTCTCACTGGGTTTCCCTCACACCTTCCCTCCCTCAGGCTCCGTCATAATCTCCATCACTCAGGCTCCATTTCACACTCCCTCACTCAGACTCCCTCTCTCCCTCACTCAGGCTCTCTCTCTTCCTCCCTCACGCAGTTTCCCTGGCAACCTCTGTCACTCAGGCTACCTTTCACCCTCCTTCACTGTGACCTCGCTCTCACCCTCCCTCACTCAGGCTCCCCCTCACCTTCACTCACCTAGACTCCCTGTAACCCTCCCTCACTCAGGTCTCTCTAACCTTCCCTCCCTCAGTTTCCCTCTCACCCTCACTCAGGCTCCCTCTCACCCTCCCTCACTCCGGCTCCCTCTCTCTAATCCTCTCTCACTCAAGCTCCTTCTCACCCTCCCTCACCTTGGCCTCGCTCTCACTGTCCCTCACTCAGGCTCCCACTCACCTTCACTCAGGTCCCTCTCCCCTTCCCACACTCAGTTCCCTCTCGCACTCACTCAGGCTCCCTCTCACCCTCACTCACTCGTGTTCCATCTCACCCTCACTCACTCGGGCTCACTTTCACACTCACTCACCTATGCTACCACTCACCCTCCCTCTCTCACTCTCCCACACTCAGTTCCCTCTCGCCCTCACTCAGACTCCCTCTCAGCCTCACTCACTCGGGTGCCCTCTCACCCTCACTCAGATTCCCTCTCGCCCTCACTCACTCGGGCTCCCTCTCACTCTCACTCACTTATGCTCCCTCTCACCCTCCCTCTCTCAGGCTCCGCTTCACCTTCACTCACCTAGACTCCCTGACACTGTCCCTCACTCAGGTCCCTCTTGCCTTCGCACACTTAGTTCCCTCTCGCCCTCACTCTTTCAGGCTCCCTCACGACTACTGTCACTCACGCTGCCTCCCACCCTCCCTCATTGTGATCTCGCTCTCACCCTCCATCACTCAGGCTCCCACACACACTGACACACTCGGGCTCCCTGTCACCCTCACTCATACGGGATCCCTCTCACCCTCCCTCACTTGACTCCCTCTCACCCTCACTGGGGCTCCCTCACACCTTCCCTCACTCAGGCTCCCTCAGAACCTCTCTCACTCAAGTTGCATCCCACCCACCCTCATTGTGCCCTAGCTGTCACCCTCCATCACTCAGGCTCCCTGTCACCCTCACTCACTCGGGATCCCTATCACTCTCCGTCACTTTGGCTCCCTATAAGCCTCCCTCATTTGGTCTCCCTCACGCCTTCCCTCACTCAGGCTCCCTCATACCCTCCCTCACTCAGGCTCCCTTTCACACTCCCTCACTCAGACTCCCTCTCTCCCTCCCTCCATCCCTCAGGCTCCCTCTCTCCCTCCCTCACTAAGTCTTCCAGGCAACCTGTCTCACTCAGTCTCCCTGGCAGCCTGTCTCACTCAGGCTCCCTGTCACCCCCCCCTTCATTGTGACCTCGCTCTCACCCTCCTTCACTGTGACCTCGCTCTTACTCTCCATCACTCAGGCTCCCCCTCACCTTCACTCACCTAGACTCCCTGTAACCCTCCCTCACTCAGGTCCCTGTCCCCTTCCCACATTCAGTTCCCTCTCGCACTCACTCAGGCTCCCTCACAACTACTGTCACTCAGGCTGCCTCCCTGCCTCCCTCATTGTGATCTCGCTCTCACCCTCCGTCACTCAGGCTCCCACACACACTGACTCACTCGAGCTCCCTGTCACCCTCACGCACTCGGGATCCCGCTCACCCTCACTCACTCGGCTCCCTCAGAACCTCTCTCACTCAGGCTCCATCCCGCCCTCCCTTATTGTGCCCTAGCTCTCACCCTCCATCACTCAGGCTCCCTGTCACCCTCACTCCCGTGGGATCCCTATCACTCTCACTCACTTGGGCTCCATGTAAGCCTTCCTCACTGTGTCTCCCTCACACCCTCCCTCACCCAGGCTCCCTGTCACACTCCCTCACTCAGACTCCGTCTCCACCTCACTTAGACTCCCTCTCTCCCTCCCTCAGCCTCCCTCTCTCCCTCCCTCACTCAGTCTCCCAGGCAACCTGTCTCACTCAGGCTCCCTGGCAACCTGTCTCACTCAGGCTCCCTGTCACCCTCCCTCATTGTACCTCGCTCTCACCCTCCCCCACTCAGGTCCCACTCCCCTTCCCACACTCAGTTCCCTCTCGCCCTCACTCAGACTCCCTCTCACCCTCACTAACTCGGGTGCCCTCTCACCCTCACTCACTCGGGTTCCGTCTCACCCTCACTCACTGGGGCTCCCTCTCACACTCACTCACTTATGCTCCCTCTCACCCTCCCTCTCGCAGGCTCCCTCACAACTACTGTCACGCAGGCTGCCTCTCACCCTCCCTCATTGTGATCTCGCTCTCACCCTCCTTTACTGTGATCTCGCTCTCACCCTCCCTCACTCAGGCTCCCCTTCACCTTCACTCACCTAGACTCCCTGACACCGTCCCTCACTCAGGTCCCTCTCGCCTTTGCACACTTAGTTCCCTCTCGCCCTCACTCAGGCTCCCTCTCACCCTCACTCTCTCAGGCTCCCTCACGACTACTGTCACTCACGCTGCCTCCCACCCTCCCTCATTGTGATCTCGCTCTCACCCTCCATCACTCAGGCTCCCTCTCACACTGACTCACTCGGGATTCCTCTCACCCACACTCATTCGGGCTCCCTCTCTCCCTCACTCAGACTCCCTCTTTCCCTCCCTCACTCAGTCTCCCTGGCAACCTGTCTCACTTAGGCTCCCTCTCACTCACCCTCTTTGTGACCTCGCTCTCACCCTCCCTCACTCCGGTTCCCTTACAACCTCTGTCATTCAGGCTCCATGTCACCCTCCCTCACTGTGACCTTTCTCTCAGCCTCCATCACTCAGGGGCCCTCTCACCTTCCCTCACTTAGGATCCCTCACACAGTTCTTCACTCAGGCTCCATCATACACTCCCTATTTCAAGCTCCCTGGCAACCTCTCTCACTCAGGCTCCCTCTCACCCTCACTCATTTTGACCTCGCTCTCACCCTCCCTCACCTAGGCTCCCTCTAACCCTCCCTCACTCAGCTCCCTCTCACCTTCCCTCACTCAGTTGCTTTCTCACCCTGACTCATTCGGGCTCCCTGTCCCCCTCACTCACTCGGGATCCCTCTCACTCTCCCTCACGTGAGCTCCCTGTAAGCCTTCCTCACTGTGTCTCCCTCACACCCTCCCTCACCCAGGCTCCCTGTCACACTCCCTCACTCAGACTCCGTCTCTACCTCCCTTAGACTCCCTCTCTCCCTCCCTCAGCCTCCCTCTCTCCCTCCCTCACTCAGTCTCCCAGGCAACCTGTCTCACTCAGGCTCCCTGGCAACCTGTCTCACTCAGGCTCCCTGTCACCCTCCCTCATTGTGACCTCGCTCTCCCCCTCCTTCACTGTGACCTCGCTCTCACCCTCCCTCACTCATTCTACCCCTCACCTTCACTCAGTCTCCCCCTCATCTTCACTCACCTAGACTCCCTGTAACCCTCCCTCACTCAGGTCCCTCTCCCCTTCCCACACTCCATTCCCTCTCGCACTCACTCAGGCTCCCTCTCACCCTCACTAACTCGGGCTCCCTCTCACACTCACTCACCTATTCTACCACTTACCCTCCCTCTCTCAGGCTCCCTCACAACTACTGTCACTCAGGCTGCCTCCCTCCCTCCCTCATTGTGCCCTAGCTCTCACCCTCCATCACTCAGGCTCCCTGTCACCCTCACTCACTCGGGATCCCTATCACTCTCCCTCACTTGGGCTCCCTGTAAGCCTCTCTCACTGGGTTTCCCTCACACCTTCCCTCCCTCAGGCTCCGTCATAATCTCCATCACTCAGGCTCCATTTCACACTCCCTCACTCAGACTCCCTCTCTCCCTCACTCAGGCTCTCTCTCTTCCTCCCTCACGCAGTTTCCCTGGCAACCTCTTTCACTCAGGCTACCTTTCACCCTCCTTCACTGTGACCTCGCTCTCACCCTCCCTCACTCAGGCTCCCCCTCACCTTCACTCACCTAGACTCCCTGTAACCCTCCCTCACTCAGGTCTCTCTAACCTTCCCTCCCTCAGTTTCCCTCTCACCCTCACTCAGGCTCCCTCTCACCCTCCCTCACTCCGGCTCCCTCTCTCTAATCCTCTCTCACTCAAGCTCCTTCTCACCCTCCCTCACCTTGGCCTCGCTCTCACTGTCCCTCACTCAGGCTCCCACTCACCTTCACTCAGGTCCCTCTCCCCTTCCCACACTCAGTTCCCTCTCGCACTCACTCAGGCTCCCTCTCACCCTCACTCACTCGTGTTCCATCTCACCCTCACTCACTCGGGCTCACTTTCACACTCACTCACCTATGCTACCACTCACCCTCCCTCTCTCACTCTCCCACACTCAGTTCCCTCTCGCCCTCACTCAGACTCCCTCTCAGCCTCACTCACTCGGGTGCCCTCTCACCCTCACTCAGATTCCCTCTCGCCCTCACTCACTCGGGCTCCCTCTCACTCTCACTCACTTATGCTCCCTCTCACCCTCCCTCTCTCAGGCTCCCCTTCACCTTCACTCACCTAGACTCCCTGACACTGTCCCTCACTCAGGTCCCTCTTGCCTTCGCACACTTAGTTCCCTCTCGCCCTCACTCTCTCAGGCTCCCTCACGACTACTGTCACTCACGCTGCCTCCCACCCTCCCTCATTGTGATCTCGCTCTCACCCTCCATCACTCAGGCTCCCACACACACTGACACACTCGGGCTCCCTGTCACCCTCACTCATACGGGATCCCTCTCACCCTCCCTCACTTGACTCCCTCTCACCCTCACTGGGGCTCCCTCACACCTTCCCTCACTCAGGCTCCCTCAGAACCTCTCTCACTCAAGTTGCATCCCACCCACCCTCATTGTGCCCTAGCTCTCACCCTCCATCACTCAGGCTCCCTGTCACCCTCACTCACTCGGGATCCCTATCACTCTCCGTCACTTTGGCTCCCTATAAGCCTCCCTCATTTGGTCTCCCTCACGCCTTCCCTCACTCAGGCTCCCTCATACCCTCCCTCACTCAGGCTCCCTTTCACACTCCCTCACTCAGACTCCCTCTCTCCCTCCCTCCATCCCTCAGGCTCCCTCTCTCCCTCCCTCACTAAGTCTTCCAGGCAACCTGTCTCACTCAGTCTCCCTGGCAGCCTGTCTCACTCAGTCTCCCTGTCACCCCCCCCTTCATTGTGACCTCGCTCTCACCCTCCTTCACTGTGACCTCGCTCTTACTCTCCATCACTCAGGCTCCCCCTCACCTTCACTCACCTAGACTCCCTGTAACCCTCCCTCACTCAGGTCCCTGTCCCCTTCCCACATTCAGTTCCCTCTCGCACTCACTCAGGCTCCCTCACAACTACTGTCACTCAGGCTGCCTCCCTGCCTCCCTCATTGTGATCTCGCTCTCACCCTCCATCACTCAGGCTCCCACACACACTGACTCACTCGAGCTCCCTGTCACCCTCACGCACTCGGGATCCCGCTCACCCTCACTCACTCGGCTCCCTCAGAACCTCTCTCACTCAGGCTCCATCCCGCCCTCCCTTATTGTGCCCTAGCTCTCACCCTCCATCACTCAGGCTCCCTGTCACCCTCACTCCCTTGGGATCCCTATCACTCTCACTCACTTGGGCTCCATGTAAGCCTTCCTCACTGTGTCTCCCTCACACCCTCCCTCACCCAGGCTCCCTGTCACACTCCCTCACTCAGACTCCGTCTCCACCTCACTTAGACTCCCTCTCTCCCTCCCTCAGCCTCCCTCTCTCCCTCCCTCACTCAGTCTCCCAGGCAACCTGTCTCACTCAGGCTCCCTGGCAACCTGTCTCACTCAGGCTCCCTGTCACCCTCCCTCATTGTACCTCGCTCTCACCCTCCCCCACTCAGGTCCCACTCCCCTTCCCACACTCAGTTCCCTCTCGCCCTCACTCAGACTCCCTCTCACCCTCACTAACTCGGGTGCCCTCTCACCCTCACTCACTCGGGTTCCGTCTCACCCTCACTCACTGGGGCTCCCTCTCACACTCACTCACTTATGCTCCCTCTCACCCTCCCTCTCGCAGGCTCCCTCACAACTACTGTCACGCAGGCTGCCTCTCACCCTCCCTCATTGTGATCTCGCTCTCACCCTCCTTTACTGTGATCTCGCTCTCACCCTCCCTCACTCAGGCTCCCCTTCACCTTCACTCACCTAGACTCCCTGACACCGTCCCTCACTCAGGTCCCTCTCGCCTTTGCACACTTAGTTCCCTCTCGCCCTCACTCAGGCTCCCTCTCACCCTCACTCTCTCAGGCTCCCTCACGACTACTGTCACTCACGCTGCCTCCCACCCTCCCTCATTGTGATCTCGCTCTCACCCTCCATCACTCAGGCTCCCTCTCACACTGACTCACTCGGGATTCCTCTCACCCACACTCATTCGGGCTCCCTCTCTCCCTCACTCAGACTCCCTCTTTCCCTCCCTCACTCAGTCTCCCTGGCAACCTGTCTCACTTAGGCTCCCTCTCACTCACCCTCTTTGTGACCTCGCTCTCACCCTCCCTCACTCCGGTTCCCTTACAACCTCTGTCATTCAGGCTCCATGTCACCCTCCCTCACTGTGACCTTTCTCTCAGCCTCCATCACTCAGGGGCCCTCTCACCTTCCCTCACTTAGGATCCCTCACACAGTTCTTCACTCAGGCTCCATCATACACTCCCTATTTCAAGCTCCCTGGCAACCTCTCTCACTCAGGCTCCCTCTCACCCTCACTCATTTTGACCTCGCTCTCACCCTCCCTCACCTAGGCTCCCTCTAACCCTCCCTCACTCAGCTCCCTCTCACCTTCCCTCACTCAGTTGCTTTCTCACCCTGACTCATTCGGGCTCCCTGTCCCCCTCACTCACTCGGGATCCCTCTCACTCTCCCTCACGTGAGCTCCCTGTAAGCCTTCCTCACTGTGTCTCCCTCACACCCTCCCTCACCCAGGCTCCCTGTCACACTCCCTCACTCAGACTCCGTCTCTACCTCCCTTAGACTCCCTCTCTCCCTCCCTCAGCCTCCCTCTCTCCCTCCCTCACTCAGTCTCCCAGGCAACCTGTCTCACTCAGGCTCCCTGGCAACCTGTCTCACTCAGGCTCCCTGTCACCCTCCCTCATTGTGACCTCGCTCTCCCCCTCCTTCACTGTGACCTCGCTCTCACCCTCCCTCACTCATTCTACCCCTCACCTTCACTCAGTCTCCCCCTCATCTTCACTCACCTAGACTCCCTGTAACCCTCCCTCACTCAGGTCCCTCTCCCCTTCCCACACTCCATTCCCTCTCGCACTCACTCAGGCTCCCTCTCACCCTCACTAACTCGGGCTCCCTCTCACACTCACTCACCTATTCTACCACTCACCCTCCCTCTCTCAGGCTCCCTCACAACTACTGTCACTCAGGCTGCCTCCCTCCCTCCCTCATTGTGCCCTAGCTCTCACCCTCCATCACTCAGGCTCCCTGTCACCCTCACTCACTCGGGATCCCTATCACTCTCCCTCACTTGGGCTCCCTGTAAGCCTCTCTCACTGGGTTTCCCTCACACCTTCCCTCCCTCAGGCTCCGTCATAATCTCCATCCCTCAGGCTCCATTTCACACTCCCTCACTCAGACTCCCTCTCTCCCTCACTCAGGCTCTCTCTCTTCCTCCCTCACTCAGTTTCCCTGGCAACCTCTGTCACTCAGGCTACCTTTCACCCTCCTTCACTGTGACCTCGCTCTCACCCTCCCTCACTCAGGCTCCCCCTCACCTTCACTCTCCTAGACTCCCTGTAACCCTCCCTCACTCAGGTCTCTCTAACCTTCCCTCCCTCAGTTTCCCTCTCACCCTCACTCAGGCTCCCTCTCACCGTCCCTCACTCCGGCTCCCTCTCTCTAATCCTCTCTCACTCAAGCTCCTTCTCACCCTCCCTCACCTTGACCTCGCTCTCACTGTCCCTCACTCAGGCTCCCACTCACCTTCACTCACCTAGACTCCCTGTAACCCTCCCTCACTCAGGTCCCTCTCCCCTTCCCACACTCATTTCCCTCTCGCACTCACTCAGGCTCCCTCTCAACCTCACTAACTCGGGCTCACTCTCACACTCACTCACCTATTCTACCACTCACCCTCCCTCTCTCAGGCTCCCCTTCACCTTCACTCACCTAGACTCCCTGACACTGTCCTTCACTCAGGTCCCTCTTGCCTTCGCACACTTAGTTCCCTCTCGCCCTCACTCAGGCTCCCTCTCACCCTCACTCTCTCAGGCTCCCTCACGACTACTGTCACTCACGCTGCCTCCCACCCTCCCTCATTGTGATCTCGCTCTCACCCTCCATCACTCAGGCTCCCACACACACTGACACACTCAGGCTCACACACACACTGACACACTCGGGCTCCCTGTCACCCTCACTCATACGGGATCCCTCTCACCCTCCCTCACTTGACTCCCTCTCACCCTCACTGGGGCTCCCTCACACCTTCCCTCACTCAGGCTCCCTCAGAACCTCTCTCACTCAAGTTGCATCCCACCCACCCTCATTGTGCCCTAGCTCTCACCCTCCATCACTCAGGCTCCCTGTCACCCTCACTCACTCGGGATCCCTATCACTCTCCGTCACTTTGGCTCCCTATAAGCCTCCCTCATTTGGTCTCCCTCACGCCTTCCCTCACTCAGGCTCCCTCATACCCTCCCTCACTCAGGCTCCCTTTCACACTCCCTCACTCAGACTCCCTCTCTCCCTCCCTCCATCCCTCAGGCTCCCTCTCTCCCTCCCTCACTAAGTCTTCCAGGCAACCTGTCTCACTCAGTCTCCCTGGCAGCCTGTCTCACTCAGGCTCCCTGTCACCCCCCCCTTCATTGTGACCTCGCTCTCACCCTCCTTCACTGTGACCTCGCTCTTACTCTCCATCACTCAGGCTCCCCCTCACCTTCACTCACCTAGACTCCCTGTAACCCTCCCTCACTCAGGTCCCTGTCCCCTTCCCACATTCAGTTCCCTCTCGCACTCACTCAGGCTCCCTCACAACTACTGTCACTCAGGCTGCCTCCCTGCCTCCCTCATTGTGATCTCGCTCTCACCCTCCATCACTCAGGCTCCCACACACACTGACTCACTCGAGCTCCCTGTCACCCTCACGCACTCGGGATCCCGCTCACCCTCACTCACTCGGCTCCCTCAGAACCTCTCTCACTCAGGCTCCATCCCGCCCTCCCTTATTGTGCCCTAGCTCTCACCCTCCATCACTCAGGCTCCCTGTCACCCTCACTCCCTTGGGATCCCTATCACTCTCACTCACTTGGGCTCCATGTAAGCCTTCCTCACTGTGTCTCCCTCACACCCTCCCTCACCCAGGCTCCCTGTCACACTCCCTCACTCAGACTCCGTCTCCACCTCACTTAGACTCCCTCTCTCCCTCCCTCAGCCTCCCTCTCTCCCTCCCTCACTCAGTCTCCCAGGCAACCTGTCTCACTCAGGCTCCCTGGCAACCTGTCTCACTCAGGCTCCCTGTCACCCTCCCTCATTGTACCTCGCTCTCACCCTCCCCCACTCAGGTCCCACTCCCCTTCCCACACTCAGTTCCCTCTCGCCCTCACTCAGACTCCCTCTCACCCTCACTAACTCGGGTGCCCTCTCACCCTCACTCACTCGGGTTCCGTCTCACCCTCACTCACTGGGGCTCCCTCTCACACTCACTCACTTATGCTCCCTCTCACCCTCCCTCTCGCAGGCTCCCTCACAACTACTGTCACGCAGGCTGCCTCTCACCCTCCCTCATTGTGATCTCGCTCTCACCCTCCTTTACTGTGATCTCGCTCTCACCCTCCCTCACTCAGGCTCCCCTTCACCTTCACTCACCTAGACTCCCTGACACCGTCCCTCACTCAGGTCCCTCTCGCCTTTGCACACTTAGTTCCCTCTCGCCCTCACTCAGGCTCCCTCTCACCCTCACTCTCTCAGGCTCCCTCACGACTACTGTCACTCACGCTGCCTCCCACCCTCCCTCATTGTGATCTCGCTCTCACCCTCCATCACTCAGGCTCCCTCTCACACTGACTCACTCGGGATTCCTCTCACCCACACTCATTCGGGCTCCCTCTCTCCCTCACTCAGACTCCCTCTTTCCCTCCCTCACTCAGTCTCCCTGGCAACCTGTCTCACTTAGGCTCCCTCTCACTCACCCTCTTTGTGACCTCGCTCTCACCCTCCCTCACTCCGGTTCCCTTACAACCTCTGTCATTCAGGCTCCATGTCACCCTCCCTCACTGTGACCTTTCTCTCAGCCTCCATCACTCAGGGGCCCTCTCACCTTCCCTCACTTAGGATCCCTTACACAGTTCTTCACTCAGGCTCCATCATACACTCCCTATTTCAAGCTCCCTGGCAACCTCTCTCACTCAGGCTCCCTCTCACCCTCACTCATTTTGACCTCGCTCTCACCCTCCCTCACCTAGGCTCCCTCTAACCCTCCCTCACTCAGCTCCCTCTCACCTTCCCTCACTCAGTTGCTTTCTCACCCTGACTCATTCGGGCTCCCTGTCCCCCTCACTCACTCGGGATCCCTCTCACTCTCCCTCACGTGAGCTCCCTGTAAGCCTTCCTCACTGTGTCTCCCTCACACCCTCCCTCACCCAGGCTCCCTGTCACACTCCCTCACTCAGACTCCGTCTCTACCTCCCTTAGACTCCCTCTCTCCCTCCCTCAGCCTCCCTCTCTCCCTCCCTCACTCAGTCTCCCAGGCAACCTGTCTCACTCAGGCTCCCTGGCAACCTGTCTCACTCAGGCTCCCTGTCACCCTCCCTCATTGTGACCTCGCTCTCCCCCTCCTTCACTGTGACCTCGCTCTCACCCTCCCTCACTCATTCTACCCCTCACCTTCACTCAGTCTCCCCCTCATCTTCACTCACCTAGACTCCCTGTAACCCTCCCTCACTCAGGTCCCTCTCCCCTTCCCACACTCCATTCCCTCTCGCACTCACTCAGGCTCCCTCTCACCCTCACTAACTCGGGCTCCCTCTCACACTCACTCACCTATTCTACCACTCACCCTCCCTCTCTCAGGCTCCCTCACAACTACTGTCACTCAGGCTGCCTCCCTCCCTCCCTCATTGTGCCCTAGCTCTCACCCTCCATCACTCAGGCTCCCTGTCACCCTCACTCACTCGGGATCCCTATCACTCTCCCTCACTTGGGCTCCCTGTAAGCCTCTCTCACTGGGTTTCCCTCACACCTTCCCTCCCTCAGGCTCCGTCATAATCTCCATCCCTCAGGCTCCATTTCACACTCCCTCACTCAGACTCCCTCTCTCCCTCACTCAGGCTCTCTCTCTTCCTCCCTCACTCAGTTTCCCTGGCAACCTCTGTCACTCAGGCTACCTTTCACCCTCCTTCACTGTGACCTCGCTCTCACCCTCCCTCACTCAGGCTCCCCCTCACCTTCACTCTCCTAGACTCCCTGTAACCCTCCCTCACTCAGGTCTCTCTAACCTTCCCTCCCTCAGTTTCCCTCTCACCCTCACTCAGGCTCCCTCTCACCGTCCCTCACTCCGGCTCCCTCTCTCTAATCCTCTCTCACTCAAGCTCCTTCTCACCCTCCCTCACCTTGACCTCGCTCTCACTGTCCCTCACTCAGGCTCCCACTCACCTTCACTCACCTAGACTCCCTGTAACCCTCCCTCACTCAGGTCCCTCTCCCCTTCCCACACTCATTTCCCTCTCGCACTCACTCAGGCTCCCTCTCAACCTCACTAACTCGGGCTCACTCTCACACTCACTCACCTATTCTACCACTCACCCTCCCTCTCTCAGGCTCCCCTTCACCTTCACTCACCTAGACTCCCTGACACTGTCCTTCACTCAGGTCCCTCTTGCCTTCGCACACTTAGTTCCCTCTCGCCCTCACTCAGGCTCCCTCTCACCCTCACTCTCTCAGGCTCCCTCACGACTACTGTCACTCACGCTGCCTCCCACCCTCCCTCATTGTGATCTCGCTCTCACCCTCCATCACTCAGGCTCCCACACACACTGACACACTCAGGCTCACACACACACTGACACACTCGGGCTCCCTGTCACCCTCACTCATACGGGATCCCTCTCACCCTCCCTCACTTGACTCCCTCTCACCCTCACTGGGGCTCCCTCACACCTTCCCTCACTCAGGCTCCCTCAGAACCTCTCTCACTCAAGTTGCATCCCACCCACCCTCATTGTGCCCTAGCTCTCACCCTCCATCACTCAGGCTCCCTGTCACCCTCACTCACTCGGGATCCCTATCACTCTCCGTCACTTTGGCTCCCTATAAGCCTCCCTCATTTGGTCTCCCTCACGCCTTCCCTCACTCAGGCTCCCTCATACCCTCCCTCACTCAGGCTCCCTTTCACACTCCCTCACTCAGACTCCCTCTCTCCCTCCCTCCATCCCTCAGGCTCCCTCTCTCCCTCCCTCACTAAGTCTTCCAGGCAACCTGTCTCACTCAGTCTCCCTGGCAGCCTGTCTCACTCAGGCTCCCTGTCACCCCCCCCTTCATTGTGACCTCGCTCTCACCCTCCTTCACTGTGACCTCGCTCTTACTCTCCATCACTCAGGCTCCCCCTCACCTTCACTCACCTAGACTCCCTGTAACCCTCCCTCACTCAGGTCCCTGTCCCCTTCCCACATTCAGTTCCCTCTCGCACTCACTCAGGCTCCCTCACAACTACTGTCACTCAGGCTGCCTCCCTGCCTCCCTCATTGTGATCTCGCTCTCACCCTCCATCACTCAGGCTCCCACACACACGGACTCACTCGGGCTCCCTGTCACCCTCACGCACTCGGGATCCCGCTCACCCTCACTCACTCGGCTCCCTCAGAACCTCTCTCACTCAGGCTCCATCCCGCCCTCCCTCATTGTGCCCTAGCTCTCACCCTCCATCACTCAGGCTCCCTGTCACCCTCACTCCCTTGGGATCCCTATCACTCTCACTCACTTGGGCTCCATGTAAGCCTTCCTCACTGTGTCTCCCTCACACCCTCCCTCACCCAGGCTCCCTGTCACACTCCCTCACTCAGACTCCGTCTCCACCTCACTTAGACTCCCTCTCTCCCTCCCTCAGCCTCCCTCTCTCCCTCCCTCACTCAGTCTCCCAGGCAACCTGTCTCACTCAGGCTCCCTGGCAACCTGTCTCACTCAGGCTCCCTGTCACCCTCCCTCATTGTACCTCGCTCTCACCCTCCCCCACTCAGGTCCCACTCCCCTTCCCACACTCAGTTCCCTCTCGCCCTCACTCAGACTCCCTCTCACCCTCACTAACTCGGGTGCCCTCTCACCCTCACTCACTCGGGTTCCTTCTCACCCTCACTCACTGGGGCTCCCTCTCACACTCACTCACTTATGCTCCCTCTCACCCTCCCTCTCGCAGGCTCCCTCACAACTACTGTCACGCAGGCTGCCTCTCACCCTCCCTCATTGTGATCTCGCTCTCACCCTCCTTTACTGTGATCTCGCTCTCACCCTCCCTCACTCAGGCTCCCCTTCACCTTCACTCACCTAGACTCCCTGACACCGTCCCTCACTCAGGTCCCTCTCGCCTTTGCACACTTAGTTCCCTCTCGCCCTCACTCAGGCTCCCTCTCACCCTCACTCTCTCAGGCTCCCTCACGACTACTGTCACTCACGCTGCCTCCCACCCTCCCTCATTGTGATCTCGCTCTCACCCTCCATCACTCAGGCTCCCTCTCACACTGACTCACTCGGGATTCCTCTCACCCACACTCATTCGGGCTCCCTCTCTCCCTCACTCAGACTCCCTCTTTCCCTCCCTCACTCAGTCTCCCTGGCAACCTGTCTCACTTAGGCTCCCTCTCACTCACCCTCTTTGTGACCTCGCTCTCACCCTCCCTCACTCCGGTTCCCTTACAACCTCTGTCATTCAGGCTCCATGTCACCCTCCCTCACTGTGACCTTTCTCTCAGCCTCCATCACTCAGGGGCCCTCTCACCTTCCCTCACTTAGGATCCCTCACACAGTTCTTCACTCAGGCTCCATCATACACTCCCTATTTCAAGCTCCCTGGCAACCTCTCTCACTCAGGCTCCCTCTCACCCTCACTCATTTTGACCTCGCTCTCACCCTCCCTCACCTAGGCTCCCTCTAACCCTCCCTCACTCAGCTCCCTCTCACCTTCCCTCACTCAGTTGCTTTCTCACCCTGACTCATTCGGGCTCCCTGTCCCCCTCACTCACTCGGGATCCCTCTCACTCTCCCTCACGTGAGCTCCCTGTAAGCCTTCCTCACTGTGTCTCCCTCACACCCTCCCTCACCCAGGCTCCCTGTCACACTCCCTCACTCAGACTCCGTCTCTACCTCCCTTAGACTCCCTCTCTCCCTCCCTCAGCCTCCCTCTCTCCCTCCCTCACTCAGTCTCCCAGGCAACCTGTCTCACTCAGGCTCCCTGGCAACCTGTCTCACTCAGGCTCCCTGTCACCCTCCCTCATTGTGACCTCGCTCTCCCCCTCCTTCACTGTGACCTCGCTCTCACCCTCCCTCACTCATTCTACCCCTCACCTTCACTCAGTCTCCCCCTCATCTTCACTCACCTAGACTCCCTGTAACCCTCCCTCACTCAGGTCCCTCTCCCCTTCCCACACTCCATTCCCTCTCGCACTCACTCAGGCTCCCTCTCACCCTCACTAACTCGGGCTCCCTCTCACACTCACTCACCTATTCTACCACTTACCCTCCCTCTCTCAGGCTCCCTCACAACTACTGTCACTCAGGCTGCCTCCCTCCCTCCCTCATTGTGCCCTAGCTCTCACCCTCCATCACTCAGGCTCCCTGTCACCCTCACTCACTCGGGATCCCTATCACTCTCCCTCACTTGGGCTCCCTGTAAGCCTCTCTCACTGGGTTTCCCTCACACCTTCCCTCCCTCAGGCTCCGTCATAATCTCCATCACTCAGGCTCCATTTCACACTCCCTCACTCAGACTCCCTCTCTCCCTCACTCAGGCTCTCTCTCTTCCTCCCTCACGCAGTTTCCCTGGCAACCTCTGTCACTCAGGCTACCTTTCACCCTCCTTCACTGTGACCTCGCTCTCACCCTCCCTCACTCAGGCTCCCCCTCACCTTCACTCACCTAGACTCCCTGTAACCCTCCCTCACTCAGGTCTCTCTAACCTTCCCTCCCTCAGTTTCCCTCTCACCCTCACTCAGGCTCCCTCTCACCCTCCCTCACTCCGGCTCCCTCTCTCTAATCCTCTCTCACTCAAGCTCCTTCTCACCCTCCCTCACCTTGGCCTCGCTCTCACTGTCCCTCACTCAGGCTCCCACTCACCTTCACTCAGGTCCCTCTCCCCTTCCCACACTCAGTTCCCTCTCGCACTCACTCAGGCTCCCTCTCACCCTCACTCACTCGTGTTCCATCTCACCCTCACTCACTCGGGCTCACTTTCACACTCACTCACCTATGCTACCACTCACCCTCCCTCTCTCACTCTCCCACACTCAGTTCCCTCTCGCCCTCACTCAGACTCCCTCTCAGCCTCACTCACTCGGGTGCCCTCTCACCCTCACTCAGATTCCCTCTCGCCCTCACTCACTCGGGCTCCCTCTCACTCTCACTCACTTATGCTCCCTCTCACCCTCCCTCTCTCAGGCTCCGCTTCACCTTCACTCACCTAGACTCCCTGACACTGTCCCTCACTCAGGTCCCTCTTGCCTTCGCACACTTAGTTCCCTCTCGCCCTCACTCTTTCAGGCTCCCTCACGACTACTGTCACTCACGCTGCCTCCCACCCTCCCTCATTGTGATCTCGCTCTCACCCTCCATCACTCAGGCTCCCACACACACTGACACACTCGGGCTCCCTGTCACCCTCACTCATACGGGATCCCTCTCACCCTCCCTCACTTGACTCCCTCTCACCCTCACTGGGGCTCCCTCACACCTTCCCTCACTCAGGCTCCCTCAGAACCTCTCTCACTCAAGTTGCATCCCACCCACCCTCATTGTGCCCTAGCTGTCACCCTCCATCACTCAGGCTCCCTGTCACCCTCACTCACTCGGGATCCCTATCACTCTCCGTCACTTTGGCTCCCTATAAGCCTCCCTCATTTGGTCTCCCTCACGCCTTCCCTCACTCAGGCTCCCTCATACCCTCCCTCACTCAGGCTCCCTTTCACACTCCCTCACTCAGACTCCCTCTCTCCCTCCCTCCATCCCTCAGGCTCCCTCTCTCCCTCCCTCACTAAGTCTTCCAGGCAACCTGTCTCACTCAGTCTCCCTGGCAGCCTGTCTCACTCAGGCTCCCTGTCACCCCCCCCTTCATTGTGACCTCGCTCTCACCCTCCTTCACTGTGACCTCGCTCTTACTCTCCATCACTCAGGCTCCCCCTCACCTTCACTCACCTAGACTCCCTGTAACCCTCCCTCACTCAGGTCCCTGTCCCCTTCCCACATTCAGTTCCCTCTCGCACTCACTCAGGCTCCCTCACAACTACTGTCACTCAGGCTGCCTCCCTGCCTCCCTCATTGTGATCTCGCTCTCACCCTCCGTCACTCAGGCTCCCACACACACTGACTCACTCGAGCTCCCTGTCACCCTCACGCACTCGGGATCCCGCTCACCCTCACTCACTCGGCTCCCTCAGAACCTCTCTCACTCAGGCTCCATCCCGCCCTCCCTTATTGTGCCCTAGCTCTCACCCTCCATCACTCAGGCTCCCTGTCACCCTCACTCCCGTGGGATCCCTATCACTCTCACTCACTTGGGCTCCATGTAAGCCTTCCTCACTGTGTCTCCCTCACACCCTCCCTCACCCAGGCTCCCTGTCACACTCCCTCACTCAGACTCCGTCTCCACCTCACTTAGACTCCCTCTCTCCCTCCCTCAGCCTCCCTCTCTCCCTCCCTCACTCAGTCTCCCAGGCAACCTGTCTCACTCAGGCTCCCTGGCAACCTGTCTCACTCAGGCTCCCTGTCACCCTCCCTCATTGTACCTCGCTCTCACCCTCCCCCACTCAGGTCCCACTCCCCTTCCCACACTCAGTTCCCTCTCGCCCTCACTCAGACTCCCTCTCACCCTCACTAACTCGGGTGCCCTCTCACCCTCACTCACTCGGGTTCCGTCTCACCCTCACTCACTGGGGCTCCCTCTCACACTCACTCACTTATGCTCCCTCTCACCCTCCCTCTCGCAGGCTCCCTCACAACTACTGTCACGCAGGCTGCCTCTCACCCTCCCTCATTGTGATCTCGCTCTCACCCTCCTTTACTGTGATCTCGCTCTCACCCTCCCTCACTCAGGCTCCCCTTCACCTTCACTCACCTAGACTCCCTGACACCGTCCCTCACTCAGGTCCCTCTCGCCTTTGCACACTTAGTTCCCTCTCGCCCTCACTCAGGCTCCCTCTCACCCTCACTCTCTCAGGCTCCCTCACGACTACTGTCACTCACGCTGCCTCCCACCCTCCCTCATTGTGATCTCGCTCTCACCCTCCATCACTCAGGCTCCCTCTCACACTGACTCACTCGGGATTCCTCTCACCCACACTCATTCGGGCTCCCTCTCTCCCTCACTCAGACTCCCTCTTTCCCTCCCTCACTCAGTCTCCCTGGCAACCTGTCTCACTTAGGCTCCCTCTCACTCACCCTCTTTGTGACCTCGCTCTCACCCTCCCTCACTCCGGTTCCCTTACAACCTCTGTCATTCAGGCTCCATGTCACCCTCCCTCACTGTGACCTTTCTCTCAGCCTCCATCACTCAGGGGCCCTCTCACCTTCCCTCACTTAGGATCCCTCACACAGTTCTTCACTCAGGCTCCATCATACACTCCCTATTTCAAGCTCCCTGGCAACCTCTCTCACTCAGGCTCCCTCTCACCCTCACTCATTTTGACCTCGCTCTCACCCTCCCTCACCTAGGCTCCCTCTAACCCTCCCTCACTCAGCTCCCTCTCACCTTCCCTCACTCAGTTGCTTTCTCACCCTGACTCATTCGGGCTCCCTGTCCCCCTCACTCACTCGGGATCCCTCTCACTCTCCCTCACGTGAGCTCCCTGTAAGCCTTCCTCACTGTGTCTCCCTCACACCCTCCCTCACCCAGGCTCCCTGTCACACTCCCTCACTCAGACTCCGTCTCTACCTCCCTTAGACTCCCTCTCTCCCTCCCTCAGCCTCCCTCTCTCCCTCCCTCACTCAGTCTCCCAGGCAACCTGTCTCACTCAGGCTCCCTGGCAACCTGTCTCACTCAGGCTCCCTGCCACCCTCCCTCATTGTGACCTCGCTCTCCCCCTCCTTCACTGTGACCTCGCTCTCACCCTCCCTCACTCATTCTACCCCTCACCTTCACTCAGTCTCCCCCTCATCTTCACTCACCTAGACTCCCTGTAACCCTCCCTCACTCAGGTCCCTCTCCCCTTCCCACACTCCATTCCCTCTCGCACTCACTCAGGCTCCCTCTCACCCTCACTAACTCGGGCTCCCTCTCACACTCACTCACCTATTCTACCACTCACCCTCCCTCTCTCAGGCTCCCTCACAACTACTGTCACTCAGGCTGCCTCCCTCCCTCCCTCATTGTGCCCTAGCTCTCACCCTCCATCACTCAGGCTCCCTGTCACCCTCACTCACTCGGGATCCCTATCACTCTCCCTCACTTGGGCTCCCTGTAAGCCTCTCTCACTGGGTTTCCCTCACACCTTCCCTCCCTCAGGCTCCGTCATAATCTCCATCCCTCAGGCTCCATTTCACACTCCCTCACTCAGACTCCCTCTCTCCCTCACTCAGGCTCTCTCTCTTCCTCCCTCACTCAGTTTCCCTGGCAACCTCTGTCACTCAGGCTACCTTTCACCCTCCCGCATTGTGACCTCGCTCTCACCCTCCCTCACTCAGGCTCCCCCTCACCTTCACTCACCTAGACTCCCTGTAACCCTCCCTCACTCAGGTCTCTCTAACCTTCCCTCCCTCAGTTTCCCTCTCACCCTCACTCAGGCTCCCTCTCACCGTCCCTCACTCCGGCTCCCTCTCTCTAATCCTCTCTCACTCAAGCTCCTTCTCACCCTCCCTCACCTTGACCTCGCTCTCACTGTCCCTCACTCAGGCTCCCACTCACCTTCACTCACCTAAACTCCCTGTAACCCTCCCTCACTCAGGTCCCTCTCCCCTTCCCACACTCAGTTCCCTCTCGCACTCACTCAGGCTCCCTCTCAACCTCACTAACTCGGGCTCACTCTCACACTCACTCACCTATTCTACCACTCACCCTCCCTCTCTCAGGCTCCCTCACAACTACTGTCACTCAGGCTGCCTCCCTCTCTCCCTCATTGTGATCTCACTCACTCACTCCCCTTCCCACACTCAGTTCCCTCTCGCCCTCACTCAGACTCCCTCTCAGCCTCACTCACTCGGGTGCCCTCTCACCCTCACTCAGATTCCCTCTCACCCTCACTCACTCGGGCTCGCTCTCACACTCACTCACTTATGCTCCCTCTCACCCTCCCTCTCTCAGGCTCCCCTTCACCTTCACTCACCTAGACTCCCTGACACTGTCCTTCACTCAGGTCCCTCTTGCCTTCGCACACTTAGTTCCCTCTCGCCCTCACTCAGGCTCCCTCTCACCCTCACTCTCTCAGGCTCCCTCACGACTACTGTCACTCACGCTGCCTCCCACCCTCCCTCATTGTGATCTCGCTCTCACCCTCCATCACTCAGGCTCCCACACACACTGACACACTCAGGCTCCCACACACACTGACACACTCGGGCTCCCTGTCACCCTCACTCATATGGGATCCCTCTCACCCTCCCTCACTTGACTCCCTCTCACCCTCACTGGGGCTCCCTCACACCTTCCCTCACTCAGGCTCCCTCAGAACCTCTCTCACTCAAGTTGCATCCCACCCACCCTCATTGTGCCCTAGCTCTCACCCTCCATCACTCAGGCTCCCTGTCACCCTCACTCACTCGGGATCCCTATCACTCTCCGTCACTTTGGCTCCCTATAAGCCTCCCTCATTTGGTCTCCCTCACGCCTTCCCTCACTCAGGCTCCCTCATACCCTCCCTCACTCAGGCTCCCTTTCACACTCCCTCACTCAGACTCCCTCTCTCCCTCCCTCCATCCCTCAGGCTCCCTCTCTCCCTCCCTCACTAAGTCTTCCCGGCAACCTGTCTCACTCAGTCTCCCTGGCAGCCTGTCTCACTCAGGCTCCCTGTCACCCCCCCCTTCATTGTGACCTCGCTCTCACCCTCCTTCACTGTGACCTCGCTCTTACTCTCCATCACTCAGGCTCCCCCTCACCTTCACTCACCTAGACTCCCTGTAACCCTCCCTCACTCAGGTCCCTGTCCCCTTCCCACATTCAGTTCCCTCTCGCACTCACTCAGGCTCCCTCACAACTACTGTCACTCAGGCTGCCTCCCTGCCTCCCTCATTGTGATCTCGCTCTCACCCTCCATCACTCAGGCTCCCACACACACTGACTCACTCGAGCTCCCTGTCACCCTCACGCACTCGGGATCCCGCTCACCCTCACTCACTCGGCTCCCTCAGAACCTCTCTCACTCAGGCTCCATCCTGCCCTCCCTTATTGTGCCCTAGCTCTCACCCTCCATCACTCAGGCTCCCTGTCACCCTCACTCCCTTGGGATCCCTATCACTCTCACTCACTTGGGCTCCATGTAAGCCTTCCTCACTGTGTCTCCCTCACACCCTCCCTCACCCAGGCTCCCTGTCACACTCCCTCACTCAGACTCCGTCTCCACCTCACTTAGACTCCCTCTCTCCCTCCCTCAGCCTCCCTCTCTCCCTCCCTCACTCAGTCTCCCAGGCAACCTGTCTCACTCAGGCTCCCTGGCAACCTGTCTCACTCAGGCTCCCTGTCACCCTCCCTCATTGTACCTCGCTCTCACCCTCCCCCACTCAGGTCCCACTCCCCTTCCCACACTCAGTTCCCTCTCGCCCTCACTCAGACTCCCTCTCACCCTCACTAACTCGGGTGCCCTCTCACCCTCACTCACTCGGGTTCCGTCTCACCCTCACTCACTGGGGCTCCCTCTCACACTCACTCACTTATGCTCCCTCTCACCCTCCCTCTCGCAGGCTCCCTCACAACTACTGTCACGCAGGCTGCCTCTCACCCTCCCTCATTGTGATCTCGCTCTCACCCTCCTTTACTGTGATCTCGCTCTCACCCTCCCTCACTCAGGCTCCCCTTCACCTTCACTCACCTAGACTCCCTGACACCGTCCCTCACTCAGGTCCCTCTCGCCTTTGCACACTTAGTTCCCTCTCGCCCTCACTCAGGCTCCCTCTCACCCTCACTCTCTCAGGCTCCCTCACGACTACTGTCACTCACGCTGCCTCCCACCCTCCCTCATTGTGATCTCGCTCTCACCCTCCATCACTCAGGCTCCCTCTCACACTGACTCACTCGGGATTCCTCTCACCCACACTCATTCGGGCTCCCTCTCTCCCTCACTCAGACTCCCTCTTTCCCTCCCTCACTCAGTCTCCCTGGCAACCTGTCTCACTTAGGCTCCCTCTCACTCACCCTCTTTGTGACCTCGCTCTCACCCTCCCTCACTCCGGTTCCCTTACAACCTCTGTCATTCAGGCTCCATGTCACCCTCCCTCACTGTGACCTTTCTCTCAGCCTCCATCACTCAGGGGCCCTCTCACCTTCCCTCACTTAGGATCCCTCACACAGTTCTTCACTCAGGCTCCATCATACACTCCCTATTTCAAGCTCCCTGGCAACCTCTCTCACTCAGGCTCCCTCTCACCCTCACTCATTTTGACCTCGCTCTCACCCTCCCTCACCTAGGCTCCCTCTAACCCTCCCTCACTCAGCTCCCTCTCACCTTCCCTCACTCAGTTGCTTTCTCACCCTGACTCATTCGGGCTCCCTGTCCCCCTCACTCACTCGGGATCCCTCTCACTCTCCCTCACGTGAGCTCCCTGTAAGCCTTCCTCACTGTGTCTCCCTCACACCCTCCCTCACCCAGGCTCCCTGTCACACTCCCTCACTCAGACTCCGTCTCTACCTCCCTTAGACTCCCTCTCTCCCTCCCTCAGCCTCCCTCTCTCCCTCCCTCACTCAGTCTCCCAGGCAACCTGTCTCACTCAGGCTCCCTGGCAACCTGTCTCACTCAGGCTCCCTGTCACCCTCCCTCATTGTGACCTCGCTCTCCCCCTCCTTCACTGTGACCTCGCTCTCACCCTCCCTCACTCATTCTACCCCTCACCTTCACTCAGTCTCCCCCTCATCTTCACTCACCTAGACTCCCTGTAACCCTCCCTCACTCAGGTCCCTCTCCCCTTCCCACACTCCATTCCCTCTCGCACTCACTCAGGCTCCCTCTCACCCTCACTAACTCGGGCTCCCTCTCACACTCACTCACCTATTCTACCACTCACCCTCCCTCTCTCAGGCTCCCTCACAACTACTGTCACTCAGGCTGCCTCCCTCCCTCCCTCATTGTGCCCTAGCTCTCACCCTCGATCACTCAGGCTCCCTGTCACCCTCACTCACTCGGGATCCCTATCACTCTCCCTCACTTGGGCTCCCTGTAAGCCTCTCTCACTGGGTTTCCCTCACACCTTCCCTCCCTCAGGCTCCGTCATAATCTCCATCACTCAGGCTCCATTTCACACTCCCTCACTCAGACTCCCTCTCTCCCTCACTCAGGCTCTCTCTCTTCCTCCCTCACTCAGTTTCCCTGGCAACCTCTGTCACTCAGGCTACCTTTCACCCTCCTTCACTGTGACCTCGCTCTCACCCTCCCTCACTCAGGCTCCCCCTCACCTTCACTCTCCTAGACTCCCTGTAACCCTCCCTCACTCAGGTCTCTCTAACCTTCCCTCCCTCAGTTTCCCTCTCACCCTCACTCAGGCTCCCTCTCACCGTCCCTCACTCCGGCTCCCTCTCTCTAATCCTCTCTCACTCAAGCTCCTTCTCACCCTCCCTCACCTTGACCTCGCTCTCACTGTCCCTCACTCAGGCTCCCACTCACCTTCACTCACCTAGACTCCCTGTAACCCTCCCTCACTCAGGTCCCTCTCCCCTTCCCACACTCATTTCCCTCTCGCACTCACTCAGGCTCCCTCTCAACCTCACTAACTCGGGCTCACTCTCACACTCACTCACCTATTCTACCACTCACCCTCCCTCTCTCAGGCTCCCCTTCACCTTCACTCACCTAGACTCCCTGACACTGTCCTTCACTCAGGTCCCTCTTGCCTTCGCACACTTAGTTCCCTCTCGCCCTCACTCAGGCTCCCTCTCACCCTCACTCTCTCAGGCTCCCTCACGACTACTGTCACTCACGCTGCCTCCCACCCTCCCTCATTGTGATCTCGCTTTCACCCTCCATCACTCAGGCTCCCACACACACTGACACACTCAGGCTCACACACACACTGACACACTCGGGCTCCCTGTCACCCTCACTCATACGGGATCCCTCTCACCCTCCCTCACTTGACTCCCTCTCACCCTCACTGGGGCTCCCTCACACCTTCCCTCACTCAGGCTCCCTCAGAACCTCTCTCACTCAAGTTGCATCCCACCCACCCTCATTGTGCCCTAGCTCTCACCCTCCATCACTCAGGCTCCCTGTCACCCTCACTCACTCGGGATCCCTATCACTCTCCGTCACTTTGGCTCCCTATAAGCCTCCCTCATTTGGTCTCCCTCACGCCTTCCCTCACTCAGGCTCCCTCATACCCTCCCTCACTCAGGCTCCCTTTCACACTCCCTCACTCAGACTCCCTCTCTCCCTCCCTCCATCCCTCAGGCTCCCTCTCTCCCTCCCTCACTAAGTCTTCCAGGCAACCTGTCTCACTCAGTCTCCCTGGCAGCCTGTCTCACTCAGGCTCCCTGTCACCCCCCCCTTCATTGTGACCTCGCTCTCACCCTCCTTCACTGTGACCTCGCTCTTACTCTCCATCACTCAGGCTCCCCCTCACCTTCACTCACCTAGACTCCCTGTAACCCTCCCTCACTCAGGTCCCTGTCCCCTTCCCACATTCAGTTCCCTCTCGCACTCACTCAGGCTCCCTCACAACTACTGTCACTCAGGCTGCCTCCCTGCCTCCCTCATTGTGATCTCGCTCTCACCCTCCATCACTCAGGCTCCCACACACACGGACTCACTCGGGCTCCCTGTCACCCTCACGCACTCGGGATCCCGCTCACCCTCACTCACTCGGCTCCCTCAGAACCTCTCTCACTCAGGCTCCATCCCGCCCTCCCTTATTGTGCCCTAGCTCTCACCCTCCATCACTCAGGCTCCCTGTCACCCTCACTCCCTTGGGATCCCTATCACTCTCACTCACTTGGGCTCCATGTAAGCCTTCCTCACTGTGTCTCCCTCACACCCTCCCTCACCCAGGCTCCCTGTCACACTCCCTCACTCAGACTCCGTCTCCACCTCACTTAGACTCCCTCTCTCCCTCCCTCAGCCTCCCTCTCTCCCTCCCTCACTCAGTCTCCCAGGCAACCTGTCTCACTCAGGCTCCCTGGCAACCTGTCTCACTCAGGCTCCCTGTCACCCTCCCTCATTGTACCTCGCTCTCACCCTCCCCCACTCAGGTCCCACTCCCCTTCCCACACTCAGTTCCCTCTCGCCCTCACTCAGACTCCCTCTCACCCTCACTAACTCGGGTGCCCTCTCACCCTCACTCACTCGGGTTCCGTCTCACCCTCACTCACTGGGGCTCCCTCTCACACTCACTCACTTATGCTCCCTCTCACCCTCCCTCTCGCAGGCTCCCTCACAACTACTGTCACGCAGGCTGCCTCTCACCCTCCCTCATTGTGATCTCGCTCTCACCCTCCTTTACTGTGATCTCGCTCTCACCCTCCCTCACTCAGGCTCCCCTTCACCTTCACTCACCTAGACTCCCTGACACCGTCCCTCACTCAGGTCCCTCTCGCCTTTGCACACTTAGTTCCCTCTCGCCCTCACTCAGGCTCCCTCTCACCCTCACTCTCTCAGGCTCCCTCACGACTACTGTCACTCACGCTGCCTCCCACCCTCCCTCATTGTGATCTCGCTCTCACCCTCCATCACTCAGGCTCCCTCTCACACTGACTCACTCGGGATTCCTCTCACCCACACTCATTCGGGCTCCCTCTCTCCCTCACTCAGACTCCCTCTTTCCCTCCCTCACTCAGTCTCCCTGGCAACCTGTCTCACTTAGGCTCCCTCTCACTCACCCTCTTTGTGACCTCGCTCTCACCCTCCCTCACTCCGGTTCCCTTACAACCTCTGTCATTCAGGCTCCATGTCACCCTCCCTCACTGTGACCTTTCTCTCAGCCTCCATCACTCAGGGGCCCTCTCACCTTCCCTCACTTAGGATCCCTCACACAGTTCTTCACTCAGGCTCCATCATACACTCCCTATTTCAAGCTCCCTGGCAACCTCTCTCACTCAGGCTCCCTCTCACCCTCACTCATTTTGACCTCGCTCTCACCCTCCCTCACCTAGGCTCCCTCTAACCCTCCCTCACTCAGCTCCCTCTCACCTTCCCTCACTCAGTTGCTTTCTCACCCTGACTCATTCGGGCTCCCTGTCCCCCTCACTCACTCGGGATCCCTCTCACTCTCCCTCACGTGAGCTCCCTGTAAGCCTTCCTCACTGTGTCTCCCTCACACCCTCCCTCACCCAGGCTCCCTGTCACACTCCCTCACTCAGACTCCGTCTCTACCTCCCTTAGACTCCCTCTCTCCCTCCCTCAGCCTCCCTCTCTCCCTCCCTCACTCAGTCTCCCAGGCAACCTGTCTCACTCAGGCTCCCTGGCAACCTGTCTCACTCAGGCTCCCTGTCACCCTCCCTCATTGTGACCTCGCTCTCCCCCTCCTTCACTGTGACCTCGCTCTCACCCTCCCTCACTCATTCTACCCCTCACCTTCACTCAGTCTCCCCCTCATCTTCACTCACCTAGACTCCCTGTAACCCTCCCTCACTCAGGTCCCTCTCCCCTTCCCACACTCCATTCCCTCTCGCACTCACTCAGGCTCCCTCTCACCCTCACTAACTCGGGCTCCCTCTCACACTCACTCACCTATTCTACCACTCACCCTCCCTCTCTCAGGCTCCCTCACAACTACTGTCACTCAGGCTGCCTCCCTCCCTCCCTCATTGTGCCCTAGCTCTCACCCTCCATCACTCAGGCTCCCTGTCACCCTCACTCACTCGGGATCCCTATCACTCTCCCTCACTTGGGCTCCCTGTAAGCCTCTCTCACTGGGTTTCCCTCACACCTTCCCTCCCTCAGGCTCCGTCATAATCTCCATCACTCAGGCTCCATTTCACACTCCCTCACTCAGACTCCCTCTCTCCCTCACTCAGGCTCTCTCTCTTCCTCCCTCACTCAGTTTCCCTGGCAACCTCTGTCACTCAGGCTACCTTTCACCCTCCTTCACTGTGACCTCGCTCTCACCCTCCCTCACTCAGGCTCCCCCTCACCTTCACTCTCCTAGACTCCCTGTAACCCTCCCTCACTCAGGTCTCTCTAACCTTCCCTCCCTCAGTTTCCCTCTCACCCTCACTCAGGCTCCCTCTCACCGTCCCTCACTCCGGCTCCCTCTCTCTAATCCTCTCTCACTCAAGCTCCTTCTCACCCTCCCTCACCTTGACCTCGCTCTCACTGTCCCTCACTCAGGCTCCCACTCACCTTCACTCACCTAGACTCCCTGTAACCCTCCCTCACTCAGGTCCCTCTCCCCTTCCCACACTCATTTCCCTCTCGCACTCACTCAGGCTCCCTCTCAACCTCACTAACTCGGGCTCACTCTCACACTCACTCACCTATTCTACCACTCACCCTCCCTCTCTCAGGCTCCCCTTCACCTTCACTCACCTAGACTCCCTGACACTGTCCTTCACTCAGGTCCCTCTTGCCTTCGCACACTTAGTTCCCTCTCGCCCTCACTCAGGCTCCCTCTCACCCTCACTCTCTCAGGCTCCCTCACGACTACTGTCACTCACGCTGCCTCCCACCCTCCCTCATTGTGATCTCGCTTTCACCCTCCATCACTCAGGCTCCCACACACACTGACACACTCAGGCTCACACACACACTGACACACTCGGGCTCCCTGTCACCCTCACTCATACGGGATCCCTCTCACCCTCCCTCACTTGACTCCCTCTCACCCTCACTGGGGCTCCCTCACACCTTCCCTCACTCAGGCTCCCTCAGAACCTCTCTCACTCAAGTTGCATCCCACCCACCCTCATTGTGCCCTAGCTCTCACCCTCCATCACTCAGGCTCCCTGTCACCCTCACTCACTCGGGATCCCTATCACTCTCCGTCACTTTGGCTCCCTATAAGCCTCCCTCATTTGGTCTCCCTCACGCCTTCCCTCACTCAGGCTCCCTCATACCCTCCCTCACTCAGGCTCCCTTTCACACTCCCTCACTCAGACTCCCTCTCTCCCTCCCTCCATCCCTCAGGCTCCCTCTCTCCCTCCCTCACTAAGTCTTCCAGGCAACCTGTCTCACTCAGTCTCCCTGGCAGCCTGTCTCACTCAGGCTCCCTGTCACCCCCCCCTTCATTGTGACCTCGCTCTCACCCTCCTTCACTGTGACCTCGCTCTTACTCTCCATCACTCAGGCTCCCCCTCACCTTCACTCACCTAGACTCCCTGTAACCCTCCCTCACTCAGGTCCCTGTCCCCTTCCCACATTCAGTTCCCTCTCGCACTCACTCAGGCTCCCTCACAACTACTGTCACTCAGGCTGCCTCCCTGCCTCCCTCATTGTGATCTCGCTCTCACCCTCCATCACTCAGGCTCCCACACACACGGACTCACTCGGGCTCCCTGTCACCCTCACGCACTCGGGATCCCGCTCACCCTCACTCACTCGGCTCCCTCAGAACCTCTCTCACTCAGGCTCCATCCCGCCCTCCCTCATTGTGCCCTAGCTCTCACCCTCCATCACTCAGGCTCCCTGTCACCCTCACTCCCTTGGGATCCCTATCACTCTCACTCACTTGGGCTCCATGTAAGCCTTCCTCACTGTGTCTCCCTCACACCCTCCCTCACCCAGGCTCCCTGTTACACTCCCTCACTCAGACTCCGTCTCCACCTCACTTAGACTCCCTCTCTCCCTCCCTCAGCCTCCCTCTCTCCCTCCCTCACTCAGTCTCCCAGGCAACCTGTCTCACTCAGGCTCCCTGGCAACCTGTCTCACTCAGGCTCCCTGTCACCCTCCCTCATTGTACCTCGCTCTCACCCTCCCCCACTCAGGTCCCACTCCCCTTCCCACACTCAGTTCCCTCTCGCCCTCACTCAGACTCCCTCTCACCCTCACTACCTCGGGTGCCCTCTCACCCTCACTCACTCGGGTTCCGTCTCACCCTCACTCACTGGGGCTCCCTCTCACACTCACTCACTTATGCTCCCTCTCACCCTCCCTCTCGCAGGCTCCCTCACAACTACTGTCACGCAGGCTGCCTCTCACCCTCCCTCATTGTGATCTCGCTCTCACCCTCCTTTACTGTGATCTCGCTCTCACCCTCCCTCACTCAGGCTCCCCTTCACCTTCACTCACCTAGACTCCCTGACACCGTCCCTCACTCAGGTCCCTCTCGCCTTTGCACACTTAGTTCCCTCTCGCCCTCACTCAGGCTCCCTCTCACCCTCACTCTCTCAGGCTCCCTCACGACTACTGTCACTCACGCTGCCTCCCACCCTCCCTCATTGTGATCTCGCTCTCACCCTCCATCACTCAGGCTCCCTCTCACACTGACTCACTCGGGATTCCTCTCACCCACACTCATTCGGGCTCCCTCTCTCCCTCACTCAGACTCCCTCTTTCCCTCCCTCACTCAGTCTCCCTGGCAACCTGTCTCACTTAGGCTCCCTCTCACTCACCCTCTTTGTGACCTCGCTCTCACCCTCCCTCACTCCGGTTCCCTTACAACCTCTGTCATTCAGGCTCCATGTCACCCTCCCTCACTGTGACCTTTCTCTCAGCCTCCATCACTCAGGGGCCCTCTCACCTTCCCTCACTTAGGATCCCTCACACAGTTCTTCACTCAGGCTCCATCATACACTCCCTATTTCAAGCTCCCTGGCAACCTCTCTCACTCAGGCTCCCTCTCACCCTCACTCATTTTGACCTCGCTCTCACCCTCCCTCACCTAGGCTCCCTCTAACCCTCCCTCACTCAGCTCCCTCTCACCTTCCCTCACTCAGTTGCTTTCTCACCCTGACTCATTCGGGCTCCCTGTCCCCCTCACTCACTCGGGATCCCTCTCACTCTCCCTCACGTGAGCTCCCTGTAAGCCTTCCTCACTGTGTCTCCCTCACACCCTCCCTCACCCAGGCTCCCTGTCACACTCCCTCACTCAGACTCCGTCTCTACCTCCCTTAGACTCCCTCTCTCCCTCCCTCAGCCTCCCTCTCTCCCTCCCTCACTCAGTCTCCCAGGCAACCTGTCTCACTCAGGCTCCCTGTCACCCTCCCTCATTGTGACCTCGCTCTCCCCCTCCTTCACTGTGACCTCGCTCTCACCCTCCCTCACTCATTCTACCCCTCACCTTCACTCAGTCTCCCCCTCATCTTCACTCACCTAGACTCCCTGTAACCCTCCCTCACTCAGGTCCCTCTCCCCTTCCCACACTCCATTCCCTCTCGCACTCACTCAGGCTCCCTCTCACCCTCACTAACTCGGGCTCCCTCTCACACTCACTCACCTATTCTACCACTCACCCTCCCTCTCTCAGGCTCCCTCACAACTACTGTCACTCAGGCTGCCTCCCTCCCTCCCTCATTGTGCCCTAGCTCTCACCCTCGATCACTCAGGCTCCCTGTCACCCTCACTCACTCGGGATCCCTATCACTCTCCCTCACTTGGGCTCCCTGTAAGCCTCTCTCACTGGGTTTCCCTCACACCTTCCCTCCCTCAGGCTCCGTCATAATCTCCATCCCTCCGGCTCCATTTAACACTCCCTCACTCAGACTCCCTCTCTCCCTCACTCAGGCTCTCTCTCTTCCTCCCTCACTCAGTTTCCCTGGCAACCTCTGTCACTCAGGCTACCTTTCACCCTCCTTCACTGTGACCTCGCTCTCACCCTCCCTCACTCAGGCTCCCCCTCACCTTCACTCTCCTAGACTCCCTGTAACCCTCCCTCACTCAGGTCTCTCTAACCTTCCCTCCCTCAGTTTCCCTCTCACCCTCACTCAGGCTCCCTCTCACCGTCCCTCACTCCGGCTCCCTCTCTCTAATCCTCTCTCACTCAAGCTCCTTCTCACCCTCCCTCACCTTGACCTCGCTCTCACTGTCCCTCACTCAGGCTCCCACTCACCTTCACTCACCTAGACTCCCTGTAACCCTCCCTCACTCAGGTCCCTCTCCCCTTCCCACACTCATTTCCCTCTCGCACTCACTCAGGCTCCCTCTCAACCTCACTAACTCGGGCTCACTCTCACACTCACTCACCTATTCTACCACTCACCCTCCCTCTCTCAGGCTCCCCTTCACCTTCACTCACCTAGACTCCCTGACACTGTCCTTCACTCAGGTCCCTCTTGCCTTCGCACACTTAGTTCCCTCTCGCCCTCACTCAGGCTCCCTCTCACCCTCACTCTCTCAGGCTCCCTCACGACTACTGTCACTCACGCTGCCTCCCACCCTCCCTCATTGTGATCTCGCTTTCACCCTCCATCACTCAGGCTCCCACACACACTGACACACTCAGGCTCACACACACACTGACACACTCGGGCTCCCTGTCACCCTCACTCATACGGGATCCCTCTCACCCTCCCTCACTTGACTCCCTCTCACCCTCACTGGGGCTCCCTCACACCTTCCCTCACTCAGGCTCCCTCAGAACCTCTCTCACTCAAGTTGCATCCCACCCACCCTCATTGTGCCCTAGCTCTCACCCTCCATCACTCAGGCTCCCTGTCACCCTCACTCACTCGGGATCCCTATCACTCTCCCTCACTTTGGCTCCCTATAAGCCTCCCTCATTTGGTCTCCCTCACGCCTTCCCTCACTCAGGCTCCCTCATACCCTCCCTCACTCAGGCTCCCTTTCACACTCCCTCACTCAGACTCCCTCTCTCCCTCCCTCCATCCCTCAGGCTCCCTCTCTCCCTCCCTCACTAAGTCTTCCAGGCAACCTGTCTCACTCAGTCTCCCTGGCAGCCTGTCTCACTCAGGCTCCCTGTCACCCCCCCCTTCATTGTGACCTCGCTCTCACCCTCCTTCACTGTGACCTCGCTCTTACTCTCCATCACTCAGGCTCCCCCTCACCTTCACTCACCTAGACTCCCTGTAACCCTCCCTCACTCAGGTCCCTGTCCCCTTCCCACATTCAGTTCCCTCTCGCACTCACTCAGGCTCCCTCACAACTACTGTCACTCAGGCTGCCTCCCTGCCTCCCTCATTGTGATCTCGCTCTCACCCTCCATCACTCAGGCTCCCACACACACGGACTCACTCGGGCTCCCTGTCACCCTCACGCACTCGGGATCCCGCTCACCCTCACTCACTCGGCTCCCTCAGAACCTCTCTCACTCAGGCTCCATCCCGCCCTCCCTCATTGTGCCCTAGCTCTCACCCTCCATCACTCAGGCTCCCTGTCACCCTCACTCCCTTGGGATCCCTATCACTCTCACTCACTTGGGCTCCATGTAAGCCTTCCTCACTGTGTCTCCCTCACACCCTCCCTCACCCAGGCTCCCTGTCACACTCCCTCACTCAGACTCCGTCTCCACCTCACTTAGACTCCCTCTCTCCCTCCCTCAGCCTCCCTCTCTCCCTCCCTCACTCAGTCTCCCAGGCAACCTGTCTCACTCAGGCTCCCTGGCAACCTGTCTCACTCAGGCTCCCTGTCACCCTCCCTCATTGTACCTCGCTCTCACCCTCCCCCACTCAGGTCCCACTCCCCTTCCCACACTCAGTTCCCTCTCGCCCTCACTCAGACTCCCTCTCACCCTCACTAACTCGGGTGCCCTCTCACCCTCACTCACTCGGGTTCCGTCTCACCCTCACTCACTGGGGCTCCCTCTCACACTCACTCACTTATGCTCCCTCTCACCCTCCCTCTCGCAGGCTCCCTCACAACTACTGTCACGCAGGCTGCCTCTCACCCTCCCTCATTGTGATCTCGCTCTCACCCTCCTTTACTGTGATCTCGCTCTCACCCTCCCTCACTCAGGCTCCCCTTCACCTTCACTCACCTAGACTCCCTGACACCGTCCCTCACTCAGGTCCCTCTCGCCTTTGCACACTTAGTTCCCTCTCGCCCTCACTCAGGCTCCCTCTCACCCTCACTCTCTCAGGCTCCCTCACGACTACTGTCACTCACGCTGCCTCCCACCCTCCCTCATTGTGATCTCGCTCTCACCCTCCATCACTCAGGCTCCCTCTCACACTGACTCACTCGGGATTCCTCTCACCCACACTCATTCGGGCTCCCTCTCTCCCTCACTCAGACTCCCTCTTTCCCTCCCTCACTCAGTCTCCCTGGCAACCTGTCTCACTTAGGCTCCCTCTCACTCACCCTCTTTGTGACCTCGCTCTCACCCTCCCTCACTCCGGTTCCCTTACAACCTCTGTCATTCAGGCTCCATGTCACCCTCCCTCACTGTGACCTTTCTCTCAGCCTCCATCACTCAGGGGCCCTCTCACCTTCCCTCACTTAGGATCCCTCACACAGTTCTTCACTCAGGCTCCATCATACACTCCCTATTTCAAGCTCCCTGGCAACCTCTCTCACTCAGGCTCCCTCTCACCCTCACTCATTTTGACCTCGCTCTCACCCTCCCTCACCTAGGCTCCCTCTAACCCTCCCTCACTCAGCTCCCTCTCACCTTCCCTCACTCAGTTGCTTTCTCACCCTGACTCATTCGGGCTCCCTGTCCCCCTCACTCACTCGGGATCCCTCTCACTCTCCCTCACGTGAGCTCCCTGTAAGCCTTCCTCACTGTGTCTCCCTCACACCCTCCCTCACCCAGGCTCCCTGTCACACTCCCTCACTCAGACTCCGTCTCTACCTCCCTTAGACTCCCTCTCTCCCTCCCTCAGCCTCCCTCTCTCCCTCCCTCACTCAGTCTCCCAGGCAACCTGTCTCACTCAGGCTCCCTGGCAACCTGTCTCACTCAGGCTCCCTGTCACCCTCCCTCATTGTGACCTCGCTCTCCCCCTCCTTCACTGTGACCTCGCTCTCACCCTCCCTCACTCATTCTACCCCTCACCTTCACTCAGTCTCCCCCTCATCTTCACTCACCTAGACTCCCTGTAACCCTCCCTCACTCAGGTCCCTCTCCCCTTCCCACACTCCATTCCCTCTCGCACTCACTCAGGCTCCCTCTCACCCTCACTAACTCGGGCTCCCTCTCACACTCACTCACCTATTCTACCACTCACCCTCCCTCTCTCAGGCTCCCTCACAACTACTGTCACTCAGGCTGCCTCCCTCCCTCCCTCATTGTGCCCTAGCTCTCACCCTCCATCACTCAGGCTCCCTGTCACCCTCACTCACTCGGGATCCCTATTACTCTCCCTCACTTGGGCTCCCTGTAAGCCTCTCTCACTGGGTTTCCCTCACACCTTCCCTCCCTCAGGCTCCGTCATAATCTCCATCACTCAGGCTCCATTTCACACTCCCTCACTCAGACTCCCTCTCTCCCTCACTCAGGCTCTCTCTCTTCCTCCCTCACTCAGTTTCCCTGGCAACCTCTGTCACTCAGGCTACCTTTCACCCTCCCGCATTGTGACCTCGCTCTCACCCTCCCTCACTCAGGCTCCCCCTCACCTTCACTCACCTAGACTCCCTGTAACCCTCCCTCACTCAGGTCTCACTAACCTTCCCTCCCTCAGTTTCCCTCTCACCCTCACTCAGGCTCCCTCTCACCGTCCCTCACTCCAGCTCCCTCTCTCTAATCCTCTCTCACTCAAGCTCCTTCTCACCCTCCCTCACCTTGACCTCGCTCTCACTGTCCCTCACTCAGGCTCCCACTCACCTTCACTCACCTAGACTCCCTGTAACCCTCCCTCACTCAGGTCCCTCTCCCCTTCCCACACTCAGTTCCCTCTCGCACTCACTCAGGCTCCCTCTCAAACTCACTAACTCGGGCTCACTCTCACACTCACTCACCTATTCTACCACTCACCCTCCCTCTCTCAGGCTCCCTCACAACTACTGTCACTCAGGCTGCCTCCCTCTCTCCCTCATTGTGATCTCACTCACTCACTCCCCTTCCCACACTCAGTTCCCTCTCGCCCTCACTCAGACTCCCTCTCAGCCTCACTCACTCGGGTGCCCTCTCACCCTCACTCAGATTCCCTCTCACCCTCACTCACTCGGGCTCGCTCTCACACTCACTCACTTATGCTCCCTCTCACCCTCCCTCTCTCAGGCTCCCCTTCACCTTCACTCACCTAGACTCCCTGACACTGTCCTTCACTCAGGTCCCTCTTGCCTTCGCACATTTAGTTCCCTCTCGCCCTCACTCAGGCTCCCTCTCACCCTCACTCTCTCAGGCTCCCTCACGACTACTGTCACTCACGCTGCCTCCCACCCTCCCTCATTGTGATCTCGCTCTCACCCTCCATCACTCAGGCTCCCACACACACTGACACACTCAGGCTCCCACACACACTGACACACTCGGGCTCCCTGTCACCCTCACTCATACGGGATCCCTCTCACCCTCCCTCACTTGACTCCCTCTCACCCTCACTGGGGCTCCCTCACACCTTCCCTCACTCACGCTCCCTCAGAACCTCTCTCACTCAAGTTGCATCCCACCCACCCTCATTGTGCCCTAGCTCTCACCCTCCATCACTCAGGCTCCCTGTCACCCTCACTCACTCGGGATCCCTATCACTCTCCCTCACTTTGGCTCCCTATAAGCCTCCCTCATTTGGTCTCCCTCACGCCTTCCCTCACTCAGGCTCCCTCATACCCTCCCTCACTCAGGCTCCCTTTCACACTCCCTCACTCAGACTCCCTCTCTCCCTCCCTCCATCCCTCAGGCTCCCTCTCTCCCTCCCTCACTAAGTCTTCCAGGCAACCTGTCTCACTCAGTCTCCCTGGCAGCCTGTCTCACTCAGGCTCCCTGTCACCCCCCCCTTCATTGTGACCTCGCTCTCACCCTCCTTCACTGTGACCTCGCTCTTACTCTCCATCACTCAGGCTCCCCCTCACCTTCACTCACCTAGACTCCCTGTAACCCTCCCTCACTCAGGTCCCTGTCCCCTTCCCACATTCAGTTCCCTCTCGCACTCACTCAGGCTCCCTCACAACTACTGTCACTCAGGCTGCCTCCCTGCCTCCCTCATTGTGATCTCGCTCTCACCCTCCATCACTCAGGCTCCCACACACACTGACTCACTCGAGCTCCCTGTCACCCTCACGCACTCGGGATCCCGCTCACCCTCACTCACTCGGCTCCCTCAGAACCTCTCTCACTCAGGCTCCATCCCGCCCTCCCTTATTGTGCCCTAGCTCTCACCCTCCATCACTCAGGCTCCCTGTCACCCTCACTCCCTTGGGATCCCTATCACTCTCACTCACTTGGGCTCCATGTAAGCCTTCCTCACTGTGTCTCCCTCACACCCTCCCTCACCCAGGCTCCCTGTCACACTCCCTCACTCAGACTCCGTCTCCACCTCACTTAGACTCCCTCTCTCCCTCCCTCAGCCTCCCTCTCTCCCTCCCTCACTCAGGCTCCCTGGCAACCTGTCTCACTCAGGCTCCCTGTCACCCTCCCTCATTGTACCTCGCTCTCACCCTCCCCCACTCAGGTCCCACTCCCCTTCCCACACTCAGTTCCCTCTCGCCCTCACTCAGACTCCCTCTCACCCTCACTAACTCGGGTGCCCTCTCACCCTCACTCACTCGGGTTCCGTCTCACCCTCACTCACTGGGGCTCCCTCTCACACTCACTCACTTATGCTCCCTCTCACCCTCCCTCTCGCAGGCTCCCTCACAACTACTGTCACGCAGGCTGCCTCTCACCCTCCCTCATTGTGATCTCGCTCTCACCCTCCTTTACTGTGATCTCGCTCTCACCCTCCCTCACTCAGGCTCCCCTTCACCTTCACTCACCTAGACTCCCTGACACCGTCCCTCACTCAGGTCCCTCTCGCCTTTGCACACTTAGTTCCCTCTCGCCCTCACTCAGGCTCCCTCTCACCCTCACTCTCTCAGGCTCCCTCACGACTACTGTCACTCACGCTGCCTCCCACCCTCCCTCATTGTGATCTCGCTCTCACCCTCCATCACTCAGGCTCCCTCTCACACTGACTCACTCGGGATTCCTCTCACCCACACTCATTCGGGCTCCCTCTCTCCCTCACTCAGACTCCCTCTTTCCCTCCCTCACTCAGTCTCCCTGGCAACCTGTCTCACTTAGGCTCCCTCTCACTCACCCTCTTTGTGACCTCGCTCTCACCCTCCCTCACTCCGGTTCCCTTACAACCTCTGTCATTCAGGCTCCATGTCACCCTCCCTCACTGTGACCTTTCTCTCAGCCTCCATCACTCAGGGGCCCTCTCACCTTCCCTCACTTAGGATCCCTCACACAGTTCTTCACTCAGGCTCCATCATACACTCCCTATTTCAAGCTCCCTGGCAACCTCTCTCACTCAGGCTCCCTCTCACCCTCACTCATTTTGACCTCGCTCTCACCCTCCCTCACCTAGGCTCCCTCTAACCCTCCCTCACTCAGCTCCCTCTCACCTTCCCTCACTCAGTTGCTTTCTCACCCTGACTCATTCGGGCTCCCTGTCCCCCTCACTCACTCGGGATCCCTCTCACT